>NC_086015.1:186650357-187856785 GCF_028858775.2 Pan troglodytes
AAGCGTGGTGGCGGGCGCCTGTAATGCCAGCTACTCAGGAGGCTGAGGCAGGAGAATCACTTGAACCCGGGAGGCAGAGGTTGCAGTGAGCTAAGATCACACCACTATGCTCCAGCCTGGGTGACAGAGCAAGACTCCGTCTCAAATAAATAAATAAATAAATAACCCCCAAAGTTCATGTAAGTAGGTAACACTATTCAAAAGAAAAACTAGTGTACTGTAATCAGGGGATATTCTATGACTATCAGAAAAAAAATTAATTCATTTAATCATTCCATTCTGACTCCAGTTTTCTCTCTTTGTTGAGGAAATAATGAAACCTGCTCTTCTGAATGTTTCTGTCTTCTTTTTTTTTTTTTTTTTTTTGGAGACGGATTCTCGCTCTGTCACCCAGGCTGGAGTGCAGTGGTGCAATCTTGGCTCACTGCACCCTCCACTTCCTGGGTTCAAGTGATTCTCCTGCCTCAGCCTCCTGAGTAGCTGGGACTACAGGCACCTGCCACCATGACTGGCTAATTTTTATATTTTTAGCAGAGATAAGGTTTCACCATATTGGCCAGGCTGGTCTCAAACTCCTGACCTTGTGATCTGCCCGCCTTGGCCCCTCAAAGTGCTGGGATTACAGGCGTGAGTCACCGCACCCAGCCTTCTCTGTCTTCTTTATGGAAAATACACTCAAATTTTAGGTCTCTTGTTGTAGTCTGAACAGGCTCATATGAATTAGGAAATGGGACTGGCGTTCTAATTAAAAATCAATCTGATATTCAGAATGCTCCATGAGTCACATCAGTATTAAAGATGAAACTGAATCAGGCTTAAAAGTCATGATCATATCACCTGAGGTCAGGAGTTCAAGACCAGCTTGGCCAACGCGGCAAAACACTGCCTCTACTAAAAATTAGCTGGGCATGGTGGAGGGTGCCTGTAATCCCAGCCACTCAGGAGGCTGAGGCAGGAGGATTGCTTGAACCTGGGAGGCGGAGGTTGCAGTGAGCCGAGATCACACTACTGCACTCTAGCCTAGGCAACAGAGTGAGACTCCACCTCAAAAAAAAAAGAAAAAGAAAAGAAAGATAAAACTACCTGTAAATTCTCTGTTACATCAATTTCTACATT
Source organism: Pan troglodytes (assembly GCF_028858775.2). Lineage (NCBI taxonomy): Eukaryota > Metazoa > Chordata > Mammalia > Primates > Hominidae > Pan > Pan troglodytes. The sequence goes on from NC_086015.1 coordinate 186,651,474, forward strand.
TTAATTATTTTTTTCTTTAGTTTGTTGTGATCTATTCCTTTTTAAACAAATATGCTCCTGCTAAAACTAGTCCAAGAGCCGTACTGACATGTTTTTAAAAATCACAAATCACTCAGTATTTACTGAAAAGCTTGTAATTTCAACTTCACAGATTTTTCTTAGTAAATCCATTGTAGTAACTGACACTGGGAAGCATAAATGGTTACCATTTAGTAGTAGTGATTTATCCTGTCCACCTAAGTAAGAAGGGAACAACCTAAAGTTTGCACTTATAACCCACATTTTAAGTGTGGAAAATGATATTTTCTCTCAGTTTTTGTATCATTTATTAATTCAATTTGAGAGCTTCCAATTTGTTTGAACAGAAAATATAAAATTCTACTCAGTAGCTGTCTTGGAGTGTTTGGTGGCTGTGACTTGAGCCAGGAAACTTTACCTCAAGTCATGGGCAAAGATTAGGGGCCATTTGGAGCTATTGTCCCTCTAGACACACACACACACACACACACACACACACACACACACACACAGAGCATTTGTATTAGAATTAGTTCTTGATTTAACATTAGTTCCAAGACTTTAAATTCCAACTGAGCATAGGTATGGGACAGAGGGAAAATCTGAATTACTTTATTCTCTCTCACTGCTGGCAATGTAAGACCTACTGTCTAAATTCAACAAGATCCCCACCTATTGCTGAAAGATATAAACTGTTATATCTTTCCTCACAAGTTAAACAGGCATGTAGATTTCTGTTCAATGGCATGAAAAAATAAAAGCAGGGAAATGCCAAGTGAACAAACAGGCAAAGATGAGCCCTGAATCTTCACTCGGGAAACTGATAACACAGAGATTATAGAGTGTTATCAAATTCTAAAGGAGTTACACTAAAAGTCATTTTAAAATTCCCAGTAACTAATCTGATTATGCAGAAGTCAAAACTCATTTAAAAGGCTGAAATATAAAGTAGGTCTCAGAGAAGTCAAACATTTGCTTTTCTTAATTGGCCCTGAGTATTTATTCTTGAGACACAATTGTTTTGCTAACATCTGCTTCCTTTTCTAAATATAATTTTTGTCCATGTTTTTTCTTTTCTTTTCTTTTTCTTTTCTTTTTTTTTTTTTGAGACGCAGTCTCGCTCTGTCACCCAGACTGGAGTGCAGTGGCGCGATCTCGGCTCACTGCAAGCTCCGCCTCCCGGGTTCACGCCATTCTCCTGCCTCGGCCTCCCGAGTAGCTGGGACTACAGGCACCCGCCACCGCGCCCGGCTAATTTTTTGTATTTTTAGTAGAGATGGGGTTTCGGCGTGTTAGTCAGGATGATCTCGATCTCCTGACCTCGTGATCCACCCTCCTAGACCTCTCAAAGTGCTGGGATTACAGGCGTGAGCCCCCGCGCCCGGCCTGGTTTTTCTTGCCCACTTAGGAAACAAAGTTCTCCTTTTTCGGGTTACTTATTTTCATGTTGACATAATTTGGATATTTGTTCCTGCCAAATCTCATGTTGAATTGCAATCCCCAGGGCTGGAGGTGGGGCCTGGTGGGAGGTGTTTGGATCATGGGGCAGATCCCTCATGAATGGTTTGGTGCTGTCCTCACGATGGTGAGTGGGTTCTCGTGAGATCTGGTCGTTTAAAAGTGTGTGGCCTCTCCCTTCCCACACTCTCTTGCTCCTGCTCTGGCCATGTGAAGTGCCTGCTCCCGCTTCACCTTCCACCATGAGTAAAAGCTTCCTGAGGCCTGCCCAGAAGCAGATGCTGGAGCTGTGTTTCCTGGACAGCCTGCAGAACCATGAGCCAATTAAACCTCTTTTCTTATAAATTACCCAGTCTCACCTATTTCTTTATAGCAATTCAAGAACAGCCTCACACATGTGTGTTTATTATACAACAGGCACTGTTATGAATGCTTAACATATATAGTAGCTCTTTAAGCCTCACAACAACCTATGAGGGGGTGATGGGCTCCCCATTTTGCAGAAGAAGAAACTGAGGCACAGAGATACCAGGTTAACACCTAATGTCTATAAATTCCAGACAGACCCCATGGCAGCTCAGAACAGCTAGCTGGTCAGCCCAGGTCCCGTCCCTCCTCACCTGCCCTTCCTCCCCCATGCAGCACGGATCATCCCAAGTTCCCATCAGGAGGAAAGGGCAGGGGAACGGGTGGGTGGGGTCAAGAGAAGCAATCCAAGAAGGAAGAGCATTTGCTTCACTGTCTGAGGTTTGGAATCATTTGTGTTTTGCTACCTCCTGCGTTTTGCTAGCCCTTGTTCTCATTTTTTTTAATGGAGTTTCGCTCTTGTTGCCCAGGCTGGAGTGCAATGGCGCGATCTCAGCTCACTGCAACCTCTGCCTCCTGGGTTCAAGCGATTCTCCTGCCTCAGCCTCCCGAGTAGCTGGGATTACAGAAGTGCATCACCATGCCCAGCTAATTTTTTGTATTATTAGCAGAGACGGGGTTTCACCATGTTGGCCAGGCTGGTCTCAAACTCCTGACCTCAGGTGATCCACCGGCCTCGGCCTCCCAAAGTGTTGGGATTACAGATGTGAGCCACTGTACTCGGCCTCTTCTTCTCATTTTCTTTGTAATGTAACCTTTTCCTAGCCCTCCATCTTCATGTTTCTAAATAGCACTGCTTTGCTAGAAAAAGAGTGAACCACCCTCTTTTGTGTACCTACAGATTTCCCCCAGAAGGAAAGTTAAAGGACGAGGGGAAGGGACCTGAGGTGGCAATTGCTGCTATCAGCAATTTGATTCTTTTACACTAGGAAACAAGATCCAGGCAGTGGTACTGATTTAGGCTGCATTTGTTAAAGAGGCTGCTTTATGGAACTGAACATTTAAGGATGGTTAGAGACGTGGAAAACAATGATATAACACTGGCCTAACTCAGAAGGCAGAACGCTTTTTCTGTAAAGGGCCAGATAGTAAACACTTTAGCCTCTAGGGGTCATACAGTCTCATCACAATGACTCAATTCTGCTCTTTTTTGTTTTCTTCTTCTTCTTCTTATTTTTTTTTTTGAGGCAGAGTCTTGCTCTGTTGCCCAGGCTGGAGTGCAGTGGCGCGATCTCGGCTCACTGCAACTTTCACCCCCTGGGTTCAAGCAATTCTCCTGCCTCAGCCTCCCAAGTAGCTTGGATTACAGGCACCACCATCATGCCTGGCTAATTTTTGTATTTTTAGTAGAGATGGGGTTTCACCATGTTGGCCAGGCTGGTCTTGAACTCCTGACTTCAGGTGATCCACCCGCCTCGGCCTCCCAAATCCAACGCCTGGGATTACAGGCGTGAGCCACCATGCCCAGCCTTCAATTCTGCTCTTGTAGCACAAAAGCAGTCATAGACAGTAAGAAAACAAATGGGCGTGGGTGTGTTCCAATACAATTTATAGACACTGAGATTTCAATTTTATATAATTTCATGCATCAATGAAAAAGTATTTGTCTTCTGATTTTTTCAACCATTTAAAAATGTAGGCAGGGCGTGGTAGCTCACACCTGTAACCCCAGCACTTTAGGAGGCTGAGGCAGGCAGACCACCTGAGGTCAGGAGTTTGAGTCCAGACTGGCCAACATGGCGAAATCCCATTTCTACTAAAAATACAAAAATTTGCCGGGCGTGGTGTCGGGCACCTGTAATCCCAGCTACTAGGGAGGCTGAGGCAGGAGAATCGCTTTAACCTAGGAGGTGGAGGATGCAGTGAGCCAAGATTACTCCACTGCACTCCAGCCTGGGTAACAGAGTGAGACTCCGTCTCAAAAAAACAAACAAACAAACAAAAAACCAGTAAATACCATTCTTAGCTGTGGACCACACAAAACAGACATTTGGTCCACAGGCTGTATTTTCTGACCCCTGAAGTAGCAAATAGAAAGAGGGAAGGACGAGTGAGAGTGCTGCGGAGGGCAATCTTTTCTTATTTGTAGAAATGATGTGTTAAAAAAGAAAGAAGAATGAAATGAAAAAGAAGAAAAGACAGAAGAAACCAGACAAACTTAGGGAAATAAATCATGAAAAACTAGGCCATGTACAGCTCTGTAGACCTTTTTGAGAACCTTTGCTTTAAGTGAAATGGTTGTGATTAGAGGGTTTTGAGCAGAGAAATGCTGTGATCTGATTTATGTTTTTAAAGGATCATGAGGTCCAACTTTAACCTGGTTTTGGAAGAGGAAGTAGTTGGAATTGAGTGTATGAATTCACGAATGAAACACCAAGGGGAAATTCTCTCCTAATACTTAATTATTCTCCCAGTTGTGTGTGCTCAATTAGTTCATGGCTTAGCTAAATCACAGGATATAACTAAATCAAAGCGGAATACTTTCAACCAGAGTAAAGTTTTTTCCCTCCGTGTGTCCAAAGACTTTTCTCTATTGAATCTGATGCATGATAAAAAGACATTTGGATTCCATTTAGATCCTTATTGGCCAGAAACAAGCTCCAAAGTTTGGATATTCGTGCTGGACAAATTATTTTTCTTTTTGAAACCAGTTTGTATAATTCAGCAATGGAGCTGGGTGCGGTGGCTGACCCCTGTAATCTCAGCACTTCGGGAGCCCAAGGCAGGTGGATCACCTGAGGTCAGGAGTTCAAGACCAGCCTGGCCAACATGGTGAAACCCCTTCTCTACTAAAAATACAAAAATTAGCCGGGCATAGTGGCAGGCACCTGTAATCCCAGCTACTTGGGAGGCTGAGGCTGGAGAATCGCTTGAACCCGGGATGTGGAGGTTGCAGTGAGCCGAGATCATGCCATTGCACTCCAGCCTGGGTGACAAGAGCAAAAGTCAGTCTCAAAAGAATAAATAAATAAAATAAAAAATAATTCAGCAATGGAAGTATTATAGCAAGTCCTATATAGGCTAGGACTATGGCTTATATTTCTGTGTTAGTGCCCCCTTCCCTTGGCAGAATGTTGGCTACAGAGATAAGGCTGACTAAATAATCCTAGTGGCTCAATGCAATTGCCTTGTGCATCTTACCATCTTCAAGGTACCCACATCAAGGGACGGTAAGTAAATGAGGATTAAGTGATAGGTAAGGCACCAAGCACCATGCCTGGTGCCCAGTAGGTGAATAAATGGGCCCTGGTGCTGAGTTATATGGCAACCTGCTCAGGCTGGAAAGGAGAAGACAAACCCTTCTACCTCTGGCTATTTTCATCATGGGTTCCCCCAGCTCCTGCTTTTCCTTTCTGGACCATGCTCCGTGTTGATTCATTCACCCAGATGTTTCCTGCTTCCTTGCATAAGAAGTATATGATGGTCACATTAGCTCTCACTACCAGAGATGGAAACTCTGGCACCCAAAAGAGGTCTCTTGCTGGGACTAGCTTCCCTAGACTCAGTCTCTTGGCCAGAATCTTCACTTGGCCAACGTAGACACTTTGAAATTCTTCTATCAGAGCTCTTACCTACAAAATATCTATGCAACAAAATGACAGCTTTTAAACAAAATGAAAGAGACTCTTTATATAAAGCCTCCCTGTGCAGAATAAATGAGGAGAAGCTCATAGTCCAGCACCTGGCTTAGGTAAGCTTCCTCTTATACCATTCGGTCCTCCAAGATAAGAGAAAAAGCCCCTGAGGGTTAGGCCGTCAGATGGGGAAATGGCAGCCTCCATTCTTGTGCTAGAGAGGGCCCTTTAAAAGCTGTGAATAAATGGTTTACTTTTCTTTTCTGAAAGGAGAAGAAAAATGTAGATGGAAGCAAAACAAAAATACAGTTTCCTCATTTTATTATTTTAGATTTTTCTTTTATTTTTATTGATACCTAATCAATGTACATATTTTCTGGGTATATGCGATAATTTGATAGAGTCATATGATCAAATCAGGGTAACTGGGATGCCCATCACCTTAAATATTTGTCTTTTCTTTCTTCTCTTTCTTTCCTTCTTCCCTTCCCTTCCCCTTCCCCTTCCTTCCTTCCTTCTTTCCTTCCTTCCTTCCTTCCTTCCTTCCTTCCTCTCTCTCTTTCTGTCTTTCTCTTTCTCTCTGCCCTGCTCTGTCACCCAGGCTGGAGTGCAGTGGCACAATCATGGTTCACTGCAGCCTCAAACTTCCCAGGCTCAGGTGATCCTCTCACCTTAGCCTCCTGAGTAGCCGGGACCATAGGTGTGCAACACCATGCTCGGCTAATTTTTGTATTTTTAGTAAAGACAGGGTTTCACCATGTTGCTCAGGCTGGTCTCAAACTCCTGGGCTCCAGCAATCTGCCTGCCTTGGCCTCCCAAAGTGCTGAGATTATAGGCATGAGACACCTCACCCAGCTTTGTGTTTTCTTTATGCTAGGAACATTTGAATTATTTCCTTCTAACTATTTTCCTTATTTTAAACCTGTGTGGGAAGAGCAGCCTCTACAGGTAGGATCTGTGAGGTCCCATTCCTCATAGTGGACAAGCAGGGAGATGCCAAATTTAGAGCAAAATTATTGATCTTGTCACAATTTTGTTTTCAAACTATATAACTTACCAAAAAATGTATTTTTTGATCAGGATAATTTAAATTCTCTAACATGTTAGGTTCACTTGTTAAGAGATCTCATTCAATTAGTGAAAATAAAACAGCAATTCTAGAGAAAACAGTAAGCCCCAAAATTGAATTTCCCATGTCATTTAATGTCTACACATTATGAGCTATGAAGATGTCCTCTGAGAAGAGACATAATGCTTCCCAGTCCTTAACCTGATTTTCCCGACCTTTCCCACTTTTCTCGTCCTTACGTATTCACGCACTTTACATGTACTCTGATACGTGGACTGGGAGTGTTCTAGAGAACGGGGATATGTCTTCCCAGCATGTCACAGGACCTCGCCTGGGACCAGAATCATTCTGTTCATTTTCCAAGATCCAACTATCACTTGTAACCAAGGTGAATGCTTGGCAAGAGCCTGTGTCCTGGGTTTGGTTTTTAAGGAAGGTGTTTTTCTCTTCTTCTATTATTAAGGCTGTTCATAACCTACGTAATGTGCTTTCTCCCCTTTGTGCTTATGAAAAGTCCGTTTTTGTCTAGGATGAAAACTATGGCAGCCAAATCTCCTCCAAAACTAAGTAATAGCACACCTGCCGTAGCCACAGTACTTTTGAGACCCTCTAGTTAGTATTATTGTAATGTATCATTGTAATTACTATCAACAATAGTCATAACAAGTGCTATTTTTTCTTTTTTTCTTTCTTTTCTTTCTTTTTTTTTTTTTTTTTTTTTTTTTTGAGACAGAGTATCACTCTGTCACCCAGGCTGGAGGGCAGTGGCGCGATCTCGGCTTACTGCAACTTCCATCTCCTGGGTTCAAATGATTCTCCTGCCTCCACCTCCCAAATAGCTGGGATTACAGGTGCCCGCCATGCCCGGCTAATTTTTTTTTTTCTAGTAGAGACAGGGTTTTACCATGTTGGTCAGGCTAGTCTTGAACTCCTGACCTCAAGTGACCCACCCGCCTCAGCCTCCCAAAGTGCTGGGATTACACGCATGAGCCACTGCACCTGGCCAACAAGTGCTATTTTTTAGTTCCCGTTATGTGCCATGGACTGCACATCATATATATTCTTGCTAATCCTCACACCAACCCTACACAATAGATATTTTTTATCCTAATGTTAGAGATAAGGAAACTGATGCTCAGAGAGAGCTTAAGTGACTTACCCAAGATCACACAGCCAGTAAGTGACAGAGTGAGAATCAGGTCTGACTGCACTCAGGTCTGACGGACTCCGAATTGCCTCCTCCTGCCACCGGGCAATGGGCCTTTGAGTTGTTCCCTCACATGTCTGTGAGGCCAGACCCTGAGTCTGAGATTCTGGGGTCCCCTCAGTGCTGCCAGCTCCTTAGTCCCTAAGACTCTTAGGACCACAGAGCCCATGGCCAGTGAATCCAGCAGGGGAATAAATATGCAGATGATATAAGACAGCAAAAATCAGCCCAGGGCTGGGACTGGAAGGCCTGGGTGAGGAAAGGAACCTGGTCTCTAGGAGTCAGGACACCCCGGTCCTGGCCCTGACTCAGCTCCCACAGCGCCTTCAGCCAGTCCCCACAGGGCCCACAGCCTGGTGGTCAATCACTGTCCCTGGTGGGATGCCCCGTGAGCCGCACTTTACTCCCCAGAGAACCAGGGGCTTTGCCTGCAGGATGCTGTCTAAGCTTTTCTGGTTCTGAGAATTCTGGGATTCTTCCAGGAGCCCTGGGGGATGCCTGGTCAATAGGTAACTGTCTCTGCTGCCAGGAACCCGGGGCCTGGGGGGAGACAGGTGAGGGCACACCCAGAGCAGCTGCAGTTTTTATCAGGAGAGACGTGTCACCCAAGGGCCTGGATGAGACTCCCCCACTTCCGCAGCCCCCCTCCTGCTTTGTCTCCTAGGATAGAACAGAGCACGATAGGATGAGGTGGGACAGATGAGGACTTCACACACTGTAAGGGTAAACATTGTTTCATCTGCTTGTGTTCGAATTCTATAAATGTATTTCTGTGTTGGGTAAAATTTGCGTCTCCCTGAGGTTGCACTCTAAGGAGTATGGAAAACCTGGCTCTAGACTAACTGGGCCCCCCGTGGTGCTCCAGGCATCCCCACCCTCACCTGTGGCACCTGGAGCTCCTGCTGTCACCAGCCCAGCTGGGTCCTGTGTCTTTCTCTGGTTATCAGGGCCTGCGCTGACAGTCCACCCACAGGGAGGTGGAATCTGGGGCTTGACAGGGCTGGGAGGATACTTCCTCTTTCCAGGCTCAGGCAAATCCTCGCCTGGAGGCGGGGAATGGGCTAGATGACCCCTGAAACAGTTCAGTCCAGGGTCTGAGAGCCCCTCTGTGCCCAGCGCTGTGCCCCCTCCCCTTCCTACGCTTCCCTGCAGGGCCCGCGAGAGAGAGGGGAAAGCAGCTGCCAGCTCCAGGCAGTCATTTTACCCCAGGTGCCACTTACCCTGCGGAGGGGCTGGAACCAGCTAATCATTTTACCTGGAGGTGCCACTTACCCTGCAGAGGGGCTGGAATCAGCTAATCATTTTACCTGGAGTTGTCATTTACCCTGTGGAGGGGCTGGAACCAGCTAATCATTTTACCTGGAGTTGTCATTTACCCTGCGGAGGGGCTGGAGCTTGTCAGGTTTTCCAGTTCCTGTGTTGCCTGCCAGCCCTGTCTACCCCAGGCTGTGGGTGTCTATGGCTGACAAAGGCCCCTGAGCCAGGCCAACCCCCAGCCTCCCAGGGGGTGGCTCTGTGGTCCCTAGCAGCCCCAGCATCATCCAGGGCACAGAGGCCATGGACCCTGGAGACACAGCCCTTCCTATTCATCCAGGGCACGGCTCCCTCTGTCCCTCCGTCTCTCCCTCACAGAGCTTTCAGCAAGATAGATGGTCATTCTCCTGTCCTCACTGTTTGCTCCTGGCATAAGGGGACCCCGGGGCTGGATGACTTCCCTAAAGAGGAGTCTCTCAGGGTTTCCTCAGGTGCTCCGAAGTCCTGTCTGGAGGATGAAGGTGGGGGGCACATCCCTGAGGCAGACTCCCCGCTGCCCTCCCTCCACCCTTCACCGATTCCCCATGTATTAGTTTTCTACAGCTATGTAATCAGTTTCCCAAACCTTAGTAGCTTGAAGCAACAAACATTTATTATCTCACAGTTTCTGAGGGGCAGGTTAGCTAGGTGGCTCTAGCTCAGGGTCTCTCATGAGCAGCTTTCAGCCAGGGCTGCAGTTCTCAGACGCCTTGAGGATTAGAGAATCTGCTTTCAAGAAAGCCTCATACTTTCTTGCAAGGTAACAAATAAGTGCTGTAGATCACCTAAGGAAACAGTGCTGTATTACGCTTTGTTACCGAGAACCCACAAAAGGACAGCCTGGATTATGCTAAACAATGCAAGGGAAGGGTAGGGCAAGTGGCCAAATCCCTGACGGTAGAGGACAAATTCCAAAGCAAAGAAAAGCTGGCAGGACCAATTCATGAATTGTGAAAGCCTAACATTAAGGCATTGGACGATTTTTCCTGCCACAGGATCAGCTATCTTGCAATCAATGGCTTCTAAGACTCAATAATCCCAGGATAGGACCAGCTGCAGTCACTCTAAGAGCTCCCTCTGGGAGGGGAGGCCTGGCAGGGAACCGTGAGGACACAACAGAGCTCTAGGGCTGGCAGTTGAGACAGGAGCTTCTTTCCTTTTAGGAAAATTACCCCAGGCTGTCCTTGGCAGCACCCCATCACTAGGAGTGTAACTAAGGAGCTTGTGGTCATCTTTTGTCCCCTCGTGGACACTTTTAAAAGTGCAGCACGGCCGCACACGGCGGCTCATGCCTGTAATCCCCAGCACTTTGAGAGGCTGAGGCAGGCGGATCATGAGTTCAAGAGATCAAGACCATGCTGGCCAACATGGTGAAACCCCATCTCTACTAAAAATACAAAAATTAGCCAGGCGTGGTGGCATGTGCCTGTAGTCCCAGCTACTCGGGAGGCTGAGGCAGGAGAATCACTTGAACCTGGGAGGCAGAGGTTGCAGTGAGCCGACATCGCGCCACTGCGCTCCAGTGTGGTGACAGAGTGAGACTCTGTCTCAAAAAAAAAAAAAAGTGCAGCCCTTCCTCCTGTATGAGAGTCTGTTAGGGTGGAAGTAAACTCAGAAGTCACCTTCAACCACTAGGGGGTTTTATGGCACAGGTCCCTGGCCTTGCACAGATCACAGAGTGAGTTAGTAATAAGTATTTCCAGATTTTTTTTCATGGTGACTCTAAAGTTGTGACATGCTTGATCTAAAATCTTTGAATCATAGAAGCGTGGACTTGGATGAGACCCGCGACATCACCTCACGGCATTCCATATACCTGCTCCCTGCAAGCAGCGATGGGCAGAGCAAAAGCGTTGCCAGCCTTGGAGACCCCCACACTTGCGTTCAGTCTTTACTCTGGGAAGTCTCTGAGCCTCAGTTTTCTCATCCATATAGCATCAATTTACTTCACAGAGTTCATGCAAGAATTAAACAAAATGGTGTACGTCAGAGACTGCAAACTCAAGTGCCTTCGGGGCCAAGTAGGTCAGTGGACACTGGCAAACCAGACTTACAAGCCCTTTTCTTTTTTCTTTTTTCTTTTTTCTTTTTTTTGAGATGGAGTTTCACTCTTGTTGCCCAGGCTGCAGTGCAATGGCACGATCTTGGCTCACTGTAACCTCCGGCTCCCGCGTTCAAGCAATTCTCCTGCCTCAGCCTCCCAAGTAGCTGGGATTACAGGCATGCGCCATCACCCCTGGCTAATTTTGTATTTTTAGTAGAGACGGGGCTTCACCATGTTGGTCAGGCTGGTCTCAAACTCCTGACCTCAGACGATCCGCCAGCCTCGGCCTCCCAAAGTGCTGGAATTACAGGCGTGAGCCACAGCGCCTGGCTTACAAGCCCTTTTCTAAAGGGAACAGTACCTGTTCTTTTCTGTCCAGTGAAGTAGGGATATGACCCCTGTGTTGCCAATTTTAAAAAATATGGCAGAGTCCAAAAAGGTATCTATGGTTTTTATTGTTCAACCTCTGGCGTGTGTAAAGTGTCCAAGAGGTGATCAATAATGGTGGTGGTAATTACTGGGGTGGCAGCTCCTCAGGACCCCCACACTGCCCCACCCCTACCCATACATTACTCCCGGTAGGTGTTGATGTAGTAACATTCTTGGAGTGTCACTGTGTACCTGGCACTGTGCTAAGTGCTATAGATACAAAAACCAGCAAGAAAACAGCCCCCAGCCCCGTGGGCCTTCAGTCAAGTAAGGACAATTACAGCAGCTAACATGTGCGGCGCATTTACAATCTGTTGGGTGATGAGCTAAGCATTCCACGTGTATGATCTCGTCTAATCCTCACCCAAACTCTATGAGGCATAGTCTATTATTACTGTACTTTCAGGATGAGGTGACTTAGAGTGGAGGTGAGTAACAAAGCCGCAGCCTTTTCTAACCCTCAGCACATCTCCAGGCTTGCTTCCTGCTGAGGATTGCAACCCACCTCCCAGGGAGATGAAGTCTCTAACATTAGAAATAAAAATTTCAGCACCTAATTTCTAGCTTGCATCTGAATTGCCACACGTTCTTTTACAGGTTTTTTTGTTGTTGTTGTTGTTTGTTTTTGTTTTTGAGACGGAGTCTTGCTCCGTAGCCCCAGGCTGGAGTGCAGTGGTGCGATCTCCGCTCACCGCAAGCTCCGCCTCCCGGGTTCACGCCGTTCTCCTGCCTCAGCCTCCCGAGTAGCTGGGACTACAGGTGCCCGCCACCAAGCCCAGCTAATTTTTTGTATTTTTAATGGAGACGGAGTTTCACCGTGTTAGCCAGGATGGTCTCGATCTCCTGACCTCGTGATCTGCCCACCTCGGCCTCCCAAAGTGCTGGGATTACAGGCATGAGCCACCGCGCCCGGCCTACAGGTTTTTAAAATAGTTTGTTGGTTTGCATTTAGCCATTGAAATTTTTATTAGTTTGTTTTTTAATGTGCTGGATCTCAGGTCACATGATTTTAGGCTGCCAACAAGATCTTTTCAAAAATTAACTGGGCTTCCTGGGGCACACTAACTTAAGAGTTCTGGCTTTTGTCTCCTTTTGCCCATCCCCACTAACACCAGCACTGATGTTCCCACTGTCACCAGGATGCTGAATGGATAAGCGGTCACATGATCAAAGTACTGCCTTCCACCTACACCGGGAATGAGTTGGGGATCGTAGCTCCCGGAGAGGCTTCCCCAACACCCCTAGGGTGTGTGAGTAGGCAATTTGGAGAGTCAGCCCCAGCCCACCGTAATATGAGTGCCCAGAACAGGATCATGCCCAAGACAGAGCATGGATTTGGAGAACAAACCCAATATACGTTGGATTCATAAAAACATTGGGCTCAGGGTGGCAATTCCTTGCTGTTACGCACCTGCGAACATAGCTGACTTGGATTTGCAAGCCACAGGCTTAGGTGTGGAACATTTGTGAGTCTCTAGCATTTCTGAACTTGTCTTAAGAGCTATCACCTTACTCTGATGACATTCCAAGTGCTTACACAGGCCTCTGAGACTCCCTACCATGGCTCTGAATTTAGTCCGGCTATACAGCCCTCTTGACTGTTCCTTATTTATTTATTTATTTATTTTTGAGATGGAGTCTCACTCCGTCACCCAGGCTGGAGTGCAGTGGCGCAATCTCGGCTCACTACAAGCTCTGCTTCCCATGTTCAAGCGATCCTCCTGCCTCAGCCTCCCAAGTAGCTGGGACTACAGGTATGCCACAATGACCAGCTAAATTTTTGTGTATTTTTAGTTCAGACAGGGTTTCACCATGTTGGCCAAGCTGGTCGCGAACTCCTGACCTCAAATGACCTGCCCATCCTGGCCTGCCAAAGTGCTGGGATTACAGGCATGAGCCACCGTGCCCAGCCATGACTGTTCCTTAAATACACAGAAGCCTCCCGCCTCAGAGCCTCATTAGCTCTTCCCTCTGCCTGGAGTAAGCTTCCCCAGATACTCTCAGGCCTCTCATGCTCTCTTCACTCAAGCCTCTGTTTAAGTGTCTCTATCAGAAAGGATGGCTGTGTTCATCCTAGCTCAAGTAGCATGCATCACCCTTTCCCTGAGTTACTTTCTTTGGACATTTATCTCTACTTGTCATTATATTATGTGCTTGTTTGATTCTTGCCTGTCTCTCTCTACTAGAATGTTAGCTCATGTGAGCGGAGGCTTTGTTTTGTTCACAGATGGACAGAAATCATGCCTGGCACGTAGTAGGCGCCCAATGAATATTTGTTGCATTGTTTCACAAAGACTCACCCCATTCCTTCTTTCACTAATGTCTACTTAGAACTCAGAACAAAATCTAAGGCATCATTTTTCCTACAGATTCCTCCAGTGACCTTTTCCGGGAATGTGACATTCTACCAGAATGCACTTTGACAATTAAAAACCTCAGCATTTCTTCCTAGACTAGTTTTGTCACTGTCCTAATCTTTTTCTTTTTCTTTTTTTTTTTTTCTATTTCTGGCTTGGTCTCATGTTTCAGGGAAATTACTCAATAGATGCTCCTATTACTACATTTTTACTATGAAAGAATAGAATTTCGGCCAGGCGTAGTGGCTCATGTCTGTAATCCCAGCACTTTGGGAGGCCAAGGCAGGCGGATCACCTGAGGCCAGGAGTTCGAGACCAGCCTGACCAACATGGCAAAACCCTGTCTCTACTAAAAATACAAAAATTAGCTGGGCGTAGTGGCAGGTGCCTGTAATCCCCGCTACTCAGGAGGCTGAGGTAGGAGAATTGCTTGAATCCAGGAGGTGGAGGTTGCAGTGAGCTGAGATCTCACCATTGCATTCCGGCCTGGGCGACAGAAAAAAACAAACAAACTCAAAAAAACAAACTAACAAAAAAACTCAAAAAAAACCTCAAAAAACTCAACAAAACAAACAAACTAACAAAAAAACAAAGAACAGAATTTCACCAACAAAAATCCTGTTTATCTAAGGCCAGACTTACAGATTTCTCTGCGCAGTCAGGTTTTCCCTCTGCCTTCTGTGTATTGCCGCTTTGTTAAATCAAGGTGATGTGGTTTGGCTGTGTCCCCACCCAAATCTCATCTTGAATTGTAGCTCCATAATCCTCAGGTGTCATGGGAGAGACCTGGTGGGAGGTAATTGAATAATGGGGCTAGGTTTTTCCCGTGCTGTCCTTGTGATAGTCAGTAAGTCTCACGAGATCTGATGGTTTTATAAAGGGCAGTTCCCCTGCACAGGCACTCCTTCCTGCTGCCATGTAAGACATGTCTTTGTTCCTCCTTCACCTCCTGCCATGATTGTGAGGCCTCCCCAGCCATGTGGAACTGTGAGTCCATTAAACCTCTTTCCTTTATAAATTACCTAGTCTCGGGTATTTCTTCACAGCATATGAAAATGGACTAATACACCAGGCTTTGCCAGCCTCATCTCCCCTCACCCCTGCCCTGTCTGCCCAGGTCAGTGCCCTCCAGCCTTGTACCTTTCAGATATGGGTTGTGACCTGTGACCCATTTAGTGGGTGATGAAATTAATTTGGTGGCTTGTGAACAGCATTTTAAGAAAAATAGAATAGGAAATACAGAAAATGTGTTTCTTATTGTGATGCATGTTCAAGAAAGTTTGAAAGCACTGCTCTGGCCTGTATGGGTCAAAGAAGCTTTAGTACTATTTTTCTCTTTAGTTGCCTTCAGCAGATTCTAGAAGGAGGGGCTTTGGCACTCCTGGCCTCGCACAGTGGGCCTGTGGTGGATTGTAGAAAATCGTCAGTTCTCTTTTAAAATGCTGCCAAGAGCAGCGCAGGTTGTGGGCACACCTGTTCTTTTAACTGTATCTGTTTCATAAGGTAAGTATACCTGGGACACTGAAACTCTCAGTACCAACACTCCACTCATACCCTGCGCTCAGAGACTTCACCAAACCATCGCATGGCTTCTAGCAGCCTGAGGCCACGTCCCTGGGATGGCCCAGCCCCCTTTTGAGTTGCTGTCTGGGAAAGCTTAAGGCTGTCAAAAGAATTGAGTTTGTTCCACCAACATCTGACAATAGGCCCCCGATCTCCCTTTCTTAGAGCATTTACTAAAAAAAGGAGGCTTACCATTGTGAATCCTTCCTCTGTTGCTCTGAGCTACTATGTATGTGTTGCCTACAGCTCAGGGATGTCTTTCTCAAGGACCTGAAAGCCATTCCCCTCAAGGTAATTATCAGGAAGGAGAGAGGATCCTAGCTTCGAGAACTGCCAGCTAGCAGACACAGCTGGCCTCATCATATTGACTCTGCCCAACACTTTGTCATTTTTCACTTCCCTGACTCTACCTGAACCTGCTCGCTCCACCTCCTGGCTCCCTTATTCTCCCTTTAAAAGGCCCAGTCAGCATCTCTGCACAAATCAGAATAGAGCTCAGCTCTTTCCGCTACTGTCAGCAGTTACTGAATAAAATTTGTTTTCACTGCTTTAACTAATGTCCAGCTTGTTTATTTTTATTTTTAAACCATATACGTACACATGCACACGCGCACACACACACACTTCTTCTCAAGACAAACATTGCTTCTCAGAGATAGCTGATTCTTGTCATCCTCGTAATCTAGAGTATCTTCCCTTCCTATGTTTAAGTTATAAGTAAAGTTTTAACTGTTCCAGTCTGGTCTTTGATGTTCCTTAGGAAATTAAATGAAGAGTTGTGTACGGGACTCTTTCCTTACAGGGAAGAGTTGGGGCTATGAGGTCCAAATTTCCGTGCCCACTGGGAGCTTCTCCTTCCACTGCCAAACGCGGAGGAACCAGGATTCCTGTTACGAAGGGAGATTTCCAGTTGTCTTACACATCAAAGGCCACCCCCTTTTCCCTCTACCCAGCTTTAACTTTCCCAAAGAATTTATAAGCAGGAAGTCTCATATTCTCTATCCAGGCAGATGAGTAGAGATGGTTGGGCATGGGTTTCAAGGCAGCGTTTCATGTGGGAATCAATAACAAAGCAGACATCTGAATGTGCAAAGAGAAAAGGAAAATCCCCGGGTGCCAGTAAACAAACATGGAAGTGAAAAACAGAGTGACTGGTAAGCAGCCAGGCCAATGGTGGGGAGACTGGGGAGGGTGGGACCGGACCTGGATTCATCCCCAGCACCAAAGAGTTTTCAACTGTGGCCACATGCAGGAACGGAACATAAGGCATGGGCCTATGGAGGGCGGGAGAGAACTGTATGAAGGCTGCACGTCCAGTGAAAAGGAGCTGGTCCAGAAGGTGCCATACACCAGCAGGGAGCAGCAGGTGCAGGGGGAGGCGCTAAGAAAAGCTGGGCAGATGCCTGGCCCCGGCCAAACTGCCCAGACATGAGATTATCACTTAGACCCAGCGGGGAAATTGGAAGGCTCAGCAGCAAAGTTAAGGTCAAAACTCCGTTTGACTCAGAGCTGGTGCACTGGCACTCAGATCCAGGGCCCAAGATCACTCCAGAACATTCCCCACCAGTGAGGGAGCTGGGTCTGTGATTCCCAAGGGTTTCCACCAAGAAGTCCTAAGGCAGAACATCTACCTCTGGGGATGCCCAGAGGGAAAGGTCTGAAGCTATTCATGGAACCCCAGATTTCTTTAAAGCCTCTGATTTTCCTTTTCAAATACACAGGAGTCTTGCATTGTAACCAAAACAAACTAAATTGATAACAAGGTTTCCAGTGATTAAAGGGAAGTCTCATACCCCAAGTTACACGTGCCCCAATTTGAGAAGCACAGACCAGGGAGGGCTTCAGAGACAACACAGGAACAATGGTGGAGGCAGGCTAAGAGGTCAGACCTGTAATCAAAAACCTAGAAGGGGGTCTCCTGTAAGAAGAGCTGAGGCCAGGCAAGAGAAGAGTCACGCAGTTTGCATATGGGTTGGTAACAGCTTGCTCAGCGAGGCAATGCATCTTTAGGGAGGGAAAATCTGTCTACTCTTTGACATTCTATAAATCAAACCTGGTGAATTTTAACCTATGAACTTATCTAAAGTCCCATGAACCAAATGAAACGTTTTAAATTTCCACCTTCTAAATTAATTTCTATTCAGACACCACTCATTTATATAAACTAAAAACAGCAAAAAAAAAAAAACACTTCATGATTGTATATAACACATTTGCATCTGTTCTGTGCATATTTTATTGAATAAATAAAAATTTTATTGGTTTGGTTTTTAAAACCTATAAACAATATTCTTAGTTTGATCACTTAAAACATACAACTTTATGTAACCAAAATGCTTAAAGGATTTTGTTCACTGAGTGTTGGCTATTTATACCTATACCTATGAAAATCTGACCTGTCAAAACTGGTTTTGCAGTAGCCAGATTTGAGATATATGTGGATTTCTAAAAGGTTAACTCGTCAAATTATGAGATCTAATACAACACCCAGGTATTAAGGGAAAAAATGATTTTGCAACCCCAAGTTGGGACTTAACAGAAGAAATCCTTGTGGTGTTACCAACGTTAAAAATTCTATTGAGCACTTTCATTTTTCAGAATAAAACAGGATAAGCAAATAACTCACAACAGTACCTCATAGACTTCTATAAATAGCTAAGCTATACTTTACAGCTATAAGAACGTGATATTTGTATTTCCCTGAGAGCGTAGTTTGCTTTGAGTTCAAGGGCATGGTGTACGTGTATATGTGTGTTTCCCGAAGCCATTGAGACCAGAATAGATGAAAGCTAAGACGAGAACATGAATCTGTTGGTGTTCTGATGAGCTTAGCTCCCTGCCTGTTTCAGATCAACCTTGGCAACTGGAGTCCCTTAACCTCATCTACAGATTCCGCTCCACCAAAGACTCTGGGCCACCTTCCCTCTAGGACAGGAGACCCAGCTGAGCAGCTCAGAGGCCCCACAGTAAGTTGGCCCAAATGCTGGGCCTGCTCTAACTTGTGCCTCTGCTCTAAGAAGGGGATTCCTTCCTTAGTTCCTTGCCTGGAATACTCCCTTACCCTTATTCTCCCTTACCCTTCTTGGGACTAGAGCCAAGCTCACAAACTCCAGGGCCTCCGATATCATTTTCCAGACCTGCATCCTTGGAACCTGACCTCCTCCTACCCCATCTTCTTCTTCCCAGCCAGGGGTGCTCTGTCCACTCACAGGCCCTGCCTCAGTCTCCAGTCTGCTGTGCCAGAACATCCTGCCATGTCCTGCCTGAGTCCGAGGGTTCTTTGTCTCTGGGTTTATTCTCAGCTTGGCTTTCCCCCTGCTGATGGTGTGGGTTATAACAGTTACCTTCCTGCAAATGTGTTCGTCTCTATTTCTTGAAATGGATTTTAGATTTTAGAAGTTCTCATCCTTGGCTGGTGCCTAGAAGCTAAAACCCTGATGACTATTCTTAAGTTTCCCCCAAATGACTTGAACTTTCTTTCTCGAAGAGCTACAGACTGGCAGCTTCATATACAGAACCCTAGACCTTCTAACCAGGTGTATCTGTTCCCTACCCATGCCATTATTAGGAATCCCTATTTCTTGAGTGTCAGCTACATGACATTTTCCACAATTCACCTGCATATCTGGTGTTGTAAAAAATCATAAAGAGTGTTTCCGTGATTCATTTAGGTATTCTGAAGTAGTCCAGAAACTTGGGTCCTACATTTAGAATCAGGTTTATAGCACAGAAATCCCAAATCCTCACTTTCCCAGCATAGGGTTGACCTGCTGATGGGCTCGAAGTTTGCCTATGGGTCTTATCAAAGGACCGCCATCCCCTCCCTGACTAGGGGGCGCTGTCTTTTTGAGGGGAGGCTCCCTGTGTATGCCAGTACCATTGTCATTGGATTTCCTCTCTGGAAGTTCCTCCCTGCAATAGTCTTTGGAGTAAGACTGACTTTTCCTTCACAAATCAGTTCACAAATGGTTCTGGTGGCGATCTCAAAGAGACAAACATGTAAGCAATGGCCACTGGTTGACTTCACTGCACAGCTTACCACCTTGACCCCCTGAAAGGCAATCAAGACTTGGATCCAGCCTCATCACTTCATACGCATCTCATTTTTAGCTAACTTGAAGAAAATAAAAACAAGAATATTAACTGGTGGCCTATTTACCTGTATTGAGTGTCTAGCATGGAGATTTGCCATTCGTGGGTGTCCTCAAGGCTTGACAGACATGAAGAACTCCATGAATGTTTGCTGAATTGAACTAGATTACACTGTTACATTGCTTCAGTTGGGAGCTTCCTGATGGTTATTATAGTGCTCATGAGTCAGCGATAGTTTGTTCTAAAATTCCACAAATATGTTTCTATTGCCCTGTGTTACTTTCCACAGCAGAGAGCTGAACTGTCATGCTTCTAAGGCACAGAGCATTTCACACACCAACATACATTTATATTTATCTTCAATAATCTGGCATAAACAGAAATCTCACCTGTAATTTTTCAAGTTTTTAAAATCTGTTTCAAATATTAGCTTCTTCTAACCGTGACTGTTTAATGAAAATTCAATTCACTATCAACTCTAATAGCTAACTTCCCAAACTGCTGAAAAGAACAAGCCACACCGGATATGAAATAAAACTCTATAAAGAGAATTGAAATCATATGATGAAAATAAAGTCCATTGGGTAACGCAGTTACTATGTTGTTATCATTGTTGCTTTTTAAATTCAGCATATGAAACAGGATCTCTTAACCTGTTTCTCCAGCTTGGGGATTAGAATGAATTTCCAGTGAGCTCATTTGAAAGCTGTAGCTCTTACAGTGAAGGACAGATTCTGTTCTTTAAGTCACAGTTGAGCTACACTGATCAAAAAACCAAGTAGAAATGCTTTTTAAAAGTCTTGAAAACGAAGGCTTCAGGAGGATGGGGTATCAGGAGCGTGGACCTAAATCACTGTCTAAAAACTAGAAAGTGTACCATCAAGGAGAATCTGTCGCTCCTGTGTAGGCCAGCTGTGCTCAGGTGTTTACTTTTTTAATAAAACAGTAGTTTGAGTCTCTAGAGACATCTTGTCTATATTGCAGTACAACTGGTGAACACTAAGAGGCCAGGGCACCAGAATGTGCTAAAGGTACAATTCTGTCTGGCAATGACAGTTCCGGTCCAAAATGGGCCATCTTATGATCATTCAAAAAAAAAAAGACCGGGCCCAGTGGCTCACACTGTAATCCCAGCACTTCGGGAGGCCGAGGCGGGCAGATCACAAGGTCAGGCGTTCAAGACCAGCCTGGCCAAGATGGTGAAACCCCGTCTCTACTAAAACTACAAAAATTAGCCAGGCGCGGTGGCAGGTGCCTGTAATCCCAGCTACTCAGGAGGCTGAGGCAGGAAAATCACTTGAACCAGGGTGACAGAGGTTGCAGTGAGCCGAAATCATGCCACTGCGCTCCAGCCTGGGCGACTTCATCTCAAAAAAAAAAAAAAAAAGAGGGTTTCAATGGGAGGAGGACAGAACACAAGTATTTCATCTCTTTCAAAGCAAACAGGCCTTCCCAAGCCCATCCCCCAGACCTTTCAAGTGGAAGAACCTATGAGATGTTCTTGGCAAGGAGCCCAAATGACTCCTTGGTTTAAATTTTGGTAAAGGGCGGGGACGAGGGAGGATGCAGAATAAGAAAGAAAAGGAAAGAAAACAGGAAACACCTTTATTTCCCTGCTGTGCTGAGTGAATCCTTTAGCAGACTTGCCGAAACAAGAAATGAGCCAGGTTTCTTTGTTTTTGTTTTTGTTTTTGTTTTTGTTTTGGAGACAGAGCTTCACTTTTGTTTCCCGGGCTGCAGTGCAGTGTCGCGATCTCGGCTCACTGCAACCTCCACCTCCCAAGTTCAAGTGATCCTCCTGCCTCAGCCTCCTGAGTAGCTGGAATTACAAGCGCCTGCCACTGCACCCGGCTAATTTTTGTATTTTTAGTAGAGACGGGGCGGTCTCACCATGTTGGCCAGGCTGGTCTTGAACTCCTGACCTCAGGTCATCCGCCCGCCTCAGCCTCCCATAGGGCTGGGATTACAGGTGTGAGCCGCCACGCCCAGCACGAGCCAGGTTTTGTTGTTTTTTGTTTGTTTTTCCTGCTCTGAGATAGGCAGCATGGTGGAAAGAGCATTGACTTCGGAGATGAAAGACCTGGATTTTAGACTCCTGGGGTAGCTACTTGCTAGCTGAGTGCTCAGGGGCACGCCACTTAGCCTCTGTGAAACTTGGTTCCCTCACCTGTAAACTAGAAGTGATAAGAGCCAGTCACCAGGTTAAATGAACCGATAAAAGGAAGTGCCTGGCACAGAAGCCGGCATAGGGTGGGAGGGTCCTGAATGCTAAATATTACTCTTCCTCGCCTCCCTTCCTGAGGTAGGTCATGCAAACATTCCTGGCCGGTCTCAAGTGACCCCAAACTGTGACTTCCAAGGTTCCCCCAAAGTGAGTCAAGGGGATCCCCTGATGTATGGCCTCAAACTCGAGCCTGCTGCCTGAAGTGGGACTGGAGGAGGGTGAGAGGTGAGGCGGGCACGCTGAGGGTCGGGGGGGGCTCTCCAGCTCCCCATCCTGCCGTCAGACAGACACTGCTCCGGGCACGATCCTGCGGATGTGGGTGTACGACTTCCTGATGGTGACGCTGCCGTGGTGCGACACGCCCCGGGGCAGGACGCACTCCTCTGTCAGTTTCTGGGCCTCGGGGTCCCAGCACAGCACCGTGGCGATAACCTCGTTCTTCTCGTCCCGCCCGCCGGTGATGTAGAGCCGGTTGTTGCAGGGCGCGATACCGCAGCTGGCCCGCTCGTGGCTGAGCTGGGTCACCAGGCACCAGCTGTCTTCCAGCGGGCTGTAGGCGTACAGCGCTCTCATGGCCCCACCTGAGGAGAGGGAGGAAACACGGTGGGCATCGCTCCATTTTTCTGGTTTCTTCCCTCTTAACCACTAAAATTCAACTTCTGATTAGGCCAAGTCTACCCTCTTGCCAACAGAAACAGTCGATTGATGGCTCTCCTGAAAGCCAGAGTGGGTCCTAAGGGCAGTGAGTTGCCAGTGCTGGAGACACCGCGACACACCGTTTACGTGCTGCAGCCAGGCGCTCATCAGGTTCTAAGCCATTCAGACCAATAAGAAGCCATTACTCACCAACGACATAGATGCGGTCCCGGAAACTCACTGCATTGATGCATTTAGCCTCCACGGGCATGGCCGCCTTCAAACTCCACTTGTTGGTGGAAGGGTCATAACACTGAGTCTTGTCTGTGGCCAGTTTCCCATTGGGCCCTCCCCCGATCACATAGAGCTTCTTCTTATGGCTGGTGGCTGCAAAGGAACTGACATGGACAAGGAGGGGTGCGGCCTGTAGAGGCAGAGGGCACAAGAAGAAGCTGTCAGTCATGCTGCCCAGATTGCTGCAGTAGCTCCCACGATACAGGACAGAGCTCCGGGACACAGAACTGGTCATCTTTTGCCTAAAGTCACAAGGCTCATGGGCTTGACTCCTCTTAAGACACAGCAAGAATGAAAGCATGCATTTCCCACCCTCCCTCCAGGCTCCACGCAAGCTAGAGCAAGCTGTGTGTTGGGATGTGCCAGCCTCTCCCGGAATCCAGCTCTCAGGCAAGAATAAGTTTATACAGATGAAGTCAGCCAGTGTGGGAGGAAAATGATGTTTTATACATGCATATTCATATTCATTCATGTGCTCATCCACTCAAAAAATATTTATGGAATGCCTACTATGTACCAGCATTGATTTTCCTTGGTGCTTATATCTAGGAAGAAAAGCTGATACGGTGGCCACAGGTAAGCAGACTCTTCCATTATGGGGCAGCATTGAGGATTTTGAGATTAAGTCAGACGTGTGCTTCTATCCTGTGAACCCCAGGACAGTAAAGGAGACTTCCAAGAGCCTCTTGCCCATTTATTTACAGGATCCTTTTAGATCGTGGAGCAGCTTTGTGATAGGGCTTGTTTTGAGAAGATCCTGGGCATGTCCCCCATACATGTTAAGGGCTCTCAATATAGCACTTTTCAGGCTGACAGTCTTGGCTAGATGTGGTGACCTGGCTACTTTGCTTGTGCCTACAATGACTGTGTTGTACATTCCATTAAGCTGGAACATGCTTGGACATCTGATCTGATAAGGAGAAAGAAAATTTGAAACTGGGAATAACCTGGAAATGAGATGAGGTGGCTTTTCTTTTCCTGGGTCTGATATATACCTGAGGTTGCATTACTAAAGTCTGACATGCAGGCCTGTAAGTGGCTCATCATCCATGGGAAAATAAAGAAGGGATGATTTCTAACATGACCAAATCACTCTGGGTTCATAAACGGTGTAGTAAAGTGATCCGCATGTGTCCAGTGTGGAGAAGAATAGGAGAGAAGGCATCTGAGGAGACAAGACTCTACACCAAGACATGCAGACCAAGAGATCTCCCATCTAAGGACAGGGTGAGCCTCTGTGCACATCTGGGGTTCTGTCCAAATTAGGACAGGTGCCCACACAGACCTTCACCACTTGGAAGGACATTGTTTCTGTGACTTGATGAGCAATACTGAAGCAATAGCTCCTAGGAGGAGGGAAGCTCAGAGCCATCCAAACTGTTCTCCTTGGAAGTAAAGTGATCAGAAAGCTGACCACCACGGCAGGCATGTTCCAAAGCTTTTTTAAAAAGCACTGAAGTAATAATACAGGCAGTTACTGGTAGAAATCGTGTCCTATACCTCTGACCAGCAGTTGTGAAAGGGGTCGTAGGTCTCCACGTTGTTGATTCTCTGTAAGCCGTCAAAGCCTCCGATCACATAGACCTTGCCACCCAACACCACCATCTTATGCCTCCAGCGGCCTATGTTTAAATACTCAATCTGAATCCACTTGTTGATCGAAGAATTATATTTCCAAACATCATGCTGTGTTTCTTTGCCACCTGCAAGAGATACAAAGCATTTAAGAAACCACCAGATGTGTCAGAAATACAGCTTCTCCCATAATATCCCACATGTCCAAAAGTGCCAGGTCCCCAGGCCAGCCCTACCCTGAGGGGAGACACAAGAAACCCAGCAGGTGTGTGATGTCTGGCAAGGGAGACGAGGCAAATGCAGGAGAACAGGGAGAGACAGAATGGATGATGTGCCACACTGTGTCATGTCCACCTCAGTGCTGCGAGAGTTCAGAGAAGAGGTGGCTAAGTGAGCAGTGCCCTGAGAAGGCTTCAGGGGGCAGGACCCAAGCCAGCCTGGGTGGGTAGGGGCCAGAGGGAGCCTGGACTCAGTGTTTGCCCTCACAGGGAGCAGGAAGCAAGGCTGGGCGGGGACAGTGGGGTTTGTGCAGAAGGCAAATTACATGGCAGCTTAAATTCTATGTTTACTTTTTATTTAAACCAAAAAGCAAAGATACAGACCTGGAAAAATCACTAAGAAATCCTACAACATTCTCCTGGTTTGTCGCTCTGATCTGTTTAAAACAATTAGTGGGATTTATCCTATTTCTAAATAATTTTTGTTATAAAGTATGAGATGCTCACAATAGATCATTTGAGAGTGATCTGGTAAACATTTTCTTGAAGGCAACTCTCTTAAAAAACAGAAAATACAAAATTCAGCAGCTGGGGAAAGAGACAAAGACAAAGGAGAACTGACTTTTTGGGTGATTTTAATCAAATATTTAACAGCTTTGTGTTTCCATTTTCCCATCAGCATAGACTACCACCAACTACTTAAAGCAAAGATTTACTTTTCAGACTTACATGTGTGCAATAGTGGAGAAATGAACATTACTGACCACATTCTGTGTCAGGGGTGTTTCTCTAGCATGGAACCCAGAAGTGGGTTTTCTAAGTCAAAGCCATGTGCACCCTGAATTTTTATAGGTGCAGCCAAGGCATCCTCCGCAGCTGTGGTGGTTGACTTTTCCTCATACCCACTTTTTGTTGGTGGTGGTGGTTTTGTTTTCTTTCTTTTATTTATTTATTTTTTTGAAGTCTGACGGAAAAAAACTATCTCAGTTTGGTTTTCGCTTACTATGAGGGAAGCTGAGCTTCCTCTTCCTTGAATCTTTGTTCATATAGTTTGGCTATTTTCCTTTGGGTGGGGTACCTTTCAGAGGTCTCCATTAATTCAAAACATTGATCCCATTTAGGTAGCATCAAAAAGTATAAAATAAATGTAAATTTTCAAAGAAATGTATGCAACCTTTATTAAAACCTATGATTTTATTTTAGGACAAAAAAAAAAAACCCTGAGAAAGCATATTGTGTGCATAAATCAGAAGACACCTTATTGTGAAGATGTCAACCCTCCCTAGGTTAATCTATATACTCAGTGCCTTCAAGACTTTTGAGGGGAACTTGATGAGATAATTCTAAATTTCACTGGGAAGAGTAAGTTTGGAAAAATTTCTAAGAAACTTTTGAAAAAGAAAAGGGAAGAAGGAGGCTTTCCTTATCAAATATTAAAATATACTATAAAGCTATCCTAATACAAACAGTGCAGTACTAGACAAACCGATCAGTTAAAAACAAGAGCACAGAAACGGACTAAAATATATACAGATCATTAAATAAATGTTATTAGAACAATTGGTTATTCATTTGGATAAAAATTAAGTTAGATACTTATTTTACATTACATTTAAAATAAAATTCAAATGTTACTGCTACAGAAGTAACTGGAGAATGTATAGGATATTATGTTAATGACCTTGGGGTTAGGAGGGGTTTTCTAAGCATGACATGAATGTAGAATTGTATAGGAAAGAAAACAAGTATATAAAGGTAAAAAACAACCACAGTCTAGGAGAAAATATTTGCAACACAAATAGCAAAGGATATATAAGAAGAGTTCCAAAAAATTAGTAAGAACAAGACAAAAACTGATAGGAACTGTCAAAGAGTATGAACAGATAATTTTTAAAAATAAATACAATTATCTGGTAAATATATATTTACCATTCTAGTCTATTAAAAATTTAAATGACTAATAATAAAAATCATTAGCAAGGATATAGAAAATGGGCACTGTCATTCATCACTGATTGAACTGTAAATTGGTACAACTTTTCTGTAGGAAAATTTCACAATATATACAAAATTCTTAATTCACATATGACCACTTCCAGGAAACTTTCCAAGTAGCAGCACAAGTGTGAAAAAATATGTGTCTAAGAATGCCTACTGCAATATTTTTTAAGGAGATCAAAAAAAGAAAGCTAAAAAAATTATGGTTTATCCATTTGGTAGACTGCCATATAGCTGGTAAAAAGAATAACAGTAGTGATAATACTGGCCAACGTAATTAAGCTCCCACCATGTGCTTTGCATGTAATAACTATGTCACTTGATATGTATATCCATTAAACCAACATGTCATCATGTCCAGATGATATTGTTAATTGAAGTACAAGTTTCTGTTGATTTAGCTGTGTATAACAAGCATGCTTTCAGGTATTGCTTGTATCATTAAAAAGTGAACAACAAATTTATGACAAAAGAATAACATGTGGGCTGGGCACAGTGGCTCGCACCTGTAATATCAGCACTTTGGGAGGCTGAGGTGGGCGGATCACCTGAGATCAGGAGTTCAAGACTAGCCTGGCCAACATGGTGAAACCCTGTCTCTACTTAAAATATAAAAAAAAATTGGGCCGGGCGTGGTGGCTCACGCCTGTAATCCCAGCACTTTGGGAGACCGAAGCGGGCGGATCATTTGAGGTCAGGAGTTTGAGACCAGCCTGTCAATATGGTGAACCCCCCACCTACCAAAAATACAAAAATTAACCAGGCATGGTGGTGGGCACCTGTAATCCCAGCACTTTCAGAGGCCAAAGCAGGTGGATAACCTGAGGTCAGGAGTTTGAGACCAGCCTGGCCAACATGGTGAAACCCCCTCTCTATCAAAAATACAAAAATTGGCCAGGCATGATGGCATGTGCCTGTAGTCCCAGCTACTCAGGAGGCTGAGGCAGGAGAATTGCTTGAACCTGGGAGGCAGAGGTTGCAGGGAGCCAAGATCTCGCCATTGTACTCCAGCCTGGACAACAGAGTGAGACTCCATCTCAAGAAAAAGAAAAAAAGAATAACACGTGTAGTATATGTGACAAAGACTGACTATGATGACCACACCTGTTGATCCCTCCTGGGCACATAGCTAAACTACATTTCCCAGGTCCCTGCACCCAGAGGGGGTGAGGGGAGGGTAAGGGAGGTCATGTGGCTAGTTTTTGCCAATGGAATGTGAGCAAAATTGATGGCACTTCCAGGCTGAGGCTTTTATGAGCAGGTGTGACTTCTCAACTCCCTTAGCTTTTTTCTTGTCCCTAAATCAAGGCCATGTGTAGGAAGAGGCAGTGTCAGAAGATGGCAGGACCCTAGGCCCCTGAGTGCCTGAGTGGAGCAGACCGTCCTGCCCCTGACCCCTGCATACTATTGTGTTAATTCACTGAGACTTAGGATTTGTAACAGCAGCTAAAATTATTTACCCTGAGCAAATAGAAAACAATTTTTGTAAAAAATGAAAACCCATAGAATTGTGATGGCACAGAGAAACTGCCCTATTTTACTTTACTTGCTCAGTATTGTTTGGATCTTCTACAACAATTAAGGCCGGGCGCAGTGGCTCATGCTTGTAATCCCAGCACTTTGGGAGGCTGAGGCAGGTGGATCACAAGGTCAGGAGTTCAAGACCAGCCTGACCAACACTGTGAAACCCCATCTGCACTAAAAATACAAAAATTAGCCAGATGTGGTGCCACGTGCCTGTAATCCCAGCTACTTGGGAGGCTGAGGCAGGAGAATCATTTGAACCCAGGAGGCAGAGATTGCAGTGAGCCGAGATCACGCCACTGCACTCCAGCCTGGGCAACAGAGCTAGACTCTGTCTCAAAAAAATAAAAAATAAAATAAAATAAACGTCTACAAGATTAAAAGAAAGCTAGAACCTAATCAATGGTATAAATGCATCCAAAGAATGACCTGCCCTTGATTTTGGAGGAAACACGCTCTGGGGTCCAGCTTTCCCCACAAGTTCAGATTCAAGAAAAGCCTCTAAGAAAGGGGAAGGGAAGCTTGTCTCCTTCCTTAGGGTCCCAGGGAGAGCCAGGTGGCTTTTGATGTGATGGGGAAGAGTGTGGGCGTTAGGCTTAGAACTTGGGTTGAAGTCCTGCCTGACACCTACCAGTGTGCGACCTTAGGTATGTCTGAGAATCTCTCTGAGCCTCTGTTTTCTCCTACCTTAAAAACACCTACCTTGCAGAGTTGATGTGAGAGGCAAGCAATTAAATGTTATTAAAGTATAAATGTATCTACCACTCAGTAAAGATGGTTGAGACTGCGTCATTCAATAAATATTTACTGAACATTTACCCCGAGGTCAGGCACAGTGCTAGGTACAGGGGCTATAGTGTTGCCCCTCATGGAACTCCAGGTCTAATGGGAAAGGCAGACACAAAGTAACGATCAATACTGAAGCAAACACTTTCGTAATGAAAAAGTATTGGGTCCTACTGAACTATACCCAAGTACAACCTAATAGACATGGGAGGGGAAGGGCAGATGTGTTTACTCATTACTGAATTCCCACTGCGCAGCTCAGGGGCCTATGCCTATAGCAGACACTGAATAAACCCTTACCACTTTCCCTCTTCTTTTTCTGGGAAGGACTAGACTTGTCTGCCTCCTCCCCAGGTTTTCTATTAATAGTACAATGCTGGCTGGACGAGGTGGCTCATGCCTGTAATCCCAGCACTTTGGGAGGCCGAGGCCGGTGCATCACCTATGGTCAGGAGTTCAAGACCAGCCTGGCCAACATGGTGAAACCCCGTCTCTACTAAAAATACAAAAATTAGCCGGGCATGGTGGCAGGCACCTGATTGTAATCCCAGCTACTCGGGAGGGTGAGGCAGGAGGATCACTTGAACTCGGGAGGCGGAGGTTGCAGCTAGCCAAGATTGCGCCACTGCACTCCAGCCTGAGCAACAGAGCGAGACGCTGTCTCAAAAAAAAAAGAAAGGAAAAGAAAAAAATAGTACAATGTTGCTCAGTTTTTTGTTTATTAAGTAGCAATGTACTCTCCAAGATAAGACCACCTGAGCTCCTGGGTCCATATCCTGTCTCAGTCAGAGCCGGATCATTGCCAATTCACAGTAATTCTTCTAGGATGGTTGCCTGGCTGCCACTCAGGAATACATGTAGTGCTACTGGAGCTTGCTTTGCCTTTACATGACTCCTGCTTACCTGAGATGTAGACCTCATTTTTCAATGTCACGCATGCAAACTCCACCCACTTCTTATTCTCACTCTCCAGCTCATGCTCTGTTAGCGGGAGCTTGGCCACCTCCAGGCGGCTGCGCCTCAGGGGGTCCAGGCAGGTCACCTCTGCCACAAACCGTTCATCCTTCGTGCAGCCACCAATGATCATGAACACCTCAGACTGGAACTCATGCATCCTGGGCTTGGTGCGCTCTGAAATGATCTGGAAATCGATGGGGGTACATGAAGGCAGGACAACACAAAGTTTCAGAGCTCGGGCTATGGAGCCATTAGGAGTCGGGTCCAATTCCCATATCTGCCACGGTATGACCATGTGACTTCACCTCCCTGAGCCTCAGTTTCATCATCTGTATAATCGGGATAGTAGAGGTAACTACCTCATAGGTGTGTTGTGAGGGTTAAATGGGATAATGTACACAGTGTGCTTCACCCAGGGCCTGGTGCATAACAGGTACTCAATACATGTTGCCTGTTTTTGCTGCTGTTTCAAGAGGTGAGGGTCTATTTACTATCAGATGCACTTCCTGCCTTTCCCCTCCTGCCTGCTCTGAAACCTTAAATCCTGGAATTTTATTTTGCGCTACTTTCCATTCCCCCTTGGCTTTAATTTCTTGATGATACCTCAGACTTTGCTCACCATCAGCCTTCTGGAAGAGACATCCTGGACAGTGACAACATAAGAGCATTCAGAGACTTAGGAAACAAGAACTAGAAGGAATCAGGGTGTGGCCAGGGAGGGAGGAAGGCTGGTTCCAACATACAGTATATGACCTTTCAGAGCTTTGAACAAGTGAAGAAATCCATACCATGGGTATTTGAACCCTGCTGAAAGAGCAGAGGTTCGGAAGTCAAATGTACCAGCGTTCTATCACCTATGGCCATGTGACCTTGGAGAAGTAACACGATCTCTGTAAACTGCTTGTAATCATTGCTGTGCTATCAGATGACTGTGAGCATTCATAAGGTATGAGGTAGAGGCGTGAGCAGAGCACCTGGCACACACTCGCCCCTCAACAGCTAATTATGCCTGTAGGAGCGGTGGTAGATGCCATATTGATACTGCTATAAAAGGAAGAGCTGCCCTTCCCTGGTTCCATTGATCCCCTGGGCTCCATGATGAAGGTTCCATAGGTGTGCTGACACAAGGCGGAGAGGTAGCAACCATCTCCCAGATGGCCAAAGTCGCCAATTTTCCCACAAAATTAGACTGATCTAACACAGACTACAGAACTTCAATTCTGCCCATAGGTGGTAACAAACAGGTTACAGTAGCAAAGACTGAGCCCTCAGATAGTGAATCCAACCAAGAGCCACAAATAATCAGACCAGCCAACTCCCAGCCTCTACTTTTCCATAACAGTCTTTGTTTGGTTGGTTGGTTTTCTGTGCCTAGGAGCCTGGTACAGTGAGTTCTGCATCCTCCGTTCTTGAGACTGGACCATGGCCGTAAAGTCTGTGGCAGGGCTGTTCCTTACAGGTCAGCAGAGTGGGGATGGGTGTGGCTGGACAAAGCCTAGGCAATGGGCTGGCCCTGACAGTATGGACAGCAGAACAGTGCTGGGATAAGGGTGAAGGGGTGGGCCAGGGAACTTGGAGGCACCATGAGAGCACCAAGCTGGCAGGACAGGATCTGGGCAATGGCACCAAAGACAAACTATGCTGCTCTGCAACTTTCTCTTCAGGTATCAGCCCTGGTTCCTGTCCTTAAACCCCCTTCCCCACAGCTGAGGCACAGCCTCCAGCACTAATCTATGTGGTCCTCTTTCAGAGGGGATCTAGGTGTTTCAGGGCAATGCTTAGAAAAAAGCACTGGCCTCCCTGAATTGATTCCCTTGTGACCCTTTCTTCACTTCTGGGAACCAGGCCTCAGCCTCCACTCCGAAGCTCCCCTCATCTTATTTGCAATGCTTGCTCTCCTGCCCCAGTAACCTGTTGGGTGATTGAGAGGATGCTAGGAGGACTGGACTAGCCGTGATCTTACCTCCTGACCCCCAGGGCTGGCATCTCATTCCTTGGTCCTGACCTACGAAAGACTCTCCTCCTACTGGCTAAATTTCCTGGGTTCCTGCCTGCTGCCTGGATCTCCCATAATATTCTATTCTCAATTTCCCATGCTACCACCCCAATCCACTTACCCTTTAAGGCACTGTGAGTAATTTACCATGTCACTTTGCCCTTTTCTCCAGGAAGCCATTCCTAACTTTGCACACATTCTCATAACCCTGAATTTCCCCCACAACGGCCCTTTTCATGCTTCATTGTAATTTACTGTAAGGCCCCTGATGGCAGGAACAGCCCTTTTTCTCCAGTGGATCCTCAGCACCAAGAATAGTACCTGGAGCTTGTGGGCATCTATAAACATTGATTAAATAAGCGAGTGAGCTGGGTGCAGCGGCTCACGCCTGCAATCCCAGCACTTTGGGAGGTCGAGGCAGGTGGATCACCTGGGGTCAGGAGTTCGAGATCAGCCTGGCCAACAAGGTGAAACCCAGTCTCTACTAAAAATAAAAAAGAAAATAAAAAAATTAGCAAGGTGTGGTGGCAGGCACCTGTAATCCTAGCTGCTCGGGAGGCTGAGGCAGGAGAATCACTTGAATCTAAGAGGCAGAGGGTGCAGTGAGCCGAGGTTGCACCATTGCACTCCAGCCTGGGCAACAAGAGCGAAATTCCATCTCAAAAAAAAAAAAAAAAAGAGCGAATGGATGAGTGAATGAATGGGCAAGCTGGGTAACTCAGTCTAAATCATTGTGGTAGTGAGCATCCACGATGGCCCCAGTGATCCCTGCTTCCTGGTATTCACATCTGTGTAGTTCCCTCCATGCTGTTCTAGAATTGGTCTCTATGACCAACAGATTACAGCAGAAGTGATGATACATCACTTCTGAAATTAGGCTATAAAAGGCACTACCAGCTTGCATCCTGATTACTCTCTGTCTTTCTTAGGTCATTTGCTCTGGGGGAGGTCAGCTGATATAGAGATGCCCACATGGCAAGAAACTGAGGCTCCCAACCAGCAGCCGCAAGGATCCGATGCCTGCCAACAGTCCAGTGAGTGAGCCTGAATCCCATTTGAACTTTGAGATTACTGCAGCCCCAGCCAACAGCTTTACTGCAACTTCATAAGAGACCCTGAGTCAGAAGCACCCAGCTAAACCACTCCTACATTCTGACACTCAGAGCCTGTTAGATAGTAAGTGTTTGTTATTTTAAAGTTTTCAGTTTGGGGGTAATTTGTTATGCAGCAATTGAGAACTAACACCATCATCTAGCTGATGGGCTTGGCTGGGGTAATGAGACCTGTCTTATAATTCAGCACCACGGAGCTGCCGAGTGGTGGCATCATTACCACATTGTAAGTTCAGCTACATTTGGCAAAATATTAACCCCAAAGCCATGACAAATGTCAATCTGAAGTCTGAGACGTGCCACTTTGTTGCAGACATACGGACATGTTTGCCAATGAATTGCATGCAACAATCAGGCATAACCAGTTTATTTTCAGATTGTTAAAAACAGAGCAGATAATTGCACCTTAGTGACTGCTCACTGTCCACAGATCTTATACTAGGGGACAGAGTGAGCATATTGTTTCAGCAAAGCTGTCCTTGGGCTGGAGCCCGTGCTCCCCTTTCCCCACATCACACATGTCAGAGTAACGTTTGGTATAAACCAGGTTTATGTCTGAAAACTTAAGAGGCAATTAAGTGAAGAGGCAAATTTCCTCTGTCCCCAAAGATCTCTTTCAATGAAGGTTCCAGCTACCATTCCCAAATCAAATGGAGACCGACATTTGCTTTTGGTGTTCTAAAATTTCCTGTTGTTAACACCAGTTTAGAGAATGGGCAAGGTTAAAAGAGAAAGATGGGCCAGGCATGGTGGCTTATGCCTGTAATCCCAGCACTTTGGGAGGCTGAGGCAGGCAGATCACCTGAGGTTGGGAGTTCGAGACCAGCCTGACCAACGTGGAGAAACCCCATCTTTATTAAAAATACAAACTTAGCCAGGGGTGGTGGCACATGCCTGTAATCCCATCTACTCGGGAGGCTGAGGCAGGAGAATCTCTTGAACCTGAGAGGCAGAGGTTGCAGTGAGCTGAGATCGCACCATTGCACTCCAGCCTGGGCAACAAGAACAAAAGTCTGTCTGAAGAAAAAACAAAACAAAATAAAACAAAAACGGGAAAGATGATGATAGGACAAGAGGGTTAAAGTTTGGTAAATGAAGGGTACGGGGAGAAGTGTGTTCACAGAGTAGCCTCCAGGCTCACACTACTGTCATCAGGAGTCAACCCAAGACCATTCCAGCAGTGAGCAGACTGACTCAGGGAATCAACTGGCAATGAGACCCCAATTAGGAGGTCATGGTGGCTGGTTGGTTGGTTCAGTTGTCCAAACTATAAAATGAAGATGAGAAAGTGCCTTGAGAAGGATTTGGGAAAATAAGGCCACAAAAACCTGAGACACAGTGAAAAGACTAGTTTTAACCCCAGAGAAGGAAAATGATTGATTGTGAGA
This sequence comes from Pan troglodytes, assembly GCF_028858775.2. Classification (NCBI taxonomy): domain Eukaryota; kingdom Metazoa; phylum Chordata; class Mammalia; order Primates; family Hominidae; genus Pan; species Pan troglodytes. The sequence goes on from NC_086015.1 coordinate 186,685,653, forward strand.
GACGGAACCAAGTGGCAATGACAACAGCTTCCATTTGTGGGGCACTTAGCATGTACCAGACACTGTACTAAGCATTCCATTTGTTACTTAATTCTCAAAACAGTTCTATCAGTTGGTAGGTATTATTACCCCCATGTTACAGATCAGAACTGAGCCTTAGCATAGCTAAGTAATTGCCTGAGGTTACACCGTAAATAAATTGTGGAGTCAAGATTAACACCCAGATCTCTGCCTGACTCAAAGCCCAAGTTCTCACCACTGAAGAATTTTCCAGATGTCAGAATTCTCTCTCCTCCTAAATCTAAAGCTTATAATGTCTGACTCTGCCCCCAGCACCTCGGAAATACAAAAGGCAATGAAAATATTTCATTACAGCAATTTTGCAGAAGACAGGGTAGGGACCTTTTATATAAGAGAAAAGTCTTTATCATCTGCATTTCAAGGACTTAGAAAATAGGAAGCAGAAACAAAAATAGCAAAAATATTGGAAGTATAGTTGATCAAGGCACTGTTTATGTTTAAATTGTTTTAAAGTGCTATTTATTTATTTTAACTTTTATTTTAGGTTCAGCATGTGCAGATTTGTTATATAGGTAAATTGTGTGTCGTGGGGATTTGGTGTACAGATTATTTAATCATCCAGGTAATAAGCATAGTACCTGATAGGTAGTTTTTCAGTCCTCACCCTCTTCTCATCCTCTATCCTCAAGTAGGCCCTGGTATCTTTTGTTCCCTTCTTTGTGTTCATGTGTACTCAATGTTTAGCTCTCACTTATAAGTGAAAACATGCATTATTTGGTTTTCTGTTCCTGTGTCAGTTCACTTAGGATAATGGCCTCTGGCTCCATCCATGTTGCTGCAAAGAACATGATTGCATTTTTTTATGGCTGTGTAGTATTCCACAGAAGACACTGAATAAATGCTGAACTGAGGGCAGTTGCAGAGACTGAGACCTGTCTGCAATTATATGCAGGCTGTCTGCTAGACATCCAGCATAGAATAGGACCTATGTGGTTTCCTAGTCTCCCCCCATCAATCCACTCATCACCCTTCATTTGTTAAATGTCCCATCTTCTCTGACACACAGACTGTTTAGCAGTACCTGGGTAAGACACAGACTGTTTTTGCAGTACCTGGTGCCATATCTGGCATAGAATTGGTGTTCAGGATTTATTTGCAAAAAATGAAGGCATAGCGTGCTTAAATACATGGGATGCTGTTTAAGTAGTTTTTAGGGGGAAATTTATAGCATGAAAGCCAATATTAGAAAGAAAGAAAGTCTCAAATCAGTGGCCTCCACTTCCACCTTAAGAAACTAGAGAAACAAGTGCAAATTAAACCCAAACTAAGCAGAAAGAAAGAAAATAATGATCAGAGTGGAAATAAGTGAAATAGAAGACAGAAAAACAATAGAGAAAATCAAATGAAACTGGACATTAGTTATTTGAGAAAAATCAATAAAATTGATAAGCCTCTAACCAGATTGATCAGGAAAAAAAAAGGGCAGACACAAATTACCAATATCTGGAATGACAGATGTGACAACACTATAGATTCTGCAGGTATTAACAAGATAATAAAAGAGTGCTGTGAACAACTTTATGTCAATAAATTCAGCAACTTACATTAAATGAAAAAATTATTTGAGGCAAAAACTATCAAAGTTCATTCTAGAAGAAACAGAGATCCTAAATAGTCCTATATCTATTAAAGAAATATACATTATAGTTTACAAACTTTCCACAAAGAAAACACCAGGCTCTAGTAAATTCTACTAAACATTTAAGGGTATGTTTGCAGAGTGAATGAATGAACAGTGGATCTAAGGACAACAAAAAAGAAACTAGAAAAGAACACACAGAAAAAGGGAGAAACTCCAAAAGAACCTCAGACAGACAATTCCTGGGCCACATTTGGCTAAGGTTTCTACCAATGGCCTAAGGAAGAAAGCTTGGTAGCAATCCCAGAACGACTGCATAGTGAGATATATGTATGGGTGTTCATGTGTACAAACTGTTAACAAACTGTCCCTATATCATTACTTCCTCTCCACTAAATTTTTTCCTGTCTTTATAAAGTTCTGAAGAAAAATCTTCTTCAGTAATTGTTAAGGAGAACCAGGTAGATCCAAATGATATGTTTACTCACCATTCATAGTACCCATTTAATCATTCAACAAGCATTTACTAATTACTCATTCACTATATAGCATTCTTAGGACTCTCTTCTAAGATCTAGAGATGTAAAGTGCAATAAGACATATTTCCTACTATAACAAGCTCCCAGTCTAGAGATATTTACAGATGATAAATTCAATGCGTTGCCATGCAGCAATTGGTGCTGTGATGGAGCAATGCACCAAGTGCTATGAGAACATGGAGAGTGGCTGGGTGTGGTGGCTCACACCTGTAACCCTAGCACTTTGGGAGGCTGAGATGAGAAGATCACTTAAGTTCAGGAGTTCAAGACCAGCCTGGGCAACATAGTGAGACCTTGTCTCTACAAAAAATTTAAAAATTAGCCGGGTGTGGTAGCACATGCCTGTACTCCCAGCTACTTGGATGGCTGAGGTGGGAGGATCACTTGAGCCTGGGAGGTCGAGGCTGCAGTGAGCTATGATTGTACCACTGTACTCCAGCCTGGGCAACAGAGCAAGACCTCATCTCAAAAATAAATAAATAAATAAATAAATAAAAGGAGAAGTCTCTGGAGAAAGTGATGCTTGGACTGAGTTTTGAAGTAGGAGTAGAAGTCAGCTAGATGAAGAAGAGAAAAGCATTTGAACAACATTCATATTGACCTGGAGGCAGAAAAAGCACATCCACTTTGGGGAACCACAAGCTGTGTGTTAGGACTACAGCAGAAGTGGGAGGTTGGAGAGGACACTAGAGAAGCAGGCAGGAGTTTAATGATGCAAGACCAGGCTCTGGGAATGTAAGCAGGAAGTATGGGCTTTATTCTGAAAGTGATGGGGAGCCAATGAAGAAGGCAAGCCCAGGAGCAAGATGATCAGACTTGAGTTTCAGGTCTTTCAGCTGGTGAATAAATTGGAGGGAGGCCAGACTTGGGGCTGGAAGATGAGTTTTGAGAAATTTCCAGAAATTCAGATGGTGAGAGTCTAAATCAAAGTGATATCAGAGTATATCCAATAGACACAAGATTTCACCAGAGTGGGCAAGGAAGAGCAGCACCCCCATGGAATATTGACTAGACAGGGCACGTTCTTGTTTTTTGTTTGTTTTGTTTTGTTTTGTTTTGTTTTTTGAGACAGAGTCTCTCGCTCTGTCGCCCAGGCTGGAGTGCAGTGGCGTGATCTAGGCTCACTGCAACCTCTGCCTCCCGGGTTCAAGCGATCTTCCTGCCTCAGCCTCCCAAGTAGCCGGGACTACAGGCGCAGGCCACCACGCCCAGCTAATTTTTTGTATTTTTAGTAGAGACAGGGTTTCACCATGTTGGCCAGGATGGTCTGGATCTCTTGACCTCGTGATCCACCCGCCCGGGCCTCCCAAAGTGCCGGGATTACAGGTGTGAGCCACCGGGCCCGGCCCAGGGCACGTTCTTGTTTGTGTGTGCAGTGTAACCCCCAACCTCCCACCCTTCCACAACTGGGAAGAGGAAGCACGGGCCAGGCATGGTGCTGCGTGATTTCTACATCTCACCTAACGCTCTCAGTAACTGTCTGAACACGTGGGATCGGCCTCATAGATCAGGAATCTGGGCTTCTGGAACTGCCCAACTCAGCAATGAACAGGGGAGTGTTTTCTCCTTAATGCCCTAAGGATTTTTTAATCCGCTTCGCTTGCATCTCTGTGAGCCCCTAGCTAACTCCTTACTTCGCTGGTTAAATATAGCACCTCTTATCTTCTACTCACCTCATTGCCAGAAAGGTGGTACATCCTGGCTTCCTGGAGCAGCGGGAAGACCTCTGGGCACTGTCTGATGAGAGGATCTGCTTCCACCGTCTCCACAAAGTACCACGGGTCCAGAAGCGGTAAGCGCACGTTCTCGAGGACATAGGGGAGTAAGCAGAGTCGTTCTGATGGCTTGTGCCGGACCCAGCTCATCACGGTCTCAAACACCTGAGCCTCCTCGGTCACGTAAAGGTCATCACTCTTCAAGATGTGGTGCAGAGTGTCCACGGGCAGGTCAAGGAACTCCTCAGAGTTCAGAATCTGCACAAAGTTTTGAATGATGTAACTCTGAACCTGCTTCTTTAGACTGTCCAGCGAGTGTGTGTCGGCCAGCCTCAGTATTCCAACGCAGTTTTCTGGGTTCAAGGCTTCAGTGAGGAAGCTGGCACAGGCATCCACCATCCGCAGGAACTGATGAAATAGAAAGGGTGGAAAGGAGGCCAGAAAATGGTGAGTCCACAAGGAGGTTTATCAGTGAGTTGTGTGTATTAGCCAAAAATTGGAAACAACCTAAATGTCCAACAGTACAGGATGAGCTAAATACATATAATTCATTCATACAGTCGACTTAAAACAATGAGACACTTACGGGACTAGCTAAATACATATAATTCATTCATACAGTCGACAGCTCTGTAGATACTGAAAACACATGTTGTAGAAAATATTAAATGAAATAGAAAATGTTCATAATGTATTGAGTTTTAAAATCTGTTCATTGGATCTGATTAAGCCTCTACATTTAATCAGCAATTTACGGGAAATACAGGGAAAGAGGAACCTGCTAAAGACGTCATGGGAACATGATCAGCAAAATCCAGACTGTGGAAAACTCTACAGAACAACTTGTTCAGTTTCTTCAACAAATACATTACAAGGGGATAAAAGAGACAGAGAAGGAGAGGGAGAACCTAAAGATAAACAGAGATTTAAGACACATTGACCAATTGCAAAGTATGGATCTTATTTGGATTCCTGATTTAAACAATATATATTTTTTCAAGTTGGAGAAATGTTTACACTGACTAATATTTGGTGCTAATGAAACAATTATGATTCATTTTAGGTGCAATAATGGTTTCATGTTTATGTTGAAGAAGAATCCTTATTTTTTAGAGCTATAAGTGAAATATTTGCAGATAAAATGAGAAAAGCACGTCACAAATCATATGTACATTGTGACCTTATTTTTATAAAGAAAACATACACAGAATAAAGTCATAGAAAGAAGATGAAAGGATGTAGGTCAAAATATTAATGGTTGTTATCTCTTTGGGTTATCAGGTATCTTAAGGCAAATTCTGCTGCAGCAGCAAACAACCCCCACGTCTCAGGGGCTTACAGTAAATGTTCCTCTCTTACCCACTATGTGTTCTTCACAGGGCTCTTCATTCCAGGGGCCAGGAAGATGGAAAGCCCTTACCTGAGACATGCTGGTCCCATGACAGAAGGGGAAAAAGATGGCAGAACCACACAGAGGCTTTTAAAGCTTCTGCTCAGAGGGGGCACATGCTATATCCATTTACACAAAACCGTCCAGAGTAAGTCACATGGCAAAATTTGTCATCAAGGGAACCATAGTTCTCCCACAGAAACAGGTCTCATGGGATGGACAGGGAATATACTATATAAATAATAGAAGGTATGACACTCTAAGAAGACTATGAGAATTTTTCTGTTTTTGTTTATTTATTTTATTTATTTATATATCCTTTAAAATGAATACGTACCGCTTTTGTCATTAAAAAATTAATTTGTAAAATTATTGATTGGCTCTCAGGTCCCACTTTTAAGTTATCACCATCCTCATAAAAATTCAAGTCCCTTGTGCTTGTAGGGCACTTTACAGATGACAAAGCACTGTTATATCCATTATATTTTGTAATATCCATTTTACAGATGACATGTCTCAAATGCATTGGTTCATTCTTATTTGTTGTTCTCTGGAGCTTAGCTTTGAACAAGTTCAACCCCCTAGCTCCCTTCCCTGTCTACTGGACTCCTTATAGGGTCAAGTTCTTGGTGCCCATGGGTTGATCGATTAATGGGGGGAGAGGAAAGGGGAGGCTGAGGGGGCAGAACCCGGTGGGGGTGGGGGAGGCCTTCTGAAGGCAGGTCCTGGTGAGAGTAGGGACAGGACAGACCTGACTGGGGAGGGATGGCAGGAGCTGTGGGGAGTGGGGCTATGGGGCCTGAAGGTTGATGGTGGGGCAGGACTGGTTCTAAGAGTGGACCAAGGTGACCTAGGCTCTGGACTTTACTCCAGAGCATTCCAGGGAACACATCCCTGACTTTTTGGATCAACCTCTATTGCAAAATATTATTTTTCTGTGTCAGATCACATAGGATTGTCAGTTTAAAAAGCATTTTTTAGGCCGGGCGCAGTGGCTCATGCCTGTAATCCCAGCACTTTGGGAGGCCGAGGCATGCAGATCACCTGAGATCGGGAGTTGGAGACCAGCCTGACCAACATGGAGAAACCCTGTCTCTACTAAAAATACAAAATTAGCCAGGAGTGGTGGCACATGCCTGTAATCCCGGCTACTCAGGAGGCTGCAGCAGGAGAATTGCTTGAACCTGGGAGGCGGAGGTTGCGGTTAGCTGATATCGTGCCATTGCACTCTAGCCCGGGCAACAAGAGCAAAACTCCATCTCAAAATAAATAAATAAAATAAATAAATAAATAAATAAGGCATTTCTCCGAGGGTCAATGCTGAAGGGGGCCAGCCCCTCTACACCTGTGGGTATTTCTCGTCAGGTGGGACGAGAAACTGAGAAAAGAAATAAGACATAGATGCAAAGTATAGAGAAAGAACAGTGGGCCCAGGGGACCGGCGCTCAGCATACGGAGGACCCTCACCGGCACCGGTCTCTGAGTTCCCTCAGTATTTATTGATCACTATTTTCACTATCTCAATAAGAGGAATGCAGTAGGAGAACAGGGTGATAGTGGGGAGAAGGTCAGCAAGAAAACATGTGAGCAAAGGAATCTGTGTCACAAATAAGTTCAAGGGGACGTACTGTGCCTGGACGTGCACGTAGGCCAGATTTTTGCTTCTCTCCACCCAAACGTCTCAGTGGAGTAAAGAATAATAAAGCAGCATTGCTGCCAACATGTCTCGCCTCCCGCCACAGGGCGGTTTTTCTCCTATCTCAGAACTGAACAAATGTACAATCGGGTTTTATACTGAGACATTCAGTTCCCAGGGGCAGGCAGGAGACAGTGGCCTTCCTCTACCTCAACTGCAAGGGACTTTCCTCTTTTACTAATCCTCCTCAGCACAGACCCTTCATGGGTGTCGGGCTGGGGGACGGTCAGGTCTTTCCCATCCCACGAGGCCATATTTCAGACTGTCACATGGGGAAAGACCTTGGACAATACCTGGCTTTCCAGGGCAGAGGTCCCTGCGGCTTTCTGCAGTGCATTGTGCCCCTGGTTTATCGAGACTGGAGAATAGCGATGACTTTTACTGAGCATACTGCCTGTAAACATTTTGTTAACAAGGCACATCCTACACAGCCCTAGATCCCTTAAACCTTGATTCCATACAACACATGTTTTTGTGAGCTTAAGGTTGGGGCAAAGAGGTTGGGGCAGTTACAGATTAACAGCATCTCAGGGCAAAGCAATTTTTCAGGGTACAGGTCAAAATGGAGTTTCTTATGTCTTCCCTTTCTACATAGACACAGTAACAGTCTGATCTCTCTTTTCCCTACACAATGCAAAGTTGCAGAAGGCCTGAATTCTGCCTCAGAACCCCATGTCTGCTGGTCTCAACTGCCAGCAGCTCTGCTCTTTGCATGAGCAACCATGGAAACAGTTGAGAACAAGGCTGCTAACACCTGTTTAGTCGTTGGCAGATTTTCAGTTCAAAGACTAAAAATATGCAACAAAGACCAAGCCTCGTGAGCCCTCAGAACTGGACACCAGAACCCTATCTGGCCCTGTTCACAGAAACATCTATGAGAGCTGAAAGGAAACTCACTTAAATGGTAGCTCCCAGTGCAAAATACCATGATCACCATGCCAGCGTTTGCGTGAGGGGAAGAGGAGAGGAAAATTAAGTGGATATTTCTAGGAACTTAGACTATCTCTGGGAGGCCACATAACAAAATGTTAGCAGTGGTTATAGATAAAGTTATTAATTTTTTTAGAGTTTGTTGTATGACAACTTTACTATACTGAGCATGAACATTATAAACTCAGGAAAAAATATGTAAAATAAACACATTTTTGTGATTTTTAAAGGACACAATGAGAAAATAAAAGGTAAACACTAAAAGAGTGCTTACTATAGGCCAGACTCTACATACTAACTGTAAGAGTTACTCAATCCTCACCACAATGCCATGAAAGAGGTATTTATTATCATCCCTGAGGAAACCAGATTCAGAGGAGTAATTTCCTCAGAGACTTACAGTTAATAAAAGATAGAAGCAAAGTTTGGACCAGTCATCTCTGATTCCAAAAATGCATGTTTTTTATACTATTTCAAGCTGCTTCAGGTCACAAAACGTGTGTGGGGGACAAAGGCTTGGCAGATGCCAAACGTCATTTGCACACGTCACTGGGTAGCTCAGATGACCTGATCTGCCCCAACACAGGAAGGACTAGCCAACAAGATGCCAGTTCCTATTCCTGCTTAGTGGCTGTTGATGACCAAAGAAGGAAACCACAGAGGAGAATCAAATCAAGTACTGAAGCTCACATTTGTTAGAAGAAGCATTGATCTTCACTCCACCTGGCAATTCATCCATCCAGCTACCTGTGTATGGATCGAATGTGAATTGAGCATGTATTTCTTTTTTTTAATTTTACTTTAAATTCTGGGATACTCGTGCAGAATGTGCAGGTTTGTTACATAGGTATACATGTGCCATGGTTTGCTGCACATATCAACCCGTCATCTAGGGTTTAAGCCCTGCATGCATTAGGTATTTCTCCTAATACTCTTTCTCCCCTTCCCCTCCACCACCCGACAGGCCCCAGTGTGTGATCTTCCCCTCCCTGTGTCCATGTGTTCTCATTGTTCAACTCCCACTTATGAGTGAGAACATGCGGTGTTTGGTTTTCTGTTCCTGTGTTAGTTTGCTGAGGATGATGGCTTCCAGCTTCATCCATGTCCCTGCAAAGGACATGAACTCATCCTTTTTTATGGCTGCGAGCATCTATTAATATTATGTAGGAGGCTCCCAACTAGTGCTGGGTGTACAGAGGTGAGCAGAGACAAAGCGCCTGCGCTCATTGAAGCCGACAGACCAGTGGAGGCAGCAGACGCTAACCAAATAATACAACACGGAGTGTGGAAGGACGCTTGAGATAAATGCTATGGACCAGAGTCCAGGGACTCCATTGCCTGAAACGAAGGACAGTCCTACGCCCACCCCTTCAATCTTCCACAATCTGGCTGTCAGTCATCACCAGGACCCTCCCTTTCAGAACCCTAGCCACAATCGCACCCATCTCCTCACCTCCTCCAAGCAGTCCTGGAGCTGCCCTGTTGCAGTGCCTTTCCACGCTCCTGCCATCTCTCGGCCTGAGCTGCCTTTCCTCATCATCACCATCTGTTATGATCCCACGCGCCTCACCCAGACAAGCCCGACTCCAGAGCCCAACTTTTTAAGGAAAGACTCAGGATAGCTCACCCCATTTTCAACAGAGAAATCCCCCTGTAAGTTTACCTCAAGAAGAAGGAAGACATAAATATTATAGCCATGACTCTATCCACACAGGGCTGTTTTCTTTCTTTTTTTAAATTAAATTAAATTTTTTTTTTTTGAGATGGAGTCTCTCTCTTGTTGCCCAGGCTGGAATACAGTGGCACGATCTTGGCTCATTGCATCTTCTGCCTCCCAGGTTCAAGTGATTCTCCTGCCTCAGCCTCCCAAGCAGCTGGGACTACAGGGGCACGCCACCACACCTGGCTGATTTTTTTGTATTTTAGTACAGATGGGGTTTCACCATGTTGGCCATTCTGGTCTCGAGCTCCTAACCTCAAGTGATCTGCCCACCTCGGCCTCCCAAAGTGCTGGGATTACAGGCATGAGCCACCATGCCCGGCCAGGGCTATTTTCTTGATTCAGAGTTATTACATCTGGCATCAATGGATCGATCCAGAAAGTCTGTGAACCCCTACAATAGTATGTGAACATTTGCACATGTGGCATTTTTCTGGGAACTTAGTTGGCAGGGGACAGGTGAGTTACTCCCTGGTATCCTTCCACCTAAGTACAAAACCAACACAAGAGAGAGAGCTAAGTCAAAAGATCCAGAGAGGAAGAGAGCCAGAGTCCTGACTAGACTGTGCTTGGAACCCCACCTCTGGACATTTAAAATTCTGGGTCAATAATTGTTTAAGGGCTGGGCACAATGGCTTAAGCTTATAATCCCAGCACTTTGGGAGGCCAAGGTAGGAGAATCGATTGAGCCCAGGATTTCAAGACCAGCCTGAGCAACATAGTGAGACCTCGTCTTTACAAAAAATGTAAAAATTAGCCTGTTGTGGTGTCACATGCCTATAGTCCCAGCTACTTGGGAAGCTGAGGAGGGAGGATTGCTTGAGCCTGGGAGTTCAAGTTTGCAGTGAGCCATGATCACACCACTGTACTCTAGCCTGGGTGACGGAGCAAGACTCTGTCTCTAAAAAACTAAAAATAAAAAGGAAAAGAAGAATTGTAGAGAAATCCTACCTATTCATGAAGTTCATTCTTAAAAGCTACTTCTTCCTTGACGGCTTCTCCTATTCCCCAACATGGAATCCCTCCCTCCTCTGTGCTCCACTGGGCACCTTGCTTTCCCCTTTTGTGGAGCACCCAGAGTACTAAGGTCAGTTGAGACAAGCATCTCAAAGCAGCTTCTAGGTCATACTTGGGTATTTATTTCTAGCAGCATCTAGCACAAAGTCTGGAAAAAGAAGAGAAAGAGGTACAGAGGAAGGACATATTTATCACTTAGTATGCACCAAGATCTGTGCTAGACACATTCCCGGTCATTATTTCACTTAACAAATAAATTTTATTTTTTAACAAGTGTATTTTATTTAACAGGTAAAAAAGGGAAGGTGTTAGAATTAGCATTTGTATAAAGGGGCAAATAGAGAATTCAAAGAGCGATGCAAGTTCACACTGCTAGGAGGCAGTACAGTTGATGCTCCAGTCAGCATCGTGGTGCCTTTGTAACTTGTTGCATTGTTGAGCTAACAAAATGCCAGGAGAGTCTGAAGAGGCTTTATGAGGACAGAGGCAGGTGGGGGATCTCCAAGTTGTCTAAGTTCCTCCAAAATATACTTCAATAAACACTTTTAGTGTGAGGGGTGTAGGGCAACATCACATGATCCCAACCAATGGCTGGGAAACTGATGATGTGCAGGGCAATCACGGGAACCAGAAATGGGTTTCTTTTAAATATGCTTTTGCTTCTTCACATTCAAGATTATTCAAGACTTCAGGGTAAATTTTCTGTCTCGGCCTGTCCCGATGACACATGAACTTGTTTGTCAGAGCTGAGAGATGACAGATAATGGCAAAAGACAGCCAGCTTCCTGTTTGGGGGGACATGTGAGCAAAAGGTTGCAGCCAGCCACCTGACTCTCAAATGAGGAGACTAAAAATACAATCAAAGAAACCACTTGAGACGTGGCTGCAGTTCCCACAAGAAGTGTCTGCCTCCAAGAGAAAGCACTGCCTGTTCCTCATCTCCACTGCCCCTCCTCTGCTTCCCCATGATGTTCTCCAAAATCTGAGGTCCTAAGGGACTTCACCCATGTGACTCCATGTCTCCCTCAAGGTGCCTTCAAATCCACTTCAGAATCACTGAAGTCCTATTTTAGTCCACATCAGCAATTCTGTTGACCATGGTGTCCAAGTGGCTTTGGCGTTATTGCAAAGGGTCTATAAAGACATTGATATTCTTACCTTCAGCTCCGACAAATCAGCATGTGTGAAGGTGTGATGAGATTAATAACATTTAAATTTATTTCAAAGTATTTCTGAATTCATTGTAATTTTTGTTGTTGTTTTTTGAGACAGAGTCTCATGCTGTCACCCAGGCTGGAGTGCATGGTGTGATCTCAACTCAATGCAAACTTCACCTCCCGGGTTCAAGTGATTCTCGTGCCTCAGCCTCCCGAGTAGCTGGGATTACAGGCTCGCACCACCACGCCCAGCTAATTTTTATATAATATTTTTAGTAGACACAGGGTTTTGCCATGTTGGCCAGGCTGGTCTCGAACTCCTGGCTTCAAGTGATCTGCCTGCCTTGGCTTCCCAAAGTGCTGGGATTATAGGTGTGAGCCACTGTGCCCAGACAATTGTAAATTTTTTGTCAAAACTTTTCTTCTCCAGCAATAGACACTAAAAGTAAAGTTCCTCTCCTGTGAGGTCTGTGTTGGTGTTTAAAAGGGGTCTTCATGCTAAAAATTTGTGAATTACCATTGATTCTAATCTTCCATCCTCACCTCTCTTCCCCTCTCCCGGGCGATGCTCCAGCTCCAATCCCGTGGCAGTATGTCTCACAGTCCCCCAGGAGGGACATTCTCTGCTCCCTCTAGCCACTCCTTTCAGTCCTTGCTCTAGACTTGGCTGAGAAACCTGCTGGTTCCTGGAAGCCTCATGGAGTGGGCAGAAAGGGAAGGAACTAAGACCTGCAAAAGACCTGCTCACTAAGGCAGGGCAGGTGTTGGGGGACTGAGGCAACCGTGGAAGTGGACTGGGGAAAAGACCAGCAGTGTGGCAAGCTTAGTCAAGATTCAATCAGCAAACAGCCCCTGAGTTTCCAGAGAAGACGGTGGTGGCCCCAGCAGGCTAGCAGGGCACAACAGGCAATACATGTGACCCACATATTCAAGGGGCAAGTGGCATGGCTGGGGCTCAGTGATTCAGCCCAGCGATGAGGTAAGGACCAGGGAGAAACACTGTTGTAAAGATTAAGTAGAATGATTGCATCTCGGACACGATTGATGCTCAGGGTGTGGTTTGTGTGTGTGTGTGTAGGGCACAGGAGCAGGAATGGAAGCAGAAGACAAGTGCTGAGAAGCAGCCCCATGAACACAGGCAGCTGCAATAGGTGGGGTGGTGGGTAGAGAAGGCTGAAACAAGTCCACTTCCAGGTTCTCTCTGCCTGGAATACTTTTCTCCCAATCCTACTGCCACCATCCTATGAGGTCCAATTCAATGTCCCCTCCTTTCTGCCTTGGGCTCTACTTGGTTTGCCCAATGGCCTGGAGGCTCACTGAGAATCTTTCAGGGATAGTGGAGGGAAGTGGATATATGGAGTTGGAAGTTCTGGGTTTACTTGAAACTTCCACCCATAGCTCCACCACTTGATGAGCTGAACACTCTCTCTCTCTCAGCTAGTTTTCTCATCTGGAAAGTGCTAAGAACATAAAACTCACCTCGCAGGCTCACAGTGAGGGTTCTACCTAGCCTGCTCGCCCACAAAGACATGGTCAACATCAAATGGGATATGTAGGGGACAAAATTGCTGCAAAAATGTGATCTGTACTCCACATTTTTAATCTTTATATTCTCCTGACAGCTTCTCACACAACACCTTGCACTTAGAACATGCTTAGTAATTTGTGGTAGTTAGGGAGCAGTTAAAGTCAGAATCTGGTAGCGATATGGATTTTCATTACAATTAAAAACCCCACACCCCACTTCCTGTATTTTACAACCTATAGGCAGCAACCGAGCACAGGCTTACTCAGGGAAGGGGTGATAGAGCAGGCAAAAGAAGATAATTCTTGGCTTTTGAGTTTCTAAATAGACTTTCAGAACTTAAACTAGAGAAGTGCTTTTGAAAGAAATACCAGTTAGTGGTAAGAACCTAGCCCTTCCAGCCTCAAAAGCCAGAGTCCTAAAGAGTCTGGGTACAAAGTTTATACCAAAACAGGAGACGTGAGAGAATGGATGACAAAGCAAGAGTCAGCTTTTCCCACCCTGGAGGCAATAAAGATTCCCAGGCAAGGAAGAGGGACAAGAAAGAGACTGTCTAACAACAGAGTGAGAAGCAGGGGTGGGTTCCCCAGATGATGCCTTGCTTCCCATCCCAGGCCAAATCTCCAGAGTGAGGGGGATGCTAAATGTCCCTTATAGGTTGTGAATCTGAGAACAAAAGAACATGTGCCTTGATCGCCGAGCTGAAAGCAGAAAAGCAGCAGTCCGGTATGGCAGCAGCAGATGAGATGAGAGTGTATTGTTTCCAGACAAAGGGGCCCTGTGGCAGTTACTCCACATCCCCTGTAGCTCTGGATTTGTAAAGGAGAGGGAATGGAAGTGTCTTGTGTCTTGAGAGGGGCACAGATGTAGCTGAGAGGATTGCCAGACCTGAAGAGGCTTTGCAAACAGGACAGAGAGAATGTGAAGTGACCTGCAAGGACCAATGACCAGAATCAGGTAGGACTGAGGACTTGTTGATGTCAGTGAGAAAGGAATGAAAAATCAGAGAGAGACTGATGGGAACACAGGTGCTCCAGCGGGTGCCACATGGACCAATAATGCAAATGACCATGGTAAGCCCAGGACAGATGCCTCTTTTTTCAATGCCCTGGCACTGTATAAATGTTTCCTGGAACTATATAAGCAACCCGAATCCTGAATTGATTAAACTTTCCTGTGTCACTACCTATGATTTCTGCCACTGGTAGAATGAGAACTCAGGATACAAATTAAGTTCAATGATAGAAAAATAACAGGTTTGGACGACCACAGTGCTCATGCCTGTAATTCCAGCACTTTGGGAGGCTGAGGCAGGAGGATTGCTTGAGGCAAGGAGTTCGAGACCAGTCTGGGCAACAGAGCAAGACTTTGTCTCTAAAAAAAAAAAAATAATAATAATAAAAAAAAGCCAGGCATAGTGGTGCATGGCTATATTCCCAACTACTTGAGAGGCCAAGGTAGGAAAATCTCTTGAGCCTGGGAGTTCAAGGCTGCAGTGAGCTATGATTGTGCCACTGCACTCCAGCCTAGGTGACACACCAAAACCCTGTCTCAAAAAAAAAACACAAGAAAACAGAAAAATAATAGGTTAAATCACATTCTTTTTGGCACACTTGAGTTTGTAGCCTAAAATTCAGACCCTCTATACTAGTTAGGACTCAAAAAGAACAATATGAAATTCAAAAGCAGGCAAAACTAACCCATGGCAACAGATGCTAGAGCAGTAGTTAGCGTGGGAAAGGACTGGCTAGGGAGGCTGTGAAGGAGAGTTCTGGGATGCCAGGGCTGTTGTCAATGTTGATCTGACTGGTGGTTGCATGGTGAAATACACATGTGAAAAATCATCAAGCTGGAAGCACTTTAAGAAGTGTACATTTTACTAAATGCAAGTTATACCTAAAAATAAAAGCATAAACAATTGAGATCAAACACCGAGAAATATAAAGACAAAAGAGATGTTAAATGGCTAGCAGCAGACTCATTCTGGGGATGCTTGGTGGTGAAGGGGGCCAGCTCCTCCACACCTGTGGGTATTTCTCATCAGGTGGGATGAGAGACTGAGAAAAGAAATAAGACACAGAGACAAAGTATAGAGAGAGAACAGTGGGCCCAGGGGACCAGCGCTCAGCATACGGAGGACCCGCGCCGACACTGGTCTCTGAGTTTCCTTAGTAATTATTGATCACTATCTTTACTATCTCAGTGAGGGGGATGTGGCAGGACTATAGGGTAATGGTGGGGAGAGGGTCAGCAGGAAAACGTGTGAGCAAAGGTCTCTGTGTCATAAATAAGTTTAAGGAAAGGTGCTGTGCCTTGATGTCACGTAGGCCAGATTTATGTTTGAGTTTACACAAACATCTCAGTGTAGTAAAGAGCAATATTGCCACCAGCATGTCTCACCTCCAGCCATAAGGCGGTTTTCTCCTATCTCAGTAAATAGAATGTGCGATCGGGTTTTACACCGAGACATTCCATTCCCAGGGACGAGCAGAAGACAGATGCCTTCCTCTTATCTCAACTGCAAAGAGGCCTTCCTCTTTCATTAACCCTCCTCAGCACAGACCCTTTGCGGGTGTCGGGCTGGGGGACGGTCAGGTCTTTCCCTTCCCATGAGGCCATATCTCAGGCTGTCTCAGTGGGGAGAAACCTTGGACAATACCCAGGCTTTCTTGGGCAGAGGTCCCTGTGACCTTCCGCAGTGCATTCTGTCCCTGGGTACTCTCGAGACTGGAGAATGGCGATGACTTTTACCAAGCATACTGCCTGCAAACACATTTTTAACAAAGCACCTCCTGCACAGCCCTAAATCCATTAAACCTTGAGTCAACACAGCACATGTTGCTGCGGGCACAGGGTTGGGGCTGGGGTTACAGATTAACAGCATCTCAAGGCAGAAGAATTTTTCGTAGTACAGAACAAAATGGAGTTTCTTATGTCTTCTTCATTCCACACACACACAGTAACAGTCTGATCTCTTTCTTTCCCCTACAGGTGGCCCCAGGCATCCAAGGTTCCCCAGAGGGTGCTGGGCCAGTCTTGCCCCCGACACACTCGCACAGAGCACTGCTGGTTCTCAGAACATTGCACTGGGCAGTCCTGCCTGAGGACACCCTCCCCGGAGGCCCTAGCTGCCTTCAGGGTGATGGCTTGTTTCAGGCGTCACTCTGAGGCATGGACAGAACATGTGCAGTGGAGAACACACAGGCTACGCACAGGGCCACAGGAGTCAAATCCAGGCTCCCCTCTTAGTAGCTGTGAAGACTTGAGCGTTTCCTTAACATTGCTGAATTTTATGCCCCTCCTCTATACATTGAGGGTAAAAAGACCTACCTGATTTTTTTTTTTTTTTGAGATGGAGTCTCACTCTGTCGTCCAGGCTGGAGTGCAATGGTGCGATTTCAGCTCACTGCAACCTCTGCCTCCCGGGTTCAAGTGATTCTCCTGCCTCAGCCTCCCAAGTAGCTGGAAGTACAGACGCCCGCCACTACACCTGGCTAATTTTTGTATTTTTAGTAGAGACAGGGGTTTCACCATGTTAGTTAGGCTGGTCTCGAACTCCTGACCTCAGGTGATCCACCCGCCTCCACCTCCCAAAGTGCTGGGATTACAGGCGTGAGCCACCGTGTCTGGCCAGACTTACATGACTTTAAACAATGTAGTTCAGGCAAAATAGCTGCTACCGGCTGGACACGGTGGCTCAGGCCTGTAATCCCAGCACTTTGGGAGGCCAAGCCAGGTGGATCACCTGAGGTCAGGAGTTCGAGACCAGCCTGGCCAACATGGTGAAACCCTGTCTCTAATAAAAACGCAAAAATTAGCTGGGTGTGGCAGCACATGCCTGTAATCCCAGCTACTCAGGAGGCTGAGGCAGGAGAATCACTTGAACCCAGGAGGCAGAGGTTGCGGTGAGCCGAGATGGCGCCACTGCACTCCAGCCTGGGCAACAGAGCAAGACTCTGTCTCAAAAAAAAAAAAAAGTTGCTACCTGGTGAATGCTCTGAAAAGGGCCACTGTGGCTCTCATGTGGACCCAGTAGACTAACCCTGATTGCTTAATGCTTACAGTAGCCACACAGCAACACTGGTTGACCAAATGTTAGTGTGAGAGGGAGTGCATCAAATAGTCAACAGGCTGATTTTATGTAGATGATAGCAAGGAAATAATCCAACTGGTTTTCTTGCCTAGATTGACTGGCTTCTATGGTGTTGAATAGATATAATCTGTGAGTCTCTGTCCATGACAACAGAAATTCATGTGTGTACATAGTATATCATAGTAGGTGCCTGGCACTTCATCAGGCACCTATAAAATAAAGCAATTATTAGTATTAGCCTGTGAAATATTTCTTCCTCTCTTGGCCCACACCATTTCCAAGAGCCAGGATTGGGCTTCTTAGTGTTGCTTGGAAGGAGACCAAGTAATTTCTGTTGGAGTCTTGAGCAGTTTTTTTTTGTTTGGTTGTTTGGTTTTTGTTTTGAGATGGAGTCTCACTCTGTCACCAGGCTGGAGTGCAGTGGTGCGATCTCGGCTCACTGTAACTTCCGCCTCCTAGGTTCAATCGACTCCCTTCTGAGTAGCTGGGACTACAGGCGCACGCCACCACGCCCAGCTAATTTTTCTATTTTTAGTAGAGACGGGGTTTCACCATGTTGGCCAGGATGGTCTCGATCTCCTGACCCAGTGATCCGCCTGCCTCAGCCTCCCAAAGTGCTGGGATTACAGGCGTGAGCCACCGCTCCTGGCTTCTTGAGCAGTTTTTGAGAAGTCCTTACATCCAGCTAGTAATGAACAAGAGTGACACACTCATTAGTGCATTTATTCACATATTCATGTATTCCACCAATATTCATAGCATGCCTGCTATGTCCCAGGCATTGGATAAGCCAAGGAGCCAATCCAGGCCATCAAGTCAGCCACTGACCACACGGCTGTCTCATCCGCATTAGCCTCATGCGCATTCATCTATTGTAAACAAAGGCAATCCTAGGGAAATAAGCAACACTGGACCTTCACCAATGTCTCCTCTAACTGCCACCATGTCACTGCCCCAGAAGGTTCTGTGGGAGCCCCTCATGGGCTCTTCTCAGGCCCAGGCCAGATGACCAAGCTTCCACTCCAGCATCCCCCTTTTTCCTCACTTTGGCCACAGGACTTAGCCTGGTTTTCTTCTCCTAAGTTGCTGCTTCTAACCAACTGTTATGTACCGTAGGGATCCTTACATCCAAGACCAAATGCAGGGTGAGAATGGTCTCCCTGACCTCACATCTTCTTGCTGCCTGCAGATAAGCTCCCACTCCCTTACTCTTTCATGAGTTGGTTTCTTTTCCCATGAGTTGTTGTTTGTTTTTTTCCATAAGTTTTTGGGGTACAGGTGGTATTTGGCTACATTTCATGAGGTGTTTTGTTTTGTTTTGTTTTAAATGGAGTTTCACTCTGTCGCCCAGGCTGGAGTGCAGTGGCGCGATCTCAGCTCACTGCAACCTCCCCCTTTCGGGTTCAAGAGATTCTCCTGCCTCAGCCTCCTGAGTAGCTGGGATTACAGGTGCCCACCACCACACCTGGCTAATTTTTTGTATGTTTAGTAGAGACAGGGTTTCATCATGTTGGCCAGGCTGGTCTGGAACTCCTGACATCAGGTGATGCACCCGCCTCAGCCTCCCAAAGTTCTGGGATTACAGGCGTGAGCCACTGTGCCCGGCCTCATGAGTTTTTAATAATAAAAATGAAAGTAACAGACATGGCAAACTTCTCAAACAAACATGGCAGTGCCCTGATTGAGAAATCATTCTCCTTCAAGATGGAAAAATTTTGCCAAGTCCTTACAGTCATTGTCCCAGGTCCATAGTTTGGGGCTGGCTTGCTTACCTACGACTCAGAAGCCTGAAGGTCCAGTTAAGGAAAGGGAGGCCCTTGGCTTCTCTAGAGCCCCTACTGGGTGGCATTCATTTCAAAGATCCCACCTCATGTGAGAACAGGTCCCTTAGGCTTTTCCTCTTAGATGCTTCTCTTACTTTTACCTTTCCAAAAACTAGTTGGGGAAAATGTGTTTCTCCTCATGATTGGCCAATGCATTACGGCCAGATGATTGCAAAGTTCTTCTAGTGGGCAGATCAATCAGTACCTGCCACACCCAAAGTTTCCTCCTAAAAGAAACTGTCCTATTTCATGGCATCGCTGATTGGTATGTAAACCCAAGGCACCCACGCTGTAAACTGGCCAGCAGCTCATGACGTTGCCTGGCCTGGTAGGAAAAGCTCTTCCCCAACAGTGATAGAGCTGATTGGCTTGGTCATCAGATTCTCTTCCTGGACCAGGAAATTCTGGGAGAGAAGCAATTGGTGGGTAACAGGAAGACACTAAGAGCATCTGAGTCACACCAATGGTGTGAAAATTAAGAAGCGTTTATTACTGGGTGGGGCGGGGAGCACTGAGATAATCTGATTCCTGTTCATTTCAGTCCCACAGAGGTGGTACTGACTTCTGCAGATGTTCTAAAAGGACCAGATAAAATGCCATCACTGGCACACTTTTCTCTACCTATAACCCCGAGTTAATTAAAATAAAGCACTGATTCATTTCATCATTCTAATCATGTATCGTATGAACATGATAAAAAAAACTTTTGGCTGGGCATGGTGGTTCACACCTGTAATCCCAGCACTTTGGGAGGCCAAGGCAGGTGGATCACAAGGTCAGGAGTTCAAGACCAGCCTGACCAACATGGTGAAACCCCGTCTCTACTAAAAATACAAAAATTAGCCAGGCATGATGGTGCACGCCTGTAATCCCAGCTACTCGGGAGTCTGAGGCAGCAGAATCACTTGAACCCGGGAGGCAGAGGTTGCAGTGAGCCAAGATTGCGCCACTGCACTCCAGCCTGGGCAACAGAGTGAGACTCTCTAAACACACACACACACACACACACACACACACACACACACACACACTTTTAAACATGGTCTCTTACAATCCTAACCCAGGGGGGAAAAATTTAGGAATGCCTTAGGGAAATGTTCTCATAGCTCAATGTCAGCCCCATTTATCCAAGGCACAAACTATCCAAAGTAAAGTAAAAACCACGCAACTGATGGGAAGACACGTCCATTCCTGGAAATATGCTGTACTTTGAAAACATCATCTCATCTAACCTCATAATAGCTTTCCCTGGAAGGTGGGATGTTTATCAGCCTAATTTTACAAATGAAAAATCTGAATCTCAGAAAATTTAAGGAACTGGTCTACAGCCACATAGCAAATAAGTGACTGACCCAGGGTTTAAACCCAGGTCTGCTTGCCCGTGTTCTTTCTACTCTGCCACTCTGCCTTATAAGAGATCATTAGCAATAACTGGACATGTTTCACATCTAATGTGACCCCAACAATATTATGCTGCCATTGAGAAGAACAAGGTAGTTTCCACACGCAGACCTGCGGCAATGCCCAAAATAGAATGTGAAGTAAAACTAGTAAGATGCGAAACAGGATGTATAGTGTGCCTACGTTGTGTTAGAAAAAATGGAAGCCTGAGTGGGAGTGATATGCATATAGAGACTGCTATATGCATGGAATATGAAGAACAGCAGGACACTGCAAACAGGCAGTGTCATTGCTTCCCTTCCGGATTTCTGAATTTGGAATGGGAGTATGTTTTATCCATTCAAAAGAATAAATAATTTTTTGCCGTGTGTGGTGGCTCACGCCTGTAATCCCAGCACTTTGGGAGGCCGAGGCGGGCGGATCACCTGAGGTTGGGAGTTCGAGACCAGCCTGGCCAACATGGTGAAACCCCCTCTCTACTAAAAATACAAAAAAAATTAGCCGGGCGTGGTGGCACATGCCTGTAATCCCAGCTACTTGGGAGGCTGAGGCAGGAGAATTGCTTGAACCCAGAAGGCAGAGGTTGCGGTGAACCAAGATTGAGCCATTGTACTCCAGCCTGGGCAACAAGAGCAAAACTCCATCTCAAATAAATAAATAAATAAATAATTTTTACAAACCACAAAGTTATTTCAACAACCTATAAACTTCTGTCCCTTATGATGCCGTGAAGCCTGAATATGACCCCAGTTTTCTCTGTCTGAGACTTCATAGCAAGTAACCCAGAGTCAACAGAAATCAGTGGGTTAAATAGATATTTGGAAGCCCACAGCAATCTTCTCTTATTTTCTTAAGAATTGACACTTATAAGGAAACTGAGTACAATTGCTTCAGAAAGAAACTTGCTAATTTCTGCCTAGAAAGTAAAAGATATTTGGGATTTTTTGAGGCAAGGGATTACCGGAATAGGGAAATCAACAACAAATAAAGCTCACTCTGTCTCTGCACCATGTCTGTCCTCTCCCACTGTTCTCATTAAAACTAACATCTCTATGGAAGTTCATCACTTGAGAGAAAATTAAAAATGAGGCAAGGGGTGGGGGGAATGGAGAAAAATAATTTATGCCAAGTGATTGTAAGTATATTAAAGTTGGCCGGGCACGATGGCTCATGCCTGTAATCCCAGCACTTTGGGAGGCTGAGGCAGATGGATCACTTGAGGTCAGGAGTTCAAGACCAACCTGGCCAATATGGTGAAACCCCATCTCTACTAAAAATACAAAAATCATCTGGGCATGATGGCATGCACTTGTAGTCCCAGCTACTTGGGAGGCTAGGGCAGGAGAATCACTTAAACCCGGGAGGCAGAGGTTGCAGGGGGCCAAGATGGTGCCATTGCATTCCAGCCTGGGCGTCACAGTGAGACTCTCTCTTAAAAAAAACAAAACAAAAACAAACCAAAAAAAAAGGATATTAAAGTTGTAAACATAACAAGACTAAATGAAATTGAATAAGGATATGATCAAGCAAGGGAAAGGCTAAAAATGCACACCAAAGACAAAAGTCTTCCAGGAAATGATCAATAGCTATGACTAAGTACTAGTTTTAAACTTTTGTACATTAAAAAAGCTATATTTTAAAATGATGAGTCAAGTGACTAGCAGGAAAATATCTGAAACATACATTACAAAAGATTATAGTCTTTACTATTTAAAAAGTTTTTATAGCTCTTTTGAAAAGCCACCCAAAACTGAAAGGAGAACAGAAAACAGAAACATAAACACCACCCTCGATGAAACCAGGAGACATCAGTAACCCCAAACCACAGAAGAGCCACTGGCTCCAATTAAGCTTCTGCAAGTTGTACTTATTGTTCTTGGAGTCAGGACCCATGCCTAGGTTCTAGGCACAAAGCTCCCCTGGCTTCAACTTATTAAGGAGTCAATGTCCTATCTCACTCCCTCCGAGAAATTTTGCAAAAGAGCATCTTCTAACTTTCAAGTAAGCACAAGCCCAGCTAGGGGTGTGCGTGTGTGTGTGTGTTTGTGTGCGTGTGTGTGTGTGTGTGTCCATGTCCCAGGTACAGGCCTGGGAGCTAGACCAGGTCTGGCCTCTGGAGAATTACTGCATTCACCTGCTTCAGAGAAGAGCACTGAGCCAGTTTGTTCACACACCTGGAAGAGGTTAGCAGCCTCCAGGACCCGCTGGACATTCTGCTTGGTGATCAGCGCCTTGCTGGTGTACGTGTAGTCCAGCAGAGTGTGCATGGTCTCAGCATCAACCCCTTTAATAATGATCCTTTTCTCATACTTTTCCTTTAAATCGTTGCAGAACATGGCCCTGGAAGAGAAATGTGTGAATGTGAATCGTGCCGAGACCCTTGGTTCCAGGCCTAAAGAGATCCCCTTTCAGACTCATCAGGCCCTCACAGAACAGGGGGTTTCCCAAGATCAGGTCCTGGGCTGGTGGCTCTCTGTTCTCCAGCACCCCCTACGCATTAGACATTTCATCAGTACTTACCGAGCTGAACTGAACTGCCCTGCTCCTCCATGCCCGATTGTGATCTCCGAAGTCAGTCCCAGATCTATTTTATTGGCTTTTATTGGCTCAAAGTGCAGGAGATTCATCTGAGGGCATTGTGGAATCCCCAAGCTTCATCTTTTCTCTTCCCCCCAGCACCCAAACAGGGCTTCTGACTCTCACACTAGCTCTCGTCTGGCCTGGAGCCTGGCCCCACATTCTGGCCTGGCCAGCTGAGGCCCAGATACCTGCCAGAAGCGCAAGTGGCTCTTGTAGCTGCCTCTCACCCCAGCAGCTGAACCCAATGTCCGCAGGTTCCCAGATGCAGCTGGAGCCTTGAATTCCCTCATTTCAGGACTCTCTTGCCTCTGGATTCTGCCTTTCCTGCTCCCTCCCCACAACTGGACTTCCAGATATTTAGCCGCCATCTTGGCAGCAGGGGAAGAGGATAGAAAGGATGTAGGTTTTATCGTAGCATTGGATGGACCAGGATTTGAACACCAGCTCCACCAACCCAGGAGTTGGACAGGTCATTTAATCTCCATGACCTTCAGTTTTCTCATCTGAAATGGGGATTTTAATAGCTATTTTTTAAGTTTATTGTAAGGATTAGGACCCAAAGGACTATAAATCATTCTACCATACACATGCACGTGTATGTTCATTGCAGCACTATTCGCAATAGCAAAGACATAGAATCAACCCAAATGCCCACCAGTGGTAGACTGGATAAAGAAAATGTGGTACATAAACACCACGGAATACTACGCAGCCATAAAAAAAGAAGGAGATCATATCCTTTGAGGGACATGGAAGGAGCTGGGGGCCATTATCCTTAGCAAACTAACACAAGAACAGAAAACCAAATATCTCATGTTCTTACTTATAAGCGGGAGCTAAATAATGAGAACGCATGGACACATAGAGGGAAACAACACACACTGAGGCCTACCGGAGGGTAGAGGGTGGGAAGAGGGAGAGGATCAGGAAAAATAACTAATGAGTACTAGGCTTAACACTTGGGTGATTAAATAATCTGTACAACAACTCCCCATGACATAAGTTTACCTATATAACAAACCTAAATACCCCTGAACTTAAAATAAAAGTTTAAAAAAGAGAGATATAGAGATTTTTTTTTTTACCCCATGCCAGGCCCCATGCCAAGCCCATAAGAATTTATCATGCTTCTTGGACTTTGACATTTAAACTGTTGGTCCTTCCCAGGGAATGTGTGAGCAATTTTATTTATTTTTAAAATGCATGTAACTGAACCATGCTCTGAAAACATTTCTGGAATTTTGGAAACTTAAATGGTACCTAAAATATAGCAAGAATGCATGAATTAAAAGTAGGTGGGGAACCGGGGGTGGGGGCTCATGCTTGTAATCCCAGCACTTTGGAAGGCCAAGGCGGGTGCATCACTTGAGGTCAAGACCAGTCTGGCCAACATGGTGAAACTCCATCTCTACAACAATACAAAAACTAGCCAGTCGTGTCTAATCTCTTGAACCCAGGAGGCGGAAGTTGCAGTGAGCTGAGATTGCGCCACTGCACTCCAGTTTGGGCAACAGGGCAAGACCCCATCTCAAAAAAAAAAAAAAGAAAGAAAGGAAACGCTAACCCCGCAGTGTGACTCCATTTGGAAATAGGGGTTTTAGGAGGTAATTAAGAAAAATGAGGTCATAGGGCTGAGGTCCTAATCGGATGGGATTGATGTTCTTGTAAGAAGAGGAACAGAGACCAGAATTCTCTTGCACGTGCTGCCCCGTGTGAGGACTCAGCGAGAAGGTGGCCATCTGCAAGCCAGGAAGGGGACTTCACCAGAACCCACCCATGCTAGCACTCCAATCTCGGACTTTCAGCATCCGGAACTGTGAGAAAATACATGTATGTTGGTTAATCCATCCAGTCAATGGTGTTTTGTTATGGCAACCCAAGCTGAAAAGGCACATTTTGGTACTGAGAAGTGGGGCGCTGCTGTCACAAATACCGAAAAAATGCGAAAACAGCTTTGGAACTGAGTCATGAGTGGAGGTTAGAGGAGTTTTGAGGTAAAAGCTAGAAAAAGTCTAGATTGCCACGAATAGGATGTTGGCAGAAATATGGGCATTAAAGATCATTCTGGTGAAGTCTCCAATGGAAATGAGGAACACGTATTGGAAACTGGAGGGAAAGTGATCCTTGTTATAAAGTGGCAAAGAAAGGACTAAACTGTGTTCTGCTGTTTTGCAAGAGGTGGAACTTGCAAACAATGAAATTGGATATTTAGCTGCGGATACATCTGAGCAAAGCGTGGAAGAAGCAGCTTTGTTCCTCCTACTGCATGTAGTAAAATGCAAGAGGAGAGGGGTGAATTAGAAAAAGAATGTTTAGGCAAAAGGGAACCAAAAATTAAAGAGTTGGAAAATTCTCAGTCTACCCATTCTGAGAAAAATGAGGGAGCATGTTCTGAAGAGAACACCAAAAATGTGGCTGGACTATCATTTAAGAAAATGCTTATGGAATTATAGGAACAGAAAGAAACACTGCCAGTTTGAACTGAAGGGGAAGAGACAAGACAATTGAAGGAAGGCTGTCAGACTTCTTGGATTTGACGGTAAAAAACAATGAGGTACTCAGCTGTGAACATGCATTTTTTTTTTTTTTTTTTTGAGACAGAGTCTCACTCTGTCACCTAGGCTGGAGTACAGAGGTGCCATCTCAGCTCACTGCAACCTCTGCCTCCCAAGTTCAAGTGATTCTCCTGCCTTAGCCTCTGGAGTAGCTGGAATTATAGGCACTCGCCACCACGCCTGGCTAATTTTTTATTTTTAGTAGACATGGGGGGTTTCGCCATGTTGGCCAGGCTGGTCTCAAACTCCTGACGTCAGGTGATCCACCTACCTTGGCCTCCCAAAGCACTGGGATTACAGGCGTGAGACACTGCACCCAGCCCTCACTATTCTTCCAGAAGAGGGAAAAATTACCCTAAGGGTGATTCAGAGATAATCAGGACCACTGCCTCGGTTCAAGAAGCCAGACAGCCTCCATCAGACACCTGGGAGTCGGGGGAGGGGTTGTTGGGAGGACTCACACCTACAGCCATGGAGGTGACACTGCCACCTCAGTGGGACAGAAGGGAAGACAATCAAACCAAAAAGGATTATTCTGAAGCCTTGAAATCTAATGGAATTTATCTCGCTAGATTTTGGACTTTCTTGGGACACATCACTTGTTCCTTCTTTCTGTTCTTTTTTTGTCTTTGTTTTTTTTTCTTTTTTTGAGACGGAGTCTCACTCTGTCTCCCAGGCTGGAGTGCAGTGGCACAATCTTGGCTCACTGCAAGCTCCGCCTCCCAGGTTCACGCCATTCTCCTCCAGCCTCCCAAGTAGCTGGAACTACAGGCTCCTGCCACCACGCCTGGCTAAATTTTTGTATTTTTAGTAGAGACGGGGTTTCACCATGTTAGCCAGGATGGTCTCAATCTCCTGACCTTGTGATCTGCCCGCCTCTGCCTCCCAAAGTGCTGGGATTACAGGCGTGAGCCACCGCGCCCAGCCCCATCTTTCATATTTCTCCCTTTTGGAATGGGAATGTCTATCCCACACTTGTCCCATTATTGTATTTTGGAAGCATACATCTTGCCTTTTTCCACAGGTTCACAGCTGGTGAGGAATTTTGCTTTAGGATGAATTATACATCAAGTCTCACCCATATGTGATTTAGATGATATTCAGACCATAATCTGGACTTCAGAGTTGATGCCGGAATAAATTAAGACTTGGGAAGCTGTTGGGATATAATGAATGTATTTTGCATATAAGAAGGACATGAATTTGGGGGCCAAGTATGGAATGTCATGGATTGAATTGTGTCCCCCACAAAATTCATATGTTGAAAACCTAACCCCTAATGTGAATGTATTAGGAGATAAGATTTTTAGGAGGTAATTAAAGTGAAATGAGATCATAAGGGTGGATCTCAATTTGATAGGATTCGTGTCCTTATAAGAACAGAAAGAGAGATTCCACACCCACCCCACCACTCCTGCTCACGCACCGAGGAAAGGCCATGTGAGGACACAGTGAGAAGGTGGCCGTCTGCAAGCCAGGAAGGGAGCCCTCACCAGAAACCAGATCATGCTAGCAACTTGACGCTAGACTTCCAGACTCTATAGAAGTGTGAGGAAATAAACATTTCTGTTGTTTAAGCCACATAGTCCATAGTATTTTGTTATGGCAGCCCAAGCTGACTAATACTGGCAGTCTGTATCCACCCCAGACCCTTGTAGTTCACAAACTAGCAAGGGCATTGATGCCCAAATAACAGTCTACAAGGGGCCATAAGAGACCTACAAAGTGCTGTGGAGGCCAAGAATGGCTACTCATAGAGAAGGAAAATTCTGAAATGTGAAGATTATGGATAGGATTTCTAGGTAACAAGCACAGTGAGTAAAGCCATAAAGATGCAAGGGCATGAGGCATGAAGAGAAACTAGCAAACGTGATTCAGTTGGAGCTCAGGGGACAGGAGAGGGATGAAACAATGGTCTGGAAAGATAACCTGGATCCTGCTTGTGGAGGGCACTGAAGGCAGGATAGGGAGTTAGGTTTTCACTCAGTGAGCAATGGTGAGCCGTTGAAGGTTGATGAGCAAAGCCAGGACTCAAAGAGAACATTTTAAGTACATGTGTTCTCACTTTTGTTTGCAGGTGATGGGTGCCACTAGAGTCAAGTATCAGATGAACCCATAAAGAGCTGGGAGGCTTGTGACAATGTGAAAGCCTTTTCTCAGAAAATGTACTAATTAAGGCAGTAGCCACACCGCTAGGGAACATCTCCAAACATTAGTCACTGGACTTTCTAAGCTACAGACACATGAACAGATTAGGGAGCCGTTATCTCCCAGCCAAGTCACTGAAATGCAAAGGCCCTGGGTGGAGCTCTGGTGATGTAATTCCAAACGCTCGGACTTCCATCTCAACACGGAGGGGATTACACCTCTAAGTCCTGCCCCTCCTCTCTATCCCACACCTCCTATTTATCTCTGGAAATCAATCATCAGTTCTTTCCTTCCTTCTTTCCTTCCTTCCTTCCTTCCTTCCCTCTTTCTTTCTTCTTTCTTTCTCTCTTTTTCTTTCTTTGTTTCTTCCTTTCTTCCTTTCTTTGTTTCTTTCTCTTCCTTCTTTTCCTGGTCTCAAGTGACCCTCTTCCCTCAGGCTCCCCAGTAGCTAGGACTATAGGCACCCACACCCAACTATTTTTTTTTTTTTAAATTTTTGTAGAGACAAGGTCTCACTCTGTTGCCCAGGCTGGTGGTGAACTCTGGGGCTCAAGAGATCCTCCTTCCTCAGCCTCCCAAAGTGCCAAGATTACAGGCATGAGCCTCCGTGCCTGGCCACTCATCCATTTCTTTACCCCTTTTCCTAATCTGCAAAACAAAGGTAACTGTTTATGGCTTCCCAGAAACATTCAAAAGTCAAAAGACTTCCAGAGAGAGAAAGGGAGAGAGACAGAGATACAGAAAATCACTAGACACTTGACTTGCTGACTTTTTGGACCTTTTGTTTTAGTCAAGGTGATCGTCCCCCCTCTGTCCTTCCGCCTCCGTCCTTCCCCCTCTGTCCTTGTTGTTTTAATCAATGGTAACCCTCCTAACCTTTCCTTCCCTCCCCTCTTCTCTTTTCCCTCAGCTGGCCTCTTTCTCCTCACAAGAATATGGTAACAAGAAAGAAAGAGCGGAGGTGAATTCCGGGGCCTCTGTAAAGTGAAGAAATCCCCGCCCAGAGCTGGGGGAGCCGTGATGATATCAGAGCAGGTGACCAATTTACAGACCAGTTTCCTCAGCCACAAACCCTCTTGACCAGCAGCACAGAGCTGTCTGCAGAACCGTAATCACCAGCCTTTAAAAGTAATGTCATATAGGGCTTGCCTCACTGCCTCCTGATTTTATAAAGAATCTGCTCTCAGAGACAGCCTATGATTTCTTCTCAGCTCAGCATATCTTCCCTGGAGGAGTTGGAAGATCACTCTCTAAGCCTCCCTTTGTTGGAGTGTCCAGAGCAAGGCTGCCCAATAGAAATGTAATGTGAGTCATCTACAGCATTTTACAGTTTCTAGTCACCACATTTTTTGTTTGTTTGTTTGTTTTTTGAGACAGAGTCTCACTCTGTTGCCCAGGCTGGAGTGCAGCGGCACGACCACAGCTCATTGCAGTCTCCATCTCCAGGGCTCAAGTGATCCTCCTGTCTCAGCCTCCCAAGTGGCTCGGACTAGAGGCATGAACCACCATGTCTGGCTAATTTTGCAATGTTTGTAGAAATGGGGTTTCACCATGTTGCCCAGGCTGGTCTCAAACTCCTGGGCTCAGGCGATCCACCCACCTCGGTCTCCCAAAGTGAGGGATTACAGGCATGAGTCCCACCATGCCCAGCTCCCATTTTTAAAAAGTAAAAAGAAAAAAAGAAAAGTCAACTTTAATAACATATCTTATTTAACCCAAAATATACCTGAAATATCATTTCAACACGTAAGAAATATTTTAAAATGACTAATGCGATAACTTACATTCTTTTTCTCATACTGTGTCTTCAAAGACCATCATATATATGTATGTATATATGTATATATATGTATGCATATATACGTGTATATATATATATATATATATTTTTTTTTTTTTTTTTGAGACAGAGTCTCTCTCTGTTGCCCAGGCTGGAGTGCAGTGGCACAATATCGGCTCACTGCAGCCTCAGCCTCCCGGATTCAAGCGATTCTCCTGCCTCAGCCTCTTGAGTAGCTGGGACTACAGGCTCATGCCACCACGCCTGGCTAATTTTTGTATTTTTAGTAGAGACGGGGTTTTACTATGTTGGTCAGGCTGGTCTCGAACTCCTGACCTTGTGATCTGCCCGCCTCAGCCTCCCAAAGTGCTGGGATTACAGGCGTGAGCCAACGTGCCCAGCCTCATGCGTATTTTATACTTAAAGCATCTCAGTGCAGACTAGGCACAATTCAAATGCCCAACAGCCAATGTGGCTAGTAGCTACCATATTAGACAGTGCAGCTCTTGCCATCAGTCCTGAACTCAGGTGTTGGGGTCACCCAGACCTACAGTCATCTCAGGAGGCAAAGCAAATTTCACCCTCGTGAATGTCATATAAATAAATATATGGGAAACAGGAAATTCAGCAGGACAGGGTGGGCACTAATTATGGGGTCAAATAAGCTTCCTATAACTGAGGCAACACATCTCTAGAGACCCACCAACATGACATTTAGAAATGTTACTTCACCCGGACTGTGACTTGAAGATTAGTGAGAGGTTAATTTGGTTGAATGTGTATAATCAAGTCTAAAGGAGGGATGTTCCAATGGTCTAAGTTAATGCTTTGCACTCCAAGGAGCTCCTAAATGAAGTCAATGTGTTTCCCATGTGACATATTATTGGGCTCTCTAGGGTCAACTGGACTCTTAATTGGGCTGTCACTGCTAGCCACGGCTTCCGAATTCTTTTTGAGACGGAGTCTCGCTCTGTCGCCTAGGCTGGAGTGCAGTGGCACAATCTCTGCTCGCTGCAAGCTCTGCCTCCCGGGTTCATGCCATTCTCCTGCCTCAGCCTCCTGAGTAGCTAGGGCTACAGGCGCCTGCCACCACGCATGGCTAATTTTTGTATTTTTAGTAGAGATGGGGTTTCACCATGTTAGCCAGGATGGTCTCGATCTCCTGACCTCATGATCTGCCCCCCTCGGGCTCCCAAAGTGCTGGGATTACAGGTGTCAGCCACTGTGCCTGGCCCCAAATTCTTGTTTGGAATCACAGTCACTTAATAACATGCTGCCCCAGCTCAGCCCATGTCTGACCGGGCATCTGGATTCCCTGGAAGCAGACCCCCTCTGCTAGTGACGTAAGGGAATGGGGGGCAAGACAAGGTGGGGAGGAAGCCCAGCAAGACAAAAGTCATGCAAAAAGTGGCTTCAGCCTGATCCTGCAGGGACCTCTGGAAAAGACACTTCTGAATTGTCCCACCAGGAGGCAAGGGCCGTGATACTCTGTGGCCACACTGACTGTCTTTGGTTACAGGCCATCCAGGAGTAGGTAAATTCTCCAGCACATCTGGCTTTGTGTATGTGTGAGTTTGCATGTGCACAAGCAAAGGGACTTCCGGGAGCCTGGGGAGGGCAGGGGAAAAAGAGCAGCCACCTGGCTGTTGGCAGGCAGAGGAGGGACTGGTGTCTAGTCTGACCTCTGATGCTCACTCATTGTGTGACTTAGTGCAAGTGAGTGAACCTCAGCTTCCTCATCTGTAAAATGGTATAATAATAGTCCCCACCTCAGTGAGCTGCACAGAAGAATAAGCAAGATGAAGTACACCAAGGCGTTAGCACGATACCGGGCACCTCGTCAGCACTCAATCAGGGAAAGTATTTTGGACCAGATCAGAGGAATCTTGGAAGGTTGGTAGGAGACACTTAGGGGTAAGTGGACCAAGCACCACACTGACTCACAACCCTTATCTCTTCAGCATTTGGCCGGGTGTGTATCAGGTAACTGCGTGTCTGACTTGCTGCATTGCTGTCGACCATCCATCCAGAGCAAGCATAGGGCCAGCACTGTGCACAAATCGGCCTAAACATCTCAGCTCAGTTCATGGGAGAGAAAGAAAGTGCCCTCAAGACAGTGTCCTTCTCTCCAGGGCTCTTTTTAACCAGCTTTGACTCCCCAAGGCCCAGCATTTCTCTGCTCCCTTTGAAATATTTTCATGAATTTTCTGCCACTTAAATACACTACCCTGGCCATGGCCACCATGCTGAACATGGGTAAGATGAAACTAAGGGGAAATCTGCATATTCCTCATAGACTATACCCCCAGGCCTCCTGCTGCTCCTCTGGGAGATCCATGGACACACTCGGACAAAGCTTGGTCCCCATGGGTTGTCAGCAATAGAGTAGGGATCAGAACCTAGGGCTTCAGGCTCTGAATCAGGAGCTCAGCAGTGCACGAAAACCAAGAAAATCAGCAGGAGTTCAAGGCCTTTTTGGGGGGATCAACTCAGTGTCAGCGCTCAGTGGACCAGCCCAAACTTTGCTCTCTGAGAACACAGCTGAGTTGGTTGCTGACAACTTATCCCGTGGCATACATGCAAGATATTGTGTAATAAAAACACTTTCTAGAAAGACACTGACCAATTCTCATGAGATTGTTGTAAAACAGAGGTAGCTAGGAAGATCCTCATTTTACAGCAGAAACAATCTCACAGCAGCATACCAGTTGCCCAACACTTGGGCGGTGAGTCAGTGCCCACCCCAAAATAGAGCCTGACCCAGCAAGCTTGTCTCCCACAACAGTCATGAAAATATCCACAGGCCCAAGAATCTCCCAGCATGAAGTCAGGCCATGCCACAAACACTGCCTGGCCACACGCCTCTCCATTCTCCACCAGGCTTCCTCACCTGAGGTCTCTGCCAAACATCGCCTTCTCAGAGAGGCTCTCCCCGACACTCCCCCTAATCTAAAATCGCCACTCCCTCACCTCTTCGCTTCCTTTATTTTTCTTCATAGCTCTGCACATCCTGAAATTAGATTACCTATTTGTTAATTATTGTCACCCCACTAGAATGCCAGCTGAGTGAGGGTGTGCCATGCTCAGCACTGTATCTAGGGGCCAGAGCAGTGCCACCACCAAGTAGGGATGGTCCCTAGGGAAAGTGAGTGAATGAATGAATCAACCAACTTGTCCTTCCTAGTCCCTTTGCACTTGCTTTTGACAGGAATCTGTACCTCCAAGAATTATCAAACATCCCTGGAGGATGAGGCCCTCCACTGCCACTAGGGAACTCCTATCACACTCCCGAGTCCAGGGCCTAGAGCTTGAAGAGGACACCCGAACATTCGACGTACCTGCACTACTTCAATGAGCTCTACAAGCTCCTGTAGTTCCTAAACTTCACCAACTCAGAATATTTCACCCAGCCCAACTCCATTATAGCTGACCCCTTCCCTAGAACTCCACACCTCTGAACGCCCTGCCTCCTGTAACCCTAATTCTAACCCTATAAACAAATACCCACCCCTATCACTCCCACTATCTCACTCCTACACTGGCTCCACCTGTCTGCCCCCTGTTGTGTCCTTCCTCTTATTTCTTCACCATTCCCCGTTTATACCAGGAACGAACTCCCCTGTTTCACTGAGATATTCTGTGTGGCGGTGGCTTTAACATCAGTCGCAAAATGAGTTAAATTCTACTTAAGAATACAATGTCCATATGTATACAATCAGTTTAAAAGTTTTTTAAACCAGTCAGCATGTACTACACAATGAACACTATTGTTAAGAAAGGATTATTGGATATAAACACAATGAAGTCAATCAAAGGGGGTTCCATTGCAAAGAAAGCAGGGAGTCAGCAGATGCAAGTGTGACCTAGCATGACATGGCATCTCTCTCTATGGTCCCCAGCACCTCTTAGTTCAAGGCACCAGAACCTGAGCCAATACTAACCAAGGGAAGCACTTAAACATTCAGCTCTGCCCTGTTTCTGAGCTCAAGCTGTCCCCTAAGTTTTATCATATGGATCCTGTCTCAATACTAGAGTCCTGCTTACATCCTTGGCCTCAGATACTCCAGCCTCAAGAGGTGGATCTCAAAGTGTGTTCCCTGAACCAGCTGCATCAGAACCTTGGGGTGCTTATTCAGAATGCAGAATCCTGTACCCCACCTACCTTAGACTTACTAAAGCCAAATCTCTAGCAGTAGGGCTGGAGGTATGCATTTAATTAGGTGTCCCTGGCTCCGACTCATAATTCCTTTGCAAAGCAAACTTTGAGAACCTCTGCCCTAGAAAGAGGTCACCCCTACTTCTTAACACAGGCCTCCTCCTGAGAAGGAGATTGAACGAAGGTCATGGAAACAATTGGCCATAGTGCTAGGGAAGATATGTTTCTGGACAGTCCTCCCTCACTATGGATCCTTCCTTTCATCTTCTAAGACACAGCCTTCCTAGAATTCCATGAGGCCTATGGGTGCCTCCCGAATCAGGTGGCAATCCCATTCCGTTTGCCAGCTTTGCTCCAAACTGACAGAGGAGCTGGAAGCCTACAGCTGCCCCGATCTGACTCTAAGCATCAGCAGGCCTCAGAATAACTCCCTTCTGTGGGCCAGGCACGGTGGCCCATGCCTGTAATCCCAGCACTTTGGGATGCCGAGGCGGGCAGATCTCGAGGTCAGGAGTTCAAGACCAGCCTGGCCAACATAGTGAAACCCCATTTCTACTAAAAATACAAAAAATTAGCTGGGTGTGGTGGCGGGTGCCTGTAATCTCAGCTTCTCGGGAGGCTGAGGCAGGAGAATTGCTTGAACCCGGGAGGCAGAGGTTGCAGTGAGCCAAGGTTGCACTACTGCACTCCAGCCTGGGTGACAGTGTGAGACTCCATCTCAAAAAAAAAAAAAAAAAAAAAAAGAACTCCCTTCTGCCAAGCTTCTTGCCCTAGTTCACCACTCCTCAAGGACACTGCCCACGGCCCCTGTGGAGAAGAAAACTCTGGCCATGTTCCTAGGGAAGCAGAATCCCTCCAAGTCCCACCAGACCATTGCTGATGCCTCAGCTTGCCATGAAATTCTGCCATCCAAGTTTATGACAGAAAGAAGGACTTGTTCTGTCTGCAAGATCAGACAAGAAAGAACATCAATTACAACATATACTTGTGGTCAGGCTTTAGTGATGATACAGTCACAAAGATACAATGGACAGTTTTTGTTTTGTCTGCCCAACTTACTCGTGTCTCTTTTAGTAGGAGTACTCAGATCTTCCGTTGGGAAACACCCCACCATCCAAGCCCAAGCCACAATGATTGGTTCAGGGATGGGAATAGGAAGAAGCCAATTCAATTGGAGCCAATTCCAGAACTTTCTTTGGAATTACTGAGAAAGAGAAACTGTCTCTTCCCACTAGAATTGCTGAGCTGGTGGACATGAAAGTTTGGAGATGCTGGCTACCTGCTTGTCCTCATGTGTGAATACATTCCCTGAGAGAGAAACTCACACAGAGGAAAGCGGGACTAAGAAGGAGAGAGAAACTGAGTCATGGTAACATTAATTTGGGCACGAGGACCCAACTATACCTGAAACCATTACCCCAGACTTTTTTTAATTCCATGAGCAAATAAATTATTTTTTCCCCTTTATGCTTGGACCAGTTCGAGCTGAATGTCTGTCACTCGCAGGGCGGAGTGATACAATTGGACAAAAGAAATCCCAGCAATTCTCTGAATTGGAACTCCAGGCCCGTTTTTGTTTGTTTATTTGCTTGTTTGTTTGTTTTGAGACAAGATCTCTCTGTTGCCCAGGCTGGCCTCAATCTCCTGGCCTCAAGCAATCCTCCCACCTCAGCCTCCGAAGTAGCTGAGACTGCAGGCACACGCCACCACACCCGGCCCCATTGATGATTACCCTAAGCTCTCCTACCTGAGAGTTTAACTTACAAAACATGGTGATTATTCTTTACCTTTGTCTGCTTTTGTTTTTACACATCTTCCACCTCCTTCCTGAAGATGAAACCTGGCTTCCCCTAACAAAACCCCACTTCCCTCACAACCCAACGAGGTCGGCTCAGATTCTCACTTCCCCTCTGGGCCTGGAGCAGGGTCCGCATTTGCGCTCGCCGTCCACCACCACATCCCGACCAGGCTATTGCCCGGAGGCTCCACATGACCCTCTTTTTCCACTTTCCACTCCCACCTCCAGGACTCTGTGGCTTCCCTGTGACCATGTGGCTTCCCTGTGACCATGT
Source organism: Pan troglodytes (assembly GCF_028858775.2). Lineage (NCBI taxonomy): Eukaryota > Metazoa > Chordata > Mammalia > Primates > Hominidae > Pan > Pan troglodytes. The sequence goes on from NC_086015.1 coordinate 186,721,610, forward strand.
CATTGTCCAGAAGTTAGGGATCAGCCTCTGCTTAAAGATTTTTTCTGAGCCTTCCCTGGTTCTAACCACTTAGAAACTTGCAAGCTGGCACTGGCCCCAGTCTTTACCCCAAGGTATTCAAATGCTAAGGCTCCTCCAGTCATAAAAGGTATCCCTTGTGACAGGCAAGGATGATCCTATGTGCGTTCTAGGCTGCTCCCTCCGCCAGCTGCCACAGAGGAATCTGGACTGCCAGGCCTGTCCCTTGGGCTTTCATGATACAGAATCCAGAGGGAAAGGGACAGAAGACAGGAGCTCCTCCAGCTGGGGATGGGGAGCAGTTATGAATCTAGACGTGAAGGAGGAGCTGCCACAGTTGGGCTACCCGCAGGAGTGCACAGGCCAGGCTTGACTTGAGCTAAAATCCAGCGCCCCCTACACCTGCCAAGCCTTGTGCACTAATGTGGATTGCAACCCCCAGAAAGGGGCCCCCATTTCTAACTGGTCCTCCCAGGTAACTTATTTACATTCAGAGGAAGGGGCTGAGTGTGGTGGCACATGCCTGTAGTCCCAGCTACTTGGGAGGCCAAGGCAGGAGGCTCACTTGGGGCCACGAGTTCAAGTCCAGCCTGGGCAACATAGCAAGCCTCTAAAAAACACAAAACAACAAAAACAAACAAACAAAAAAACCAAAGGAAGGCACCCTAAAAGCCAGCAGTGGTCTCTATCAGAGATGTGGATAAGAGAGGGGAACATATTTTAATAATAGCTGTGGCTCTATCTCCAAGGTGTTCAAGAATTGCAAGTCCAGAACTTGAGATGTTTTGTTTATGAGCTTTGCTCTAAAACGGGATAGCCTGGGCAGGAGAAGGGTTGATAAGGTCAGACCACTTTCTCTTTCTCTTTCTCTTTCCAATCTTGAGGCTCAGAGCTGGTCCTCACCAAAGAGTGGAGTCAGTTTGCTTTGTGTTCCAGCCCTCCTAACCTCACTTCCCCCTACCCTTCCCTGCTGGGCAGCGCTGCCTCTCCCTCATGCTCTCTGTGGTCCGGCTGCCCTGCAGGCCCTCAGAGAGGATGTGAATGTTGCTGGAGGCCTTCTCCCCAACCACACTGCCTATACCTTAATTCCAACCCTCATCTCCTCTCACTGAAATTTCTTGCAACTTACCTAAGGGTCTGCCTAGATTGATGGGACCCTCCATACCCATAGTGCAAAGGATTATTTTAAGGGAGATCTTGGATCACATCTCTTTCCTACTTAAAGACTTTTCCATGGCTTCCCACTATCTGTAAGTCATGTTTCAAACTCCACAGCTTCACCCAACAAAACCTTTCCCGGTCTGACCATGCCTGTCTCTCAGCCTTATTGGCCTATGCATGTCCTTTATTTCAACCTACTCTTCTACCTGTGGTTACACTGCGTGGCACCTTCCCGGATGTGTTTCTCTTTGCCTGGAATGCTCCTCTCTTCTCCTTTCTCCCCTCTGGCCCCTTCTGGCCAATGCCTACTCATCCTTCAAAACTCCGTTCAGATATCACCTCTGCCAGGAAGCCTTCTCAGACTGCTCTTTCTTCCGTCTGATTTAATGCCCTTCTGTAAGCTCCTATAGCTCCCATGTAGCAAACCTCTCACAGCCCCTGTGCCCAGCTCCACCATAACCCCTGTGCAGAGCTGCATCATAGCACTTATCACCCTGTACAGTAAACATCAATTTACTTATCTCTCTGTCCTAACTAGATGATGATTTCCAGGTCAAGCAGGAACCATAATTTATTCATCTTTGTAAACTCTGTGCCTGCCACAGAGTAGGCACTTAATAAATTTGTGTCAGATGGATGGATACATGGATGGATGGATGGATGGATGGATGGGTGGATGGATGGATGGACAGATGGATGGAAATTCACTAAGTCCACTCAGCACTGTAGTTCTGAAAGTTTAACATTTTGCATTCCTTCCCCTCCAGGTATTTGCACATTAAGAGAGATAATACTGGCTGGGTGAGGTGGCTCAAGCCTGTAATCCCAGCACTTTGGGAGGCTGAGGCGGGCAGATCACCTGAGGTCAGGAGTTCAAGACCAGCCTGGCCAACATGGCGAAACCCCATCTCTACTAATAATACAAAAACTATCTTGTTGTGTTGACCTGTAATCCCAGCTACTCTGGAGGCTGAGGCAGGAGAATAGCTTGAACCCAGAAGATGGAGGTTGCAGTGAGCTGAGATCGCACCACTGCACTCCAGCCTGGGCGACAGAGCGAAACTCCATTTCAAAAAAAAAAAGAGAGAGAGAGAGAGAGATAATACTATGCAGTGCTCCTTAACTGAAGGCCTGCTAATCATCGGTGGTACACTGGAGGAGCATGGGAGGAGTGAGGATTTTCATAGCAGTTACTAAGAATTCTCTCCCCCTCCATTTCCAGGCCCACCTGCTAATGAGACAGACATCGTCTGCCAACCCAGCCTGCTATCCTGAGTTTTAAAGACACTGCTAGTCACCTGACACTTTCCTAACTTTCCCTAATCTCTGTTCTCTTCTGTCCTATTTTTTTGTGTTGTGTTCGCTATATACAATAATACAATAAAATTCCACCTTCCAGGAGTTATCCACTGGGCCTCCACCTCTCCCAAAATTCCCCCAACACCAAAACGCCCTTGATACTCAGCCCTCCATAAACCTGAGCTTACTCTACAAGACACATGATCTTTTCAATCCAATAAGGTCTTACTGGACCCTGGACCTGAATCATTATATGCAAACCTGCTGAGTGTCTATTATTTATTGTGGATCCCAGAGCATCTCTTCAGAAAGGGCTATGATGCAACCTGTTAGTTTTGGTTTGATTGTGTTTTAAAGCCGTAGCATGAGGCCGGGTGTGGTGGCTCACGCCTGTAATCCCAGCACTTTGGGAGGCCGAGGCAGGTGGATCACCTGAGATCAGGAGTTCGAGACCAGCCTGGCCAACATGGTGAAACCCCATCTCTACTAAAAATACAAAATTAGCCGGGCATAGTGGCACACGCCTGTAGTCCCAGCTACTCGGGCGGCTGAGGCAGAAGAATCGCTTGAACCTGGGAGGTAGAGTTTGCCGTGAGCTGAGATCAGGCCATCACACTCCAGCCTGGGCGACAAGAGTGAAACTCAGTCTCAAAAAAAAAAAAAAAAAAAAAAAAAAGCCATAGCAGTATCAGCACTCTTGTAATTATGGTGGCCTTAACGTTTTCCATAGAAGTTAAATACAGTAAAAGAATGCTAGCCTTTACAGCTCGCAGAGGACATGTAGGTTGCCTAAGTGATACTCTTTCACAGCAAAGGAGACTTACTTATCTTTACGTGGAGATGGCCTCACCAAAAGCATTTAAGAAGGCTTTTACAAAAGAAGCAGAGGGATCATAAAACACAAAACAGTAACAATAAAAATAAGAATACAAGAATTAAGAAATTAAAGTCGAAGGAGAATATATCTCTGAAACCAAGGCTCAGGAAAGTTAATCCACAGAGCTTCCTGACAGTCACAGCAAAGGCAAAAGTGCGACAAATTGGCTAATAAGAAAGTAAAGCAGTGTTTGTTACCCCTCTTTAGCGGACTTTATTTTTCCTTTTGTCCAGCATCTCTCCATATCGGGAAATGCTCTTCTCCCCATCCAGGCCCCACTCAAATCATGTGGTTCAGGCGGGAGCTCTCACGTCATTACAGGCCTCTCCGCCTTTCTATCTTCTGTCTCTCTCTCTCTCTCTCAAACACACACACACACACACACACACACACACACACGCACGCACAGCTCTTTAGCCAAGGGTGGACTCCCAACCTAGGCTGGGCTGATCATTGTGCCCCACCTCCCTGGCACAGTGATTGGCCTAGGATTGGGTAACTGAATGGGGCTGAGCCAATCAGAGTCTTTCCCAGGGGTTTTTTCAAGCCACCGGTAGAGAAAGTCCCTCATTTTCCCTCCAGAGCCAAGGCTAGGAGTCTCAGCAGCCAATAGGCAAACTCCCAACCGTGTGGCAGAAGTCAGCCTGAGAAACCCAACCTGAGAGAAGCCAAGTGAGGGGTGGAGAAAGAGCACGCAGGCTGCACGAAAGGGCCTCGTTCCTCTTCTCCCTGGGCTCTGCTGCATCCCAGCCCTTCCTATGATTTGATAATGTGACCAAATACCTTTCTCTTTGCCTAAGCTGATTGACTTGATTTCCTATCCCTCGAAACCAAAAGATGCTCACCAATAAAGGAATATGAAGCAGCGCAAATGGATGTTGCGCTCATGGCAGTTTTACCAAAAACACAAAGGCTCTGCATGTGGCCAGCTCTTCTCGTGGACTGTTTGGTGCTTACCATGTTAGACCCTTGTCCTGAAAAAACATTTTCATGGAGGGACAGTTGCATATCCATGGGTTTGATGCAGGGATAAAGCTCACAACTTGAGCTATGAATGATGAAAATATTTCTCTGTTGTGTTTTAGTTGGGAGCTGCATGGAAGATTATCTAAAATTGAAGAATAGATTTTCTAATCTTGATTGAAATAATATCCACATGCTGTGGATCTCTCTATGAAGAGGCCTGTTTTCAGTTTAGACATCATGGGTAGGGGTGACAGAGATGACACTTCCTTGAAAAATCAAAGGACCTAATGGCACTTCTGCCGTGGTGCAGAACCCCTCTCCCCACTCCCAGTGCAAAAAAACAAAAGAACTGCAAGAGTCACATTGTATGCATGGCACATCTGTATGCAGGTGGTCACATGAGCGACCAGTTCAATCCATAATATTCTGAGGCATTTTGGATTTTGGAACTGTTCCTTCCCATTTTTCCTGTGATAGCCACATTTTATCATCTTTCCCTTTTCTAAAGTTGCCCAATAGCTTCCCACACAACTCTGTGAGGACTTCCTGCTCTGGCCAGGATGCTACTTAATCAGTGACTGGACCTGCAGGAGGAAGATCCAAGTGTTCGTTCACTTCATGCATTTACAGAATGTCTGCTGAGTGTCAGCCATTGCAATGGCATCGAGGAGAAGAATAAGGTGGTCACTGCCTTCACATGGCTTGCATTTTCAACCTGCTTTTAGTCCACCCATGATGGATGATGCCTTCATGCCACACATCCCTACAAGTGTATCCAGGGCTCCTCACAGTTTTGCAGGGAGCAGAGGAGTGAACGTGCTAATAATTACCTTCTTGCATATTTGGGTCTCAGGATCCATATCTCTGATGCCTATGTGACAAGGGTCATGGAATCCCCTCATAACTGTGTAGTTTTCATGATACTTTAACATCTATTCTGCATATATTGCAGGCCTAGCAAATAGTTTTGAATTGGAAGCCGTTGATATCAACAAGCCCGGACAGAGGAAAGCCTGCTTGGGTGGAGGCAGGACAAGCAGCAGCAGCCTCCAGCTTCCAGAGACAGCCCTGACAGCAGTGCTAGTGGCTGCAGCTGTGCAGCTGTGGCCCCAGCATTGTACAACAGCAGGGAAGTCCTCCCCACAGGAGTCCTGGGTGGCTTCGGGCTGCGGTCCTGGCCCCTGTCTAGCCTCCCTTGCACCTGTTTGTCTTCTGGGTTTGGTTCTCCAAACTTCTTTGGGGATTTTATGAGTTCCTACTATCATTTACATAAATTCCTCTTCTCGAATAAGCCAGAGTTGATTTCTGTTTCTCAGAACCAAGAAATCTGACTTATTACCACGCATAAAGTTTTGGGGCAAATAAATTAATAAATGAATCCATTTTACTATTCGCATTTCACAACTTGCTGGGATCGGTAGACGTAAATTGTTAGCCTCGCTCTATTGTAGACATCGGCGTTGAGCCTCAGAGGAGCCAAGCAATTCCTCCAAGATTTACACAGCCAACAAGTGGCGAGTCCGGACTGAAACCCCAGTGCCATAAGTCTTTTTTTTTTTTTTTTTGACGGAATCTCTCACTCTGTCGTCCAGGTTGGAATGCAGTGGCATGATCGCAGCTCTCTGCAACCTCCACCGTCCGGGTTCAATCGATTCTCCTGCCTCAGCCTCCTGAGTAGCTGGGACTACAGGCACACGCCACCGTGCCTGGCTAATTTTTATATTTTTTAGTAGAGACGGTGTTTCACCATGTTGGCCAGGCTGGTCTTGAACTCTTGACCTCAGGTGATCCACCAGCTTCAGCCTCCCAAAGTGCTGGGATTACAGGCGTAAGCCACTGCGCCCGACCTCAGAGTCTTTATTTATTCCACTTAGGACAACTATTCGTATACTCACTGCTGAAGTACTAATGCATTAGACTAAAGAGTGCTGGAGGTGCTATATAACATTTAAGATATGCTAATATCCAAAGAATTCTGAATGGCAAAGCACATCTGGCTCCCAGATTTTTGGGTAAGGGATTATGGGGCTTTCTGATAATGTTAACAGTTTTCATTTTGGTGTTATTTGTCTACCTTTTCTCACATGCATATCTTTCCATAGTTTACATGCAATTTTGCATCTTGCTTTGCCCCCTCTTTTCATTATAATATTTTTCCTACGGTGCTCCATGCTTTTCATAATGACTATTTATTATATTGCTACCAATTTCAACAGAGGCATAATATGAAAATCATTCTCTCACTGTGGACATTTAGGTTGCTTCCAGTATTTTGTTTTTATACGTGACGTGGTAATCTTTGCATTAAGCATTTTTTCTCAGTTTGGAATATGGACGGCCTACATTTTTTCAGGCACTTTGCTGGATTCTTTTTATTTCATTCAGTCTTCATAATATCAAGTAGATAGCATGGTGTCCATTTCATCCTTGGGGGAGCTCACTTTGATGGGAAGAGTGGTTTCCCCATGATGTCTAAACTGAAAACAGGCCTCTTCACAGAGAACAGAAATGTGGCTAACAGGTCATTTCCTATGACCCCTCAGCTCCTCAAGACTCTTTTGCTAGTGTAGGCTACATAAGCTGAAAATGAGGAGGAAATGTAAAAATCAGAGCCTCCTTGTGCTCATACACACATGCACAGGCAGGATACTGTTGGAACATTCATTCCAGTTTATGTCTGGGGGCTGAGCTGACAGACCCCCATAGCAGCAAGGACCCAGCATGCCTTAGGACATCAGTCTGGATCAAAGGGTTAAAAAAGAGACAAGGAAGCAGGGTCAGGGTGTGCAAGGTGAAAAGATAGTGCGCTCCGAAAATATATGGGACCTCACTGCGGCTAGAACCAGAAACTGGTTCTCACCATTTGGGAAGCCCAGCTCACTGCAAAATATGGCACACTCTATAAGTGACAGTGACCTGTGAGGGCAGCCCTGCTGTGATTCCCAGGGTTGGCAGAGGGAGGGGAGTCCTAGTGATGAGGGGAGGGGTTATCAGGCTTTTCTCTGCCCTGTCTCATGACTGGCCCTTCCTTCATGCATAGAAAAGCTTCCAGGCTGAGGCTGAGTCATTAGCAATCTCCTTTGTTGATGCTGCTGCCTGGAATCCTTGTCTGGATTCCTGTCTCACTCCTGTCTTGTTCCGCAGTCTCTAGGTCTGGTTCCTTGAGGCTATGTTGAGAGGACTTTACCCGCCAGCTACAAAAATCAGGCATAAGGCCAGGAATGGGAAGGTTATTGTGAGCACAATCTATGCACTTGTTAATCATTATTACATATTAACCAATTACTGCATGGCAGAAAAGTGGGGCAAGAGACTACTCTTAAGCCACATGTAGATGTTGTAATCCTGAGCTTTGTCTCCATAATGGGGTAAGATGTCAGAAAAGAGTCAGAAAGCCCAGGTGATAGAATAAGTGCCAAGAACATATACACCATGGAATACTGTGCAGCCATAAAAAGGAATGAGTTCATGTCCTTTGCAGGGACATGGATGAAGCTGGAAACCATCATTCTCAGCAAACTAACACAGCAACAGAAAACCAAACACCGCATGTTCTCATTCATAAGTGGGAGTTGAACAATGAGAACACATGGACACAGGTAGGGGAACAACACACCCCGTGGCCTGTCGGCGGGTGGGGGACAAGGGGAGGGAGAGCATTAGGAAAAATACTTAATGCATTCAGGGCCTAAAACCTAGATGATGGGTTGATAGGTGCAGCAAACCACCATGGCACGTGTATACCTATGTAACAAACCCGCGCATTCTGCACATGTATCCCAGAACTTAAAGTAAAATTTAAACAAATTTTAAAAAAGAGAATAAGTGCCAAGAAAAACAAGAATGAGTTAAGGCCATGTAGGTCTGTATTAAAAATCTGGCTAACAGCAAATGTGTTGAGGATTGCTGCTGCCACAGTGGGTACACTTGAGAACTCAAGTGAAGCCAATGATTGTAACACCAGGGTCAGGCCCTATATTTTCCACTTTTAATATTTTCCAATATTGTGGATCAGAACCAATATGATAGTAAATATTTCAGCATTATATATCTATAATCCCTTATCTGTAGTTTCAAAATTCCCAAAGTGCTGATAAATGTAAAATTTTTTGTAACTTATTTCATGGCTAAATCCAACTTGAATGGCACTCGTCAGGTCGGGACACCTGAGTCTTGCTCTGTTGCCCCGGCTGGAGTGCAGTGGCATGATCTTGGCTCACTGCAACCTCTGCCTCCCAGATTCAAGCGATTCTCCTGCTTCAGCCTCCCGAGTAGCTGGGACTACAGGCATGTGCCACCACGCCCAGCTAATTTTTTGTATTTTTAGTAGAGATGGGGTTTCACCATGTTAGTGCTTGACTCTTAAATATGAATAGATATCCAAAGACTACCAGATATTTAAGTATAGCCTCTAAAATAAAAGACAGAGGCCAGGTGTGGTGGCTCATGCCTGTAATCCTAGCACTTTGGGAGGCCGGGTCAGGAGGATCCCTTGAGCCCAGGAGTTTGAAACTATCTGGGCAACATAGGGAGACCTTGTCTCTAGGAAATAAATAAATACATACATAAAATAGAATAAAAGAGACAAAAACAAAGAGAAAAATACAGTGAAAACAAACAGTAAAAAACAAACAAACAAAAACAGAAGAGTGGTTTTTTAAAAAATATAAACCTCAAAGAGATTAAGTGAAAATATGACCTATACAAAACAAGAACAGGATGTTATAAGAAGGAAGCTTCATACATAAAACAAGAAAAAAGTCTTGGAAGTTAAAACCTGAGATTCTCAACAGGTTGGAAGATAAAATTGAGAAAAATCTTCCAGAAAGTAAAACAGAAAGATAAGAGGATGGACAACAGGAGAGAGAAGATGAGAAAGCTAGAGACTGTTCTAGAAGTCCACATCTACTGAATAAGTGATCCAGAAATAGAAAACAAGGAAAACAGTAACCATGTAATTACCAGGCAGTAATATGAGGAAATGTTCAGGATTAAAGGATGTGACTCTCTAGATTAAAAGGGTTCATCAAATGCGTAGCATAATGGTTGGAGTAAAACACACATACACACACACACACGCACACACACACCCCTCCAAGGCACATCATTGTGAAATATCAAAATGTTATTTAAAATCAAAGAAAGGCCAGGCGTGGTGGGTGGCTCACAGCTGTAATCCCAGCAATTTGGGAGGCAGAGGTGGGTGGATCACCTGAGGTCAGGAGTTCCAGACCAGCCTGGCCAACATGGTGAAACCCTATCTCTACTAAAAAAATACAAAAATTAGCCGGGCATGGTGGTACATGCCTGTGGTCCCAGCTACTTGGGGGGCTGAGGTGGAAGAATTGCTTGAGCCCAGGGAGGCTGCAGTGAGCCATGATCAAGCTGCTGCACTCCAGCCTGGGCAACAGACCAAGACTCTGTCTCAAAACAAAACAAAAATATATGCGAGGCCTTAAAAATTTACTTCCCATGGGCTGGGCGCAGTGGCTCACGCCTGTAATCCCAGCACTTTGGGAGGCCAAGATGGGTGGATCACGAGGTCAGGAGATTGAAACTATCCTGGCTAACATGGTGAAATCCTGTCTGTACTAAAAATAAAAAAAAATTAGCTGGGCGTGGTGGCGGGCGCCTGTAGTCCCAGCCACTAGGGAGGCTGAGGCAGGAGAATGGCATGAACCCAGGAGGCGGAGCTTGCAATGAGTGGAGATAGTGCCACTGCACTCCAGCCTGGGCGACAGAGCAAGACTCTGTCTCAGAAAAAAAAAAAAAAAAATTACTTCCCATGCACTCTTTCTTAGGAAGTTATTGGAGAATGTGCTTATCAGGGTAAGATGGTAAACCAGGGAAGAGAAAGATAGGGGTTGAAGGGAGAAGGCTCCATTCAACATAGCAGACAGTCCCGGGGAATGATGGAGAAGCAGGTGAATCCCAGCCAGCCTGCAAATCCAGGGAACATGTGTAACATGATGCAAGGCAGGAAGATTCTGAGGAAATGGAACTGGTAGATTCTTTGATGCATTGGACCATATGAAAGATTTTTGTGAGGCTGTGAGCAAAAGACACCCCAAAACAAAGCAAATGAAAAAATGAGTGAATTAATAACTTCAGGAAAGACAAAAGGTTTACAAGAAAAGAAACGTGATCATTGAGTAATTTGGCTCAACAGAGAACAAGGTTTTCGTGAACATAATAATGTGAACTCTTGTTGTGATAACATTATGTTGAAAGATTACAGGGAAGGAAAGCTTATGGTAAGAGGTTAGGTAAGGATACTAAATCCTTATTTGAAATCAGTGAATGATGTCTAACACTGAAAAATCAAGAAAGAGCAGTATAAGTGTATTTTGCAGAAATATAGAGCTAGTGCCAGAAGAAACAAATAGAAGTTGAAAGTGGTAGCCTTTGGCGCATGAGACAGGGTGGAGGAGGAAATAGGAATTTTTGTTTTTTCATTATAAGCCTTTAAATACTATTTAACACTTTGTTTACTATTTGCATATCTTTAATAAAAAATAAATTTTAATTTTAAAAAAATACATGAAAAACAGAAAGGCAGTGAAGAGACAGTTCAACAAAAAAAGAACTGCAGATGCCCCTTAAACATACGAAGAGATCTTTGATCTTACTAAAAATAAGAAAAATGCAAATTAAAGCTAAATTGAGATATTCTTTCTCATTTATCAGATTGGTAAAACTTCAACGGTTGGATGACACCCTCTTTTGGTGATGCCGTGGGGAACGCAACATGATCCAACCCCAATGAAAGAGAAGTTGCAATAACCGCTAAGACTGCAGATGCATTTGACTCAGCAAACCCTCTTCAAGAAATGCATATGAAAAAAACTCATGTTTCAGGTTATTCATTACAACATTGTTTGTAATAGCAAAAGGTGGATTAGAAATAGTCCAAATGTCTGTCCGTAGGGGACTGTTTAATAAACTATTGTCAGTCCCTTAGTGGAAAGTAATTATTTTCTCAGTGAATAAAGGAAAAAAATGACATAATTTTATAACCAGCTTCCAGGCCCTCCAAAACGCAGAGAGCTGTGTTGAAAGCCTCACAGACTGGTCGGGCACGGTGACTCACGCCTGTAATCCCAGCACTTTGGGAGGCCGAGGCGGGTGGATCTCGAGGTCAGGAGATGGAGACCATCCTGGCTAACACGGTGAAACCCCGTCTCTACTAAAAATACAAAAAATTAGCCGGGCGTGGTGGCAGGTGCCTGTAGTCCCAGCTACTCAGGAGGCTGAGGCAGCAGAATGGCCTGAACCCAGGAGGCGGAGTTTGCAGTGAGCAGAGATTGTGCCACTGCACTCCAGCCTGGGCGACAGAGCGAGATTCCGTCTCAAAAAAAAAAAAAAAAAAAGAAAGCCTCTCAGACAGAGAGACTCTTTGATCTCCCTAAACCTGAGCATACGAAGAACCCCTTTCAAAACCTTAGACACAAAGCGAGAGAGTGTGTCAGATTTAACGTCAGCCCTAGGTCTAAATCCCAGCTTGGCTACTTTTTATTTGCTGTGACACTCTGGACTTTGGCTCATCGTCGGTAGGCTGGGGATAGGACTCCCTGCCTTGTCAGGTTGCTGTGAGGGTGGAGTGGACTAGAGTATGTGATACAGAAGCTACAGGGCCTGGCCCACAGTAAGCGCTCCACAAACAGGAGTTGATATGAATAGTAGCACCGGAAAAAAGAATCCTGTCTCCAGGACAGTAGAAGGAAAGTCACGTTGAAAATCCCAAGAGAAGAAGCAAAAGTCACTTCCCTGAAGAGAAGAATTGAAGGAATTTCCTCTCATGACCAGGCAGTTTTGGGAGAGACTCTGTATACACAGTCAGATGCCTTCACCCTCATGTTCTCCAGCTTCTCATTGCCGTTGCCTCCTCTGATGACCGGCAGAGACTTTCCCTAAGTATCCTAGATCAGCAGGGCTGGAAGGACCCAAGCCCAAATTCCCATTTAGGATGAGAAACCCAAGAACCAGAGAAGACCAGTGATCAACTCGAGGGCACACAGCCAGTGGGCCTGGTCCACAGCCAGGCCAACCCACTAACAAACCTGCTTCCAGGTATGCATTTTATGATAGCAAGGGATACAAAAGGATAAACCTAAATGTGCGTCCCCAGGGCATTGAGCTAACTTGACTTCACTCACTCCTGAGAGGGGCTGCAGTCAATGTGAAAGCATGTGATCAAGGTTGGTGGAGAAAGTAATGTGTTTATATCAACCCATTTTGATGGCTGTGTTTACACTTTATATTTTACACACTTCTCATGGAATGAAGTCCCAGACCTAAAGGCAGCTTGCATTGCAGTAACAAGGATTTCCAGAACATACCCAGTCCCTGCTCCAGCAATGACCAGATATATAATGCTGAGTTTTCATTTCCTCATCTGTGAAAGGAGATATCAGCCACCTTCATCATGCTGTTACAAAAATAAAATCAGATAACTATGTCTGTCTGGCGCACAGCAGCCACTACTTCCCTCAAACCCAGATATCCCCTTGTCTTATCGACACAGGAGACCTAATGAGTCCCACAGCAACCTGCTGATCCTGCTCTATGAATTACAAAGAAACGTTTCCCCCCAAGCACCTCAAAAAAAAGAAAGAAAGAAAGAAAGAAAACACTTTCCATAATACTTTCATAGGTTAATCGTTTTCAATTTCCTCAGCCAGAATCAAGAGTTAAGAAGAATCTCATTAAGAAGAATTCTAAGGGTATTTCTTTTCAAGTTCCCAAATACTTTCTTCATTATCCACATTGCCCTTGCAGGCTGGTTCCCCCATGTCCATGCTGATATGGAGAACACTGGATCAGGTGTGTTCACTGGGTTCCCGGCGCTATAAAATTCCTACCCCAGGGACGTGCTCATGGGAAACACTCAATAAGTCATCCTTAGCTGAATCAAGCAGAATCAGAAAAAGAATTCCAAGAAAGATATATTGAGCATCTACTTACTATATGCTAGACACTGTGTAGGACCCTTTTCACGCTCTTGTTTAATTATGACAGCCCTGAAAGGTGATCATCATTGTGCTCACCTTACAGATGATGAAACAGACATTCAGAGCACTTTGTGACTTGCCTAAAGTTTCACTGTCAAGAAGGAACCAAGTCTCCTGACTTCAGGTCTTCCCACTATGAGATCACCAGTTTATCGTAACTAGAGGCCTCTCCCATCTAAAGCATCTTTGTAACTGCTTTCCCTTTCCCCACACTGCCTACACATCAAGAAGCCCCTAATTTGTAACAAGTCATTTGATAACTCCAGAAGAGGGGCCACATCCTTTTTCTCTATGTTTGTTGATTAACAAAGACAACATTATGTTTCCAACACCAGTCAGACCAAGGGGGAAAAAAATCCCCATGACTTCAGTAATTTTCCATCCTTTGGAACAAGGAAATATACACAAAAGGTTTACTATAGAATGTAAACATTGCTTTTAAATGATGCCAATCTCTCTTTTAATGTGGCCTAAATCCTAAAATTTAAAGTGTGATAAGCTGGGCGCAGCGTCTCACACCTGTAATGCCAGCACTTTGGGAGGCGGAGGCGGGTGGATCACCTGAGGTCGGGAGTTCAAGACCAACCTGACCAACATGGAGAAACCCCATCTCTATTAAAAATACAAAATTATCCGGGTGTTGTGGTGCATGCCTGCAAATCCCAGCTACTCGGGAGGCTGAGGCAGGAGAATCGCTTGAACCCAGGAGGCAGAGGTTGCGGTGAACCGAGATTGCGCCATTGCACTCCAGCCTGGGCAACAAAAGCAAAACTCCGTCTCAAAAATAAATAAATAAATAAATAAATAATAAAATAAAGTGTGATAGTGTCCTTTCTTATATTTTAAGTAGACACACAAGCCTTAATATATATGTAAACCATAAATATCATGGCCAACTGTTCAAGATTGGGCTCTCACACTAACACACCTCTTCCTTGCAACTTGCACCCAATTTGACTCTGGTCCTAGGCATGCTGACCTGAAATAGTTGCTGGCTGCGGCAAGCACCACGCGGTGGCAGGAGAATTCCTGAATGTCCACACACAAGATGACATCTGTCAGAGCGTTTTCCATTCGCAGGGTTTCCAGGCCATTCTGAAGAATTAAGGAGAGTCCCGCGTCGTCAAATTTGACCTTTTCCCCATTTAAGATCTCGACCAAGTCTCCTGTTTTCTGGGAGGGCTCATCTGTAGAAGGTGCCAGGGGCCCTTCCAAACTCTTCTCGACCACATCACCCATGGTCCAGGCGTCCCTTTGTCCTGCCATCAACATCGAGACTGAAGGAGCGCCCAAGTGTCAGGCAGGCCCCATTGCAGAAGCTGAGCGGATTTCCTGTGCAGGGCCCTCCACTTATCACCAGCTGTCACACACACATAACAGGAAGTCTCGCACTTTCTCATCCTGTTACTACAAATGCCAGCAACTTCTATTCTTCTTCTTTCTGTGAGTAATCACAGGGTTAGAAATTACTTAGAATAGGTGTGTGGGAGGGGGTTCTGGAAGAGGAGTGGCCTCTCAGAGTCCACTGTGAGTGCTGTGTGTTTATTTTGGTGCATCTCCCACCTCATATCCGTGAGCAGGAAGCCTCCGGTGGTGGCTGTTACATTTGTACGCCTAATGCTATCAATAACCCAAGTCGTCAATGAGGGGATGGACAGGAGACAGTCTATAATCCTCCTGCTTCACATTTGTACTCCTAGTGGCTCAATAACCCAAGTCATCAGCGAGGGGATGGACAGGAGACAGTCTATGATCCTCCCACTTCCTCCTCCCAGGAGTCTGAGACCCCACAATGATCCAACAACCGTGCTTTGTAAACCATGGAAACCCCACTTATCCCTGACATTCTCATTTCTGGCGGCACTGCAGATCGTCTATCTTCATCCTCTTCCCTACCCAGGGGAAAACAACGTCATGGCAAACTTTCATGTCTTCCCCCACCAAAAAAATGTCTATTGTTTCGAATATGCTTTGGGGGCACAGAAGAAATGGTTTCCAAAACTCCATCAACAGCATCTTCTCAGAGGATGAGTCAGGGTGGGTCTACACCGAATTGCCATAGCACGTCTCAGATTAGCCCAACGTCTACTGACCGTGCATCTAACGGTGGATCCTGAAGTATTTTCATTACCTCTGCGTGTCTCAGTTAAGTAGTAATAACTGTCATTATTAAAATCCCATGATATCCTGGGGAAGTTATAGGAGCGTATCAGTTAGCGTTCTCTCACGCCCAACAGTAATGCTTTACCAGGTTGCTAGGTATTTCTTAGCCCAGCAAACTTGACATCTAAAATTAACCATTACAATTACAGTCATACCCAGCATAATGATATTTCAGTCGATGATGGACTCCAGAGAGACAGAACCAAAAGGATACCTAGAGAGGCATAGCAGAGGGAAATTATTAGGGGAATTGGCTCACGTGATTATGGAGACTGAGAAGTCGCATGACAGACTGCTGAGAGCTCAGTTCAAGTCCAAAGGCCTCAGAACCAGAGAAGATGGTATAACTCTCAGTCCAAAGCCAAAGGCCTGAGAATCCAGGGGGTGGGGAGACTGGTGTAAGTCCTGAAGTCCAAAGGCAGGGGATCCTGGAGTCCTGTTGTTCAAGGCAGGAGATGACTGTATCCCAGCCTCAGGAGATAGAGACATCGACCTTTCTTCTGTTTTTGTTTTCTCTGGGTCCCTGGCCGATTGGATGGTGCCCACCCACACTGAGAGTGTATCTTCTCTACCGAGTCCACTCAGACTCACTAATCTCTCCTGGAAACAACCTCACAGACACGCCCAACAGTAATGCTTTACCAGGTTGCTAGGTATTTCTTAGCCCAGTAAACTTGACATCTAAAATTAACCGTCACAAGTACAGTCATGCCCAGCATAATGACATTTCAATCGATGATGGACTGAATATACAATTGTGGTCCCAAAAGATTATAATGGAGCATATAAAGAAACCTGACGGCCGGGCGTGGTGGCTCACGCCTGTAATCCCAGCACTTTGGGAGACCAAGGCGGGGGGATCACAAGGTCAGGAGCTCAAGACCAGCCTGAGCAACATGGTGAAACCCCCGTCTCTACTAAAAATACAAAAATTAGCCAGTCATGGTGGCGTACACTTGTAACCCCCCTACTCGGGAGGCTGAGGCAGGAGAATCGCTTGAACCCGGGAGGTGGAGGTTGCAGTGAGCTGAGATTGCGCCACTGCACTCCAGCCTGGGCAATAAGAGCGAAACTCTGCCTCAAAAAAAAAAAAAGTAATGGAAAAATAATGCCATTCACAATGGTAATAAAACATATGTAAATGCCTAGCAATAACAGCAACCAGCAACATAAAGAAAACTAACAAACTTTACTAAGAGTTTCGAAAGAAAACTTAAATAAATATACCAAGTTCCTTTATGGAAAGACTAAATATTATTAAAAGGACCAATTCTTTCCAAATACATTTATAGGTTTATTTTACTCTAATAAAAATTACAAGAAAATTTGGAGTTTAGGTTTGTTTGTTTGTTTGTTTTTGAGACGGAGTCTTACTCTGTTGCCCAGGCTAGAGTACAGTGGTGCGATCTCAGCTCACTGCGACCTCCGCCTCCCAGGTTCAAGCGATTCTCCTGCCTCAGCCTCCCAAGTAGCTGGGACTACAGGCATGCACCACCACACCTGGCTAATTTTTTGTATCTTTAGTGGAGACAGGGTTTTGCCATGTTGGCCAGGCTGGTCTTGAACTGCTGGGCTCAAGCGATCCACCCGTCTCGGCCTCCCAAAGTGCTGGGACTACAGGCTCACACCACCGCACCTGCCCCAAGTTTAGGTTAAATGTAAATGAACAGTATCAAGATAGGTTCAAAGCACAGTGGGACTATCTGTAAAAGGATAAACATTAAGTCTAGACTTTACAGTGGACCCAAAGTCTTTTCTCCCTGGAAACTACAAAATTGAGATAAATGTGGAATGTTGTATTCGGAAGCCCCGTATCTGAGTTGGAAATTGAGACTGCTTCCCAGTGTCAAAGTGATTTAGATCTTCCAGACAACTATGAGATCTCATTCTTACTGACACAATGGCAAACAACAAAGTTTCTGATGGTCTGTGATTTTTAGAAAACAATTTTTCTCAGTAAGAATAAGTAGTCACCCACGAAGGGTATCCTTATGACACATTTATAATTGCAAGGAGTCACTTAAGGAAACGTTATTTCTTTTTAACGTTTCATCTGTGTCTGACTTCCTAGCCTGATGAATGGGAGGGCAGATTTTTTTACTTTCCGATCTGACCTAATCTTTGAAGAAACATTGTTTCTTTTTAATGTTTCATCTGTGTCTGACTTCCTAGCCTGATGAATGGGAGGGCAAATTTTTACTTTCTGATCTGACCTAATCTTTCCTTTCTTGCCCTTTTTAAGATTAATAGTCATGAATTTAAATTGAGACCTGGCAGGCGGCCAAGGTCAGCTTCCAAAAGTTATATGCTTGGGCCAGGTGTGGTGGCTCACGCCTGTAATCCCAGCACTTTGGGAGGCCAGTGCAAGAAAATTGCTTGAGCCAAGAAATTCCAGACCAGCCTGGGCAACATGACAAAACCCCATCTCTACAAAAAATATAAATTAAAAAGTTAGTCATATGTGGTGGCATGCATCTGTAGTCCCAGCTACTTGGAAGGCTGAGGCAGGAGGATTGCTTGAGCCCAGGAGGTGGAGGCTGCAGTTAGCCATGTTCTCACCACTGCATTCCAGCCTGGGCAACAGAGCGGAGACCTTGTCTCAACAAACAAACAAACAAAACAAAAAAGCAAAAAAAAGTCATATGTTAAGCTGTGTTCAGTGGAACTATGGAGGGTCGGCTGGGCACGGTGGCCCATGCCTATAATCCCAGCACTTTGGGAGGCCGAGACGGGCAGATCACGAGGTCAGGAGATCGAGATCATCCTGGCTAACACGGTGAAACCCCATCTCTACTAAAAATACAAAAAATTAGCCGGGTGTAGTGGCGGGCGCCTGTAGTTCCAGCTACTTGGGAGGCTGAGGCAGGAGAATGGTGTGAACCCAGGAGGCAGAGCTTGCAGTGAGCCGAGGTCGCGCCACTGCACTCCAGCCTGGGTGACAGAGTGAGACTCCATCTCAAAAAAAAAACAAAAAACAAAAAACTATGGAGGGTCCAGTTAGTTAAACTGAATCTGCCCTTAGACTTCAGTGTCAAGGTGAAGCAGAGATGAAGCCAGGTGAATGAAGGAGACTGAGGTAGGACAGGACAGGAGGGTAGGAGGAAAAAGGTGGGAATTCAAGAGGGTCTAAGATTTTTGCATATGTCAGAGCTGGGCTCCAGGACTCCCACTTGGCCCCACTGGTGGCCTCCTGCTTAGCCAAGAGGGCGTCACTGAAAGAGGCAGGGTCAACACAGATTCCATGCCATACCCTAACCCCAGCTTCTGTGACCTTTCTCCTATACATAGATGTCAAACCTTACTCCTTAGTCACTCTCTTCTGCTTTATATATTTTAATGCTCTAAATCTCTGTTCAAAGTACGGTGTTGTTATATCCTTGCTATTGATTGTACCTTTTATTAGTATTAAATATCCCTGTTTATCCTGTTAATTTTTTTCTTTAAATAATTTTCTGATTTGTCTGGAGTTTCTATTGCCACTCCTGCTTTCTTTTCATTTACTTTTCCTAATATATCTTTGCCTGTTCTTTGTGTTCTGGGAAATAGACATCTTTTCTTAATGTTTCTGATGGTTGTAATGATGTTTCAACAAATAGTAAGCCAATATTTATCTAATTATCACAGCACAAAGCCTAGAGATAACTTGGATAATCTCCAGGCTTGGATAACTTGGATTATCTCTAGGCTCTGTGCTACAATAACTAGATAACTATTGGTATCCAACTGCTTACTTAACATCTACACTTGAGGGTCTAACATTTGAGGCATCCTCCAACTAAATACATCCCAAGCCAAAACCTGGATGGAACACACCAAACATGTCCCTTCACCGGGCTGTGTTTGGGCAGGGACACATGAAAGAGATTTGGGGTAGTTGGCAAAGTTCGATTTCTTGACCTTAGTGGCGTTTACAACGGTATTGTGTGCCTTATAATAATTCACTACGCTGTACATTTGTTTGTATCATTTTCCATGTTTTATTTGACAACACAAAGGTAATAACAACCATAACAATAATAGTCAACATGCATTGATGCCAGCACTTTGCTAGTTAGTAGCTGAATGGGACTGCAGTTCCAGAGTTCCAGTTCCTGAGCCAGCGCCTGACACCCCACCCCATGCTGAAGGAGCACACTCAGGACTTCACGTCTTCCTGATAAGTGTGAGGCAAATGAAATATCCACCCATGCCTCAGACAAGACCAGCTTTGCCTGCCATCTTGTGGCCTCTTTCTGGTTCCAGTTAATACCTGAGGGCCCAGAAAACAGAGAAGCTGCAGCTTTTACCTCAGGTCGGGGTTCCTCTGAGTATCCTTAGCTCCCAGGTAGAGTGCGCCGGCCTCTCCCAATCGCGGCCTCCCGCAGACGCCGCTGGCCTGGCCTCTTCCTCCGCCTGATTCAAGGGTGCCCAGGGCTCCCAGGCTCCTGCTCATCAAATGCCTGGCCCTGGGCTCCTCAGGCCAACTCCTCTTGCCAACCACATCCCGTCATAATAATAACGAAAGATAGATGCTTTCATCCAAAACAATGACACGGGGTCTGCCTGAATCTGAAACAGGAAGTTGGGAAGTTGCCGGAGGAAAAAGACAAGCCTGATGGAAGTGGTGAGCCCAAATATCAAAATCCAAGAACAAAGCAGAACCCAGAGCCAAGTGTTTTATAATTTCATCCAGAGGGGATTCTTTTTAAAAGAGCGGCATTAAGGCTTTATTTCCTCTTACAAATTCTGCGTACAACACACGCTTTCCATAGCATAATGTTTCTAGTCAACATAATAAAAGGCTTGTCATATATGAGTTATAATTTTGTAACTTTCTATTCAGGACCACCCAGCCTGGTCCCTAGGCGTTACCCTGACATGTCCCCTGCGGACCTGAACTTAGGAAAGCCAGGTGTTCCCAAGACCCCTACCAGGTGGTTCTGAGCAACCTCTCCTTAAAACAATGTCCGCACAATGGTGGAAGTAAGGCCGGGTGTGGTGGCTCACGCCTGTAATTGCAGCACTTTGGGACGCTGAGGCGGGCAGATCACTTGAGCTCAGGAGTTCGAGATCAGCGTCTCTGCCAAAAATACAAAAATTAGCAGGGCACAGTGGCGCATGCCTGTAGTTTCAGTTATATGGGAGGCTGAGGTAGGATTGATTGAGGCCGGGTGCTATGGCTCATGCCTGTAATATCAGCACTTTGGGAGGTGGAGGTGGGCAGATCACTTGAGGTCAGGAGTTCAAGACCAGACTGGCCAACACGGTGAAACCCTGTCTCCCCTAAAAATACAAAAAAATTACCCAGGCATGATGGTGGGGGCCTGTAATACCAGCTACGCTGGAGGCTGAGGCAGGAGAATCACTTGAACCTGGGAGGTGGAGGTTACAGTGAGCTGAGATCACACCACTGCACTCCAGCCTGGGCAACAGAGCAAGACCTAGTCTCAAAAAAAAAAAAAAAAAAAAAAAAAAAAGAAAGAAAGAAAGAAAAGAAAAGAAAAGAAAAAGAAGGTGTAGAGGCAAGAGATGGCAAAAGCCAAGGCTGACCCTCTACCCTCAACAAGTAGTGAAATCAGGGAAGTTTGTCCTTAACAAACCACATCCCATTTTTCATCCCACCCCAAAACCCCACATTTCTTTTATTAAAAAATTAACTTTTGCTGGGTGTTTTTCTGGTTATGAAACAATAATAAGTTACCTTGTTGAAAACCTGGAAAATTCAGAAAAGAATCAAAATTAACATTTGGTATGCTGCAGTAGACTTGTACTGACCCTAGGGAGTTGATTTTGTGCATTTCTTCCTCACTTCAAGGGCAGTGACTTGGTGTTGGTTGAAATTAGCCATGATAGGGATATTTACACCATAGAAATTGATAAATGCTATGAATCAGGGCTTTGTCCTTGAGAGCCAGTTGTTGAACATTCACTGTCACCCCACTGTGACCCCACCCTCCTCTTTAGATTGCCGAGGTCCTGCGGCCTCCTTGCATGTGCACCTCCCTCCAGCTCCAGTTCGGGCCCTACTCTTGGATTTCAGAGAGATTCTGCCTGACCCCCTTTCATGAAGTAGATTGATTGTGTCTCTGCTCCTTACAGGCAAACGCACTTCCCAGAAACAGAGGCAGAGCGGTATTGGGACACTCATCTGCCAGGCCCAAATGCTGTACCACTCTTCCTCTGCAGACCCCAGTGTGGTCCTCACCTCCAAGTTCTCGCTATAGAAGCCACATCTGCTCCCATCAGCAAAAAAAAATAAAGCAAAAAAAAGCCACTTCTGCAGCCCAGCTTGGCACCTTCCAGCTTCTATACCTGCCCTGAGGCCAATCTAGTTTTCTCATAAAGGGAATTTCCCGACAGATACTAACTTTTGGACCATCCCATGTAGCCTCACGCTTGTCCCAGGATGGCGTTGTGTCCTGGTTTGCCTCTTGACCAGGCTTGCCCAAGTTATTAAGGGGTCTGGTGGCAGCCCTAAGGGAGCTAGCCTTCCGGTTTGGAGTTCGTGGAAGAACATTGTCTCTGGAAGGAAGTGGGAGGAGCAAGGCAAGACTCCAGTCCTAGAGGAACAGCAATACAAGCCCAGAGAACCAAGGACTGCAGACAGGCATAAGGTCAAAGTAAGGTCAGTTGATTATAGTTTCAAGGCTGGGCACGGTGGCTCATGCCTGTAATCCCAGCACTTTGGGAGGCCAAGGCGGGCGAATCACCAGGTCAGGAGATTGAGATCATCCTGGCCAACATGGTGAAACCCCATCTCTACTAAAAATACAAAAATCAGCTGGGCATGGTGGCGTGCACCTGCAGTCCCAGCTACTCCAGAGGCTGAAGCAGGAAAATCACTTGAACCAGGGAGGCGGAGGATGCAGTGAGCCAAGATTGCATCACTGCATTCCAGCCTGGGCGATAGAGCGAGACTCCATCTCAAAAAAAAAAAAGAGAAAAAAACAAAACAAAACAGGTCAATGCCTCAGTTTCATATACCTACAAATTGGAAGTAATAATAGTATCCACCTCAATGTGTTATAGAAATAAGGAAATACGTGAAGCCTGTAGAACAATGGCTGGCATATATTAAGCACTATGTAAGCATTAGCTATTATTATGCAAACCCTTCTGTAGAAGAAAAAGTGTGTACATTTGATTCTAAATCAGGCTTCTGGCTTCAGACCAAAAACTCCTTCAATGCCCTTTGTTAGTATCTACAGGCCATCTATTTTTCCCATGTTATCTTGGATCATTTTCACATAGTCAGTGTAGATGGGTCCATACACCACCACCTCCCCAGGGAAATAAATATTTCCATCACCCAACCCTCTGCATCAGAACATTATTCTAACCAGAGTCATAACAATCCGTAGAAGGATTTATCCATCTGGGACAATGTTCCTTTAAAGAGCCTGAATTAGAGAGCCATTTTGAAAAAAAGTATTTTATAGATGATACTAGTACTAAGAGCACCATTTATTGAGATGTTACAAAGTGTTCTGTGTACCTTTCCTCATTTTATGTCCTTTTATCCTGTAACTTGATAAAATAGATTATTTTCCTTTTTACAACTGAGGAAACCCAGGCTTAAAACCAAAGTTGGCTGTTTTGTCCCAGGTCACACAGGTGAGTCAGTAGTAGTGTTTGGCCGCCCATGCCCTATTCTAATGAAAAGTTACCAGCCCACATCCTCTATTCCCCAGGAAGCCATTTTCTGGTACCACATGACTCAGCTGTTTACCCTTATTACTTGGACTAGAGTGAGCACCCCCCACCCAAAGACAGCCAAGTACAGAGATTAGTTCAAGGACATGTACAGCTGGCTCAAAAATGTCAGATGGGGCCTCACCTGATGCCTCATGCCTGTAATCCCAGCACTTTGGGAGGCCAAGGCAGGTGGACAGCTTGTGCCGAGGAGATCAAGACCAGCCTGGGCAAAATAGGGAGGCCCTGTCTCTACAAAAAATTTTTTAATTAGCTGGATGTGGTGGTGCACGCCTGTGGTTCCAACTACTCAGAAGGCTGGGGTGGCATGATCTCTGAAGCCTGGGAGGCGGAGGCTGCAGTGAGCCATGATCACACCACTGCACTCTAGCCTGGGCAACAGAGTGAGACCATGTCTCAAAAAAAATCAGATAGAACCATTGGAGTCTCTCTCTTCCTCCCTCCCTCCCTCCCTGTCTCTGAAATTTGAAATAAGGAACACGGAGTTTGCCATTTGGCAGCAGAAACAGGAAGCAAAAGGATTCATCAAGAGATCCACGAGGTAGGGTCAGAGCCATGGCAAGCTAAAGCCCTGTGCAAGCCAAACTTCTGAAAAGCAAAAACTGTTAGTAAGCGGAGGGACCCAGAAGGCATAAAAAGGAGACTGAAGCCAATATGCAGAAAGTAGCTGAGACAGGTCACCCTGAGGCTGGGTGGAAGGAAGACCATGGGCTCCTGTTGCTGAAGTCCTGAGCCCACTGTGGATCTGGACCCACCCTCCTGCTCCAATGAGGGCTCTGCTCATGAATTTTAGAGAGATTTCTGCCTGGGCCCACATTTCTCAATGTGGCTTGATTGAGACTCTGTTCTTTTCATCCAAATGAGCCTCCCTGAAACAGAAGCAGAGCAGTGGTGTGGAGTTCATCCATCTGACCCCACATACTACCTCTGCGCTCCCATCCTCCACAGACCAGAGATGTCACCAGGTGCACTGATGGGCCCTAGGAAAGGATCAGATACCATAGCTGCAGCCAGTGCTAATTCAGGTCTGCTATCCATATCCAAATCTAAAGTGTACTTTGCAAATGAAGAGTCAAGGAGTAAATGGGAAACAGCAAAAATTCGAAAAAGTGGATTTTGTCAATAAGAACAGCCCCCGAATGTTCACTTATTGCTAAGGGGAGGAAGCTATAAAAAGCTAATGTACATTATGACCAGGTGCAGAAGCTCACGCCTATAATCCCAGCACTTTGGGAGGCCAAGGCAGGTGGATCACTTGAGGTCAGGAGTTCAAGACCAGCCCGACCAACATGGTGAAACCTTGTCTCTACTAAAAATAAAATTAGCCAGTCTTGGTGGCACGCACCTGTAGTCCCAGGTACTCAGGAGGCTGAGGCAAGGGAATCACTTGAACCCAGGAGGTGGAGGTTGCAGTGAGCTGAGATCGCGCCACTGCACTCGGCCTGGGCGATAGGACCAGACTCCATCTCAAAAAAAAAAAAGTAATGTACATTATGTTGCCATTTTTGCAAATATGATTATGTGTGTGTACATATACACACACATAATCATATTTTCATATATATATATGAAAAGACCACAAGGAAAGGCCTTCACTCATCATCAAATATTTAATATTTAGTGATATAATGGTGTGCAAAAATCTGTTCTCCAGATACAATGCTGAACAAAAGTGACACAGTTCCTACCCTCAAGGAGCATACAGTCCAATGAGGGAGATCAATCGTAAGAAAAAAACACACACATTGCAATCATTCTAAATGCTATGAGGGAGATGCACTTGGTGAAGAACCTTTCTCAGGGGCAATTTGACGTGGTCAAAGAGGTCAGTGAAGGCCTGTCAGATGACCAAGATGTGATGGGTGAATATGCACCACCCACATGAACAGCAGGGAAAAGAGTTGTCCAGGAAGAGGCTACAGCAGGGGCAAAGCCCCATTGGAGGAGAGACTACAGCAAGTATAAGAAACTGAAAGAAGGCCAAGTGGTTAGAGTGAAGAAAATTTGGGCTGGGAATGATGTGGGATGGGAGAGGTAGGCAGGGCCAGATTATCCAGGGTCCTAGGGACCAGGTTCAGCAGTTTTGTCTTTATCCTACAAACAATGGGAAACTACCAAGGGACTGGGGGAGCTAGTGGGGTGTGGTGTGGAAGACATAATCAAAATTTGCAATTTGAAAATATTTGTCTCAGTATGGAGAACAAATTACTAAGGGCCAGCACAGATGAGATAAAAGAGAAGAGAGCCAGTCCAAAATCTATCACACTAATCCAGGTGGCAGGTGATGGCAGCGTGAACGGGGAAGTAGTGCTAGGGACAGAGACAAGTAGATGCATTTGAGGGCAATATCAAAGGCAAAATCATGGCTGGGCACAGTGGCTCACGCCTGTAATCCTAACACTGGGAGGTCAAGGTTGGCAGATCACTTGAGGTCAGGAGTTCGAAACCAGCCAGGCCAACATGGTAAAACCCCATCTTTACTTAAAAAAAAAAAAAAATTAGCCAAGCATGGTGGCGGGCACCTGTAATGCCTGTAACTCCAGCTACTCAGTTGGCTGAGGCAGAAGAATAGCTTGAACCTGGGAGGCGGAGGTTGCAGTGAGCCAACATCACACCACTGCACTCCAGCCTGGGCAACAGAGTGAGACTCCACCTCAAAAATAAAAAATAAATAAAAAAACAAAGCTAAAATCAATAAGACTTGGTGAAGGATTGGATGTGGAAGGTAAAGGAACAGGAATTTTCAAGAATGACCTAGGTTTCTAGTGTGAACAGCTGGATAAACAGAGGTACCAACCCTCTGAAATGGAGAACGCTGGAAAGGAAACAGGTTTGGGGGTGAAGAGTATGAGTTAATGCTTGGTCATGCTGAGTCTGGAGAGTTTGTGACATTCAAGACGTGCTATCAGGTAGGATATTTAATATGCAAGTTTAGAACTGAAAGACATTTGGGTCGGAGATATAAATTAGTGTGCCAAAACTTTTAAAGCGGTTATTTCTGGGTGATAAGCTTTTGTATGTTTTTTTGTTTTATTCTTTGTGTTTTTCCATTTTTCCCAGGTTTTCAGCAATAAGCAGTGTTTGGAGTTTTTTTCTAAATGGAATCTAGAAAGAAAACGTAAAATTTTCCTTGTATCTGTAGCAGAGGGTGCCAGGGACGGGGGTATACTCTGCTTCTCATAGCTGGAATTAGTGATCTCAACAGGAATGTCCCTAGAGTCTGGAAAGCCAAATTAGTTTGATGCTAATATCTCTTTGGCAACACGAAATTTCTCTTACATGGGTCTGCTCAGATCTAGCCATCTTCCATATTGCAATTTGGTGTCCTGAGCAGACGTATGCAACAGGAAATGGTTCGCCATGTAGGTAGATGGTCAAGTTTGGGATCCAGGTGTCTCTCAGACAATTGAGGTGTTTTAAGGGCCCAAAAAAGCAGCAACCTTTCCCCCCTTCATCCTGGAGATGAACCAGCTGAGAAGTAAAACAAAGAGTTAGGAGATGAGTACCAAATACTTCGTTCTAGCTAAGTCGGAGAGCCAAACAGTATAATCAACAGATTATCCACACAGTTATGGCAACACTGAATCAGGGCTGGCTCCTGCCCCATCTCACCCCCAGAATTACAAAGCAGAAAGTGCTGTAGAGTAGCCACTCCCAAAGGTGGAGGAGAAGAAAAGGCTGGGCCATATACACAGCATCTATTTTCACCACTTTCCTTGTGGCAGAATGAGGGAGGAGTGTGAGAATGGAGAGAGGCCAGTAGTGTGAGGCTAATGCCAGGACACATCAGGTGTGGAAGCAGCATTCACGCTCACCAACACCCCTCTGAGTTCATGTATTTAGCATCAGGTTTTTTTTTGTTTTTTTTGTTTTTGTTTTTGTTTTGAGACAGAGTCTTGCTCTATTGCCCACGCTGTAGTGTAGTGGCACCATCTCGGCTCACTGCCACCTCCGCCTCCCAGGTTCAAGCAATTCTCCTGCCTCAGCCTCCCGAGTAGCTGGGACTACAGGCACCCACCACCATGCCTGGCTAATTTTTTGCATTTTTTTTAGTAGAGACGGGGTTTCACCGTGTTAGCCAGGATGGTCTCGATCTCCTGACCTCGTGATCCGCCCACTTCGGCCTCCCAAAGTGCTGGGATTACAGGCGTCAGCCACTGCGCCCGGCCTGTATTTTTATTAGAGAGAGGGTTTCACCATGTTGGCCAGGATGGTCTCAATCTCTTGACCTCATGATCCGCCCGCCTCAGCCTCCCAAAGTGCTGGGATTACAGAGAATCAGGTTTATTAGTCAAGCACTACCACATACGGTGTAGTATGCTGTCCCACGTACATTTGGCTGGTCTGAGTCCCTGGTGACTAGCAACAGATCAACGTTAACTGATTTTTAGCAGAAGCAGAATTTATTAACAGAATATTGGTATGTAAATCTTGCTTGCATCTTGGATTTAAAAAGAAAAAAATCTGTGTTTATAGCAGCATTATTCACAATTGCCAAAAGGTGGAAACAACCTAAGTGTCCATTGACAGAGGATCAACAAAATGTGGTATAGAGAGAATGGAACATTACTCAACCTTAAAAAGGAAGGAAGTTCTTTTTTATATTTTTTTTTATTTTTGCGGGTACATAGTAGGTGTATACATTTACGGGGTCCCTGAGATGTTTTGATACAGGCATGCAATGTGAAACAGGCACATCATGGGGAATAGAGTCTCCATGCACTCAAGCATTTATCCTTTGAGTTGCAAACAATCCAATTATACTCTTTAAGTTATTTTAAAATGCACAATTAAGTTAGCATTGACAATAGTCACCCTATTGTGCTATCAAATAGTAGGTCTTATTCATTCTTTCTATATTTTGTACCCATTAACCATTCCCACCTCCCCACCCCCAACTCCCCACTACCCCTCCCGGCCTTTGGTAACCACCCTTCTACTCTTTTTCTCCATGGGTTCAATTGTTTTGATTTTTAAATCCCACAAATAAGTGAGAACATGAGGTGTTTATCTTTCTGTGCCTGGCTTATTTCACTTAACTTAATGATCTCCAGTTCCATCCAAATAGTTGCAGATGACTGGATCTCATTCCTTTTTATGGCTGAATAGTAGTCCATTGTGTATATGTACCAGATTTTCTTTATCTATTCATCTGTTGATGGACACAGGTTGCTTCCAAATCTTAGCTATTGTAAACCGTGCAGAAACAAACACAGGAGGGCAGATCTCTCTTCAGTATCCTGATTTCCTTTCTTTTGGGTACATACACAGCAGTGGACTTGCTGAATTATATGGTAGCTCAATTTTTAGTTTTTTGAGGAAACTCCAAACTATTTTCCATAGGGGTTGTACTAATTTACATTCCCACCAACAGTGTAGGAGGGTTCCCTTTTCTCCACATCCTCGCCAGCGTTTGTTATTGCCTTTTGGGTATAAGCCATTTTCACTGGGTTGAGATGATATCTCATTGTAGTTTTGATTTGCATTTCTCTGATGATCAGTGATGCTGAGCACCTTTTCCTATGCCTGTTTGCCATTTGTATGTCTTCTTTTGAGAAATGTCTACTCAAATCTTTTGCCCATTTTTTGATCGGATTATTAGACTTTTTCCTATTGAGTTGTTTGAGCTCCTTATCTATTCTGATTATTAATCCCTTGTCATATGGGTAGTTTGCAAATATTTCCTCCCATTCTGTAGGTTGTCTCCTCACTTTGTTGATTGTTTCCTTTGCTATGCAGAAGCTTTTTAACTCGATGTGATCCCATTTGTCCATTTTTACTTTGGTTGCCTGTGCTTGTGGAGTATTGCTCAAGAAATCTTTGCCCAAACCAATGTCCTGGAGATTTTCCCCAATGTTTTCTTGTAGTAGTTTCATAGTTTGAGATCTTAGACTTAAGTCTCTAATCCATTTTGATTTGATTTTCTTGTATGGCAAGATAGTAGGTAGGGGTCTAGTCTCCTTCTTCTGCATATGGATATCCAGTTTTCCCAGCACCATTTATTGAAGAGACTCTCTTTTCTCCAGTGTATGTTTTTGGCACCTTTGTCAAAAATGAGTTCACTGTAGGCGTGTGGATTTGTTTCTGGGTTCTAATAAAAGAAAGAAAATTCTGACACATACTACAATGTAAATGAACCTTAAGGAGATTATGCTAAGTGAAATAAGCCAGACACAAAAGGACAACTACTGTGTAATTCCACTTATATGAGGGACCTAGAGTTCTCAGATTCATAGAGACACAAAGAATGGTGGTTGCCGGGGGCTGGGGGAAGGGGGAAATGGGTAGTTGCTGTTTAATGGGTACAGAGTTTCAATTTTGCAAGATGAAAAATGTTTTGGGCTAGACTCGGTGGCTCTTGCCTGTAATCCCAGCACTTTGGGAGGCCGAGGCAGGAGGACTCCTTCACCCCAGGAGTTCCCAAGACTAGCCTACGCAACATAGTAAGACCTCGTCTCTACAAAAAAAAAAAAAAAGAATCAGCCAGCTGGGTGCGGTGGCTCATGCCTGTAATCCCAGCACTTTGGGAGGCCAAGGCGGATGGATCACCTGAGGTCAGCAGTTCTAGACCAGCCTGGCCAACATGGTAAAACTCCGTCTCTACTAAAAATACAAAAATTAGCCAGGCATGGTGGCCGGCGCCTGTAATCTGAACCCAGGAGGCAGAGGTTACAGTGAGCCGAGATTGTGCCATCGCACTCCAGCCTGGGGGGACAAGAGCAAGACTTTGTCTCAAAAAAAAGAAAGAAAGAAAGAAAAAATCAGCCAGGTGTGATGGCTTGCACCTGTGGTCCTAACTACGGGGGAGGCTGAAGCAGAAGGATTGTTTGAGCCCAGGAGGTCAAGGCTGCAGTGAGCTGTGATGGCACCACTGCATCTATTCCAGACTGGGCAAGAGAGCAACACCCTGTCTCAAAAAACAAAAACAAAAAAAAGAGAGAGAGACAAAGAAAAAAATGTTTTGGAGATTGGCTGCATAATAATGTGTATGTACTCTAACACTGCTGAACCATACACTTTAAAATGTTAACATTTAAAAAAAAAGTTTAAAAAATCAGCTAAAAAAAGTACCTTTCTTTCGTTGTTTTTTTTTTTTTTTTTTTTTTTTGAGACGGAGTCTCACAACGTCGCCCAGGCTGGAGTGCAGTGGCGTGATCTTGGCTCACTGCAAGTTCCACCTCCCGGGTTCACGCCATTCTCCTGCCTCAGCCTCCTGAGTAACTGGGACTACAGGCGCCCGCCACCATGCCTGGCTAATTTTTTGTATGTTTTAGTAGAGACGGGGTTTCACCGTGTTAGCCAAGATGGTCTCAATCTCCTGACCTCGTGATCCGCCCGCCTCGGCCTCCCAAAGTGCTGGGATTACAGGCGTGAGCCACTGCGCCCGGCCCCTTTCTTTCTTTTTTTAAAAAATAATGTCAATTTTTATTTTGGATTCAGAGGGTACATGTGCAGGTATGTGACATGGGTATACTGTGTGATGTTGGGGTTTGGAATATGGATGATCCCATCACCCAGGTCGTGAGCACCTAGTTTTTCAGCCCACAACCACCCGCCTCCCTTCTCTAGCGGTCCCAGACTCTATTGTTCCCATCTTTATGTCCATGTGTACTCAGTGCTTAGTCCCTCTTATAAGTGAGAACAGGCAGTATTTGGTTTTCTGTTCACGCATTAATCACTTAAGATAATGGTCTCCAGCTGCAACCACATTGCTACAAAGGACATGATTTCACTCTAAGAAAAGGAGTTTTCATTCTAGGTTTAACATATTGCAAATACTAAGCAAGGGGTATTCCAGAGTTCCAAAAGTATTTACGCCAAATGTGTGTTTCAAAATATCCTTAGATGAAGCGTATTGAACTTGGGCCTGCATTTGAAATTGAATGTTAATGAAAGTTGAGTACTGGGATATTTGAAGCCATCTAAGATATTTTCAATTTATGTGTGAATTAATTTAGTATAAAAGTGATATTAAAAGGTTGATTACATTGCCCCCAAAAGGTAGCCATAAAGGATATTTTGGGGAAAGAAGGAAAATTTGAATATGAACTATGTTTGGTGATATTATATCAAGGTTATGTTTCTTGGATATGATGGAGGCATTGTGATTATGCCAGAGAGTGTTCTGAGGAGACACGTGCTCTTTTAGCAGTGAAGCATCCTAACATCGGCCATTTACTTTCCAGCAGTTCAACAAAAGGAAATATTTTATATAAAAAGAGAGATCAAGCAAAGAATATATGGGATCTCATTGTTCTTTTATTTATTTCTTTATTTATTTAAGTTTTTTGAGACAGAGTTTCACTCTTGTTGCACAGGCTAGAGTGCAATGGTGCCATCTCAACTACTGCAACCTCCACCTCCCAGGTTCAAGCGATTTTCGTGCCTCAGTCTCCTGAGTAGCTGGGATTACAGGCACGTGCCACCACACCCAGCTAATTTTGTATTTTTAGTACAGACAGGGTTTCACCATGTTGCTCAGGCTGGTCTCAAACTCCTGACCTCAGGTGATCCACCCATCTTGGCCTCCCAAAGTGCTGGGATTACAGGCATGAGCCACTGCGCCCAGCCACTTTTATATTTTAAATTTAAAATGTTTGAGGGACCATATGGGGGTCACACAAAAATCCAGCATGGAGGAAGAACTAGACTTGAAAGATGCAGTCAAAAACAAGGCTCAAAATCACTCTAAAGGACTTGCCTGGCTAGGATACCACTCTCATCATCCCCCAGTGTGAGATGCTGCAGTTTGCACCACCGACCCTGCTGGTACCGGGCACTGGATGCCACTGCTACCTACACCCACTGTCATTGCTTCCTCAAGAACTCAATCTTACAACAACCTCCAATTGAGTACATAAATCCCCCCAAGTGATGGTCACCTCTGGCTGTGCTGGTGCCATTAGAATTAATGTTGTGAACCTGATCAGCTAAGGAGAAGACCAAGGTATCACACAGGGCAGGAAGTTAGGGGCCAGGGACTTCCAATCACTCTCATTCTGAAGCAGCCAGGAGGCCTTTCCATCTTTAAGACACTTCATCTAGAGTAAAGAAATCTGTTCAAGTCTGTTTGAACTCTCAAGCTACAGAATTTTAATATATTTTTAGATGAGAGGGGGAAAATGAGGAAAATAATAGGTTAATAAAATCTGCTTTTTCACTCTACATTTCAAGGAAAGCTTTCATATATTTTCATGGGAGTATCGTCCACATTATTCAGAGATCGCTGAATTAACCAAAGTTCTTCTAGACTTAATGTCTTGGAACCTGAATATGACACAGTAGCTCTGATGTTTTATAATTCTGAAAAAAAATACGTAGAAACATTTAACACATTTAAAAAAGACTTTCAGACAAGCCCCAGTTAGGGTTAACAGCACTGCTGCTCAGCATTGTAGATAGCATATATAAGAAAACGCTATTCAAAATGCCCTAAATAGCCAATATAATTTATCCATAATAAGTTTATCATTACACTAATCCTTCCAGGTACAAATATGGCAAGAGAAATTGAGGGTGGCAGGACTTAAAACTCCCTGCTCACTTCCGACTGTCCCACTGCCACTTTGCAAAGTGCTCCTTCAGCATGGTATGGGAAGGTATATTATCAGATTCAAACCGGAGACCGAAAATTTTAGCCATCACATTCTCAGAGAGATCTTTGGGATTTTGAGTGTTCAGACTTGGAGACAGAATCCTAGTGTGGGGAGAGCCAGAAGATCCATCACCTCATTTTAGGGGTCTTGGGGCCCTATTTGAGGAAGCAGGAAGGCAGACCG
This sequence comes from Pan troglodytes, assembly GCF_028858775.2. Lineage (NCBI taxonomy): Eukaryota > Metazoa > Chordata > Mammalia > Primates > Hominidae > Pan > Pan troglodytes. The sequence continues at coordinate 186,754,576 of NC_086015.1, forward strand.
GTGCCCACTGGAAAGGGTGTGAACTCCAGAGTCAGACAGACCTGAATTTGAACAGCACTTGTAGCATCTACCAGAGTAGGGCCTCGGGTAATTTCCTTAAGTTTTTGGATCCTCAGTTTCTTCATCTATAAAATGGATTACTCATCTCATCACCTTGTTGTGGCTGTTAAATGAGGGCTCATTATGGAAAGTTCTTAGCACCGCACCTGACATACAGTAGTGCTAAATAAATAGCAACTATTAATAAATAACCAAAGTTTCAAACCCTAGGCAAAGAAGAACAGAGACATAAATTTCCTCCAGACATAATGAAAACCATTTTGGCTACTGACTGACTGACATGTAAATTATTTCTAACCCTCTCAAAATAACCCACTTTAACGGGAAGTCATTTCTATGTCTAAATTGGACAAAGTGCACCCCTTTCACCAGGCTGCCCCTTTCTCTGTGGGCTTCGTTCTGAGTCATCACCATGTCCAAGAAAATATGAACAAGGAGGACTTTTAAACTGGCCCCTTTCCGGAATTTGAGTTTAAGCAATATTTATCAAATGTCAAGCATGTGCCAGCCACGGTGCTAGACACAAGGAGATATAGAAGTGAATAGCTCTGCCCTCCAGGAGCGTCCAGCCTCATACGGCCAACCTGTGGACAGAAAAACTCCCATAGAATGTGGAACATGCAGGCTACTAGGAGAAAATAAAAAGTCCTAAATTGTATGGACCCTTTTAGACCCAATCTTTTTTTTTTTTTTTTTAGATGGAGTTTTGCTCTTGTCAGGCTGGAGTGCAATGGTGTAGCCTTGGCTCACTGCAACCCCCATGTCCCAGGCTGAAGCAATTCTCCTGCTTCAGCCTCCTGAATAGCTGGGATTACAGGCGTCTGCCACCATGCCCAGCTAATTTTTGTGTTTTTAGTAGAGACGGGGTTTGACTATGTTGGCCAGACTGGTCTCAAACTCTTGACCTCAAGTGATCCACCCGCCTCAGCCTCCCAAAGTGCTGGGATTACAGGCAGGAGCCACTGCGCCCGGGCTCAACCCAATCTTTAATCATATATTTTCAGCATTTTATACTAGTCTTCAACTTAGCTCTTTTTCTCAAAAATCAAACACTCAGGATGGGCACGGTGACTCATGCCTGTAATCCCAGCACTTTAGGAGGCTGAGGCGGGCAGATCACCTGAGGTCAGGAGTTCAACACCAGCCTGGCCAACATGGAGAAACCCTGTCTCTACTAAAAATACAAAATTAGGCCGGGCACGGTGGCTCATGCCCGTAATCCCAACACTTTGGGAGGCCAAGGGAGGTGGATCATGAGGTCAGGAGATCAAGACCAGCCTGGCCAACATGGTGAAACCCTGTCTCTGCTAAAAATACAAAAATTAACTGGGTGTGGTGGCGTGCGCCTGTAATCCCAGCTACTCGGGAGGCTGAGGCAGAAGAATCACTTGAACCCGGAAGGTGGAGATTGCAGTGAGCTGAGATCACACCATTGCACTCCAGCCTGGCGACAGAGCAAGACTAAGTCTCAAAAAAAAAAAAAAAAAGAAAAGAAAAAAAAAAAGCCGGGCGTGGTGGTGCATGCCTGTAATCCCAGCTACTCAGGAGGCTAAGGCAGGAGAATCGCTTGAACCTGGGAGGCAGAGGTTTCGGTGAGCCACGATCGTGCCATTGCACTCCAGCCTGGGTGACAAGAGCAAAACTCCATCTCAAAAAATAAAAAAAAAAATAAAAAAATAAAAAAATAAACATTCAGCAAATGGGCTTATGTCTAACGTACATTCAAATGAGAAAACAAAACCCACCACTCTTAGATTGCTTAAAACTGACCATCTTTGTCTCAATTGTGTTAAATTTATGAGTGCTACTAGTATCAAAGGAGAGCTACCTAATTCCGTCTAGAGAAGGATCTCTCTGTAACACTCCAGCGGTCCGCTGTGCCTGCCGAAGGGCAGGATTGCACTCACAACTGCAGACACAATTTGCAGAGTGCTATTGAATTGGGCTGCCTGGAAGGTCCCCAGTGAAGGATGCATTGATTGACCCTCTCCTGGTGAAGCTGGTCCACAGAGGGAACCAGCAACCTTTCCCAGGACAATCCTAGTATTATAAATTGTATCCTGCTGGGTGTGGTGGCTCACACCTGTAATCCCAGCACTTTGGGAGGCCAAGGCAGGAGGATCACTAGAGCCCAGGAGTTGGAGACCAGCCTGAGCAACAAAGCGAGACTCCATTTCTACAAAAAATAAAAATATTAGTCAGGCCCAGTGGCAGGCACCTGTAGTCCTAGCTACTCAGGAGGCTGAGGTGACAGCATCCCTTGAGCCCATGAGTTTGAGGTAGCAGTGAGCTATGATCACGCCACTGTGTGCCATCCTTGGTGTCAAAATGAGACCCCATCTCTAAAAATAAAAAAAAAGTTGTGTTCTTTTTCCCCAGAGATACACTGCTATTTATCACTCCTATGATAATTAGTATAGTGCAATGGCTAAGAGAAGGTACTCGGAGTCAGACTGCCTGCCTGAGTTTGAATCTCATCTTTATCATTTACTAGTTGTGTGATCTTGGACAAGTTATTAAACTTTATGTGTCTCAGTTTTCTCATTTGTAAGATAAGATTGATGGTAATAGTACCTAGCTCATAGGGCTGACAAACTCTTCAATTAAACATTTACTTTTTTTCCTTTATAACATACACTTGGCAGATTTAAGTCCAATGGGCTTAAATTGAGGATAGGATAGTCACAACGTCAAGCCCGCTTAATTGTTTCCATCTTTGTCTTACTTACGTTAAACCTGACATCTATAGCCCAGTGCTACAGTCCTCAAATTGGGTCCTGAGAGGAGCATCACCTGAGAACTTGTTAAAAATGCAAATTCTCGGGCAGGCCCTACTCCAGCCCCACTGAATCAGAAACTCTGGGGATGAAACCCAGAAACTCAGGTTTTAAGAAACCATCCAGGCTGGGCGCGGTGGCTCATGCCTGTAATCCCAGCACTTTGGGAAGCCAAGGCGGGCAGATCACCTGAGGTCGGGAGTTCGAGACCAGCCTGGCCAACATGGTGAAACCCCATCTCTACTAAAAATACGAAAATTAGCCGGGCATGGTGGCAGGTGCCTGTAATCCCAGCTACTAGGGAGGCTGAAGCGGGAGAATTGCTTGAACCTGGGAGGCGGAGGTTGGAGTGAGCCGAGATCATGCCATTGCGCTCCAGCCTGGGCAACAGAGAGAAACTCCATCTCAAAAAAATAAATAAATAAAAAGAAAGAAAGAAAAGAAAGAAACCATCCAGGTGATTGTAATGCTTACTTAAGTTTGAGAACCACTGGCTTAACGTTTAAGATGAAGGGCCCTGGAACTAGCCTGCGTGGATTTAAAGCCAAGCTCTGCCACTTTCTCGCTGTGTAAACTTGAGCAAGTTGCTTAACCACTGTATCCCTTAGTTTCCTATCTGTAAAATAATAATAATAACAATGACAAATTTTTTAAAATGACAATAGATAAATAGATATAAGCAACTTCTTAGGATTATTGTTAGATTCTTAGGATTATTCTTAGAATGAAGTGAATTGGATAAATGCTTTATGTCAGGGTCCAGTTAGGAGATGGAAAACAGATGAGTTGTTTTAACAGTGAGAATTTAACACAGAGCATGCTTAACTAGGTAATAAAGAATGAACAATGTAACTGAAAAGGCAAAAAGAGAACAATAAGCTATCACAGAGGTAAAAACTGCAGGAAGCAGCTTGTAGGGCTGAGGGAACAAAGGGAAGAGGTTGCCGTTATTAAGACTTAGAAGCTCAGAGGGGAGTCCCATGGGACTGAGACATAGATTTCTGAGGATGAGGTACCGGCTGGCTGTCAGCCATCTCTTCAGAGATGCAATGAGGCTGGCTTTGCCAATTGGAAAAACTGCAAGCTGGATTGAACTGCTTCTGCTAGACTGAAGAAGCAGCATTGCTGGATGATGGTGACAGGCACAGGAAGTCAACCAGAAATAAATGGAAAGCCAATGGGAAAACGTCCCTTCTTTCTCATCCAGTCCTGCAACCTCCCTCTAATGGTCCTTTATTAATAGAGCCTAACAGGAAGAAGGGGACAAAGGAAAAATGCAGTTTGCAGAGTTCCAGCCCCTGCATCACACAGCCAAATATAGAAGAGTGGGAGACAAGTTTGAAGCTGAGAGACAAGAGTTTCATCGCTGACACGGTGCTCAATAATTGTTAGTTATTCTAATAATCACTAGTATCAGAATTTTATTTCCATTACACATATTTTTATAATATAATGAGGGCAAGGTACAGTTAATTATTTAAATAATTGAACACACATACAGGATCACTGCTAAAGCTGAACTAATGGCTGGCAGGCTGGAACAAAACCATGCAGCAGGTCATTTGTCCACTGATACACAGCAATGTATCGGTGGCCTTCGAAATTGACCTATGAAAAGCCACCATGTAATATGCATGTGTGATATGTACGGGGTATAAGAAAACTTAAAATTTGCAAATCAAGGAATCAGCGAGTAGTACCTCTATTTTATAGCTCAGGAAATGAGGGAGAGGTTGTTCGCCCAAGTCATGCAGCCAGTAAGTGGCAGAGCAGGGATTTGAGCTGAGGTCTGATTCCCTGTGCCTCTCTCTATTTCCTCTCTGTTGAATGAAGATGAGTAGCTATCCCACAGAGCTATTAGGAGGACTAAAGAAGTTAATGCATGTAATGGGTTTGGCACATAGCCTGGCATATTATAGAGAGTTCAACAAATGTTGGCCATTGTTAGAATTCCAAGCCTGGAGTTGTTTCTATCATACCAGGCTATCCCATACATGCGCTCATTGTCAAAACTTTACAGCATTTGCAGGATCAAATTGCAAAGAAGAAGAGAGATGAAGTTGGAAAAAAATGCCTTTAAAAATTCTTTTAATCATAATCTATTTGCTACCAAATCTTTCTGAGGGCAATCATTCATTATGGACTCTCGATTATAGACAAATACTTATTGAGTACCAGCCATATATACAGTAATTGCTGGAGACGTAACACTGAGACGGTCACAGCCCCACCTTCAAGCGTCTCATCGTCTCTTTGGGGACTTAGGCAGCAGAGATGATGCAGAGTGAGGGCTGTGATGGAGGGCATACTGGATGCTCCGGGAGCCTGTAACAGGGGAACCTGACCTAGACTCGAGGAAGCCAGAGAAAGCTTTCATGAAGGAAGTTACATCTAAGTTGAAAGCTGAAAGACACAGGAGAGTGTTAAGCATTCTAAACAAAGGGACCAACGTGAAAAAAAGAAAATGCTTAGAGGGAAGAGGGAGCAAGAGGCATTCAGAGATCTAAAGGAAGCTGATTGTGGCATGGAGGTTGGGGTGGCCAACAGGTAAAACTGGAGAGGTCCCAGAGCCTGTTCCTGAAGGAATATGTGAGCCACAGGACCCTGGGCATGAACTGGAGGGCAGTGTAGGACGCTGGTCTTTAAGAAAGCCAGTGACAATCAGATGTACACTTAAGATCTACCCTGGCTATGGTGTGGAGGATGGCTTGAAGTGAGGTAAGACAAGAGGTGAGGAAATCAGAAAGCTGCTTCCTGCTGCCCACAGATGAGAGAAGACAGAGCTCTGAAATAGGGAAGGGGCTGAGGGGATGGAGGAAAGTGAATGGATTCAAGAAATATTTAAAAGGTAGAGCTGAAGGGATTCGGTAAATGATGCAACCTGGGGAGCAAGGGACAAGGTAGGAAAAACGGAGAAATCAAGGAAAACATCCAAGTTTCTACTTTGGGCGTTGGACAGATGGTGATATCCTTTACTGAAGGTGCAGGAGGCAGAGCAAGTTTGAGGAAGGAGATGATGGGTTTACATTTAGACAAGTTGAGTCTGAAGTATACAAGGGTCATCTCGATAATGAAGAACTGTAGGTAATTGGATTCTCTCTAAGCCATCACATGTCTCAGTATCCCACTTCAACTGGTGACCATGGTCCTCCTCTCTAAGCCGCAGAGCTCTCCATAAACCAACCAAGAAGTGCTTTGAGTACCACCTGTTGTCTAGATATTATTAGCCTCTCATTTTAATAACTAATAAATTTAAATTTGCTCTTCTCCAAAATTCATCCTAAGCAAGAACAGGATGTGGGTACACCCAACAGATAATTAGGTATGTACTCTCACTTGATTTAAAGAGAAACGATTGTGGCTTTTCTAATTCAATTAGGTTTTTGTTTCTTTCTTTCTTTCTTTTTTGAGATGGAGTCTTGCTCTGTCGCTAGGCTGGAGTGCAGTGGCGCGATCTCGGCTCACTGCAACCTCCGTCTCGTGGGTTCAAATGATTCTCCTGCCTCAGCCTCTTGAGTAGCTAGGACTACAGGTGCCTGCCACCATGCCCAGCAAATTTTTGTGTTTTTAGTAGAGAGGAGGTTTCACCATGTTGGCCAGGATGGTCTCAAACTCTTGACCTCGTGATCCGCCACCACGCCCAGCTAATTTTTGTATTTTTAGTAGAGGCAGAGTGTCACCATGTTGGCCAGACTGGCCTCGGACTGCTGACCCCAGGTCATCCGCCCACTTCAGCCTCCCAAAGGCATAATATATTTTTATCTTTGAAAATGCAATACATTGATAAGGTAAACCCATGTTAATTCAGAAACATACGGAAATTTGCTCTCCAAAGTTAAATAACATCTGCTAAAGTATTTCAGTTTTCTCAGAGCCACTGAGAACTGATCAATCTCGAGGGATCCATGTGAAGGTACATCCAAGTTTTCCTTGGCCTCTCTCTATGTGGGTACCTGCTTAAGGGCTTCCCACCCCCATTACCATGTCAGGATGGCCAAAGGGGGACAATGATGCCTACCCTCATGTGGCATCATTTACTAAGGTCCTTCAAGTGCCTGCTTAGATGCCACCCTTGGGCAAATTTGGGGAAGGTACCTCCAGGTGGATGTGTTAGAAAAAGGCACCCCTGGCCAGGCGTGGTGGCTCATGCCTGTAATCCCAGCACTTTGGGAGGCTGAGGCGGGCGGATCACAAGGTCAGGAGCTCAAGACCAGCCTGACCAACATGGTGAAACCCCGTCTCTTCTAAAAATACAAAAATTAGCCTGGTATGGTGGCTCGTGCCTGTAATCCCAGCTACTCAGGAAGCTGAGGCAGGAGAATCACTTGAACCCAGGAGGTGGAGGTTGCAGTAAGCCGAGATCACACCATTGCACTCCAGCCTGGGCGACAGAGCGAGACTCCATCTCAGAAAAAAAAGAAAAAGAAAACGGCAACCCTTCCTCCCCCACAGATGCAGCCTCCCTCAAGGGTACACAGCTCAGTGGACCGATTTTAATTCCAGTCCGCCCCCTCAGCATACTCCCACAGGGGGGCCCTGCCACCCACTCCGTGGCCCACTCATTGGGTGCAAAATCCATCCATGCAGTTACATTACAGGTCTTGTAAATTAACACTCATCACTAGGGAAACCAGTTTTCTGGGAAATTAATAAGCTGTATGGAAATCATTTCCTAAGATTCCGGCAGCAGCCACAGAAACTTAAGCATGATTCAAACTCCTCAAATTTCTTCCAAGATTGCAACTTATTTCCTCCAAATAACTCTGTAACTCTTCAAAACCTGTGACTTCACCAAGCTCTCGGCAGTACAGAAATGGAAAATGAGCACAGTCTCCAGTCGTGCGGTTTGAAACTAAGGCGCTGCGCCTCCCTGGATAAGTATCAAGGTCAGTGCTCCGACAACTTGCCAAAGTTCTATCACTCAGGAAGTGCAGTCTACTGGCCTTTGAGTGCCTCAGAGCTTAAGTTCCCAATAAGTCGCTTTTCTCAAGAAGCAGGTCAACAAATCCCCTCATCCTAGTCACTCGCTATCTTAAAATAAGCTACTCTCTATATCCTTTGACTTCAACTACCCCCATATGTCCATAAACTGGTAATGGTTCAGAGTTCAGGCATAAGGAAAATGCAGAATCTTAAGCATTTCCTCCAACACATCATTCAATAAACCTGACTTGAAATGTGGACCGGTGTCAGCTGGAGTAGCTCTGCTCCTTTAAGGTCTAGATAAAACAGGTTGCAATCCCATTCCTGTGTCCTGTGGAAAGTCCAGGACTCTCCCTGAGATTTCTGCAAATGGGGCAGGGCAGGGAGGACTGTGCACACAGCTCCTGCAGCTCTCAGTCCCAGCCTCCCCTGCATTGAGGGTCTCCATTCTGTCCCCATGGTTGTTCCTTTATCCAGGCGCTGGTGTTATTTCAGCAGGACCAGCCCTTTCACTTGCAGGTTGCTGCTGTGAGGAGAAAGAGGGAGCTGCCCCGCACCAGCTCAGACACTCCTCAGACGACTCATTCTCAAAAGTCCCTTTGCAGCTGGACGTGGTGGCTCACACCTGTAATCCCAGCACTTTGGGAGGCCGAGGCAGACAGATCACAAGGTCAGGAGTTCGAGACTAGCCTGACCAACATAGTGAAACCCTGTCTCTACTAAAAATACAAAAATTAGCTGGGCATAGTGGTGTGTGCCTGTAATCCCAGCTACTCATGAGGCTGAGGCAGGAGAATTGCTTGAACCGGGGAGGTGGAGGTTGCAGTGATCTGAGATCATGCTACTGCACTCCAGCCTGGGTGACAGAGCAAGACTCCGTCTCAAAAAAAAAAAAAAAAAAAAAAAGTCCCTTCGCAAAAACATCCAGAACTGGACATATCACTACCCATACCCTACCCAGGACACCCTGGCCCTGCTTGTGTCTCTCCCTCCTTCTCCTTTCCCATCTTTTCAGTCACCACCAACCCCCAAGTGCAAATTTACCTTAGGATTTCAGATGAGCCATTCAGCTCCTCCTCCCCAAGTTACCCAGGATGGCCTTCAAGCAAACCCTTCAAGGAACAAATGGGCTATTTATTCATTGAGCAGAGGCCTTGACTTCATAGCTGTTTTTCTCTAATGTTCATCCTCCTGAAAGACAGCTGCCATTTCAAAGAGCCATTGACTCTTTGCTTTTGCTTTTCTGATGATGATACAATGGAAATCAAGCACAATGACTTTCTTCGTCATCTTCCATAAACAGTGGAAACTATCCCCCCACCCTACCTTTCTATTGCAGGTGCCTGGCCTATGGTAAGTGCACTCAGCTTTTCCAAGCTTAGAATAAACTGCTGAAATTACAAATTGGCAGGTGGTTTGGCCCTACTGGTTTATAGTGCTAGCTACTTAGGTTTAAAAATGGAAAGGGGGCCAGGTGTGGTGGCTCCTGCCTGTAATCCCAACACTTTAGGAGGCCAAGGTGGGTTGCAGTGAGCTGAGATTGAGCCACTGCATTCACTCCAGCCTCGGCAATAGAGTGAGACTCCATCTCAAAAAAAAAAAATATATATATATATATATATATGTATATATGTATATATATATGTGTGTGTGTGTGTGTGTGTATATATATATATATATACACATATATAAACAGAAAGGGTTTTAGTTTAAAATCCTGGTCAGACCAGGTCACAGCCCAAGGTCTGGCAGGCCCCATTTGGTTGACAAGCTCTGTATCAGCCTGTCTCAGGAGTGCTGCTGCCTGGACATTGGGCAGCTTACAAACAGGGCAAGTGGCTGGCTTTGTTTACCCTCATGTCATTTTTGGCTGGACAGTCATTTTGCTCTTTCCTCTGATCCTTCTCTGCCCTCCCTCCCCACACATCGAAAGCCAAAAGGGAGCAGATTCTAATTTTCTACATTCTCTGAAAAAATCAAACACTCACTTTCCATGTGTGTATGTATATATACACATTCATACGTATATATGCACATATGTATATGTATGCATACATATGTATATTTGTGCATATACATGTGTTCATAGACTCCTAGAGTTCATCATAGTAATATTCAACCTTGGACAGCATGTTAAAATCACCTGAAGACAGTTTTTTTGTTTTTTTTGTTTTTTTTGAGATGGAGTCTCCCTCTTGTCACCCAGGCTGGAGTGCAATGGCGCGATCTTAGCCCACTGCAAGCTCTGCCTCCCGGGTTCAAGTGATTCTCCTGCCTCAGCCCCCCGAGTAGCTGGGATTACAGGTGCGCACCATCACGCCCAGCAAATTTGTGTGTTTTTAGCAGAGACTGCTAGTCTCTGCAGTGATTACAGAGTGCTAGTCAAGTCTGACCAGTAGCAACATAACAGCATCATCTGGGATGCAGAGTCTCAGGCCACATCCCAGACCTACTGAATCAGAATCTGCATTTTAACAGAGCCCAGTAATTCGTGTGCATGTTACAACTTGAGAAGCCCTGATCTAGTCAAGCTTTCATTTGGCAGATGAGGCCCAGAGAGGCTGAGTGATTTCAGGGGTCATGCTGTTAACTGGAGACTCAGATAGGACTGGAGCCCAGATCTCTTTACTGCTATTTCCATCACATTATCATTGTTCAGATTTAGCCAATGGTTAGATATTCCTCAAAAGTTTGTCATCTTTCTCAAGTTTATCACAGCTCTCTATGATTTCCTCTGTTCACACACACAAAAAATCACATTTAAAAAACATTTAAGGTTTTATTTTCTGCTGGTAGAGGACAAAATGATTAGATGGCATGACAAAAAAAAAATTGAGAAAGGCATCACGGATAGATATAAAGAAAAGATGGAAGACATTTAGCAAAATGATTGCCACCTAATTTGTGGATCAGGAGACTGCAGGGCCATAGCTGATCTTGATAAAGAGGACAAAGTCTGCCTACAATCTAGCAAGTGTGCCTCTTGTGACAGCCCAGAACTCAGCATGGGTGAGACACCAAAGTCTTCATCTTGGACCTGAGGAGATCTAAAAAGTGGGGCAGGTTATTTATAGGCTTGCAAGTTTCATAGATACGTTTGGTGTGAGAATAGTCCACATTTCATTATCACACATCATGGAAATGAAAAAAAAAATCCTATAGATCCATAGAAGACAAAGTTTTGCAGTCAGGGAGGCAGACTATGTCAGGAATTCGATCAATCCTACACTTCCCCAACCCTAGGAAACTGAGGGAAGCCCCTCCCACCAGGTTCCAGGCTCAGCCTTCCAGCTGCGCACCCTGTGCAGCTACTTTAAGCCCTCACACCCACCTCCAGAGTCACACCAGCCCCACAGGGAAGGAAACCCCCTCACAGATTTGCTATCCACAGCCTTCATTTGAAACAGCCTCTTTGGCCATTCCTCACACTTTCTTCCATTCTGTTTACGCTGCTTGTTTGGGGGATGATTTTGGCTCTCCACCCTGGCCACATGGCCTCGGGCTGCTTCAAGCAAACAGCCCTCCCCCATCTGACCTGACTGTGATCCTTGTACCCTGGCTCCACTCCTGTAAGTAGAACTATCTCCAGTCCTGAGAGTGGCATCAGGCCACCTACCATCAGTCCCAGGCCCAGGGGCACTCCTCCCTGAGTCCCTTGTCCCACATTCTTAACACCATGGAAGCACCTTCCCAGCATTACTGTATAAGTAAGTATGGCTGCTTAGGCTGCTGAAAGAAGAGGCCTCAGCCTTGGAGACCGAGAGCTGACTGATGCCATAGGGCTGACCCCAGTCGCTCCCTGCCCTGAAGCCTTTGCTGGGGTATTTTTCTGGCATATTAATGCAGTTTGTAATGTCCCAGCTGTGGCTCTGAGAAGAGGCGGAATGAATGGTGTTTTTGGTTTGCTGCCGGATGAGGGTGATCCGCATCCAAGGACACGTTCCTTATGTGATAAACACTGCTCCTCTGGCCATCTCTGGCAATAGTGAGCTCAAATAGCAGAAAACTCTTCTGTGAATGGCAAGGATTGCTGAAAAATAACTCTCTGCCACTCCAAGGGGATATGCTATCAGGGAAAATACCCCTCTGCAAAGACATGCAGAATCTATGTTCCAGCCCCTTGGAGGCCTGCTCTCAGGAAGCCAGCTGGAAGCCAGGCCCAGATTGGGGCTGCACCAGAGAAGGAGGCAGCAGCTGTTACCAGATAATTAAAGTTAGGCCAAGTACAGATGAGTTCAGGAGGCTGATGTGAGAGTCAGGGTCAGGCAGGACATGAATCAGCTCAGGCCTGTAAAAAACCATTAGCTGTCGACAAAGGACAGGAACAGCCTATCTAAGCACTGTCCAAAGGTAAGAAAACTCTTAACTGTAGGGACATAACGAGCACCAACACCAGATCCTCTCTCTCGCTCCCAATTGGCTTCGACTGGAGTCTCTTTTGGAGATACTGAGGAATCCCTGTGTCTCTTGTTATCAGATAATTTAACTAACAGGAAGCTCTTTTTCCTAGCTTGTGACATGATGAATGGATCAATGGGTGACTTCGTGAATAAGAGAGGGAAGTAGAAACAGGTGTACTCTATGGATAGAACCAATAGCAAAGATTTTGTTTAAGGACAGTTGGACTTATAAAACTGTCTCTAGAACCATACTGACAGTGAGTTTCAGGAATGCCCCAATGAAGCTAGGAGTACAATCTTCATGGACTTCATGGACCAAGGGCAACAGTCATAATAACAGCAATCAGTTAGAGAGTTGAGAGTTAAACAGTTAGAGAGTTGCTGCTATGGTCAAGAATTGTGTTACATGCTGTATTAGGATTCTTGCTGCTGAGTAAAAAAACCCAACTCAAATGGACACATTGGATATCAACCTTTACCAAAATTCATTTGAAAATAAACTTTTTGTTTTAAAATATTTGGTTTCTCTACAAGGCTCAAATCCTCTAAGGTTTATAGAGATAGGAGGAGAAAGGTAAGACAGACTTTGCATTTTATCATGCCTATAAAGTGTTTTAGCATGCTGAGTTGTAAGCCAAAAATCTACCACCATAACGATCATACCACTATTTGTTGAGTCCTTTCCATGTATCAAACCACTGAACCCAAACAACTTTGCAAAGGGTAATTTTGTCATAGACGAAGATTACGGTTCAGAGAGGTTAAGCAAATTTCCCAAGATCATTAAGCCATACGTGACAGAGATGGAATTTGAGCCCAGGTGTCTCTGACCCCCAAAGCCCATGTGTTTTCCACCATAGCGTGCTGGTCAAATAGTCATTGGCGTCTATTGCTATTTGCAATTTGAATTTGGTTGTGAAGGAGGGAATGGGGGTTATAAACACACAATGGGGCCAGGTGCGGTGGCTCACGCCCGTAATCCCAGCACTTTGGGAGGCCGAGGCAGGCAGATCATGAGGTCAGGAGATCGGGACCATCCTGGCTAACATGGAGAAACCCTGTCTCTACTAAAAATAAAAAAAAAATTAGCTGGGCGTGGTGGCGGGCACCTGTAGTCCCAGCTACTCAGGAGGCTGAGGCAGGAGAATGGTGTGAACCTGGGGGGGCGGAGCTTGCAGTGAGCTGAGATCGCGCCACTGCACTCCAGCCTGGGCAACAGAGCGAGACTCCATCTCAAATAAATAAATAAAAATAAAAAATTAATAAATACACAATGGTATCCCCAAATTTCTCATTGTTTCTATGGCTCACAGAACCTCACCCAAGACACCGTGGATCTTCTATTAGTTGGGTGTGCACGAGACATTTTTCAGCCTTAGGAGGTCTTGAGGGCTCCAGTGTAGGTACATGCTCTGATTGCAAGGAGGGAGGTGTCCACCTGTGCCCTCTGCATGGAAGGGATTGTCACTCTGTATGGCCATCAAAGGGTGGAATGCTTAAAGTATTGCCCTTCTTGCCATTCTAGCAGGATTTTCTTGGAGAGGGGCTGCCCAAGCCTTGAGAAGTTTTCTTATCTTTCATCTTCTAACTCAAAAGAAAACGAAATGAATTTCTGTTAACATCTAGCTTCCCCTGGCCCTGAACATTCTCCTATCCTTCTCTTCCCAGGTAACACAGTGGTGTAGGGCGGCGGCTCATTCAGTTGGAGGAAACCACACCTTGAAGCAACATCCTCTCCTCGGAACGAGCTTTAAAGATCTTATGGTTTCACTCTGGGCTCATCTAACTCAGTCTACATAGTTCCTCCAGAGGATACTTACACATGGGTGAATGTTGCCCCTTTCATTCATTTATTCACTGAGTATTTACTGAGCACCTACTATCTGCCAGATACTATTCTAGGTGCCAAGAATACTTGTGTGAATAAGACAGAAAGGTCTCTATCTCAATGAAATTTAAGGTCTCTATCTCAATGAATAAGACAGAAAGGTCTCTATCTCAATGAAATTTGTGATAAAAGAGATAGACAATAATTAAACAAGTAGTAAGATAATTTAAATGTTTGACTAGTGCTATGGACAAAAGAAATATAGTGATTAGATAGAGAGTAACAGAGGGTGCAGGAGAACCTGCTTTAGAAAGAGTGCTCAGGGCCAGGCAAGGTGGCTCATGCATGTAATCTCAGCATTTTGGGAAGCCGAGACAGGGGGATCACTTGAGGCCAGGAGTTCAATACCAGCTTGGACACCATAGCAAGGCCCCATCTCTACAAAAACATAAGAAAAATTAGCCAGGCCCGGTGGTGTACACCTGTAGCCCCAGCTACTTGGGAGGCTGAGGTGGGAGGATCGCTTGAGCCCGGGACTTCGAGGATGCAATGAGGTATGATCGTGCGACTGAACTCCAGCCTGGGTGACACAGTGGGGCCCTGTCTCTAAGGAAAAAAGAAAAGAAAAGAAAAGAAAAGAAAGCTTGCTGAGAAAAAGCCTCCCCAAGAAGTTGATATTTGAGCAGAGATCTGAAGGTTGACAAAGACCCAGTCTTACAAGAGTCAGTAGAAGAACATTCTAGGCAGGGAGAACAGAAAGTAGGCAGGAAACTGGGACAGTCAAGCAAAAGCAGCTACAGCTTAGTGAGCAAGAGAGAGTAGTCAGTTGTAACGAAAGAGGAAGACAGGGACTAGGTCAAGGAGGCTTTTCTAGGCCATGGTTAGTAGTTTGAAGTTTATTCTACATGAAGAAGGAAAATAATAGAAGATTTAAGTAGGGCAGTGACATGCATGATTAGATTTAAATGTTTAAAAATCCACTCTTGTGGCCGGGCGCGGTGGCTCACGCCTGTAATCCCAGCACTTTGGGAGGCCGAGATGGGCGGATCACCTAAGGTCCAGAGTTTGAGACCAGCCTGGCCAACATGGTGAAACCTCGTCTCTACTAAAAATACAAAAAAACTTAGCTGGGCATGGTGGTACATGCCTATAGTCCCAACTACTCAGGGAGGCTGAGGCATGAGAATCACTTGAGCCCAGGAGGCAGAGGTTGCAGTGAGTCAAGATAGCGCCACTGCACTCCAGCCTGGGGGACAGAGGGAGACTCCATCTCAAAAAAAAAAAAAAAGAAATCCATCCTCGTGATGTAGAAAACAGACTAAACAGGGAAGTGGAAGAAGGGAGGCCAGATAGGAGGGTTTGACTGTAGTCCAGGCAGAAGATTATGGTGCCTTGGACTGGGGGTGACAGCAGAGATGGCAGGAAGAGAATGCATCAGGGATATATTCTTCAGGTAGAATTGGCAAGACTTTGTCATGAGCTGAATGCGGGCGGGGAGGACAAGGAAGAAATCTAAAACGATTCCTCAATCTGGGGTTTAAGCAACTGTTTGGAAGATTATGCTCTTTATTATATAATTTAACAAACTATATGGAAAAAATTGGAAAAAAAAACAGATGGTGAAGATGGGGCAGGGAAATTTGGGCATATTAAGATGCCTATTAGAGGTCCATGTAAAGTTGCCGGTGGCAATTGGATTCATGATTCTGGGGCCCAGATGAAATATTTGGGCTAAAGGTACACATTTGGAAGTCACCCCCTTAGGAGAAGTTAAAGCCATGAAACGGAAAAAGAGAGAAGACCCAGGACAGGACTTGGGGCATAAGTTCATTTAAAGGTTGGATAGAAGAAGAAATAGCCAGTTTTAATGATACATTGAGCAAGAGGGAAGCAGGCAGTGTAATCAGAAAACCACTTTATTCTTTTCCTCCACTACCTGTTCAAGCCATCCCCTCCATGGAACTAGTTGTTCCCTGCTCCCTTGAACAAAACTGAAGGGGATTGTGTGACTTTTGTGGACATTCTTATATAATATAAAGCCATCTGGTCACTGCTGGTCACACACACATAGAGAGAGAAAGAAAGAGTCTCATTTCAATAAGCGTTATGAATGGTAATAAGAAAGTATTCCAAATTCATGAAGAGTTGAGGCTCTCCGCTCCAGCCTGGCTGCCTCCAGTGGGAGTCAGCTGTGCTCTATTTCACCTGAAATGTGAAGTCCTCTTTCCCAGCTCATTTGGCTGCCTCTGGTTCCTCTAGAATGGAAGCAGAGTGGGGAGGTAGAAAGGGACAGAGCAGGAAAGATCCTACTTGGCTAGTCTTGTCGTAAACTAATAAGAGCTATCTGGGCTTTCCAGGCATCTAGAGCTTATTCTCTCTCTTTTGGGACAATATTATGGTTTCTTCAGACTCATCTTAGGAAATCTTACAATGGCAGTTCCCGTGCTGTAAGTAAATGCATCTCCTAGGGCTGGTCACTTACAATTCCTCCTTCACTGCCTTGGAATCTAATAGTACATCTCCAACACTTGTTTGTGGTTGGGTTTTTTTCTCCAAGCAGCCCTCCTGGGCAGGATCTAAGAAAACCTCAAGCTTGCTTTCTCTGTGAGTGCTACCTCAGGCCCGTGGGAAGCACTCATAAGCATCATTTGCCCCAACGTAGCACCATCTCTTCTCCCTGCCATTAGAACAGCTAGCCGGCCAAGGGCAGACTCTAGTCCACTGTGCTCCACCCTCTAAGTGCTCCCCAGTAAAGCCCCTTTCCCCACACTGGTCAGGAGGGGCAAGCATCCCCCACTGCTTCTGTACGATGGGGAAAAACTCACAGGGCACATCTCTCTAAACAAATTTTCTCTCCAATTTCTTACGCACCTTGGTCTCATTAATCTCTTTTATAAGCTGGAGGTGTTTAATCAACCAAGGGACATAAAATTCATTCTTGACCACGCTATAAGTCCTGGCCAATCGTCTCACTCCTCACTTGGTGAGAATCATTTGCTCTAATTGCATTGGGAAGACAAAAATTTAGGACAAAATAGGGTGTTTTAAAATCCTGTGTACCCAACGCAGAAAACTGACAAACAAGCAGAAGAGAAAGTCAAGCCAGGAGATGTAGTAGAAGCTAATGGGTGCTCAATTATGTCAAATGTTTCTAAAAGGAGGAACACATTGAAGACAAAGAAATGCTCACTGGATTTGAAGCCTTGTGCAATTCCATTTCAATGTAGTGTTGGGAATAAAATGTAGATGTAAATGTTAGATACTTCCCAGACTCTATTCACCCCTTTTTCCTTGCAAAAAGAACCCCTACTGCCAGCTCCAGTGTAAATCCTGACTGGTTTAAACCAAAACACCATGATCTACTTTTCTTTGCCAATGGCTATGTGATACCATTATTCTGGCCAACAAGATGTGAGGGGATGTCTGTTGAAGGATTTCTGTGGAGGTCTCTTTTTTTTTTTTTTTTTTTTTTTTTTTTTTGAGACAGTCTCACTCCGTTGCCCAGGCTAAAGTGCAATGGCGCGATCTTGGCTTACCACAGCCTCCGCCTCCTGGGTTCAAGTGATTCTCCTACCTCAGCCTCCCGAGTAGCTGGGATTACAGGCATGCACCACGATGCCCAGCTAATTTTTGTATTTTTAGTGGCGACAGGGTTTCTCTGTGTTGGCCAGGCTGGTCTTGAACTCCTGACCTCAGGTGATCCACCCGCCTCGGCCTCCCAAAGTGCTGCGATTACAGGAGTGAGCCACTGTGCCTGGCCGGAGGTATCGTTTTGTCTTAAAAAGAGACACAAGAAGATCTCTGCCCTTCTCCCATTAGCTATTGTCATTTCTGCCTGTGACCCCTAGTTCTGTGGAAACCACCTTGGCACAAGCCTGAGGATAAAGCCAACCCCCTAGAGGAGGGCGGAGTCAAGGGAATTGCCAGAGCCCCTGTCTGGAGCCTGCTCCACCTGTGGAGTTCTTGTCACTTGAGCCAATGAATTCCCCATCTTACTCTACACAGTTGATTCAGAGTTCTCTATTATTTAATACCAAAAGCATCCCACAGAAAAAGAGTAGGCCGAAGGGAGGTAAAGAATTGCAGGCAGAGTAACTCTTCTGAGTTGGTTTTCTGGAAAGAGGGACAGAGACATGGTCTGTCAGCTGGAGGGATACGAGGGATCTAGTGAAGGGCTTTTCTAAACATGAGAGATATAGTAGCCAGTTTTTAAGGAGGTGGGAAGGATTCCATAGAAATGGGAGATGGCACAGCCACAGGAACAAGCATCCTCTTGCCACTCACTGAAAGTGCAAAGCCTTTCCTGGAGTCTTCTTTTTTGTGTTTTTTTAATTTTTGTTTTTGTGTGGTTTTGTTTGTTTGTTCGTTTGTTTGAGACGGAGTCTCACTCATCACCCAGGCTGGAGTGCAATAGCAAGATCTTGGCTTACTACAACCTCCGCCTTCCAGGTTCAAGCAATTCTGCCTCAGCCTCCCAAGTAGCTGGGATTACAGGGGCCAACCAGCATGCCTGACTAATTTTTGTATTTTTAGCGAGACAGGTTTCACGATGTTGGCCAGTTGAACTCCTGGCCTCAAGTGATCCGCCCACCTCAGCCTCTCAAAGTGCTGGGATTATAGGCATGAACCACCGCACCCCCGGCCATCCTTTCCTGGAGTGTTCTGCACTGATCTTGCTGATGCCCCTACATGGAAGAGCTGCCAGTTTTCACACTATTGTGACTATAACTGGTTGCATGCTCCCTCCCCAGTGACCTGTTGATGGAATCCCTCCAGCCATCTTTGAGCTCTTTCTTTGTCCGGAGAAGAGGCTGATCCCTCCAGGGCTGAGCTACATCTCCAGGATAACCTCTGCTCCGGAAGGGCTGACGGGAGCCCAGCTTTTTATTCTCTTGAGGTTCTTCCCAAGAAAAGCCCAATCTTATAAACTGTTACTTCCCCTAACAAAGAAATACAGATTATCCAAGAATCTAGCTTGCAGTTACTTGGTTTGTCTTCCAAGCTGGACCTACCCCTAAGCCCCACCTCGTCAGGGGGTGTAGACCAGCTCAACCTAATGAAGTTTGTTGTTACTTAACCCTCCCCTTAACATTCGACTTCCCAATTATAATTGCACAAAAAAATATATACACCTATGCCTGTTGGAGTATTAACCCCTCTGCCCCAAAGGTGGGGAGCTTGGCTTCCCAGTCAGCTGCTCTCTCACTTTCCTAGTCACTTGAATTCATATGCAAATTAACTCAAAGTACAAGGTCTCTCCCCAGGGGAACAGAAACATTCAGTCTCAGCTGGGGTATGAGCTATATCAGGCCACATATTTACTGAACATCTAAATAATGATCTAAAAGGGCATTGCTGTGAAGCATTTCCAGTAGAAATATGACAACAATGCAAAGGACCAAATCGAGAACAACGTTGATTTGCCTTTCTATTGCTTCCTGTCCAGAGTAACGATTTGTTCCATATTTCACTTCCCCTCCTCATTTACCAGTACAGGAAGATACTTAACCTAAAATGTTTAGCACCCATGCCATGAGGTACAATTATCTACACTCAAATAGAAACACCCGGTAAAAGCCAGTCAACTGAGTTTCATTTCCTTACGAAATTTCAACAATTCGTTAACTAAAACATTACATTGACCAAAATATTTTAAACATCTAAAACTGGCTCCCCCTGTTGATTAAATTCAAATGGATGTACCAAGTCTTGTTTCATGACATTGAAATGGAGCAGGGACCCCTTGCAGGGGACTGTGGGCCCCTCAAGCATGGACATGAAGAAAAATCTTGAGTTTCTTCAAGGGAAATTCCAGCCACCTAGCTAGCCCTGAAAAGTAAATGAGCAAATTGATAAGCAAGAAGGTAACGGTAGCTTAAAACAATAACCAAGGAAGTTAGAGTCCCAAGAATGTTTGGCTTCTGACAGAAACATCTTAACACATGTCCCTGAGTTTTTTCAGAAACCTGGACCCCCACCAAAGGGATCCACTGGCATGTGAACCTCAGACAAGGGGGAAACGAGGACTGAACTCCAACACCCCTTCTTGTTCTAAATTTCTTCCTCAGGGTCCTGGCAGAGGTCACACCCACAAGCCAGTGCTAATGGTCTTTTCTGCTGATGCCAAATTTTTAGCACCTCCTTAATGTATATGGTTTGGATCTGCATCTCCACCAAATCTCATGTGGAATTGTAATCCCTGGTGTTGGAGGTGGGGCCTGGTAGGAGATGATTAGATCATGGGGTGGAGTTCTCATGAATGGGTTAGCACCATCCCCTTGGTGCTGTTCTTGTCACAGTGAGTGAGTGGGTTGTCATGAGATCTCATTTAGAAGTGTGTAGCTCCTCCCCGCCCCCTCTCTGGCTCCTGCTCTGGCCATGTTAAGATGTGCCTGCTTGATGCTGGGCGCAGTGGCTCATGTTTGTAATCCCAGCACTTTGGGAGGCCGAGGCAGTCAGATCACCCGAGGTTGGGAGTTCGAGACCAGCCTGACCAACATGGAGAAACCCCATTTCTACTGAAAATACAAAAATTAGCTGGGCATGGTGGCGCATGCCTGTAATCCCAGCTACTTGGGAGGCTGAGGCAGAAGAATCACTTGAACCCGGGAGGGGGAGGTTGTGGTGAGCTGAGATCACACCATTGCACTCCAGCCTGGGTGACAAGAGTGAAACTCCGTCTCAAAAAAAAAAAAAAAAAAAAAAGATGTACCTGTTTCCCTTTGACCTTCCACCATGATTGTAAGTTTCCTGAGGCCTTCCTAACCACGCCTCCTGTACAGCCCATGGAACCATGAGCCAATGAAACCTCTTTTCTTATAAATTACCCAATATCAGGTATTTCTTTATAGCAGTGCAAGAACAGACGATTACATTAACCAATCACAAATCAGGAAATCTTTGAATTGACCTGTGACCTGTAAGATATCCTTCTCTTTCAGGCCGAGCCAATGTATAGCCTCCATGTATTGATATACGAATGTGCCTGTAACCTCTGCCTCCCTGCCTGTAACCTTTACCTATAAGCCATCTGGGGGGTTGGGTCTGGAGCATGAGCTACTCACTTCTCCTTGCCCGGCACCCTGCAAATAAACTCCTTTTCTCCCACTGCAAACCTCAGTATGGATGTTTTGGCCTTACTATGTCAAGCAAGCAGACCCCAGTTTGGTTCAATAACAACATTTTCTACTAATGTAGTTTTGGCTAAAATTCAGACTGTGTAAGTAAAAAGAAATGAACAACATGGTCACTTAAAAAAATCTCTGCACTGGCTCACGCCTGTAATCCCAGCACTTTGGGAGGCCGAGGCGGGCGAATCCCGAAGTCAGGAAATTGAGACCATCCTGGCAAACACAGTGAAACCCTGTCTCTGCTAAAAATACAAAAAATTAGCCGGGCATGGTGGCGGGCGCCTGTAGTCCCAGCTACTCGGGAGGCTGAGGCGGGAGAATGGCATGAACCCAGGAGGCGGAGCTCGCAGTGAGCCAAGATTGCACTACGGCACTCCAGCCTGGGCGACAGAGCAAGACTCCATTTAAAAAAAAAAAAAAAAAATCTCTGCACTTACCTGGAAACATTAGAAATGAGATTTTTTTTTTCACTTCACTTAAGGCAGTAATTCAAACTACTGAATCATGTGTGAAAATGTTAATAATTTTATGTTAAAACGTATTTTTATTTTCATTTATTTATTTATTTTTAGAGACAAGATCTCACTGTTACCCAGGCTGTGCCACTCATAGCTCACTACAGCCTTGAAATCCTGTGCTCAAGTGATCCTCCCACCTCAGCCTCCTGAGTAGCTAGGACAGGGTCTCCCTGTGTTGCCCAGGCTGGTCTTGAATTCCTGGCCTCAAGCAATTCTCCAGCCTCAGGCTCTCCATTAGTTGAGTTTACAAGCTATTCAAGCATTTTGCATTTGATCTGAGCCAAAGGCCAAGAAGTGATATTAAAGCATTTTCATACTCAATTTATTTTCCAGCCATAGTATATTAAAGTCTGCACCTGAACATACTTCATACTTTAAGATTTAGCTGCCTCAGCCCCATGTACCCGAGTCTTAGCAAGCATGACTGTAGCCACCATAGCCACCAGTTACCTGGGCATGTCAGCAGCTTCAGAATTTTTGAAGCTGTCCTCGCCCCCTTATCTTGATTTAACATTCTTCTAATTCTAACAACCCAATTTGTCTCTCCTCTCACCTTCAGGCCATCAAGCTCCAGATGATTTTCAGTAAGGGATACCATCCTCTCAATATTCCAGAGGCACCATTCTACAGGGGACCCCTAGACTGCCCATCAGTGGGACAGGAAGGAGGTGAAACCCTGCCCGTTTCCCTTGGACATGGCTAGATACTAGTTTCACTAACTCACAGAGTCACCCTTCTGCACTGACAGCTAGCAAGAGGTCAAGACCCACAGAACCACCATTGCCCCATTGTCAGTGGGAAGCAATTACAGAAAACTGACCTTTATCCATTTTCCCTGAAAGATTTGGAGTCTTGGGCTCTTGAGGCGGGGAGATGTTAGTGGTAGTTAGACAGGCATGAGTGGGGCAGGAGAGGGCTCTCCCCCACCCACGAGGAATGTCAGGTGGTGGTTCAGCAAGGATCACATTGTCTCTGTAAAAGTGATAAATTGGCAGCTGGCACCAGGAAGAGGCCATTTTCTGATGGTCCACACCTGTTGCACTAACGTGTTAATTGAATGCAGATGCCAGGGAGAAGCAACTTCCCGGGCATGTGCATTAAGAGACAAAATGGCAGAGTATGACTTTCTGGGGCACTCCACAGGAAAAGGGAAGGAAGCCTCAGATGGGCATGCATACAATTTCCTAAACACACTGTGCTTGCTCACCTCCCAAGGGTAAGGAGGGCACTGTGCATGTGGGCAGCCCACCCGAAGGGAAGAATCATGGGAAAGGAGCCAACGTGCAAAGTCCTAGGATCAAGGTTAAACACCGCACTTGACCTTCATGTGGCCACCTGGGTCTCTTCCAAGTGCATCTTTCTTTCCTATTCTAAAGTATTTTCTTAAACTCCTACTCCTGCTCTTAAAAAAAATAATGTAGCTGCCTCAAATTATTTCTTAGAGTGAAACAACTATTAATTAACTAATGAATTTTGTGATGATCCGTCTATTCATGGGAGTCCTGACAATGAACATCAACAATACATGGTTGTAGGAGACTGCTTTGGGGGTTCGCCCTAGAACTGCCCTTTCCTATAGAGGTCATTTCCACAGACATCTTATTTTTGACTTTCTTGGCTGCATTTAATTGATCCAAGGATAGACACCTGACCAAGCTGGGCCAATGAGATTGTCTCTCCTGGAAATTTGAAATTTGACATAGCCATTCAAGTTAGGCTTTATAGGTACCTAAGAGGATGTATGGGAGGCTGAGGACACAAAAAAGCACAGGGAAAAAAATGATGCTCAAACTCAGAAAGAACAAAAATAAAAGACCAGGGAGCCTCACAAAGAGAGGTGAAGGAGGGAGAGACAGCTTGGTTTCTGGTGGCCTTCCAATACCTGTTTCTGGTGCTGCATGAGACTCTCTCTAGCCCCTGTGTTCTGTGAAACACCTTTATGTTTTGTTTTTGTGTCTCTTCGCTCAAGCAAGTTTGAGTGAGTTTCTGGAAGTTGGGATCAAATCTTCCCTAACGTGACAATGGGCCCTCAGGGTTTGTTAAAGCACGAAGGAGAGCCAGCAGCAACAACACTACATCCCCACAATCTATGCTTGCTGCGTTCTTGGGTCTGCTCTGTATTTCTTTGATGTGGTAAGTACCTATACAGACCAAATAATGCTTTCAAAATGTTTCTAGTCACAACACACTGGCAAGAATATGGTTTGTATCATGACTTAGTTGATACGTTGTCATACATAAATATTTGATTGAAACAAGAGTACTTGACACAGTACCTGACATATTTGCTGAAATAATTACATGAATAAATGAATGCAGTATAAGAAAACAAAGGTAAGGCCATGAATGCTTATGCTGACTTCGGAAAAAGAAACAGAAAAGTCAGGCTGAGAGCAGTGCCTCACACCTGTAATCCTAGCACTTTGGGAGGCCAAGGTGGACAGACAGCTTGAGCCCAGGAGTTTAAGACCAGCCTGGGCAACATGACAAAAATGTTGTCTCTACAAAAAGATAAAAAAACAGGAATGTTGGCATGTGCCTGTAGTCCCAGCTATTTGGGGTGCTGAGGTGCAATGATCACTTGAGCCCAGGAGTTAGAGGCTGCAGTGAGCC
Source organism: Pan troglodytes (assembly GCF_028858775.2). NCBI lineage: Eukaryota > Metazoa > Chordata > Mammalia > Primates > Hominidae > Pan > Pan troglodytes. The sequence goes on from NC_086015.1 coordinate 186,778,825, forward strand.
ATGATTGTACCACTGCACTCCAGCCTGGGTGACAGAGTGAGACCCTATTTCAAAAAAAATAAAGAGAGAGAGAGAGAGAAGGAAGGAAGGAAGGAGAGAGGGGGAGAGAGAGAGAAAGGGAGGGAGGGAGGGAGGGAGGGAGGGAGGGAGGGAGGGAGGGAGGGAGGGAAAGGAAAGGAAAGGAAAGAAGGGACAAGACAAAAAAGCCAAGTTTAATAAGCCAAGTTTATAACTATCTTTAAAAATTAAAATTCAAAATTCAAAATAAACTAAGCCAAGAAAAAGCAAAGAAAAAGAATTTAAAACTACAGAAATCTTAATTTTTATTAATTTTAATTTTTAATCTTAAAAACTCTAGAAAATTTATTTTTATAAAATATTAACAAAATTTTAAATCATTAGCTGAATTTTAAAAAAGGAAGATCACAAATGAAAAAGAAAACAAACATTGTTTTAATTTGGGAAGAACTATTACTTATATCCTATTAAACTGAATGTTCAATAGGGAATTGTTAAGTCCTTGTACAGATATTACTTTGCATAGTTCCTGATGAGAAGTTTATTCTCAATCTTATTTTTGTTCCTCTGAACAGCATGTGTCCTCTTTTTCTCTGGCTGCTTTTACATTTTTCTTTTTATCACTTGTTTTTAGCAATTTTATTATAATAGGCCATAGCATGGTTTTCTTTATGTATATTCGTTTGGACTCATTGTGCATGAGTTTATAGTTGTCATCAAATTTAGAAAATACTTAAGTCATTATTACTTCAAATATTTTTTTCTGGGTTTTTTCCCTTCAACTCTCTTTTAGAACTTCAATTACAATGACTGCTCATATTGTACCACAGGCCATAATATTCTGTTCATTTATTTTCAGTATTTTTTCTCTGTGTGCCTAATTTTAAACAGTTTATATTGTTACATCTTCAGGTTCACTGGGATTTTTTTTCTTCTGCAGTGTCTAATCTGCTGTTAGTCTCATCTACTATATTTTTTATCTTATACATTGTATTTTTCATCTCTGGAAGTTCCATTTGAGTCCATTTTGGATATTCTATTTGTCTCTCATGTTTTCCTTTACCTTATTGAACATATGGAGCATATTTATAAAAGTTGTTTTAACATGTTTGTCCTCTAATTCTTCATCTCTGTCATTTCTGGGTCTGTTTCTATTGACTGATTTTTCTCTTGGGTATAGATCATATTTTCCAGGTTCTTTGCATATCTGGTAATTTTTTATTGGATGTTTGATATTGTTGATTTTACATTGTTAGGTGCTGGATTTTGTTGAATTTCATCAATTAGTGTTGTATTTTTTTTTCTCATGTGCAGTTAAGTTACTTTGCAGATCATTCAACCAAAGACCTATAGAGGTCTCTCTGTAAATATCCAGACTTCTCTCTTTATGCAGCTCCTTCCTCTACTGTACTCTGCCCCACAAGTTCCGGCTGCATTGGAACAAGCTCTGATTTGTTTTTAACTCAAAGAGATTGCTGGGTTCTGCTTGTGTTCTCTCATCCTACTCTGGGTTCTGGAATTTCCATCTAGGCGATATACTGGGTCAATTGTAGAACTCACCTCATTTGTTTCCCTTCTCCCAAGCATCACAGTCTGTACTGCCTGCAATCCAAATTCCGAAAACTGTTGCTCTCTATTTTGTCCAGAGTTCTAACTGCTCAAGTGGAGGATAAATCCAGTACCTATTACCCTATCATGTCCCAATGCAAAGTCAACTCATTTTAATTAAAAACAGAAATCAGACAAGGACCCCTCTAATCATCCCTTTTACTTAAAATACCACTAACAATATGGCAATTGTTGTTAGTCAAGACAACAGAATAAAAGAAAAAATTATTAAAGTGACATAATCATGTAATTAGCAAATCCAAACAAACTATCTGTCTTAGGCCAACACTATTCCTGGTTATGCAAGTCTTGGTGTGGTTCTTTCAGAGTTGTGACTAAGAAGAGTAAAATGTTCCAGTCTCAACAAACAAGAGAGCTTGGGAATCCATGACAGAAACCAGTGAAATAATGACCCACACTTCTCCACATATTTTAATGAACCCTTAGTCATGAAATTACAATCGTGTTGCCCGATTATATTTCATTTTATTACCATTACAGATCATTTATGTCGTATTTTTCTGATTTTTAACAGTATATTGTTCCTATGTATTCACTATAGAAAAAGTTAAAACATCCAGATAAATAAAAATAATATGAACATTTGCCTGAAGTGCAGATACAGATTGCAAGGGATAACAATGAAAATACCATAAGCTATTTCACAAAACTAAAACTCCATGGTAAATTTTAACAAAAGAATAAGCCAACAGGTTGTGGGCGGTGGCTCATGCCTGTAATTCCAGCACTTTGGAAGGCTGAGGCGGGCGGATCACCTGAGGTCGGGAGTTCGAGACCAGCTTAACCAACATGGAGAAACTCTGTCTCTATTAAAAATACAAAATTAGCCGGGTTTGGTGGCAGGCGCCTATAATCCCAGTTGCTCAGAAGGCTGAGGCAGGAGAATCGCTTGAACCCAGGAGGCAGAGGTTGTGGTGAGCCGAGATCGTGCTATTGCACTCCAGCCTGGGCGATAAGAGCAAATCTCCATCTCAAAAAGAAAAGTATGAAGATTTGAACCTCATATAAAAGAACAGCTATCACCAGCCTCTGGATAAGCGACATTTAGAGATGGCTAAATATCATTAGGAAAAATGCTTGACAAGTCATCTAGTGGAAAAATGCTTTGCCTCACTAACAATCAAAGATACACAAATATAAATATTTTAAAGGTATCATTATTGATCAGACTTTGGAAATAAATACACCTAGATATTATATTTGCATTTCAAATCAGTCTGATTTTTTTTTTTTTTCTTGAGACAGAGTGTCACTCACTCTGTTGCCCAGGCTGGAGTGCAGTGACACGATCTTGGCTTACTGCAATCTGTGCTTCCTGGGTTCAAGCAATTCTCCTGCCTCAGCCTCCCAAGTACCTGGGACTACAGGCGTGTGCCACCATGCCTGGCTAATTTTTGTATTTTTAGTAGAGACAGGGTTTCCCCATGTTGGCCAGGCTGGTCTCAAACTCCTGACTTCAGGTGATCCGCCCGCCTCAGCCTCCCAAAGTGCTGGGATTACAGGCATGAGCTACTGCGCCCAGCCAGAAATTTGTCTGATTTTTATCAGCACCAACTGGCTGGCTAGAATGCTGCTTACACCTTTGACCTGCTAATTTCACCTCTAGGAATGGAACACTAAGAAAGCTTGCATTCTAGGCCAAAGTTTCTATATTAGGATTGTTTTGAATAGTTTAGACAAGCAAAACCTTAGAAACACCAAAAACTCCAGCAACAGAACATAATTAACCAAACTGAGATATTTTAACATGATGGAATAGTTTATACAACAATATCAATAACTTTGATAACCATATCTTGAGCACTCGTTATGTGCCAGACACTGCATTGAGTGATTTAAATATCCTATTTTGTATTTGCATTTAATTGCTCAATATTTTCTATCTCAGGTAGATAATTGCAAATGAGAAAATGAAGGCTCAGAGAGTTGCATAATGGGCCCAAGTTTACAATTAATAATAGCAGACAGACAACTCAGGTCTGTCTGACTCCAAAACCTTTAAAAACTCTTTCCACTTTATCGTGAAGTTGCGGGATCCAAATATGGCAAACCCCAGAGGCTGGAGGAAAAGTCAGAAGACATAAACCTTTGAGACCAAAGGCTGTAGTAAACAAAATAAAATTCTCTATTACTGGCCACCCAAAGACATCTTCCCAGGAAGATTAATAATTGTGATTGCAATACAAATTTTTAACACTGGACTATTTTAAAGTACCTAAATACCAGTATTTTTGTTTATAAATATCATTTCTTTCTTTCTTTTTTTTTTTTTTCTGAGACGGAGTTTCGCTCTTGTTGCCCAGGCTGGAGTGCAATGGTGCGATCTTGGCTCATCACAACCTCCACCTCCCGGGTTCAAGCGATTCTCCTGCCTCAGCCTCCTGAGTAGCTGGGATTACAGGCATGCGCCACCACTCCCAGCTAATTTTTTGTATTTTTAGTAGAGATGGGGTTTCTCCATGTTAGTCAGGCTGGTCTCGAACTCCCGACCTCAGGTGATCCACCCGCCTCGGCCTCCCAAAGTACTGGGATTACAGATATGAGCCACTGCACCTGGCCTATAAATACCATTTTCAAATGAAACCTTTATGCACTCTTCTTGGCTCTCTCTGTTAACCATTTCTCTATACCTGCTTTGTCTCCTTGACACTCTTGTCACAAATCCTGCCTCTTTTCCTATCAGTTTCTGCCAGACCCCTGACCCCTCCCATCTCTCCTAGCCATCACCCACTCCTCCCCTCTAAAAGGGCAGATACCTGCTGCTGAAGGGACAGAGCAAGACCCAGGACAGGGCCATCTCTCCAGGGCTGGGAAAGATCATTCAAAACTGATACAACACGTAAACTTGAAAGCTCACTCCTGGGAGCTGGACAAGGCAGAAAGGTACTAAAGCAGGTGGGTCTGGTACCTCCAGGCGAATGCTGTGACTGAAGCCTTGCTTCCCCAGAACAGAGGGGACTGAAGGGTAAGGGAGCAGCCTCACCAAGCATGACCAGAGGCATGTTTTATAATAGGTTTAAAATATTTTATATTTGAAATACAATATGTAGTTTCAATGATTTTTATTTTTTATTTTTATTCTTTTTTTGAGATGGAGTCTCAATCTATTGCCCAGGCTGGAGTGCAGTGGAACAATCTTGGCTCACTGCAATCTCCGCCCCCTGGGTTCAAGCAATTCTCCTGCCTCAGCCTCCCAAGTAGTTGGGATTACAGGCACTGCCACCACGCCTGGCTAATTTTTGTATTTTTTATCAGAAACAGGGTTTCACTATATTGCCCAGGCTGGTCTTGAACTCCTGACCTCAGGTGATCTGCCCACCTCAGCCTCCCAAAGTGCTGGGATTACAGGCATGAGCCACAGTGCCAGACCTTTTTATTCTATTTTACAAATTCTGAGGTAAATATCAATATTGCCATTAGGCAGACTAATCTGTATGTGTGTTGCTGACAAATAAGATTGCTTCATTAATCCCCAGGAACGGGCCCAAGATACCCCCATTTAATGGAAAGCATGAACTTAAAATGTATCTGGTGGGAGTGGGGAAAGCAGTAGTTTTTTTATTATTATTATTATACTTTAAATTCTAGAGTACATGTACACAATGTGCAGGTTTGTTACATATGTATACATGTGCCATGTTGGTGTGCTGCACCCATTAACTCATCATTTACATTAGGTATATCTCCTAATGCTATCCCTACCCCCTCCCCCAGGGTCAAGTCTGAGAATCATCAGGAAAACTTCAGATACAGAATTCTTCAGCGAGTAATAATGAAAGAGGAGAGGCTGGTTGAGGTGGCCCATGTCTGTAATCCCAGCAATTTGGGAGGCCGAGGCGGGGGCGGATCACTCGAGGACAAGAGTTCAAAACCAGCCTGGCCAACATGGCGAAACCCCATCTCTACTAAAAATACAAAAATTAGCTGGGCATAGTGGCCAGCACCTATAATCCCAGCTACTCGGGAAGCTGAAGCAGGAGAATAGCTTGAACCCGGGAGGCAGAGGTTGCAGTGAGCTGAGATCGTGCCACTGCACTCCAGCCTGGGTGACAAGAGCGAAACTCCGTGTCGGTGGGGAGTGCGGGGGGGCGAGGGAGGAGAGAATTTATGTAGCACTGTCGATAGACGAGAGATGGGATTTAGTGAATTCTAATCCTGGAAAAGTGTACCTTATAATGGAGGAGAAATTCTCCACACCTAGTCATAGCCCAGCAGAAGGATTAGGTGCACACACACACACACACACACACAGCGGACTGCACTCAAGAGGTACAAATACAAACAGGAAATGGCTTAATTTTTCTCCTAATGTCCTTTAACATGCCTTGCTGGATCTCTCTCTCTTTTTTTTTTTTTTAATTTTCTTTTTGAGACTGAGTCTTGCTCTGTCACCAGGCTGGAGTGCAGTGGCGCAATCTCAGCTCACTGCAACCTCCGCCTCCCAGGTTCAAACAATTCTTGTGCCTCAGCCTCCCGAGTAGCTGGGATTACAGGCGCCCGCCACCACGCCCGGCTAATTTTTGTATTTTTAGTACAGACGGGGTTTCACCATGTTGGCCAGGATGGTTTCCATCTCTTCACCTCGTGATCCGCCCGCCTTGGCCTCCCAAAGTGCTGGGATTACAGGCGTGAGCCACCGTGCCTGGCCAGCTGGATCTCTTCTTTTAGCCCCTGGACACCTCAGGAAGATCTTAAAGTTTTTCAGGCTCTTGTGGTTGTATGAATAGCCTCATTTGGGGATGTTTTTAAAATTCTACTCCAATGTAAACAAAAAAACTCACATCCAATCCCCCTCACCTCAGGCCTGATCTGTGGCTAGGGGATCAACACTGAAGAAGATCAGCTGGGCGTGCGTGGCTCACGCCTGTAATCCCAGCACCTTGGGAGGCTGAGGCGGGGGGATCATGAGGTCAAGAGATCGAAACCATCCTGGTCAACATGGTGAAACCCCGTCTCTACTAAAAATACAAAAATCAGCTGGGAGTGGTGGCGCGGGTGGTGGCGCGTGCCTGTTGTCCCAGCTACTCTGGAGGCTGAGGCAGGAGAATTGCTTGAATCCAGGAGGCAGAGGTTGCAGTGAGCCAAGATGGCGCCACTGCACTCCAGCCTGGGTGACAGAGCAAGACTCCATCTCAAAAAAAAAGAATTGAAGAAGATGGATGCCCTATGACAGAGGTCCCCGTCGAGGGAGCTGAAATCTCACTGCCTGTTGCAGAGTTCACTCTGCCAGGAAATTCATATAACTTTGCCCCACCAAACAGTGGCTCTCACTCCTTACCATGCCATCATGGTCTTCTCTAGCCTTCCTCTTGCCTTAATGGTTTTCTAGGTAGGAAGCAAACATTGGCCTCTGTGTTTACTATAACTAACTCCAACACCCCACCACTCAACCACCAACACCTCCCCAACCCCATAAACTCCAAAGTCTGCATGTCTGGCTTCCCAAGAACTCTCTTAGCTTTCAGCCCTGGCTCCATGGAAACACAGGGGCTGTGATTCCTTCTCAGCCCATCACTTGAGCACATCTCCTACCCTGCTCCTAGGCAAGCAATCTGTTATCTGTAAGATTGCTTGCTTAGAACTCCTAGACTTCTATGCTTCTTGCACCCTTAGAACTCCTAGGCTTCTACAAGGCTGAAGGTGGATGACAGAGGCTGACAGTTACAGGACCAGTTCTGCTATTTTTTAGACAACCTTGAGGGGATATCTAAAATCATTCTTTAGAAATAAAGAGGAATTCTTAGCAGCTTTGAGAATTTAACCAAAATTATGAGACATCAGGAAAATCCCATTCCATATTGTTTTACATTAACAATTAAGAACCAATTAAGTTCTAGTTCTTGACCTGGTCACTGGTTACTTGGGTGTGTTCTGTTTTGGGAAAATGTATGGAACTATGTGCTTGTGCTCTGTTTATTTCTCTTTATTAGGTTATACTTCCATAAAAAGCTTACTTACAGGAAATTATCCAGGATTCTCCCCCAACCCTGTGTGCTGGATTCTGTGCCAGCTATTTTACATCTCTTATTTCATGTAATCATGCTGGCTACATTTATTGAGCATCTACTATATGCCAGCAGTATGTTATATTCTTTGTTTTCTTTTAATTTTTATTGTGATTTATAACATACACATAAAAAATTCAGTTTAACAAATAGTTATAAAGTGAACATACATGTAACCACCACCCAGATCAAAAAATATATTGCCAGCACCCCAGAAGCCCCTTATGTATCACTTCATAATCATAATCCCCTGCAATACTCTTCATATGCATTATTTAACTTAATCCTCACAAAAATCCTGGGAAGTTATTACCAGTAGCTGCAAGCTGAAAAATTCCCAGAGTTCACCCAGACCTAGGAGACATTTGAGTTCTAATCAGCCAGAAAGAAGAAACTGTATTAAGCACCTGGGGCATTCAGTAAAGACCCCAGAAGCACCACACCTTGCTTGTAGGACTACCCTAGTCCCAGAGTAAAGGATACTCTAGACCTACAATAACAAAACTTAAAAACAAGCTTCAGACAGATCAAACTGATTTTCTAATAAATTGTCTGCCAGAATAAAGTCTAACATATTTAAAAGGAAAAAAGCAAAATTGAGCACTCAACAAATGTTGAAATGTCCAGCATCCAATCAAAAATCACCAGAGTAGGCAAGAATGGTTGTGTGCACCTGTTCCCAGCTACTTAGGAGGCTGAAGCTGGAAGGTTGCTTGAGCTGGGAGTTCTAATCTAGCCTAGACAACATAGCAAGACCCTGTCCTAAAATACAATTACAAGACATACAAAGAAGTTTTTTTTTAATTTTAAGAAGTGATCCATGACTAGAAGAAAAATCAAATTCAGAAATGACAGAGGTAAAGAAATTAGCAAAAACAAAAAACAAAAAACAAAAACCCAAAAGCAAAAACAACTATTGTAGCTATGTTCAAGTATTTAAAAGAAAAATGAATGTAATGCAGAGAGAAATGGGAGATATAGATAAGCACCAAATGGAAATCCCAGAGATGAAAATATAATGTTTGAAATACAAAATTTGGCCGGCTGCAGTCGCTCATGCCTGTAATCCCAGCACTTTGGGAGGCCGAGGCGGGCGGATCACGAGGTCAGGACAGCGAGACCATCCTGGCTAACACAGTGAAACCCCGTCTCTACTAAAAATACAAAAAGTTAGCCGGGCCTGGTGGCGGGCGCCTGTAGTCCCAGCTACTCGGGAGGCTGAGGCAGGAGAATGGCGTGAACCCGGGAGGAGGAGCTTGCAGTGAGCCGAGATCGTGCCACTGCACTCCAGCCTGGGCGACAGAGCGAGACTCCGTCTCAAAAAAAAAAAATTACTGAAAGGGTTAAATAACAATTTAGGCAGTACAGAAGAAAAGATCAGTGAACTTGGAGGCATAGAAATAGAAACTATCCAGAGAGAAAAGCACAGAGAGAAAAAAGATTGAAAAAACTGATCAGAGTTTCAGTGACCTGTAGGGCAATATAAAGTGGTATAATGGGATTACAAGATGCAGAAGTGGGGGAGTGACAGAAATAATATTAAACAAAAATATTGCTCAAATTTTCCAAATGTAATAGAAACTATAAACCTGTAGCTTCAAGAATCCCAACAAACCTTCATGCAAGATAAATACACACACACACACACACACACACACACACACACACACACAGCATATAACAATCAAACAGCTGGGGGGAAGTGATAAGAAGAAAATATTAAAAGTAGGCAGAGGAAAAAACATAACATACAAAGGAAAAAAATAGAATGATCACTGACTTCTCATCAGAAACTATGCAAGCCATCTTTAAAGTGCTGCAAGTAAAACAAAACAAAAAGAAAAACTATCAACCTAGAATTCTGTATCCAGTGAAAATATCCTTCAAAAACAAGGTAATACTTTTTTAGACAAAAGCTGAGAGAATTTGTCACTAGTAGATCTGTTATCTACGTTTAAAAAAGAAAAAAAGAAAGAAAACATTCTTTAGGCAAAAGGAAAATTATACCAGATGGAAACTTAGATTGACATAAAAAACGAAGAGTGCCAAAAATGGTAAATATGTGGGTACATATACAATACTCTTTTCTGTCATATTTTAATTTCTATAAAAGGTAATAGCTATTTAAAGCAAAAATAATAACTAGGCATGGCAGGATTTATAACATACATAGAAGTAAAATGTATGACAATAATAGCATCAGTGACAAAAAGGGGAAAATGAAAGTATAATGTTATAAGTTTCTTACACTAGAAATGAAATGGTATATTTTTGAAAATAGACTATGATAAATTGAATATGGATATTGTAAATCTTAGAGCACCCACTTAAAAATAAGACAAAAAAAGATATACAGATAATAAGCCCATTGTGGAGAAGAAAATACTCCATCCAAAAAGAAGTCAGAGAAAAAGGGGAAAAATGACCAAGCAGATGGGACAAATGGGAGATAAATGGCATGCCAATAGATTAAAACACAACCATATCAAAAATTACATTAAATGTAAATGATCTAACACTTTAAAGGGCAGAGATTATCAAATTTGATTTAAAAAGCAAGATGCAACTGTATGCTGCTTATAATAAACTCATTTTAAATATAAAGATATGGAAAGATTGTAAGTAAAAGGATTTTTCTTAATAAAGCTGGCTTTTATAAAGTAAAATGATAAAAACATTAAACCATACAAATACTAACCAACGGAAATCTGGACAATGAAGTGTTTTGTTTTTGTTTTGGTTTTGGTTTTGGTTTTGGTTTGTTTTTTTTTTTACCTTTTTAAAAAAATTATTTATTTATTTATTTATTTTTATTTTATTATTATTATACTTTAAGTTTTAGGGTACACACACAATGTACAGGTTTGTTACATATGTATACATGTGCCATGTGGGTGTGCTGCACCCATTAACTCGTCATTTAGCATTAGGTATATCTCCAAATGCTATCCCTCCCCCCTCCCCCCACCCCACAACAGTCCCCGGAGTGTGATGTTCCCCTTTCTGTGTCCATGTGTTCTCATTGTTCAATTCCCACCTATGAGTGAGAACATGCGGTGTTTGGTTTTTTGCCCTTGCGATAGTTTGCTGAGAATGATGGTTTCCAGTTTCATCCATGTCCCTACAAAGGACATGAACTCATCATTTTTTATGGCTGCATAGTATTCCATGGTGTATATGTGCCACATTTTCTTAATCCAGTCTATTGTTGTTGGACATTTGGGTTGGTTCCAAGTCTTTGCTATTGTGAATAGTGCTGCAATAAACATACGTGTGCATGTGTCTTTATAGCAGCATGATTTATAATCCTTTGGGTATATACCCAGTAATGTGATGGCTGGGTCAAATGGTATTTCTAGTTCTAGATCCCTGAGGAATTGCCACACTGACTTCCACAATGGTTGAATTAGTTTACAGTCCCACCAACAGTGTAAAATTGTTCCTATTTCTCCACATCCTCTCCAGCACCTGTTGTTTCCTGACTTTTTAATGATCGCCATACTAACTGGTGTGAGATGGTATCTCATTGTGGTTTTGATTTGCATTTCTCTGATGGCCAGTGATGATGAGCATTTTTTCATGTGTTTTTTGGCTGCATAAATGTCTATAAGACCGAGTCTCACTCTGTTGCCCAGGCTGGAGTGCAGTGACGTGATCTCAGCTCATTGCAACCTCCGCCTCCTGGGTTCAAGTGATTCTCATGCCTCAGCCTCCTGAGTAGCTGGGACTACAGGTGTGAGCCACCACGCCTGGCTAATTTTTGTATTTTTAGTACAGATGGAGTTTTACCATGTTGGTCAGGCTGGTCTTGGATTCCTGACCTCAAGTGATCTGCCTGCCTCGGCCTCCCAAAATGCAGGGATTACAGGCGTGAGCCATCACGCCCAGCTGAAGTGTTTTAAAATTAGATTGTGGTGATGTTTGCACAACCTAAATTGAATTATACATTTCAAATGAATGAATTGTATGATATGTAAACTATATCTCAGTAAATATGTTTTTTTAAAAAAGAAAGCAGCCAGGCACTGTGGCTTATGCCTGTAACCCCAGCACTTTGGGAGGCTGAGGTGGGTGGATCACGAGGTCAGGAGTTCAAGACCAGCCTGGCCAAGATGGTGAAACTCTGTCACTGCTAAAAATACAAAATTTAGCCGGGCGCGGTGGCAGGTGCCTGTAATCCCAGCTATTCAGGAGGCTGAGGCAAGAGAAGCACTGGAACCCAGGGGGCGGAGGTTGCAGTGAGCCAAGATTGTGCCATTGCACTCCAGTCTGGGTGACAAAGTGAGACTCCATCTCAAAAAAAAAAAAAAAAGAAATAAATAAAAAGAAAGATAGAGTGGCTTTGTAAATATCAGAGTAGACTTCAGAACCTTATAAAAGGATGAAGAAAAACATTTCATAATGCTGAAGTAAACAATTCATAAAAAATAAATAACAATCATTGATGTGTCTGCACTGAATAATATAATTTCAAAATACGTGCAGCAAAATTGACTAAACTAAAGGAGAAAGACAAATCCATAATTACATTTGGAGATATAAACACTTCTTACCCAATAGTTGGTAAAATAAGTAGTCAGAAAATCAGTAAGGATATCAAAGATTTGAACAATGTTATTGACCAACTTGACCTAGCTAACATTTATAGAACACATCACTTAGCAAAAGAAATATTTTCAAGTGCACATGAAATAGTCACCAAGATAGACCATACGTTGAGCCATCAAACAAGAATGGGACCACTAATGTTTTAAATTCTTGGGGCTTTTTGGATCAAGCATCTTAATCAGATATTGAGTCTCAAGTCCCTGTTAAGTGTCTATGACACTGATTTCTGCCCTGTTCTTCATGACCCAAGTCCTTCCAGAGGCTGAACTCAGCTTCTGAAGTCCAGGCCCTGCACCTATATAGTTCCTGATACTTTCTGCTGATGTCCCTGGCACTGAATTGCTAGACTTGCCTGGCCACTAGCCACTGATAGGACTTACTCCTTTTTGTTGTTGTTGTTTTATTTTTGAGGCAGAGTTTCACTCTTGTCGCCCAGGCCGGAGTGCAGTGGTGCGATCTCGGCTCACTGCAACCTCAGCCTCCCGGGTTCAAGCGATTCTCTTGCCTTAGTTTCCCAAGTAGCTGGGACTACAGGCACCTGCCACCATGCCCAGCTAATTTTTTGTATTTTGGCTCATGCCTGTAATCCCAGCACTTTGGGAGGCCGAGGCGGGCAGATCATCAGAGGTCAGGAGTTCGAGACCAGCCTGGCAAACATGGTGAAATGCAGAACTTACTCCTTTTATCTGCCCCACTGTTATGAGTCCCTAAGCTCTGGTTCTAGCTACCCACAGTCTGACTCAATTATTCATTCAACAATCATTTATTGATCACCCACTATGTGCCAGGCACAGAGCAAAGTGCTGGAGATACCATGAATAGGGCAGACATGATCCCTTTTCCAAAGTAGATAGTGTCTAGTAAGAGACACAGACAAGTAGCAAGACAATTACAAAACACGGTGATATATCCTATGAGTTAGCAAGTCCAGGGCTCTGTGCTGTGTGAAAGCACAGAGACTGAATACCTAATTTGGACTTCAGGTGTAAGAAAGACTTGCTGGTGGAAATAAAATCAAAGCTGAGACCCAAAGGATGAGTAGGAGTTAGCCAGAGGATAGGAAATGTGGTACGTTGTTCTAGGCCAGTGGTTCTCAAAATGTGTTTCCAGATCAACAGCACCAGTATCAATTAAGAACCTGTTAGAAATGCAAATTATCAGGCCCTTCCCCAGACATACAGTCAGAAATTCTAGATGTGGGTTCCAGAAATATGAGTTTTAGCAAATCTTACAGGTGATTCTGATGAATGGTAAAGTTTGAGAATCACGACTCTAGGCTGAGGAACAACATGTACAAAGGCATGGAGAAAATGTGGTCCCCTCCAAGCCATACTCAAATATGAGAATGGTGATCCTAGTGCCTATCAGAGATGGCAACACCAGACCTAGTTCAATTCTTGTTTAACAGAAAAATAGAATAGGAAAGAACTATTATTTGTTAAACAGAGAGTATACACCAGGCCCTATGCTTCACATTGTTTCTCTTATCTAATCCTTACTACATCCCTATTATTAGTATCATATCCATTTTACAGATATGGAAGTTGAGGTTCTGAGAGGTTACAGAACTTGCCCAACCTCACTCAACCAGTAAGTAGCAGAACTGGGATTTGAACCCAGTTCTCTCTGACTCCGGAACCCAATGAGTTTTCTATGCCAGCCCACTGCTTCCAGGAAAAAGAGTTCAAGATGAAGAGGTTAGGGCATTTCAGCAGCTTCACTCACTAAGACTCCTAGGAATGGAGCAGGCCAACAGAGCAGCCATTGTTTGATGTCCTGTGACTGCAAAAACTGGCTTTTGGCTTTATTATTATGCCTTTGGAGATGGGGCCCAAAATGAGCAAATTTGCCTTTAGGTATCAGAGAAGTTCCATATCAGATAATGATTCTGGCTGTGCACTGGAGGAGTACTCCGAGGTCCCCTGGGCCTTAGACCAGAGCAAATCTAGCTCTCTTTTGCTTGCTTATCAGAGGAAAATGTCCTTATATTAACATCCCTGGAAAGAAACATCTGATTAAAGGGCTTGTATACCAGTTGCTACAACATGATAATGACATATAGTATTGTCAGTCTTTGAAAGAAGATGAGAATAAAGAATTCCAAGTGTTCAGTGCTTAGCAGCAGAAAGAAGCACTTGGAAGAGGCATGATTAAACTTTTGTCTAGAGCAGGAATGCACGCTATGTGTGGGTTGAAGATCAACTGAGGTAAAATTGCAGTGTTTGCCTCTCGAGTGGGCCCTGGAGTGTACCGGTACTCATTCTGTTTTGTCTGTTTCACGTGTAAAGAGCTGCTGGTCAACCTCGTCTATTTTTATCAGGATGAAAAAATTCACTGTGGCAGGCACCATGCTGAATTGCTCAAACCCTGATGCTCAGCATGTGCTGAGATAATTTTGTTGATGTTTGCACAGAAACTGAGAGTCACCATTGGCACATGAAACACTTCTGCTGCCTTGAGCGCAAAATGGTCCCCAGAGGACAAGGTATGTTATGAAGGATAGCCACCCATTCTGCTGTGGTGGTTTTGAGCTTGTCTATGCAGAGTGCTGTGAAATCTGTGGGAACATATTAGTGTCAACCATGTGCAGATGACCTATGATGGGAAGTTCTGGCGTGCTGCAGAAGCGTGCTTTTCTCGTGTCTAGCATAAATCCTTTTTGTTGGATGTCTCTTCTTTACCAAAGTCAGATTTATTACTCAAAAATATGCCACCTCGGGCCAGGCAAGGTGGTTCACGTCTGTAATCCCAGCACTTTGGGAGGCCAAGGCGGGCAAGTCACAAGGTCAGGAGTTGGAGACCAGCCTGGCTAATAAGGTGAAACCCCATCTCTACTAAAAATACAAAGATTAGCCGGGCATGGTGGTGAGCATCTATAGTTCCAGCTACTCGGGAGGCTGAGGCAGGAGAATCGCTTGAACCTGGGAGGCGGAGGTCGCAGTGAGCCGAGATGGCGCCACTGCACTCCAGACTGGGCGACAGAGCGAGACTCCGTCTCGAAAAAAAAAATGCAGCCTCAGTAAAGACATCCATGCTTCTAATTCTTCCAATTATCCATTTCAGTGAGCTTGATCAAGAAACACCAGAAAAAGTATCTGAATGAGCAAAAGCAGTTGGTCAGCAGATCAGTGTAGACAGTCTCTCCTCTTGTTCCCTGCTCTGAACTACAAGTTTTCTGGCCTTTTGGGCGATGCTGATGATACCCTTTCTCAGAAATTGTATATTCTGAGTCTCTCCAGGCAAGGAACATTTTTATCAATGCGGAATTTTGGAAAGACAGAGTACAGCATTAAACCCCAGAAGACCCTGAAGGACTGGGTGGGCATGAAGATTATATGACATAGCTCCTCCTCAAATTTGGGGATAAAAGCCTCTTCAGCAGCAGCCCAATGAGATGGATATTTGAGTCAATCAGCACTGGATATCTGATAGCATGTTCGAAAATAACAAGCTGGGTGCGGTGGCTCACACCTGTAATCCCAGCACTTTGGGAAGCTGAGGCAGGTGGATCACGGGGTCAGCAGATCGAGACCATCCTGGCTAACATGATGAAACTCCATCTCTACTAAAGATACAAAAAGAAAAAAAAATAGCCAGGCATGGTGGCAGGTGCCTGTAATCCCAGCTACTCAGGAGGCTGAGGCAGGAGAATCACTTGAACCCTGGAGGCGGAGCTTGCAGTGAGCCGAGATCATGCCACTGCACTCCAGCCTGGGTGACAGAGCAAGACTCTGTCAAAAAAAAAAACAAAAGAAAGAAAGGAAAGAAGGAAGGAGAGAAGGAAGGGAGGGAGGGAGGGAGGGAGGGAGAAAGAAAGAGAGAAAGAAAGAAAATAAGAACTAGCTAAAGCAAAACAACCAGAACCTTGCAAGTAAAAATTACTGACCTGATATGGACTGGGCACAAGATGAACAGTGTTTCTGCTCATGGCAACCACCCAGGCCCTGTAAGCAGTAGAAGGCTCTAGAAATTGAATCTGGACCATGGGGCTTCAGGGTAGGCTAATGATCAAACACAGGGGTATGAAAATCCCCTGGGGTTTTTGTCAGACTTGAAACCAGAGAAACGTGCTCAGGATTCTATGGATTCTTTGGCTTTGTCCAACATCACAGTAGCTTCAGCGGATGGATGAAGCAAGCTGAGGTCATCCTTATATTCTCTGCAAACTCTGAAAAAAATGGAGGCAGAAGATTGTGAGAAAATCAGCAGTATGGAAACTTTGAACTATGCTGCATGGAAGTGCAGAGGCCTTAAAGAGTCTAAGTTCAGATTTTTGTCTAGAAAAAAAAAATCACGCCTCATGAAAAACTAGTACATCTGCCAGTACTCAGACAATCCAAGTCTCAATCCAGACCACAGAAGGTCAGAGGATGTCACTGACAATGGAAACTGCAACATCAAGATCAGGCAGCGTCCAGTGAGTGACAAGACCTGGGTGTACCATTTTGAAGAGAAGGGATCCGGATCTCATCACCATTTCCACAGAAGTAGAAAGCCCCACTCTGACAATATCCTGAATATTGTTATAGAAAGAGAATATTCTCCCGAGGACAGGCTGCAGCTTTACATCCCCAATAACTACAGTAATTTATGTGGAATAAAAGGGCTCAGGACATCCAAGCATACATCCAGAATGCCGAACTCTATAGAGAGCATGCCCGTTCACTTCCGACCATTCCTATGTCCCCGGGAGTGAAGAAGTTTCTGGGATTCCTAGTGTTTCTCCTTCTCATCCTCCTCTTCCGACTCAGAACAAAAGGATTATTTTCTTGAACAATCAATCCCTCAGCCCCACGCGACAGAGATACGCCTACTATACAGATGACCTTTCTAGTCCAACTCCCTGCCCATCAGTTTGGTTAGAGGACCACTAAATTCAAGAAGAAAAGTGGACACACATGCAAAAACTATTATTTCTTAAGATAGTAGCTGTGGAGATAACGTGTTTAAAATGTAGCATTAACCATCAAAATCCTATCTCTTTTTTTCTTGCATAAAACAGGTGCTAAATTAGTTTAAAGTGTTTCGCCCATGTAAATGAGAAGTCAACTGCTGTTTACAGCATCAGATTAACATTTGAAAGGTGTACTTTCTCCTGTTTACCCTCCTTAGACGGTACCTAACGGGAACATTACAGTTTTACACAGCGCTTTGGTCTCTGATCCTTAAGAGAATACCCAATAAACTGCCTCGAAGTGATTGGACAGGGGTGTTGATTTTAGAAGAAGGAAAACTCCAGCCACCTCAGTAAAGCAATAGTGCTTGCCATTCAGGTCGATCGGATTGGCTGAGGTCCTGATTAGTCCATCTTATGAGGCAGAGGGCAAAAATTAGCCACCTCTACTGGGGCTTCCTGGGCAATCTCAGTTATGAGTTAAAGTCCTAGCCTTCCTCTCTCCAGGAATTTAGCCCTCTGTTAGGGATTAACTATGAGTCCAGGGGACTCCAAATTAAATGGGGCTTACACAGATTTAAGCAGAAAGCAATTCTGTGTATATCTCACCTCTCGGCTGCTTACCCTCCAGCACCCTGCGCATCCTAGATGGTGAGTTTCTGGTACGTAAAGATGTGACCAATTCACCTCTGTATCCCAGAGGAGGATAGCATTGTTTTACTTGTTGTTAATCATGATTTTATCAATGGCTGCCCCTTGTTCTGTACCAGGATGGGGCTGAGCACTGCACTTTCTACACCTGATATCAGCAAGCTGCCACCCACAGGAAAAAGCCAGCCCACTGTCTCTTTTGCCAGTGAGCTTTCACTGGAACACACACACACACACACACACACACACACACAGTATTTTTGTGATTACAAGAATAGTAGTGATAATTATTAAAAAAAAAAAAAAAAAAAAAAGATGCCAGGCGCGGTGGCTTACGCCTGTACTCCCAGCACTTTGTGAGGCCGAGACAGGCAGACCACGAGGTCAGGAGATCCAGACCATCCTGGCTAACATGGCGAAACCCTGTCTCTACTAAAAATACAAAAAAATTAGCTGGACATGGTGGAGGGTGCCTGTAGTCCCAGCTACTTGGGAGGCTGAGGCAGGAGAATGGCGTGAACCTGGCAGGCGGAGCTTGCAGTGAGCCGAGATCGCGCCACTGCACTCCAGCCTGGGTGGCAGAGCGAGAAAAAAAAAAGAAAAAAGATAGGATGAAAATTACACATACATTGTGATTCCAATCATGTTTAAAATGCTTAATTGAAAAAAGGTGGGGGGGGGCAGGTGTGTGGTGGCTCACACCTGTAATCCCAGCACTTTGGGAGGCCAAGGCAGGCGGATCACTTGAGGCCAGGAGTTCAAGACCAGCCTGGCCAACATAGTGAAACCCTGTCTTTAATAAAAATACAAAAATTAGCCAGATATGGTGATGGTGGCATGCACCTGTAATCCTAGCTACTCAAGAGGCTGAGGCAGGAGAATCACTTGAACCTGGGAGGCAGAGGTTGCAGTGAGCAGAGATCATGCCACTGCACTCCAGCCTGGGCAACAGAGCGAGACTCTGCCTCAAAAGGAAAAAAAAAAAAAAAAAAAAAAGAATATGCCTGTCTCAAAAAAAAAAAAAAGGAATATGCCAAAATGTTGAAATACCTTCTCCCTCAACCCTTTCTAAGAATTATGTTCATTTCACAGATGAGGAAGGAGAGTGGTTGCCTCTAGAGATTTGGAATCGTGGGTGGCTTATTCCAATTATTCATATTGCTATATATTTTTCTATAATCCCACCCTTTGCTCTTATCCCAGGAGGTGGGAGGCAGGATCCTGAAGAAAAAATTCAAAGACTATCACTGAGGCTCAAATATATACCCCGTGCCCAATGACACAGCACTGCCACCTGTCATGGACATTAGCCCTCTGGGGAACTAAGGAGAGAGGTGGCCATTGGGCTTCCCTGAGAGGCCTAGTCCCTTGAAAGCCCAGAAAGACCATTCTGCAGGTGCAGCTATCTACAAAATTTGATTCACAATTTGATTTAATTTAATTTTTTAAAACCTGAGCTATCCCAGATCCAAGGCCACAGGGCTGTGAGCTCCTCTCCAGCGAATCTGGAACTTTCCTGGTGCTGTCTCAGACACCCAGCCTTCATTTCTGCCTTATCCACTTCCCTGGTTCAGGATTACTTTGCAAATCAGAAAACGCAGCTTCCTTCTGTTGTTAACTGACCTGATAGTTCTTTATGCCCACAGCTCACCCAGATCCTGTTTGAGCCAGTTGGTGACCCAGCTATTGGCCACCATGCTCCTGCCTCCCTGGTCCCTACCCTGCTGGCCACCCACAGCCACCCCTCAGATTGGAGTTCCCACCAGCCAGCACTGTCACACCAGCTCTGGGCCCTGTCCTCAGCACACATACAGCACGATGTTTTGCTGGTGAAAGTGGTGATCCAGAGGATGCAGTTAGATTTTATTACCGGTGGTGGCATCAACAGGACTTTGAACTGGTCCTGGCTATAGTTAATAACGCAGAAACTAGCTCAGACAATTCAAGTGCTTTTTATTTGTTGCTGTTTCTATCTCTTTGATTGCACTGGCCACTTTATTTTGCCACCGAGCTTTGCTGTTACCATTAAATTTTGTCTCAAATGGAAGCTCTTGGATTCTGAACAGAGTCAGATCCATCAGTTGTACCTTAAATTCCCCAGCTCCCAGTGGTTCTTTCTTAAAATGTGCATGCTTGTGAAATAAGAGAGGGAAATGTCTCCAGCAGCATCCCCAGCTCCCTGCCCCAGAGGACTTTAAACTTTATCTCCAACTCCTTAGGCTGCAAATTCCACCTACCGTTAGGCTCTAAGGCAAATTCCATTTTCAGGCAACTTGAGGCATCTGGACCAGTAATTCAGGCCTCTGTATCCCTAGTGTTGTGTCTAGCTCCACTCTGAACTGGCTAATGGAATGGAAATGACTTGTAACCAAGCCACTGCCATGAAACCACATGTGACCTGGATCTCCTGCCTGGGTCCCCAGTGCCAGACTAGCCTGCCATCCCAAGGACATAAAGGCAATTACCCTGTAGGAGGGCCAGGTCCTTCTCAGTCACTGTCACAGGGACTATGAGAGGTGCTGTTGTAAGGTGTTGTGAGCAGAGGTGAAAGGACCCAACCTGGGGTCTTGGCTTAGCCCTGGCCCAAGCCAGAGGTGGTGGACCTTGGGTAGTAACCAAGGGATGTTATCCAGACTTCAGGGGGAAAGAAGCCTGAGGGGCTGATCTCAAAACCACCAGCTGCTGGAGCTCTACCCTACCTCCTGCCAGGCTCTGAGATGGCTCCTAAATCAGGTTGTGCTTAATCAGCAGAGAACATCTGTGAACACAGCCAGGAGGGAGGGGGTCAGAAAAAGCCAGACTCCCTTCCACTCACTGGGCCTCAGTTCCCTCAATTGTATTATGAGAAGATTGGATCAGGTGATCTCCAATTTTATTTCTGGTTCTGTGAACCCACTAGAAGTCCTATTCCATTCTATAATCTGACAGAATAATAATATTCTCTAAAAGCATATCTTGTGAGAAACAAATTAGATAATATGTGCAAAAGTGTTCTGTGAAGCAATAAGCCTTATGCTTATGAGATTAATTATCATAATTATCCTGCTCTCTCCCGGGCTGTTAACCATTATACTTTGTTAGTTAATGCTGCTATTACTGTCACTTACATCTTGCAACCCTACTGCTATGTTCCCCTACATTGTCACAATGTTTCACCCACTGCCATCTCAGTCACTATCAACTTTAGCACCCTGTTTTTAAAAATAGGTTTTATTGTCATAATTCAGGTATGGTGAGGCCAATGGATGAAATGATTGCCATCAAAAAGATAGTTCATCAATGAGAACACATGGACACAGGGAGGGGAACATCACACACCGGGGCCTATTGAGGGGTCGGGGGGAAGGGGAGGGAGAGCATTAGGACAAATACCCAATGCATGTAGGGCTTCAAACCTAGAAGACAGGTTGATAGGTGCAGCAAACCACCATGGCACATGTATACCTATGTAACAAATCTGCCCATTCTGCACATGCATCCCAGAACTTAAAATAAAAATCATTAAAAAAGAAAAAAAAAGAAAATATACCCAAGAAAACCTGCAACCCACCAAAAAAAAAAAAAAAAAAGTTTATTACTCACAGTTCCTAAGAGAAGGGGGCATACTATGCCATCCAAGGCCACATGGGGAAGTACCAGGGTTGGTCACAAGCCGGAGGGAGCAAAGGGAAAATGTGGGCAAGAGTCTTTACCATGCTTTTCACCGGAAGGAATGGGCAAGGCAGGGCAAACAGGCTTAGGATTGGCTAGTTTGAATAATTTCAGTGGGCTCTGGCGCATCATGGTTGTCCCTGCTTGCCTGTTACCTAGCCCTGGGGTACTTGGAGCAGGGGGTTAGTAGCCCAAGTGTCAGAGCCTCATAAGGGAGGTGGTTGGGGTATTGAGAGGAGTTAGCCAGCTTGCTTTAGGTAGACAGCAAGGGAAGGGTTTTTGGAGAGCTCTCCGTATAATCAGCAGGCTCCCCTAAAAAAGTTTCTTCTCCTTTTGTGGGCATAAACATGGTGGGCACCCCCTCTCTGCTGCACAAAGCTTCCTTCTTTCACTTATTAAACTTTAACTCCAACCTCACCCTTGTGTCCAACCTCCTTAATCATCTTAAACATAAAACAAAAAACTCCACGTATTATCTCGAACAACAAAAAACTTACATCTTAATATGTTAGCAATACTGCAACAGTATGGTCTTCGGATTGGCTGGTTTGCATATGAAAGGCATGCTCCTGGGCAAGTTGATTGCTATCTCTTAAGAATTAGCTAACCCCAGATAGGGAGCTCCTTTCAAAATCCACAAAGTCCCAAAGCATCAAGATGCTTTGATGCCAAAGATGCTTGATGCCAAAGCATCAATATAAAATGACATAAAGCATCAAAATAGAAAGACATGCTTACATGCCCCAGCTAAGTACTGTTCCTATCACAGTTAACCTGATTGAAAATGAGAGTTCACAGTTAAAAGAGGTCTTTCTCTACCTTTCATTCTTCATTCAACAAGCATCTATTAAGCACCCACTATGTGCTGCACACTATGTTAAGCCCCCGGGTACAAAGAAGAAAAACAGTTCTTTTATTTAAGTGAGAGTAACATAACGAAACAAGTTACAATACCTGTGAGAAATGTTATGATAGCAGGAAGCCTGGACTGTTCCATAATGGAAGAGGCCCCAAACAGCCTAAAAGGAACCTGATTCCTCAATGCCCCCCGTTCCCTCCCCTAACTCCATAGTGTGGAGCTCAGGAAGACAGCCTGTGGAAAAAGAACTAAATTATCTTCATCTTTTCCCATTGGTTCATCCAATCAAGTCCTTTAGAATAAAACCTTTGAACAAAATCTTTCTCCCTTTCCATGTCCTAGAACTAACCATAAGAAAATCATGCTTTGGGGCCAGGTGTGGTGGCTCACACCTGAAATCCCAGCACTTTGGGAGGCTGAGACAGGTGGATCACTTGAGGTCAGGAGTTTGAGACCAGCCTGGCCAACATGGTGAAACCCCGTCTCTACTAAAAATACAAAAATTAGCCAGGTGTGGTGACTTGCAACTGTAGTCCCAGCTACTTGGGAGGCTGAGGCAGGAGAATCACTGAACCTAGGAGGTGAAGGTTGCAGTGAGCCGAGATGGCACCACTGCACTCTAGCCTGGGCAACAGAGTGAGGCTGTGTCAGAAAGAGAGAAGAAAAAGAAAGAAAGAAAGAAAGAAAGGAAGGAAGGAAGGAAGAGAGAGAAAGAAAGAAAAAGAAAAAGAAAGAGAGAGAGAAAGAAAGAAAGAAAAAGAGAAAGAGAGAAAGAAAAGGAAGAAAGGAAGGAAAGGAAGGGAGGAAGGGAGAAAGAAAGACAGAAAGAAAGAAAGAGAAAGAAAGAAAATCATGCACTGGAAGCAACAAAACTATGTGTATGCACGTAAGTGTCCCTTGCAGAGTTATCAAAATAGAGGAAAAAACACCAACTGGATGAAACATCAGTATCCAAAACCAATAGAGCAGCTGAATGAAGTGTAGTATATCTACCAAGAGACATTATAAAGCAAACAGAACTGTATACTGGATTAGAGAAAGCACCAAACATAGAGTCAGACTTTCTAACTTCAACTTTTTGGGCAAACTGGTTAAGGATTCCAACTCTCAGTTTTTCCATTTGTCAGATGGGGACAGCTAATAGTAGTCACTACCTCAAGGTGTTGTGTGGAGATTAAATAAGATAATGCAGGTAAAGCATTTAAGCACCTGCAATGGTGCTCAGGAAATGTTGGCCATTACTGTTATTATTAATGTGAGGTCAAGGAAGCAGGATAATTGGATGGACCTAATAAAACATGGAAAACGTTCCTAGTAGTCTTAAGTGAAAAAAACAACATAGGCCTGGCGCGGTGGCTCACGCCTGTAATCCCAGCACTTTGGGAGGCCGAGGCAGGTGGATCATGAGGTCAGGAGTTCAAGACCAGCCTGGCCAAGATGGTGAAACCCCATCTCTACTAAAAATACAAAAATTAGCTGGGCGTGGTGGTGGGTGCTTGTAATCCCAGCTACTCGGGAGGCTGAGGCAGAGAGTTGCTTGAACCTGGGAGGCGGAGGTTGCAGTGATCCAAGATCGCACCACTGCACTCCAGCCTGGGCAACAGAGCGAGACTGTCTCAAACAACAACAACAACAACAAAACATCACATAAAGCAGTATGTAGACAAATTCTGAGCCTATGGAAAATATATGTGAAATACTTAGTTGGATGGATAGCATAATGTCATTATGAATAATATTTAATGAAATATTTATTTTAATGTTATTACAAATTTCTCTTTCATAAAAAAGGAAAAGGGGGAATATAAAAATAAAAAATTAAAATATAGGGGAACACCAGAAGCAATTATATATCAAGAAATTTTAAAAACAGCAAAAATAAAGTTGTCCTAGGAATCATGCCTGCAGAGTTGATGAGCTAAAACCATCTTCAAACTGGAGAAGGACATTTTGTTTTTTGTTGTTTTTTTTTTGAGACAGAGTCTTGCTCTATCATCCAGGCTGGAGTGCAGTGGCGCAATCTCAGCTCACTGCAAGCCTCCGCCTCCAGGATTCACGCCATTCTCCTGCCTCAGCCTCCCGGGTAACTGGGACTACAGGCGCCCACCACCAAGCCCGGCTAATTTTTTTGTATTTTTAGTAGAGATGAGGTTTCACCATATTAGCCAGGGTGGTCTCAATCTCCTGACCTCGTGATCTGCCTGCCTTGGCCTCCCAAAGTGCTGGGATTGCAGGCGTGAGCCACCGCGCCTGGCCAAGGACTTTTTTTTTTTAGCATATAAAACCCCTCATTTATCTCAATATTTGGTAATAACATGCTGATAGAAGCTAGCTCCAAGTTGCAGATCAATGTCATTGGGACTGGGAAGAGGCAATCGATCAAGACAGACCAGAGAGAAGGGAACAGAAAACCACCTATTAAATACTGACATGAGTTTATTTTGTATAGCATAAACTCAAATATGTAAAAGTATATATAATAGATATAAATAAACTATAAATATGGATATAAAGGACTAAACAGTAGCTGTCTTTGGGTCAGAAAATCGTAGACGATATCCAGCTTCTTCTTTATCTTTAGAAATTTTTCTACAACGGGTGTGTAATACTTTCAAATTGAGGGAAATGGGACTTTAAAAACTATTAATTTCTTCTTTTTAAAGCAAGGGATAATTAATGAGAAGATAGCAGGGAGCATGCACAAGCCAGCAATGTCACAAATGTCATAGTGCATGTGATTGTTTATTCTAAAAACTCCCTGAGTTGGGAGCTAAAAATAGAAAGAGCTAGGGGCAGAATTGGGGGAGGCGAAGTGTCCCACCATGAGGGCGGTGAGCAGGGCAAACTTCAGTTAGGTACAGGAGTGGGATGGCTTGGAGGGAGAGCAGGTTGGCTCAGGGCTGTCCCTGAGCAGTGGGGGCTGCAGAGGAAGAGGTGCTCCCCCAAGGACCTAGCTTGGAAAGCCTCTGGGGACAGCATTACTTAAGTAGTGGGAGAGTTGTTGTAAAGGTTCGGGGTAGGAACTGGGTTCAGTTTGATCCCAAAGTAAATAGCTGTGTCCTCCCATATCCCATTAGCATAGAAAGCTGGCTTTTCACTCCCAGAACTGGAACCTGATTTCTGGTCATTTATAACCTCTGACATCCACACAATTCCTCCCCAAAGAACTCATGTGCCCTCAGGTATGTCCTGAATTGGGTGTTTCTTGGACCAGAATGACTTTTCCACCAAAGTTCCTTCGGCGCTGTGGCTCACGCCTGTAATCCCAACACTTTGGGAGGCCAAGATGGGTGGATCACCTGAGGTCAGGAGTTCAAGACCAGTCTGACCAACATGGTGAAACCCTGTCTCTACTAACAATACAAAAATTAGCTGGGCGTGGTGGCACACACCTGTAGTCCCAGCTACTTGGGAGGCTGAGGCAGGAGAATCCCTTGAACCCGGGAGGTGGAGGTTGCAGTGAGCTGACATTGCGCCACTGCACTCCAGCCTGGGTGACAAGAGCAAGACTCTGTCCCAAAACAAAACAAAACAAAACAAAAAAACAAAACAACCCAGTACTTCCAAAATCAAACAGACTTTGGAAATAGTTTAGCCTGACACTCTCTCGGGTGCAAGCAACAATGCTCCTTTTAGATATGAGGAAACTAGGACCCAAGGGAATTAGGTGATTTGTCCAGGGTATCTGAGTGGCTGAGAAAGTTATGGTGGGGCTCCCCAGAATCCCTCTCTTTTTCTGTGTATCTTGTTCCATTACCCCATGATGTTCTCTGATAAGAAACTTCCTTTGCTAGGATATGTCAATGCAACCTTATGTCCTGTCATAATAGTACTTAACCATTGCATCTTGATGGAATTACACTCACCATTATGTCTTGAGTGAATAATTCTTACTATTTATTGAGAGCTAGGTGCTGTTTTTTAATAAGCTGTCATTTAATTCTTATAATAAGAAGGTATTACCAGATTCTCTTTTCAGACAAAGAAGCCTAGACTCAAAGCAGTTAAATAAACCACCCAACATCACCCTTTTGGTGGTACCAAAGCCTCAGGATCTGAATCCAAATCCAAAGGTATATTCTTTGGTCATGTTTTTTTTTTTTTTTTTTTTTTTTGGTTTTGAGACAGAGTCTCCCTCTGTCGCCCAGGCTGGAGTACAATGGCGTGATCTTGGCTCACTGCACCCTCCACCTCCAGGATTCAAGTGATTCTCCTGCCTCAGCCTCCCGAGTAGCTGGGACTACAGACATGCGCCACCACACCTGGCTAATTTTTGTATTTTTAGTAGAGACAGGGTTTCACCATGTTGGCCAGGCTGGTCTCGAACTCCTGACCTCAGGTGATCCACCCACCTGACCCTCCCAAAGTGCTGGGATTACAGGTGTGAGCCGCTGCGCCTGGCCCCAAAGGTAAATTCTTGGCTCTCCATAAAGATACACTGGTGGAGCTGGCCTTGCCAGGAGCCGGTTCTTTGCTACAGTGTACTCAGCATTCCTTAAAGGTTCTGTCTTTAATATCTTCTTAATTTATTGGGAAAGTATCTTTTCTTCAATTAAAATTGCAAATTTTATGCATCAAGATATTATATTAGAGCTAAAATTCCTAAATTGTATTAATCCGAGACACTCCCATAGAGTTACTAGGAAAAAAATTTTTACTCTGGGTTTGTTTTTATTTCACGTGACTTTGCAAAGTATTACCATATTATAATACCATATTATAATAACAGATAATGGTAATACTTTGCTAACTCACATCAAACAAAAACAAACCCAGGGTAAAATTTTTATGAGAACTATAAAGCAGAAATCTTTTTGTTTGTTTGTTTTATTTTCCATTAATATGGCAATTTTCACAAGTCTTGCATTATGAAATATTAACTCTGGCATTTGAATTAATAAATAAAAAGCAAGGTGCCCTCCAACTTCTTACTAGTCTTTGGGACAAAGATCACTCGGAGTTCATCCTGAAAAGCATCTAAATTTAGAGATTTGCTGCCGGAGCAAAACTTTCATGTACCAGCAATAGAACCAGGCAGGCTTTCCAAAATATGTCAGGCATGTGCTTGCGATGCTGTCACAAGCGGGGTCAAGAGGCTCTGTCCCTGTGTGCTGGTGACCTGGGAGCCCTCCTTGTTTTCTAGGCCAGTCTCAGAGCACTCTGGGGTTGGAAGCAAAAGAGATTGTGCAATAGTGAATACAGGCGCTTGTTTTGATCATGAATCAGGCAAAAAAAAATTAAATATTTAAAAAAAAATTTGAATACTATATATATGCACATAGTTTTTGGGTTTTTGTGGTTGTTTTTTTTAATGTGAAAAGCTTACTGAAAGAAATGTAGGTTTCCTCAATCCATGACTCCTCATTCCTTGGTTGGCAACCCAGAGGCAATCAAATTTAAGCTCAGTTATTTGGCCTTTGAGTGTAGATATTTTAAGAACAGAGGCGATTGCTTCTCTCCACCTGGTTGACAATCTCTGTTTAGAGGGTAGGATCCTGGATGGGTGTTCAGAGAAGCTGGCTTTGGTTTCTAGGTTTTAAAATCATTTCATTTCTCCAGGGTTGTTTTTCAAATGTATATAATAGAGG
This sequence comes from Pan troglodytes, assembly GCF_028858775.2. Classification (NCBI taxonomy): domain Eukaryota; kingdom Metazoa; phylum Chordata; class Mammalia; order Primates; family Hominidae; genus Pan; species Pan troglodytes. The sequence continues at coordinate 186,806,728 of NC_086015.1, forward strand.
TTATATATCCTTTTACTTTTCATTTCTGTCTTTCTTTGCCTCTCTTGTTCTTAAAGCAAAGGACAAATCATAGAGGACATAGAATTGGTGGAGGAGAAGATAACAACAACAATTTTGGTTGTTATTGAGCATTTGTTATAACCTAGGCATGAGATATATTTTTTCTTTTCATTTAATCCTCATAACAATTCTATAAAGTGTTTTGTTTTCTTTTGTTTTGTTTTTTGGGTTTTTTTTTGTTTGTTTTTTTAAGACAGAGTCTCACTCTGTCGCCCGGCTGGAGTGCAGTGGTGCAATCTCGGCTCACTGCAAGCTCCGCCTCCCGGGTTCAAGTGATTCTCCTGCCTCAGCCTCCTGAGTAGCTGGGACTACAAGTGCCCGCCACCATGCCCGGCTAATTTTTTGTATTTTTAGTAGAGACGGGGTTTCACCATGTTGGCCAGGATGGTCTCAATCTCTTGACCTCGTGATCCACCCGCCTCGGCCTCCAAAGTGCTGAGATTACAGGTGTGAGCCACGGTGCCTGACCTATAAAGTGTTTTTAGCCCATTTTAGAGATGATGAAACTAAGGCTGAGAAAGATTGAGTAATTTACTCGGGGATGTATAGCTACTAGAAGTAAAGCTAAGTTTTGAGCCTAGACTCTTCAACTTTAAAGCTAAACTAGGAACACTGAGATTTTAAGTCTTTAGAGGGAGACAGAGGATATAAGTGTCAAATTGCTGAGTTTATGTAAGAGTGAAAAATGGCACCACATAGACTAGGGTAGTCCCTGGACTATCAGTGTGTGGAAACTGCTCTCAGATATGCACTGGAGGTTTTGGGTGGTTGCATTGTTCTGAATGGGTGCTTCAGAGGGAGCCTCTGATAAGCACAGCCCCAGGTGAGATTACTAAATTGATCATTCTTGTGCCGGAGATTGTTGTTTCAGCCTTAACAGATGATTTCTTAAGAAACTGGTTGGGGTCTTTCAAGAACAGAAGAGGAGGTCAGCTGCAGATACCCTTGGATAGGTCCAATCCCTTCCCTTCATACCTACTGCAGGATTCCTGGGAGGGCTCCTGAAGCAATCAAGACCACAGGTGGATATGACACACTCTCAGAAACTGCAAGCAGTTGGAGGGAGAGCAGTGCCAGGCGCAGCAAAGAAAAATCAAGTTAAAGTTAGTGCATTCCTCCTAAGTGTCATGGCAGGCAGGGAGCCTTGGAGGCAAGAAACTGGGGATAGTCAAAGCCTGCTGGGATTCCAGCAGCAGGAATTCTTTTTTTTTTTTTTTTTTTTTTTTGAGATGGAGTCTCGCTCTGTCACCCAGGCTGGAGTGCAGTGGTATGATCTCGGCTCACTGAAAGCTCCACCTCCCCGGTTCATGCCATTCTCCCGCCTCAGCCTCCCGAGTAGCTGGGACTACAGGCACCCACCCTCACGCCTGGCTAATTGTTTGTATTTTTAATAGAGACGGGGTTTCACCGTGTTAGCCAGGATGGTCTCGATCTCCTGACCTCGTGATCCACCCACCTCAGCCTCCCAAAGTGCTGGGATTACAGGCGTGAGCCACCACACCCGGCCAGGAATTCTATATGGAGATGAAATCAGATGTCCGTGGGGCAGAATAAAAGAGTGTAGCTAGGCCTGGCATCACAGTGGAGGAAGCATGCAGGTATGCCTTACCCCTCTGAAGTCAGAACTCGGGGCTCATGGTGATGACCACCACCTTATCTGCATCTAGATAGGTTTGGTCACACACAAAATCATGAGGCCACTGAAGCACCAATCGCCTGGCACCTCATCAACCTGTGAAGGACAGTTTTAGGGACAAACCAAGGATTGCCACTTCCCTCCCCTCCCCATGAGATGGAAAGGCCCACTTCCTTCAGTTGTGAGGAAGGACACCCTGTGGCAGATGGCACCCTTGAGGGAAAAAGCTCAGTGAAGGAGTCGGGGGAGCTCACCTTCCAGGTGGCAGATTTCCTTGTTACCCAGATCTCAACACAGAAAAATTTCCAGCTATGTCTTTCCTTCTTGAAATTTAATGTTGGTATCTCTGATCACAAGCTTTGCCTGGCCTAGTGGGGCTGTAAGTGGCTGGGCTGGAGTGGGAGTGAGGTCCCAGAAGGACAATTCAAATTTTTCCTGGAATCTACACAGCTAGGAAGGGTCAAACCTCTTCATCCAATAGGGCTTCAGAAATGCATCACCTGACCTCACCAGAGAAGAAAGGAGGGAGGGGTGGCCCTCAAGACTGAAGAGGCTCTGGTGCCTGCTACACAATACTCCCCTCTCCAGAGTGTTGAGCAACTAGGGTATTGTGTTTGCTTTCCCCTTCACTCAACACTCTGGAGAGGGGAGTATTGTGTAGCAGGCTTGCTGAGATGTTAAATATGTTTGAAGGAAAATGGGGTGGGGGTGGGGTGGGCAGGGATAATTTTATTTATGATGTTCTTTGGAGCTCTTGTTTGCAAGGTGATGAGTGTGAAAATATGTATTACAGAAATGGAGATGGGAGGAGGGAGTGTGTTTGGGAAGAAGGTGGCAGAGAACACGGAAAGGGAGGAAACCCAAGCGTGAGGTTGGAGAGAGGCCCAGAGAGAGAGTATCAGTGGGAAAAGAGGAGCGCTGAGGTAAGGAAGCAGAGGTGGGGATTGCTACAGAGTTCTGTAGCATGAGATGCCATGTAATTCTCTCTTCATGAAGCCTTCAGTAACATCTCCATTCACCAATGCTTTTCAGCTGGGATTTGTTGTGAGAGAGGAGCTCAAAGTGCTGACCTTGTAGCACATCAAAGGACCCTGGGTGAAAACAGTGCGGGTGCCACTTTCTGAAGGACTGGAAGGTGTGCACTGCTTCGTAGCAGGTCGGGGAGAGAGGAGTGAATCAAGAAGACCCCACCAAAGAGATGGCACCCGAGATGGGCCTTAAAGGATGACCAATGTTTCTGCTACAATTGGGGATAGGGGAGACCTTGGCTGGAGGCCAAGAGGGGAGGCAGGGAAGTCTGAAAGTATTGGGGATGCCTAAGAAGTGGTTCAGTCCACTGCATGGGGAAGAGGCTGCAGCGGGGAGAAATGAGTGGCTGGTGGAACTATGGATGCTTGGCCACCTTCAAATCGTAAGGGCTGTCATGGATGCTATGGAAAGCAAAACAAGGACTACTCTGAGGGGTTTGCAAGAAGACACAATATGGCATGATATACTCTATTCCTGAAAGGAGAGGGAATAGGTCTGAAGACCTTCTGGTTCCCCTGACTCCAACCGTCTACCTCCAGGCAGACTTGGGTTGTAAACATTGCACAAAATAAATCACATTATGGCTTCATCTCACTTGATTTCAGCAGATTCCCTCTGGACTTGACAGCTCTGCTTCTGTTCCAGCCCCAGCTGAGGAAGAGGCTGCTACCCAACCACATTAACTGAATTCTGGGGTAGGCATAACCCCAGGGCCCTCCACCAATGCCAAGACCACCCATATTCTGGCTGCCTGAGGAGCCCCCACCCGCTGGAGAGGCCCCTGCCTATGTGCCAGGGCTTCCGGTCTCCAAGGCTGCTTGCTTGTAGGTCCTCTTCCTCCCTCTGTCAGAGTTGTTTGATGACCCTGCACTGTCTGAGGACCTCATCGGGTAGGTGAGCCCCAAGTTGATCCCAAAGGGCCTACTGGCACTTTCTCGCTCTCTCAGTTCCCTTTAAGAAGTAGAGATCAGGGCTGGGCGCGGTGGCTTATGCCTGTAATCCCAGCACTTTGGGAGGCTGAGGCGGGCAGATCACAAGGTCAGGAGTTCGAGACCAGCCTGGCCAGCATGGTGAAACCCCGTCTCTACTAAAAATACAAAAAATTAACCGGGCGTGGTTGCAGGCACCTGTAATCCCAGCTACTCAGGAGGATGAGGCAGGAGAATGGCCTGAACCCGGGAGGCGGAGCTTGCAGTGAGCCGAGATCTTGCCACTGCACTCCAGCCTGGGCGACAGAGCAAGAGCGAGACTCTGTCTCAAAAAAAAAAAAAAAAAAAAAAAAAAAAAAAAAAAAAATTAGCCGGGCATGGTGGTGTGCGCCTGTAATCCCAGCTACTCGGGAGGCTGAGGCAGGAGAATTGCTTGAACCTAGGAGGTAGAAGTTGCAGTAAGCTGAGATCGCACCACTACACTCTGGCCTGGGTGACAAGAGTAAGACTCCTTCTCAAAAAAAATACAAAAAACAAGTAGAGATCATTCCATCAGTTAACAGATACATATTGAACACCTACTAGGTGCACTGGGATACAAAATGAATAAGATGATCCCTGACCTCAGAGGATCATCAGTTGGGAAAGGCACATAAATAAAGCTGGACAGGCTGGGCAAGGTGGTTCACACCTGTAATCCCAACACTTTGGAAGGCTGAGGCAGGAGGTTCACTTGAGGCCAGGAGTTTGAGACCAGCCTGGCCAACATAGCAAGACCCCCATCTTTAAAAAAATTTTTTTTAATTAGCTAAGCAAGGTGGCATGCACCTGTGGTTCTAACTATTCAGGAAGCTGGGAGAGGAGGATCACTTGAGCACAGGGGTTCAAGGTTTCAGTGAGCCAAGATCATGGCACTGCACTCCAGCCTGGGCAACAGAGCAAGAACCTGTCTCCAAAAAATAATAAAATAAAATACAACAAACCTGGACAATTAGTGTGATAACTGCTGGGAAAGAGGTAAAGACAGGCTACTGTGGGAAGATAGAAGGAAGATACTTAGCCCAGGGGGAAATGGGGGGAAAGGAGAGTTCCCAGGAGAGCAATTTCCAAGCTGCCTCCTGGAAGGAGGGGCAGGAGCTAGCCTAGTGAATGGGGTGAAGGGAAGGAGGGGGCATAATACGCAAAGGGAGCAGGCTATGGCCGAGAATGGTCTGGAGACAGAGAGAGCAACAGTCCTCTGGGCAACTGTAGATAGTCCACTGAGGCTGTGTTCCAGCTGCAGAGGTAGGCCCTAGGGTGCATCAAGAAGGACCTTGTATGTATTGTCAGAGAGTTGGGACTTTATGAAGGTAGAGATGACCCACTAGGTGCTTCGTGGCCTCTCTCTCACCCCAAGACCCTCGCCCAGCTTAACGCCATGTACCTCTGCACATCCCCAGACGTTCCTGCTCCCTGAGTCCCTTTAAAGTAAAAGTCACAAAGGCACACCTCAACCTGGCTTGAGCCAAAGCACATTCTTATTCTGTCGCTTACATCACCAGATTTTCCCACAAAGAATCCTGAGGTGTTAAGTCAAGATCTTCCTACGACCCTCAAATTCCTATGCAGGAGGACTATAAACTTCTGGCCTATACCACAATGAAGAAATATATGCATAAAAGTAAACAGGTGGAGAACAAGATAAAGTGTGACAACATCAGCAACATCCAGGTCAGCTGTGACTATTCAAAACTGGAAGGATCAAGTTCCAAAGTCCAGGCCGGGCGCAGTGGCTCACACCTGTAATCTCAGCACTTTGGGAGGCCAAGGCGGGCGGATCACCTGAGGTCAGGAGTTCAAGACCAGCCTGACCGATATGGTGAAACCCTGTCTCTATTAAAAATACAAAAATTAGCTGGGCGTGGTGGCAGGCACCTGTAGTCCCAGGTACTCAGGAGGCTGAGACACAAGAATTGCTTGAACCCGGGAGGTGGAAGTTGCAGTGAGCCGAGATCACGCCACTGCACGCCAGCCTGGGCAACAGAGCAAGACTCCATCTCAAAAATAAAAATAAATTTAAAATAAATAAATAAGTAAATAAAAAGCTACAGGCCGGGCGCAGTGGCTCAGGCCTGTAATCCCAGCACTTTGGGAGGCTGAGATGGGCGGATCACGAGGTCAGGAGATCGAGACCATCCTGGCTAACATGGTGAAACCCCGTTTCTACTAAAAATACAAAAAATTAGCCGGGCGTGGTGGCGGGTGCCTGTGGTCCCAGCTGCTCGGGAGGCTGAGGCAGGAGAATGGTGTGAGCCCAGGAGGCGGAGCTTTCAGTGAGCCGAGATTGCACCACTGCACTCCAGCCTAGGCGACAGAGCGAGACTACGTCACAAAAAAAAAAAAAAAAAAGTTCCAAAGTCCAGAAATTGTCTTAAATCACAAGGAATAACAAAACTGAAGAAGGCTAATCCGTGAGCCTGGGGTGCTCATAAGGAGCTGCTAAGAGAAGACCACGTGAACCTATTCAGCAGCTACCTCCTGAGGAGTGGGAATTATTAAGCATACATCAACAGATATAAAAAATCAGTATAAGAACAGCATTGTACTTCTCGACAGCAATACCAGAATCTAGGTGTTAATAAAGCAGTATCTTCGAAATCCTGAAAAAATATAATTTATAATCTAGATTGTATGATTAGGCAACATCATCATTCAAAGGTAAAATAGAGTGATGATATTTTTAGACATGAAAAGTTCAAAAATATTTACTTCTCATGGACCTTTTCTTAGGAAGCTATTTAAGAGGAATGTGCTCTACCAAAATATGAGGCAATGCTCGAAATCACAGAAGAAAATGCTAGGATGCTGGAGAAGGGAAGACCCAAGACAGAGAAGCAAGCTTCCCAAACAGTCATTGGAACTGCGGACCAATGACTCTAAGAAAAAAGTACAGATACACACACACACACACACAAACACACGATGGATTATCTGATGGGTTTGATTATATGGAGTTGTATTGAAAGCATTTTATTGTTTTAGAAAAACTAAGAGGACATTGTGATAGATCCATAATAAAATAAGCAAAGAAAGAGGATAATTATTAAAACTCCAAGGAAAACCAAAAGCCATACAAGATGGGAAATTGTATACGATTTGTCTCAACAATGAATAATAAATACATGGTCTCATTAGCGTAAACATTAATGATTTAACCAGATTATGAGAAGGATAGCTTCCTTAATAGGAAATAGTCATACATTATTTGGAAATATATAAATACCAGAAGAAATAGCTCAAATAATTGAATAAGAGATGGAAAAGAGGCCTAAAAAGTATGTTTAAAAGGCCTGTATATAGGCCTTCCATATTATTTCCACCTCTGGTCATCAGAACACAACGCCTAATTTAATAGAGGCATGACTGTATTCATGACATGTAGAAGATAGAGATTTTTAAATTTGGTATCAGAAACCAAAAACTAGTTAAATGGTTGCAATCATCCTTTAAAAGAATACCCGCAGGCGGGGCGCAGTGGCTCATGCCTGTAATCCTAGTACTGTGGGAGGCCAAGGCAGGCGGATCACTTGAGGCCAGAAGTTCGAGACCAGCCTGGCTAACACAGCCTCTACTAAAAATACAAAACATTACCTGGGCGTGGTGGCGGGCACCTGTAGTCTCAGCTACTCGGGAGGCTAAGGCGGGAGAATCGCCTGAACCTGGGAGGCAGAGGTTGCAGTGGGCCGAGATTGCGCCACTGCACTCCACTCTGAGTGGCAGAGCGAAACTCTGTCTCAAAACGAAACAAAACAAAAAGCTTGCAGACACAAAACGACAACACAATGTCCTTTAGGAACTCCATCTACCTTGGAAAACAGGGATTTGTGACAGCTTTGGTCGACGTGCATGTGCGTTTAAAATAAAAAGGTAACCTAGGATTTGATACCAGGGACAGTAACAGCTTTATCAAAAAAAAAGAGGTGGTTTTCCTTGCTCCTTATAAGGACTAGGGTTTTAGTCTCGTCCACCCTGCAGGCCCTCAGGCCTGATTTCCGATTGTCTATCAAAGGGTCAAATAAAAAGCTCTCTAAGCTTCGACCCAAGCTTTAAAGTCGAAGGGCTGATCGCGGGCTTTTTCCTTGGGACGTGGCAGGGGCCTTTGAAGGAAGGAAAGAAACGACTCTGGCTTCTCACTCGGCTCCTTACACAAGAGGCATTTTTTTAACTGTCTCTGCTTAAAACAAAGTGTTTTTGAGTCAGCAGCCCTTTGGGTGGGTCTCGTCCTCTTGGGCACCCGACACCCACCCCACGGCGGGAGCCCCAGGTGGCCCCGGAGGCCACCGGAAAGCGTGAACTACATCTCCCAGGGTTCCCCGGGGCGGAGGACGCCCACCCGGATTGGCCAGGGGTCGGTGACGCTCAGTGTTTTGGCCCGGACGGTCACATGTTTCCTTTGTTGTGAGCTGCGGCAGAGACTGGTGGCTGGAGGAGACGCCGGCGCTGGAGAGTGCGCTGCGCCGCCGGCCGCTGAGGGACCGCGGGGTTCGCCACTGCTGGCTGCTTCCAGTGTTCGCCGAGAGGTACCGGGGGTGACAGCTCCGGGACCGGCCGAAAGGCGAGGAACCGGCCAGAGTCTGAGTCCTCGGGGGCGGAGGGGCGACGGCGGTCCTGACCACCGGGGTGTCTGAGGGAGGGCAGCCAGCGGCGGCCGGCCTCTCAGAGCCAGACTGGCGGTCTGCGGAGAGGCTGCAGCTGGGCTGCAGGGCCCCTTTCTGAGGCGAGGGGCCTCCAGGGTTCACCTGGGGGGTCTTCCTCCCCCGCTTGGTAGCTACAGCCCTGAGGGAGGGCGCGCGCGCCTCCTGGCACTACGGCCCGGAATCGCGGCGCGGCTGGTGCGGCCTGGCGAGGGCGGGGTGGGAGGGGGTGGTTGCCGGGACTGGGGGTAGCCGCAGGTGCGGTAGGCTAGTCGCCGCGGGGCCGGGCGCCGCCGGGGGCGGCGGCTGGGCAGACGGGTGCTGCTTGTTGCCGATGGGCTGCGAACGGGGCGCTGCTTTTTATTTCAGGAAGCGCGGGGGAGTGCGACCGCCTCAAATCCAGCCTTCTTGTTTGGTGGGACGACCGTCGGTTCTGTCCGGGAGGAATGACGGGGTCAAGGTGGGGTCCCCAGGGCCGCGGGCCCGTGAAGCCCCATTAAAGCGATTGCGAAATGCGCTCGGCACTGTCACCTGACCGTTACCCCCGCCCCCGTCCCCTGCGAGCCTTTGTTTACCACGATCGCGACACCCGGCCCGCTGCGGCCGTCCCCGGGGAGCCGGGGCGGGCGGGGGAGCGGGCGTTCCGCCGGCGCAGTCCCCGCCTAACCTCCTCACCTTCTTACCACTCCAGGACTCAGTTTCTTAATTTAGTTCCTAATGGACCCGCCCTCAAGTTCTGGACACCCCGGGTGAAGACTGTTAACGCGGCGGGGATTGGGCGCCTGCGGCAGCTTGTGGGCGGTACCCGAGGGAGAGTTCGAGTTTTTATTGGCGAGTTTTTATTGTCACTAGGTGGGCCTGCCCTGGGCCATTCTTCCCGCCCCCTTGAAGGTGATCTGGAGGACGCGCGGGAGCGCGCGCTGTCGCTGCTTTTGCAGCTGCGGCCCGAGTGGAGCCGGGTGGCGCGGGTGCGGGAGGCGCGCGCTCCCGCCCCTGCTGCGGGCGGCTGGTAGCCTCGGTGGCCGCCGCCGCCGCTGCTGCTGCCGCCTGATCCTGCAGGCAGTTCTGGGCACGCAGCGATCAGCTACCGTGGCCCGCCCTCCGAGGACCGGAAAATTAACACCCTTTAACTAGTGTCGCGTTATCTGCCGGGTGGTTCGCAGGAAGTCCTGCGAATACGTTGTTGCCAGTTCTGTAAACGTGTTTAGATAGCTAAATATAGATCACAGTGCCACATCTTAGGGGGCCCCACGGTCACCCCTGAGGCAGTGGCTGTTCACAGTTGATTTTAGTGGATTTTAATGATTAATCACTTGCTTTTGTGGGCAGCTTTTGAAAAATCACGTCTTTGTATTTGCAGCTACAGACTGGGTCCACCAGCTAAGAGGTTGGTTTTTATTAGGGTTGTAAAATAGATTTAAAATCTGCTTGTTGTTGGCTGAGATTTAAAAGCAGATTTCTACTATTTAAAAAAGATAGTTTGAAGATACTCCCCTAAAAAGTAAAGATTCTTCCATACTCGGCTTGGATGAGTTGTTTTCATTGTTTGAGGGATTCTAGGTCACACACTTCTATGTTTTAATTCCCGTGGTAATTGAAAATGTTTGAGAAGTGGGTTGCGACTGTGTCGTTTTAAAATTGTACATTAAGCTGACGGTAATAAAATCTTCAAGACCAATCATTTTTAGCCATAGTGTGTTGAAAATGGTTTTTCTAATCGCTTGAGTTAATAGGGTATTTGCGTTTTGTCAGATTTTCTTCTGCAGATGTAGGAATTCACTCAAGACTTAATACACTTGTTTTGTTTTTGAGACAGGGTCTCACATTCTGTCACCCAGGCTGGAGTGGAGTGGTCTCACTCCGTCACCCAGGCCATCTCAGCTCACTGCAATCTCCGCCTCCCGAGTTCAAGCGATTCTCCTGCCTTAGTTTCCCGAGTAGCTGGGATTACAGGCGCCCGCCACTACGCCCGGCTAGTTTTTGTATGTTTAGTAGGGACGGAGTTTCACCATGTTGACCAGGCTAGTCTTGAACTCCTGACCTCAGGTGATCCGCCCGCCTCAGCCTCCCAAAGTGCTGGGATTGCAGGCGTGAGCCACCGTGCCTGGCAAAGACAATACATTTTTGTAGAAGGAAGTTTGAGCTCCCCTGGATGAAGCAGGAATTGAATATGAACAGTTCCTATTGGTTATGCATTCTTTAAAATTCCAGAGGAGATGGTTACACCGGAATGAGCATCTCCTGTGATCAGAACCGCCTCATCACTTGTGCATTGAGAGTATTTAATGTATCTAAATGAGTACAAAATGCAATCGTCTAACCTTTTGAAAAAGTAAAACCATCACTCAGTAAAGGCTTGCTTATTCAAACAAAGCCAGCAACCTAAGTCTCTAAACAGGAAGAAGAAATAAATTCTGCGTTAGGGCTGACTACCAGCTTTAACTTAAACTTTCCTGGCTTTTGTCCAAGTTGTTGAACCTTAATGCTTTTTCAATAACTTTTTTTAACTTCCTTTTCTCCCATTTCATTAAAACCCAAAGGTCAAGCCTGTGAAAAATAAATACTATTAATCAAATAAGTGACCACAGTTATTTTTGTCTATTATATTTGACAAAAATTTGGGACACTTTTTTCAATAAATATTTGGGTATGGACTGTATAATGGAAAAATGTAAGTAAATATCTTCACAAGTATACGTATGAAAAATATATTTTTGTATGATTTTATTTCTGGTGTGACTGAAACAACTAGAGAGTATATAGCCACTTGACAACTGTTGACATTTAAAAACCGCTATTGTTTCTCCTATTAAAAACACATTAAGTGCTTGCCTGTCATCCCAGCTACTCCAGAGGCTGAGGCAGGAGAATCTCTTGAGCTCTGGAGTTTGAGAACAGAATGGGCAACATAGTGAGACCCTGTCTCAAAAAATAAACAATAAAACAATCGCTAAGCAAACTGTTTTAAATTGAAGAGTTTGGCACTCTGCCTATATTCATCATCCCAGAGTTAAAATATTTCAACATTTGGCACATCTTAAAGACTACTAAACTGGTGTTTTAAAAGTAGGCTTTGGCTGGGTGCGGTGGCTCACGCCTGTAATCTCAGTACTTTCGGAGGCTGAGGCGGGTGGATCACCTGAGGTCAGGAGTTCAAGATCAGCCTGGCCAACGTGGTGAAACCCCGTCTCTACTAAAAATACAAAAATTAGCCGGGTGTGGCTGCGGGCGGCTGTAATCCCAGCTACTTAGGAGGCTGAGGCAGGAGAATCACTTGAACCGGGAGGCGGAGGTTGCAGTGAGCTGAGATCGCGCCATTGCACTCCGGCCTGGGCAACAGGAGCAAAACTCCGTCTCAAAAAAAAAAAGTGGGCTTTACTCTTAACTGAGGTTTCCAAAGGCTACCACTGTAAATAATTCGTGTCACTACTAAGATAAATATAAACCACTGACTATGTGCTTTTATTCATAGAGAAGTCATGTAAAATATTAGATCTCAAATTTGTGGCCGGGCGCGGTGGCTCACGCCTGTAATCCCAGCACTTTGGGAGGCCAAGGCGGGCAGATCACAAGGTCAGGAGATCAAGACCATCCTGGCTAACACGGAGAAACCCCGTCTCTACTAAAAATACAAAAAATTAGCCGGCCGTAGCGGCGGGCGCCTGTAGTCCCAGCTACTCGGGAGGCTGAGGCAGGAGAATGGCGTGAACCCAGGAGGCGGAGCTTGCAGTGAGCCAAGGTAGCGTCGCTGCACCCCAGCCTGGGTGACAGAGCAAGACTCTGTCTCAAAAAAAAAAACAAAAACAAAAACTCAAATTTGTTCAGGTGGCAGAGCTCCTTGCTGGCATCCTTGCAGATTTAATTTTAATTAAAAAACCAAAACCGGGCTGGGCGTGGTGACTCACGCTTGTAATCCCAGCACTTTGGGAGGCCGGGCCAGGTGGATCACCAGGTCAGGAGTTCGAGACCAGCCTGGCCAACATAGTGAAACCCCCCATCTCCACTAAAAAACAAACAAACAAACAAACAAACCCAGAAAATATTAGCCTGGTGTGGTAGCACGCTCCTGTAATCCCAGCTACTCGGGAGGCTGAGGCAGGAGAATCACTCGAACCCGGGAGGTGGGGGTTGCAGTGAGCCAAGATTGTGCCACTGCACTCAATCCTGGGTGACAGAGCGAGACTCCATCTCAATAAATAAATAACCAAAACCATTTTTCTAACAGAAAACATAACTATATCATATATCTATAGGTGTTTTGATTATCAAATAAAACAATGCATTAAATACCTAAAATAAACATGTTAGCAAGATAAAACCAAACAACAGTAAATTTACACATCAAGTCTAGTCAGAAGCATGAGTAGGCTCAATAGGGCAGCTTGGTATACCACGTGTGATGTCTGATGGTTAACAAGTTTTTTTCTTCCTTTAGGGTTGGGGAATATCAGTAGCCAGAAGTTTTAAGTCGAGGGAGAGAAACACTGGAGAAATTCATATTTTTTTTCCTGTGATTTAAGAGACAATAGTATTCTTTTTTAGTTAAAGAACCATATTGTTTAGTCTGACACATTGTTTAAGCTTTCCTAAATTTGTCATCAACAGCTATCTGTTTTGTTTCTCATCAAGCAAAGTCATATAGTATATTGCCCATTTGAGGTTCTAATAAATATGGGGTAATCCCTAGTTGCTATCATTCTATCCAAAGAAACTCAAGGTTTTAGTTGGTTTCTGTTACCTTTTCTTTTTTTTCTTTTTTCTTTTCTTTTCTTTTTTTTTTTTTTTTGAGACAGTCTTGCTCTGTTGCCCAGGCTGGAGTGTGGTGGTGCCATCTTGGCTCACTGCAACCTCCGCCTCCTGGGTTCAAGCGTTTCTGCTGCCTCAGCCTCCTGAGTAGCTGGGATTACAGGTGCCTGCCACCACACCCGGCTAATTTTTTTGTATTTTTAGTAGAAACGGGGTTTCACTATGTTGGCCAGGCTGGTCTCGAACCCTTGACCTCGTGATCCGCCTGCCTCAGCCTCTCAAAGTGCTGGGACTGCAGGCATGAGCCACCTCGGCCAGCCAGTTTCTGTTATCTTGTGGTGGGTAAATATGGTCTTGGTGGTTCCATTAAGAAACTGGAAATGTTGAAAATAGCTTGAAGGCTGGGCTTTAAACATTACATTTGTAAAACATGGTCCAGGAACCACTGCTGCAGAGTAATTCTTTAAACTGAAATTTTGATAGTGCAAGTTTATGATTTTTAAAAAGTCATCAAATAAATTAGCTTTTGAGACTATAGGGTGAAAATATCTGAAATGTATAAAAATTGCTTGGTTTTGTATAGTACCTTATTATATATGATTTTCTGGTTATTTTTTAAATAAAAGATGTACTGGCCGGGCACAGTGGCTCACGCCTGTAATCCCAGCACTTTGGGAGGTCGAGGCGGGTGGATCACAAGATCAAGAGATCGAGGCCATCCTGGCCAACATGGTGAAACCCCGTCTCTACTAAAAATACATGGTGGCGCACACCTGTAGTCCCAGCTACGTGGGAGGCTGAGGCAGGAGAATCGCTTGAACCCAGGAGGTGAAGGTTGCAGTGAGCTGAGATCATGCCACTGCACTCCAGCCTGGCAACAGAGTGAGACTGTCTCAAAAAAAAAAAAAAAAGATTTACTATATTGCAATTATTTTCTGACTTTCATTCTTTTGAGTTACTATATATCTTTCAAGATAAACCTCTTGGTTAACCTTTCTTGTCATCTCCTGTGGTGTTCTTTCAAGGTGAAATTTGAGAAAATGGAGTAGCGTAGAACATAGTATGCAGCGGTTCTCTACTACAAGTTTTAGGGTCCATGCTAGTCAGGATGTTGTTGGTTCCTTTGTTTTCTGGTATTAGTTTTTAGAAGCCCCTCATTAATCCATACTATCTTTAAGGATGTTAGTAACCTCATCGTATAGAATTTCTGCATTCTAAAGGAAACATAAGCTTGTTTCAGTACACTCACGCTGTAGATTAATTCTGATATTACATATCTCCATCAGACTTTGTACCCTCTCTCTTCCATCCCTTACCCTTACCAATTAGGTTGGTATTACCTAAAAATCCATAGAAAATGTCCAGGTGAATTGCCTTATGCTTTCTACCCCATAAGGTATAATTCTAGACCAGATCGGTTATGAGAGGCTCTATTCCAGTCTGCACCTGCTAAGAATTTGAATCTATTTTAGTACCAATCTTGGAGTTCTTGTTTGGCTCTACTCTTAGCCAACCCCACAGAGTCTAAAATTGGATCTGAATCCAGTATTTGCCAGCCAGTGACAGACATAAACTAGGTTCTTTATAAATGTTTCATGAATTGACCTGCATCCCTACATTGATTCAGGATCTTATTGTCCATTGGGAAGGAAGATTTACTTAGCTAGGAGTAACAATTCCCAAATTTGCCCTAGTTGCAATATTTTTTTTACCAAGGGTACATACAAGTCAGGTTCACTTCTGAAAGTAAGGAAACACAGGATAGCATTCACTTCATGATCATAACACAGTCTGGGTATACATATGTGTTTGTGTGTATGCATTTAAAAAAAAGGTCGTTTATATTTGGTTTTGGAATCAACTTTTGAATTTGTCTAAACTTGTTAAGAATTTACAAGTTCTATTTAAAGATATCTGGGCCAGAAACCAGAACCACTTGTGTTTAAATACTATTGCTATTCTGTACACAGCTCAAGGTTCTGGTATTTTCTCTTAAGCATTCCTCTTCTCCCCTTCCACCAAAAAAAAAAAAAAAAAGGAATTGTGCCGAATTAGTTGGTTTCTATGGGGTTATGGGGATTAAGTTTCTACAAGATTCAAGGCAGAAGAAATATACATTTATATATTAAAAGATAAAAAAATTATTTGCTAACTCTTAGAATTTTTTAATGGCCCCAAACTTGGATGAAACATCAATTTCCAGACACTCTTCAAATATCCAAAGCAGAATTATCACAGAGTGTATGTTTTTTCAGTGCTACCATTAGCTTGCTATTGACATTAATTTTCTTTTACTCATTTTTCACTCAAGAAATTTTACTGCAGGATAAAACTCCAGGATAAAACTGTCAAGTGCCAGGCACGGTGGCTCATGCCTGTAATCCCAGCACTTTGGGAGGCCGAGGCGGGCGGATCACCTGAGGTCAGGAGTTTGAGACCAGCCTGACTAACATGGAGAAACCCTGTCTCTGCTAAAAATACAAAATTAGCTGGGCATGGCGGCACATACGTGTAATCCCAACTACTAGGGAGGCTGAGGCAGGAGAATCGCTTGAACCTGGGAGGCGGAGGTTGCGGTGAGCCGAGATTGCGCCATTGCACTCCAGTCTGGGCAATAAGAGCAAAACTCAGTCTCAAAAAACAAACAAAAAAACTGTCAAGTAAGGAAGTTGATAAATAAGAAAAACTAGTTATGTAAAATAGCATTAAATTATTAATTTACTTTAAGGAGATGTTATTCACTAATTATTTTTAAACAAAAACGAACTTCAGTTGGAAACTAGAAATTACTAAAAACTTTGTTCAACATATTAGTAAATAATGCCAGCTGTACATGAACTGACAACTATCTGATTTATATGTTGCTATTCTTCCTTTATTTTAGGTGTGGAAATTAAAAGAACACACATATTTTGACTGGGGCTTTGATCAACCAAATGCTAAAAAGGTATAATATTTATAAACTATCTAAATGTTGTTATTAGAGAATTTAAACCATTTTCCTTTCTTTAACCAGGGATCACTTAAGCCAATCAGATAACAAGGCACAACTCTATCCTTAAGATCACAAAAGATGGCAGTGTGACAATCATTTCTGTTACTAAGTATTTACCCACTCTTCTGTGCTTTCCTGAGAGCCTCATTCATGTCTGATCAACTTATATCCATTAACTCATGTAGATATAACTTTCAGTCATTATGTTTGTTTGGAAAGAAGCTTTTCCTACTTATTTTGTCTAGAGATGCCTACTTAGTTGTTTACTTTTTCCTGATGGGAATAATTCTGCTGTGATATTTGCAAAAATGTTATAATGGTTCAATCTGTAATCTTACGTTTTGTTTGCTTGATTATGCATTATGAGTTCATTTTGATCAATCTTGAACCTATATTAGTCACCGTACTTTGAGATAGGATAACATTTTTCTTTCCTTTTTTTTTTTTTTTTTTTTTTTTTTTTTGAGACGGAGTCTTGCTCTGTTTCCAGGCTGGAGTGCAATGGTGCGATCTCGGCTCACTGCAACCTCCGCCTCCTGGGTTCAAGTGATTCTCCTGTCTCCCGGGTTCAAGTGATTCTCCTGCCTCAGCCTCCTGAGTAGCTGGGACTACAGGCGCCCACAACCACGCCCAGCTAATCTTTGTATTACTTTATTGTATAAAATTGGAAGGCAAAAGCTAGCAAATTTCATGTGGAAGCCCAAAAGATACATTCTGAATGCATCTCACACTCCTAAGATGCCCTCCTGCAAATCATTTATACATAGGAAGTGTTTACATTTGGTGTAGTTACGGAGACCAGTAATGGGAGAGTTCCCAGAAAATCCAGAGGAAGTCAAGATGCCCAAAAGTCAGGAGGCAGCAGGCGGAAGCTGTTTGGAAAGATCTATGAGATAGTCTCTCTTACATACAGAGCAGTAAACAAATATCTCATTGCTGTTGAAGACTTTGTAATACAAGGTGATTTTATAGGTGTTCTAGTCCAGGATTTTCCATTTTGTATTGGGTAAAAGTAGTGGAGAGGAAGACCTCTTTTGTCAGTGAACAAATCAAGGAGCCAACTATGAAAATAAGGGGCAGATAATAGCATAAAAAGACAGACCCTTAATTGATACAAAGCTTAATCAATTTTATATTAATACTTAACTCACTATTCTCAAATTTATCTAATAAATATTAGATAGAATAAAATCATTGGATACATAAAACAAAGTATACTTTTATATTTGTTTTTCTACTTGTCCATTCTAGCCAGAGGGAAATTCTTAGTTCTTACAATGTGCTATTTTGTTTTGTATTCTGAACAAATTTTCATTTAAACATTGAGAAAGTGAAAATGTATGCAGGAAGAAGCTCACGATTTCCATTGTTGTTAATACCAATAATTGTATCACTAGTCAAAGTCACAATCACTTGTGTGAATTTTTTGAACCTGAAATGCAATAAGAATTTAAACTAGATTAAGCTGGAATGAATAGTAGGTTCTTGATTTGGGTACCTGACTTGTAGCTAATTCAACCATAATTTGAATCTAGATTAATAAGGCATTAAGATTAAAATATGAGTTATATTCCATGTCATCACAGTTTATGTTTATCATAATTGAAATGTTCCCTTTTTTAATTACTTGTGATATTACATACATTGAACTTTTTGAAGTTTCACCAACAACAAAAAATTGACATTCAGGTACAGTAGTGGTCTCTCTTGATATGGGGGATACATTTCTGTTTATAAAATGGTTATTGAGATAACTTCAAATTAAAAGCATATTTGATAGATACGCTACTGCTCATGTGTGGGAGCCTGGAATTTGGAAGTCATTCTATGCATTGTAAATGGAGTTGTAAATGTTAAGCTGTGTGTATGCACATGCATCCAGACATGCACACAAATATATGGGCAACTGTAACCCAAGTTGGGTGACGTATAATGAAGCAAACATGAACTCTGAGTAATCAGAAAAATCTTAAAAGAGATGGGAAGAAATCCATTTTTTTTTAGTTAGTGATAATAAATTTTAAAACTAATAAAATATTTTAGACTCAGATATATTTTTATTCATTTAGATATTAAAATTAATAAAATGAAATAGAGCTTTTATTTGTTCTCAGGCAAGTCTGTTACCTAAAATCTGCAAAACATAATTGGGTCGAAGTTAAAAATCTAGCTTGTTTGGACCATAACATACATGTAGAGGAAAATATTTCCTCAAATTTAAGAGAAACTAATTTTCCTAACTAAATTTGTGGGAGTTACTTTGTTGACATTTACTCCGAAACCAGCCATTGGTAAGCATTGTCTTGTGTTTATCTTTACTTTTATATGTGTTCATTTAAATAGGCCTTCTCCATGAGCTTCCATTGCCATAACTATTATATTACATCACAAAGCTTTGTTATGTATTTAGAAAATGCATGTATATTTGTACATTTGAAATTTTCTGGGTTTTTTGTTTGTTTGTTTGTTTTAACTTAGAAATGAGGGTGGCCAGGTGTGGTGGCTTATGCCTGTAATCCCAGCACTCTGGGAGGCTGAGGCAGATGGACCACTTGAGGTCAGTTCAAGACCAGCCTGGCCAACATAGTGAAACCCCGTCTCTTCCAAAAGTACAAAAATTAGCCCGGCATGGTGGCATGTGCCTGTAGTCCCACCCGCTTGGACAGCTGAGGCAGGAGAATAGCTTGAACCTGGGAGGTGGAGGTTGCAGTGAGCCGAGATTGTGCCACTGCACTCCAGCCTGGGTGACAGAACAAGACTCCATCTCAAAAAAAAAAAAAAAAAAAAATCAACATACTGCCTCTGACTCTCCACCCTAGTGATTTCAAATGAAAATATTATTTATTTCACTTTAGTCTTTATTCCATTTGACTGATAAAATTGCTTGGATTTTTTCTGACTTTACCTGCACATTTGGGGGATAGACAGAGAAACAGAAAAGATCCTGTATAGCATGCAAGCATTTAGGTGTCCTTCAGATGTTGTTATAGCCAGGTATTTTTCCCGAATGGTCAGAATAACCTGGCATATATCTGTCCAGAGAAAATCCTATCACCTAGACTTCAGGAAGGTTAAGTGCTAATTGATATGAAGAGAATTTTTAAAATGTAATAGAAGTTTAAGGAGGAACTAGGCTGTCTGTACCAATGGGACATATTGTCTGTGCTACTTTATGTTATTATTTATGTTGTTTGAATATGTTTTATTGCAACTCTTTTTTGTTGTTTTTTTGATGGAGTCTCGCTCTGTCACCCAGGCTGGAGTGCAGTGGCGCGATCTAGGCTCGCTGCAAGCTCCACCTCCCGGGTTCACGCCATTCTCCTGTCTCAGCCTCCCAAGTAGCTGGGACTACAGGCGCCTGCCACCATGCCCAGCTAATTTTTTTTTTTTTTTTTTTTTTTTTTTTAGTAGAGACGGGGTTTCACTGTTAGCTAGGATGGTCTCGATTTCCTGACCTTGTGATCCACCCGCCTCGGTCTTCCAAAGTGCTGGGATTGCAGGCGTCAGCCACCGCGCCCGGCCTTGTGGCAACTCTTAAAAAAAAAAAAAAGCTGGGCGCAGTGGCTTATGCCTGTAATCCTAGCACTTTGGGAGGACAAGGCGGGTGGATCACGAGGTCATATCGAGACCATCCTGCCCAACATGGTGAAACGTCATCTCTACTAAGAATATAAAAGTTAGCTGGGTGTGGTGGTGCACGCCTGTAGTCCCAGTTACTCAGGAGGCTGAGGCAGGAGAATCGCTTGAACCTGGGAGGTGGAGGTTGCAGTGAGCTGAGATCGTGCCACTGCACTCCAGCCTGGCGACAGAGCGAGACTACGTCTCAAAAAAAATTAAAAAATAAAAAATGAAAAGGATCACGCCTGTAATCCCAGCACTTGGGGAAGCTGAGGCGGGTGGATCACGAGGTCAGGAGATTTAGACCATCCTGGTCAACATGGTGAAACCCCGTCTCTACTAAAATACAAAAAATTATCCAGGCGTGCTGGCGCGTGCCTGTAGTCCCAGCTACTTGGGAGGCTGAAGCAGGAGAATCACTTGAGCCTGGGAGGTGGAGGTTACAGTGAGCCAAGATGGCGCCACTACACTCCAGCCTGGCAACAGAGCATCTGAAACAAAACAAAACATAACAGGCTGAGCGCAGTGGCTCACGCCTGTAATCCCAGCACTTTGGGAGGCCAAGGCAGGAGAATTGCTTGAGCTCAGGAGTTCAAGACCAGCCTAGCTAACATGGCAAAACCTGTCTCTACTAAAAAAGTACAAAAATTAGCCAGGCGTGGTGGCATGCGCCTGTAATCCCAGTTACTCGGGAGGCTGAGGCACGAAAATCGCTTGAACCCGGGAGGCGGAGGTTGCAGTGAGCCGAGGTCATGGCACTGTACTCTCCAGCCTGGGCAACACAAGGAGACCCTGTCTCAAAAAAGCAAAAACAAAAACAAAAAACTCCAATAACAATATCTTACATCTCTGTAAACCCTAGGCCTAGTACAGTATCTTGACAATAGTGGGCATATAATAAATATTTGTTGTTGATGGTGATGGTAAAAGCTGCAATATTAAGTAAATTCAGTGAGAGAATTCATGAAAATTGCAAGTATCTAGTGAATATTGGAAGTAGGATATCTGGGGCATTAGAGTGAGAAGAGAGGATGGACATAAATAGGAACATGAAAAAGAAGAGAATACTATATATAAGAGAATGAGTTGCTTCTTGATTTTGATATTACATATTTTATTTCCCTTTGTGTCACTTAAAAAGTGGGGTACAATTTAATATGCGACAGGGTACACAAAATGCAGCCTTAAGATGTTAACTTTCAAGTCTCAGTTTTATTTGTGGCTTGCGAATGTAGGATGGCATCTCATTTTTTAGATTATATTATCTGTGACATCCTTTAGCTGACTTCTTTTTGCTGCCAGTCTTAGGCCTGAATGTCTGACTTGAAATATTTCAAGAAGTTGGGAATGGTAGAAGGGATGTGTATGAAATTCTGAGAGTATGGCAATAGATGAGGTACCCTGAGTGATCTTAAACCAATTACTAATACACTTTGAATCATGTATCAGCTTCTGAAAATGTGGAAAGGGAGTAGAAGAATCGCCTTCAAATTAACCTTAAAGAGAATTGGGCTGGGCACCATGCCTCATACCTATAATTCCAGCACTTTGGGAGGCCAAGGTGGGCAGATCCCTTGAGGCCAGGAGTTCAAGACCAGCCTGGGCAACATGGCAAAACCCCTTCTCTACCAAAAATACAAAAATTAGCCGGGTGTGGTGGGTACGTGCCTGTAGTCCCAGCTACTCGGGAGGCTGAGGTAGCAGAATCCCTTGAACCTAGGAGGTGGAGATTGCAGTGAGTCAAGATCGCGCCATTGCACTTCAGCCTGGGTGACAGAATGAGACCTTGCTTCTAAAAAAAAAGAGACACAGAGAGAGAATTGATGGCTATAGCCAAGTGCCTCAATCCATCAGTTACTTACTGAAAGTCATTTCTGAGGGGGTTTTGGGATGTTTCTTATTAGTGAAAGGGAACAAGACCTAGATAACACGCATGAAATTTTTTAAAATGATATTAAATTTTATAATAGAAATTTTGGTAGAAAATAGAGAAGATAAATAAAACATTTTAGCATATGTACATCCTATCCCTAGATTCACAGATACATTATTTTTTCTGTTGGCATATGTTTTGTGATCTACTGTTTCACTTACTGTGTGGTTACTACTTCCCCATGTCGTTAAATAGTCATATATAATTTTTAATGGCTGCATAGACTTTGTTCTAGCCAGAAGATGTACTGTGGTTTGACCAATCCCCTCTTATAGGGCATTTAGGTTATTTTGAGTATTTTCTATCAATACAGCATTGGACATCTGCATAGATAAATCTGTCGACATAATTCTGATTATTTCCTTAGGAGAGAATGCTAAAAAAAAAAAAAAAGGACTTGCTGGTCAAACAATGTACATATTTTTAAAGGCTATTGATAGATACAGCTAAATTCCTCTCTAGGAATTCTATATTAAGATAATAATTATTTCACCAGGCATGATGGCTCATGCCTGTAATCCCAGTACTTTGAGAGGCTGAGGTGAGAGGATCACTTGAGGCCAGGAGTTCAAGATCCCATCTCTACAAAAAGTAAAAAAAAAAAATAGCCAGGCATGGTGGTATGCACACGTAGTCACAGCTACTCAGGAGGCTGAGGCAGGAAGATCGCTTGAGCCTAGGAGTTTGAGGTTACAGTGAGCTATGATCATGTCACTTTACTCCAAACTTGGTGACAGAGTGAGACCCTGTCTCAAAATAAAAAAGATTCTTAAAAAGAAAGATAACTGTTAGAATTCTAACTGTAGTCAAATTGTGTCTTACACCATTCTGACTTAACTCTACAGTCAATAGTATGAAACTCAGCTCTGTAAATGGGGAGGAAACGGAAGGTTATTAGTAACTCACGAAGTACATAGTATCCTTTCAGCTAGAAAAGGGGAGCTTAAGGAGTACTATTGCAAATTACCCCAGTGTTCTAATTGTTCAAATGCAAATTTTTGTTGATCAGTTTTTATTAACATGAGATAGTGCTGTGTACCCTATATGAAATCTATTATGTGATTTTGTTGTAGTGTTTATATTAAAATGAAATTATGTGATTTGAATACTGAATTTTTTGCATATTGAAATGTTTTCCTTTTTTTACTTTTAGCCACATAAAGAAGATCCCTAATAGTCATTTCTCAACAATTATATAGTCAACTGATGTAACAATGGTACTAATATTGGGACGCAGACTAAACAGAGAGGATCTTGGGGTGCGTGATTCCCCGGCAACTAAGCGTAAAGTTTTTGAAATGGACCCCAAATCTCTGACAGGTCATGAGTTTTTTGACTTCTCTTCAGGATCATCCCATGCCGAAAACATACTCCAGATATTTAATGAATTTCGTGATAGCCGCTTATTCACAGATGTTATCATTTGTGTGGAAGGAAAAGAATTTCCTTGCCATAGAGCTGTGCTCTCAGCCTGTAGCAGCTACTTCAGAGCTATGTTTTGTAATGACCACAGGGAAAGCCGAGAAATGTTGGTTGAGATCAATGGTATTTTAGCTGAAGCTATGGAATGTTTTTTGCAGTATGTTTATACTGGAAAGGTGAAGATCACTACAGAGAATGTACAGTATCTCTTTGAGACATCAAGCCTCTTTCAGATTAGTGTTCTCCGTGATGCATGTGCCAAGTTCTTGGAGGAGCAACTTGATCCTTGTAATTGCTTAGGAATCCAGCGCTTTGCTGATACCCATTCACTCAAAACACTCTTCACAAAATGCAAAAATTTTGCGTTACAGACTTTTGAGGATGTATCCCAGCATGAAGAATTTCTTGAGCTTGACAAAGATGAACTTATTGATTATATTTGTAGTGATGAACTTGTTATTGGTAAAGAGGAGATGGTTTTTGAAGCCGTCATGCGTTGGGTCTATCGTGCCGTTGATCTGAGAAGACCACTGTTACATGAGCTCCTGACACATGTGAGACTCCCTCTGTTGCATCCCAACTACTTTGTTCAAACAGTTGAAGTGGACCAATTGATCCAGAATTCTCCTGAGTGTTATCAGTTGTTGCATGAAGCAAGACGGTACCACATACTTGGGAATGAAATGATGTCCCCAAGGACTAGGCCACGCAGGTGAGAAGACTGTTTTCAAATATAGTTAACAAAAGTTTTTAATATATCTTTAAACCTCCTGAATGCAATCTCAGTCTACCTGTGGCTGCTACAGGTAGACAGCCACTGTCTACCTGTGGCTGCTACAGGTAGACAGCCACTGTCTACCTGTGGCTGCTACAGGTAGACAGCCACTGTCTACCTGTGGCTGCTACAGGTAGACAGCCACTGTCTACCTGTGGCTGCTACAGGTAGACAGCCACTGTCTACCTGTGGCTGTATATAATTTTAGATTTATTTTGGATTGTATGTCACTAGAATGTCTTTCCTAGTGAATTCTAGATTCAACAGTAGCATTTTTTGTTATTGTTGTTTTGTGCTATCAAACAGTGTAGCAAAGGGTCTTTGCAACTGTGCATATCTCAACATATTTCTACTAATTTCTCTTAACCTTTGTAGGGCCCCAAACCATTCCACTTTTCTTTACAAAGAGTCTTTGGATACAGGGTAGCTAAGACTTTAGTAGGCTCTCTTGGACTGCCTCTACTTATAAAAAAACAATTTGCTCCTGGGCACAGGGGCTCATGCCTATAATCCCAGTACTTTGGGAGGCCAAGGTGGAGGAGCGCTTGAGCTCAGGAGTTCGAGACCAGCCTGGGCAACATAGCGAGACCTCATCGCTACTAAAAATAATTAGCCAGGTATGGTGGCACGGACCTGTAGTCCCAGTTACTCAGAAGGTTGAGGTGGGAGGACTGCTTGAGCCCAGGAGTTTGAGGATGCTATGAGCCATGCTCTTACTGCTCTCCAGCCTGGGCAACAGAGTGAGACTCTGTCTCAAAAAAAAAAGAAAAAAAAATGTTTGCACATCCACAGACTGGCCTTTGTCCTAACACAGAAGCATGAAATATAGAGGTGAATTAAATAAGCTGGTATACATTGAGTGAATTCTGAGATGTAAAATCCAGGCCTCAAATATTACTTAATTGTCACAGTTATTATATTTAATGTCAATCTCAATTTTAAAAAATCTTTTTTCTGAATGTGAAAATTACATCATCATTATAGAAAATTTGGAAAATGTGTGCTTAGGGGGTAGAATGCAGTTAAATATTGTAGCATATTTGTATCTTCTTCCAGTATATTATTTCTATAAAATACTTATCGATTTTAATTCATAAACTATAGAAAAATAATCTCCATGCCTTAATAGTGGAAGGAATATTTATTGTGAATAAGCAAGAAATGCTTGTTATGAGAAATATGACAGTAAATTATCCTTTTAATCCTTTTAATATTTTTCTAACAAAGCTAATGTTGGTGTTGGTTTTTTTTTAATTGTGGTAAAAAACACATAACAAACTTTACTGTCTTAATCATTTTTAATTATACATTTCAGTAATGTTAAGTATATTTACATTGTTGTGAAACTAGTATTTTTATTAGTTTATTATTGGTTTATTATTAAGCCATCTCCATTTTTTCTGTGAATTTACTATAGCATAGCTCATAAACCACATTTTTACTTAAATTTTGACTATCATTGTTTCGGAATGTTAAAAGTCAGCATACTGTGAGATAGCTTGTTTTTAAAATTTATACTAGTTTGAATAATGTATTAATTAAGAAAACTAAACAGCTTCAGAGCTGTGTGACTATTAGTTCTTCGAGAACTTTCATGAACACACAGTATCCCTCTAAAGGGAAAATCACTCCTTTTTCCAAGACAAATACCCCTGTAGCAGACTGAATGGTCTGAGGTCAGATGTGGCTAATAATACTCAGCCTGCATATCTCATAGGATTAGAGTAGGAACCAAGGGTTATATGTTGTAAAATCAAAATAAGACATTGATTACTAATATTTATAAAGACATAATTTGAATGCAATCAGATTGCAGCCTAAGGGTCCCATCACTCCTTTGAAGAGATACTTCTCCTAACTTACTTAATTATTTGATTTCCAAAAATGTATTTTATATCCAATTTTTAAGGGAATGAATCTATTTCCACAGTGAAACATCTATTTATAAATTGCAGTATCACCGTTCTTTAAGAGACAAGTATAAAAACCAAACTATAGTTCTGTTGAATTTGCAGACTCTTAAAAATACGATAGCAGATATTTATTTTATGTGGGCATTACATGAGTAATCCTTTATTTTATAACTCTGCTATCACCTTCTGTCCCTTACATTTATCTTTCACTTATCTGTTACTGCATGTTTGCTGTGGGAATTAGGAGACTGGAGAGACCACTGGGTGAAACAGGAGGATTTTATTTAGGTGGCCACCAACTTAGTGGATTAACATCTCAAGGCTGAGCAATGAACAAAGACAGGGCTTGACTTTTATTTATGCTGCTGAAGTGGAGTGGCTAGCCAGTGGCGCAAAATTTGCAGGGCAGGGAAACCAGGCTTGCAGAAGCAGAACAAAGGCAGTTAATTATACTGTGACAGGTTTTTGCAATTTAGGCATGTTTTGTGACTTTGCTGTGTTACAGAGAGAAAAACAGGAATGTATAAAACCTTTGCAAACTTGTAAAAATAGTTACAAAGCTAGTTAATGAGAGCAGAACAAAGAATGATGGTATGGGGAGAGAATGTTAGGGGGAGACTGATAAGAACTTGTTTTTCTCATACTTGCTTTTGGAACCCATTTTTTGGGGGCCTTTGCCTGGTTTTGCAGATAATGTTATTATAGCTCCAGCTGGACTTTGGATGTTGATCTGCTGAGTTGGTGGCCGCCTAAATAAATCCTCCTGTTTCACCCAGTGACCTCTCCAGTCTCCTGATTGCCACAACATGTTGGCATTAATCACTAGGAATTTCATTATCTGAACAATGTGTATTATTTGTACAGGTTCTCATCTTTCTGAGAAACTCCAAACTTCTTTGAAAGAGGAGTGATGTCTCTCTCCACTTCTTCGACAGCAGTTCATTCCTCTGACTTCTGCTCCAGTCACTCTACTGAAACTCCTCTCAATCAGGTCATCACTGACCTTCTATTTGTTATTTGCTAGCCTCTCTTCGGTCTTTATCCAGCTTGAGCTCTTTCGAATTTGATATTATTAATTGCCTTATCCATCTTGAAATACCTCCATTGGCTTCTGGAATGCCATTCTCCTCATGGTCCTCCTATTTCTCCAGTTGCTCTTTTTCAATTTAATGGTTCTTACTCCTACATCTAGTTTGAAATATTATCTGCCTGATTCACATCTCTTTGTTTTCCCTTATGTACTTGCCTAGGTGACCTTATCTCATCTATTTTCATGGTTTTAATTACCATGCATGCTGTTGACTACCAAACCAGCCCAGACTTTTCTCTTTCATTCATTCATTTATATTTCTTTTTCAAATTTTATATATCTTATTTATTTTTTATTGCATGTATATATTTCTTTTTAAATTTTTATATATGTTTTTTAGTTGACTGTGCATCTTTTTAAAATAACAGGCAAAATAACATTAGCACATTTAAACTTAATAATAATAATTCATATTATCTAATACACAATCTGTATTCAGACTCCCCCAGTCTTCCAAACTGTTCTTTAATAAACCTGGATCCAAGCTAGGATTACTCATTACATCAGGTTATTTCTGTGAAATCTCTTTTACTTCAAAACAGTTTCTTTTTTATGATTCTGACTTGTCAATGGGGAAGTTGTCCAGAAAAATCTTCTACCTTTTGGATCAGTCTCATTGCTTCCTTATGGCATCATTTAGCTGTGTTTCCTGGAAACTGGAAGTTGGTTCTATGAGCTTCAGTTAGATGAATATAAGTTAAATATTTATAGCTAGAATTAATCCTATGTAATGTGTATAATATATTGCATCATATTAGGAGTCACAGCATATCTGGGTATCCCACCATTAGTGATGCAGAGATTAACTCTGGTTTAGGGTGGTGGCAGTCTGATCCCTCCAATGTACAGTTAAGTTATATGCTCTATATCAGCCAGTGTTCCTTTAGTATCTATTCTGTGCCAAGTATTGTCCAGAGCTCAACCCATAATAGAAATTCTCCCTATATACCCACGTGTCTCTTAAATGACAGAGAAATCCCGAAAATGCATTATATTAAAAACAGTGTGGTGGTAGTTTCCCAGAAAGAGGACATAGGCCAATTTAAGAGCACGAAAGCTTTGATAATCTGCCCTGCCAGTTGTAAACCCTTAGGTGTGTGGAAAAAACAGTAGAGACTAATCACAGAAGGAGTAAAGCTTAGAAACAATGGCTGTAGGCCAGGTGTGGTAGCTCACACCTGTAATCAAGCACTTTGGGAGGCCAAGGCATGGGGGTTGCTTGAGCCCAGGAGTTTAAGACCAGTCTGGGCAACATAATGACACCCTGTTCCTACAGAAAAAAAAGAAAAAATTAGCTAGGCATTGTAGCATGTACCTGTAGTCCCAGCTGCTTGGGAGGTTGAGGCAAGAGGATCACTTGAGCCTAGGAGTTTGGGGTTACAGTGAGCCATGAGCAGGCCACTGCATTCCAGCCTGGGTAGCAGAGCAATACCCTGACTCAAAAAAATTCTACTGGCCAGGTGCAGTGTCTCACACCTGTAATCTCAGCACTTTGGGAGGCCGAGGCGGGCAGATCACGAGGTCAGGAGATTGAGACCATCCTGGCCAACATGGTGAAACCCCATCTCTACTAAAATGCAAAAAATTAGCGGGCATGGTGGAGCGTGCCTGTAGTCCCATCTACTTGGGAGGCTGAGGAGGCTGAGGCAGGGGAATCACTTGAACCTGGGAGGCGGAGATTGCAGTGAGCCGAGATCGCGCCACGGTACTCCAGCCTGGCAACAGAGAGAGACTCCTTTAAAAAAATTATTATTAATTAAAATTTTAAAAATTGACATTCTGCAAAAATGCTGATACTATATAACTGCACTACATCCTCTGCCTTTATTCAGAGTGCCCTTAGCATCTTTTTTTTTTTTTTTTTTTTTTTTTTTTTTTCTGAAACAGGGTCTCACTCTGTTACTCAGACTGGTGTGTAGTGGTGCCATCATGGCTCACTGAGCCTAGGCTCAGGTGATTCTCCCACCTTAGCCTCCCAAGTAGCTGGGACTACAGGTGTGCATCACCATCCCTGGCTTATTTTTTGTAGAAATGGGGTTTCCCCATGTTGCTCAGGCTTGTCCTGAACTCCTGGGCTCAAGAGATCCTCCCACCTTGGCTTCCCAAAGTGCTAGGATTACAAGCATGAGCCACCATGCCAAACCGCCCATAGCATTCATAATTTCCTCTCTTTCCTCCTTTCTTCCTTCGGCCCTCTTCCTGACTCCCCAACATAATTTTGAAACTTGTTTCTAGGTCAAAAGTTTAATATTAGTATGGAAAACATTTGAGGTAGAAAAAGTTCATATTAATACTTAGATGCATGTTTGGGCTCAGAAATACTTTTGAACTCTGTAGAGAATTAATATGGTAGCTAACTTAAACAGGTCTTAAATTTCATCTAATAAATACTTGAGTTACCTTTATGTGTCATCTCAGTATGCTAAGTGCTAGGCTTCAACCCTTTTCATCTGGAGAAAAGTAACTTACCTTTCTGCTTGTGATGGGCCTCTCTGCCCCAACCTCATCCCAATTCATGAATAAACTGATATTTACTCTGTGGTCCCTGACTGATGTTTCACATTCCTGACTATTGTTTAACAATCTGATTCTGGGCCAGGCGCAGTGGCTCATGCCTGTAATCCCAGCTCTCAGGGAGGCAAGAGGCGGGAGGATAGCTTGAGCCCAGGAGTTCGAGACCTGCCTGGGCAATATAGCGAGACCCCGTTCTCCAGAAAAAGGAAAAAAAAAAAAAAAAGACAAAAAAAAATAAGCGTAACAATCTGATTCTGATCTCTAGTACACCTAATTTCCATTTCTTGCCCCTGCTTTACTCCAAATACTGATTTCCATATTTCCCATACCAGCCTAAATATCAAACTTTTAAACTCATGATTGCTTGGTAGTGTGGTTCTGATGCTGCTGCTTTTGCATCCTGTCCTGATCCACATCCTTAGCACCTACCATAATGATTCCCTGGAAAGAGTCATTTCCCCTGATAGATGCTAATTTTCCATTTTGGTAGGCCTGGGCTGCCTACAAAATGAGGTTCCCAAGAGGAAACATGGATGGCACTAAACTGGGCAAGTGTCTTCTGATATATTGACCATATATGGCAAGTTGTTCGTGTCTATGAAAAAAATTGATGCCCTTTGCCAGACTCCACTGAGCAATAGACATAGCTAAGACTTAATAAGTTCATCATTTTGAGGTTGGAATCAGCCATTAAGTACTTGTCTCTTCTTTCTGCTATCTCTTACCTGATAATCAGTTACTATATAGTGAATATGGGAATCTAATGGCCGTAATGAGGGCAAGCCTCAAGTTCTGTTGAAAACAAATGAGAAGACCAAGGGAGTTCTAAATATATTTTTCCTTAAGAAATGGTGTTTGTGATTATTTAATAAATCCCTTCATTCCATATTTTGCAGGTGATAAAACTGAGGCACAGTTAACTCACTTGCTCCTAGTCACAAAGCTAGTTAGAACCAGAGCCAGGGCTAGAAGTTAGTGTTCTGAATTCCTATTCCAATCCCACTGAAGAATACTATTCTCCTATATTATAGGATGAGTAGCCTACCATTTATTGTTCATTGTTTTGAACTCGTTGAATTGTTCGAATTCATTGTTTTGAACTCAAATATTTTTACATAAAGAGTATACATTGTAAATCTCCCTCTTCTTAACCCTTCAGAGAACCATTGATTCTGCTTTCAAAGGATACCTTTATTACTAGTTTTTTGAACCTCTTTTAGAAGTATTCTTTGTCTAGCTGGGCATGGTGGCTCACGCCTGTAATCCTAGCACTTTGGGAGGCCGAGGTGGGCAGATCACCTGAGGTCACGAGTTCGAGACCAGCCTGACCAACATGGTGAAACCCCGTCTCTACTAAAAATACAAAAATTAGCTGGGTGTGGTGGTGGACACCTGTAATCACAGCTACTTGGGAGGCTGAGGCTGGAGAATTGCTTGAACCCAGGACTCAGAGGTTGCAGTGAGCTGAGATCGCACCATTGCACTCTAGCCTGGATGACAGAGCGAGACTCTGTCTCAAAAAAAAAAAAAAATTCTTTGCATAGTTGTAGATGAATGCCTCCCTACTTTTATGCAGATAGTAGGGTACAGCACTCACAGTTCTGCACCTTGCATTTCCCACTTAACAGTATCTTGGAAACTGTTCTATATCATCACACATAGATCTCATTATTATTACTATTATAGAACATTTCAAACTTGTTCTTTTGAAAGAGCTATATGGTATCCTATTTATGGATATACCATAATTTATTTTATTTAATCAATCTCTTTATGGATATTTAGGTTGTTTCTAATTCATTTTTTTGCCATTGCAAATGATACTTAGTGAATATTCTTGTACATTGTCTTTGCATACATACACTGTTAATTTATAGTTTGAATTACTGGAAGTAGACTTGCTCAGTCATAGGATATGTGCATTTTAAATCTTTACAGATATTATAAAAATTGCCTTTCAATTTATACTTCAACAAAAATATGAAAGTGCCTACTTCTGCACTCCTTTGCCAATATAATTTGTTTACATTAGTTTTTGTAAATCTTTGCTACTCTGCAAAGTGAAAGTGGTATCTCATAATTTTCATTTACATTTCCTTCCTTCCTCCCATTTTTTTTTTTTTTTCAGGTTCTCGCTCTGGTCGCCCAAGCTGGAGTACAGTGACACAGTCGTAGCTCACTGCAGCCTCAATCTCACAGACTCCAGCAAACCTCCTGCCTCAGCCTCTCTCTCGAGTAGCTGGAACTACAGGCATGGGTCACCATGCCCTGCTAATTATTATTTATTTTTTGTAGAGACAGAGTCTCACTTTGTTGCTCATGCTGGTCTCAAACTCCTGGGCTCAAGTGATCCTCCCACCTTGGTCTCCCAAAGTGTGCATTTACTTTTTTAGTGTAGATGATTGAGCATCTTTTCCTGAGTTTGAAAGCCATTTGTAGGTTGTTGGTTTTTTTCTGCAATCCATTGAACTCTAATGTATCCAAATTCTGATTGCAAATAGAAACAAACTCACCAGCTCAAGCATAAAAGGGAAATTTATTAACAGGATACAAGAGGCCGGGCACAGTGGCTCACACCTACCTGTAATCCCAGCAATTTGGGAGGCCGAGATGGGTGGATCACTTGAGGTCAGGAGTTCGAGACCAGCCTGGCCAACATGGTGAAACCCCGTCTCTATTAAAAATACAAAAATTAGCTGGGCATGGTGGTGCATGCCTATAATCCCAGCTGCTGCAGAGACTGAGGCAGGAGAATGGCTTGAACCCGGGAAGAGGCAGAGATTGCAAGATCGTGTCACTGTACTCCAGCTTGAGCAACAGAGTGAGACTCCGTCTCAAGGAAGAAAAGGATACGAGAATCAGTGTCTTGTAGGACGTAAGAGCAAAAATTCAATAAGACCTCAAAGAAGACTGGAACAGGCTACTAAAAAGCTATCAGAAACCAAGCTGTGCCTTCTCTCTACCTCTTGCCTCTGCTTTTCTCTGCATGTCTGCATCATTCCCTCCCATTAGTCTGGCAGAATATGGCCACACATAGGTTTGGGGTTGACATATTACAAGTTCAGTCAGTCAGAGAGAATGAATCTCTCCTTCTCTTGGGGAGACATAATCTCTGATGTAGCCAGACAACATTTTGTGGATATTTACCTATGGTCATGGGAGCAGAATCACGTAGCAGAAATGTGATGACTGAAAATCCCATCCTGTGCTAGGTTGAGCAGATGCCCAATAGTAACCGTTAATAGTAAGGTGGTGGTGGTGTTTTTTTTTCTTTTGTTCTTTCTTAACTTGCAGCAGGGTGGGAAAGGAGCAATATGTTAATTGGAGAAAATTTAGAGAATGGGAGAAGCAAAAAATGCTAATTAACAAATTAGCAAATTTTCAGCTCGAAGAGGTAACATTGTAAACCTTTGGCGTTTTTCTTTCTTTCTTTTTTTTTTGAGACAAGGTCTCCCTCTGTCACCCAGGCTAGAGTGCAGTGGCGCGATCATGGCTTGTTGCAGCTTAAGACTTCCCTGGCTCAAGGGATTTTCCCACCTCAGCCTCCTGAGTAGCTGGGACTATAGGCACGCCACCATGCCTGACTAATTTTTGTATTTTTTATAGAGACAGGATCTCACTGTGTTGCTTAGGCTGGTCTCAAACCCCTGGGCTCAAGTGATCCTCCCCCTGTTTTAGCCTACCAAAGTATTCTCTCTTTTTTTCTGTATGAATTTATTATTTCATTTACAGGGTTGTAATCTATTTCATAGTCTGTTTTTACCAGTTAGTATATGGTGTCTTTCCATAACATGAGTATTCCATAACCCACCCTTCCCAACATTTGTTTTTAATTTTCTACCATTAAGTAAGATGAGCATCTTTGGTGGCTACATATTTAAGCATGTCTGTGATTAGTTTCTGATGATAAATTCTTAGATAATTGCCAATTTTGAAAAGTTGGCATTTTGAGTCTTTTGATCAATACAGCCATTTTCATATAGAAGCAGTCCTACCTATTGCCGTTTCAGGTGGAAAGCCTTACCACACAAATTGATACTGTGTCCTCACCAAGTTTAAAAGATCTGGCCGGGAGCCGCAGCTCACGCCTGTAATCCCAGCACTTTGGGAGGCCGAGGCGGGCAGATCACGAGGTCAGGAGATCGAAACCATGTGTTAGGAGGCTAACACAGTGAAACCCTGTCTCTACTAAAAATACAAAAGCAATTAGCCGGGCGTGGTGGCGGGCTCCTGTAGTCCCAGCTACTTGGGAGGCTGAGGCAGGAGAATGGCGTGAACCCGGGAGGCGGAACTTGCAGTGAGCCGAGATCGTGCCACTGCACTCCAGCCTGGGTGACAGAGCGAGACTCCGTCTCAAAAAAAAAAAAAAAAAAATTAAAAAAAGCCCTAAGGCTTATGGCTGGTATAAGTGTCTAATGGGGTCATTTATATTGGTGAATTCACCATGATCCAGTGATTCCTCTAGGCTCAGGAACTTTTTCTTTTTATACAGTAAGAATAGATCAGACTATTAGAGGCAGATTTAACATTAAGTATGACAGACCAATTAACTCATCTCCTAGTCTGTATATATCTGTTTGCAATAAGAAATGGAATTATCAAGGAGACTACCTATTTTAAGTCAACCTGCCCAGTAATATTCTCTAACTATGGACAAGTCACTACATGGGAAGCCAAAGTTTTCAAAGGTCATTTGGCAAGCAAGGAATTCAAACAGAGTTAGTAGACCTTTAGAACTGAAGTTCTCTCAGCTAGTATAGCTTGAGGAAGTCTCACCCACCATCAAAATATTCTTGCCAAAAAACCAATACTATTCAAGGTAGCTT
This sequence comes from Pan troglodytes, assembly GCF_028858775.2. Lineage (NCBI taxonomy): Eukaryota > Metazoa > Chordata > Mammalia > Primates > Hominidae > Pan > Pan troglodytes. Next base: position 186,840,887 of record NC_086015.1, read on the forward strand.
AGCTTAGATTGTCTCTCCCTTAGATAATAATCTGAATGGGCACAGCAAATGTTTGCCTCGGTGATTCATCTCTTTGATTCATTTCTTTATTCATTTACTTATGGCTTCTACAGCTGACCCATCCCCTTTTTTGATACATAGTTTCTTTTAGATAAATTAGTACATTGAGTTTGGTAACTGTCATATCTTACAGACTAGAGAACCATTCTGTCTCTTTAAGGCTTAAAGCCTCATATCTCTATTTTAGTTCATTATTTTGATTTGATGGTTTGATTTTCAGGTATTTCTGGGTTTTAGAATGGTGAACAGACTATATCACTAGTATCTCTCCCTTATCCTTCCCAATTTCATACTACATGGAAACATTTCCTTTCCTATTGTATATATTTTAAAAATATATATTCAGATATTCTTATTAGCCAGGATCACTTTTCAACCCTTTTCTTTTGGGCACTCCCCATGTCTAGCATATTTGGCATTAATTACAAGTAGGTCAGTTATTTCAGCCAGCAATTCCTCTATTTCACCTTTCAAGATATTTAAACTGAATCCAATAATTATTTATTACATTTTAAAATGTGGTTTAGAATATCCTGTGGATTTTTTTTTTTCCCCCTGCTCTGTCACCCAGGCTGGAGTGCAGTGGCACAATCTCGGCTCACTGCACCTTCCACCTCCCGGGTTCAAGCACTTCTGCCTCAGCCTCCAGAGTAGCTGGGATAACAGGTGCCCACCACCACACCTGGCTAATTTTTGTATTCTTAGTAGAGACGGAGGTTTCACCGTGTTGGCCAGGCTGGTCTTGAACTCTTGACCTCATGATCTGCCCGCCTGGGCCTCCCAAAGTGCTGGGATTACAGGCGTGAGCCACCACGCCCGGCCCTATCCTGTGGATTTATGATTGTTTTATCTTTCACGTAAATCAAAGAACATGAACTTTTAATTTGATATTTTCTCAAATTAATGATAAAAGAAGATTTTTTTTAGATGTATTACCATTGTAAAAAGGATAATTTGGTCATCACACTTTCTTAAAAGCAAGTGGAGATAATTAATCCTAAAGTAACAAATATTTGTTATTGCATCATAGCAAAAAATCAGATTTCTTTTTTTTTTTTTTTTGAGATGGAGTCTCGCTCTGTCACCAGGCTGGAGTGCAGTGGCACGATCTCGACTCACTGCAACCTCCTCCTCCTGGGTTCAAGAAATCCTCCTGCCTCAGCCTCCCGAGTAGCTGGGACTACAGGCGCACGCCACCACACTCAGCTAATTTTTATATTTTTAGTAGAAATGGGGTTTCACCAGGTTGGCCAGGATGGTCTCGATCTCTTGACCTCATGATCCGCCCACCTTGGCCTCCCAAAGTGCCGGGATTACAGGTATGAGCCACTGCACCCGGGCTGGATTTTTTACTTTAAAGAATTAATGAAGCTGGGCATGGTGACTCATTCGGTAATCTTCGTGCTTTGGGAGTCCAAGGCAGGAGAATGGCTTGAGTGCATGAGCTTGAGACCAGCCTGGGCAACATTGTGACCCTGTCTCTACAAAAAAAAAAAAAAAAAATGTAAATTCACTAGATGTGGTGGCATGTGCCTGTAGTCCCGACTACCTGGGAGGCTGAGGTGAGAGGCTCACTTCAGCCAGGAGTTGGAGTTGCAGTGAGCCACAATCTCGCCACTGCACTCCAGCCTTGGCAATAGAGTAACACCTTGTCTCTATTTGAAAGAAAGAAAAAAAAAGAATTAATGAAATAGAGTGACAATGACATTCACTCTCTAGAAATAGATTACATGGGTGTCCAGAATTTTATTTATGCTATACTATCATCTTTCCTGCCATTTTGTTTTACTTGCCGTTATCAGCTGGAGTAACCTATTTCCTTTAAGGCCATTAGCTCCCTGCCTGAGATAAGTATTTCTCCAAGCTCAAGAAATAATGCTTTTATTGGGTTAACAGTCTGTGATGAGAACATCAGATATATCTAATTAAGCTAAAAACCATTTGGTTGCAAATAGGATATTTAATACAGGCAAAACTACTAGCTTGCTAATCCTTTCAGATAGACACACATTCTAGCAGACATTGAAGTTACCCTTTATTTATTGGTACTAAATGTTTTAGCAATTAGCTTCTCATGCTGTTTTCTCTTTCTGTTCCAAAGTACAAAAACAGATAACATATGTTTATTGGGCTAAGAAGTCTTGAAAAAGGCAAGCGAATTTAAGCAAAGGGAAAGTATAAACCAAGTAATGTACAATAAGGAAAGGATAAAACAAAATCCTATGATATATAATCATTACTCTGGATTTTATATTAAGACAAGTGATTTAACTTCAGTGACTAGCAGTGTTTGTTTTGATTGATTAATAAATAAGACTTTGAGGAATATCACCTTTTTTGAGGATTTGTCTTAGATTTTAAGTGTGTTTTAGGAAATACTTATATGGAAAGAATGATAGATAAGTCAGTAGTTATACTACTAAAGTATCTGGTGCTGTGCTCTCTTTATTTTTAATACTTTTATTTTGGAATTACTTGGAAAATAGTAAATATTACTGATAATATTTAGGTCCTTCTGTTAATGTTTTACTAAATACTAGGTAAAGGTTATATAATTTCCTGGATTCCTAAAAGTACTTTTGGTTGCATGTATAGAGAAAATTCTTTTCTCCCATATTTATTTCTGATTTTATAATGGAAAAAGTATGCCTGGCATAGAATAGGTACATGATTTGGTTAGTTGACATAGGTCTGAGTAAATGTAGCTAGAATAGCTCTGTTAAAAGAGACACGCCAATATTGCTTGTTTTTTCCTACTGTAATTGTGTAACAGCACACTGACTAAAATTACAAATCAGTGTCCTGATGTGGGTTTTTTTTTCCCCTCTATATTTAAGTAAGAGAAGAAGGATTGTTGGCATTTTTCTTTGTGAGACTTAACTTGTAGCAACCATAAAATGTAACTATAAAACATTTTCATTTAGATTATATTTGTGAAAAATATAAAAGCTAAAGAATTTTTAAATTCCTAAACTATCAATCGAATCTTATGAACAAAAAATTGTGGATAAGCTTTTGGTTATTCCTGTCTCTATTTTAAATCTAAAAAATGAGAGAAGCCAGTGATTAACAGAAACATTAGAATTCTTTTAGTGGTGTTAAATGCTGTTTTTTGCATTCTAAAAATAGCTCAGGCTCATTATTGGTTTGGAAATTTGTAATGATAGAAATGGGGGGAGCCAAACAATTCAGAGACAACTATCTTTAGCATTTTGGTATTTTCTTTCCAGATACATTTTTTAGATAGTATTGAATATGCCTAATGTACAGTTTTTCATCTTGCTTTTCTCCTTTAACATTCTTGTTATAAACTGTTAGCCTTTTTAGTGATTGCCCAACATTTTGAGTTGTATTACCTTAATTTACTTGACTTTGTATTTTAAAAATTAATTTCTGAACAAGTACATATACATATTCCTTTAAAGGGTGCTTGGATTATACTATGAATTAGTTTTTTAGAACTAGCAAGCTGATGAAAGAGCACCATTTTCCTACAGTTAGAAAAAAATGCATTATCTTACCTTGTGTGGTTATGCATATCTGAATCACTGCAAAACTGCATTTGAAAGTCATCCTTAATATTGCCAGGATTCTGATTGGGTTAGATAGGATCTTTGGACTTTTTTACAATTTTCAGGTCAAAACCAATAGAAGAAAATACCAAAAGAAATTTTCTGTGGAATAATGATGTCACTAGCTCCCCTATAAAGGTTCTCAAAGTAAGTAATTTCCAGGCTGTACCGTTTGGCACATGCACAGAGAAGAAACTTAACTGTTTATAATAGTGCGTGGTTTGTTTTTAGAGTTTTAAGAAAAAATCTGGAGTATATTTTAATGTAATATTATTATATTATTTATGTACGCTAATAATTATTATTTTAGGTCCACTGGCTATTCTGAGGTGATAGTTGTCGTTGGAGGATGTGAGCGAGTTGGAGGATTTAATCTTCCATACACTGAGTGCTACGATCCTGTAACAGGAGAATGGAAGTCTTTGGCTAAGCTTCCAGAATTTACCAAATCAGAGTATGCAGTCTGTGCTCTAAGGAATGACATTCTTGTTTCAGGTAAATACAGAATTATTACAGTAGCTACTTTTAATTTGGACACAGCTTCATTATTTTAAACATCAACAGTGTCTTAAAATAGTGAAATGTGAATACTCCCACTTGAGGAAGATCAGTTTACAACAAATAAAACCAAGAATGACTTTTTGCTCTTAAAAACAGGTACAAGGCCAGGCGCGGTGGCTCACGCCTGTAATCCCAGCACTTTGGGAGGCCGAGGCAAGCAGATCACCGGGTCAGGAGATCGAGACCATCCTGGCCAACATGGTGAAACCCCATCTCTACTAAAAAATACAAAAATTAGCCAGGTGTGGTAGTGGGCAACTGTAGTCCCAGCTACTCGGGAGGCTGAGGCAGGAGAATCACTTGAACTCGGGAGGCGGAGATTGCAGTAAGCCAAGATCGCGCCACTGCACTCCAGCCTGGTGACAAAGCAAGACTCCGCCTCAAAAACAAAAAACAAACAAAAAGCAACAACAAAAAAAACACAGGTACAAGATGACATGGAATGATTTACAAAAGATCCACCAGAAGATACCTTTAATCATGTCATATTTTAAATGCTCTCAAATGCATGTAGAATATGCTGTAATTTTTTAAACTTTACCTCTTTGCAAGTCAGAAGTACTCATAGAATTAAGCATTTCTAATTCACCCATGTTTTCTGAAATTCTCCGCAAAGTTTATGAAATAAGATTTGCTTTAAAATTCTTAACTTGAACTTCTTTATGATTGTGATATGTTACCTTTAAAATTAGAAAATAAAATGACAGACTTGTACAAAGTATAACTATAGTATCTATGATGGGAAGTCTGTTAATTGGTAAAATAATTTCACCAGCTTTGCAGATTATTATATATATTATCCACACTGAGAAATATAACAATATATACTTTATTTTTTACAATAGTATGCTTTTTGAAAAATCGATGAATTAAAAAAAAAACCTTTAGAATAATACCATTATTTGCATGCTTCTGATGTCTTACTCTTAAATTAACAATCTTTTATGTTTGTAAAATTCACATCCTATATTTAATTATTTTGGATCTATAATTATCACTTATCAAGATAACAACTGGTAAAGTTTAAATTTGCTCTGTAGAACTATTTCCATTAAATTTCAAGAGGTCTTTATTTATTGAGCTGAATTCTCAAATTCTTGAATTAGATGAATGAATTCCATGTTTTCTTTACCTATGCCTTGGTGGCACAGATCTCTTGGTGACAGCTATATCATGATAAATTATCGTGTGTGCATTGTTTTGCATTTCAAGGTGGAAGAATCAACAGCCGTGATGTCTGGATTTATAACTCACAGTTAAATATTTGGATCAGAGTTGCCTCTCTCAATAAAGGCAGATGGCGTCACAAAATGGCTGTCCTCCTTGGTAAAGTAAGAGAAACCACTTTTTATTACTATTGCTGGTACCTTTCCAAAGTAAATACCACAGCTGAATCTTTCATTTTACTCACCCTCTGGGTATTTTGGATTCAAATTGTATTTCCTTCCATTTCTAACCTCAATAGATAAACCAAAGATATAAACAATATGACACTGTACTTTTGAATGGATATTTTGTTCTCCTAATTTGGAATTCATGGCAGTGTAGCACATTTCTCTTCTCATGCATCACTGAAGTCCAAATGCCTAAGAAGCATTGGAAAATAAAGGAGTTACATCAAATACAGACAGGCCAATGTCTAACCCACGCAGTTTGTTTTCTTTTTACTAACTTTGCAAGTCAGGCAGAGATATATTTGTCCAAAGTCATGTATTTTATCTTTTTTATTTTAAATAAATATTAAGATAAACTCACTAACAGGCCAGGCACGTTGGCTCACGCCTGTAATCCCAGCACTTTGGGTGGCTGAGGCGGGCGGATCATGAGGTCAGGAGATCGAGACCATCCTGGCCAATGTGGTGAAACCCCATCTCTACTAAAAATACAAAAAATAAGCTGGGGTTGGTGGCGGGCACCTGTAGTCCCAGCTACTCAGGAGGCTGAGGCAGGAGAATCGCTTGAACCCGGGAGGCGGAGGTTGCAGTGAGCCAAGATCGCACCACTACACTCCAGCCTGGCAACAGAGCGAGACTCCATCTCAAAAAAATAAAAATAAAAATAAAAAAACTCACATTTTTAAAGAAAACCTATTTTTGACTGTAGCTAATGATTATTATAAACAATACATTATATGGGTTCTGAACCATCTACTGTCTGTAGGAACCTGAGAATCAAACTTTTTTTTTTTTTTTTTTTTTGAGACAAGGTCTCTTACTCTATTGCCCAAGCTGGAGTACAGTGGCATTATCTAGCTCACTGCAATTTCTGCCTCCCCAGTGCAAGTGATTCTCCTGCCTCAGACACCTGAGTAGCTGGGATTACAGGTGTTCGCCACCACACCTGGCTAATTTTTGTATTTTTAGTAGAGGCAGGGTTTCGCCATGTTGGCCAGGCTGGTCTCCAACTCCTGAGCTCGTGATCCTCCCACCTCGGCCTCCCAGAGGGCTGGGATTATAGGTATGAGCCACCGCACCTAGCCAGTTTCCAAACTTTTTAAAAGCAACTACAGGTGGAGTTTCCAAAATGCTTGGGACCAGAAGTGTTTCTGATTTTGGATATTTTTTTTTCTTTTGTTTTTAGACAGGTTCTCACTCTGTTGCCCAGGCTGGAGTACAGTGGTGCCATCACTGCTCACTACAGCCTTGACCTCCTGGACCCAAACTATCCCTTCTACGTCAGCCTCCCAAGTAGCCAAGGCCACAGGTGTACACCACAATGCCTAGCTAATTTTGTATTTTTTGTAGAGATGGGGTTTCTCCATATTGCCCAGGCTGGTGTTGAACTCCTGGGCTCAAGTGATCTGCCTGCCTCAGCCTCCCAAAGTGCTGGGATTACAGGCATGAGCCACTGCACTGGGCCAAATATTTTGGATTTTTTTCATATTTTGGAATATTTTCATTATATTCGTTGAGCATCCCAAATCAAAAAATCCAAGATCTGAAATGTTCCAATGAGCATTTCCTTTGAGCATTAATGTCATCACTCATAAAGTTTCAGATTTGGAACATTTTGGATTTCAGATTTTTTAAGATTTGGAAAGTTCAACCTGTATATTGTCTTTTAAAAAGTCATATCTAATACAAAAATTTATTACATAACAGATGAAAATACAACAGTTGTACCAAGGATTACCTTGGAGTCTTTAGCTTCTCCCTGCCCCCATCTCCATCTGCTCGTCCAAAACCACCTCAAATTAATGAACAACTAAAAGCAGCACACTTGCTTTCGCATATGTCTTTGGCTGATCTCCTAGCACCCCTTTCTAAGAAGATTGCTGTCTCATAGGCCCTCCTATGGAGACAGTTAAGTACCACCAATAAAAAAACAAAGCTCTAGCTGAGACAGAAATGGTGACCAGGAACCCTTCTTGGTCAGCCTCTTACTAGTCCTCCTTCCTCTCTTTCCCCACAGGGGTTTCTTAAAACTTCTATACTAGGCCAGTCGTGGTGGCTCACACCTGTAATCCCAGCACTTTGGGAGGCCAAGGTAGGTGGATCACGAGGTCAAGAGATCGAGACCATCCTGGCCAACATGGTGAAACCCTGTCTACTAAAAATACACAAATTAGCCGGGCATGGTGGTCTGCACCAGTAGTCCCAGCTACTCGGGAGGCTGAGGCAGAAGAATCGCTTCTGGCGGAGTTTGCAGTGAGCCAAGATTTTGCCACTGCAGTCAGCGTTCTGTTAGGAATCTAATTGCACAGCAGTAGGTGAGCAGCCACTGAGCGAGCTTTACCGCCTCAACTGCACCTCCTGTCAGATCAGCACACATTAGGTTCTCATAGGAGCATGGACAGCACATATGAGGGATATCTAGGTTGTGGCTGCTTATGAGAATCTAATGCCTGATGATCTGAGGTGGAACAGTTACATCCCCAAACCATCCCATCCCCGACCAGTCCCCCACCAGCCCCCCACCCAGACCTGTGGGAAAATTGTCTTCCATTAAACTGCTCCCTGGTGCCAAAAAGGTTGGGGACTGCTGCGTAGAATACTAGAGCTTCTCAAAACAGTTTATATATTTTTATTTTTTGAGATAGGGTCTTGCTGTGTTGCTGAGGCTGTAGTGCAGCAGCACAGTCATGGCTCACTGCAGCCTCGACATCCTGGGCTCAAGTGATCCTTCTACCTCAGCCTCCCTAGTAGCTAAGACTGCAGGCACACACCATCACACCTAATTTTGGTATTTTTTGTGGAGATAATGTTTTATCCTGTTGCCTGGGCTGGTTTCAAACTCCTGGTTTCAAGCCATCCTCTTGCTTCAGCCTCCCGAAGTGCTGAGATTACAGGCATGAGCCACCATGCCCAGCTCAAAACACAGTTTAAAAGCTGTTAATTCCTAACGACCTGGATCTAGTGTGCTGCTGCTGTCTGCAAGGCCAATGAAATAATGAGGACCTTGAGACAGATTTACTGGAAATAAAATATTAATAGAATCTTTTCTAAAACCGTTTGGTTTGTTAGTACTTACTATATTATATATAGTGTTTGAGGCTGTGCCTCAAGAAGGACAAAATATTACTGGAAAAGAGGGGCTAAAATAATCCAGGGGTTGGAAGGAGATGCTGATACAAAGGCAAATGAAAAGTACTGATGTCTCGAAAACCGTGTATGTATTGGTAAACTCAAATTTATTTGACAAAATAGGGTACTTGACTTGAAGATACCCAAAGCTTAGAAGCACTGAATCAATAAAGAAAAGGAATCATTCCTATCTTACACAGCAAGTACTCAATTCATGGAAGTCATTTTGCTAAAATTACAATATAGATTTAATTCAAGCTTATAAAACATACTTAAATTTATAAATACTCTGTTTAAGGAAACCTGGGATGGTTTAGAATATAGAATCTTAGGGGAGCACTCCCCAGTGTAACTTAGAAGTGTGTCTTAGGCTGCAATTCTCAAGAAAAAATAAAAAATTACCGGGTGCGGTGGCTCACGCTTGTAATCCCAGCACTTTGGGAGGCCGAGGCAGGCAAATCACAAGGTCAGGAGTTCAAGACCAGCCTGGCCAACATGGTGAAACCCTGTCTCTACAAAAATAAAAAAAATTAGCTGGGCATAGTGGCGGACACCTGTAATCCCGGCTACTTGGGAGGCTGAGGCAGGAGAATCACTTGAGCCTGAGAGGCAGAGGCTGCAGTGAGCTGCCTGCTGCACTCCAGCCCGGTGACAGAGTGAGACTCTGTCAAAAAAAAGAAAAGGAAAAAAATCTTAGAGTAGGAAGGGATGATGGAATAATGGAGAATATTTAATATAACTTGGTCATCTTATAAATAACCCCAAAGAGATCAAGTCACTTCCCAAGATTACACAAAAAATGATAAAGCAGAGGCAAAAGCTCAGACTTTTCTTAATCTAGAGGCCTTTTATCTTGATGCTCATGGCATGTATCATATTTTAATTTACACATGTAGGAATACGTATTAAAGTTTAATCCTCAAAATTATGCCATGTGATAGATACTATTATTGTCTACATTTTAAAATTGAGGAAATATAGCCAAGCATGGTGGCAGGCACCTGTAATCCCAGCTACTCAGGAGGCTGAGGCAGGAGAATTCCTTGAAGCCAGGAGGCAGACATTGCAGTGAGCTGAGATCACGCCATTGCACTCCAGCCTGGGCAACAAGAGCGAAACTCCGCCTCAAAAAAAAAAAATTATAAAATTGAGGAAATAAATTTGAGTCTCCAAAAGGGTAGATAAATTGCCCTTACATTGGATGGCAGAGCTGGTGATCAAAGCCTGTGCCCTTAATTGCTACATCGTGCCACAGGTTCCATACTCCATATAGCTGTGTGGACTTTTGTAAGTTACTTAACCTGTCTGAGCTGCATAGTGTTGGGGACACAAACTCACCAACAGATTATTTTAACATAATGTGAGAAATGCATGATAGAAGTGGCATTGAGTACTGTGGAAATTTGGGGGTGCACAGAAAGATAAATTGTGGACAAATTTGAAGGACAAGTTATGAAATGTGGCCTTGACCCTTAGACATTCATTGTTGAAATATTAAGAGGAACTGATAAAGTATTTTAGGAAGAATAATCTGTGGTTTAGAGAGAACAAGAGTGGAGGCCAGGAGGTTATTTGAGAGGAATGAAATGTTGTGGACCCTCAAGTGGGTGATGGCAGCGGGAAACGTAAAGGAAGGGGTATATGTGAAAGATGCTGTGGAAGAAGACTCAGTGGGACTTAATAGTTAATTAGCTATGGAGGGAAGAGTTAATGATGACAGTCCATTAAGAGAAATGTGAGCTGGGCGTGATGGCTCACGCCTGTAATCCCAACACTTTGGGAGGCTGAGGCAGGAGGATGGCTTGAGAGTGGGAGAATGGCTTGAGGCCGAGAGTTAGAGACCAGCCTGGGCAACAGAGGGAGACCCTGTCTCTGTGAAAAATAAAAATAAATTAGTAGGGTGTGGTGATACACACCTGTGGTTTCAGCTACTTGGGAGGTTGAGGTGAGAGGATTACTTGAACCTCGGAGGTTGAGGCTGTAGTGAGCTGTGATCATGCCACTGCACTCCAGCCTGAGCAACAGAATGAGACCCATCTCCAAAAAAAGAAAAAGAGAGAGAGAGAAACGTGGATGTTAAGCTGCTGGAGAGCTTTGTTAGGTTGAAAGTTCCCTATATAAACCATGGATTTTTTGCCTATAAGCCATTTAATAAATATCTTACTGATTGGTTCACCTGTTATATAAAGATACTAATTTGCCCTACCTTTCTCATATTTGTGAAAAGAAAATGTACATAAAAGCTCTGTGAACTTTAAAGTTCATTTTGTGTCAAGTACTTTTCTAGGTATTGTACGGACTAAAAGAAAGGCCTGACCAGCACTCTCATAGTCTAGTAATTCTTTCCTAATATTTTAGTTTCACAGCTCTAATACTTTATAATAATCAAATATTTCATTACCCATAAGTGTGAATATTTAAGCTAAATTGTACCATTCTCAGTGTGAGCAATATTACCCCCAAGGGGGCAAAGATTGTTTCTTAGAAGATGAAAAAAAATGTACCCTTTCATGTATAAAGAACAGATATACATACATTAAGGTAAATAGATACACAATTTCTCTGTGGTATTACAATTTTATTGAGGGAAGACTATTAGGAAGAAAATACCTAAAAAGGCTCCGTGGATTGTGATGGTGGTAGGGGATGATGATTTTTTAAAAGGTTCAGAAACTCTGAGCTAAATATATTGCAATTATATTTATTTAGCAAGGGCGTTTTAAAGAGAAGAGATCCCTTAATTCTTTAACCAACTACTTCAAAATTCAGACTTTTGATAATTAAGATTTTTCCATGTATTTTCATATAGGTATATGTTGTCGGTGGCTATGATGGGCAAAACAGACTCAGCAGCGTAGAATGTTATGATTCCTTTTCAAATCGATGGACTGAAGTTGCTCCCCTTAAGGAAGCCGTGAGTTCTCCTGCAGTGACTAGCTGTGTAGGCAAACTGTTTGTGATTGGTGGAGGACCTGATGATAATACTTGTTCTGATAAGGTAAGCCATGCACTTTTAAAGAAATTACCAATATTAAGTACAAGAAGGGAAATACAGAAGGCTTATCAAGTAGGTAGCCAGGTCACTCAGTGTGAGGGGTCTTTTAAAAATTTTCTGGTACTATATGCTTTTGGAGAAAAACATTGAATTCTGGGTTGCTAAAGTGAGACTCTAGTATATCTAACAATTTGCTCTAACAAATGTGATCCAATCTTTTTGAAATGAGACTATCTGTGTAGAAATTTTCTACTAAATTGTTCTGAGCCTTTGCTGTCATCTACAAAATCTAAAAACTATTTATACAAAACACAGTTGAGAAGTGAATTAGCAAAGGGTAAGACATAGTAACTAAATATGCTGCTTCCAACTGGGTCATTTTCTACATACTTTTGAAGTATTTTTCAGAAAAAAGAAAAGGAAAGGAAACCTCCATAGTGTAAATAGAGGATGGCTCAAAGTTGTTCCGGTTCAGTAAACTTCTGGGACGAAAGAATATGTGCTATCCTGACATCTCAGGAAATGTTTATTCTGGAAAAAAGCATCTAATGCCTAGCTGGTTTAGCACTGTTAACTGAATTTTGTCAATCTATTAATTCTTTTTCTAAATTCAGTTTAAAATAATGTGATCAAATGTTACTTATTTAGAATTTGTTATTTCAGAATTTGTGATAATTCAGAGCATACTGACTGAATTGAGGTTTACTTGTTTTCTTTTGAAGAAAGGACTCCCTAAAAGCATTAAGAAGTTATATTCAGATGTGAGGCATAGTTATCCTACATAACACAATTGTGAAAAAATTTAGACTGTTAATTTTAGTGGACAAACCTGGTGGCCATTCATTCTAGAAACAATCTGTGTGTTTGGTACTCTATTCTGCTTGATAGTAATAAATTTGCATTTTATTTGAGAATGTTCATAATTCAGACATTTCACTATCAGGCTAACCTCTCTTAATTCTCTGAATTAATAGGATTTTATTTTAAATAATGTTTGTAGGTATTGGTAGATTCTTTATTAAGTACATTTCCATTTTTGTTTAGAAATTTTAATTATATATTTTTATATGTTATTAGGTTCAATCTTATGATCCAGAAACCAATTCTTGGCTACTTCGTGCAGCTATCCCAATTGCCAAAAGGTGTATAACAGCTGTATCCCTAAACAACCTGATCTATGTTGCCGGTGGACTGACCAAGGCAATATACTGTTATGATCCAGTTGAAGATTACTGGATGCACGTACAGAATACATTCAGCCGTCAGGTAATAACATAAAGCAGTACAAAAGAAAAATAAATCTAAGAGGGACCAAGTACATAATCATTATTAATACACTGGAATTTCAATTTTAAAATATTTCAGGCTGGGCGTGGTGGCTCACGCCTGTAATCCCAGCACTTTGGGAGGCCGAGGTGGCTAGATCACTTGAGGTCAGGAGTTCAAGACCAGCCTGGCTAATATGGTGAAACCCCGTCTCTACTAAAAAATTATGGCCAGGCATGGTGGTTCATGCCTGTAATCCCAGCACTTTGGGAGGCTGAGGCAGGCCGATCACCTGAGGTCGGGAGTTCGAGACCAGCCCGACCAACATGGAGAAACCCCGTCTCTGCTAAAAATACAAAATTAGCTGGGCCTGGTGGCGCATTGCCTGTAATCCCAGCTACTAGGGAGGCTGAGGCAGGAGAATTGCTTGAACCCGGGAGGCGGAGGTCACGGTGAGCCGAGATCGAGCCATTGCACTCCAGCCTGGACAGCAAGAGTGAAACTCCGTCTCAAAAATAAATAAATAAATAAAAATAAAATAAAACAAAATAAAATAAAAAATTAGCTGGGTGTGGTGGCACACGCCTGTAATCCCAGCTGCTCAGGAGGCTGAGGCGGGAGAATCACTTGAACCTGGGAGGCAGAGGTTGCAGTGAGCCGAGATCATGCCACTTGCACTCCAGCCTGGGCAACAGAGCGAGACTCCGTCTCAAAAAAGTAAATAAATAAGTAAAATAAAATATTTCATGTTTGCTTGAATTATTTTATATATTTTTCAAAACTCCACATAAAGCATATGGTAACCTGTTTTGAACTCCTTCCAAGGGGTCATTTTATTAAAATAACTTCCTTTTTACCATCCCGTGGAGAAGTATCTGTTACACTTGGGCTGTTCTTTTTTTTTTTTCTCTTGACTTTTTTCACAATCCTACTCCAGTATTTATCCCCTCTCTTTCATATTTCAGAAGAGAAGTATGTTCCCAAACTTGTTGTTTCTTTGGTTAGAGGCTGGGAAATCTGTTATTTCTGTTATAAAGGAAATGGCTGTGCTCACCTTTCTTTCATCCATGTATTCTACCCGGAGCCCTACTCCCTACCCACACTGCCACCTCCCAAAAGGCCTTTTCCCCACCTTTTGATTCATGGCTCCTTTTCCTTCCACCCCCAAAATGCTTGATGGTTCTGATGCTGAAAATCTGGCTCTACACATACCACTCTAGAGATGTACTCTCAAAGGTCACTGCTAATAATCTCCTCACTCTTGTTCATACTCTCTTGTTTTTCTACCCAGTCCTTAAATATGTTCCTTGAGCCTGTCCTCTGTCCTCTTCCCAGTTTATACTCTTTCCTGAATCATCTCATTTACTGCTCAGCACTGATGTCTTCCAAGTCTGTATCGCCATCAAAGCCTCTCTCCTGTGTTCCAAACTCAAATTTCTAACTGCCTATTTGATATTTTATTTGATATTTTACACGGGTATTTCAAGATTTGAAATTTCAAATAGAACTCACCTTCTTCCCCAAACCTATTTTTTCTATATTTCCAAATAACCTAGAAACTTAATTTATTAGATTATCTTTTTCTTCTCTTAAATTGGATTAATCTAGCCTATCAGTTCTCCTATTTTTTCCATTCCTATTGTTTCTATTTTTGTTCAAGTTCTTACCAAGTTTTACCTAAACAAACAAAAATACTCTAATTAGTCTTCCTTTCTCTAATAGCTTGTCTTGCTAGCTCATTTAGCATCAATTTTCTTTCTTTCTTTCTTTCCTTTCTTCCTTCCTTCCTTCCTTCCTTCCTTCCTTCCCTTCTTTCCTTCTTTTCTTTCCTTCCTTCCTTCCTTCCTTTCTTTCTTTTTTTGAGACGGAGTTTCACTCTTGTCACCCAGGCTGAAGTGCAATGGCGCGATCTCCGCACACTGCAAACTCCGCCTCCTGGGTTCAAGTGATTCTCCTGCCTCAGCCTCCCGAGTAGCTGGAATTACAGGCGCCCACCACCAAGCCCAGCTAATTTTTTGTACTTTTAGTAGAAACGGGGTTTCACTATGTTGACCAGGCTGGTCTCAAACTCCTGACCTTGTGATCCACCTGCCTCAGCCTCCCAAAGTGCTGGGATTACAGGCATGAGCCACCATGCCCAGCCTATTATTTTTCAATAAATCTACTTATTGTCTCTTCTTTGATTGGAAACCTATTAAATAAAATCCAAAACTTTTACCACTTCATTCTAGACCTTCTATTGCCTGACCTTCATTTGACCTTTCAGCTTCACATTCTATAACTTTACCTCAGGTACCTTAAGTATCTGTCATTTGTAGTCTCTAAACAGATCATAAATGTTCTTGCCCTGGTTCATGCTGTCTTCTTATCCTGTAATGCCTGTTTTACCTTCTCTACTTGTAATTCTACTTATCTTTCAAGGACCACTTCAGTACAACAGAGTTTAACTGGGGCAGAATGGATCTATTTTGCTTTCTGATCTGTTAAAGCACTCATACCTCTTATGGCAATTGTATATTCCCTTATGGGTATAAATGTTTATTTCCTATACTAGAATTTAGTCTTCTTGAGGACACTATTTCTTCTAACTCATCTTGTATGTATCTTGCATTTATTTCTGCATAGTAAATATATATATATTGAATAAGTAAACAAATGAGGAAGTACCAGAGGGACTTAATTTTAAGATAATCTTATTTGCAAGGTACATTAGAGATACAGCATAGATTATAAGGATAGTGAATAGGGTTTGAATGTAAAACCACTTTTCTAAAGTTGTTGACATTGAGGTATAGTCTCCAATTAGTAATATATATGGAGTAACATTGCCCCAGTTAATGAAAGGGACATAATAGGCACTTCAGCTTCATGGTACAGAATGAGTATTACGTTTTCTCCCTCTCATATCACATGTAAGTAAAAATAAATCACATTTCTCCAGCTCAGGGACCTCCCCTGGAAAACCATTCTCCAGCCCTACAGAGGCGACAGTGTACCCTACTTGCATGAGAATCCTCGTATGGTCAAGTATTGAGACTTATTTCTAATTTTTAAAAAATCTAAGCTGCTTTTTATTGGTTTATTTCAGTGAAGATTATAAAGAATGATGCATTTTTATTAAGAATTACTGCTCAAGCTGGGTGCAGTGGCTCATGCATATAATCCCAGCACCTTGGGAAGCTGAGGCAGGAGGATCACCTGAGGCCAAGAGTTAGGGACCAGCCTGGGTGACACAGTGAGACCCTGTCTCAAAAAAAATTTTTTTTAAAAAGAAAGAAAAAAGAAAAAGAATTACCATTTATTCGGAACTTTGCTATATTGTATAAAACGATAACAGTTTAGGAAGATAATTGCCAGTATGTAGCATATTGCAGGGCATACATGAATATTTTTTAACTAGGTTATTGAGATAAAACTGAGAAAAATAATAATAATAGGACACACATGGCACATTTTCTCTAATTAAACAACATTCATTGACTTTAGAAATTTAAAGAAAATAAACATTTGGATCAGAAGTATATTAAGTCTAACAAAGACAAATCATTGAAGTTCAAATCTAGTACTGGGATTTAGGTGATTATTTTCTCTCCTCTGTTTATTGTTACCACCAATGCTACTAAATACATCTATGCACACATTGATCTCGGCTCACTGCAACCTCTGCCTCCCGGGTTCAAGTGATTCTCCTGCCTCAGTCTCCCAAGTAGCTGGGATTACAGGCGCATGCCACCACACCCAGCTAATTTTTGTATTTTTAGTGGAGACAGGGTTTTGCCATGTTGGTCAGGCTGGTCTTGAACTCTTGACCTTAGGTGATCCGCCTGCCTCGGCCTCCCAAAGTGCTGGGATTACAGGCGTGAGCCACGGCACCTGGCCTTATGCACATGTTATTGATAGGTAATTTTTGAGCCATGTGTGATTGTTTACGCTTTTAATGCCAACTGATGAAAAAGGATAAATCAAACTAATTTCATTGTATACAGTTAAATGAACCCAATACTGTTGCTTTTTTAAATGCTTAGAATATTAAATGCAAAAAAGAGCTGAAAAAAATGAGGTCTTTATTTTTTATAGTCCTAATGGACCCTGCCTATTTCTGTGTTTGTCCTTCACCATTTCCACGCCTCTTTTGACTTTGCATAATTCCTAAAAACACAGCTTATTATTCGAAACATATTTTGCTTTTTAACCTGTGTCAGGAACATCCTTTAAAAAAAATTGTAGGATTTTTAAAAAAGTCAATGATGAAGACTTTTTTTCTCTCTCTTCAGTAGACCAGGTATTTAAAATACCATTAAAGATTAGAATAATTAAATGAAATCTGATTCTTTTTGTCTATTGTTGACAGTTTAACATTTTAAGCATACAAAAATAACGAGAGGGTTTTTTGGTTTTTTTTTTTTTTCTTTGCAATGTTAGGATCATGTTTCGTTTCAGTCTTTAAAAATAACATTAAAACTTTATATATTGATAAATTATTGTTCCTACTAGCTGCCCTTACTCCTGAATGAAGAGTAAGTTTTTCATACAGTATAAACAAACAGAGTAAATGGTATTTTACTAGCATGAAATAAGCTATTATATCGGATAGAGGTAATTTCCTGATATGAATACTTGGTTTCAAGGTTCTTTGCTTTATTTAACTCTCAGCATTATTATCTGAAATGGTATTAATTACCAGACCATGTAATTATATATTGTTTTAGAATCATCCTCAAAATAACTAGAGGTTCAATAGTGGGAACTAGCTTATACCTGAAAACTAAGGTTTTTGTTTGTTTTTATTATATTCAGAACTTGAAGAATTTATAGAAAGCACTTATTGTGCTTTAAATGAAAAATATTAGAGTTTGTTCCATAATTGGTGCAATTCATGGGGGTGTGGTATTCTGAATTAAAGTGTCTTTCACTATATGATAATAGGCTAAGTCATTCTGGGTGTCTATAAATTCTAATATAGGCATTTTTAAGTACTCACAAATTATTTCAGACCTAAAGATAGTATCCTTCTATTATATAAAGCCATCAAGATTTAATTTCTTCTATAAGAGCAAAATTTATATAAAGCAAATTTGGTCAAGTAAAAATGCTTATTGAACTCATTGGTAGAAACTATTTCATTGTTGGTTATGTGGAACCAGGATAATAAGGTGCAATAACTCTCTGAATTAAAGTGAAACTTTAATTGGAAATGGAAGAATATCTGGCCTGCAGTATAACCAGATGCATGTAATAGTGAGTCAGTTGTTAATGTAGGGTTTTTTGTTTGTTTGTTTGTTTGTTTGTTTTGAGACGGAGTTTCGCTCTTATCACCCAGACTGGAGTGCAGTGGCACAACCTCAGCTCCCTGCAACCTCCGCCTCCCGGGTTCGAGCAATTCTCCTGCCTCAGCCTCCCGAGTAGCAGGGATTACAAGCACCCCCCACCACGTCCAGCTAATTTTTTGTATTTTTAGTAGAGATGGTGTTTCACTGTGTTGACCAGACTGGTCTCGAACTCTTGACCTCAAGTGATCCACCTGCCTCGGCTTCCCAAAGTGCTGGGATTACAGGCATGAGCCACCATGCCCAGCCAGGTTTTGTTTTTGAAGAATCACTCTCATCCTTGCAAGAATATTTGTTTTATATAGTAACTGTATTATTGACAGAGAATAATAAAATTTAGCTTAGAATCCCATTGTGTGGGAAGTTAACTGTAAGATGTTATTTGAGACATTTCTATGGCCCAGCCAAGGCTCCTAATAACAGTGTTTTGTTAACTTAGCTATAAATTTTTTCCTCATTCATTCATTCAATTTTTGGGTAATCCCATATAATGAATATTGTTCCTACTCCTTGGTCATGTAACCGCCACTTTCTATAATAACCTTCCTGTAATAGGAGAAGCAAGCCAGGCTCTTAAAAGATGCTTTTGCTTAACTACCATTAAGTTAAAACCCTTTTATCAGTCGACATCCTACCTCCCACATCTTGGCCCCAATTACTAACATATAATCTTTTTTTTTTTTTTTAACTTTTATTTTAAGTTCAGGGGCACAAGTGCAGGTTTGTTACATAGGTACACTGTGTCATGGGGGTTTGTTGTACAGATTGTTTCATCATTCAGTTATTAAGCCCTAGTACCCATTAATTTTCCTGATCCTCTTCCTCCCCTAACTCTCCACCTTCTGAAAGGCCCTAGTGTATCTTGTTCCCCTCTATGTGTCCCTGTGTTGTCATCATTTGGCTCCCACTTATAAGTGAGAACATGCAGTATTTGGTTTTCTGTTCCTGTGTAAGTTTGCTAAGGGTAATGGCCTCCAGCTCCATCCACGTCCCTACAAAGGACATGATCTCGTTATTTCTTGTGGCTGCTACTGACATAGCATCTATCTTGAAATTCATTTCATTCATGCAAAGTTATCCAGCACTCACACAGAGAACAGAGTTGGGCCAAAGGACCTTAGCTTTTATCATGTCTCCCTTTTTTTTGACTGTGCTAAAGCATTATTTTGCTTTTCTGTTTGTTACCAAATCCTTTATCTTCAATGGTTAATTTTTTGTTTATATATTTGGTTAAACAGGAAAACTGTGGTATGTCTGTGTGTAATGGTAAAATATATATCCTGGGCGGAAGACGGGAAAATGGAGAAGCCACAGACACTATTCTCTGTTATGATCCTGCAACAAGTATCATCACAGGGGTAGCTGCAATGCCCAGGCCAGTGTCCTATCATGGCTGTGTGACTATTCATAGATACAATGAGAAATGCTTTAAACTCTGAAGACAGGATACCTCACCGAAGAAGCCACACTGATCCAAGATGGGAGGTTTTAAAAACTCTAGAGTGGGAACTTCACATATCTCCTTTGTGCCATATGCAAAAAAATAGTAAAAATAATAATTTGGTGCCTTTCTCCTCAAAATATCAATCTTTCAAACTATAATAAAGCCTTTCCTATAATTGAAAAAAAAACTTTTTTGTTAAAGGTAATGGTGGTTGTTACTTGGCCTTTGAAGAGTGTACCTTTGTAAGTATTTGTAAGAAGTCTATGTGAATTAGGAAATGTCTGTCTGCATACCTTTTAGGAACGTGTGAATGGTGTCTTCACTTATTATGTATGTTTATCTGTATGTATATTCCTTATTTTGTCATATATGTAGAGAAAATTGCATGACTTGAGGCATCATTTAGGTTGAAGAAGTTAATGCTTAGAATGCATTCTAGGAGAAAAAATCAGTTTTAAAAACCTTTGTTGCTAACAAAGTATATCCAGATTGGTTAATTTTATTGAAGGGTTTTTTTCTGTAATTGATAAAAATGTAATGACAACAATTCAGGCATCATAAAATATTGAACTATTGTGACTTTATTCTTAGAATTGCTGTCTTACATTAAACATGTTTTTAGGGGGAAGTTAGGTAGGAGATAGAAAAATAAGTGCCCCTACAAGGGGGATTAAAATTACAAGTTAATTCCTAAGAGAAAAATGGAATGGCCTTTGAAGGAAAAATGACCCCCTATGGCTCTCAAAGTTTTTATGCATCATCTCTTCAATCCTCTAAGAAAGCTTCTTTTCTTAACTTGATAAAGCAGTTGAAACCCATTTTGCAATATTGTTTTGTGAAAAACAGGGACAGACAGCCAGGCACAGAGACTCACACCTGTACTCCCAACTACTCAGCAGGCTGGGGCAGGAGGATTGCTTGAGCCCAGGAGTCTGAGGCTGCAGTGAGCTATGAACGCACACGGCACCCTAGCCTGGGCAACAGGGTGCAACACTGTCTCAAGAGAAAAGAAAAAGAAAAATAGGGGTAGGTTTTCCTTCCTAGCCCAGTAGAGTTTGACCTCATTAGTATGGTGCTTTGGGTGAGGACCTCTTCCTTGATTATCCCACTTTCTAGTGAACAGCTAAAATTCCTGAGAGTCTCTACTGTTAAGGTACCTTTAATAGGATAAAGCAGGGACCACCTATCTCAGTGGGTCCATTTTTCTTTTAAAATTAGTTATCTGAAAAAACTTAGCAGTAGTTCCCATCTTTAAGGTAAGTCTTTCATTTGGTCCCCATTGTGTAAAATACTAATCAACATTTTCAAGCTTCTGTACAACAGACTGCTTTTGTCTAGATTCTCAACTCCACTTTATAAAGCTTATCAGTTTTCAGAGAGGAATGTGAATTTTTTTTTCTAATGCAAATAGATGGATATGGCAGGAACTACAGCATAAGTGATTATTGTGATTCTGGGTGGACGGATATAATTTACAACATTTAGGGATGTTCTAGGTAGCCTGCTGTAGTTTGACTTCCAGTCACTGTTGTCTTTCACATTATAATTTGTATATTTCTTGTGATAGAAGGGATGATGCAAATATGTAATTAGAGTGTCACCAGATTTCTGTTAAAACCAAGGTTGAAATAAAAAGCCTAACATTGGTAAGCTACATTGTTTTCTCATTTTAGAATGATTCAGAGATTTCAGATAGACATTTTTTAAACTTTAATGCTTAGCTAGAATCTACATTCTGAGGAAAACTCTAAAAAACTTAAAAATTTTTAGGGAATTTTTATTTTTCAAATCATAATTTTAAAATGATAGATACCATTTTGTGATAACAACAATTCAGAAAACAATTTTCTATCCTCTTAGTTGAAAGAATGTAGGTACAGTTTGGATACTTGTACTTTAATTTTAGAGTAAACATCTGCATTATACTCTTGTAGATAATAGAATTATTTAGTTAAGAAATTCTTTACAGTAAATGAGATAATGTGTGAAAAAGTATTTTGTAAATGCTGAGGATTCTACAAATGATAGTTGTTATTTTCATGTGTATTTGTAAGATCATGTCCATTTCATGAATATAGGACTTCACATAAAAAAAGACTTTCTCAAGATAACTTTATATTCTAGTATTTTTCTGTTGTAAAAAGTATTAACTGTTTACTTTTATTTTGTTATACATTTATTTTAATATCCATGTGTTTATTATAGTAAATTTGAAATGAAATCCTGAAAAACAGAATTTTTTTAAACACAGACCTCACACCAATATTAATTTTTTCTCTACATAATTTAAAACTACATAAATTAAGTACTTAAAATTTATATTGAAGGCCACCAAGAACTTAGGTTGAATCTTAGAAAATTTAAATAACTATTTTTAAAGTTACCCAACTTAATATTTTAATTTTTTAATATTTATCTTCCTTTACTAATTCTTGATAAATAATAGCATTAGACTTGATAAAATAAAAAAGAATTTTAGAGTAGAATTAATATATCAAAAGGGGTATATCAACCAAATTGGTGTCAGATTGTATTCATTCTCTCATCACATAAAGATTTTTCTTTTGATAGGTGATGCTCATATGAACCTTTGGTTCAGAATCTATATATGTACATGTGTATGTATGTAGATAGTATGGTTGTATACACACATATATACCAAACACCATGAATTTTAGCAGTCTGTGATGATCAGCAAAAAAGCACATAAAGTAAAAATTAGTTGACCATGCTAAATTCAATTCTGGAAGATTTTTTTATTTGGGCATTTCTAGAACTTTTTACATTTGAAAGTACATGATGAGTATTAGTAACGATGACTTATGTATAATCAGAATCTTTGTGACAATTTAGTTTTACAAGGTCAGAAGAGATGAGTTTGCTAAACCCAGCTGTGATACCTCAGTTGGAAAGGGAATTCAAAGGTATGCTTTGTAGAACAGAAAAGTACAGTTTTTTTTCATGAACTTTAATCATGTTCCGTTTTTCCTCTGTGTGAGTCAGCTACAAAAGTGGTCTAATTGTTACAACAGTAGAACTTCCTCCTTTTCTACTCTAATCTTCCCACTGACTTTACTGCACAGGTATGAAATACTAGTGTATTGGATCTTCAGTAACCTTTTTATTTCCTAGATGATTGAAATATAGGTATTTACTCCATTTAAACCAGGTGATAAGATGATGTAAATACTCAGGGAGGGTATTAACTTGTTACTTTTGCTCGTTTGGGGTGTAAAGTGCCATGACTGAATAATCTTCAATTCATGATTCTAGAGTAAGTTTAATTTGGAAAAAGGGGCTTCACACATGGTGGTGGTTGAACATTGATTCTTTTATACTTAAAAAGATGAAAATGTTTTGTGGACTGATACATTTTATCTTACTGAATATGAATTGTTTATGTATCTCTACTGTCAAATAGCCTTTTTGAAACTCAGGAAAGACAAAGGTTCAATTACACCACTTTTGTCAATAAGCAAACCAGGTATTTTTTTTTTCTCCTGTTGTCTGGATATGGCAATAGATTTTTTAAATTGCTGTGAGAACCCATATATGAAAAGAGAGGAGTTGAATTGTGTGTGCCTTTTATGTCTTGAGATTTATATGTGGAAAAGATGACATCTACTTCAAACTGTATTTTCTTTTTCGTTTTTTTTTTTTTTGTGGGGGTGGAGGACGGGGTCTTGCTCTGTCGCCCAGGCTGGAGTGCAGTGGCGCGATCTCAGCTGACTGCAACCTCCACCTCCCGGGTTCAAGGGATTCTGCCTCAGCCTCCCGAGTAGCTGAGACCACAGGTGCGTGCCACCACACCCGGCTAATTTTTTTGTATTTTTAGTAGAGACGGGGTTTAGTAGAGACGGATCACTCCTGACCACGTGATCCGCCCGCCTCGGCCTCCCAAAGTGCTGGGATTACAGGCGTGAGCCACCACCCCCGGCCTGTATTTTCAGAGAGGAGAGCTTGGTGTTTCTGTGGTGCCAAGTGGTAAGATAATGTCTCTTCGAGGCTTCCTATGGACTGCCTTTATTTTAGTAAACTCAAGACACCAGGTAACCTCAACAGAGTTTTGGCCTTATTAGAATTTGTTGTGCATCTTATTGAAAGCCAGGTTTACATCACCTCACCCCATTATTCTTTTTAGTTAAATAAATTTACCATGCCAAGTAACCAGAATGGAGCAAATTGGTTGATCTTTAAGGCAGTAGGTTTGACTAGCTAGCTATCATTATTGTCACATCTAATGCTAGGCACCAGAAACCATTTGAGCCAGGAGTGTGAATGAATAATTCCAGAGACACTTTAGACATTTTTTAATGTTTTATATGAACATTTTACATTTGTGTGATTGCCTTAGATATTAAATTTTCCTAGTGCTGAAAGTTATCATAAATTTTTTAAAAACAGCAACATTCATAACTTATTTTATATATTGTTCCAAAGAAAAGAATTTGTTTTAATGGTTTCAAAATAACTGCACCTGAATTTGTTTATGTGCCTTAAGTTCTCTAGTGCTATTTCAACTTTTTTTTCAATCTAAATGAAGCTTGCCTTAGATAAGGTTCATATTTGTTTCCTATAGAGTAAATTGTGTAATAAGCACCAACGTGTGGTTGCTTGGCAGAATGAGAATGTTAAGGGAGATTGTTGGATGTTTGGAGTCTCATTATATTTTTTGTTTTTATTTTTTGATACCTAGGTGCTTTTTAAAATATTCAGACAAATATCTATCTTACATTGATTAAACCCGTGTAAATTCATTTGCAGTGTCTACATCGAATGTCAAAAAAGTATACTTATTTTTGTTCCATACTTATGTACAATTTTTTTCCCTCTTCAGGCTTTTTCATTTAACTTTCTTGAAAAAGCACTTACTCTCCCCTTCCCTATCACCCCTCCCCCAAGGTTTCTTTATTTAAATTTTTATTGAGAGTTGTTGGAGCTCTAAGACAATACAAATTTAGAGTTGAACAAAAGTATAATCTGCTTTACAACTAGTATAGACCTAAGGTCATTTGCTTTCAATTAGAGGCTCCAGAGTCTTCATAGTGGAAAGAATGCTTTGTATTTAATTGTTCTTAGTTAAGTTGTAGCACGTGAATACTTACTTACATGTTTTGTTTAAATATACTTCTTGCATAGTTTAATTTTTTAAAAGTTGTATCTAATAAAATGTCTTTTAACCATTATTACTTGACTATATGGTTGTATTAAATTTTGTTTACCAAAAATTTGTTGTTCTGTTTTATTTTAAATATATTTAAGGGGTTGTGCAAAAAAGAGATGGGGAAAATACTGGATATATTAATATATGTGTGTATTTACTGGTATGTCCATAAAATAACTGGAAGGATAAATAAGAAACTGAAAATATTAGTGTGTAAGAGGAAAGGAAATGGTGGCTGAAGGACAAGTAAAAATGAAACTTTACTGCATACGTATATGTGTGTAATTATAAATACATATAAAATCAGTTTTTTAGTCTGAAACACACGAAAGTATTCCCTATTCAAAAAAAAAATTTTTTTTTTTCTTTTTTTGAGACGGAGTCTCACTCTGTCACCCAGGCTGGAGAGCAGTGGCACAGTCTTGGCTTACTGCAACCTCTGCCTCCTGGGTTCAAGCGATTCTCGTGCTTCAGCCTCCTGAGTAGCTGGGACTACAGGTGCATGCCACCATGCCCGGCTAATTTTTGTATTTTTAGTAGAGACGGGGTTTCATCATGTTGGTCAGGCTGGTCTCAAACTCCTGACCTTGTGATCTGCCTGCCTTGGCCTCCCAAAGTGCTGGGATTACAGGCATGAGCCCCCGCGCCTGGCCTAAAAATTTTTTTAATTAACACAAGGTAACCTATAACATTTGCAACCTAACGTTCTTTTGATTTGGTTCTCACATTGACAGGACTTAATTTATTTCAAAGAAAATTTTTTAAAAAGCATAGAGTTATCTTTTTTTTTTTTTTTTGAGACAGGGTCTCACTGTGTCATCCATGGGCTGGAGTGCGGTGGCACCATCATTGCTAACTGTAGCCTGAACTCTTGGGGTCCCAAGTAGCTGGAATTGCAGGTGTGTGCCACCACGCCTGGCTAATTATTTTTTGTAGAGACAAGCTTATATTGCCCAGGCTGGTCTCCAACTCCTGGCCTTAAGTGATGCTTCTGCCTCCCAAAGCACTGGGATTACAGACATGAGACCCCACATCCAGCCTAGGGTTATTATTTACTGGAGAGGCAATGTCTGAATTTGCATTGGCAAAAGTATATTTTTGAAAATACATAAAAACATTATAGAAGCACATAATATGCTTAGATTTTATGCTTAGTTTTAGAGTTTTGCCATCAAAATAAAATGGCAATTAGGGTTTTCATCTTGTTATTATTTTTGAGACAAGGTCTCACTCCTGTCACCCAGGCTGGAGTGCCGTGGTACGATCATGGCTCACTGCAGCCTCAACTTGCCAGGCTTAAGCAATCCTCCCACCTCAGCCACACAAGTACTTGGGACTACAGGTGAGCGCCGCCACACCTGGCCTTTATTTTTATTTATTTATTCTTTTTGTAGAGATGGGGTCTCGCCATGTTGTCCAGGCTGGTCTCAAACTCCCGGGCTCCAGTGATCTGCCCGCTTCAGCCTCCCAAAGTGCTGGGATTACAAGTGTGAGCCACTGTGCCCAGCCCCTAGAGTGGTTTTTAATGTTACAGGTATTTTCATTTGACTTAATGCCTCTGTAGACATCTGTAAAATGCACGGGCTTCATCAGACCTGATTCCAACCAGTTCTCCGCTGTAGAGCCATTTACCTCTCTCAGTCTCACTCGTTTGGTTCTAGGAAATGTAACCATAATACTTACCTTACAGGCTTCTTGTAAGGAGATGAGATTATGCAGTGTATACTGAAGGGTGAACATAGTTCTCACACACAAGAGCAGCACATAACTTCATGCAGCTGGCCCAGGACAAAAATGCAAAGTGCAAAGGCAGGGAAGGAATTGAAAGAATTAAAAGTATTCATTGGATCATATTTGAGAAACCTTGGACAATGGATAAATAGGAGCCTCTTGGTTTTGTTTGTTTGTTTGTTTGTTTGAGTCAGAGTCTCACTCTGTCGCCCAGGCTGGAATGCAGTGGCGCGATCTCGGCTCACTACAAGCTCCGCCTCCTGGGTTCACGCCATTCTCCTGCCCCAGCCTCCTGAGTAGCTGGGACTACAGGCACCCACCACCACGCCCGGCTAATTTTTCTTTTTATATTTTTAGTAGAGACAGGGTTTCACCGTGTTAGCCAGGATGGTCTCGCTCTCCTGACCTCGTGATCCTCCCGCCTCAGCCTCCCAAAGTGCTGGGATTACAGGTGTGAGCCACTGCACCCAGCCTCTTGTATTATACTTTAAATTTTCTGTTTTAAAAAAAATGACCTGGCTGGGCACAGTGGCTCACTCCTGTATTCCCAGCACTTTGGGAGGCCAAGGCGGGAGGATCACGAGGTCAAGGGATTGAGAACATCCTGGCCAACATGGTGAAACCCCATCTCTACTAAAAATACAAAAATTAGCTAGGCATGGTGGTGTGTGCCTGTAGTCCCAGCTACTTGGGGAGGCTGAGGCAGGAGAATCGCTTGAACCCAGGAGGCGGAGGTTGCAGTGAGCCAAGATCGAGCCACTGCACTCCAGCCTGGGCAACAGAGCGAGACTCTGTCTCAAAACAAACAAAAATAACCTGCTGTCTTAATGGAATGTGGAGGGAAATGGACTATACCTGTCTTCTGCTTCTCTGCTATTTATTAACTGATAATGGAGACAGAAGGGATAGTTTCCTCCTAATTATGTTAGGATCTTTTTTTTTTTTTTTTCGAGACAGGATCTCACTATGTCACCCAGATTGAACTGCAGTGGCACAATCATGGCTCATGGCAGCCTCAATTTCCTGGACTCAGGTGATTCTCCTACCTTAGCATCCCTAGTAGCTATAGGACTACAGATTCATGCCACCACGCCTAGCTAATTTTTAAATTTTTTGTAGATACAGGGGGTCTTGCTATGTTGCCCAGGCTGCTCTCAAACTCCTGACTTCAAGTGATCCTTCTGCCTTGGCCTCCCAAAGTGCTGGGATTACAGGCATGAGCCACAATGCCCAGCTCACATAAATCTCCTATACAAAATATAGATATCAGCATTGTACAAGGAGTATAAATTAAGAGTCAGAAAAATCATATGAGCCTTCCCAGCTATCAGATTATCATATCAATCAATATTAAGATTTTTTCCTTTAAAACAGACTGCCTGCATTTTGGGTCACAAAAACTCAGACTCATTCAATATACAAACTCTGGCTACCCAAATACTCTACATGGTCTTATCTATAGCAAATAGAATACAAAGCAGCAAGGAAAATTCTCTGATAGTTTCTTCTCTTTTTGTTTTTGTTTTTTGTTTTTTTTATAATGAGAACAGTTCTTTAGGCACATTTATGATGTAGGGTCCAAGGGAAAACAAAAGGGAGATTAATAGGAGAAAAGGCATACACGTTTATTAATGTGCACAGGGAAGAATCACAACGTAATTACCCCACTATGCAATGGGGTAGAGAATGTCATATACCCTTCTTAGGGGAAAGGGAGATAGGAAGTGTGGGTGATTTCAGGGAGGTAGTAAATGATTTTTTTTTTTTTTTTTTTTTTTTTGGGACGGAGTCTCTTTCTGTCACCCAGGCTGGAGTGCAGTGGCACGATCTTGGCTCACTGCAACCTCAGCCTCCTGGGTTCAAGCGATTCTTCTGTCTCAGCCTCCCAAGTAGCTGGGATTACAGGCATGCACCACCATGCCTGGCTAATTTTTGTAGAGATAGGGTTTTAGTAGAGATGGGGTTTCACCATATTTGCCAGGCTGGTCTCGAACTCCTGACCTCGTGATCCACCTGCCTTGGCCTCCCAAAGTGCTGGGATTACAGGTGTGAGCAGTAAATGATTTTTAAGGGAATTCAATGGGTTTGTAGAACTTTGAATGGCCTGGGACAAAAGTCTGTTGGGCCTGCAGAGTAGACAATGGTTTGTGACAAAAGTCTGTTCAGTGCGTTAACAGACTTCAGTCTTTCTTCCTGCAATATGAGTTCACTTAACGAAAACTCGGGGAAGGGACGAGCGGTAATTGTTTTCATCTTTGGTGGGTCCAGACTTTAGGTAGATAAGGGAACTTCGGAGAACAACTTCATCTTGTGCTTTGGGAGAGACAAAGGATTGAGAGACAGAGACCTTGAGGCTTCTTCTTCAGTTCAGCATGTCAAAGTGCCATATTTTGGCACTTTGAGCCCCAACAATGACTGTTCTGACATTATCTGCTGCTCAATTGGGGAACACCAAATCTAGATGAGTTTATTCTGAACATATGAATAAAGCAGAGAAGGAGGAACATAATGGTCATACAAAAAAGGATTTTGGAGATGTTTGTAGATATAAAAGTCATCATACATGAAGTGTATCTCCCTGCCAAAGTCAAGTTATGGAAGAGTGTTCTTCCCAACCACAATCCCTTGTTTGCTGGCACTGGAGGAATCTGAGATATGATTATGCAGCAACATCCCACAAATCTGCCATTGGGTGGCCAATTGTGAAGATAGAGTAAGACTTCTAGGAACAGGGGCAACAGAATTGTACTCTGGGCAGTAATGAATTCATGAAACCTGATAAATGCAACATTATTTGTTTTGGACACACTCAAGTCTAGGCCACGAAACTCTTCTCATATTGGGAATCAGGGCTATTTACAGTCAGGACTATACCCCTTGACTGGGGAATTTATGGCCTATCTAGGCCATAAAATAAGAAAAGATTATGATGAAAGTTATCATAGGGTAACACAAGTAAATACCACCAAGGATATTAAAACTTCTGCCAACAAACAAACTCAGCAATAGTGTCAGTATCTTTCACAAAACAGAGCTGAAGTCCAATCTAAAATAATTGATATGGTTTTGTTGTGTCCCCACCCAAATCTCATCTTGAATTGTAACTCCCACAATTTCCATGTGTCGTGGGAGGAACCTGGTGGGAGGTGATTGAATCATGGGGGCGGGTCTTTCCCATGTTGGTCTCATGAGAATGAATAAGTCTCATGAGATCTGATGGTTTTAAAAAACGGGAGTTTCCCTGCACAAGCTCTCTTGTCTCCTGCTATGTAAGACATGCCTTTTACCTTCCGGCATGATTGTAAGGCCTCCCCAGCCACGTGGAACTGTAAGTCTAATAAACTTTCTTTTGTAAATTACCCAGTCTCAGGTATGTCTTTATTAGCAGTGTGAAAACTAATACTAATACAATACTAATACAATAATAAATGAATATATCTCAGTATTATATTAACTGGACACTTAAAAACTGATTAAAGATGTAAATAATTGTAACCAAATTAAAATCAGAAGTCTTCAGTCTTTAAAGACTTGACCCAAATGTTTAAGTAAACCCATTTTTGTACACTCCCTGTTTTTACATCATCCATATTCCACCAGAACCAACTCATAAGAGACATGCTATTACAGCTAAAATTTCCTATTTTACCTTACATTTAGAAGTAATTTTCAGACATTTTTTAGTCCACGTCCACAGGCTTCTTTTTTTATTTGTTTCTGAGACAGAGTTCAGCTCTTATTGCCCAGGCTAGAGTGCCATGGCACGATCTTGGCTTACTGCAGCCTCCACATCCCCGGTTCAAGCGATTCTCCTGCCTCAGCCTCCCGAGTAGCTGGGATTACAGGCATGTGCCACCACACCCAGCTTGTTTTGTATTTTTAGTAGAGATGGGGTTTCTCCATGTTGGTCAGGCTGGTCTCAAACTCCCAACCTCAGGTGACCTGCCTGCCTCGGCCTCCCAAAGTGCTGGGATTACAGCCATGAGCCAAAGAGCCCAGACTTCTTTCTTTCTTTCTTTCTTTCTTTTTTTTTGAGACGGAATCTTGCTCTGTCGCCCAGGCTGGAGTGCAGCGGTGCAATCTCGGCTCACTGCAAGCTCCGCCTACTGGGTTCACGCCATTCTCCTGCCTCAGCCTCCCAAGTAGCTGGGACTACAGGCGCCCCCCCACCACACCCAGCTAATATTTTTGTATTTTCAGTAGAGACAGGATTTCACCGTGTTAGCCAGGATGGTCTCGATCTGCTGACCTCGTGATCTGCCCGCCTTGGCCTCCCAAAGTGCTGGGATTACACGCGTGAGCCACCGTGCCTGGCCGGCATTCTTTTTTTTTTTTTTTTTAACAACTCCATTGAGATACAACTTTTTGCTATGAACATTTGTGTACAAACTTTGTGTGGACATATGCTTTCATTTCTCTTGGATATTTACATAGGCATGAAACTGCTGAGTCACATGGTAACTACATGCTTAACATTTTGAGAAACTGCCAAGCTGTTTGCCAAAGTGGCTGTACCCTTTTATATTCCTATCAGCAATAAATGACATTCTTGACATCTAGCGGCTCTATTTTTATGTAAAACAAATGCAGAGAAACCAACTAGTTCTAGCTATAGAAAGATTCCTTCTGGGATAAATATCCATTTTTTAAAAAATAAATAATAACATGCCCTGCCCCCAGTGTTTGTATTCTGTGGATACTGCACAATCCACATGGAGGATGTCTTAGTCCATTTGGGCTTCTACAACCAAAAACCCTAGACTGAGTGGCTTATAAACAACAGAAATTTCTCACAGTTTTGGAGGCTGGGAAGTCCAATATCAAGGCACCAGCAGATTCAGTGTCTGGTGAGGGCCCTTCTCCTAATTCACAGACAGCCATTTTCTTGCTGTGTCCGCACCTGGCAGAAGGGGTAAGGGGGTACTCTGGGACCTTTTAAATAAGGGCATTAGGCCAGCCATGGTAGCTTATGCCTGTAATCCCAGCACTTTGGGAAGCTGAGGTAGGAGGATCACTTGAAGCCAGGAGTTTGAGACCAGCCTGGGTAACATAGTGAGACCTCGCCTCTACCAAAAAATTTTTAAAAATTAGTTGGGCGTGGTGGTGCACACTTGTGGTCCCAGCTACTTGGGAGGCTGAGGGGGAGGATCGCTTGAGTCAAGGAGGTCGAGGTTGCAGTGAGCCATGATTGCACCACTGCATGCCAGCCTGGGCAACAAAGCAAGACCCTACAGTAAAAAAAATTAAGGCAGGCTGAGTGTGGTGGCTCACCCCTGTAATCCCAGCACTTTGGGAGGCTGAGGTGGGTGGATCACCTGAGGTTGGGAGTTCGAGACCAGCCTGACCAACATGGAGAAACCCCATCTCTACCAAAAAACACACAATTAGCCAGGCATGGTGGCGCATGCCTGTAATCCCAGCTACTCGGGAGGCTGAGGCAGGAGAATTGCTTGAACCCGGGAGGCGGAGGTTGCGTTGAGCCGAGGTCACACCACTGCACTCCAGCCTGGGCAACAAGAGGGAAACTCTGTCTCAAAAAAAAAAAAAAAAAAATTAAAGCTGGGCAAGGTGGTTCATGCCTGTAACCCCAGCACTTTGGGAGGCCAAGGCAGACAGATCACCTAAGGTCAGGAGTTCAAGACCAACCTGGACAACATGGTGAAACCCTATCTCTACTAAAAATACAAAAAAAATGAGCCAAGCATGGTGCCGTGTGTCTGTAATCCCAGCTACTTGGGAGGCTGAGGCAGGAGAATCACTTGAACTCAGGAGGTGGAGGTTGCAGTGAGCCGAGATTGTGCCACTGCACTCCAGCCTGAGTGACAGAGTGAGACTCCATCTCAAATTAAAAAAAAAATTTTTTTTTTAATTTAAAAGGGTGGCCGGGCACAGTGCCTCACGCCTGTAATCCTAGCACTTTGGGATGCCGAAGTGGACGGATCACCTGAGGTCAGGAGCTGGAGACCGGCCCGGCCAACATGGTGAAGCCCCGTCTCTACTAAAAATACAGAAATTAGCTGGAAATCACTTGAGCCCGGGAGATGGAGGTTGCAGTCAGCTGAGATCATGCTACTGCACTCCAGCCTAGGCAACAGAGCGAGACTCTGTCTCAAAAAAAAAAAAAAAAAAAAAATTTAGAAAGGGCACTCCACCCTGAAGACCTTAATCACCACCCAGAGGCCCCACCTGCAAATACTGTCACATTGGGGTTTAGGTTTCAACATAGGAAGTTTGGAGGGCACAAACATTCAGTATATAGCATAGGAGAAGCACATTGCATGGCTCTTTTGGGGTATGATAGGGTCCATCTACAAGGGTGGGATATGGTTTTGCCAAAATCTTAATAGGCCAACTAGACATTTGGTTTCTCATTTGGGCCTAGTTGGGCACAATCATTTATTTTTAACAGCCTGATTGTAATTCCTAGGCACTAACTTTTAACAGTTTTTTTTTTTTTTTTGAGATGGAGTCTCGCTGTGTTGCCCAGGTTCGAGTGCAATGGCATAATCTCAGCTCACTGCAACCTCCGCCTCCCGGGTTCAAGCGATTCTCCTGCCTCAGCCTCCTGAGTAGCTGGGATTATAGGGCGCCCACCACCATGCCCGGCTAATTTTTGTATTTTTAGTAGAGACAGGGTTGCACCCTTTTGGCCAGGCTGGTCTCAAACTCCTGACCTCGTGATCTGCCCACCTCAGCCTCCCAAAGTGTTGGGATTACAGGCGTGAGCCACCAAGCCCAGACAACAGTTTTATTGGGGGTATTAAGAAGTGGAGTTCTCATTTTACAAGTCTAATTAGTATCTGCATTCAGGTGGGGGTATTTCAGCACCTTAAGCGTCCCCGGGGGTCCCATTCCTGTGAAACTTAGAAAGGGACGTTGGTCTTCCCAGGAAGGAGGCTGGGATACTGGGTACTTCTGGGTCAGAGTCTAGCAACAATTTTCCAACTGAGCCAGCCTCCCCCTCCCACTGTCAGGCAGAGCTTTGGATCCACCATCCTTCTCAAGCTTTCCTAGTTCCTCTGATGCCCTCTTCCCCGCACGTTGAGCCCCTCAATCTGTTGGGCAGCAGCTCCCAGCAGAAGGACTCCCAGCCACCGGACTTCTTTTCCAGGGTCAGCGTCAGCATTCCTGGAACCTTCTGTACTAAATTTAATAACAGTTACTTTTCCACTGGATGTGGTGGCTCAAGCCTGTAATCCTAGCACTTTGGGAGGCCGAGGCGGACAGATCACCTGAGGTTAGGAGTTTGGGACCAGCCTGGCCAACATGTTGAAACCCCGTCTCTACGAAAAAGACAAAAATTAGCAGGGCATAGTGATGCACGCCTGTAATCCCAGCACTTTGGGAGGCCGAGGCGGGCGGATCACAAGGTCAGGAGATCGAGACCATCCTGGCTAACACGGTGAAACCCCGTCTCTACTAAAAAATGCAAAAAATTAGCCGGGTGTGGTGGCGGGCGCCGGTAGTCCCAGCTACTCGGGAGGCTGAGGCAGGAGAATGGCGTGAACCCGGGAGGCGGAGCTTGCAGTGAGCCGAGATCGTGCCACTGCACTCCAGCCTGGGCGACAAAGTGAGACTCTATCTCAAAATAAATAAATAAATAAATAAATAAATAAATAATAAAAACATTCACCCTCCCCACCCCACTCTCACCGTTTACTAACAGACTGGTGAGCAATCGGAACCACCCATTCTCCTTTCCCAGTTAAGAGTCTACAAGAGAAGCTGGGCACGATGGCAAGGACCTGTAGTCTCAGCTACACAGGAGGCTGAGACATGGAGGATCTCCTGGGCTCAGGAGTTCGATCTAGCCTGCATTACATGGCAAGAGCTCTGTCTCTTAAAAAAAAAAAAAAAAAAAAAAGTCTGTAAGACAAGAATCAGCCAGGTGCAGTGGCTCATGCCTGTAATCCCAATACTCTGGGAGGTCAAGGCGGGAGGACTGCTTGAGCCCAGGAGTTCAAGACCACCCTGGCAATCAATCCTAGCTACTCCGGAGGCTGAGGTGGGAGGATTGCTTGAGTCCGGGACGTTGAGGCTGCAGTGAGCACTGATTTTCAGCACTTTGGGAGGCCGAGGTGGGCGGATCACGAGGTCAGGAGATTGAGACCATCCTGGCTAACACAGTGAAACCTGTCTCTACTAAAAAATACAAAAAAATTGGCCGGGTGTGGTGGCAGGCGCCTGTAGTCCCAGCTACTGAGGAGGCTGAGGCAGGAGAATGGCGTGAACCCGGGAGGCGGATCTCGCAGTGAGCCGAGATCGCACCACTGCACTCCAGCCTGGGCGACAGAGCGAAGACTCCATCTCAAAAAAAAAAAAAAAAGAGAGATAGGGTCTCTCACTATATTGCCCAGGGTGGCCTGGAACTCCTGGGCTCAAGCGATCTTCCTGCCCCAGCCTCCGGAGTAACTGGGACTACATGCACACACCACCACTCCCAGCTGTATCTTAATTGAATATTTTTCATTTTCTACTTGTCATGGGTATAGAGACATAATTCTCTGGTATCAGAAAACAGCAGTGTGAGTAAAACAAACTCACGCTCAGACTGCGATGGAGGAAGGTGTTAGGAAAACACTAGGGCTTGGTATGGGACCTTTGCCCTGAAGGTAATGGGGCTTCTCTAAGTAGGACTGCAGCTTTCCAGCTGCTTCCTGGTATGGCCGCTAAACTCTCAGGCCCTGGGGGCAGACTGCCTGGGTCTACAACCCAGCTCCACTCTTAGCTGTCTGACACAGCTAAATTACTCAACCTTTTCATGCTTCATTTTTCTCTTATTTAAAATAGGAATGATGGCCGGGCGCGGAGGCTCACGCCTGTAATCTCAGCACTTTGGGAGGCCGAGGCCGAGGCAGGCGGATCACGAGGTCAAGAGATTGAGACCATCCTGGCCAACATGGTGAAACCCCGTCTCTATTAAAAATATATTTTAAAAATTAGCTGGGCGTGGTGGCGCGCACCTGTAGTCCCAGCTACTCAGGAGGCTGAGGCAGAAGAATCGCTTGAACCCAGGAGGCGGAGGTTGCAGTGAGCCGAGATCACACCATTGCACTCCAGCCTGGGCGACAGAGCGAGACGCCGTCTCAAAAAATAAATAAATAAAATAAATAAAAAATAAAATAAAATAAAGTAGGAATGATAATAATAAAGTTGTTACAAAGATTAAATTTGTGAAGTGCTTGGAGCACTGCCTGGTAAGTAGTGTTATTAATAGCTAATATCCAATTATAACAATGTATGGGCTGGGAGCGGTGGCTCACGCCTGTAATCTCAGCACTTTGGGAGGCCGAGGTGGGCGGATTACCTGAGGTCAGGAGTTCAAGACCAGCCTGGCCAACATGGCGAAACCCCTTCTCTACTAAAAATACAAAAATTAGCCAGATGTGGTGGCATGCCTGTAATCCCATCTACTCGAGAGGCTGAAGCAGGAGAATTGCTTGAACCTGGGAGACAGAGGTTGCGGTGAGCTGAGATCGTGCCACTGCACTCCAGCCTGGGTTACAGAGCAAGACTTCATCCCCCCAAAAATAACAATAAAATAAAAAATAACAATGTATGGCCAGGTTACCACAGTTTCTGATTTTCCATAGAAGCAGAAATTCAGGGTATTATGTGAAATTTGTCAATGTTTGAAATGTTGGCTCATTTAAAACAAAATGTGACATCTGTAGGCTGTGACTATGCAATCTCTCTGAACTGTACTCTTTCATGGCAACCTCACCAGTGTTCATTAACTACCTGTTGACAACAGTACGTTGACAGTGCCACCCATTAGGTCTCTTCTGAGCCCCAAAGCCTTATGTACAGATTTAATATCTTCAGGGCTAGGTGTGGCGGCTCATGCCTGTAATCCCAGCACTTTGGGAGGCCAAGGCAGGTGGATCACCTGAGGTCAGGAGTTCGAGACCAGCCTGGCCAACATGGTAAAACCCTGTCTCTACTAAAAATATGAAAATTAGCCGGGTGTGGTAGTACACGCCTGTAATCCCAGATACTTGGGAGGCTGAGGCATGAGAATCGCTTGAGCCCGGGAGGCAGAGGTTGCAGTGAGCCAAGATCACACCACTGCACTCCAGCCTCGGCAACAGAGCGAGACTCTGTCTCAAAAAAAAAAAAAAAAAAAAAGTCTTCGAGTGGATGCCTCAAACTTAAAATGTCCTAAAGGGAATTCTTGATTCTCCCACCCCCAACATTCAAATCTGTTCTTCCTTCAGTCTCCCTCCTTTCAGGAAATGACACCATCAGCCACTGCTGGAAACGTATGAGCCAACCCCAGTTCTCCCTCCAGGCCCACCTCCAGTGGCTGTGCAGGTGAGTGCTGCCTAAGGGAGCCTGGCTAGCCAGGAGCCTAAAACCAGCCTCTAAACACTTGCCAAGCTCCAGAGCAGAGCTGAGTCTGCCTGGAGGAAGGGGCAGTTTATCTAAGAGGCCATTTTGACTTAGCAGAGGCCAGTCCCCTTCCCTTCTCTCCCCAGTCTCCTCCCAGTTCATCGTCATCAAGTCTTCTGGTATTTTCTCCATAGTTCTTGTATCTATCTCCTTCCCACCATCTCCACTGCCAGGGTAAGCCATCCTCATTTTTTTTTTTTTGAGATGGAGTTTCCCTTTTATTGCCCAGACTGGAGTGCAATGGCATGATCTTGGCTCACTGCAACCTCTGCCTCCTGGGCTCAAGCGATTCTCCTGTCTCAGCCTCCCGAGTAACTGGGATTACAAGCCACCACGACCAGCTAATTTTTTTGTATTTTTAGTAGAAACGGGATTTCACCATATTGGTCAAGCTGGTCTTGAATTCTTGACCTCAGGTGATCTGCCCATCTCCGTCTCCCAAAGTGCTGGGATTACAGGTGTGAGCCACCATGACCAGTGCCACCCTCAATTTTTGCTTGGATGACTGAAATTGCTTTCCAACTGTCTCACTGCTTCTATGTTCACACACCTCTTCAGTCATTCCCCACCTACTCATTGGGGCAAATGATTTTTTTTTTTTTTTTTTTTGAGACAGAGTCTCACTCTGTCACCTAGGCTGGAGAGCAGTGGCATGATCTTGGCTCACTGCAACCTCCACCTGCCAGGTTCAAGCCTCCGGAGTAGCTGGGATTACAGACATGTGTCACCACGCCCAGCTAATTTTTGTATTTTTTTTTTAGTACAGATGGGGTTTCACCATGTTGGCCAGGCTGGTTTCGAACTCCCGACCTCAGGTGATCCACCCGCCTCGGCCTCCCAAAATGCTGGGATTACAGGCGTGAGCCACCGCGCCCGGCTACAAGTGATGTTTTTAAAAGGGCAAATAGGCCGGGTGCGGTGTCTCACGCCTGTAATCCCAGCACTTTGGGAGGCTGAGGTGCGCAGATTACAAGATGAGGAGATCGAGACCATTCTGGCTAACGCGGTGAAACCCCGTCTCTACTAAAAATACAGAAAATTAGCCGGGCATGGTGGCACGCGCCTGTAGTCCCAGCTACTCGGGAGGGCGAGGCAGGAGAATCACTTAAACCCAGGAGGCGGAGGTTGCAGTGAGCCAAGATCATACCACTGCACTCCAGCCTGGGCGATAGAGCGAGACTCAGTCTCAAAAGAAAAAAAAAGTTTCATTTTGGTGAATATTTGGGTAAACAGTTCAAAGTTGCAGTCTTATCAGAACTTTACCCTTCTCCCCCTTGACTTCCCAAGGTGGCCTACAGGATACAGGGGAAGCCCCAAGGCAGTGGTGGGAGGGGAGATCTGTGTGCAGGATTGCGAGCTATAGCCTGGGTTCTCACTGGCCTCTGCTGCTATGTCTCTGGTGACTTCTGGTCTCCACTGCCTTGCAGGCATCAGCTGCTGAGGTGGTTGGCTGGCAAGCTCATGACCTGTTGCTTTAGCAACTTCAGAGTTTGATATCTCATCTTTCATCCCCACTGCTCCATCCCCGCTCCTCTCACCAGCTGACTTAGGGGTGCTTCAGCTCCACTGGTATCTTCAGTACTGCCTATCCTTGGGGTCTTAGCTACATTCTGTAGCCATTCCCTGGCCATCAGCCCACCACAAGGCCTCTGCTTTAGGAAACCTGCCCCCTGGCACAGTGCCTATTGGTCTGTCCATGGCTCTTAACCATGCTACTTTCTGCACGCCAGGCAGGGAGCAACAAGAGAAGTCTGGAATTCTGACATACCTAAATGTGCAAGCTGCAGCGCTCCAGCAGCACTATTGCAGACTCCTCCCAACGCCATGGCCTGCTCCCAAGCCCTACTGTGTGAGCCTTCTCACAGACTTGGACAGCCTTCCAAGCTACACCAAGGGAAGTCAACTTCTAGCTTTCTTGGCACTTATCTGGGTATTTCTATGCTTTCCACCTCACTGTTAAACCCTAAGAGTAGGGGAACACCAACACACTCATCCTGACCTCTGACCTCACCCCTTCTCCATGAAATTTATGTTTATCTCCCCAGTTCTTATTATCTCTTGAGTCTTAGCTTAAGATTCAACGAAGCCTTTCTTAGTTTTTTTTTTTTTTTTGAGATGGAGTCTCACTTTTGTTGCCCATGCTGGAGTGCAATGGCTCACTGCAACCTCCATCTCCCAAGTTCAAGCGATTCTCCTGCCTCAGCTTCCCATGTAGTTAGGATTACAGGCATGCCCAACTACACCTGGCTAATTTTTGTATTTTTAGTGGAGATGGGGTTTCACCATGTTGGCCAGGTTGGTCTTGAACTCCTGACCTCAGGTGATCCGCCCGCCTCAGCCTCCCAAAGTGCTGGGATTACAGGCGTGAGCCACCGTGCCCAGCCAGGAGGATCTCTCGAGCCCGGAAGTGTGAGACTAGCTGTGGTGACAGTGAGACCTGTCTAAAAAAACTAAAATTAGGCTGGGGGTGGTGGTTCACGCCTGTAATCCCAGCACTTTGGGAGGCTGAGGCGGGCGGATCACCTGAGGTCAGGAGTTTGAGAGCAGCCTGGCCAACATGGTGAAACCCTGTCTCTACTAAAAATACAAAAATGAGTCAGGCGTGGTGGTGCACGCCTTGTAATCCCAGCTACTTGGGAGGCTGAGGCAGGAGAATCGCTTGAACCCGGGAGGCGGAGGCTGCAGTGAGCCAAGATCATGCCACTGCACTCCAGCCTGGCAACAGAGGGAGACTCTGTCTCAAAAAAAAAACACAAAAAACAAAACACCATTTACATTTATTATGCGTTGATAAAAACATTAAATACATTAAAAATTTGGTAACATGTATGTAAAGTATAAAAAAAAAAAGTGAACTTCCTAAACCCACCACTCAGCTCCAGTAGTAAATCGTTATACAGTGAGAAGGGATTGAAGGGGAACAGAAGATCCCCGAAGACCAGTTGGGAGGCTATTCATAGTCTTGGGCAGAGAGATTACAGGGTCTTGGGTAGGGTGGTAGAGTTACAACGGAAGAGAATGTTGGCCTCAAGAGATATTTAGATGGAAAACTGGACTTGGATTGTCACTAGCTAGTGTGACTGAGATAAGTCTCAAGCCTTCCCTGCCTCAGTTTCTTCATCTGTAAAATGGGCTAGCAATAACTATTGTTATTTTGTATACCCAGCACTTAGCACATGGGTTGGCACAAAGATGGCACACACAAACATCATAGTTACTATTGTGATTAATAGGGAAGCTCATACATGCCGGCAGAATGAATATTCTGTCAAACTTGGGGTTGAAATTCGCCATCTTCTGGGGCAGGAAAGTGATGGACGACTGTGCCTTTGCAAGAATCGACGCCCACACTGCCCAGGAAGTGCCCTCGCGGGCCGGGGTCGCCGCCCGGACCAGCCCCGCCCCGCCCCGCCCCGCCCCGCCCTCATCCCTGGGAGCTCCGCCCCGAGGCCGCGCGCGCCACCGCGCGCGCCCCGACGCGCCCAGCTGCTGACGTGCGGGGCGGAACGGGCCGGGCGGGCTCCACCGCCCCGTGTGCTTCCGCGGGTTGCGGGGGTTGCTGGGGCCTCGTGGCGGGGCAGCTCCGCGGGGCTTCGCCCGCTCTCTCACCTCGCCGTGCTCTCTCGCGGCGGCCGGCGGGGCCTGCGCTGCAGCCGGAGACCCGGAGAAAGGGTGAGTGTTGGCGGGCGCAGGAAGGGACCGGCCGGGAGCGCGCCCCGCTCTCCGGGGCATTGTTTGGGCGGGGGCGGCGCGGGCACGTGCGCGCCCCTCCCCCATCGGCAGGGAGCGCGGCAGCGGGACCCGGTGAGGCCCCGGGGCCGAGGGGAGGGCAGGGAGGATCCCAGGTGCGGGCCGGGGAGCCGCAGAAGCGGGAGCCTGGAATTGGAACGTGAGTTGGGGGCTTCCTCTTCAGCGGGGCGCTGCGCTGAGGGGATACGGGACCCCGAGCCACAGCGGCCGGAGCTTTTAGGATGTTAAGCTCTTGGCCTTGGAGGCAAGATTTGGCCCCAGCACCAGAAAGTCGTGGGTTTACCGAAAGGATCCTGGAATGCCCCTCCAACCTGTCGACATCCCCACCGGGCCTCCCTGGGATGGAGGGGAGGTGTCAGAGAGGCTTTGGGGGTCCAGGGATGGGGCCGGGGCCAACGCGCCGGAGCTGCGGGCAGTGCGGGGCGGAGTGGAAGCCTCGGAAAGTGAGGACTCCTGCAGGAAAGGCTGGCTTGAAGGGCTGTGGCCAGACTGCAGAAGACAATGAGGTTTTCTCCATCATGAATGTGATTATGTTAAGAAATAGAAACCAGAGGAAGAGAAATGCCATCAGCAATCTTACAGGCCTGACACATCATTTTTTTTTAGTTTGATGTTGGCTAGTATTTTTATCTAAGCATTCAGCAGTTACAGAGTTGACCCACGTTTTCCATTCCCTTTTCTCGCTCACATGTAAAAAATGCGGTATAATATTATATAGAATTCAGCAATATCATTTCCCCTTTCTTAATGATTAGAGGGTATTCAGCGTAGAAAAATTTAAAAATACAAGCAAAGCCAGAGAAAAATGCCCGCAGTTTTACGATCTAGAGATACTACCCTTGGATGTATATTCCTGTTTGTGTATACTCTTTAAAAGATAGGGCAGATGATGCCCTGATAAGGAGTTTAGTTTTTCCCGGGAAGCCTTTGAAGGTTTTGAGAAGGCGAGTAGCATGATCCGACTGCTGTGTAGAGGAAGAGGGCTGGGGAGGAACCTACGAGGTCAGTTACTGTGCTCTTTGCAGTAGCTTGGACTAGGCCCGTGGCAGGGAGATGGGGAATTATAAACAGATTTTTAAATGTTTTAAGGTAGAATGAACAAGACTTGGATTGGTGAGGGAATGGTGGGAATCTTTGCTGTTTTGATTTTTGTTTTGAGCAACTGAGTAGGTGGTGGTGCTGTTTACTGAGATGAAGAATGGAAGAGAGAAATTTGAGGTGGGAAAAACGAATTCTATTTTAGATGTATTAAATTTTAGATGCATGTTAGTTATGAAGTCGGTGTGTTGAGGCAGTTGGATGTAGAGGGCTGGAACTCAAGGAGGAGAGAGGCTAGAGCTAGAGATAAAAATCTGGGAGTGGCTGGGCGCGGTGCTCACACCTGAAATCCCAGCACTTTGGGAGACCGAGGCGAGTCGCTTGAGCCCAGATATTCTAGACCAGCCTTGGCTACAAGGCAGGAAGGACCCCGTCTCTTAAAAAAAAAAAAAAAATTGGGAGTGATCTGTACGTAGATGATATTCAAAGGTATGGTGCTGTGTGAGATCACTGAGGGGAAAGAGTGTAGAGAAGTGAAAAGGGCTCAGACACTCAAATACCTCTAGGTCTGGTAGAGGAAGAAGGTTGAGGAAAGGACGCAGGAAACAGCAAGTGAGGTAGGAGAAAAAGCTCCTACCAAAATGGCATGTATCATGGCAGCCAAAAGAGGTGTTTCTGGAAGATGTTGAATTGGTCCTTTTATCAGGGCTTCTGAGATGTTCATTAAGATTGTCAATTGGATTTGGCAACACGGTGGTTATTGGTTTTGGTCATTGGTCTTCCTGTCCATAGTTCTGGAAGTGGGAGGTGGGAACCAGATTAGAATAGTTTAATGGGGTGTGAGGAAATGAAACTAATGAGTGCAAATTAGAAAAAAAGTGCCCCATTTCCATCTGCCCCAAAACTAAACTTAATCGATGAAAAATGGTGTCTTGTGTTTTTTTCATTTATTGATTACTAGTATGTTTGAACATTTTTTTCCCATTTATTGGCTGTTTGTGAATTTCTTTTCCTGTTCTCTGTCATCTTTTGTTATTTCCTAATTGATTGTCAAAAGTTCTTTAGATATTAAAAATAGGTAGCTTGACATACAGCATGCAGAGTTCTCCCCACATGTTTCTCAGTTTCAAATGCTTCATGTTCATTCAGCGGATGCATGATAGTTTACTGTGGGTTTTTTTTATTATAAAATCCATAGGAAGAGGAGAATTAACATTTAGGTTGTAAATCTCTGAGTGTAGCCCACATACGATGTACATTACCCTGTATTTTCTTAGGATAGATTCTCAGAAATAGTTGGTCCTGTCCTCTTCTCATCAACTACGGATTTTTATTTGAATGTTCATTGCCACGTTCTTGGATTGTTCCCTATCTCCCTGCCTTTGGTCCTGCTCTGCTTTCAGTCTGTTTTCTGTCGTGATACCCAGTAGATGGTGGGAGTTGATGCAGTTTTCTCACAGAAAGCAAGACTTGTGAAGCAGATTTTTTCTTTTTCTTTTCTTTTCTTTTTCTTTTTCTTTTTTTTTTTTGAGACAGAATCACAGTCTGTTGCCCAGGCCTGTAATCCCAGCTACTCGGGAGGCTGAGGCAGGGGAATTGCTTGAACCCGGGAGGTGGAGGTTGCAGTGAGCGGAGATCGCGCCACTGCACTCCAGCCTGGGCGACAGAGGGAGACTTCGTCTCAAAAAAAAAAAAAAAAAAAAAAGGGCAGATACAAAAAGCCACGTGCTGTATGATTCTATTTATACGAAATGTCCAGAAACAGGCAAGTTTATCCACAGAAAAAGTAGTTGCCAGGGGGATGAAGGGAGAGGAGAATTGAGAGTGACAATTAAGAGGTAAGTGGTTGCTTTTTGGAGTGATGAAAACATTATGGAATTAGATAGTGGTGATTGTTGTGCAGCTTTGTGAATATACTGAAATCCACTGAATTGCACTCTTTTAACTGGTGTGTGTATATATATACGTGTGTGTGTGTGTATATATATATATATATATATATAAATTTTTTTTTTTTTTTTTTTTTTTTTTTTGAGAAGGAGTCTCGCTCTGTCGCCCAGGCTGGAGTGCAGTGGCGCGATCTCAGCTCTCTGCAAGCTCTGCCTCCCGGGTTCACGCCTTTTCCTGCCTCGGCCTCCTGGGTAGCTGGGACTACAGGCACCCACCACCACGCCTGGCTAATTTTTTTTGCTTTGTATTTTTATTAGAGACGGGGTTTCACCATGTTAGCCAGGATGATCTCGATCTCCTGACGTCGTGATCTGCCTGCCTTGGCCTCCCAGTGCTGGGATTACAGGCTTGAGCCACCGCGCCCGGCCGGTCAATATATATATTTTTTGAGACAGGGTCTGTCTCTGTCGCCCAGGCTGGAGTGCGGTGATGCAG
Organism: Pan troglodytes; assembly: GCF_028858775.2. NCBI lineage: Eukaryota > Metazoa > Chordata > Mammalia > Primates > Hominidae > Pan > Pan troglodytes. The sequence continues at coordinate 186,885,095 of NC_086015.1, forward strand.
CCGTAGGTCATTGCAGCCTTGAACTCCTGGGCTCAAGCGAGCCTCCCACCTCAGCCTACCAAATAGCTGGGACTGCAGGTACACACCACCATGCCCAGCTAATTTTTTTCTTTTTCTTTTTCAGTAGAGACAAGGTCTCCCTATGTTGTCCAGGCCAGTCTTAAACTCCTGGGTTCAAGCAATCTTCCTGCTTTGGCCTCCCAAAGTGCTGGGATTACAGGCACATGAGCCACCGTGCCTGGCCTAAAACAGTACCTTTTAAGTTAAGTGAATTATATTTCAATTAAAAAAGTATATCCACACTCTCAAATAAATTAAAACTTAAAAACAAAATACATAACAATCGCCAGTAGAAGCACTGCAGGTAAAGTTCAAGCCCCTCCCCACTGCATTCTCCTCACCCTCAGCTTTCATTACAGCCACTTAACAGGTTCCCCCACAGCTCACTCCTCAGACAAGCAGGATAAACAGCCCTTGCCTAGAACTAGTTCTACCTCTCCATGTCTGCAGTCATCAAAGTTCACATGCCTGAACATCTCACAGTTACTTTCCAATGGGCTCATATTTCACCTCTACCTTCTCCGCTTACCGAAATGCTCTTCATCCTTCAAGAATCAAATTCCGACTCATCCATGAAGTGAACTCCAGCCTTCGAAAGCTTTTTTTCCCCCTAACTACTACAGAACAGATGATATGGAAACAATCTGCATCAGGCCAGCCGCGGTGGCTCATACCTGTAGTCCCAGCACTTTGGGAGGCCAAGGCGGGTGGATCATTTGAGGTCAAGCATTCGAGACCAGCCTGGCCAACATGGAGAAACCCCGTCTCTACTAAAAATACAAAAATGAGCCGGGTGTGGTGGTGCGTGCCTGTAACTCCAGCTACTTGGGAGGCTGAGGCTGGAGAATCACTTGAACACGGGAGGCAGAGGTTGCAGTGAGCCAAGTTCGTGCCATTGCACTCCAGCCTGGGCGACATAGTGAGACACTGTCTCAAAAAATTAAAAAAATTACCTTAAAAATCTCAAACCCCTTAAACATCCCACATGCCTCATTCTTCCAGAAAAAGTAAGTTGAACCGGTGGGGTAAAGGAATGGTAAAAGTGGCCGGTCGCTGTGGCTCACGCCTATAATCTCAGCACTTTGGGAGGCTGAGGCGGGTGGATCACCTGAGGTCAGGAGTTCGAGACCAGACTGACCAATATGGTGAAACCCCGTCTCTACTAAAAATACAAAAAAATTAGTCAGACGTGGTGGCGTGCGCCTGTAGTCCCAGCTACTCGGAAGCTGAGACAGGAGAATTTCTTGAACCCGGGAGGCGGAGGTTGCAGTGAGCCAAGATTGCGCCACTGCACTCCATCCTGGGCGACAGCAAGACTCTCTCTCTCAAAAAAAAAAAAAAAAAAGGGGGAATGGTAAAAGTTACCTAAAGTCAGCTCTCCAGGTGCATTAATGGAGCAAAGCAGTGGCATGGATAATTTAGAGGAGCCGTTTTATCCTACAGTCTTCTGTGTGCTAGTTTGCAAGGTTGTAGACAGCGTACTGGCCAGAATGGATTCTGGGGGCTGACCATATTAGCAAATTGTGTAGTCTTAAAGCCGTTTTATTTATACGAGAGTTGGTGTTTTTGACCTGGAAATATATAAGACTGAAATAATGAGACAGTGTTTTTGAGCTCAGCTGTCTTTTGCTCAGCTCTTTACATGTTATTAGAAATGTCCCACATCACGTCAGTCCTAATGACCAGATCTCTCAGCTTCTCGCCATTCAGGTCCAGTATAAAATTTTGATTATTTTTACTTTAAAGACCTGTTTTTGTTTTGGATGCCAGATGAGTTAAAGAAAAAGTGATACGTTAGCCAGCAAATGGGAACATATTCAAAAGGTTTTGTGTGTCAGACCTGACTTAGAATAATTGGGATAGCATTTTTTTGTCGGTACTAACTCTGGTGAAAATCATAACAGAATCTTCTGTCTCCTAGAGTTCCCTTGGTCTGAGTCTGTCCTTTAATAGAGGTTGGTGCAAAAGTAGTTGTGGTTTTTACTTTTGCACCAACCTAATAGATAACTTCTCGTTCCTTCTGTTACAAAATGAGCATAATTTTGGAAAGACGATCAGGTGTATTTTATTTTTTCAGTTCTTTGTATCAAAGGGAGGTGACAGTGTTATGAGTAATGTTTAAATAGGTGGAGAAATTTTAATTGACATTGAAATATAGATTTTGATTTTTTTGGTAGGGCTTCTGCATGCCTAATGATTTTCTCAGTATAATATTAAAATGGATATATATCCTTAGAGTGTACATTGAACAGTCTTTGGGAAGAGTGGATGGTGTTGGGGTGAAGCTGCTGCCGTATTTAGTTTTCAAAATAGAATTCAGGAAATGGATCATATGTATTTGGATTACTGAAAGTCAGTTTCATTAAAATGTTCCTAAAGGGGCCAGGCGTAGTGGCTCACGCTTGTAATCCCAGCACTTTGGGAGGCTGAGGCAGGCGGATCACCTGAGGTCAGGAGTTCAAGACCAGCCTGGCCAACATGGCAAAACCCTCTCTCTACTAAAAAAATAAAATAAAATAAAATAAAATAAAATAAAAAATAGCCAGATGTGGTGGTGGGTGCCTGCAGTCCCAGCTACTTAGGAGGCTGAGGCAGGAGAATCACTCCAACCTGGGAGGCAGAGGTTGCAGTGAGCCGATATTGCGCCACTGCAATCCAGCTTGGGCAACAGAGTGAGACTCCATCTCAAAAAAAAAAAAAAACTTCCTAAAGCTTCAACAGTAGACTTGTGTAGTACAAATCCCCTTCATTCTAGATCGCCCCACTTTGGTTTTAGGATTTAGCCTTTGTTCGTTCTGCTTGTTTCTTTTTCTGTTGCTGGCAATAAAACTTTCCAGTTATGATGCATTATGCTTTTAATACCCTGCTGGATTGGATTTGTATGTGTATTTGCAGTGAAAGCTTGTTTGCCATTTTCCTCTGATGGTGACTCTTGACCACATTTCCGTAGGTTTGGAGATACTGTGTTCTCGTTGTTAGTTTTTAAATAGTCTGTTACTTTAGTTTTAATTTCTTCTTTGAGTCATGAGTTATTAGAAGAGTGTCTTATTTTCCATATCATGATGAGCTAATATTAATTTTTATTAAGATCAGAATGTGGCTGTAATATTTCTACATTTTGCAGTAATTGAGACTTTCTTCATATCTTATTGTATGATTTACATTTTATGAACTTTTTTTTTTTGAGACAGAGTCTCACTCTGTTGCCCAGGCTGGAGTGCAGTGGCGTGATTTCGGCTCACTGCAACCTCCACTTCCTGGGTTCAGCAGTTCTCCTGCCTCAGCCTCCCAAGTAGCTGGGAGTACAGGTATCCACAACTATGCCCAGCTAATTTTTGTATTTTTTAGTAGAGACGGGGTTTTACCACGTTGGCCAGGCTAGTTTCAAACTCCTGTCCTCAAGTGATCCACCCACCTTGGACTCCCAAAATGCTGGGATTACAGGCATGAGCCACTGCGTCCGACCTTAATGAACTTTTATAGATATTTTTAAGAGATTTTTTTCTGTTGGGTTCAGAGTTGTGTGTATTTGTTAAAACTGGCTTGTTAATTACCAGATATATATCTATATCATCTTTTTTGTTTGTTGTGTTTGTTTTGTTTGAGACGGGGTCTGGCTCTGTCACCCAGGCTGGAGGTGCAACGGCGCGATCTCAGCTTAACTGCAGGCTCCATCTCCTGGGCTCAAGCAATCCTCCTACCTCAGCTGCCCAAGTAGCTGGGAGTACAGGTGCTCGCCGCTACTCCTAACTAATTTTTGTATTGTTTGTAGAGACAGGGTTTCACTGTGTTGCCCAGGCTGGTCTTGAACTCCTGAGCTCAAGCGAGTCACCTGCCTCAACTTCCCAAACTGCTGGGATTACAAGCTTGAGCCACCACGCCCGGCCTATCATCTGTATTTTTATAAATTGTCTTAATCTTTTAAATTTTATATAGAGATGTGTGATTTCTTAAACTTTCCTTTTTCTGTTTGTGTGTATGTATTTTGATACTATATTGTTGGATGTATAGTTTAAGATGTATTTTTGTGATTGTGCCTTTAATAACATCATCTTTATCATGTTATTTTTTTGCCTTGAATTCTGTAATTAATATTGCCTTGCTTACTGTCTTTTTGTTTGCATGTGTCTGTGTATAATAACTTTGTACATTCTTTTAAACATTTAGCTAAAGAGCCTTTAAAGATGTAGCAATATCAACAAATAGATTAATGATGAAAACTAATGTAAGGTAGTAGTTATGTTCCCTGTGGTCATTTATATTTTGGCAGATATTTTAGTTAATCCTTCATTTACGGCTGGGCGCAGTGGCTCACCCCTGTAATCCCAGCACTTTGGGAGGCCGGGGCAGGCAGATCACGAGTTGAGGAGATCGAGACCATCCTGGCTAACATGGTGGAACTCCATCTTTACTAAAAATACAAAAAAATTAGCCGGGCATGGTGGCGGGCGCCTGTAGTCCCAGCTACTCGGGAGGCTGAGGCAGGAGAATGGCCTGACCCGGGAGGCGGAGCTTGTAGTGAGCCAAGATCGCACCACTGCACTCCATCCTGGGTGACAGAGCAAGACTGTTTCAAAAAAAAAAAAAAAAAAAAAAATCCTTCATTTATTTTTCCAGATAGTAATATTGAGCACTTCCAGGAACTTTGGAGGGAGAAGGTAGGGAGAGCTGTGTTGGATGGGGCACGGTCAAGGAAGGCCCCTGATAAGGGGGAGATTTCAGCTGGAATCTGATTAAGCTAACCTAAGAAAAGAGCATTCCAGGTAGAAGGAACCATGATTCCAAAAGCTCAAAGGAAAATTGGGAGTATATTTGAGGGATAGAAAACCAACCTGTCTGGATCTTAAAGATTAAGGATGGAGAGGGAGACAGGGTGCAGTTCACATCTCTTAGGTCATGTTAAGGAATGGAAATTTGTTCTAAATGTTATGAAAAGCTATTTGAAGGATTCAAGCAGGGGATGACATGATCAGAAAAATATTCTTATTGTCCTTTTCTAAAGTGAGGTATAGTTTACAGACAGTGAAATACAGATTTTGCGTGTACAGTTGGGTGTTTTTGCAATTGGATATACATACCCATCTAACCTACCCTCTTATTAAGATTAGTGGAGCACTGTGGGAGGCCAAGACGGGCAGATCACCTGAGATTGGGAGTTCGAGACCAGCATGACCAACATGGAGAAACCCCGTCTCTACTAAAAATACAAAATTAGCCTGGCGCGGTGGCGCATACTTGTAATCCCAGCTACCCAGGAGGCTGAGGCAGGAGAATCACTTGAACCCGGGAGGCGGAGGTTGCCGCGAGCTGAGATTGTGCCATTGCACTCCAGCCTGGACAACAAGAGCGAAACTCTGTCTCAAAAAAAAAAAAGTTAGGTGGAGCATTGGTAATCCAAAAATCTGAATCTTAAACGCTCCAAAATCTGAAACTTCTTAAGCACCAACATGATGCCACAGTGGAAAATTTCACACCTGACCTTGTGACTGGTCAGTTAAAACGTAGTCAAAACTTTGTGTTATGTTTTGAATTATTTAAAATGTTGTATAAAATTACCTTCAGGCTCTGTGTGTAAGATATTTATGAAGCGTAAATGAATTTCATGTTTAGATTTGGGTTCCTTCCCAAAGATATCTTACTATGTATATGCAAATATTCCAAAATCCAAAACAGTATGAAATCTGAAACAGTTCTGGTCCCAGGCATCTTGGGTAAGGAATACTCAACCTGAATAAAATATTTCTAAGAAAAAGCCTTCATTCCTCTTCCCAGTCAGTCCCTAACACCAGCACCTCCAACTATGATTCTCATTTCTTTCACTATAGATTAATTTGTCTCTTCTAGAACTTAAGTGGGATAATTTAGCTTGTACTCTTGTGTTTGCCTTCTTTGGCTTGCCATAATGATTTTGAGGTTCATTTCTGTTGTTGCCTGCATCAAGAGTTCATTGAGTATACCACGATTTGTTCGTCCATTCTTCTGGTTTGGACTTTTGAGACATTTTTGAAATATCATTGGCTAATGGAAAATGGATTGTAGAGTCTTATTCAGATATTTAATAAAGGAACACTGGTGGTCTTGTTTACAAAAGAGAATATATTTTCTTTTAAGACTGTAGAAAGGACAGGGCCGGGAACTATAAAATCATTATCAGCATCTTAGGAATGCCTGTCTGTATGGAAGCAGATAGAAAATGATTGTACTATTCCCCTTCCCCACCTATTTTTTTTTTTTTTTTTTTTTTTTTTTTTGAGACGAAGTCTCTGTCACCCAGGCTGGAGTGCAGTGGCGCAATCTCGGATCACTGCACCTTCTGCCTCCCGGGTTCAAGCAATTCTCCTGCCCTGAGTAGCTGGGATTACAGCGCATGCCACCATGCCCAGCTAATTTTTTGTATTTTTGGTAGAGACGGGGTTTCACTGTGTTGATCAGGCCGGTCTGGAACTCCTGACCTCGTGATCCACCCGCCTCGGCCTCCCAAAGTGCTGAGATTATAGGCGTGAGCAGCCAGCATGCCCGGCGTCCCCCTCCCCAACTTTAAACCAGATGGGAAGTCTTGAGTGAGAGCCCCAAGTTCAGTGGTTCTGATATTCAAATGATGTGAGGCGCATAGAATTATTGAGATGATACCTCATATGATATATGGCAAATCTTTCAAGTGTCTAATTTATCAGATTTTACTCCTTTCTCCTCAAGAATTGGCCACTTTTTTTTTTTTTTTTTTTGATACTGAGTCTTGCTCTGTCACCAGGCTGGAGTGCAGTGGCACGATCTCGGCTCGCTGCAACCTCTGCCTCCTGGGTTCAAGAAGTTCTCCTGACTCAGCCTCCCGAGCAGCTGGGACTACAGGCACTCGCCACCACATCCAGCTAATTTTTGTATTTTTAGTAGAGATGGGGTTTCACCATGTTGTTGGCCACATCTTATATGACGTGTTTGCAAAACACAATGGTAGAGTTCTAGGACTGGCTTCTGGGGTTCTACATCTTCCCTGACTCGAGAGCTAAGACCTCGAATTTCCCGTGACTGTACATTACATCATCTTTATGGTTTTTATTATACAATTTTCTTTTCAAAATTATTTTTCTCTTGGGTTTTATTTTAAAGTATAGAACATTAAATGTTTTGTTTGGGGCCAGGGGTGGTGGCTTACAAATCTCAGCACTTTGGAAGGCCAAGGCCAGAGGATCTCTTGAGGCCAGGAGTTCAAGACCACTCTGGGCAACATAGTGAGACCCCCGTCTCTTCAAAAAATAAAAAGATTAGCAGGTATGGGCACACACCTGTAGTCCCAGCTACTCGGGAGGCTGAGGCAGGAGGATCACTTGAGCCCAGGATTCCAAGGTTGCAGTGAGCTATGCTTGTGCCACTGTACTCCAGTCTGGATGGCAGAGTAAGACTCTGTCTCTAAAAAAATTTTTTTTGGCCAGGCGCGGTGGCTCACACTTGTAATCCCAGCACTTTGGGAGGCCAAGGTGGGCGGATCACAAGGTCAGAGATTCGAGACCAGCCTGGCCAACATAGTGAAATCCCGTCTCTTCTAAAAATAAAAAAATGAGCTGAGAGTGGTGGCACACACCAGTAATCCCAGCTACTCAGACAGTTGAGGCAGGAGAATAGCTTGAACCCAGGAGGCAGAGGTTGCAGTGAGCCAAGATCGTGCCATTGCAGTCCAGCCTGGGCGACAAAAGTGAGACTCTGTCTCAAAAAAAAAAGTTTGATTTTCTTTTTGGTTTCTAACCTTTGTCAAAAACTCAGACTTGGTTATGTTATTTGAATGGATATGGTATGTTTTAATTGATGGCATTTACTTCTATAAAGCTTTGTTTTCTTGTGTTACTTATGGAAAAAATCATTTATTTTCTATATTTAAATTGAAAGCATTTATTCTTTTTTTGAGATAAAGTTTCTGTCACCCAGGCTGGTGTGCAGTGGCGTGATCTCGGCTCACTGCAACCTCTGCCTCCTCACAGGTTCAGGAGATTCTCGTGCCTCAGCCTCCCGAGTAGCTGGGACTATAGGCATGCACTACCATGGCCGGCTAATTTTTGTGTTTTTAGTAGAGATGGGGTTTCACCATGTTGGCCAGGTGGGTTTCAAGCTCCTAACCTCAAGTGATCCACCTGCCTTGGCCTCCCAAAGTGCTGAGATTACAGGCCTGAGCCTCTGCATCTTGCCCACATTTACTTTTTATAATGAGGCTGTTTTAATGAGATAATTTTTTTTTTTTTTTTTTTTGAGACAGAGTCTTGCTCTGTCGCCCAGGCTGGAGTGCAGTGGCGTGATCTCGGCTCACTGCAAGCTCCACCTTCCGGGTTCATACCATTCTCCTGCCTTAGCCTCCGGAGTAGCTAGGACTACAGGTGCCCGCCACCACACCCGGCTAATTTTTTGTATTTTTTTTAGTAGAGACGGGGTTTCCCCATGTTAGCCAGGATGGTCTTCATCTCCTGACCTTGTGATCCGCCCACCTCGGCCTCCCACAGTGCTGGGATTACAGGCGTGAGCCACCACGCCCGGCCCGAGATAAAAAGTTTAAATTGGAGAAATGGATGACAGTAGTCTTATTTTAGTTGCAGCATTACATTTATTTCCGTATTCAGTTTTTGTCTCAGAGTATAGAGAAAATTCTTTCTCACAGTCAAATTGTATATGGTAACAGATTTTTTTCCTAACAGTTCCTAGTACCATCTCAGTATTTTCAATTTCAACTGATTCAGAAGCTATAGAGGATTAGCTGGACATTTTGTTGCAAAGTTGAATTGACCATATCTAACAACTGCTCATGTTTCCTTTTCATAAAATCTACAAGTCAGACAAGAAGAGTCCAGAAGGTAATATTATCATTGGTCATTTGTTACACATTCTGTTCACTTATTTATTATATCATCATGAGAGCATGCCTCAGCAGATGTGCCTAGTCTTAGCTAGCTAGCAGTTACTTGCATGTGACATGTGCACATTACACATTATTATTCTTGTGAGACAGAAGCAGACCTGGATTATTTTTAAATGCCCAGTATAGAGCTTAATCCTCTTAAATGTGTTTATAAGAAGCTCAAATATATGCCCACATGCAACAAGAAAAGCTTTATTCTAAAGGCTGCGTAAAAAATGAATTATCTTGGCAGCACAAATGAACTCATTGTTGGTTTCTTCCTTTCTGCCCACCCCCTCCCCAAATTCCTCTCTTTTCTCTTCCTAGTCTTCCAGTTTTACACCAAAAGTCAAAGAGAGGGTTTTTTTTTTAAGTCCCTTAAGTGAGGATAAAATAAAAATAACTTTTCTTCAAGGATCCCCAGCCATTTTAGTGGGAGCCACCGTTATTCTTGAGATTACTTGGGAGGTAGGATAAGAATATACAGATTATGAAGTCTGTAGAATGGATAAGTGAGGATGATGCTGGAGAGGGACTCATCTTTGTAGATAATCTCCTATGACTCTTGGCAAACTGTGGAAGACAGGTGCCTGATGAGGAAGTAGTATGGTACAAGGACAAGTTTAGGTATCTGCTGGGCTATATCCACCTCTGATTCTAGGTTTATGTATAATTAGGTGTTTTTAGATTCCTATCTGCATTAAGGAAGAATAAGTTTATTTTTTTTAAGGTTGTCTTTTTTATGTAACAGCCCAAGATTTTCTGAGGCTGTCTAAAATTAATTGCAGACCAAATGGAGAAGGCTGAAGAAACAAGACCTTACTTTTACTTTTTAAAAGCTTTAAACAGCCGGGCGCAGTGGCTCATGCCTGTAATCCCAGCACTTTGGGAGGCCAAGGTGGGCGGATCACGAGGTCAGGAGATTGAGACCATCCTGGCTAACACGGTAAAACCCCGTCTCCACAAAAATACAAAAAAAAAAATCAGCCGGTCGTGGTGGAGGGTACCTGTAGTCCCAGCTACTCGGGAGGCTGAGGCAGGAGAATGGCGTGAACCCAGGAGGTGGAGCTTGTAGTGAGCTGAGATCGCGCCACTGCACTCCAGCCTGGGAGACAGCGAGACTCTGTCTCAAAAAAAAAAAAAAAGCTTTAAACATAAAACATAATAGTTGGGTTCTGGGCCTGTCCAAAAATAGTCATTTATATTCTGAATTGTAGCAGGTAACGGATGAATATGAACAAACATTAAATGGCTTGATTCATGATGTTTATAAATTCTGGGGGTTTTAGAATATTTTTAAGATTAGTGATATAACAGCAGATAACAGCTGTAGGAAAAGTGTTCTCTCAGATGTGGGACTTCCATATGTAACATTACATAATGAGCCACTCTCCTAGCTGAGTCAAGTGAGTCTGTTTCTGAGATGGGTGAAAGAACTGGACTAAGAGTTGAGGGACTTTTAAATAGTGTGGTTTTTTTTTTCTTTGTTTTTTGAGATGGAGTCTTGCTTTGTCACCCAGGCTGGAGTGCAATGGCATGATCTCGGCTCACTGCAGCCTCCACTTCCCGGGTTCAAGCGATTCTCCTGCCTCATCCTCCTGAGTAGCTGGGATTACAGGCTCACGTGACCACGTCTGGCTAATTTTTGTATTTTTAGTAGAGATGGATTTTCACCATGTTGGCTAGGCTGGTCTCAAACTCCTGACCTCATGATCCGCCTTCCTTGCCCTCCCAAAGTGCTGGGATTACAGGCATGAGCCACTGCACCCGGCCTAAATTGTTATTTTTGTTTTAACTTTGAGTGAATACAAAATGAGTATTTTTAGTTAGCATTTTATGTTATTTTATTTTATTTTATTTTATTTTATTTTATTTTATTTTTTGAGACAGAGTCTCACCCTGTCTCCCAGGCTGGAGTGCAGTGGTACAATCTCGGCTCACTGCAACCTGCCTTCTGGGTTCAAGCGATTCTCATGCCTCAGCGTCCCGAGTAGCTGGGATTACTGGCATGAGCCACCATGCCCAGCTAATTTTTTTGTATTTTTAGTAGAGACGAGGTTTCACCATGTTGGCCAGCCTGGTCTTGAACTCCTGACCTCAGGTGATCCACCTGCCTGAGCCTCCTAGAGTGCTGGGATTACAGGCGTGAGTTACCGCAGCCAGCCTAATTTTATTTTAAAACATGTTGTTACCTCAGTAATTCTGCCTCTGGCTAGGGAATCTTCCTTAGTGGTAGAACAGAGATTTGGAAATCAGAGAGCTATTCTGGTCTCTTTCATAGATTAACACTGTAAGGGATAATCTAACCACCCTGGACCTGTTTCCTTATCTTAATCAATAGATCCAGGCTGTGAAGAAAGGGAGCCACTAGCCCCAAGTAGTTATTGAGCCTTAGGATTGTGGCTAATACTAATACAAATTTTTTTTTTTTTCGAGAGAGAGTTTCGCTCTTGTTGCCCAGGCCGGAGTGCAGTGGTGTGATCTTGGCTCGCTGCAACCTCTGCCTCCTGGGTTCAAGTGATTCTCCTGCCTTAGCCTCACAAGTAGCTGGGATTACAGGAGCCCGCCACCATGCCCAGCTAATTTTTGTATTTTTAGTGGAGACGGGGTTTCACCATGTTGGCCAGGGTGGTCTGGAACCCCTGACCTCTAATGATCGGCCTGCCTCAGCCTCCTAATGTGCTGGGATTACAGGCGTGAGCCACCTTGCCTGTACATGGCCTGTACAGGCCGCTAATACAAATTAAGATGTCCTGTAAGTGTAAAATACACACCAGATTTTAAAAACTTGGTAAAAATATAACGTAAAATCTAATTGCTGATTTATTTATATCAATTACATTGTTGGGGTGATAATATTTTAGATATATTGGTTAGGTAAAATATATTGTTAAAATTGGTTTCACCCATTTCACTTCCCTTTTTCAAACGTGGCTGTGGCTGGGCATGGTGGCTCACACCTGTAAACCCAGAACTTTGGGAGGCCAAGGCAGGTGGATCATGAGGTCAGGAGTTTGAGACTAGCCTGGCCAACAAGGTGAAACCTTGTCTATACAGAAATTACAGAAATGAGCTGGGTGTGGTGGTGCATGCCTGTAATCTTAGCTACTCAGGAGGCTGAGGCAGGAGAATTGCTTGAACCTGGGAGGCGGAGGCTGCAGTGAGCCGAGATTGCACCACTGCACTCCAGCCTGGGCAATAGAGTGAGACTCCGTCTCAATCAATCAATCAATCAATCAATCAATAAGAAACCTGGCAGCTAGAAAATTTAAATTCTGTATGTGGCTCATGTTATGTTTTTATTGGACAACACTGGTCTGGATGATATTTCTGAAACTGACTCATGAAATATGTATCATTGCTTAATGAAGCACTTTGGAAGAGGAGCACTGTCCAATAAACTCGTGCAGTGATGTGAATGTTTCGTATCTACACTGAACAATGTAGTTGCTACTAGCCACGGTGACTCTCGAGCACTAATTTTTTTGAGACGGAGTATTGCTCTGTCGCCCACACTGGCGTGCGGTGGCATGATCTCGGCTCACTGCAACCGCTGCCTCCCGGGTTCAAGCAATTCTTCTGCCTCAGCTCCTGAGTAGCTGGGACTGCAGGTGCCCACCATTATGCCCGGCTAATTTTTGTAGTTTTAGTAGAGATGGGGTTTCACCATACTGGCCAGGCTGGTCTCGAACTCCTGACCTCGTGATCCATCCACCTTTTATTCCCAAAGTGCTGGGATTACAGGCATGAGCGACCACACCTGGCCCATAATTTTAAATTTTTTTAAATTTTAATTTAAACAGCCACATAAGGCTAGTGGTTAATGTACTGGGACAGTGAAGGTCTAGAGGATTTATGGGATTTTTTTTTTTTTTTTTTTGAGATGGAGTCTCGCTCTGTTTCCCAGGCTGGAGTGCAGTGGCGCGATCTCAGCTCACTGCAAGCTCTGCCTCCCGGGTTCACGCCATTTTCCTGCCTCAGCCTCCCGAGTAGCTGGGACTACAGGTGCCTGCCACCACGCCCGTCTTTTTTTTTGTATTTTTAGTAGAGACGGGTTTTCACCGTGTTATCCAGGATGGTCTCGATCTCCTGACCTCGTGATCCGCCCACCTCGGCCTCCCAAAGTGCTGGGATTACAGGCGTGAGCCACCGTGCCCGGCCGGGATTTTTTTTTTAATGGGATTGTTTTATTCAAAGACTTGTGTATGCGGGACTTGTTTACCGTATTGCAGACTTGTTAATTAGTTTAATATAAGTCTATAGATTTGTGTTTATTGTAATAATGATCAGTAATAGTGATACCTGCTAAGTACCAGAGAAAGGATCTGTATAATCAATTATTTATTGAGCCTTTAACTATGTTGCTTATATTTTCTAATATGCTGAATGCTTAGTGAATTCTAAGACACTGTGTGGGCTAACCATGTTTTCATCAAAGTCTGGTTCCTTTTCTTTCCTTATGAGGGCTCTTCCGTGAAAGCCAGGCTCCTTTTGAAAAGTCTGAACAATGTGCTACTTTGTTCAAGGATTTTTCTCTTGAAAGGGAAACCCATGCTTGTTAACAGATGATTATGATTTTTTTTTTTTTTTGGTGGAAACTTTTAAACTTAGGCTTTTGGCCTTAAAAGAAATATGTATATGTGTGTATATACACATACCCACAGACTTGCAAGTACCAGTATTATGTAATATTTATTTATTTATTTTGTTTGTACACATACATTTGTAAGTACTGGTATGCAGTGTTACTACAACCCAACTATTTAACTTAATAATTAAAAATTATTAATTTATCATTGCTTCACAGTGAAGAACTGAATGTCATCATGTCTGGAATCAAGCGAACCATCAAAGAAACCGACCCTGATTACGAGGATGTATCTGTGGCCCTTCCAAATAAGCGGCATAAAGCAATTGAGAATTCAGGTAGAAATCCTGCCTTAGGAAATTATTTCTTTATTGACATATGCCTCCGCTAGAAAACTTACAGAAACTAGAATGAAATGAATTTCCATTGTTATGTATAATTTGAAGGGGTTCGTGAGAGAGATTAGCTAAGGGATCTGTTTAATAGTAATACACCATGTGTGCTGTAAAAAGTGGAAGAAGATCTGGCAGGAACATGATCAAGCAGACAGTGAAAGCGAGACAAACTGTGAGTTTTAGCGATCACTGTATGTTAGGTGTAATCATAAAGTCTATGATATGTATAAAGGTGTGCTATAATCGTGAGATGGTCATAGGTGGTACATGGATTAAGGTTTTTAATTTTAATAGGTAACATTTTAATGTATATAGAAAAAAGAATGATCTCATCAAACTTGTAGTTTCATAGCTACAAGGATAAAGCTAAAATTATTTTTAAATGCTTGTGTTAATTAAATGTGTCATATGGTTCTCAGATGTGGTAGGTATCTTGAAGGCATATGAATGGTAGAAGATTAGGAAACATCGATCTAGTTCAACCCCTGTACTTAGCTAATAGTAGATAAATTAAGGTTCAGAGACATCAGGTTACTTACCTAACATCATATAAGTAGTTGAAGAGCAAATCATCAACTGGGTGTCTGTTGTTCCTCAGAATGTCTTAAGCAAGCTTAAAAAAATTGCTAACTTTACTTTTTTTTTTATTTATTTATTTTTTGAGACAGAGTCTTGCTCTGTCCCCCAGGCTGGAGTGCAGTGGCGTGATCTCGGCTCACTGCAAGCTCTGCTTCCCCGGTTCGCGCCATTCTCCTGCCTCAGCCTCCCGAGTAGCTGGGACTACAGGCACCCGCCACCACGCCTGGTTAATGTTTTGTATTTTTAGTAGAGACGGGGTTTCACCGTGTTAGCCAGGATGGTCTCCATCTCCTGACCTCCTGATCCACCCGCCTCGGCCTCCCAAAGTGCTGGGATTACAGGCGTGAGCCACCGCGCCCGGCAACACTAAATTTACATTATTAAAACAAATTATTACTGAACTTCATTAATGTTTATTTAAATAATCTACCTAAGTTAATACTTTTAACAGGGTAAAGAAGGCGTCAGTCATAGCTTAGATGTTGCAGTTCCACATAGGATCCGTAGAGTGGAAGTGGTGAAGAAAATTCCTATTTCTGTAAGAGCAGTGAAGTCCTACATATCCCCAGAAGATCTGTATAGAAGGAAAATTGTTAAATCCAATCCCAAATAGTGAAAACATTTTGCTGCAACTTTCCCTCCTCATTCAGCTGTAATTTTAGAGGAAATACCGTTTCCTTTCAATAACAAGCCAAATAAATGTTAGAGTGTTATGTAACTTAATTCATTGCCCAAGAGCTTCACATGGCATAACTTTTTAAAATAAAAACAAGAACAGGGAAAAGTGATTGTTTTAATAACACTGTAACTCAGTTTAAATTGAATGTAAGTTCCAAAATACCCCCATTCAAGCAGGGGCAGTTTTTTGTCTGTTACTGAGTGACAATCTGCTATTCTTTTTCTTTGTGTCCATGCTCTACCTAATGCTAACCTTTCTCCCCCCACCAGAATTTTTCTCAAAGTAGATTTGGTGGGATGCTTCTCTTTGCATATGTTATTTTGTTTTGTTTGTGTCTTTTTTTTTTTCGCTCTGTCACCCAGGCTGGAGTGCGGTGGCACGATCTCGGCTCACTGCCACCTCTGCCTCCCAAGTTCAAGCGATTCTCCTGCCTCAGCCTCCCAAGTAGCTGGGATTACAGGTGCCCCCCACTATGCCCAGCTAATTTTTGTATTTTTGGTAGAGACGGGGTTTCACCATGTTGTCCAGGCTGGTCTCAAACTCCTGACCTCAGGTAATCCACCTGTCTGGGCCTCCTAGAGTGCTGGGATTACGGGTGCGAGCCACCATGCCTGGCCCCCAGTGTTGTATTTTATAGCTATTTCCCTCCCCGCAGGATCCAGTCCAGGACATACAGGGCATTTAGCTGTCATATCTCTTTAGTCTCTCTCAGTCTCCTCAACCCTTTCCTTGTCTTTCTTTCTTGTCTTTAATATTTAAATAGAATAGGCCAATAATTTTATAGAATGTCTTTCAGTTTGAGTTTGTCTAATCTTTCCTTGTGAGTAGATTCAGCATTTTTGACAAGAATACCATAGAATGGTGTCTTTAGGGCATGATACTAGAAAGTACACGAGATCACTTTACGCCAATATTAGTGATTTCAGTTTTTCATCACTTGGTTAAGGTGATGTCCACTAGGTTTCTCCACTTTAGAGTTACTATTTCTTGGATTTCTTTTGTTGCTTGCTGACTTAAATAAAGACAGTCACTGATTAATTAGGCCTTGGATGTATTTTATGTTCTTTGTACAGCTCGAGATGCTGCTGTGCAGAAGATTGAGACTATTATCAAAGAACAGTTTGCTCTTGAAATGAAGAATAAGGAACATGAAATTGAAGTCATTGACCAGGTATAATGATGATAAATTGAAATAAACACCAAAGCTATTGAAAAAAATGTATACATGATTGAAAAATAATCTATTGAGATGGAGTCACAGTTTGCTTTATCCTCCTTTTTTTTTTTTAAATAGCTTTCTTGTTTTGGGGAGAGAAAAATGCTATTTTTTAAATAATGCAATTGCAGAAAGGATTGAAGAAATATTACCTGGAATTCCATTCAAAAAGATAATCTTCTGATAGCACAGCAGGGTGACTTCAGTCAACAATAACTTATTGTACATTTAAAAATAATTAAAAGAGTAAAATTGGATTGTTTGTAACATAGAGAAAGGATAAATGCTTGAGGTAATGAGTATCCCATTTACCCGGATGTGATTATTATGCATTGTATGCCTCTATCAGAATATCTTACGTGTCCCATAAACGTGTGCACTGTGTACCCACAACAGTTAAAAAGTGTTTTTAAAAAAGATAATCCCTCTTTGCTCTTGTGTTCAGTGTCTTTGTGGATTTTTCTCAGTGAATATACACATAAATGTACATATTCATTGCAACACTTTTGTCTTTCTCTTAAATCTTTGCGAATCTGATGGGTGGAAAAGGTCACTTTTATTTGTTTTTCTTTTGATTGTTAGAGAAGTTGAGCTTTTTTTTCACTCATTCATGTTTCTTATTTTGTGAATTGTTTGTACATCTCTTTTATAATTGCCATTTTTTAAAGTAATGAGTTAACATTTGTTTTTAGCGACTGATTGAAGCAAGGAGGATGATGGATAAACTGCGTGCCTGCATTGTAGCAAACTACTATGCTTCTGCAGGTCTTCTAAAAGTTTCTGAGGTAAGCATTCCTCATACCCAGTCATTTTCCAGCCACTCATATTTGTTGTCTGAGGGGAAGTTATGTCAATATGGAATCCCTGCATCTGAAACATTTCTTTCTGTTTGTTTTTTGTTTTTTTTTTTGAGACGGAGTCTCGCTGTGTCACCCAGGCTGGAGTGCAGTGGCACTTGCTCACTGCAACCTCTGCCTCCCAAGTTCAGGCGATTCTCCTGCCTCAGCCTCCTGAGTAGCTGGGATTACAGGCGTGTGCCACCATGCCCAGCTCATTTTTGTATTTTTAGTAGAGACAAGGTTTCACCATTTTGACCAGTCTGTTCTTGAACTCCTGACCTCAGGTGATCCACCCACCTTGGCCTCCCCAAGTGCTGGGATTACAAGCATGAGCCACCGTGCCTGGCCTGAAATACTTCTTACATTGACCTTCAGAATCCAAGAAGCCTAGCCTACTTCCTGGGAATATACATAGACTATACATAGACTTATCAGTCATTGTGTTCAACCATAGTCCTTCAGTTGTGACTTTCCGCATTGTCAATAATCCTAAGTAATATTTTTTCCTTTTTTTTTTTGTTTGTTTTTTTGAGACAGAGTTTCGCTCTTGTTGCCCAGGCTAGAGTGCAGTGGCCTCCCGGGTTCAAGTGATTCTTCTGCCTCAGCCTCCCAAGTAGCTGGGATTACAGGCATGCGCCAACATGCCTGGCTAATTTTTTTGTACTTTACTAGAGATGGGGTTTCTCCATGTTGGTCAGGCCGGTCTTGAACTCCCAACTTCATGTGATCTGCCTGCCTTGGCCTCCCAAAGTGCTGGGATTACAGGCGTGAGCCACCGGGCCCAGCCTTTCATTTTTACGTAACTCTTTTCCTCCTAATTGTTAGCATTATGCTAGGCTTTGCAGATACAAAGATGATTGAGACCTCATTGAACTGGCCCTAGTGCCTCACTTGATTGTGGCCTACTTTGGAGTAATTTATAAATTGATTGAGTTTTCTTTGACCTTTTAGTCTAGTGAATGGCAATTTTTAGTTTCAGATTTACCCTGTTTAATGAGCCCTGAGTTCTACTTTTTGTTTTCTTTCTTTTTTTTTTTAAAAGAGACATGGTATGTGGCCAGGCTGGAGTGCAGTGGCTATTCACAAGCACGATCATAGCTTCACTTATAGCCTCCAACTCCACATAGCCTCCACCTTCACATAGCCTCCAACTCCTGGGCTCAAGCAGTCTTCCTGCCTCAGCCTCCTGAGTAGCTAGGACTGCAGCTTTGTTTCTCTAGTTTTTTAAGATTTAAAATGGTCCTCCTACCTTTTTCCCTCCATGATCCTGACTTTTCGGAGAAACCAGGCCATTTATGAATATCTCAGATTTTGGATTTATGTTTTCCTTGGATTACTTTTTCATCCTATTTTCTTGTAAACTGGAAGTTAAGTCTAAAGGCTTGGTTATTATATATATTATATATAGATTTGGGTTAAATATTTCTGGCAAGAATACTTCGTAGTGATGCTGTGTACTTGATATTCTAGCATATCAGCAGGCACCTAGTTCCAGGTTGTCCTGCTGGTGATACTAAGTTTGACCACTTGGTTAATGTGATCACCACTAGATTATTCCAATTATAAAGGAATGTTTTTTCCCAATTTAGTTTTTGACATGTAAATGAAAAATATCTGCTCTTTTATCCTAGTAATCTGTCTAAATTCAGGCATAGGGGTTAGGATTGACCTGAAATAGGAGTATTTCTTCCTATTTGATATTTTGATAATTTCAGCATAACTTTCGTTTTTTTCTCTTTTTACTTTCTTTTTCCTAAGTGTTTTCAGCTGGAGTTAGTCTCAGCTGAATCACCTCTGGAGGAGTGCTGGCTCACTGGGAACCAGGGAAGGGCTGGAGGGTAACAGTAAATGGTGCTTGTCATGTTTAGGCCTTCATGTTACCCTTGGTGCTCTAGGGACACCTGGTATTGGTGCTGCTCCTGATGCTGTCTTATAGAAACTAGAGCATTATTTGAGTTGAATTTTAAACGGTAGACAGGTGCTTCTTTTAGTGTGGCACAGTTTCCCAGATGCATGTTAGAATCGTATTCATTTTCCTAGGGCTACCATAACAAATTACCTACCATAAGCTTCGTGATGTAAAAGGACGGGTTTATTATCTCACTATTATGAAGTCTAGAAGTCCAAAATCAAGGTGTCAACAGGGCAGCGCTCCCTCCTAAGGCTCCGGGGAAGAATCTTTCCTTGCCTCTTCCTAGCTTCTTGAGGTTGCTGCCAATCCTTAGTATTTCCCGGCTGTAATTTCTGCCTGTGATGATGTGGCTGTTTTCCCTCTGTGTGTGTCTTCTCTGTGTGTCTGTGTCCAAGTTTCCCTCTTCTTATAAGTGAGGAGGACTTCATTGACTTCACCTTAACTTGATTACATGAGCAATGATTCTGTCTTTGAATTGTTAGCAGTTCTGATCTGTGCTATTTGATAGTCTGGAAATATGCTGATTTTATCCTCTTATGTTTTGATTAGGATTTATTCAGGGATATTTAGGTATGCTTTTGTCTCGTGATCAACCATTTAATTATTTTTAGTTTTCAGTGGCAAAACATTTATAGCTCTGAAAAACCTTTATTTTTGAAATTCAAGAACTTTGTTGCTTTGAAACACTAGCTTCTACCTCCTTTTTTCTCTCTAGAACCATTAGTTTAATAACACAGTTTTTAAAAGCTAGGCTTCCTAGGAACATAACTACAGTGTTATCACATAATAACAGAATACACTGTATTTTGTATGCAAGTAACTAAGACACAGAAAAATTCCATAGATGTCTATACTGAACTGAAGGCAAACTTCATACAATCAGTATTAGTCATTCAAAAATATTCTCTATTACATTTTACTCTTATGTGCGGACCATTTTATATATACAGCTTTTTATTTGTATTTTTATATTTCTTTCAGGGATATTTTATTTAGAGCAGTTGATATGTTTGTGTAAAGCAATATGAGACTTTTAAAGTCATTTTATTTTCTGTGTTAACATATATTATTTCTCATTTACCTCCGGAAGACCCTACATCTCTAGCTGTTAGTGTTAGAAACTTTACATAATTATTCATCATTCTAGTTTTTGTTTGGTTGGTTCAGGCTGTGCTAAGGGGTTGGGATATCATTTTATGGATGTGGGGAGATTTTGAAAGATTTTAAGCATGATCCTGTAATAGATAAGGTTTTGGAGAGATCAGATTTTTGCCTGCTTTTGATGGATTTGATTAAAAATTTATTTGCTTGCTTTCATTTTTTGTAGGGATCAAAGACATGTGATACAATGGTTTTTAATCATCCTGCTATCAAGAAATTTTTGGAATCACCATCTAGGTCATCATCTCCTGCCAATCAGAGAGCAGAAACACCATCAGCCAATCATTCAGAAAGTGATTCTTTATCTCAGCACAATGACTTCTTATCTGACAAAGATAATAACAGCAATATGGATATAGAGGAAAGACTCTCAAACAACATGGAGCAGAAACCAAGCCGAAATACTGGAAGGGTATGTAGATGGGTGGATGTGGGAGGGAGCCACAGGAGAAGGGAACTAGTATTTACTAAAGTATGCGCTTGTTATCTCACTGAACTGTCACAGGAATCTTAGGAAATAGGTTTGTTTTCCTTTTATAATGGGGAAACCAAATCTTTTTTTTTTTTTTTTTTTTTTTTTTTTTTTGAGACAGAGTTTTGCTCTGTTGCCCAGGCTGGAGTGCAGTGGCAGGATCATGGCTCACTGCAACCTCCGCCTCCCGGGTTCACGCCATTCTCCTGCTTCAGCCTCCTGAGTAGCTGAGACCACAGGCGTGTGCCACCACGCCCGGCTAATTTTTTTGTATTTTTAGTAGAGACGAGATTTCACCGTGTTAGCCAGGATGGTCTCGATCTCCTGACCTCGTGATCTTCCCGCCTCGGCCTCCCAAAGTGCTGGGATTATAGGCGTGAGCCACTGCGCCCAGCGGGAAACCAAATCTTGATGTGGTTTTACTTGCCCAAAAGTGTCAGAACTGCGAATTAAACCTAAGTGTTTCTTTTTTTTTTCTGAGACGGAGTCTCGCTTTATCACCCAGGCTGGAGTGCAGTGGCGCAATCTCGG
Organism: Pan troglodytes; assembly: GCF_028858775.2. Classification (NCBI taxonomy): domain Eukaryota; kingdom Metazoa; phylum Chordata; class Mammalia; order Primates; family Hominidae; genus Pan; species Pan troglodytes. The sequence goes on from NC_086015.1 coordinate 186,906,405, forward strand.
CTAATTGCCACCTCTGCCTCCCAGGTTCAAGCTATTTTCCTGTCTCAGTCTCCCAAGTAGCTGGGATTAGAGGCATGTGCTACCACGCCTGGCTAATTTTTTGTATTTTTAGTAGAGACGAGGTTTCACCATGTTGGCCAGACTGGTCTCGAACTCCTGACTTCATGATCCGCCTGCCTCGGCCTCCCAAAGTGCTGGGATTATAGGTGTGAGCCACCGCGCCCAACTTAAACCTGAGTGTTTCTAATTTTACAGCCTGGAGATTCTGTGCACAGCACAGCTCCTGGATGCTGTTTACGTAGGTGTGAAAGAAATCTTCCAGCTCGGCAATTCTGTGATCTTGCTCAAGGTCTTTCCACTCTGTCATGTTTATTCTCTCGAGAGCAGCCGTTCTTCAACGGTTTCCTCTGTGAGACTTTATATTCTAAGATGCTTTAGTACTTTAGTAGATGGAGGAAATTTGACAAATAAACAGAATTGAAAAACATTGCTCTTTGATCCTGCCAGTTTGTAATTTGAGCTCCCATCTCAAGCTACTCTGAACTTCTTGAAAAATATTTGGCTATAGAGTCATTATTGGATTAGAGCAGCGATTTTTCTCAGCCAGGTGTTCTGTGATACAGAAAATTTCCAAGTTACTTTCCACATACTTAGACGTCAAGGGTTTGATTTATTTTTGATAAAAATAAGTTTGTATTTATTTTTCAGATTATAAATTCATATGTGTTCATTTTTTGAAAATTGTTAAATACAGAAAAGTAAAAAAGAATAGAAAAGTTCATTCGTGAGGCTGCCACCCCCAAAATCAGAACTCTTCACTGTTTGGATTTACCTTACCTTTCCAGTATTATTCCTGAGCAAATATTACATGTGTTTTTCTTTTTTTTAGTTAAAAAGAATTTAGGAGGCTGGGCGCGGTGGCTCACGCCTGTAATCCCAGCACTTTGGGAGCCCAAGTGGGGGATCACCAGAGGTCAGGAGTTCGAGACCAGCCTGACTAACATGGTGAAACTCCATTTCTACTAAAAATACAAAAATTACCCGGGCTTAATGGCCGGTACCTGTAATCCCATCTACTCGAGAGGCTGAGGCAGGAGAATCGCTTGAACCCAGGAGGCAGAGGTTGCAATGAGCCAAGATCATGCCATTGCATTCCAGCCTGGTTGACAGAGCGAGATTCTGTCTCAAAAAATAGAATTTAGGGCATAATGGTCATAGAAACTTAACATGTTTTATACAATATGTGGTCATTTCTATATGTAATTATATAGCAAACATTTAGCATTTACTATGTACCAGGCACTTATTTCTCATTGAACAGTTTTGAATATTACAAAAGGTTAAAAAGAGGGTAAATTCCATTGACCCCTTTCTCTCTTTCTATTCCTGTTTCCCAGAAGTAACCACTGTAATAGTTTTCTGTGTATCCTTCCAAATCCTATTTGCATATTCAAAGCAGATGTATATGACTATTAAAAACACACCGGGAGTTACAGTATATAAACTTTGTATAAATTAAGGCAGCATTTATAGTAACTTTTTTAATGCTTTGAGAGGTGCTATGAAGCCAGAAAATTTTGTAATTTTTAAAAAAAACTTAGTTATTCCATTTATACTTTTTACAATTCTGTGGTTTCTGTCCTATTGAAAGTTGTTCAAAATGAGAATGGATGTTGATTATGATTTTTTTCAGGATACTTCTAGTGTTACTGGCTCCCATAAAACAGAACAGCGGAATGCTGATCTCACAGATGAGACTTCACGACTTTTTGTAAAGAAAACAATAGTAGTGGGCAATGTGTCCAAGTGAGTATCCAGTTGAATTTATTTTTATTTGTCCATTTGTGTTAATATTTTGGCATTAATACTCTTATAATGTTACAGTAGGAAGCAGCCTCAGGGATTCTTTTTCCCAAGCCCTTAGTTGTTTAAAAAGTAAACCACAGTCTAGAGACTTTATTAGGGTAATTTTTCTCCTTAGTGAGCAAAGTCAGAATTTGAATCTAGGTCTCCTATTTTTCTTTTCCTTTTTTTGAGACAGAGTTTCGCTCTTGTTGTCCAGACCAGAGTGCAATGGCATGATCTTGGTTCACCGCAACCTCCCCCCTTCCCGAGTTCAAGCGATTCTCCTGCCTTAGCCTACCGAGTAGCTGGGATTGCAGGCATATGCCACCACGCCTGGCTAATTTTGTATTTTTAGTAGAGACGGGGTTTCTCCATGTTGGTCAGGCTGGTCTTGAACTCCCGACCTCAGGTGATCCATCCGCCTTGGCCTCGCAAAGTGCTGGAATTACAGGTGTGAGCCACCGTGCCGGCCTTTTTTTTTTTTTTTTTATCGTTTTATTAGTCTTTTTATACAAATAGCCAGGGGACCTAGGTATCCTATTTTTCATTTGGATATTATTTTCTCTGTACTGCCTCTATACTGTGACATTTTGCCTTGCCTTGCACAATATCCACAAAGGATAAATAAGGGGAAGATGTTTGTTCCAGAATATTGCTAGAGAAGAGGCAGTATAATAACCCCTACCCTTGCTTGTGTAGTTTGTAGAATATGCTAATTGTTAGGTATTTGAAAGCCAGTAGAGAATGGTAAATCCTCAGATACTGCCCTCAGCTCGAATGTTCAAATCTTCATTTTGTCTCTCCATTTACATTCCTGCATTTGCCATTGTATTAGTCTGTTTTCACACTGCTAATAAAGACATACTTGAGACTGGGTAATTTATAAAGGAAAGAGGTTTGATTGACTCACAGTGCCACATGGCTAGGGAGGCCTCACAATCCTGGCGGAAGGCAAGGGAGAAGCAAAGCCATGTCTTAAGTGGAGGCAGGCAAGAGAGCTTGTGTAGGAGAACTACCCCTTATAAAACCGTCAGATCTTGTGAGACTGATTTATTATCACGAGAACAGCATGGGAAAGACTCACCCCCATGATTCAGTTACCTCCCACTGGGTCCCTTCCAGGACGTGTGGGAATTCTGCAAGCTACAATTGAAGATGAGATTTGGGTGGGGACACAGCCAAACCATATCGGCCATTTACTTGTGATTGGCACGTCCAAAGCTGAAACCAGATTCTTCTCCCTGGAAAACCTATTTCCTGTTCTTTTGTTTTGTTTTGAAATGGGAGGATGTAAGTGTGATGGGTTCCTTTGACTTTTTGTTCTTCTTCAAAATCTTACTTCAGGTCTTTTTCTGGGACTCTTAAGGCAAACCAGAGAGGTTTGTATCTAACAAGTCATTGGGACATGAGAATAAAGTAGATAAGTCTTTTCGGTCACCCATTTATGTTAATACTTGGGCGTAATACTCTTATTATCCTGGTGTTACAGTAGGAGGAGGCCTCAGGGAGTGTTTTTTCAAGCTCTTTGTTGCTTCAAAAGTGAACCAAGGTCCAGAGATTGGAGTCTCTGCATTAGTGTGTCTGTCAGTCTTTCCCTGAGAATAAAATAGGGCTTGGTAAAAATTTCTAAGACATGAGCTCTTACACAAATATATTTCACCAATTGTGTCAATGTGTGTAAGTTTGGAAGAACTTTTGACTACTCTGAACCAGTTCTGTCTTTAGGGGCCTTAGCGAATTCCTAAAACTGTTGATTTGCTTGCCCAAACTGAGATGTTTTTAGTTCATAACAAAAGGTTGCTGAGCAGATCTTAAAGGCAGAATTCCTCCAAGCTCCAGAGCCATGTACTTGAACAGTATGATCTCAGGCTGTCTTGGAGCAGCTTCATCATTTTTGCCAAGTGTCTAGGGGTAGATTAGGGCGTTATAAATCCTCTAAAAACATAAAAATGTTAAGTAAATATTTGGCCCAGATGTAAATAGATGGAAGGGATTAAATTAATTTGATGGAGGAAAATCGATTGGCTAGGATTCTAACTGGTAACGTTTTAAACTAATTTTCTCATGAAGTTTTATTTGCTGATCCCCTCCCTCATTAGGCATATTCCCTCTATGCTCTCTCTGTGATTTTTATCATATTATATGGCCATTTTCTATTTTCGTATATTTTTCTCAAATCAGACTGGAATCTCTTTAGGGTAGAAACTATGTCTTGTCTGGTTTTGTTTTGTTTTGTTTTTCCAAGACGGAGTTTTACTCTTGTTGCCCGGGTTGGAGTGCAATGGCGCGATCTCAGCTCACTGTACCCTCCACCTCCAGGGTTCAAGTGATTCTCCTGCCTCAGCCTCCCAAGTAGTTGGGATTACAGGCATGCACTGCCACACCTGGATAATTTTGTATTCTTAGTAGAGATGGGGTTTCACTGTGTTGATCAGGCTAGTCTTGAACTCATGAATTTGGGTGATCTACCTGCCTTGGCCTCCAAAAGTGCTGAGATTACAGGCATGAGCCACCACGCCTGGCCTTGTCTGGCTTTGTACCTTAACAGTATATATTTAGTAAGTATTTGATTGATGAATACATTGATATACGTATGAAAGGAAAAAATAAACATAACATACACAAACCTGGCGAAATTAATTTTAAAAATTACTCAAAAAAAGAGAAGGCACAAATAATATTAGAAATACAAAAGAAGACGTAACTACAGATGCTGTACTATTAAAGAGATAAGAAACTATTAACTTCTTTATGCCAATACATTTAAAAATTTAGATGAAATGATTGTTTAGCCCCAATTTTCTTGTGGCCTAGTGGGTCTGCCTGAACTTCCAGGCCTGGTTTTTTCTGGGCTGACCTGTCTTGTAAAGTTGTCATCTCTCCCCAAATCGATCTGTAGGTATTCCTGTTAAAATCCCAACAGGGTTCATGACTTTCATAGGCTGGAAGAGTAAAGGGCCAAGATTGGTCAAGAACACTCCTCAAGAGCTAGGCTGGGCAACTTGGCCCCCCCATATCACTAAGGATTAGCACTAGGCATAGATGAGCATATAGAAGGCCTGACTATATTTTCTACATGAATCTAAGAAGGGGGCCTCATACTGAAATAAAGACAGGGCCCATAAAGGGGAGCGCTAAAGATGCTAATTTTACCATGATCAGGGTTTAAGGGAAATGGCACGTTTTGGCTTTCAGAGGGCAGGAAACTAGGTGCAGTCTTCTTGGCAACCATGAAAGTCACCAGAAAGGCGCAGAGCTCTAGCACCCTGAAACCTGAATGAAATCAACCCGAAGGCTAGAGGTTCCCTAACCTAAGAATAAAAATATGCCAGTTTATTTCCACCTTATGTCTTTATCTGACAGGAAAAACAAGTTTGCCTTTTTTTTTTTTAATTGCACACCGAATAAGTAGAACAACACAAACTTTTAACAGAATGTCCCTTAAACCAAATTCATGTTTTATTTATTTTATTATTTTATTTTAGTTCATTAATTTTATTTTAATTTTTTGAGATAGGGTCTTGCTTTGTCACCTAGACTGAAGTACAGTGATGTGATTGTAGCTCACTTCAGCTTCGAACTCCTGGGCTCAGGCAGTCCTCCCACCTCATCAGCCTCCCAGCAAGCTGGGACTACAGGTGTGGGCCACCATGTCCAGCTGAGTTTAAAATTTTAGGTGGGATGATTGTAGTTGTAGTTTACTCTTTGAGATTACTGTCTCACTAAGCAGGCATTGTCTTCTTCTATCCAATTGTTAACACACTATATTAGCTGATTTTGCTCCCCTCTGGAAATAGCTAAACATGGTGATGGGGTCTTGCTATGTTGCCCAGGCTGATCTCTAACTCCTGACCTCAAGCAGTCCTCCCGTTTCAGCCTCCTGAAGTGCTGGCATTACAGTGTGAGCCAGCCACTGCATCCAGCCCCAACTATGTTTTAGAAAGAAAGAAAAACAAAATGATTAACTTACAAAGACTCATTTTGCTTGTTTAGGTGATGTAGTTGTTAAATATTGCAGGAATTTTAACCTTGTTTTTAAATTTAAGTAGGACTTAATTATTTAGTTAGGTTTTTGAAGGACGAAAAGAATTCAGGTTTCTTTTTTCTTCTTCCCTAGGTATATACCTCCGGATAAGAGGGAAGAAAATGACCAGTCAACTCATAAGTGGATGGTATATGTCCGAGGGTCCCGTAGAGAACCCAGCATTAATCATTTTGTCAAGAAGGTTTGGTTCTTCCTTCATCCCAGCTATAAACCAAATGACCTTGTGGAAGTTAGGTAAGCACGCTTGAGGTATTTAACCTAAATTGAAATGCAGACTTATTTTTGAAGTGGAAGAAAAGTGATTTAACTTCAAAACATTTCCTGGAAATGCAATAGTAATTGAGAATTGGTTCTTAGTCAAAATGTAGTTGGAGGCCGGGTGGGGTGGCTCACGCCTATAATCCAAGCACTTTGGTAGGCCAAGGCAGGCGGATCATGAGGTCAGGAGATTGAGACCATCCTGGCTAACACGGTGAAACCCGGTCTCCACTAAAAATACAAAAAATTAGCTGGGCGTGGTGGCGGGCGCCTGTAGTCCCAGCCACTAGGGAGGCTGAGGCAGGAGAATGGCGTGAACCCGGGAGGCGGAGCTTGCAGTGAGCTGAGATTGCGCCACTGCACTCCAGCCTGGGCGACAGAGCGAGACTCTGTCTCAAAAAAAAAAAAAAGGTAGTTGTAGTTCACTCTCTCAGATTACTGTCTCGCTGAGCAGGCATTGTCTTCTATCCAATTGTTACCACACTAATTATATTAACTGGTTTTGCTCCCCTCTGGAAACAGCTAAACTTGTTTATATAGATACAGATGCATATGAAAATGTTACTACTTTTTATGAATATCAGAATGTAACAGAATTAAATATAGTATTCTAACATGGTAGACTAATTAATGTTGAAAGTTTCCCATGATCTCACTCTCTTAGAAGTAACTCCCAATCATATTTCTTCTGTGCATATTTGAATATAGTTGTTTCTTGTGATTATTTCACCAAGATGGAATGATTATATATATTGTTGTGAAATTTGCTTGTACCATTTAGGTGTGTTCTTTACATTTTTTTTTTTTGAGACGGAGTTTCACTCTTGTCACACAGGCTAGAGTGCAGTGGTGCGCTCTTGGCTCACTGCAACCTCTGCTTCAGGTTCAACCTCTGCTTCAGGTTCAAGCGATTCTTCTGCCTCAGCCTCCCGAGTAGCTGGGATTACAGGTGCCCGCCACCACACCCAGCTAATTTTTTTGTGTTTTTAGTAGAGACGGGCTTTCACCATGTTGGCCAGGCTGGTCTCGAACTCCTGACCTCAGGTGATCTGCCCGCCTTGGCCACCCAAAGTGCTGGGATTACAGGTGTGAGTCACCATGCCCGGCCTTATTCTTTACATCTTTATATGATGTTACACACATATATATTAATTGTGTGGTTTTTTGTTTGTTTATTTTATTTTATTTTTTTTTTTGGAGACACAACCTGTCGTCCATGCTGGAGTGCAGTGGCACGATCTTGGCTCACTGCAACCTCCACCCCCCGGGTTCAAGCAGTTCTCATGCTTCAGCCTCCCAAGTAGCTGTGATTACAGGTCCACGCCACCATGCCCAGCTAATTTTTGTATATTTTGTAGAGACGGGGTTTTGCCATGTTGGCCAGGCTGGTCTTGAACTCCTGAGCTCAAGCCCCCTGCCCGCCTTGGCCTCCCAAAGTGCTGAGATTATAGGCATGAGCCACCATGTCCGGCCCATATTGATTGTATAAATGCACTGTGGAAGTGGTTGTTGGTTATTATCAGTGAAATCTCTATTCTCTGCTCTGTTCAGAGCCTTTCTTCACCCCCGACTCTTAAACAAAACATGGCTGCCTCCTGAGAACTCTGCTTCTTCTTTAACCCTTTCAAGCGATGGTGGCTGTTTTTTTTGCTGCCACACACCACTGGGCCTGGGGGTAGGGTGGATGTCTTCCTTGATCACATTTATGGCTTCCAGACCACCTTTCCCTGCCAAGGGTGACTGGGGAAATTAGTAGATAATTGCAACAGAGGACAAGCAGCAGCCTCAAAGGAGTTGAGGGTTTTTGGAAAAGGGGGAAAGGTTTCAGCACCTGGTTGACTGATTTTCTCTCTACCATAACTCTTGCTGTCATTCTTAACATCCATATAGACAATTCATCCAAAACCCTGGTCTCTTGGTTCTTTGATTTCTTCACTTTGATGCTTAGGTTATTGTAGTGATATATCATAGACTGTAAGCTGAGTAAGGAGAGAATATACGTATATAAGAGCAGTGATGGCTGGTGAAAAGTTTTGTGGGCAAGAAAAAGAAGTCTCCATGAAGTCAAAGAATAGTTGGATTGGGGTGAAACTGGAAAGATAAGGGTTGGTGGTCAGAAAGTGGAATAGGCTGGGCGCGGTGGCTCAGGCCTGTAATTCCAGAACTTTGGGAGGCTGAGGCGGGTGGATCACGAGGTCAGGAGATCGAGACCATCCTGGGCAACATGGTGAAACCCATCTCTACTAAAAATACAAAAATTAGCTGGGCGTGGTGGCTCATGCCTGTAATCCTAGCTACTCAGGAGGCTGAGGCAGGAGAATGGCTTGAACCAGGGAGTCAAAGGTTGCAGTGAGCCAAAATCGTGCCACTGCACTCCAGCCTGTAGGCAGAGTGAGACTCTGTCTCAAAAAAAAAAAAAAAAAAAAAAAAAAAAAGCGGAATATTTGGAAATAAGATTTTTGTAGGTAGGTACAGTATGTTTTTCTTCTTATGTATTATATTTTTATTGATGATAGAAATCTAATATACCCAAAAGGATGGGATTAAAAACTAATTACATAAAATACTTAAAAATGCAACACAAGTGCCTGTTTTATTTCTCTGTTCTCATACCATAAATGAGAATTTGTAAAACACATTATTTCTTTTAAATTGCAAAGACTATCCCTGCAGTAATTTATGAGATTTATTTGCTAAGAAGTCTTTACTAATCTGCGGGCAGAGGTGTGGCAAGTCACTTATCAAGATGTATTATAACAGTGAGAAAATCCAAAGAAAGGATTGTGCTGCAGCTCCTTATCCAGTTTCTCTTTCATCCTGGACACCTGGAGTGTTTTCTGTTAATAGTAAATGAACTTTGTTTCATTACGTGTATGAGGTTTGACATCATCGAAATAGCCTGTGTCTTGTTTTCAGCCTGATCTGTGCCACTCTGACAGTGTTGCAAAGATTGTCTGCTGTGCCACGCCTGAGCAGTTAGCTGTTCACAGCCTGGCGGCACATACCTTTACCACATACTTTTCCCATAGCAAACCAAACTTTATTAACAACAATGTTAGGATTTGTAAATAGTATTTTAAAAGAGATTATTGCTTACGTGCTTCTGGTTTTTAAAATTCCTGGAGAAATCATATGCTGTGATCAACCATAGCGCTGTTTTTTTTTTTTAATAGCAGGAAATGTATATAAGTCTATTACTGCATTTACTCATTTACATGTATGTCTCACCAGATTTAGAACTTCTCGATGTTTAGGACCTTATCTTGTCTTAATATCCCCAGGGTCAGCTGGGCACGGTGGCTCAAGCCTGTAATCCCAGCACTTTGGGAGACTGAGGCAGGTGGATCACGAGGTCAGGAGTTCGAGACCAGCCTTGCCAACATGGTGAAACCTTGTCTCTACTAAAAATACAAAAAAAAATTAGCCATGCCCGGTGGCGTGTGCCTGTAGTCCCAGCTACTCGAGAGGCTGAGGCAGGAGAGTTGCTTGAACCCGGGAGGCACAGGTTGCAGTGAGCCAAGATCATGCCACTGCACTCCAGCCTAGGTGACAGAGCAAGACTCTGTCTCAAAATAAATAAATAAAAAATAAATAAATAAATAAATATCCCTAGGGTCTATCATAGTTCCTAGCATGTAGTAAATGCTCATTTTGTGTTTTTTAAAATTTTATTTTTTATTTTTATTTTTATGTTTTTTGAGACAGAGTCTCGCTCTGCTGCCCAGGCTGGAGTGCAGTGGCGCAGTCTTGGCTCACTGCAAGCTCCGCCTCCCGGGTTCACGCCATTCTCCTGCCTCAGCCTCCTGAGTAACTGGGACTACAGGCGCCCGCCACCACTCCCGGCTAACGTTTTTGTATTTTTAGTAGAGATGGGGTTTCACTTATTAGCCACGATGGTCTCGATCTCCTGACCTCATGATCTGCCCACCTCGGCCTCCCAAAGTGCTGGGATTACAGGCGTGAGCCACTGCACCCGGCCAATTTTGTTTATTTTTTTAGAGACAAGAGTCTTGCTCTGGCACCCGGGTGGGAGAACAGTGCCATGATTATAGCTCACTGCAGCCTCGAACTCCTGGGCTCAAACTATCCTCCCACTTTAGCCTCCTGGGTAGCTAGGACTATAGGTGTGTGCCACCTATGTCCAGCTAATTTTTTTACCCAGGCTGGTCTCGAACTCCTGGCCTCAAGCAGTCCTCCCGCCTTGGCTTCCTAAAGTGCTGGGATTACAGGCGTGAGCCTTGTACCCAGCCTCATTTCATGTTTGATACTGAGTGAATTATTGAATTCATGAAATGGGCCATTCCATTTGGAGGTGGCTGGTTTTGTTTGGAAGTTTTTAATTATATTGAGCAGAGATCTCACTTCCTCTAACTTCTAAACAGTAAGCTTTTCATATGCTTTATGTACCACTCAGAATCATCATAATCCCTTTTCCTTGTACAGTTGTTTAGATACTTGAAAACTGTTATTGGGTCTCATCCATATTTGTTTCAGTTGTCACTTGTGTGACTTTGTTTTATGTTCCTTTGCCATTCAGGTTATATTCTTTGGTATACTCCAGTTTATCTATATTCCTTTTAAAATAACCTTTTTAGAACTGAACCTAAAACTCCAGATGTGGTATAACCAATATAAAGTAGGTGAGGACTATTAACAAAAGTCCTAGGTTTAATTATAACTCTTAGTTCTTTGCAGGACTCTTAAGATATTTGTTGTGTTAGGTATCTAAAGTAATTTAACGAATAAGGGAGGATTTTTGCAGCTGCCTTCAAACTTGGGGTTAATCTTATTTCTGGATCAAAGCACAAACGTTTTTCTTACACACCCTGAATCTCTTCATCACAGCACATTACCTGACAAAGAGGTGGGTGGATTCTGCTCTTGTTGAAGCACTTTTTTCCACGTTTGTTCAGTTGTCAGGACGACCCTTAGCCAACTTCCTAAAAGCCGTGATTGTAAACTTTGCTTTTTTTTTTTTTAGGTACAAGATAGTGACTATAGGTACAAGATAGTGACTAGATATGTGCTAGGCTCAGGGCTTGATAGAGGGATTGTGAAGATGAGCACGGGGCCTTGGCTTTGGGAAACCCCCTGGAGTCTTCCTGCCCTTGGTGTGTGTGAAACTGGAGCGGGCCAGCTCCCCAGAGGAATCCTAGTGAGCCTCTTCCAAACCTTCGTATCTGTTTTATTTCACTCAAATGTAGAACTCTCTAGAGCAGCACTGTCCAATAGAAACATACTGTGAGCCACATCTGTAATTTGAAATTTTCGAGTAGCCACATTAGAGAAGTAAGTACCCAGAAGAAGTGATTTGACATTCTATGCCCTGCACAGTCGGACAGTGCCCAGTCATATTACTGTGCGTAATGGGGAGAGTCGTCTGGGAAGTGAGGTCTGTCACCTTGGGGACATGGACTAGCACACAGTGGCTAAAGCATGGCCCTGGAGCCTATTGCTTGAGTTTGAATTCTGGTTCCATTGCTTATTTGCTGTGTGACCTTGGCAAGTTAGTTATTCAGCCTCACTGTGTCTCAGAGGGGCTATTTCATTGAGTGGTTATAAGGATTAGGTAAGTTAATAGTTCTAAAGGGCTTAGAACACTGATTGGGTCATAGCAAACAGTGAAACGTAGGAATGCAGTGTTTGCTGCTACTGCTGTTGTGAGGAACAGAGATTTTCATTCCGAAAAGACTTGAGGGAATGCTTTGGTTCTTTTAAAGGGCTTTCATGTGGAGGAAGAATTTACTCCTTGTGATTCCAAATGGCATCTCTAGAATTAACATGCAGGAGGTAGAAGAAGTCATTTTGTAATAGAGCTGTTCAGAAACGTAACACAGGGTCTCATGAAGTGGTGAGTTCAGGGTCACTCGGAGTGATGCTAAAAGAATGATTGGCCATATGAATAAATTAGTCGAGCAGGGAGCTGTACTCCATTCTGTGTTTCTAATAAAGCCATTTTTGTTTAATCCCCATAGTCTTACGGTTTTTCCCTCTTGGTGTCAATGGTTTATTTCACCTTCTATGAGGAATCTAGAAGTATTGAAGTTTGTTCGGGGGAGGCAGTCCTTTATTGTGTGAAGTAACGTCTTTTGAAGTATACCATTTCCATAAATAATGTTGTTGTAGGTCTTAGATTCTTTTTTTGCTTCTAAAAATATGGTTATGGAGGAATTTCCTGTTAAAAACCATTGTTCATTTTTCCTGACTTTGTGCTGTTTGTCTGTCTTCTCTGGCAGCAGTCTTTCCTGTCTATTCACTAAAGGTTAGGCCATGTACATAAATTGAGAAACATACCTAATTTATCATAGTCATTGTGAGAGAAGTTCAGCATTCAGTGTGATTGAGGCATATTGCAAATGAGTTTAGACTTACCATTTAGCTTTACTGGAATTTAAATGACCAAACTTCACATCAGTAGAATTTCCATTAATTGACTCAAGTCCACCATGCCTCTAGGCTACACTGTATCTCTGGCTGTGGGTCCCGTTTCAGACTGTCTCAAGTCCACCTTCTCCTTTGACCCCAAGCGTGAATCTATACCAACGTCACAGCTGCTTCTCTTAGCTCCTTTGCAGCAGATTTCTTCCATCCAGGGCACTCTAGTTTTCTTTGCTTTCTTTTCTCTTTGGTTTATAAGGTATTTATTAATTTCTCTGCTTTCTAGGCTCCCCTCATATCTCAGGGATTTTTCCTGTCCTGGGCTCCGTTGTTAGCTGCTGGCTCTGTGCTCGTTAATTCACATCTGTTACACTCTTCTCAGGTTGTGTTCTTGAACTCTGCACTCACTCAATTCAATTTTCCAAAAACACTATCTGTTGAGTTTCTTTCTCCTTGTCATTTTCTTTTTTTTTTTTTGAGATGGAGTCTTGTTCTGTCTCAGGCTGGAGTGCAGTGGTGTGATCTCAGCTCACTGCTGCCTCTGTCCCCCGGGTTCAAGCGATTGTCGTGGCCTCTCAAAGTGCTGGGATTACAGGCATGAGCCACCGCACCCAGCCTCCTTGTAATTTTGATATCTTCTCTCATTACTAATTCTAAGCCAGTATTCATAACAAATGTTTTCATTTTAAAAGCATTCTCTCTCTTCCCTATGCACTTAAACCATATTGTTTTGAGTACTTAATGATATATCAATTAAATTTCTAAATTTTTTTATTATGGAAAATTTCAGACATATATGGAAGTAAAGAATATAATGAACCCTCATGTGCCCATCACCAGTTATTAACAATTTGCTCTTTTCCATCAATTCCCGCCCCTCCTTTTTTCTTCCTTCACAAATTACATTGTGCTGAGAATTCTCCAATCCAGTTAGCATGCACACACATTCCTTTCTGCCCACTAAAATCAGTCATAGTCACTATTCAGGGAAGGTCATATTGTGAACATACGATCTTTCTTTAAGTCTTCTTAGCAGAGAGTTTCAAATAAATTGTCTCAAGCATGTTCATGATTCGTTTTGTTTCTGCCTCAGTGGAGGAATAAATACAAGGGTTTAGGGTAGGGAGCATACCTCATGGCCTGTATCTGTCAAATGCCAATTAAAGATCCTCGCTCTCTAGTGACATTCATCAGATCAACCTAGTTCCCTCGTCTGTGAAAATGACATTGGATTATATGGTCTAAGTTTACTCTAGCTGTTAGCATTCAATAATTGAAAGTTTAATAGAGGTTTGAGTTGAATTTTTTCTTTTATAATTTAGCATTTTAGCAAACAAAATTCGGCATGTTGATTTAGTTTTAAGTGAGGAAATCTAAATGATTCTCAGAAGACAGTGAATTTCTGATTTATGCATTATCAGGAAACTTTTTCTGTGTAGGATGAGAGAGTGAACATGGATGAACGTGTTAATATCTGCTTTTCCATAGAGAGCCTCCTTTTCACCTGACCAGAAGAGGCTGGGGTGAGTTTCCCGTCAGAGTTCAAGTTCATTTTAAGGACAGCCAGAACAAGCGGATAGATATCATACATAATCTGAAGGTATTGTAACAAAACATTGCTCCCTAGTTTTGAAGTCTCTTTTTACCAGCTACAATTGATCCTTGAATAGCATGGCGGTTAAGGACCCCCTCGCATTAAAAAATTCACATACAACTTTCAACTCCCCCAAAACTTAACTATTAATAGCCTACTGTTAACTGCAAGCCTTACTAATAATGTAAACAGTCAATTAACACATATTTTGTATCTTATATATATTATGGACTATATTCTTACAATAAAGTAAGCTGGAGAAAAGAACTGTTATTAAGAAAATTATAAGGAATAGAAAATATATTTATTCATTAAATGGAAGTGGATCATCTTAAAGATCTTTATCCTCGCCATCTTCACATTGAGTAGGCTGAGGAAGAGGAGGGATTGGTCTTGCTGCCTCGGGTGGCAGAGGTGGAAGAAAATCCATGTATAAGCAGATCTGTGCAGGTCAAACCCATGTTCAAAGGTCAGCTGTATTCAAAGTGGGAGTGTTAGGTCTTCTGCAAGAAGTGGCTAAGAATAGTGGGGGGAAGAGATACTATTTCTGAGTATGTTTATGCTTACTGCTACAACACTACTTTGTCCTCTGATGCAACCATCAGAGAGAGAGAGACTCAGTTTAGAGGACAATGCATATCCTTTAAAAAGATGAACAAAGTGGTCAGATAATCAGAACACATGAATCTTTCATCAGACCTCACCATCAATGTGTTTCTTGGGGCTAAGTTACTGAAATCTTTTTAAAATCTGTTTACTTTTCTATAAAGTGGGGCAAATAATAATGTTTGTCTGTAAAGACAGAAATGAACGTGTTTTGGAAATGATAAAGTACTATACAAGATTATAATGCTTTTGTATTGTAAGAAATCCTTTAATGATAAATGTAGCCATGTGGTTTATGGTGCAGCCATTGTAAATTATATCTTATGAAGTGTTGTCTTTCCACGGGGAGAACTGCCCTTATAAGAAGTGAAACACAGAGTACAAGCATACTTTGTTTCATTGCACTTTGCTTATTGCTCTCAGTAGATACTTGATTTTTTAAAAAATTGAAGATTTGTGGCAACCCTATGTCAGACAACTCTGTGAGTACCATTTTTCCAACATCATGTGCTCATTTTTGTGTCTCTGTCACATTTTGGTAATTCCTGAAATATTTCAAGCTTTTTTTTTATTAAATCTGTTTTGATGATCCTGTGATCAGTGGTCTTTGATGTTACTATTATTTTGGGGCACGACAAACCATGCTTATAGGAGGATGAAAGTAATTGATCAGTGTTGTGTTGGATTCTGACTGTTTCAGCAACCAGTCATTCCCCCATCTCATTCCCTCTTTTGGGGCCTTCCTATCCTCTGAGAACAACAATATTGAAATTAGGCCAATTAATAACCTTATAATAGTTTCCAAGGGTTGAAGTAGAAGGAAGAGTCACACATCTCTCACTTTAAATTAAAAGCTAGAAAGGATTAAGCTTAGTGAAAAAAGCATGTTGAAAGCCAAGATAGGCTAAAAGCGAGGCCTCTGTGCCAAACAGCCAAGTTGTAAATGCAAAGGAAAAGTTCTTAAAGGAAATTAAAAGTGCTACTCCAGTGAACACACAAATGATAAGAAAGCAAAACAGCCTTCTTGCTGATTTGGAGAAAGTCTCAGTGATAAGATCATACCAGCCATAACATTCCCTTAAGCCAAATGCTATTCTAGGGCAAGGCCCTAGCTCTTCAATTCTGTCAAGACTGAGAGGGGTGAGGAAGCTTCAGAGGAAAAGTTTGAAGCTAGCAGATGTTGGTTCGTGAGGTTTAAGGAAAGATGCCGTTTCCATAACATACAATTGCAAGGTGAAGCAGCAAGTGCTGATGGAGAAGCTGCAGCAAGTTATCCAGAAGATCCAGCTAAGATCATTGATGAAGGTGGCTACACCAAACAACATATTTTCACTGTAGGTGAAACAGGCTTCTGTTGGAAGAAGATGCCATCTAGGACTTTCTCATAGCTAGAGAGGAGAAGTCAATGCCTGGCTTCAGAGCATAGGATTGACTTCTTGTTAGGGGCTGGTGACTTTATTTATTTTTATTTTTATTTTTTGAGATAGAGTCTTGGTCTGTGACCCACGCTGAAGTATAGTGGCGTGATCTCGGCTCACTGCAACCTTTGTGTCCTGGGTTCAAGCAATCCTCCCACCTCAGCCTCCCAAGTAGCTAGGATTACAGACGCCTGCCACCACGCGCGGATAATTTTTGTATTTTTAGTAGAAATAGGGTTTCACCGTGTGTTGTCCTGGCTAGTCTCAAACTCCTGAACTCAAGTGATCCACCCGCCTCAGCCTCCCAAAGTGCTGGGATTACAGGCATGAGCCACTGTGCTTGGCCACAGCTGGTAACTTTAAATTGAAACCAGCGCTTATTTACCATCCAGTAAATCCTAGGGCCCTTAATAATGATGCTAAATCTACTCTGCCTGTGCTTTATAAATGGAACAAAAAAGCCTGGGTGACAACACATCTGTTTATAGCATGGTTTACTGAAAATTTTAAGCCCACTGTTGAGACCAACTGCTCAGAGAAAGGGATTCCTTTCAAAATATTATTGCTCATTGATAATTCATCTGGTCACTTAAGAGCTCTGATGGAGGCCAGGCATGGTGGTTATGCCTGTAATCCCAGCACTTTGGGAGGCCGAGGCGAGTGAATCACTTGAGGCCAGGGGTTCGAGACCAGCCTGGCCAACGTGGCAAAACCCCGTCTCTACTAAAAATACAAAAAGCAGCTGGGCGTGGTGGGTCACACCTGTAGTCCCAGCTACTAGGGAGGCTGAGGCAGGAGAATCGCTTGAACCCAGGAGGCGAAGTTTGCAGTGAGCCGAGATCGTGCCACTGCACTCCAGCCTGGTGACAGAGCGAGACTCCATCTCAAAAAAAAAAAAAAATAGCTTTGATGGAGATGTATAAGGAGATTAATGTTGTATTCATGCCTGCTAACACAATATCCATTCTGCATCCATGAGATCAAGGAGTAATTTCAACATTCAAGTCTTACTGTTTTAAGAAATATATTTTGTGGCCAGGCACAGTGGCTCATGCCTGTAATCCCAGCCCTTTGGGAGGCCAAGGAGGAAGGATTGTGTGAGCCCAGGAGTTTGAGACCAACCTGGGCAACATAATAAGACCTCATCTCTACAGAAAAAAAAAAAAAAAAAAAAATTAGCTGGACATGGTGGTGCTTGCCTGTAGACCCAGCTACTTGGGAGGCTGAGGTAGGAGAATCAGCTTCATGGTCCCAGGAGGTTGAGGCTGCTGTGAGCCACGATCAAGCCACTGCCCTCCAGCTTGGGTGAGAGAGCAAGCCCCATGTCAAAAAATAAAAAATAAAAAAAAGGAAAAAAAATATATTTTGTAAGGCTATGGATGCCATAAATAGTGATTTCTCAGATGGATTTGGTCAAAGTAAATTGAAAACCTTCTGGAAAGGACTAACCATTCTAGATGCCATTGAGAACATTTGTGATTCATGAGAGGAGGTCAAAGTAGCAACATTAACAGGAGTTTGGAAGAAGTTGATTCCAACCTTCGTGGGTGACTTAAGTTCAAGACTTCAGCGGAGGAATTAGCTGCAGGTATGGTGAAAATAGCAGGAGTACAAGAATTAGAAGTAGAGCCTGACAATGTGACTGAATTGCTGCAGTTTTATGATTAAACCTTAATGCATGAGGATTTGCTTCTTACGGATAAGGAAAGTAAGTGGCTTCTTGAGATGGCATCCACTCCTGGTGATGATGCTGTGAACACTGTTGAAATTGACAACAAAGGATTTAGAATATTACATAAACTTACTTAATAAAGCAGCTACAGGGTTTGAGAAGATTGACTCCAATTTTGAAAGAACTTCTCTTGTGGATAAAACACTGTCAAACAGCATTGCATGCTACAGAGAAATCTTTCATAAAAGGAAGTCAGTCGAGGCAGCAGAATTCATTGTTGTCTTGTTTTAAGAAATTGCCGTAGCCACCCAAACCTTCAACAAACAGCCATCAGCATCAAGGCAAGACCCTCCACCAACAAAGAGATTACAGTTCACTCAAGGCTCAAGGTGATCATTAGCACTTTTAAGCAAGAAAGTATTTTTAAATTAAGTTATGTATATTATTTTGTTAAACATAATGCTGTTACATACTTAATAGATGACAGCATAGTATAAACATAATTTTTATAAGCACTGGGAAACAGATTCATTGTGACTTGCTTTATTGCAGTATTCACTTTATTGCAGTAGTCTAGAATTGAATCTGCAGTTATCTCTGAGGTATGTTTGTATAAAACTGTATGTACATGAAGTCAACCACGATCTTTGAAAGGTAGAAAAAAAAAAAAACAAAAGAAATATACCAAAAAGTTGGAGCAACTGAAATAATGACATTGTGAACTATTTCTCATGCCCTGTTTTTGGTTGGTTTTCTCAAATATTTTTGCAATTTTATATAAATAAACGTTTATTTTTTATTTTTTTTGAGACAGAGTCTCACTGTTGCCCAGGCTAGAGTGCGGTGGCGTGATCACGGCTCACTGCATCCTTGACCTCCCCCGGCTCAGGTGATCCTCTTATCTCAGCCTCCCAGGTAGCTGGACCACAAGCGCATGCCACTACACTCAGTTAATTTTTTTATTTTTTGTAGAGATGGAGTTTTTTTTCCACTGTGTTGCCCAGGCTGGTCTCAAACTCCTGAACTAAAACAATCTACCCTCCTTAGCCTCCCAAAGTGCTGGCATTAGAGGCATGAACCACCTTGCCCGGCCCATATTTAATTTTTATAATGGAAAGACCATTTCTTAGTGTTCCCTTAGACCCTTTTTATAGTATTATAGTTTAGTGTACATTTTCTCTACATGTGACATAATCCTGATACTGTACATCTCCAAAGCACCCTTACTTTGTGGTTTATCACATTGTTCCCACTAATGGCTTCCAAAACTGGGCTAACTGAAGCTGAGTATATCTGTAGAATTCCTTTTTCATTCCCTTTCTTCTACAAATGGACCTCTTTCAAGCTTAAGGCATGCTGAAATTTCTCTTCCATTGGTGATAGGTGGGACTGCTTAACCTGCGGCTTAAGTTATTTTCCAAAGATTAGCGTAAGACTAGGTTGCCTTATGACCTCAGAGAAGCACTGGAACCAAATAAAAGGGCACATAGCCACTTTATTAAGGGGCAGAGTACTGTCCTGTTACTTAGAGGAAAGTCTTTTAGTTGTGCCTTTTTTTTTTTTTTTTTTTTGAGACAGAATCTCGGTCTGTTGCCCAGGCTGGAGGGCAGTGGTGCAATCTCGGCTCACTGCAACCTCCGCCTCCCAGGTTCAAGCGATTCTTCTGCCTCACCCTCCCAATTAGCTGAGATTACAGGTGCCCGCCACCACGCACGGCTAATTTTTTTTTGTATTTTTAGTAGAGACGGGGTTTCATCATGTTGGCTAGGCTGGTCTCAAACTCCTGACCTCAGGTGATCCACTCACCTCGGCCTCCCAAAGTGCTGGGATTACAGGCATGAGCCACTGCGCCTGGCCAGTTTTACTTTCTTTTAATCTTATTTTTAACACAGCACATACTACCTTATGTTGCACTGGGCTCAGACCTAGTCTCTAAACAAAAGGAATTCTTTACATACTTTTCACATCTTATATTGTACCTATCACTTAGAGCTTTTGGTGGAAGATTATTGGAGACAGTGTTTTAAAATGACAATAAAATGTTTCTTACCAGTTTTCTGGAAAACATCATTTTATTGTTTTGCTGTGTATTGGCCTTGAGACCCTAAACACCTGTGTTGTAGCCTTGTGATCCTTATTTGCACTGTAGTATTATTTTTCCTGTCATTTTTTAGTTAACTCTTGGAGCCATCTTTGATTCTTCCCTCTTCTAAATATTTGTTTAGTTGCAGACCATTATTCTTTCTTCATAATCTCTTTTACATTCCGTCCTCCGCCCTTCCCACTATTCTTTTTGTTTTTTGTTTTTTGTTTTGAGGCAGAATCTCACTCTGTCACCCAGGTTGGAGTGCAGTGGCGCAATTTCGGCTCACTGCAACCTCTACCTTCTGGGTTTAAGCGATTCTGCTGCCTCAGTCTCCCAAATAGCTGGGACTACAGGTGCACGCCACCATGCCCAGCTAATTTTTGTGTTCTTAGTAAGAGAGGGTTTCACCATGTTGGTCAGGCTGGTCTCAAACTCCTGGCCTCCAGTGATCCATCTGCCTTGGCCTCCCAAAGTGCTGGGATGGCATGAGCCACCGCGCCCTGGCCCCTGCCCACTATTCCTAGGCTGCTATTCTGCTGTCTCCTGATAGGCTTTTAAAAATCCATCTCCTTTCTTCATAGGGCATCCTACACAACGGTATCTGATCAGTCTGCTTAAAACCGCAGAACCTTTCTGCTATCCCTTTCAGAAAACTTGATTGAATTCCTGTTAAAGTGCGAACACCCCCGCCTGCTCTCAGGGCTCATTTTGACTCGATTTACTTCCCCTAGATTGTCTCGCACAAGTCCCCTGATGAACATTCTGCTCTAGCCATGGCAGTCTATTCATGTCATAGAGATGCCTTGGGCCGTCTTTCCTTGGGTCTTTTTTAATGCTCTTCTCCTCCTCAGATGCTTGTCTGAATTCTTTGCATTCTTCAAGTTCTTATGTAGCTTTTCCTGGCTGTTAAAGCCTGAAGTGATCTTTGTATTTTGTACAGTAAATAATGATGTATATTTGATTCTGTAAATATACATTAAATATTAAATACTCTAAATATTAGAGTTACATAAAATTTAAAGTTCCTAGAATGTGTGAAATTACTATATCCTGCATTTCTGACAGGTAGTCATTTACTCTCTCCTTACCCATCACCCTAGAGCACAGCACTTCCCAAGCCAACACATTGATCCATTTAGTAAAACCTTGACCCTGTTTGTCCTTTTGTCCTAGTGTTTCTTTTTTCTGTTTTGTTTGTTTGTTTGTTTGTTTTGAGACAGGATCTCGCTTTGTCACCCATGCTGAAGTGCGGTGATGCAAACATGGTTCACTGCAGTCTCAACTTCCTGGATTCAAGCAATCCTCCCGCATCATCCTCCTGAGTAGTTGGGACCACAGGCATGCGCCACCATGCCTGGCTAATTGTTTAATTATTTTTGTAGAGTTGAGGTCTCGCCATGTTGCCCAGGCTGGTTTTTTTGTTTGTTCGTTTGTTTGTTTTTTGTAGATAGGATCTCCCTTTTTCACCCAGGCTGGTGTGCAGTGGGGCGATCATGGCTCACTGCAACCTCAACCTTCTGGGCTCAAGAGATCCTCCTGCGTCAGCCTCCTGAGTAGCTGAGACTACGGGAACATGCCACCACACCTGGCTAATTTTTGTATTTTTTGTAGAGACAGGATTTCACCATGTTGTCCAGGCTGGTATTAAACTCCTGGACTCAAGCAGTCAGCCTGCCTTAGTCTCCTAAAGTTCTGGGACTACAGAAGTGAGCCACCAAGCCCGGCCTCAGGCTGTTGATTTTTGAAATAATACAGAATAAGGCTTAGTTTTATAAGAACGCTAAAAATGTTTAATGATAGCCTTCATGTCTCCTGAAATCATTTCTACTCCAGGCAAAACCTGTTCCTGTTACATTTCTTGTATGCTTTGTTTTCCAGTTCCTCTTCTTGTTTTGATACTAGTTCTGTCCTATCCAATGTCCCTCTTGAAATTTGGTCCCAACAATGAAAGATACACCCGTGCGGATTACAGAGAGACTATTATTTCTATGCTCTGGAGACTGTGAAAATGGATGTAACCTAAAATTGCCTTTTTTTTTTTTTTAGCAGTCATACTGTTAGCTAAGGTTTAAATATTAAAACTCCAGATTTCTTCCATGGAACCACTATTAATCCACCCTGTATTGCTTTTTATCTTGTGAACACTAACTCTTATAACTGACTGAGTTGTCCTCTCTGTGTTGGCTGCTAAGAAACTCAGCCAGATGTGACACCTACCTCTCATAAGCCTTTAAAACCTTGTATTTACTAACCTACCCTGGCTTCATTTTTTCCCTCTCTTTTTTTTTCTACCCAATTTAATACTTTTCCCTGTTAATCTTATTGTATGTTTATATTGTTATCACAAGTTCTTTTTTTAGTGGTGGAATATAAATTTACAAATAAGAACTTAACCTTTTTCTGTGTAATTGTAAACTCGTTTATATTATTAACATTCCCTCAGTTTGTATTCCTCTCTCAAAAAACAAATCATGATGCCAGTATATTTGAAGTCATTAGCATAGCCTCTACTGCCTATGTTTTCATTCTTTTTTTTAAGTGCTTAGTAAATATACTCTGAGTATATAATTGTGTCCAAGAATGTATGCATTTAAAATACGTATAGCCTGTCATTTAAAATATCTGTACACAGTCTTTGCAAACCTCATCTATGTGGCTGCATGATATTTCAGAGATTGATGGTCCATGGTTTACTTACACATTCCTTTATTCTGGATTTTTATGTTGTTTTTAGTTTGGTTATAGATAATGCTGCAGTAAACATCTTTTTGTGTAAAACTTCTTCCATTTTTACATTGTCCTTAGAATAGGTTTTTTAAAATGTATAATTTATATTAAAAATATAGTAACTATATGTCTGAGGTTTTTATTGATTTTACTCAACTTTTTATTGAAGTGATGAATTTATATTTTACATTATGAAAAAGTAGATCCTATGGTATGAAGACTTGCAAAACAGCTGTAGATAAAGATTGTATCCTATGATAATATGTAAGTAAGTGCAGTGAAATTTAACACTCTCCCTTTTGTCTTTCCATAGCTGGATAGAACTTATACTGGCTTGCAGACTCTTGGAGCAGAGACGGTAGGTTTTTTTCCTACAGTATTATCTGGGAATGAGTAGGATGAAAATTGATCTTCATTTTTTGTTTGTTTGTTTGTTTTGAGACGGGGTCTTCGCTCTGTCACCCAGGCTGGAGTGCAGTGGCATGATCTCGGCTCACTGCAACCTCTTCCTCCCAGGATCAAGTGATTCTCCTACCTCAGCCTCCCGAGTAGCTGGGATTACAGGCACGCACCACCATGCCTGGCGAATTTTTATATTTTTAGTAGAGACAGGGTTTCACAGGTGTGTGCCACTGCACCTGGCCGATCTTCATTTTTAATTAGGGAAAAGATTAGTGTTAGTTTTTTTTTTTTAAGTTTGCCTTTCTGTGTTAGTCCATTCTCACACTATTATAAATAACTACCGAAGACTGGGTAATCTATGAAGAGGTTTAATAGACTCACAGTTCCACAGGCTTACCAGGAAACTTGTGGCTCCTCTCCCCTTGTCTCCCCTCCTTCCTCTTCCCTTCCTCCTCCCTTCCTCCTCCCTTCCCTTTCCCCTTCCCCTTCCCCCCTCCCCTTCCCCTCCTTTTTTTTTTTTTTTGAGAGGGAGTGACGCTCTGTTGCCCAGGCTGGAGTGCAATGGAGCAATCTTGGCTCACTGCAACCTCGGCTCACTGCAACCTCCTCCTGGGTTCAAGCGATTCTCCTGCCTCAGCCTCCCAAGTAGCTGTGACCACAGGCACGTGCCACCACACCCAGCTAATTTTTGTATTCATAGTAGAGATGGGGTTTCACCATGTTGGTCAGGCTGCTCTCGAACTGCTGACTGCTCTCGAACTGCCTGACCTCAGGTGATCCACCCGCCTTGGCCTCCCAAAGTGCTGGGATTACAGGCGTGAGCCACCACACCAGGCTTTCTCCTTTTCTCTTCTCTTTTCTTCTTTTTCTCTTCTCTTTTTCTTAATTGAGACAGGGTCTTACTCTGTCAGCCAGGCTGGAGTACAGTAACATCATGGCTCACTGCAACCTTGAATTCCTAGACTCCAGCCATTCTCCCACCTCAGCCTCCCAAGTAGCTAGGACTGTACACCTGCACTAGCAAGCCCAGCTAATTTTTACATTTTTTATAGAGACAGTGTCTTACTATGTTCACAGGCTGGTCTCGAATTCTTGGCTTCAAGCAGTCCTCCCGCCTCAGCATCCAAAAGCACTGGGATTACAGGCATGAGTCACTGCGCCCAGCCTTGGTTCATATATATATGTGTGTGTGTGTGTGTGTATATATCTATATATATATATTTTATTTTTCTTGAGACAGAGTCTCACTCTGTCGCCCAGGCTGGAGTGCGGTGGTGTGATCTCCGCTCACTGCAAGCTCCGCCTCCCGGGTTCACGCCATTCTCCTGCTTCAGCCTCCCAAGTAGCTGGGACCACCGGCGCCCGGCACCACGCCCGGCTAATTTTTTGTATTTTTGGTAGAGATGGGGTTTCACCGAGTTAGACCAGGATGGTCTCGATATCCTGACCTTGTGATCCACCCACCTCGGCCTCCCAAAGTGCTGGGATTACAGGCGTGAGCCACGGCGCCCGGCCGGTTCATATATTTTTTTAAAATTGTGCTTAAAAAACACGTAACACAAAATTTACCGTCTTACCGATTTTTCAGTGTACGGTCTAGTGGCATTAAGTATATTCACATTATTGTGCAGCCATGACCTTAGTCCATCTTTAGAACTGTTTTCATCTTGCAGAGCTGAAACTCTGTACCCATTAAAAATGACCACCCACTCCTCCCGCCCCCCAGCACTGGCAACTGCTGCTCTACTTTCTGTCTGTGTGAATTTGACTACTCTAGGGTACCTCATATAAGTGGAATCATACCATATGTGTCTCTTTGGGATTGCCTTATTTCGCTTTGCATAATGTCCTCAGATTTCATCCATGTTGTAACGTATGTCAGAATTTCCTTCCTTTGTAAAAAAATTTATTTTTATTTATTTATTTTTGAGAAAGGGTCTTGCTCTCTCTCACCCAGCCTGGAGTGCAATCACGGCTCACTGCAGCTTTGAACTCCTGGGCTTGTAATCTGTCCTTAGCCTGTCAGGTAGCTGGGACTGCGGGCGTGTGCCACCATGACCAGCTAATTTATTTACTTACTCGTTTATTTATTTATTTATTTTTTGAGACGGAGTCTCGCTCTGTTGCCCAGGTTGGAGTGCAGTGGCTCGATCTTGGCTCACTGCAAGCTCCACCTCCCGGGTTCACGCCATTCTCCTGCCTCAGCCTCCTGAGTGGCTGGGACTACAGGCACCTGCCACCACGCCCGGCTAATTTTTTTTTTTTGTATTTTTAGTAGAGACGGGGTTTCACTGTTAGCCAGGATGGTCTTGATCTCCTGACCTCATGATCTGTCTGCCTCGGCCTCCCAAAGTGCTGGGATTATAGGCATGAGCCACCGCGCCCGGCCTACTTGTTTATTTTTTGTAGAGACAGGGTCTCACTATGTTGTCCAGGCTTGTCTTCAACTCCTGGGCTCAAGCTATCCGCCTGTCTTGGCCTCCCAAAGTGTTGGGATTATAGGCATGAGCCATTGTGCCCCGCCCCTCTTCCTGTTTTAGGCTGAATAATACTGCATTGTATGTATATACCACATTTTGTTTATCCGTTCACCTGCTGATGGACACTTGCGTTGCTTCCAGCTTTTGGCTGTTGTTAATAGTGCTGCTATGAACGTAGGTGTATAGGTATCTATTCAAATCCTTGCTTTCAGTTCTTTTGGGTATATATCCAGAAATGGAATTGGCTGGATCCTATGGTAATTCTGTTTTTAGAGGAACCACTGCTATATTTTTTCGTGGTAGCCGCACCATTTTACATTCCCACCAACAGTGCACACGTATTCCAGTTTATCCACGTCTTCACCAGCATTTGTTAATTTTTTTTGTATTTTAATTTATAGTAGTTATTCTGTTGTTTGTGATGTGATATCTTGTGGTTTTGATCTGTGTTTCTCTAATCATTAGTGATGTTGAGGATCCATTCATGTGTTTGGTGACCATGTGTTTATCTTCTTTGGAGAAATGTCTATTCAAAGACGTTCAGAAAATGTCTTTGCCAATTTTTAAATTAGGTGGTTTGGTTTTTGTTGTTGCTGAGTCACAGGAGTTATTCATATATTCTGGATAGTAACCCCTTACCAGATAGATGATTTGCAAATATTTACTTCCATTCCGTGATATATTTTTGCCTTTTCACTCTGTTGATTGTGTCCTTCGATGCACAGAAGTTTTTAAGTTTGATGTCCCATTTGTCTATTTTTTATTTTGTTGCCTATGCTTTTGGTGTCGTGTCCAAGAAACCATTACCAAATTCAGTGTCATGAAGCTTTTCCCTTATATTTTCTTCTAGGAGTTTTATTGTTTTAGCTTTTATGTTTCGTTCTTTGATCCTGAGTTAATTTTGGTATATAGTGTAAGGTAAGGGTCCAATTGCATTCTTTGGTATATGGATATCCAGTTTCCCTAGCACCATTTGCTGAAAATACTGTCTTTTCCCCCACTGAATGGTCTTGGGACCCTTGTCAAAGATCATTTGACCATATATGTGAGGATTTATTCTGTTCCATTGGTCTGTATGTCTGTCTTTATGCCAGCAGCATACTGTTTTGATTACTATAGCTTTGTAATAAATTTTGAAATCAGGAGTCTGAGACCTCCAACTTTGTTCTTCACCTTCGCTCCCTTTTTTTGTATTCATCATATAATATCAGCAATAGCCATTTAATCAGAGTTCACTAATTAAATCTTACTCTGTCTAGAGAAATCTGCTGTATTATGTCAGAAGGTACTTATTGAGCACTGGTCCAGGTGCTGGGAATACAGAAATGAACACAGTAGCTTCTTCCTTCAGAGTCAAATTCTTAGTGGCATTGAAAATGGGGAGGGTAGACAGTAAACACAAAAGCAAATAAAATTACTTCAGTTACAAATAAGTGCTGTGAAGATAAGAGTAGCTGGGGGATAAGGAAGTAGCTTATTCTTGGGTGGTTAGGCATGCTCTCTCTGAGAAGGTGATACTTCATTGAGACCTGCTGGTGAGAAAGGCAGCCATGCAAAGATTTGGAGGAATACTGTTGTAAGGAGTAGCAACAGCAAAATCAAGAGGCCCCAATTTTGTGAATCATTTCACTGAGATTTGTATGTTAAACCAGATTAGATTTTCACTGAGGTATGTGTCTGTTAAGCCAGATTAGATTACCTTCTAGAATAATTCCTTTAGTTCTTCAGATTGAAATTGTCTTTGAAGTGTGATTAGAAGTTATCTCTCACATCCCTGAGATTACATTCTTGGACGGGACTTGAGCTTTCTGTGACATTGATGATGGACTCATGAGCCTGATTGTTGCCCAATTGTCTAGGTAGTGGATGTTGAACTCCATCGCCATTCTCTCGGAGAAGACTGTATCTATCCTCAGTCCTCGGAGTCTGACATCTCTGATGCCCCTCCATCTTTGCCTTTGACCATTCCAGCCCCAGTGAAAGCTTCTTCACCAATAAAGCAGTCACATGAGCCAGTACCCGATACCTCTGTGGAGAAAGGTAATACAGCAGTTTTCCTTGCATAACGTTGTTCTGAGGCATTCCTTTCCCATTTGCTGCTTTCAGAGACCTATAGTATATGGAAAATAACTTTGGTATAAGTAGACATGCTGCCTCTACTACACAGTTCTGTTATGAAAGCCAAATTTCCACTCTTGTCAAAAATATTTTTCCGGCTGGGCACTGTGGTTCACACCTGTAATCCCAGCACTTTGGGAGGCCAAGGCGGGTGGATCATGAGGTCAGGAGATTAAGACCATCCTGACTAACACGGTGAAACCCCATCTCTACTAAAAATACAAAAATTTAGCTGGGTGTGATGGTGGGTGCCTGTAGTCCCAGCTACTCGGGAGGCTGAGGCAGGAGAATGGCTTGAACCCGGGAGGTGGAGCTTGCAGTGAGCTGAGATGGCACCACTGCACTCCAGCCTGGACAACAGAGCGAGACTCCATCTCAAAAAAAAAAAAAAAAAATTTCCATGAAGTTTTACTGACATTTTATAAAATGTAAAAGTCGCTAAAAAATATTAGATTTTTAAATTTATTTTTATTTTATTTTATTTTGAGATGGAGTCTTGCTCTGTTGCCCAGACTGGAGTGCAGTGGCGTGATCTCGCCTCACTGCAACCTCCACCTCCTGGGTTCAAGCAATTCTCCTGCCTCAGCCTCCCTAGGAGCTAGGATTACAGGCGTCCACCACCGCTCTCGGCTAATTTTTGTATTTTTAGTAGAGATGGGTTTTCACCATGTTGGCCAGGCTGGTCTCGAACTCATGACCTCAGACGATCCACCCACCTTGGCCTCCCAAAGTGTTGGGATTACAGGCATGACCCACCACGCCTGGCCTAAAACAGATTTTTATCACTTGATAATTCCTTATAATGTATTACAGGAAGACTTTCTGGTTCAGCTTCTGATTGTGCGAGCAAGAAACTTGAATATTAAATACCTGATTTTACTTAAAAAAAGATTCATCACCAACAATGTATTTTGACCATGCCATTTTTAAATTTAACAAATATATGTGTATAAATACATATTTAAATGTTCCCATATATAAGCATAAAAGATATAAAATTGATCTTAAATGTTTTATTTCTAAGCCTATATTTTAATGTGGTTAGTATTACAGTTCTTTTATAAAATCTCAACTTTATTCCTCTTTAGATTTCAATTGCATCTTTTTTATGGGCATTTAATAAGATACAAGAGGGGCCGGGCACGGTGGCCCATGCCTGTAATTCCCAGCCTTTTGGGAGGCTGAAACCATCGGATCACCTGAGGTCAGGAGTTCAAGACCAGCCTGGCCAACATGGCGAAACCCCGTCTCTACTAAAAATACAAAAATTAGCCAGGGATGGTGGTGCATACCTGTAATCCCAGCTATTCCGGAGGCTGAGGCACAAGAATCGCTTGAACCCGGGAGGTGGAGGTAGCAGTGAGCTGAGATCACACCACTGCACTCTAGCCTGGG
Source organism: Pan troglodytes (assembly GCF_028858775.2). Lineage (NCBI taxonomy): Eukaryota > Metazoa > Chordata > Mammalia > Primates > Hominidae > Pan > Pan troglodytes. The sequence goes on from NC_086015.1 coordinate 186,935,429, forward strand.
TGACGAGTGAAACGATGTCTCAAAAATAAGTAAATAAATAAGAGAGGAGGATATCATTAGATTTAGTGAATGCTTTCTAAGATTTTTTCTTCTCTAAACAGTTTTTCAGTTTATATATTAAAAAATGGAGGAACATAAGAACTTTTGTTCTTTTTATGTTATATATGGTTTATAGTTAATAATGTTTTCAAGTTTTTTTAAAAAAGCACTTTAAACATTATTCTAAGCATATATATTTTTCACCAAAAATATGAAGGGCTGATTGATTGTATTTATTTTGCTACCAGTACATGGTTTAAAATGGGTGTTGAAATAATGCATTTTTATTCTTTTTCCACAATGGTAAGGTTTTATTTCAAAGCGATTGATGACTTGCCATTTGCCTGTTTCATCTCAAGCAGGATTCCCAGCTAGCACTGAAGCTGAACGACACACTCCGTTTTATGCTTTGCCATCTTCATTGGAAAGAACACCCACCAAAATGACTACAGCCCAGAAAGTTACCTTTTGTTCCCATGGCAATTCAGCTTTCCAGCCAATAGCATCAAGCTGTAAAATTGTTCCACAAAGTCAGGTTCCTAATCCTGAGTCACCTGGAAAATCCTTCCAGCCCATCACCATGAGCTGCAAGATTGTGTCAGGTATGCAGATGTTTTGAAGACAGTGTATATGGAGTTGACTGGTTGTTAAAATTGTTGGAACAACAAAACAAAATACTTGGCTTTTTTTCTCTTAAGTTCTTCTAAGCAGTGTTTGTTTAACAAAAGGAAATTTATCACTGTTGATTGGCAAAGCTGTCACAAGGCAAAAACAAAGCTCATTCATACGGAAATGAATGGAGGAGATAAATGAAACTCAAATGGTCAAATTTTTGTCTGCTAGAATCAGCACAGGTAAAATGTTTGCTAGGATATATGGCTGAAACTAAGGTGTAGGAATCGTGTTTGGGGATTATATACATGGAAACCACAGTGACTAGTAATAGAAAAAATTTAGAGGCCTTTGGCATGGAGTTAAATTTTAAGGGTTAGAGTTGGTTGGGAATTGAAATGCTTTATTCTGTCTGTAACCACACTAGAAAATTATTCATTCCTATTGTCAGTAGGTAGTTCTGAGTTGTCTTGTTCACTAAGATTGGATTATCTTTTGCCTTGTGACAGTTTCATTTTATGTTAAGTAAAATTTAGTAGGAATATATACTTTATGGTTTTGACTGTTCCACCTTAGAACAAAACATGTTTGTTAAAAGGCAATTGGAAATACCCAGGAAGTATGAGGACTTCTGTATAATACTTAAATGAAGGGGGGAAAAAAGAATGTTTGGTGTTATAAGTAGACAGCTAAGCAGAAATAGGATCCAAATCTTTGATGAGAGATAAGTAGCTTCTAATTGGTAGGCAGTTTTTTTTTTTTTTGAGATGGAGTTTTACTCTTGTCACCCAGGCTGGAGTGCAGTGGCGCGATCTCAGCTCACTGCAGCCTCCACCTCTCTCAGGTTCAAGTGATTCCCCTGGCTCAGCCTCCCAAGTAGCTGGGACTACAGGCACGTGCCACCACTCCCAGCTAATTTTGTATTTTTAGTAGAGACGGAGTTTCACCATATTGGCCAGGCTGGTCTTGAACTCCTGACCTCGGGTGATCCACCTACCTCAGCCTCCCAAAGTGCTCCGGTTACAGGCGTGAGCCACCGTCCCCTGCCATTGGTAGGCAATTTTACCTACCAGGTAGAAAAATTTTGGAACTTGCTACTTCAGAGGTGGAATAGGCTGAACATATAAATTGATTTGAAGTTTAAAGAAATTCATGGATGACAAGTTTGATCAATAAAATACAGTAGAGGATGTTTAACTGTCAGTAACTTTTGAGAGTATTTTGCGGGAACATGAATCTTTCTGGGTTATGGCTGTGATATAGTATTGACAGAGACTTTTGCTCTGGGTAGGTGAATTTCATATTTTCCTATTCAAAACAAGACACCAGGTTCTTAAATCCAGCTGTTTACTTACTGATTTTCTTCCTTTTTTTTTTTTTTTTTTTTTTGAGACAGAGTTTTGCTCTTGTTGCCCAGGCTGGAGTGCAATGGCGCCATCTCGGCTCACTCCGCCACCCGGGTTCAAGCGATTCTCCCGCCTCAGCCTCTCGAGGAGCTGGGATTACAGGCATGCACCACCACACCCAGCTAATTTTGTATTTTTAGTAGAGACAGGGTTTCTCCATGTTAGTCAGGCTGGTCTCGAACTCACAACCTCAGGTGATCTGCCTGCCTCGGCCTCCCAAAGTGCTGGGATTACAGGCACGAGCCACTGCACCCGGTGTCTCATGCCCGGTCTCTAATTTTAGTGTCTTCGAGTATAACCAGTACTATAAAAGCCTGCCTATGGTGTTAAAAGATTTATCATATCAAGATTCAGCAGTTACAAAAAAAGGTTCAGCAGTTTCGCACTGCTGTGTAAAGTACTGCTTTCTGAACTATAACGTGCATACCAGGAGATCTTGTTGAAGTGAGATTTATGTTTAGTAGGTCAAGGATGGGACCATAAAATCTGTTTCTTACAATTTCCTCGATGATACTGATGCTGTTGATCCAAGGATAAGGATGCAGAGCATGAAACATACATCCTCTGCCTCCCCTGTACCTCTGTTGCTGCTCAGTACCGGGAGCACGCAGTTTCCATTTTATTTTCCCAATTTGTTACCTTTGTCCTGGTGGCACTGACCTTCTTCCTTGTCCTCGACATCTTCTTACGTGAGTTGAATATGTGTATTTTGTTTGTATTCTCTCTTTTTAATTAATAAGGTTCCCCAATATCAACTCCAAGCCCATCACCATTGCCTCGAACCCCGACTTCCACTCCAGTCCACGTGAAGCAAGGCACTGCCGGCTCTGTTATTAATAATCCTTATGTTATCATGGACAAGCAGCCGGGGCAGGTGATTGGAGCCACCACTCCCAGTACAGGTGTGTATTAGATCCATATTTGTACCATCTAAAGGGTTTGATCTTTTATTAAAAATGTAATCCTGCCATGACTTGGTAGCCATGTAATTGGAGAATGAAATCTCCCGTAAACGAGAAGCGAGAATACGTAAAAGGAAAGCCAATACTCTTTCTCTGAGGGGAGATTTACTCTGTAAAAGTTGCATTTTTTAGAATTTACTTGAGTTTTCTTTTAATTTCTAAAAATTCAAAATAAGCCATAATGAATGTTCTTAAGAGAATAGTTGATTTTGTTTTCATTTGGAAGACTTACTCTTTGGGGGACTGTAAGCAATGTGGTTACTACCTCTTCCAAAGAAGCTTTTGCTAACCTTGTGGGCCACATACCGTTCTCCCCAGTCAAATAAAAATGATATTATTTTCTTCAAGGAAGACCCATTCTGCTTGTGGGAGGGGAAATTGAAACCTGCAGTTTTAAAGAGAACTCTAATAGGAAAAAGTCATCCTTGGGTTCACCGTGTTCCTCACTGTAATCCCATGCAACTATATCATGCTTTTTAGGTTTTTTTGAAATGCTTTCTCTAACATTATTTTATTTATTCCCTTCAGTTAACCTGTATTTATTGTTAATTAATTAATTTATTAATTTATTGAGACAGAGTCTTGCTCTTTTCACCCAAGCTGGAGTGCAGTGGCGTGATCTCGGCTCACTGCAACCTCCACCTCCCGGGTTTAAGCAATTCTCCTGCCTCAGCCTCCCATGTAGCTGGAATTACAGGCGTGCATGACCACGCCCAGCTAATTTTTGTATTTTTAGTAGAGATGGGGTTTCACCATGTTGGCCAGGCTGGTTTCAAACTCCAATCCACCTGCCTCAGCCTCCCAAAGTGCTGGATTTACAGGCGTGAGCCACCACGCCTGGCCCCATTCAACCTGTATTTAAACACACGCTCCTAACTATAAACTTCCCTGAAGTTTTCACTTCTAATTAAGAGAAATAGAAGATAAATGAAATAAAAGGGATGATTATAAGATAATGAGACTGATTTTTTTGTTGTTGTTTGTTTGACCTATTGGATTTAACACATGAATGTATGTTGGGCTTTTCCAAGCAGTTTTTTTTTTTTTTTTTGGAAAGGCTAAATTTTAATAGTGATTGTAATTGTGGAATGCCCTTAAAAATTACTGTGTTCAAGGCTTACCCAGTACCTTTCGAACATACTTAAGGATGCCAAATAGGTGTTATTTCATGACATTTTGTTTTAGGAATCAGCTAGAAGTCTTTGGAGGCAAGTTTGGTAAATGGAGTAAATGATTAAATACTATTTGGGGTCTTGACTTGTTGACTATAGGTAATATATGACTAAATTTTTTTCAGACTCTAAAGGCAGTTGTACAGATGGAGTATAAAATGTTTAATCTTGGCCAGGCGTGGTGGCTCATGCCCATAATCCCAGCACTTTGGGAGGCCAAGGTGGGCGGATCACCTGAGGTCAGGAGTTCGAGAGCAGCCTGGCTAACATGGCGAAACCCATCTCCACTAAAAATAGAAAAATTAGCCAGGTGTGGTAGCGCGTGCCTGTAGTCCCAGCTACTGGGGAGGCTGAGGTGGGAGAATCACTTGAACCCAGTAGGTGGAGGTTGCAGTGAGCCGAGATCAGTCAACTGCACTCCACCCCGGGTGACAGAGCAAGACTCCATCTCAGGAAAAAAAAAATAATAATAATAATGTTGGCAGCATTTTGGAATAGGCATAACTTTCTGGTGAAACTACTTTGAAGGAGCTAGCAGAATGCATATATTCTGGCACATTTGTTAAACAGTATCATTATGTTGTAGTGTCTATTATTGTATGAGGAGTAGAACATACAAGTAGAATACGTTATAGTGTCTTTTATTGTATAAGGAGTAGAATATACGAGAATATGCTACTGTTTATTGTACAAGGAGTAGTCTAAAACAAGTGACTTTACTACTTATTCTTCTGCATGTCCTTACCAGCTTCTTACCTTCTTCAGGTTGAGCATGAGATCAGCTTCACAGGGATGGGTCCTTAAGGGTTTTTTTCCATACTAGTTTCAGCCTTAACAATGAGTTTTCAACCCTTAAACATGAAAAATAAATAGTGCGAAAGAGGGGAGGATGGTAGAAATGCTTTAAAATTACCTTTTGTAAATTTTACTTTGTTTATGTTTTACTTTTAATTGTGCCTTGCTTATCAGGAAGTCCTACAAACAAGATCTCCACGGCTTCTCAGGTCTCCCAAGGAACAGGTTCCCCTGTTCCTAAAATTCATGGAAGTAGTTTTGTAACATCTACTGTCAAGGTAACATTCTTACTGCGTTATTACACTTTGCTAGCTTCTTTTTCTTTTCATTTTTAAAAAATAATTTTTCAAATGGAGATGGGGTCTCCCCGTATTAACCAGGCTGTATTGAACTCCTGGCCTCAAGAGATCTGCCACCTCACCTGCCAGGGTACTGCGGTTACAGGCATGAGCTGCACCCCGCCACTTTGCCGGTTTCTGAACATCGTATGTTCAGCCTCAGCAAGAATGTGTCAGTTGATGACGCAAATTTCATAAAATGGAATCTTCAAGCTGTTAAGTGTCTAGACTTTACTACCCCCAGACTTTACTAACTTACTTGGATCTACTCCAGACTTTACTACCTTACTTGGATCTTTTCATAGTGTCACAAATGCTTCACAACACTTGTGTGAAATAGTCACCCAGTATCAATTTAAAAACTTACTGTGATAAGATTATTTATTTACTTATTTGAAAAGTTTGTTAAAAATACTTGCTTATAAAAATATTCATCTGACCTCTTCCCTTTTGGACACCTCTCTCTCTCGCAACAGAGAGCTGCTGTCCTCTCCCCTTTCTTTTGCTTATTAAACTTTCTGCTCCTTAACCCATAAAAAAAATAAAAATTTAAAAATATAAAAACATTCATCTGACAGCACGTTCCTATCTTTTCTATGTTTGCATCACCAAGAAGTAAATATACAAATGGCTCCCACCTTACAGTGGTCCAACTTAACGATTTTTCGACTTTACCGTGATGCAAAAGCAATATGCATTTAGCGAGCCCTCAGCTTACGCTGGGGTTATATTCAGATAAACCCACCATACGGTGAAAGTGTGGGAAGTCAAAAATGCACTTTTGGCCTATGATGTTTTCCCCTTATGATGGGTTTATCCAGACGTAACCCCATCCTAAGTCGGGGAGCATCAGTGTTTCCTTTTCCATGTGTTAACCGTTTAGTTATCTGAAAATAATGCTTACCTCCACAGAGTCTCTCCCCTGCTCCCCTTTTTCTGGGTAAGCAGTCCTTTAAAATTTACAACTCCAAATATGATCTGACCTGTTCCAGTCAAATGACTGGTGCCTGACACAGCATTTCTTTTATTTAGACACTAATGATGATATTGAATGACTTCCTGGTCCAAGGCAAGGCTGTTCTCTAAGTTCTGTGCAGTGTGTTGGCACTGTTATATGAATGTCTGAATTATAGTAATCTTGAAAGTCTTAACTCTGCTAGTTTAATTTTTATTGTTTGTTGGTGATCATTTTACTTTACAGCCAAGAAGTGTTCTTCGTTTCCAAATTTTGACAGATTACCTCTGAGATTTGCATTTTGTGTTTGAGAATTAAAGAGTAACTACAGAAGTTTTTTTTTTTTTTTTTTTTTTTTTTTTTGAGACAGAGTTTCGCTCTCGTTGCCAAGGCTGGAGTGCAGTGGCGCAATCTTGGCTCACTGCAACCTCCTGCCTCCTGAGTTCAAGCGATTCTGCGGTCTCAGTCTCCTGAGTAGCTGGGGTTACAGGCATGCGCCCCACGCCCAGATAATTTTGTATTTTTAGTAGAGACGGGGTTTCTCCACGTTGGTCAGGCTGGTCTCAAACTCCTGATCTCAGGTAATCTGCCCGCCTCAGCCTCCCAAAGTGCTGGGATTACAGGCGTGAGCCGCTGCGCCTGGCCAGAACTACAGAAGTTTTGAATGTTGACTTTCGTTGTCTTTGCCTGTGCCAAATTATTCAAGTTTTTTGTTTGTTTGCTTGTTTTTTAAGTTTTTATTGAAAATTTTTCCTTTGTATTCTGGGTGTTCATTGAGTAAATTTTGCAAATCAGTTGTGAGTACTATTAAAAGAGAGTATATACTGAAACATTGCAGCTGCCTGTTTCTTTCATTTATTTATTTAGTGCCTAGGCTCCAGGGATATAAAATTAAATACAGTCCCTGTCCTTTAGTGGTTTACCAACTATCGGGGAAGACCAATAAAGTCAGCCAAATGTTAGGGGTAGTAAGTTAGAAGTCTTTCCAGCGTACAGCAGGACACAGATGAGTAGATTCTTGCCAAGTTACAGCTTTTCTTTGCATTTCTTTTCTAAAACAATATTCAAATGCAGGTGTAGAGGCTTGGAAGACCCCAAGGAATTTTAGGTTTTTTTCTTTCTTTCTTTTTTTTTTACGGAGTTTTGCTCTTGTCACCCAGGCTGGAGTGCAGTGGCGTGATCTCAGCTCACCGCAACCTCTGCCTCCCTGGTTCAAGTGATTCTACTGCCTCAGCCTCCCAAGTAGCTGGGATTACAGGCACCCGCCACCACACCCGGCTAATTTTGTATATTTAGTAGAGACAGGGTTTCTCCATGTTGGTCAGGCTGGTCTTGATCTCCCGACCTCAGGCGATCCACCCACCTCTGCCTCCCAAAGTGCTGGGAGTACAGGCGTGAGCTACCGCACCCAGCCAGTCTTTTTATTTCTTTATATTGCTAGAGAATGTCACAGGTTTGTATTAAATATAAGTGACTAGATATCTGAAATCACCCATTTCTCCTGATTGTAAAATATGTATTTTTACACACACAGCAGGAGGATTCTTTGTTTGCATCTATGCCACCTCTTTGCCCAATTGGGAGTCACCCTAAGGTTCAAAGCCCCAAACCTATAACAGGAGGACTTGGAGCTTTCACAAAAGTGAGTATGTATTAGGGCATTGTCCCACAAGTCATAATACTTTTTGTGGCATGTTGGAGTTCATTGCCACTACCCCTACAACATGTTACTTTTTAGTGGGTCTCAACTCCTCATTCTGAGATGTGCTTCCATGTATTTGATGATGTCCTCAGGGCAGCCCTTGGAGTCCAGCAAGATGGGGATTCATGGAGCACATTGTGTTTGTTTCTCTCTTCTGTCATTTGCCACAGTCTCTTAAACAAGTGACTGTGTTATTACAGGAGCACAGGATCAAGTTCAGATCCTACTTTTGGTCCCTTTAATAGCTGGTATGGACTGTATTTAAGCAGTATGTGTATTTACCCTTCTGGTGGAGTCATTCTTTACGTATCGAGTTTCATCAATTCATTAATCCCTGCAAACGGAAAAGAGTCAGATATTAGCAGCTTTATAAAATGGGATGTTTATGGATGTTTATTCAGTGTCATTATGTTTGTTGCAAGGTGATCATCAAACAGGAACCTGGTGAAGCCCCTCACGTGCCCGCAACAGGAGCTGCCAGCCAGTCACCACTCCCACAGTATGTGACTGTGAAAGGGGGTCACATGATAGCTGTGTCCCCTCAAAAACAGGTCATAACTACTGGAGAAGGGATTGCCCAGTCAGCAAAGGTTCAGCCCTCCAAGGTTTGTGTTGGGTGGAGATGGGAAGGTTCACATGTAAATGATGTTGTTTGCCTAAATAATTGCCAAGTGCTGAAAAGATTCAGGGTGACAGGGTTGCTGATCCCATAAGAACCTGTGGGTGAAAGCCCAGTTGGAAAAACAAGTCTGTTGGTGTGAAACTCTTCTACTCCTGTAGTAATCATTGGCAAGAGCCGCGTTATGTATTGCAAAGGATCCCGGAATGGGCCAAGAGGCAGGGGAACACTGCTGTCTCTGGCGGTGGAGGCAGAGCTGACTCATGGGCACAGCTTTCTACTTGATTCATCTCTAAAAGGGATCCGCTGTTGACTTGTTTATTTCTGGTAGGAGAATGCTGTAGTTTATACCTCTGATGTTCGGGCTGTTACCTATTTAATGATTCTTAGCTTTCTGTAGAGTTCGTTTTTTTTTTTTTAAATAATTTGGAGGTACGGGAGAATTAATGTATTGAGAGAATTTTAAAATAGCACATAGAGGCCGGGCATGGTGGCTCACGCCTGTGATCCCAGCACTTTAGGAGGCTGAGGCGGGCGGATTACCTGAAGTCAGGAGTTCGAGACCAGCCTGACCAACATGGAGAAACCCCATCTCTACTAAAAATACAATATTAGCGGGGTGTGGTGGCACATGCCTGTAATCCCAGCTACTCAGGAGACTGAGGCAGGAGAATCGCTTGAACCTGGGAGGCAGAGGTTGTGGTGAGCTGAGATCGCGGCACTGCACTCCAGCCTGGGTGACAGATAGAGACTCTGTCTCAAAAAAATAAAAATTAAAAAATTAAAAAAAAAATAGCACATAGAGCCACGTTTTCCTGAATCAATTGGAAATGTAGCCATGCATCACCTGATGATGGTACATTCTGAGACGTGTCATTAGGTGATTTTGTTGTGTGAACATCACAGTGTACTTAAATCCAGATAGAATAGCTAACTACACACTTAGGCTGTATGGTGTGGCCTATTGCTCCTAGGCTATAAACCTGTTCCGCATGTTACTATTGAATACTATAGGAAGTTGTAATAGAACAATAAGTATTTGTGGATCTCAACATATCTAAATATAGAAAAGATACTGTAAAAATACAGTGTTATAATCTTATGGGACCACTGTTAATATATGCAGTCTGTCATTGACTAAAACATCGTTAATGTGGTAGATGACTATGGTATCAATATTGAGTGCCTCTGTGTATGCCATGCTTGTATTTATGCATTTTCTATAATCCACACACAACCCTGGAGGGTGGGGATTTTCATCCCTGTTTTACAAATGAGGAAACTGTGGCTCAGAGGTTAAACAGTTTCCTTGGGAGCATTACAGCTAATAAATGACAAAGTGTTTCAAGTCAGGCCTGCTAACTCCAAGCTCCCCATTTCAGTACTAATGAAAAGTGGTTGTCTCTAACCTCGGTATGCTTTCAGAACATCGGGGTTAAATTACCTCAACTTTTGGCAGGTATACTCTAAAGCTATTAAGTATATTATATGGGCTGGGCGTGGTGGCTCACACCTGTGAGCCACCTAACACTTTGGGAGTCCAAGGCGGACAGATCACTTGAGGTCAGGAGTTTGAGACCAGCCTGTCCGACGTGGTGAAACCCCATCTCTGCTAGAAATACAAAAACCGAGTGTGGTGGGTGGCATGCACCTGTAATCCCAGCTACTTGGGAGGCTGAGGCAGGAGAATCACTTGAACCCAGGAGGTTGCAGTGAGCCAAGACTGTGCCACTGCATTTCAGCCTGGGTGACAGAGGGAGACTGTCTCAAAAACAAAAAAACAAAAAACAATGGCTGGGCACGGTGGCTCACGCCCGTAATCCCAGCACTTTGAGAGGCTGAGGCGTGCGTTATCACCTGAGGTCAGATGTTGAAGACCAGCCTGGTCAACTTGGTGAAACTGTCTCTACCAAAAATACAAGAATTAGCTGGACATGGTGTCGGGCTCCTGTAATCTCAACTACTCAGGAGGCTGAGGCAGGAGAATGGCTTGAACACAGGAGGTGGAAGTTGCAGTGAGCTGAGATCGCACCATTGCACTCCAGCCTGGGCAACGAGTGAAACTCTGTCTCAAAAAAAAAAAAAAAAGATATCATATAGATGTTTTTCAGCTTGAAACCCATCCTACCTATCTAAGGAGAATGAATTGTTTTAAGAATAGCCCAAAATCGAAAAAGATTTTAGATATCAGATAGAGATTAGGATCAAGTTAAAAATTCATAGGGCTGGTCGCAGTGGCTCACGCCTATAATTCCAGCACTTTGGGAGGTCAAGGCGGGTGGATCGCCTGAGGTCAGGAGTTCGAGACCGGGCCAACATAGTGAAACCCCGTCTATACTAAAAATACAAAAAATTATTTGGGCGTGGTGGCGGGCGCCTGTAATCCCAGCTACTCGGGAGGCTGAGGCAGGAGAAACGCTTGACCCCGGCAGGCAGAGGTTGCAGTGAGACGAGATCTTGCCATTGCACTCCAGCCTGGGCAACAAGAGCAAAACTCCATCTCAAAAAAAAAAAAAAAGAAAATTCGTGGTGTTGTTGGTGGTTCTAAAATCTGTTAAGTTTATTAACTACTTTCTCAGACTTAGCTGGTTATAAGAATCATCTGCTGATAGCTACCTAGGCCACCATCTCAAACTTACTGCATCGGATTCTTCTTGAGATCCCTGGGAATTTGGATTTTTAATAAGTGTCTCTGCTGATTCATCTACTTAGGCAGCAAATTTAGGAATCATGGTGCTACAGCATCTCATTTGACTTTGAGGCATTTGTAGCCAGAATGACTAAGACAGGCATCCCCAACTGCTTCCTAGTGCTCCCACTGTGGTTCTGGCTTCAGGGGTAAGAATTCTGCCAAAATCCCTTAGTAAATCAGTTATTGTCATCTGAACTTCCTACTCAGGCTTGTCCTATATGTACCTCAAAATCTGTTTTGCTTCACAAAATAGGGATATGTGGTTTTACCGATTTCTGCTTTGAATCAACTTAGCATTGCTGTTTATGTTAGAAGCTCTTGGATAAGTTCGTTTCCGTTTTTTGCCGCTTTGCATATTGCCAACCCACTCCTCCAGTGATGCTGAACAACTGTACTGACTTGTCACATGGCCACCTACTTAATGGTAAATGTAAGGTTGGAGGAGATAGGTGGGTCTGTGCCACAATGCCCTAAATATGGTTTAAGGGCATCTGAAAAGAAAAACCACAGCGAAGTGTGAAGGAACTGCAGAGAAGCAGTAGTGCGTGAGATGATACCACTGTTTACCCAGGAAATGGAATCCATGATTAGCAGTTGAGATAAGGAGCTGTCTGCGAGTACAGACTGTTCCTGGTTATTGCTGAAGTGCATTCCTAGAAACTATGCCAGAGAACAGGCTGGGTGTGTGGTTCATGCCTGTAATTCCAGCACTTCAGGAGGCCGAGGTGGGCAGATCACCTGAGGTCAGGAGTTCGAGACCAGCCTGGCCAACATGGTGAAACCCTGTCTCTACTAAAAATACAAAAATTAGCCAGACATGGTGGTGTGCACCTGTAATCCCAGCTACTTGGGAGGCTGAGGCAGGAGAATTGTTTGAACCTGGGAGGTCAAGGTTGCAGTGAACTGAGATGACGCCACTGTACTCCAGCCTGGGAGATAGAGCAAGACTCTGTCTAAAAAAAAAAAAAAGATATGCCAGGAAACAGGAGGGTGGCAAAAAATGGCACTGTTTTACCCTCCATACAACTTTGGGACAACAGAAACACAGCTGATCTTTTTCCTCAAAGTGGGAAGAGGTGCTGCCTTTGACATGAAAAGGGACAACTGAGGAATAAGTAGTTCCATATGGGAAGGAAGCAGTGTGTTAAAGTAGAAGGAGCATGAGCTTTGCAGTTAGAGCTTGTTGCAAATCTCAGATCTCAGCCACTCATTACTGGTGTAACCTGTGCAGGTTCTGAGCCCTGGTCTTTCAGGGTTGTAGAAGAATTAGAGATTGTATATGAAGGACCTACCTAGCACAGAGCAGGTGCTCAGTAAATAGTAACTAATGTGAGTATCAGGCGTATCCATGCCTAAGTACCATTGTAATGGTTATCAGTGAGCATTTAACTTGTAAACAGCCATATTTTTTAATATCTGGAGGGAAAATCTCAGATACAGACTCTTCCCCTTCAGTTTGCTAAAGTAAATTCTGACTTGCCACAGGTATGTGTAGGAAACAGGGAGGGCAGAAATAGAAACATTTAATCAAAGCATGAATCGAAGTTAAGTGTATAACAAATACAAAACAATGGGCGTCTGCTTTCTCAAGCTAGCAGGAAATTAGCAACAGAGAGAGAATTATTGAATGGGAAGAGAATGAGGAAAGTCAGTAGGTGAGTTCAGGCTCTAGGCCGAAATACGTTGTTTTTTGGTGGTTGTTGCTGTTGTGGGTTTTTTTGTTTTGTTTTGTTTTATGATCATAACTCACTGTAGTCTCAGCCTCCCTGGGCTCCAGCAATCCCACCTCAGTCTCCCAGGACTACAGGTGATACCACCACACCCAATTAGGTTTTTTGTTTTGTTTTGTTTTGTTTTCTGTATTTTGTAGAGACTGGTTTTCACTATGTTGCCCAGGCTGGTCTTGAACTCCTGGGCTCAAGCAGTCTGCCTGCCTCAGCCTCCCAAAGTGTTGGGGTTATAAGCATGAGCCACTGTGCCTGGCCAAAGTATGTTGTTTTAAAAAAATAACAAACTAATTTTGGGTAATACAGTCTTATTTAAGAGGCCTTACACCTTCTTAGTGGTGTCCATAATCAGCTGCAGAGTTTTTCCCAACAGAATGCAGATTTCCTCATTCTCCTGTTTTCCAGAAGGAAGGTAGGGAGGTAGTGACAGTCATCTCCCAGGCGGTGTGCACAAGGTGGGTAAGCTCTGCTGGTAAAGACTGCCCTCCAGTGGCTGACTTGGGATACCAGGTTTTTGTTTCTGTTTTGAGACAGCGTCTAGCTCCGTTGCCCAGGCTGGAGTGCAGTGGTGCAGTCTTGACTCACTGCAACCTCTGTCTCCTGGGCTCAAGCTATACTCCTACTTCAGCCTTAGCTGGGATCGCAGGCCCACACCACCACGCCCAGCTAATTTTTTTTTTTTTTGAGCTGGAGTCTCGCACTGTTGCCCAGGCTGGAGAGCAGTGGCGCCATCTCGGCTCACTGCAACCTCCGCCTCTTGGGTTCAAGTGATTCTCTTGACTCAGCCTCCCAAGTAGCTGGGATTACAGGCACCCACCACCATGCCTAGCTAATTTTTTTGTATTTTTAGTAGAGACAGGGTTTCACTATGTTGGCCACACTGGTCTCAAACTTCTGACATTGTGATCCGCCCGCCTCGGCCTCCTGAAGTGCTAGGATTACAGGTGTGAGCCATTATGCCCGGCCATTTTTTTTATTTTTTAATAGAGACGGGGTTTTACCATGTTCATCACCACGCTGGTCTCAAACTCCTGACCTCTAATGATCCGCCCACCTCGGCCTCCCAAAGTGCTGGGATTACAGGCATGAGCCACCACGCCCGGCAGGATACCAGGTTTTACTGGGTTCTTGGAGAAATTACGTGTCATATCCTGAAAACTCTGAAGCACTTGGCACAAGAAAGGAAAAGCAAGTCAGGTGCATGTAATGTGGGGAAAGAAATTGAAGTAGGTCTAAAAATGTGTGTATTGTTTTCCCTAAGTTATTTGCTTTCTTTGTTTAGGAACATAAAAGTAGATTCTGTGTAATTTAACTTGTGAAATAGGTTATTAAGTTTGATACGTTTGGGAGGTTTGAAGACTGCTATCTTAGTTAAGAGAAAAGTTCAACTACTGCAACAGAGAAATCTGAACACCAGAACTTTAAGTAAGTTTATTTCTCATACAGTCATCGAGAATCTAGATTCCTGGCTTTCCTTTTTTTGCTCTGCCATTCTCAAAATTTGGCTTTCAGCTTGTGGACTAAGAAAACACTTCATCTCATACCTCCACGTTCACGCTTCTTGCCAAGAGGAAGGGAGCAGGGGGAGGGAGAGCTGAGGGCAGACAGAGCCCGAAAGTCGCGCTCACTTCTGCACACATCCCGTTAGCCAGAAAGCAAATGGCCACGCCTAGGTCCGGGAGGGCTGGGAAATAGAGTTGTGATTCCATGTGGCCATTGCCCCAGCTGAAAACTGGGGGCTCTGTTACTATGAGAGGAGAAGGAAATAATAGATATTGGGGTTCAACTAGCAGTTTCTGCCACACCCCCAAAAAGTTTTGCTACATTAAGAAGGGTTTTTTTTTTTCTTTCATAAATATACAGAAAAGTTCTTGATCAGCAAGAAGGGTTTCCGTATTTCCACATCACTGGGAGGATGACCCTGCCCTGCTCTGTGGCTACAGAAACTCTACAGGTCCCCTGCAGAATGAAGTTCATGCAGTTAGAACACAGATGAAGGCCGGGTGCCTGTAATCCCAGCACTTTGGGAGGCCGAGACAGGTAGATCGCCTGAGGTCGGGAGTTCAAGATCAGCCCGACCAGCATGGAGAAACCCCGTCTCTACTAAAAATACAAAATTAGCCAGGTGTGATGGCGTGTGCCCGTAATCCCAGCTACTCAGGAGGCAAAGGCAGGAGAATTGCTTGAACCCGGGAGGCGGAGGTTGCGGTGAGCTGAGATCGTGCCACTGCACTCCAGCCTGGGCAACAAGAGCAAAACTCCGTCTCAAAAAACAACAACAAAACAGAGATGTAGATGTGGGTAATAAGGGGTATTTCAACCAAACCAGGAGAGCCGGGGGTGATTTCTTGTCTTCATTCTAGGTTAACTTGCTTTTTAAAATTGGTTCTTTTATTCTTTTGTTTCTTCTTTTCTTCTCTCCTTAAACATACAGAAAAGTAGGGAGAAGAGTGTGATGAATCCCACATGCCTATTACCCAGTTTTAACAATTACCAGCATTTTACTCATCTTAATTTATCTCCCTGGAATATTTTAAAGTAGCAGGCGGATCCCCATGTTGTATAATTCACTCAAGATTAATTTCTGTTTCACCTGCTGAATCCAGAGGTTAAGATCAAGGTCTCTGCCTTGCCCGAATGCGGAAGACAGCCACAAATGTCTGTCCTTTGGCTGTCCTTTGCTGGTCTCCACATCCCCTTGTGGATTATTATTCTTCAGTTGAAGTGTTGTGATGAGCAGCAACAGCTGTCATGTTAGCTAGGCATCCTATATACTTTTTCTCATTTTGCTTCATGATTTGGAGGGTAAATGTTACCCATATTTTATAGATGAGGGGGTTGATGGTAAAACTCAAGAGGGGTTAAATAACTTACTTAGCTACTAACTAAAAATAACTAACCTGGGAAACCAGATCTGTCTGCTTACCGAAACCTACACTGTTTCCTCTTTGTGACGCTATAGTTTATAATATTTGATTAAGGGACTGTTTTCATTTTATTTATTTATTGTTTAGACAGAGTCTTGCTCTGTCGCCAGGCTAGAGTGCAGTGGCACGATCTCAGCTCACTGCAACCTCCGACTCCCAGGTTCAAGCGATTCTGCTGCCTCAGCCTCCTGAGTAGCTGGGGCGCCCACCACCACGCCCAGCTCATTCCTTGTAATTTTAGTAGAGATGAGGTTTCACCATGTTGGCCAGGACAGTCTCAATCTCTTGACCTCGTGATCCGCCCGCCTCAGCCTCCTAAAGTGCTGGGATTACAGGCGTGAGCCACCATGCCCAGCCAAGGGACTGTTTTCTTTATATCAGCTATATTATCCAACTACATGGTAAATGTATTTTACTGTACTCACAGTCTTTGAACAGAAACCGTGTATGGTATAGTAATATTTTAATTTAAAACTTCTGGCCGGGTGCGGTGGCTCACACCTGTAATCCCAGCACTTTGGGAGGCCGAGGCGGGCGGATCACGAGGTCAGGAGATCGAGACCGTCCTGGCTAACACGGTGAAACCCCGTTTCTACTAAAAATACCAAAAATTAGCTGGGCGTGGTGGTGGGCGCCTGTAGTCCCAGCTACTCGGGAGACTGAGGCAGGAGAATGGCGTGAACCCATGAGGCAGAGGTTGCAGTGAGCCGAGATTGCACCACTTCCTGGGTGACAGAGCGAGACTCCGTCTCAAAAAAAAACAAAAAACAAAAAAACAAAAATTTCCTACTTATCAGTTGCATATGCTTTATCATTTCATTCTACCTTCTAAATAATCTTATTTTAAAATTTAGAAATACTCTAAAATGCCAGTAACATATGTAGAGAATTAAGTAATCAATACCCCCATATCCTCCACCCCAAATTTACTTATTCATGTTTACTTCAGATCTTTTTTCTCCAAACAAAACATTTCTGGTAAAGTTGAAGTCCACTTTGTTCTTCCCAGAGGCAGCAAGCACTGTCATGGCTTTGATGTGTAGCCTTCCACTCCATGCGCTTATTACATGAATACATAGTCATAGGAAACGTGATGTTGTTTGTGTTTTGAAGGTTTACGTAAAAGATATTCCTACTTACATTTTTCTGCAACTCCCTTTTCGCTTTCTTATTTTTCCAGTCTGTTTACACTAATATATCACTAATATATATAATTCTAGTTCATTTATTTTTAGTATGACCTTTCGTTGTCTGTTTTATGTCACAGTTTGTCCATTCCTCTATCTGTAGACGTTAAGAATGTTGTTGCATGCTGCAGACATTAAGGTTGCTAACAGTTTTTGGTAAAAATAATGCTATGTTGGGCATTGTTGTATATGTTCCCTTGAACGCATGTCTGTTTCTCTAGGATATATTCCTAAAAACAACTCCTACTATACGGGGGTATGTGAATTTTCAGTTTTAGCAGATAGGCCAGTGCCTCTCTGGAATGGCTGTCCAAATTTATCTTCCTACCAACAGTGAGCACAAATTCCTATTTTCCCCACAGCCTCTAGTAACTTCTTGGTTTTAAACTTTTTTTCCCCCAATCTGATGGGTGAACAGCACTTCCTATTTTGTCTTTTTTGCCTTAAGAAGGTAGATCATTTGCATTTCTTCCAACCTTGTGGAAGTCTGTTCATCTAGTTTCTGGTGAGAAGTTCTTTTTATGAAATAAGGTGCTGGGAGTGGAAAACACTGCTCCAGTTTGCCATTCATTCAGTGTTTCCTTTAATTTAACATCCTACTGTTGACTTTGTTTTAAAAACACTCCTGAGTATTTTCTTAAAAGAATTCATTTTACTTTTAGAACTAGATACTTCTAATTTTCATTATTTGGGTACTGGGGTCTTTTTTTTTTTTTAATACAGTTAAATATTATTCTTGCTTTTTTCTTTTCTTTTCTTTTCTTAGGGTCTTGCTCTGTCACCCAGGCTGGAGGGCAGTGGGGTGATCACGGCTCAGTGCAGCCTTGAACTCCTAGGCTCAAGGGATCCTCCCCTGCCTCAGCCTCCTGAATAGCCGGGACTACAGATGTGTGCCACTGTACTGGCTAATTTTTTTTTTTCTTCTTCTTTTTTTTAAAACAGAGTCTCACTCTGTCACCCAGGCTGGAGTGCAGTGGCATGATCTTGGCTCACTGCAACCTCCACATCCTAGGATCAGGGGATTCTCCCACCTCAGCCTCCAGAGTAGCTGGGACTACAGGTGTGTGCCACCATGCCCAGCTAATTTTTGTATTTTTAGTAGAGACTGGATTTCACCATGTTGGCCAGGCTGGTCTCAAACTCCTGACCACAAATGATCCTCCTGCCTTGGCCTCCCAAAGTGCTGGGATTACAGGCGTGAGCCACCACGCCCGGCCAAACTTTTTTCTTTATACTTCTGAATTTCCCAAATTTTCTATTAAAGTAAATTATAAAAAGTAGCTGAGGCAAGACAACAATTGTTAAGCTTCTATTATTCTAATACCCAAGTGTAAGAAATACGGTTGCCGTTCACACCTGTGTAGGTAGCTTTCCTAGATGACTGAATTAGGCTGCATGTATTATGTGCAGGCCTTTGTTTTGCTCTCTGCCAAAACGGTGACTGCTGTTCTAAGAGCTCTCGAAGCACCGTTGGACTCTGCTCTGTTTTGAACAGGTTGTCGGGGTACCGGTTGGGTCTGCTTTACCTTCGACAGTGAAGCAGGCTGTGGCGATCAGTGGTGGCCAGATCCTGGTAGCCAAGGCCAGCTCTTCTGTCTCCAAAGCAGTTGGGCCAAAGCAAGTTGTGACCCAAGGAGTTGCCAAAGCAATTGTGAGTGGAGGTGGAGGAACCATTGTTGCTCAGCCAGTGCAGACCTTAACCAAGGCCCAGGTTACTGCCGCTGGTCCTCAGAAGAGTGGATCCCAGGGTTCAGGTAAAACGGATCATCACTGGGAGCCCTTTCAGCAGAAGCTCTGTCCAAAATTTCCTTTGCTAGTGATTTGATTTGCTATTTGATCTTGTCTAGAAAGCCTAGTTAGGTTGATGCTGTAAGAAGTGTATTGAAATGTTTGTTCTTTTTTATGGGACATTTCACATAAAGGTCTGTGAGTATTTAGCTTTAAGTTTACACACACACACACACACACACACACACACGAACAAATCATTTCTCAGTACTGTGGGGGATTGGTTCCAGGACCCCCTGCTGCAGACAGCAAAATCCACAGATGCTAATCCACAGTCCCCTGTGTAAAATGCTGTACTGTTTACGTATAACCTATGTACATCCTCTGATGTACTTTATATCATCTCTAGGTTATCTTAATACCTAATAACAATGTAAATAACAATGTAATAACAATGTATATGCTATGTAAATAGTGTTACACTGTGTTGTTTAAGGAATAATGACAAGAAAAAAGTCTGTACATGTTCAGTACAGATGTACTCATCCTTTTGTCTCCCAAATATATGGATATTTTTTATCTGAGGTAGGTTACATCCATGGATGTGAAATCCACAGATACAGAGGGCCAATGGTACTTGTCAGTTAGGAGCACACATTTGCCCTAACTTTGACTTTAAACAAATGGGGGAAAATATGTAATCCTCCATAGATAGGGTGATTATTTCATTAATCGTCCAAACCACAGTACTTTGGAGAGTAAAAAGAGTCATTATTAATAATTATAGTGGGACAGGTGTAACCTAGAACTGTTCTAGGCAGAACCAGGACATACGATCATCCTATTATATACAGATATAAAGAGCCTCTGGCAGGCTCTTCTGGTCTATAAATTATTTTTTAATTAGCAAGATATTTAAGAATATCAGTTTTTAAAGCGTTGTGCATCTGGGAAACAAACTTTGAATTTATTGCTTGTTAGTGTTCTAAAATAAGAATTTATTGCCTTGTATTTTAATTTTAGAGTGTTGCCCTTAGTTTCAATTTATCTTACAATTTTTTCTCCTTTACCATTTTAGTAATGGCAACGTTGCAGCTACCAGCCACTAATTTGGCCAACTTGGCAAATTTGCCTCCTGGCACTAAACTCTACCTGACTACAAACAGCAAGAACCCTTCAGGAAAAGGAAAACTGCTGCTGATCCCTCAAGGAGCCATCCTGCGAGCTACGAACAATGCTAGTTAGTGAAACCATTGGGTTGAATCATTTGGTTTTTGGTTCTCTGTGTGTGTTCATATTGTCCATCTGAGGGCAGTTCTTACCTGTTTCAGGAAGCATTTCTGTAACTCTGTTGGGTGGTGTAATGGTAGCATTTGCCCAGATGGATTTAACACATATGATAATTTAACTAGAAGTGGGTTTGCTCCTCAGTGTTTGCAATCAGAGATGAATCACTCTGGAGAGAGATGGCTAGTGAGGCTGTTGGGAGAAAGCTGTCTACATGAACCATGAATGAAGTGGTGTCTGAAAATTATCTGGTGATACCTGAGGGAAGATCCATCTACTTATAGAAGCTGGAAGTCTGTTTTTGGGGATAGGTTGGCATAGGATTGGAATCGAGTGTGTCTGTTTGACTTCATTTAGATCAGGGGTCCCCAACCCCTGGGCCGCACAGCAGAAGTTGGGCGTGGACGAAGAAGCATTACTGCCTGAGCTCCGCCTCCCGTCAGATCAGCAGCGGCATTAGATTCTCACAGGAGCGCGAACCCTGTTGAGAACTGTGCATGCGAGGGATTTAGGTTGTGTGCTCCTTATGAGAATCTAATGCCTGATGATCTGAGGTGGAACAATTTCATCCCCAAACCACCCCCCGCCTCCTGTCCCAATTCATGGAAAAGTTGTCTTCCATGAAGCTGGTCCCTGGTGCCACAAAGCTTGGGGACAGCTGGTTTGGATGTATTCCTTACTTCTGCTAGGTTTGGAGATGGAAAGAGAAATACAGACTCTACCTAGGTGTGTAAGTCTTAAAGCCCCATGGAAATGAGGCAGTTTATCTGCAGTTAAAGAAACTTTTGCTTTGACATATAGAGAAAAACCGTTTGGGCAGTGTTGAAAAGGATAGGATAAAAGGAAGTTATTTCCCTCTGAATCAGAAGTAGAAGGGTACAGCATTCAGGGTCATTGGAAGTTAACTGCCCTTGCCAAAATGCAGTGTGTCAGCTCATCGTCCTTGCGTTCATTGACCATGATGGCTCAGTTCCACTCTCACTTGGTATTTTTTCCTCATACCTAAGCAGTGGTATGTCCAAAAGTTAAATGTGTAAGAAAAGGACAATGTAAATATTTCAGAAGTCATCCAGGGAGCTACTTAGATTCTTGTGATATCCTTGGTGCAAAAATAAACCATTGGGAAGGAAGCTATTCCAATAATCACTGGAATGAAGGTGGAGAAGGAAATTGGAAGTTAGTATTTGTTGAGTGAATATTCATAGTCCAGGTAGTTCAAATGCATTATCTCACCAAAAGAGAAGTAAAAAGACTTCAAGGCTTTGAAGTGGGATTTGAAAGGCAAAGAAGAATGGGGTCCTGGAGTCATTGTAAATGAAGGAAAGCCTTCATTTTTCCTGAGACAGGGAGACAACATCGAGCACTGTAAAGTTACACTAAATTCCAGCAATTCCCTGACATTGAATCAGATGCCCAAAAGTTGGGAAGCACCTAGCTGAGCACATTTAAGTGTTGATTAAAATACTTGGCTAGAGGCTGGGTGCAGTGGCTCACACCTGCAATCCCAGCACTTTGGAGGGCCAAGGTGGGCGGATCACGAGGTCAGGAGATCGAGACCATCCTGTCCAACATGGTGAAACCCCCTCTCTACTAAAAATACAAAATTAGCTGGGCATGGTGGCACACGCCTGTAGTCCCAGCTACTTGGGAGGCTGAGGCAGGAGAATCGCTGGAACCCGGGAGACAGAGGTTGCAGTGAGCCAAGATCTTGCCATTGCACTCCAGCCTGGCGACAGAGTGAGATTGTCTCAAAAAAATACTTGGCTAGAAAATGTCAGTAGCAAGCCTTCTCTTGATCTCCCATGACCACGTCAAAGTATCTTCATTGTACTCAGAGCCGAAATACAGTCAGTTGTCATGCAGTTGAAAGGAAATAGATTTTGATCTAAAATCTAGGAAGTTCTCCTCACTCTTGTCACAGGGTAGGTAGATTACAGAAAAGATGGAGGAAAATGGGAAAGAAGAAGGAATGGCACTAAAAGGGGAACATCTCTCTGGGCTCATTTGTTTTTTATGTTAAAGCTTTGCTTGATACTTTTTATGATGTTGCTGTCATTCATTGTATTTTTAGATCTCCAGTCTGGCTCAGCTGCCAGTGGTGGGAGTGGTGCCGGAGGAGGAGGAGGTGGAGGCAGTGGCAGCGGTGGAGGCGGCAGCACAGGAGGAGGAACAGCAGGAGGAGGAACTCAAAGTACTGCTGGCCCTGGAGGGATATCTCAGCACCTGACTTACACATCTTACATCCTCAAGCAAACTCCCCAGGTCTGGTTCTCTGTAACTGATATTTTAAATCATTTAGCTATTGGATAACTATGCTTAATTATAATTGATTTACCTTTACAGCTCTGGGATCAGGGTTCAATACTAACACCTTAACCGTGTTATCTATATCTATATCTTGGCTGGGTGTGGTAACTCATGCCTGTAATCCTAGCACTTTGGGAGGCCAAGGTGGGTGGATCGCTTGAGCCCAGGAGTTCGAGACCAACCTGGGCAACATGGCAAAACCCCGTCTCTACTAAAAATACCAAAATTAGCTGGGCGTGGTGGTGCACGTCTACAGTCCCAGCTACTCCGAAGGTTGAGGTGGGAGGATTGCTTGAACCTGGGAGGTTGAGGCTGCAGTGAGCTGAGGTCGCACCACTGCACTCCACCCTGGCTGGGTGACAGAGTGAGACCCTTTCTCAAAAAAAAAAACTATATGTTTTTATCTTTTTTGCTTGCTTTGAGAGAAGAGGAAGTAGAGATTGAGAAAGATTTTAGTAACTTATCCAGGATCTTCCTGCCAAGCCAATGGTAGAATTTGGGTTTAAGCCAGGCACGGTGGCTCACGCCTGTAATCCCAGCATTTTGGGAGGCCAAGGCGGGCAGATCACCTGAGGTCAGGAGTTCAAGACCAGCCTGGTCCATGGTGAAACCCTGTCTCTATTAAAAATACAAAAATCAGTCGGGTGTGGTAGTGCATGCCTGTAATCCCAGCTACTTGGAAGGCTGAGGCAGGAGAATCACTTGAACCCGGGAGGCAGAGGTTGCAGTGAGCCAAGATCACTCCATGGTACTCCAGCCTGGGGGAAAAGAGTGAGACTTTGTCTCAAAAAAAAAAAAAAAGGAAAAGAATTTGGGTTTAAACCCAGATCTTCCTGCCTGAAAGATTTCTACTATGCTAATTGCCTCCGAAATCCATGAGGTAATAAACAGTATTAATGTACAGTTGAAAAGTTGCTCATAGAAGGGAGTGATCAAAGAGATGGTATCAAGTTGTAATATTTAGAGTTAAGTTAGATTTGATTAGGAACAGGTTTCCTCCTCCTCTCCTCTTGTCACTGAAGTCTTGGCTCTTTTTGAAGGAAAGTAATAGAATTTTGGTTCCAGATGTTCTTATTGAGAAAGATGATATCAGTCTGAATGATTAAATCCAGCTTTGAGGACTAAATTGCAAAACATGAGTTTTCAACAGGCTGCTCTGTAACTACGGTGCAGTTTGAGAAGTGGGGATAACTAATGGAAGTAACACTTAGAGCACAACTATTCTTTTGAATTATTTTGCCTACATTGCAGAATTAAAGGGGAGAGCGTTGTAGCTTGTAACATGGAACGTTACATGTGATTTAAGGGATCAGAACAGCCCATCTGAATTTAACAAATTACCAATTCTTTATATTTTTTTCTAACTTAGGGCACATTTTTAGTTGGCCAGCCATCACCCCAGACTTCTGGAAAACAACTCACCACTGGGTCAGTGGTCCAAGGAACACTGGGAGTCAGCACATCTTCTGCACAAGGACAACAAACGCTAAAAGTCATCTCTGGACAGAAAACCACATTGTTTACACAGGTAAATACGCCCATGCACACACCCCAAATATGGGGTGATTATGGCATTTATTTACATATTTACATGTAGTTTCTCTCTTTTCACAAAGAAATTAAGGTTACATAAGAAAATGAACAATAAGGCCAGGAGTGGTCGCTCACGTCTGTAATCCCAGCACTTTGGGAAGCCAAGGTGGGTGGATTGCCTGAGGTCAGGAGTTGGAGACCAGCCTGGCCAACATGGCCAACATAGTGAAACCCCGTCTCTACTAAAAATACAAAAGTTAGCCAGGTGCAGTGGTGCGTGCCTATAGTCCCAGCTACTCGGGAGGCTAAGGCAGGTCATTTGGACCCGGGAGGCGGAGGTTGCGGTGAGCCGAGATCGTGCCATTGCACTCCATCCTGGGCGACAGAGCAAGATTCTGTCTCAAAAAAAAAAAAGAAAAAAAAAAGAAAAAATGAACAATAAAAAATATAGAAAAACAAAAATGAATCTTGAGGTTTGGGAAAATACAAGTAGAATGAGAAAATTAAGGCCCCAGGTGTTATTCTCATATGCAAACACTTAAGATATCTTGCACAGTTAAAAAAATCAAGATATAAATGTGATAGCAAAGACAAAATGAGAAGCATGGTCAGTTTTAAAGTCACACTATTTGTGAGAAAAAAAAAAAACGCATATTTCTTTAGAAGAAACAAAGCTTTCTTGACACTTTGTTGTAAAATTTCTCCAGAGGGGCTTCACGTAGAAGATCCAGAATGGGCCAGTTTCAGCTATAGTATCCAGACAGTGAGTGAGTAGCTGGGATTACAGGCATGCACCACCATGCCCAGCTAATTTTGTGTTTTTAGTAGAGATGGGGTTTCTCCATGTTGGTCAGGCTGGTCTCCAGCTCGTGACCTCAAGTGATCTGCCCGCCTCGGCCTCCGAAAGTGCTGGGATTACAGGCGTGAGCCACCGCGCCTGGCCTTGTTTAGAGTTTTTGCAAGTGATACTGGTCAGTAGTTTTCTTAGTAATTTCTGTCTGGTTTGGTATCAGGGTAATACTGGCCTCATAAAATGAAGTGGAAGCTTTTCCTTTCTTTTCTCTTTATTGGAAGAGTTTATATAGAATTGGTACTGTTTCTTAACTGTTTAATTGAATATACCTGTAAAAGCCATATTAGCCTGGAGTTTTCCTAATTGAGAAGGTTTTTATACTACTGTTTTAAACTACAGTTTCAGTTTATTTACTAGATATGGGACTGTTCAGGTTGTTTATTTCTTTTCTTTTTATATATATTTTTTGAGACAGAGTCTTTATCTGTTGCCCAGGTTCCTGGGTTCAAGCAGTTCGCCTGCCTCATCCTCCCGAGTAGCTGCGATTACAGGAGTCCACCACCATGTCCAGCTAATTTTTGTATTTTTAATAGAGATGGGGTTTCACCATGTTGGTCAGGCTGGTCTCGAACTCCTGACCTCGTGGTCTGCCCGCCTCGGCCTCCGAAAGTTCTGGGATTACAGGCACAAGTCACCACGCCCAGCCCGTTTTCATTCTTGCTTTTGGTAATTATGTGTCCTCTTTTTATTGATCAGTCTAGCTAGAGGTTTATCAGTTGTATTGATCTTTTCAAATTACCAGCATTTGGTGTCCTCTTTTGTTCTCTTTTGTCGAATGTCCTTACCCATGTTAAACAGATACAAGGCCCTGCAGTTTACTGTAGGCAGTTCTTTTAAATCTTCCTCAGATTTCACACCTGCTTGTGTTGCAGCAGTGCACAGGTGAGACAGTTCCTGTTGCCCCTCCCTCCTTGCAGGGACTGGCTATCTTTAATCTTCAGGTTACTTGGCTACTTTGAGATTTCAGCCCTCCAATATGTTTCAAAAAAATAAGATTTTGTAGTGTATTCAGCCTTTTCTTGTTAGGGTAGGAGCAACCGTGCTTTATAGCCCTCTGTTTCCTATGTGGAAGCAAAAGTCCCTGACCAACGGATTGTAACTTGACAGAGAAAACTTTATTTTTATTTATTTATTTTTTATATATTTTTTTGAGACAGAGCCTTGCTCTGTCACCAGGCTGGAGTGCAGTGGCACGATCTCGGCTCACTGCAGCCTCTGCCTCCTGGGTTCAAGCAATTCTCCTGCCTCAGCCTCCCGAGTAGCTGGGATTACAGGTGCCCGCCACCATGTCCAGCTAATTTTTGTATTTTTACTAGAGACGGGGTTTCACCACGTTGGTCAGGATGGTCTCGATCTCTTGACCTCGTGATCTGCCCGCCTTGGCCTCCCAATGTACTGAGATTACAGGCGTGAGCCACCACACCCGGCCTTTACTTTTTTTTTTTTTTAATTTTTTATCTTTCTGACTCAAGATCTAACAGAGAAAACTTTAAATTGCTGTGGTTTCAGATTGCATAATACAACTAAACTTGAAGAAACTTCCACTTGTTGAGCTTTAGTGTAGCATCAGAAAAGAGTAACAACAGTATTTGAAAGAGCTGTTAAAATACTCTTCCCTTTTCCAACTACATATGTGGATATATCTCACACCAACACAGCAAGCACCACAGGAAGGAGGAAGCGGGGGCGCAGGGCATGGAGAACACTGGAAACAATAGAACTGGCTGCTCTTGCCGCAGTACCCAACACATCACCCTTCTGGTTGCCTCAAGCTTCTGCTGTCTCCAGGTGTGGAGCTTATCTAGCGTTTTTCCACACTTCTGTGGCAGGTTCTCCTGGCGTGTCCCACGTAAGGCTTTTATCACTTGGCGAGGCTTTCTTCTGCAGCCTTTTGTCTGTTTTTCATAGTTGCTTGTCCACTATTGGGCTCCTCAACTAGTTTTTGAACACAACCACTAGAATGCATTTATTTATTTATGCCTTTTCTGGTTTTTTTGGATTTGGTGCTGAGAGGAGTATTGCTGTCCACAATGAAGATAAAATGGCACAAATGTTTATGCAGTGAACTCTGTGGCAGCAAAATACATAAAGTGCAAAGACTATTAGGAATATGAGGAGATTTGATAAAACTGCAGTCACAGAGAAGAATTTTAACATGTCTCTCAGCATTTAGCTAATCAAGTGGATAAATCTTTATTATAAAGGATTTGTATTGGAATAACAGTACTAACAGGCTTAATTCTGTATCATTGAGACACAGAATACATATTTTGCTTGTATATCTATGGAACATTAACAAATTGATTATATACTTGGCCACAAAGAGAATCTCTTAGCATATTTCAAAAGTAGCATCCAATGTGCTTCATTCTGTTACTCAATAAAAAAGTCAAATCAATAACAACCAAAAAACTTGACAGTTAAAATACTCTTCTAAATTCTTGGGTTGAAAAAATCCAAATAAATTACGGATGATTTAGCTGTTAATACAAATGACAATTTTATTAGGGTTCTCCAGAGAAACAGAACAAATATTATATATATAGATATTAAGAGGAAATTTATTATGAGAATTGGCTCCTGTGATTATGGAGACCAAGGAGTCCCACGACATGCTGTTAGCAGGCTGGAGATCAGGAAAGCTAGTGGTGTGATTCAGTCTGACTACAAAGGCCTGCGAACTGGTGGGCATGGGAGTGAGGGGCACACTGGCATTAAGTCCTGGAGTCTGAAGGCCTGAGAACCAGGAGCTCTGATGTCTAAGGGTAGGAGAAGATTGATGTCTCAGCTTAAGAAGAGAGAGAGAATTCGCCCATTGTCCGCCTTTTTGTTCTATTCAGGTCCTTGACAGATTGGATGATGTCTGCCCACGTTGGCGAGGGCGGATCTTCTTTACTCTGTCTGCTGATTCAAATGCTGATCTCTTGCAGAAATATTTTACCAGGTATCTGGGCATCCCTAAGCCCACTCAAGTTGACATAAAATTAACCATCACAACAGTACTTGATATTAAAACCTATGGAAACAACCCAAACCAGGCTCAAGAAAATTCAAAGCTTTAAATGCTTTTTCCTTTTAGCCCCACATCCTTAAAGATATAATAAAATAATGCATAGATCATAAGCGTAGATCTCCAGCCTGGCGACAGAACAAGACTCCGTCTCAAAAAAAAAGAAACTACCTGGGCCATGGTGGCACATGCCTGTGGTCCCAGCCATTCAGGAGGCTGAGGTGGGAGGATGGCTTGAGCCTTTGAAGTTGAGGCTACAGTGAGCCATGATGGTGCCACTGCTCTTCAGCCTGGGCGATAGAGCAACACCCTGTCTTAAAAAAACAAAAAAATTTTTTTTTCTATCACCATTTTTCTGTTTCTTTCACCATAGATTAGCTTTTGTCTTTCTTGAACTTCATGTCAGTGGAATTATATAGTATGTAGTCTTTTATGTCTGGCTTCTGTTATTCAACGTAATGTTTCCAAGATTTATCTATATGTGTGTTAATCGTTTATTCTTTTTTATTCTTGAGTTAATTTTTTAATTTTTTAATTTTTTTGAGACAGAGTTTCACTCTTGTTGCCCAGGGTGGAGTGCAGTGGTGCGATCTCGGCTCACTGCAACCTCCGCTTCCCAGGTTCAAGCATTTCTCCTGCCTCAGCCTCCCGAGTAGCTGGGATTACAGGCGCCTGCCACCATGCCCAGCTAATTTTTGTATTTTTTGTAGAGACACGGTTTCACCATGTGGGCCAGGCTGGTCTTGAACTCCTGACCTCAGGTGATCCGCCTGCCTCGGCTTCCCAAAGTGCTGGGATTTCAGGCGTGAGCCACCGCACCCAGCCAGAGTTATTCTATTTTTGTTCCATGATTCCACTTTCCTGTTGATGGACATTTGGATTATTTCCAGGTTTTTTTGTTTGTTTGTTTGTTTTTGCTGTCATGGATAAAACTGCCATAAATATTCTTACACAGATATTTTTCTGCAGAACAGCCTGATCATAGGGTACATATATGTTTATAAGAAACTGACAAATGGTTTAGTAAAATGGTTGTACTGTTTGACTATCCCAGAGTAATATGAGGAAGTCTGATTTGCTCTACATCCTCACCAACACGGAGGATTGTCATTCTTTTTAATTTTAGCCATTGTTGTGAGTGCAAAGTCATATCTCATTGTGGTCTTTATTTGCATAAAGCTCCAATGCAAATTATGGCATGGCTATTACTTGTGGAATCTAGTCATAACTTTTTCAGATAGTGCTAGCTGTGTGACCCTGGTAAATTAATCTCTTCATCTCTAAGACAGGACTAAAACCTACCCTATACAGTTAGTGAAAATAATGACTTACGATGACATAAGATATGTACAAGTGCTTTCTGTTCTTCCTGGCACATAGTAAGATCTCAGAAACTGATAAATGGTGTCTGCTTGTGGAGTGCATTAATTTGGGACACTGAGCAGTCACTTAGACCAGATTTCAGCAAACTACAGCCAAGGCTTCCTGTTTGTGTTGTTGCTGTTGTTTTTTATAATTTCAACTTTTATTTTAGATTCAGGGGGTACATGTGCAGGTTTGTTACATGGGTATATTGCATGATGCTGAGGCTAGGGTCATGATTGATCTTGTCACCCAGGGAGTGAGCATCATACCCAATAGTTAGTTTTTTAACCCTTCCCTCCCTGCCCCATGTCATAGTCCTCAGTGTCTATTGTGGCCATCTTTGTGTCCATTTACCCAACGATTAGCTCCCACTTGTAAGTGAGAACATGTAGCCTTTGGTTTTCTGTCCTGCATTCATTCACTTAGGATAATGGCCTCCAGCTGCATCTGTGTTGCTTCAAAAGAAATGATTTCTTACCTTTTCATGGCTGTGTGGTATTTGATGGTGTATCCAGGTACTGCTGAAGGGTACCTAGGTTGATTCCATGTCTTTGCTATTGTGAATAGTGCAGTGATGGCCATAGGGGTGCATGTGTCTTTTTAGTAGAATGATTTATTTTCTTTTGGATATATACACATGGATTGCTGAGTCAGATGGTAGTTCCGTTTTAAGTTTTTTGTTTTGTTTTTGAGACAGGATCTCACAGTCACCCAGGCTGGAGTGCAGCGCCCTCGACCTCCTGGGCTCAAGCAGTTCTCCCATCCCAACCTCCCAAGTAGTTAGGACTACAGTCCTGTGACACTATGGCCAGCTAACTTTTTATTTTTGTAGTGACAGGGTCAAGGTTGCCCAGGCTGGTCTTGAACTCCTGGGCTGAAGTGGCCTCCCAAAGTGCTGGGATCACAGGCATGAGCCACTGCACCCAACCTTTGTTTTCTGTTCTTTGAGAAATCTCCAAACTGCCTTCCACGGTGGCTGACCTAACTTACATTCCCACCCACAGTGTGTGGGGCTTTCCTTTTCTCCACAGCCTATCTGGCGTGAGATGATATTGTGGTTTTGATTTGCATTTCTCTGGTGATTAGTGATATGGAGCATTTTTTCATGTTTGTTGGCTACTTGTATATCTTCTTTTGGAGAAATATCTGTTCATGTCTTTTGCCCACTTTTTAATGAGGTTTATTTATAATGAGGTTTATTTATTTGCTTGTTAAATTAGGTTCCTTATAGATTCTGGATATTAGACCTTTGTCGGATGTATGGTTTATGAATCTTTTCTCCCATTCTGTAGGTTGTCTCTACTCTGTTGATAGTTTCTTTTGCTGTGCAGAAGCTTTTTAGTTTAATTAGGTCCCACTTGGTTTTCCTTTTTGTTGCAATTGTTGTTGATGCTTCCTGTTTTTTGTAAGTAACATTTTATTGGAACACCGCCACACTCATTTCACGCTGTAATCATAGAGCCGAGGAGTTGCAACAGAGGTCCTATGGCCTGAAAGCCAAAATTGCATACTCTTGCCATTAAAAAAAAAAAAAAAAGCCGGGTGTGGTGGGTCACGCCTGTAATTCCAGCACTTTGGGAGGCTGAGACGGGCAGATCACCTGAGGTCAGGAGTTTGAGACGGGCCTGGCCAACATGGAGAAACCTTGTCTCTACTAAAAGTACAAAATTAGCCAGGCATGGTGGCGCATACCGTAATCGCAGCTACTCGGGAGGCTGAGGCAGGAGAATCGCTTGAACCCAGGAGGCAGAGGTTGCAGTGAGCCAAGATCGCACCACTGCACTCCAGCCTGAGCAAAAGAGCAAAACTCTGTCTCAAAAAAAAAAGTTTGTTGAGCCTTTATTTAGAC
This sequence comes from Pan troglodytes, assembly GCF_028858775.2. NCBI lineage: Eukaryota > Metazoa > Chordata > Mammalia > Primates > Hominidae > Pan > Pan troglodytes. The sequence goes on from NC_086015.1 coordinate 186,966,494, forward strand.
TACTGAGACTGTCATTTATAATTTGTATCCAGCCTGGGCAACATAATGGTGACCCTGTCTCTGAAAAACATTTTCTGGTTTTAAATTAACCAGGTGTTTGGCCGGGTGCGGTGGCTTCACGCCCGTAATCCTAGCATTTTGGGAGGCTGAGGTGGGCAGATCACGAGGTCACGAGAGATCGAGACCATCCTGGCCAACATGGTGAAACCCCATCTCTACGAAAAATACAAAAATTAGTTGGGCGTGGTGGCACGTGCCTGTAATCCTAGCTACTCGGGAGGCTGAGGCAGGAGAATCGCTTGAACCCAGGAGGCGGAGGTTGCAGTAAGCCAAGATTGCGCCACTGCACTCCAGCGTGGGCGACAGAGCGAGACTCTGTCTCAAAAAAAAAAAAAAAAAAAAATCAACCAGGTGTGGCACATGCCTGTAATCCCAGCTACTCGAAAGGCTGGGGCAGGAGGATCACTTGAGCCCAGGAGTTCGAGGCTGCAGTGAGCTATGATTGTGCCATTACACTCCAGCCTAGGTGACAGAGCAAGACCCTGTCTCTAAAAAATAAAATAAAATAAAAAATATGTAATTTGTAAATGGTTCTCCAGTACTAAAATGCTAAGCCCATATCTAATTTAGAAGACCATTAACCTTACCCATTTAAATCTGGCCCTGTCTAGGGTTGATTTTCATGTTTAAAGATTATACGTACATTTAAGAGCATGTTGTAATCAAGTATTTTGAAAACAAGTGACCTGTTACCTTTAAAGATACTGCTGCCAAATAGTAACTTGCAAATGCATTTATTTACTTGTTCTATATTGGGGTAAAGGGATATTTATAGGTGAAAGGTCATAAAATTTGGAGCTTGTTAGAAAGGTGTGTAAACACCTCATGTAGGTTGGATTGGTAAGACTTTCTTGGATATTCTCCAAGTCATGGGGCGTATCTCAGCTGTCAATAAGGAATGAGTTATGTCTATTATCCAAGGCAACATGATTATTTCTGCCCATTTTGTTTCTGCAGGCAGCCCATGGAGGACAGGCATCTCTAATGAAAATATCCGATAGCACCTTGAAGACTGTGCCAGCCACCTCACAGCTCTCGAAGCCTGGAACCACAATGCTGAGAGTAGCAGGAGGGGTTATCACAACTGCCACTTCCCCAGCTGTGGCCCTCTCAGCAAATGGTCCTGCACAACAGGTGAGAAATAGCATGTCAGTAGAGAATCCTAATGAGACATGAAAGTGGTGTAGATACAAGGAAGATGTCCAGCAGGCACACCAGTGGACCTTTTAAAAATACTCAACTATTGCTTTTTTTTTTTTTAAAGAAATATTCACATACCGTAAAAGTCCCCATTTTGTAGTATATAGTTCAGTAGTGCTTGTCATTCACATGGTTGTGCAACTGTGATTACCATCATCTAATCCCAGAACATTTTATCATCCCAGAAAGAAGCCCAGTACCCATCAGCAGTCACTCCCATTCCATCCTTCTGTTCTAGGCGACCGCTGACCTGCTTTCTTTGGATTTGCCTATTTTAGACATTTCATATAAAGGGAGTCATATAACATGCCCTTTTGGGTCTGCTTCTGATGCTTAGCATTACTGTGCAGAGTTCATCTACGTTGTGACTTGCATCAATACTCCTTTTCATGGCTGGATAATACTCAGTTTGATGGATATACCATATTTTGTTTATCCATTCATCAGTTTGGGCACTTGGATTATTTTCTACTTTTTGACTGTTGTGAATAATGCTGCAGTGAATATTTGTGTACAGGTTTTTGTATAAACACGTTTTTATTTCTCTTGGCTGTATACCTAGTGATGGAATTGCTGGATTATAAGGTAACTTTTTTGTTGTTTTTTGAGATGGAGTCTTGCTGTGTCACCAGGCTGGAGTGCAGTGATGAGATCTCGGCTCACTGGAACCTCCATCTCCCGGGTTCAAGCGATTCCCCTGCCTCAGCCTCCCAAGTAGCTGGGACTACAGGCACGCACCACCACGTCTGGCTAATTTTTTGTATTTTAGTAGAGATGGGGTTTCACCATGTTGGCCAGAATGGTCTCAATCTCCTGACCTCGTGATCCACCTGCCTCATCTCCCAAAGTGCTGGGATTACAGGCGTGAGCCACTGCGCCTGGCCTATGATAACTCTTTTTAACATTGTGAGGAACTGCTAAACTGTTTTCCCAAGTGGCTACATCATTTTAGATTCTCACCAGCGATATACAAGGGTTCCAGTTTTTCCACAAACTCACCCAAACTTGTTCTTGTCCTTTTTTTTTTAATTATAGCTATTGTAGTGGGTGTAAACTAGTATCTCATTGTGGTTTTGATTTGCGATTCCCTGTTGATATTGAGCATCTTTTCACGTATTTATTGGCTATTTGTATATCTTTTATCCATTTACATCCTTTGCCCATTTTTTAGTTGGTTGTCTTTTAATCGTTGAAGCGTAGGAGTACTTTATATATTCTAGATATGTCTCTTACCAGATTTGCAAAAATTTTCTTGCACTCTGAGCTGTCTTTTCACTTTCTTGATAGTATTGAACCACAAAAGTTTTAAATTTTGATTTTCATTCCTTTTTAAATTTTTTAAATTAGGCTGGGCGCAGTGGCTCATGCCTGTAATCCCAGCACTTTGGGAGGCCGAGAAGGGCGGATCACGAGGTCAGGAGATCAAACCATCCTGGCTAACAAGGTGAAACCCCCGTCTCTACTAAAAATACAAAAAAAAAAATTAGCCGGGCATGGTGACGGGCACCTGTAGTCCCAGCTACTCAGGAGGCTGAGGCAGGAGAATGGCATGAACCCAGGAGGCAGAGCTTGCAGTGAGCCGAGATTGCACCACTCCACTCCAGCCTGGACAGCAGAGCGAGATTCCATCTCAAAAATATATATATAAATAAATTATTATGGGTACATAATCAATGTGGATATTCACAGGGTACATGTGATGTTTTGATGCAGGCATACAATGCGTAATAATCGCATCAGGGTAATTGGGGTATCTGTCACCCTAAGCATTTATCTTTTTTTTAAACCAATTGTATTCTTTGTGACTGTAAAATATATAAGAAATTATTGTGAATTTTGGCCACCCTGTTGTGCTATCAAATACTAGATCTTACTCATCCCTTCTAACTATATTTTTGTACCCATTAACCATCCCCACTCCCTCCCTCCCTGCTGCTGGCCTTCCCACCTTCTGGTAACCACCATTCTTCTCTCTGTCTTCATGGGTTCAGTTGTTTTAATTGTTAGCTCCCACATGAGTGAGAACGTGTGAAATGTGTCTTTCTGTGCCTGGCTTATTTCACTTAACATAATGTCCTCCAGTTCTATCCATGTTGCAAATGACAGGATTTCATTCTTTCTTATAACGGAATAATATTGTATTGTGTATATGTACCACATTTTCTTTATCGTTCACCTGGTGATAGACACTTAGGTTGATTCCAAATCTTGGCTATTGTGAATAGTGCCGTAATAAACATGGAAGTGCAGACGTCTCCTCGTATACTCATTTCCTTTGTTTTGGGTATATACCTAGCAGTGGGATGTGGATCATATGGTAGTTCTATTTTCAGTTTTTTGAGGACCCTCTGTACTGTTCTCTATCGTGATTGTACTAACTTACATTCCCACCAGCAGTGTACGAGGGTTCCCTCTTCACATCCTCGCCAGCCTTTTGGATGAGAGTCATTTTAACTGGGTGGGATGCTTTCTCATTGTAGTTTTGATTTGTGTTTCTCCGACAATTAATGATGTTGAGCATTTTTTTATATGCCCCTTGGGCCATTTATGTGTCTTCTTTTGAGAAATGTGTGTTGAGATCTTTTGCCCATTTTCAAATGAGATTGTTTGGCTTTTTTCTATAGAGTTGTTTGAGCTTCTATATTCTGATTATTAATCCCTTGTCAGATGTGTATGTAGTTTGCCAGTATTTCCTCCCATTCTGTGGGCTGTCTCTTTGTTGATTGTTTTCTTTGCTGTGCAGAAGCTTTTTAACTTGATGTGATCCCATTTATACATTTTTGTTTTGGTTGCCTGTGCTTTTGAGGTACTACTCAGGAAATCTTTGCCCAAACCGATGTCCTGGAGAGTTTCCCTAATGTTTTCTTGTAGTAGTTTCGTAGTTTGATGTCTTAGATTTAACTCTTTAATCCATTTTGATTGCATGGTGAGAGCTAGGGGTCTACTTTCATTCTTCTACATAAAGATATCCAGTTTTCCCAGCACAAGTCTTTAATAAAGTCCCAACTTACCTATTTTTCTTTCATTGCTTTTTCTTTTGATGTCACATCTGAGAAACCATTGCCTAATCCAAAGCCACAAAATTCAAGCCTTTGTTTTCTTCTAAGTTTTATACATTTAGCTCTTACATTTAGGTTTCAGATTCATTCGAGTTAATTTTTTTTTTTTTTTTTTTTTTTTTTGAGACAGAGTCTTGCTCTGTCACCCAGGCTGGAGTGCAGTGGCGCGATCTCGGCTCACTGCAACCTCCACCTCCCGGATTCAAGTGATTCTCCTGCCTCGGCCTCCTGAGTAGCTGAGATTACAGGCACCCACCACCACGCCCAGCTAATTTTTTTTTTTTTTTTGTATTAGTAGAGATGGGGTTTCACCATGTTAGCCAGGAGGGTCTTGCTCTCCTGACCTCGTGATCCACCCGCTTTGGCCTCCCAAAGTGCTGGGATTACAGGCATGAGCCACTGCACCTGGCCGCTCTAGTTAATTTTTGTACGTGGTGTGAGGTAGACACCAAACTTTATTCTTTTTTATGTAAATATCCAGTTGGCCTAGAAACATTTGTTGAAAAACCATCTCTCAATCGTCTTGGAAGCCCACAGACTTGAATGATGTGGCTTGACTTCTCAAGCTTCATCTCCTGCAGCTGCTGCTTCCCCGGGCCTCTTCACAGGTGACACCACTCTGCTTTGCAGCTTCTTGAACATACAATGTTCTTTCATGCCTCACCAACTTTCTACATACTCTCCTCTGCCAGGAAACACTGTCATCTCTCCCTTTCTCTGTCTTAAATCTGGAAGATTCCTCTAAAGTGCCTAATGTTTTACCTGAAGCTTTTTCCTGTACCCTCCTGTTTCTGTTCCTAGGCAGAAGCAGTGCCTTTCTTCTTGGTTGTGTTGGTGACATTTGCCTGTGCTTGCCGTAGCATCATCATACTTAGGTGACTGTTTCCTTGGTCGCTTTTCTCTCAGAGCCTTAGCACTTAACCATTATGCCGGCCATGTAGTAGATGTTTGTTCAATGAAGTGACAGAGTTTAAATCATTGTCATGTGTTCTTAATAAAGCTCATTTTTAGTCCATGTGTATATTCTGAGAATATGTCCTCCTAGTTTTTTGGTGATGAAGTTGCCTTTTATAAAGGGATATAATAGGTGGTGAATTTTAAAAATATGATGACCCCCATGATACTTCCTTGTTTTAAATTTTTTTAATTTTCTTGGTCCATGAAATGTAAAGGTATAGTAACCACTGAACTAGAGAAGTAATCTTTTTTAAATGGTATGGCATTTACTAAGTAGTCACTAACACCTAATAGATGATATTTAGTGTGTGTGCTGTGTGGCCGTCACCGCCGTCAGTCATCACTCTGCTTTCTTCCTGAACTGTGTTGTTTCGGACCCCATGGGTGAGCAGTCTGAGGGAATGGCTCCCGTGTCTTCATCTACGGTCAGTTCTGTAACGAAAACTTCTGGGCAGCAGCAAGTGTGTGTGAGCCAGGCCACCGTGGGAACCTGCAAGGCTGCCACCCCCACCGTCGTCAGCGCCACGTCCCTCGTGCCCACACCAAACCCCATCTCTGGGAAAGCCACAGTATCCGGTGAGTTGCATTGTGATATTATTTCTCTCTCTTTTCTCTCATTGGGCTAGAATATTTTTGGAGGATCTTTTTTGTTTGTTTGTTTGAGATAGCGTCTCACTCTGTCGCCCAAGCTAGAGTGCAATATCACAATCTCGACTCACTGCAACCTCTGCCTTCCAGGCTCAAGCCATCCTCCCACCTCAGCCTCTTGAGTATCTGGGACCACAGACACATGTCACCACACCCAGCTAATTTTTTGTGTTTTTGGTAGAGATGGGGTTTCACCACGTTGCCCAGGCTGGTGTTGAACTCCTCAGGTCAAGCAGTCCACCCACCTCAGCCTCCCAAAGTGCTGGGATTACAGGCATGAGCCACTGTGCCCAGCTATTTTTTTGGAGGGTCTTAAGCAATATTTTGTATGGTAAATTGTTAAAAGTAATTAACCCAGCAGCATTTTCTGAACAGTTGCTTTTTAGATGAATTATTTTTGTTTAAAATCTACATATCAGATTTTGTCTGAGACTTTAAATTATCATTTGAAAGTTACTATTTGAATTTTTGAATGATATAATAAACCCTTAGCCACGCAGAACCCTACTGGGTATTTTAGCTTTTTTTATAACGTAATTTTGTGGAGAGCCAAGAGTTTGCTTTCCTTAAAGTACTAATTTCTTTTTTCCTATAATCAGTGTCGAATAGAATTCACTATAAAATGTATACCTTTCTTTGCTTTCATAAAGTATATAAAATATATCTTAGCCTTGTTGACTCCAAGTCATAATTTTTAACATTAGTTATTATCTTGGCTAGTGTTAGAGTGATAGGCTGGAGATCCAGTAAGAGCTATGGTGTCTTTGTGCCTGCACTAGAGGGCCTCAGAAAAGTGTACCTTTTGTTTCTGAGTAACAGAGAGCACACATCCTGAGACCACATTGCCTTAGTTGAAGTGATTTGCTTCAGTTTCTCAGCTGTAAATGAGATTGATAATAATACCTACTTCATAAGGTTGAGAGGTTTAAATGAGTTTGTAATATATCAGTGCTTAGAATACTGTCTGGTGTGTAGTGGCCATTATATAAACAATTGCCACTGCCATTATCATGTGTGATCATTTTTGTTGTCAGTCCATAATCCTTTATCTGCAATTCTAAAATCCCAAAAGCTGTGAAAACTGAAGATTTTATTTTTTTAAATTTTACTTTAGGTTCTAGGATACATGTGTAGAACGTCCAGGTTCGTTACCTAAGTATACATGTGCCGTGGTGGTTTGCTGTACCTGTCAACCCATCATCTAGGTTTTAAGCCCCACATGCATTAGGTATTTGTCCTAATGCTCTCCCTCCCCTTGCCCCGCACCCCCCAAACAGGCCACGGTGTGTGATGTTCCCCTCCCTGTGTCCATGTGTTCTCATTGTTCAGTTCCCACTTATGAGTAAGAACATGCGGTGTTTGGTTTTCTGTTCCTGTGTCCGTTTGCTGATGAGAATGATGGCTTCCAGCTTCATCCATGTCCCTGCAAAGGACATGAACTCATTCTTTTTTATGGCTGCAAGATTATATTGTATTGTACTGTATTATTATTATTATTTTTTTGATGGAGTCTTGCTCTGTCGCCCACGCTGGAGTGCAGTGGCATGATCTCGGCTCACTGCAACCTCTGCTTCCTGGATTCAAGCGATTCTCCTGCCTCAGCTTCCCGAGTAGCTGGGATTACAGGCACCCGCCATCATGCCTGGCTAATTTTTGTAGAGACAGGTTTTTACCATGTTGGCCAGGCTGGTCTTGAACTCCTGACCTCAGGTGATCCGCCTACCTTGGCCTCCCAAAGTGCTGGGATTACAGGCATGAGCCACCCTGCCCAGCCAGATATTTTATTTTTTATAACTAATTTTAGGGCACAATTTGACCTCCATTGACAGCCTGTTTGTATTACTTAATGTGAATATTTGTGTGTTTTGCCATAGAATATTGATGTGTTTGATTACATGATACTGTCTCAGCTGCCAGGAAGCTAATATAATATATGGCTTTGCTTCTCAAACTTGAAAGATCAGTTTTGTTTTTGTTTTTCTATAATCTGGTATAGACAGATACTTCTGTAAAATATAATAAAAATGTCACAGCACTATCGAACTGTTAAAGTTTCTAAATACTGTATTATCTTGTTGCAGATTGATACCAGCCAGCATACGGCTGGCACTGGTCTACCGGAAAAACTGAATATCACCGAGATACACACACACACTCACGCATGCAGACAACACCCCTTACTGCCTTTGGATAAGAGGCTGTGGATGTTGTTGTTGTCATTACTATGATTACTTCATTCATATGTAGCTCCACACCAAGCCCCTTCTGTCTTGTTTGGATAGAGAACAAAAAATTAAGGCTGATTATATTTTTCTCTTGATTTCTACCTCCCTATTAAAATTGACCAACTTCTAGTATAGGGAGTACTTGTTCTCTACTGTTTTATTTGAGGCCCTGTGTTGGATACTGGAGTAGAAATTGTAGAAATAAAAGGAATTATTATAATAATGAATACCCTTCCCTTGTCTCTTTTCTGATCATGTTTTTGGCATGCAATAGATGAAGTCTCCCTGCGTAAGTTCTGGTTTCCTAAGATGCTGCTGATGGAACTTTCTGTATCACATTTTCTTTCTTTCTTTTTTTTTTTTTTTTTTGAGATGGAATTTTGTTCTTGTCGCCCAGTCTGGAGTGCAGTGGAACAATCTTGGCTCACTGCGACCTCTGCCTCCCGAGTTCCAGCGATTCTCCTGCCTCAGCCTCTTGAGTAGCTGGGATTACAGGCATGTGCCACCACGTCCCACTAATTTTTGTATTTTTAGTAGAGATGGGGTTTCACCATGTTGACCAGGCTGGTCTCAAACTCCCAACCTCAGGTGATCCGCCTGCCTCGGACTCCCAAAGTGCTAGGATTACAGGCGTGAGCCACCGTACCCAGCCCACATTTTCATAAAAGGATCAAACTATTTCCTACTTAAAACCAGCAGTTTTTCAATTAAGTTTTTTGTGTGCATCGTAAACTGCATTAAACTTAAGGTCTCATTGGGACAGAAGCTGCGTGAGCAACGGAGAGAGCATAAGGAGATTCCGTCAGAGCACACAGGGCCTGTGTGGGGTGTTGGAACTTTGACTCTGGGGGTTTTAAGCTAAGGTGGAATATGATCTGCCTTACCTTTTAACAGGGTCATTGGTGCAGTATTGACAGTAATTTCTGGGGCACAAGGTGGAAGCAGGGAATGGACCAGGAAGTAGACACTAAGAAAGAAAATTTGATGCTGTATCAGGGAACTCTGGCCAGACAAGGATTTTTCCCAGAAGTGAAGGGCATGAACTGCTACTTTCAAAAGGCACAGTGTAAAGAAATGGAAAATTTCAGAAATTACATTATCATTGAGCTTCTCAGTGGCAGTGCTAGAAGCTAGCATACTGCTGCTTTTCAAAATGCAAGAACATTACTTTCAGTCTAGAATTCTCTAGTCAAGGAGATCATTACAGAGTGAGGGTAGAACTATTTCTGACAAAGTTTGAAATGTATTTCCTGTGTACCCTCTCCAAAGACATTCCTAAAATATGGGATGGGGTTATGTCCCGGTCAGCTGTTGTAAGGTGAAAATATTCTAAGTGTTAAAAATGCGTGACCGGCTGAGGGCTGTGGCTCGCTGCCACTGCCCAGCATCACGAGAGAGGTAGTTTCTACTGAGTGCCTGTTGCTTTCATACCATGCCAAAGTCAAAAACTCCAAAGTCAACCATTGTAAGGGAACATCTGTATAGGGAAGAAAGGGTATATAAGTGCCGTAAAGGGGGCACTTTTTAAGGCATTTATACCCTTTTCTGGGCCCCATCTAGGGCTAGATTTGACTTTGACTCTGGGGGAAGCCACTGAAGACCCCATCTAGGGACCGGGTGCAGTGGCTCATGACTGTAATTCCAGCAGTTTGGGAGGCCAACGCAGGCAGATTGCTTGAGCTTGGGAGTTTGAGACAAGCCTGGGCAATGTGACAAGACCCCATTTCTTAAAAAAAAAAAAAAAAATTAGCTGGGCATGGTAGTTGTGCCTGTAGTCCCAGCTACTTGGGAGGCTGAGATGGGAGGATTACTTGACCCTGGGAGGTCGAGGTTGCAGTGAGCCATGATTGCTCGCATCACTGCACTCCAGCCTGGGTGAAAGAGCAGGACGCTGTCTCAAAAAAAAAAAAGGAAAAAGAAAAAAAGAAAAAACCATCTACCCTAATAGTAAATCAGTAGGTAAAATTAAAAATTGATGAATCAAGGCCTACAACATATACATTCCTTTTAAAATTATTTTTATTTCATTTTTAGAGCAGAGTCTTGTTCTGTTACCCAGGCTGGAGTGCAGGGGCGTGATTATAACTCATTGTAGCCTTTGAACTCCTGGGCTCAGGCTGTCCTCCCGCCTCAGCCTCCCTAATGGCTGGTACTACAGGGGCATGCCACCACACGGGACTAATTTTTTTTTTTTTTTTTTAAGAGACGGGGTCTTGCTTTGTTGCCAAGGCTGGTCTCAAACTCCTGGCCTCAACCAGTCCTCCCTTCTTGGCCTCCCAAAGTGCTGGGGTTACAGGTGTAAGCTGCTGCACCTGGCCCTACACATTCTTTTACATATACTGAGATAAACATTAATAAAAAGAACCGACAGGGATTAAAGTGGCTACCAGTAGGGAACTAGATGAAAATAGGGAGGTGGAATGGGGTTGGCTATATTTAGTTATAAGCCTTTTAGTACTTTCTAACTTGTCAGCTGATGAGCATGCATAAAAATACGGGAACTTCAGATCATTGTTAAACTCCTCAAGATCCTGTCTCTGGAAGTATTACTACCTGATGATTTAACACTCTTCTATTCCAAAGAAAGATTTTGTTTATTTAAGGCCTTGCTCTAGAAAGTATTTAAGATTATTCCTTTCCTTAGCTCAGACCAGCTGCTTTCTGGTGCCTTAAAGTATCTTTAGCTCCTGATGCTGGTTTTTTTTTTTTTTTGAGACGGAGTTCCACTCTCGTTGCCCAGGCTGGAGTGCAATGGCGTGATCTCGGCCTACTGAAACCTCCGCCTCCCGAGTTCAAGTGATTTTCCTGCCTCAGCCTCCCAAGTAGCTTGAATTACAGGCACCTGCCACCATGCCCGGCTATTTTTTTTTTTTTTTTTTTTTTTTTTTGTATTTTTAGTAGAGACAGGGTTTCGCCATGTTGGCCAGGCTGGTCTCGAACTCCTGACCTCAGGTGATCCACCTGCCTCAGCCTCCCAAAGTGCTGGGATTACAGGCGTGAGCCACCGCACCCGACCACTGTTTTTAAGTATTTCTTAAAATCTGTTTGTATTGTTTGTGCCTTGTATGCTCCTTCACACTAAAGGCCCTTTTTGATTTTTTAAATGGCCCTCCGAATGCCTAGAACAGTTTTACGTGGAAATGGGAATATAGAAATCACCTTTAAGACAAAATGAGAGAAGGTGATCCTTTCTAAAACGATAGAGAACATCTGATGTTTGAAAAACAAGGGCTGCTGCACAGAGCTAGGAAACGATGAGGTGTGTAGACAGATGGACATACTAGATATGTAGGGACAGTGGGAAGGAGATGCGCATACATTGGCACCAGATTAAAATGGACCCTGAATGCTTGAAGCTAATTTTGGAAATACGTTTTAGGCAGTCAGGAGCCAGCATAGGTTTTTAAGTAGGAGAATTACAATGTTTCACATCAAAACACGGAATTTTATATCCAGAGCTATGTAAAAATCCAAAATTTTGTACACAGAAGAGCTATGTGCAAAATAAATAAATTGTCATAGAAAACAAACATGGAAGAGTACTATCTGAAAACATTAGTATTGATTTTCTCTGCGGTAGGACTTTGGGTGACTTTTTATCCTTTTTACTAGCAAAAATGTGTTACTTCATGGTTGTGGGACGAGGATACTTAATCATTATGGGCAGGCACAGTGGTGCACATCTATAATCCCAGTGCTGGCCAGGCGCGGTAGCTCACGCCTGTAATCCCAGCACTTTGGGAGGCCTAGGTGAGTGGATCACTTGAGGTTAGGAGTTCGAGACCAGCCTGGCCAACATGGCGAAACACTGTCTCTACTAAAAATACAAAAATTAGCTGGGCATGGTGGCATGCGCCTGTAATCCCAGCTACTTGGGAGGCCTAGGCAGGAGAATCACTTGAACCTGGGAGATGGAGGTTGCAGTGAGCTGAGATGGAGCCATTGCACTCCAGCCTGGGTGACAGAGCAAGATCCAACTCCGAAAAAAAAAAAAAACCCAGTGCTTTGGGAGGCCATGGTGGGAGGATCGCTCGAGGCCAGGAGTTTCAAGACCAGCCTGGGCAACAAAGCAAGACCCCCATCTCTACAAAAACAAATTAAAAATTAGCTGTGTGTCATGGTATGCCTGTAGTCCCAGCCACTCTGGAAGCTGAGACAGGAGGATCACTTGAGCCCAGGAGTTCAAGGTTACAGTGAGCTATGATCCGTACCACTGCACTTTTCAACCTGGGCGACAGCCTGTCTCTAACACAATAAATTAAATAAATAAATAAATAAATAAATAGGGGCCGGGCACGGTGGCTCATGTCTGTAATCCCAGCACTTTGGGAGGCCGAGGCAAGAATATCGCTTGAACCTGGGAGTCAGAGGTTGCAGTAAGCCGAGATCGCGTCAGCCTGGGCGACAGAGCGAGACTCCATCTCAAAAAGTAAATAAACAATTATTGTCATGCCGATGTTTTATTGTGAAATCCACAGCATCTGTTGTCTCCTGCTGCTTGCTCTTTGTTTACTGGAAGGTTAAATGTCCTGGGAACTTCCTCCATGACAAAATATGGGTAGCACAGAGGATAAGAGACTTTCCCGAAGCACCTGACCTTCAACTTGGCTTTATCTTCCAATTTGTTCTAGGACTGTTAAAGATTCACTCCAGTCAGTCCAATCCCCAGCAGGCCGTCCTGACGATTCCCAGCCAGCTCAAACCACTCAGCGTAAACACATCTGGAGGTGTGCAGACGATCCTGATGCCTGTGAATAAAGGTGAGTTCCTTGCCCACGGGTCGTCTGTGCTGTGGCTGCCTCCACATCTCCCCGCATTTACCAGGTGGTGACTGCTCTGCCTGTGTACAGCCACCCTTCAGCTGTCATGGTATTTCCCAGCGCCTTGAACGCTAGGGCACCAACGCCAGGACCCAAAACCCAAATGTTCGTTGGCTTCTAAATAGCTGCCCCTATCTAAAGTTGAGTTGAGGGGGAACATTTTAAGTGTTTATAAGAATTTACATTAATTGGATTGTTGTTTTCCTTTCCTTTTCTTTTGAGACAGAGTTTTGCTCTGTCGCCAGAGCTGGAGTGCAGTGGCAAGATCTCGGCTCACTGCAACCTCCACCTCCTGGGTTCAAGCGATTCGCATGCCTCAGCCTCCCGAGTAGCTGGGACTACAGGCGCGTGCCACCACACCTGGCTAATTTTCGTATTTTTAGTAAAGACGGGGTTTCACCATGTTGCCCAGGCTGGTCTTGAACTCCTGACCTCAAGTGATCCACCCGCCTCAGCCCCCCAAAGTGCTGGGATTACAGTTGTGAGCCACTGCGCCTGGCCTGGATTGTTATTTTCTTAGTTTAGTGACAGGCTCCCGTTTCTACAGTTTCTACATCCCGTTTCTACATCTCAGTTACCCTCATACCTAATAATCGCCCACTATTAAAAAGGGACTTTGCAATTCCTGTTGTCCTCAAGTTGCCTTTGTGCTGTTAGTCTAACGTGGGGTTGTCACCTGGAAGTAGATCACCCTCATTAAAAATAATTTTTGTATTTGTTATATCCCTCCCTCCTTTTTTCCCTTTAGTGGTTCAGTCATTTTCTACCAGCAAGCCACCTGCCATTCTGCCTGTAGCTGCCCCAACTCCAGTTGTCCCCAGCTCTGCTCCAGCAGCTGTTGCAAAAGGTACGTAGGATCTCACAGAGTTCTTGTCCAGAAGTTTTGTTACTTTTTTATTTTCGTTCACGTTCTCTCCTGATGTCCAGAAGTTTTATGCGGGACATTACCATAATCTGAATCTTTTGAATTTTCAGCATTTGTGAATCAGTCACTTGGCAAATATGTCCTAAATGCTCATATGGTAGACTTAACATTGAGGGAAACACAGAGATGTATAAAGGATCATTTCTGCCCTTCAGTAATTTATAATTAGGTTGAAAACAATTGCTGTAGACAGCAAGCAATCATTGATAAAAACAAGACATTTGGCCAGGGAAATGATTGCTGAAATATTGCAGCTTGGGATGTCTGATCAGGGTTGACAGGGGGGTGTGGAGAAGGGCAAGACTTTGTACTGAGTATGGATTATAACCTGGACTTTAAAAGAGTAGAGGTTTTTTAGCTGTGGGGAGTCAAGGGGTAGGCCAGATTAAGGGCACAGGAGAGACAAAGACTCAGCTTCCCCTTTGGGGAAGTGGCTAGCCAGTTAGAGGGACTCATTTGGGGAGTATACTCATGGTAAAGGAGGTTTAGGTAGGGGCCAGACTTTGGCGAGCTGGCAGTGGGAGACATGCCTGCCCACAAGAGTAGATCAGGATAGCAGGGTGGATTAGAGCAACACGTGTGACATTGATAACACCAGTGTCCAAGCATAGGGGATCTGATTTTTGCTTTCTGCCTTGTGTCTCAGAACACTAAGATAATGCTGAAAGTTGATAAACTAGCTGGAGAGATGATATTGAAACGGTCCCAGTATTAGAACGTAGAACAAACCAGCATTGTACTTTAGAGTAGCATTGTGTTTTTTTTTGTTGTTTTGAGATGGAGTCTCACTCTGTCGCCCAGGCTGGAGTGCAGTGGCACAGTCTCGGCTCACTGCAACCTCTGCCTCCCGGGTTCACGCCATTCTCCTGCCTCAGCCTCCTGAGTAGCTGGGACTACAGGCGCCCGCCACCACGCCCGGCTAATTTTTTGTATTTTTAGTAGAGATGGGGTTTCACCATGTTAGCCAGGATGGTCTCGATCTCCTGACCTCGTGATCCGCCCACCTCGGCCTCCCAAAGGGCTGGGATTACAGGCGTGAGCCACCGCGCCCGGCTCAGAGCAGCATTGTTAAATCACATGTGTGGGGAGGGGAGTGAGGAATCTTCCATAGCAGTGTGGGTGGCCCTTTAAGAAATATCTAAGGAGCCACTTTATTGCCGCCGCCCTGTCATGAGGCTGGAGTTGTCCTGAGGCCCAGGCTAACAGTTCTTCCCTTGTCTGATGACCCTGGGATGATAGGAGCCATCTCAGTCCCCTGGCTGTGTCCCCACAACAGCTGGAGTGGCAGTTTCCTTACTGAGCTTCACTGTAAGAGCTTTGTTTGTGCCTGCACGTGTCCTTCCACCACTGACCCCTAACAGCTGCCTCTTTGTTGCTCTTCCCTTGTAGTGAAGACTGAACCAGAAACACCTGGACCGAGCTGCCTCTCTCAGGAGGGTCAGACAGCAGTGAAAACAGAAGAAAGTTCTGAGCTGGGAAACTATGTCATTAAGTAATTCTTCCAATCTTTCCTAAAGGAATTCCGCTTCGGGTGTTTGTCACGCCTGTGACAGCTGAGTATGTGCAGAGTTGTGTGTGTGTAGCTCTAAGCCCTTGACGGGAGGAACTGTCTGTCCCTGTGCAGTGGACAAGTGTTACCACTTGATGCACAGCTGAGGGTCATCATTTTATACAGTGATGTGACTGGAGGTGGCACTTGATTTGTAGCCTTAGAAGCCTCAGGTGGGATTAGACCTCCCTTCAGTTGAAGTTGCCAACATGGGCTTTCTCTGCTGAGCCCGTAGGCACAAAATTTCTCCTGTTGCCATCACTCAGGTGTGTACACGCTTTGTGACTGGGTGTCCACACACCTGCCTCATCTTAGCTGCCTCTTCATGGGCTATATACACTCTTTGCTTCTTCTGAAAATGCTTCCTGAGGTTTCCTAATTTCTAAATCAGGAAGCCACTTCTGACCAGCTACTTTTAAGTATCTCAGACTGCTGGGGACAATAGAAACTTAGCCACTCTAACATGGTAGATGGAGGCGTGAACTGTAATAACCCTAAGATGGTATACAGAATTTTTCTCCCCTAGTAGCAGTCACATTGCAAAAAGATTATATTGCTATTGAATTTTAAGGTGTAGATTAAATGTCTGTAATATGTGCATAATCTTCCATTCCTGGGATCTTAGTCTTGACATTGTCTTTTTAAGCATAGAACACCCCTCCTTTACAAAGAAGGTAATCTGTGGAAGGAAAGACATGCTAATATGATGGTTTTACATTATAATTCCCTCAGAACGGAATATATCCATTAAGTACATGGCATATATGTGGCTATAGAAACTGCTACATGTATTTAATTTATTGCCTTTTTTTTTACCCCTCTCAGGATAGACCATTTAGAAACTATCCAGCAACTCCTAACTGCAGTAGTAAAGAAGATTCCATTGATCACTGCAAAAAGTAAGACAATTACACTGAATACAGGGGTGCATTTTTGAAAGCTGTGAACTTAAGGTATTGAGTCGACTGAAATCACTTGGGATTGTAAATTAATATTGATATGGCGGTTACCTTATAAGGTTTCAGCTAGAGATACAGCCCATTTGCAAGGGTTTTAGAATTCACATCCAGTTAGTTTTTTATTCTTTTTACAGTGTTGATCTGTAGAAGGAATGTTTTACATTTTTCATATGTAAATCATAGATTGTTTTGTATGCAGTTAAAACTCTGCATTAGCATTTGGTGTTTATGAGTGAGGAAAGCATTTAGCGTTTGCCTGCAGTGTACCAGGTCCTGTGCAGGCTGGGTGCGTTCACTGTCTCATATAATCCCAGCCTCCTGTGTGATAGCTGGTGTCACCTCCACTTACAGATGAGGAAACTGAGGATAAGCAGGGTTGAATAACTTGCTCGAGATCACAGAGCCACGGGTGGTGAAACAGGATACAAACCTGGTTCTGTTTGACTCTAAGACCATTCATCTTTCCTCTGAAACTCAGTATTGCACAGTATAGAAATGCAGTTTTTAAGACCTCCCAAAGTGACGTGCTGCGTCACTGCCCATCGTTAGCTAGATTGAGTAAATTGCTGCTTAGCCCCAGTTGTTTTGACAGAATCAGTAGCCCTTGCTGAGGGGCCAGCAGCCTACGGACACAGGAGCATGCTCATGGGCAAGACCACCGTGCACACTCAGAGGGAAGCCACAAGGCAACCTCCACGCCACTCAGATTTGTAGGGCTCTGAACACATACACCATGTACAGACCACCTACTTATTTTTTCCAACTGTAATAGCAAAGCAGTAATCTCTTTCTGTAAGGTAAAGTTTGGGGGATCATTTTGATGTCTCTCAGAGTAAACTTTTGGTGACAGTTTCCCAGCCTAACATAAGAAATTCAAACAAAAAAATCTCTCTCATATATATATGTGTGTGTGTGTGTATACATGTATATATATATACACACGTATATATATACATGTGTATATATATACACGTATATATACACACATATATATACGTGTGTATATATACACGTATATATACACACATATATATATACATGTGTGTATATATACACGTATATATACACACACACATATTTTTCTCTCTCCTTAAAAATACAGAATGTAAGAGCTGGAAGGTAGTTCAGAAACCATCTTCCCAGCTTTCTCAGTTTATAGATGAGAAAACCGAGCTGGGCTTGGTGGCTCACGCCTGTAATCCCAGCACTTTGGGAGGTTGAGGCGGGCGGATCACCTGAGGTCAGGACTTTGAGACCTGCCTGGTCAACATGGTGAAACCCCATCTCTACTAAAAATACAAAAATTAGCAAGGCATGGTGGTGCCTGCCTGTAGTCCCAGCTCCTCGGGAGGCTGAGGCAGGAGAATCGCTTGAACCTGGGAGGCAGAGGTTGCAGTGAGCTGAGATCACACCACCACACTCCAGCCTGGGCGACAAAGTGAGACACCATCTACCACAACCACCTTGTGAGTTAATGGCAGGTCCAGGGCTCCTAGTGGAGCACCAGTTCCACAGACTTTAATAGCCTATGGCAGTGATTACCTTCTCTACCAAAGAAGCAAAGTTCCCAGGAAGGTGTGTTGCTTTGAGTACACACAACAAGACGCCTTCTCTTCTGAGGAGACGCCCTCCTGTGTTAGGCTGCATCTGAGCTTGCCCAGTAAGGAACATACATGCGATAAAGAGGTCTGAAGAAGTGACTGGCTTGCCTCCAGCAAATGACATGTGGTTGGAATCGTAAGAGCTTTATTCAGGCTTTGCTGGGTGTGTGCATTCTAGGTGAAGATGCCAGCTGCTTTTCTGCAAAGTCTGTGGAGCAGTACTATGGCTGGAACATTGGAAAAAGGAGAGCCGCTGAGGTAACCCACGTCTGCCTGTTCACTCTGGCTGCCTCCAGAAACCTTGTCTTATGGAACAGGGATAAGATTGCAGCATATTTGGTTGAAATATTTGATGGCAGAATATTTTCCTCAGTTAAAAAAAATCTCATTTTTCAAAGACCTGTATCCAGCTGACTTTCAAGCGTGCCTTCTTTTTCTGCACTGGCAGAAACATCCCTCACAGTTTCTAAATTTTTTTCTGAGTTTCAGAGTTTTAAATGAACTCGAGTATTGAGTCCTTACAGTGGGAAGGTGCTGTGGTGAGTTTAGGGAAAGCTGGGGTAGGAGGGGAGTGGGAGAGCGCAGGTGGAGACCAGGTGAAGATCCTTAAAGGCCAAACCTAGGAGTTGCTGTTTTTTTGTATTAGCATTAGGGAAGTTCGACTTTTTTTTTTTAATGGGGAGTAACACAACCAGGTTTTTTTCTTTAAAAAAAAAAAATTCTAACAGGTTAGGTTAGGATGGTGATTTATGGTTGCATGATACGTAGTTGTGTTAAGTGGAAGGATTTGATTATGGTTCCAAAAGAAAATTTTTTTTTTAAGTGGCAAAGAGCAATGACAATGCGAAAAGTCTTACAAGAAATCCTGGAGAAGAATCCGAGATTTCACCACCTGACTCCCCTCAAAACCAAGCACATCGCTCACTGGTGCCGCTGTCATGGCTACACCCCACCGGACCCTGAGAGCCTGAGGAATGACGGGGACTCCATCGAGGACGTGCTGACCCAGATCGACAGCGAGCCCGGTAAGCCTTCAGTGGCACTGCCCAGAGCGCCTGGCAGCCTGGGGGCATTTGCTGAGGTAGAGAGAGGTGAGGACTTGGAAGAGTTGCTGTAGAGAACGAGAGCCTTTCCTACCTCCTGCCGTGTCCTTCGTGGGACCGTGCAGTCCCCATGTTGCTGTTTGTAGCCAGATATCTCAAGTGTTGTGCCCCAGCCACACATGTTCCGGCCTGTGCCATGCAGCGGGCACACACTGTCCACTCAGGAGTCCCTGCTCGGCATCATTTCTTCTTTGAAGACTCCTAATCCATCTCCTTTCCTGCAGATTGAAGCGGCTTTCACATCTTTTGTGACCTTAGGGACACCCCCCATGCCCCAGACAAGTTTGTGCTACTTCTGTGAAAATGAGGCCCGTGTCTCATCTGTTACTTTATCTCCAAACCCAGCTCGGAGGACGCCACCCAGTGTGGGAGGCACTTGTAAAAACTAGTAATGTTGCAGGTGAAATGAATTGTTTCACGATAAAAAAACAGACCACTGGGCCAGGCGCCGTGGCTCACGCCTGTAATCCCAGCACTTTGGGAGGCCGGGGCGGGTGGATCACGAGGTCAGGAGTTCAAGACCATCCTGGCTAACACACTGAAACCCCATCTCTACTAAAAAAACAAAAAAATTAGCCGGGCGTGGTGGCCGCGCGCCTGTGGTCCCAGCTACTCTGGAGGCTGAGGCAGGAGAATTGCTTGAACCAGGGAGGCAGAGCTTGCAGTGAGCCGAGATCGCACCACTGCACTCCAGCCTGGGCAACAGAGCAAGACTCCGTCTCAAAAAAAAAAACACACACACACACAAAAACAGACCACTGCTGCAGGGCCATGGGGTGTAGGAGCAAGGGATTAAAGGTATATAGGCAGAAGAAGCATTTTGAGTTTCACCTCAAAGAATAAGAAGGGTTGGGCCGGGCATAGTGGCTCATGCCTGTAATCCCAGCACTTTGGGAGTCAAGGCAGGAGGATCACTTGAGCCCCTAGGAGTTTGAGACCAGCCAGGGCAACATAGCAGGACCTTGTCGCTACAAAAAATACAAAAATTACCCGGGTGTGGTAGCTCGCCTGTAGTCCCAGCTACTTGGGTTACTAAGGTGAGAGGGATCACTTGAGCCCGGGAGGTCGAGGCTGCAGTAAGCCATGAGCACACCACTGCACTCCAGCCTGGGCAACAGAGCCAGGCCCCGTCTCAATAAAATAAAAAGAAAGGTTGTTCTCTGCCCCCAGCCCCATTTATATAGAAAAACAGAAGCTCCACCCCCTGTCCAAGGAAACCTGGAGCACAGAAGTGGGGTTCCTTTAAGACTTAGGGCCGGGCTCAGTGGCCTACCACTTTGGGAGGCTGAGGCAGGAGGATTGTTTGAGCCCAAGAGTTCAAGACCAGCCTGGACAACACGGTGAAACCTTGCCTCTACAAAAAATGCAAAAATTAGCCGGGCATGGTGGTGCATGCCTGTAGTCCCACCTATTCGGGAAGCTGAGGAGGGAGGATTGCTTGAGCCCAAGAAGTTGAGGCTGCAGCGAGCTGTAATCATGCCACTCCTCTCCAGCTTGGATGACAGCGCAAAACCCTGTCCAAAAAAAAAAAGGGGGCAAGTCCCAGTTTTGCCATTAAGCTTCTTGAGAGCCTAATGCAGGATGGCCTCTCCTTTCTCTCGTCTCCTGCAGCGCTTAATATCAACAGCATGAGGGCTTGTCTGACTTCGCTGTGTAAGCTACTCGGAGAGCAGAGACCGTATTGATGATCCCCGGGCTTCACTGACACTGTGTGGAAAGCACAGTACTTGCACATACTAGGCTTCCTTTTAATCTGACTGATTCCAAACGGCCCCTAACCTACAATGGTTTGACCTGTGATTTGATGTTGTGACTTTACAATGGTCTGAAAGCTGTAGGCATCAGCACATGCCTTGACTTATGATGGCCTTGTCCAGATAAGGCCATCGTAAGTTGAAAATATCCTAAGTCAAAAATGATATTTTCAACTTATGATGGGTTTTTCAGGATATAGCCCCAGCCATCATAACTTGAGGAGCAGCTGGAGCTTGTTAGAGCCCAGTCAGTAAAACAAAAGGCCAGGAGCTGGGTGCCCTTAAATCTTGTACCTGGTGTGGACCTCACACACTCATCCAGAAAGTGGAAGGGCACTAGTGCCCTAGATCTGGCCTTAAGGTCCTCACACTCCTGATTAGGCTTTGTATAAATCACCTTATTAGAGACTGGACCCATAATATACATTGAAATGTTAACAGTCCTGCTCTCTGAGCAGTGAGAATAGGGGTGATTCTTTTTATTTTCTTCACTCTGCATTTCTAAATTTTCCAGATTTGAGATGAGGAAAAATCAGGTCAGTCCTTAATACTCAGAGGGAGGGGGATGGCCTGGTTTTTGGTGGCAGAAGTGAGAATTCCTATTCTTTCATCTTAGATGGCAGTTACCTTACATAGATCACACACAAGATGCCTGTGTTTTTTATGCCTTTCTCCCTCGTGAATTACTAGTTCTCATCATTATAGATCCATAGAATGTTAGAACTGGAAAGAAGGTCAGCTCCCCTGATGCTTATCCCCCTTCCTCAGACCATGGGTCTCTTGGAGACAGAAAGTCCTCTTCTGTGGGCCCCACAGCTGTTGTAACACTGCTTGCCTTTCATTTAGAGTGCCCGTCATCATTCTCCTCTGCTGACAACCTCTGCCGCAAACTGGAGGACCTGCAACAGTTCCAGAAAAGGGAACCCGAGAATGAGGAGGAGGTGGACATCCTCAGCCTCTCCGAGCCAGTGAAGATAAACATCAAGAAGGAGCAGGAAGAGAAACAAGAGGAAGTCAAGTTCTACCTGCCACCAACCCCAGGGTCTGAATTTATTGGGGATGTCACACAGAAGGTAGGGGCTGTGGTGTTAATAGTTCATGCGGCAGACCAGCTCAGAGCTAGATGTTCAGACGCTCAGCCTCACAGACCCAGACCCAGACCCAGACTCTTCTGGTGCCGTAAATGCTTGACTTCCTTCTGCCTGGTTGACCCAGGTGTGCTCTCAGGGCTCCCACCTTCCCGCATCAGAGCTCTTGGGCAGAAATGCTAATTACATGTGAAAAGGTTGCTTGTTGAACGCAGACTTGAAGCAAAGCTGGCTAGATAGAAATGGTTGATTACTCTTCATCTCGTTTTTCTCATCTGCCTCAGTAGAAGCACCTTTCCCTCATGAGGCACGTCGTACTCTGAGTTGCACGTCAGCGCGTAATCCTCCCCTGATGTGTTGATAGCTCCTGAGTGCCCCGCCTGTGGTGCAGATGGCGTGCACCTGCCTTACTATACAGGAGAGAGGTATTTATCCACCCTGCTGGAGCCTAACAGCTCTTCAGCATCTGCCAGTTGCTCAGGGCCCGAGGTGAAAGACAGTGTGCTTTCATTGGATGCCATGAAGAATGGGCAAGATGCAGTTTCCAAGTGCAAACAGGACGTTGGAGTCTGATTCCAGACCTTTCAAAGTGTTGATCGCTTATGAGAACCCAGGCAGATCCCAACCATGTTCTCCCACGAAGGAGATTTGAGAGATTTTAATAGGATTATAGTCATATTTTAAATATCAGCCAGAAATGTGGAAAAACAAGATAACATTCTTCTAGATGTTATATTCCGTGTTCCTTTTCCCGTGAATTTTGCCCAGCATGTTTGCAGAGTCCTCCTTCCAGCCAGGCATCGCTTTGCATGTCAGGGAGGTATGCTTGTTTGGAGAGAGGCTGTTTCTAAAGCAGCGATACGAACAAACGGCTTTCTTCTGCTTTTCCAGATTGGGATCACCCTGCAGCCCGTGGCACTCCACAGGAACGTGTATGCGTCCGTGGTGGAGGACATGATCCTGAAGGTGGGTGCCTGCAGGGGCCGCCAGCCAGGAAGGATGGTTGCATCCCAGGCGGATTGGAGTAAGGGGCAAGCACAGAAAAGGAACAAAGATAACAGGCTTTAAAATGTCTCGTCTTATTTGGGCTTAAGTTCTCTCTTTTTGTTTTTTTGTTTTTTTTCCTTCTGATTTTTAAATGGACCAAGTTATGTTTCCTCTGAGTCATGTGGTTTCAGGTGCCTCCTAAGACGTATTCTGGGGGTGGTGGTCAGTGTGCTCGTTGCTTTAGGAGGTGGCAGAGACAAAGCCTATGGTTTTCTGTACACATCACAACAGCAAACAGCCCCAGCTGTCCTGACCC
This sequence comes from Pan troglodytes, assembly GCF_028858775.2. NCBI lineage: Eukaryota > Metazoa > Chordata > Mammalia > Primates > Hominidae > Pan > Pan troglodytes. The sequence continues at coordinate 186,989,745 of NC_086015.1, forward strand.
TGGCAAGGGGACGAAAATGCCGCAGCCTCCTTCCCCAGCCTGATCCTAGCTCAGCAGTTCCTTTCCTCATGGATCCTCTCCAAGAATAGGGATACCTCCGTAACAACTGCTTTCCTTAAATACAATGTCTAGGGCTGGGCGCGGTGGCTCATGCCTGTAATCTCAGCACTTTGGGAGGCCGAGGCGGGCGGATCATTTGCAATCAGGAGTTGGAGACCAGCCTGGCCAACATGGTGAAACCCCATCTCTACTAAAAATAAAAAATTAGCTGGGCTTGGTGGCGCTCACCTAGTAATCCCAGCTACTTGGGAGGCTGAGGCAGGAGAATCACTTGAACCCGGGAGGCGGAGGTTGCACTGAGCCAAGATCGTGCCACTGCACTCCAGCCTGGGCGACAGAGTGAGACTCCATCTCAAAATAAATAAATAAATAGAATAATGTCTGATTAATGAAAATCACTCCAATTCATAATTTCTCAGAATCATGGCCTTTATCATTATGGTCTATTATTGAGACCTTTAATTTTTTCTTAAGGACTTTTTAATCCCTAGTTGCAATTGTTTCAAACATTTGGGGTAAGGGATGGGGTTAAATGTGTCCCTTCTTGCCAGCAAGCAGATGGCCATTTGAAGAATAACAGCATCTTCCATTGTAGGCTACAGAACAGCTGGTGAATGATATCCTGAGACAGGCTTTGGCAGTTGGATACCAGACAGCTTCTCACAACAGGTATTACTATCTCTGCAGTCTGTGGTGTGAGGCTTACACTTCTTTCCTAACAGTTGAATTGCCCATGAAGGTGTTTTATACTTATATCAATCCAGTAGGAGATGGAGTGAGTGCTTAGGACACTCTTAGAGCCAGATGAGCTCAAGGGTCTGCTTTGTCATTTTTAGAGAACCTCATGGTTGTGAAAGCTCACTCAGCTTTGCTTAGAGGTTTATATCCTCCTCATTACTTCACAGACACCTAGGACTCTGTTTTATTACAGGGCTGAATAAATACTAGCTTTGCAATTAAAGATAACAGTGTCCATTACATGTCAGACATGAGGGCCAAGCGTTGCATGTATTACCTAATTTGTTTTTCATTGCAGAACTATTATTCTCTTTTTAAAAATCAGGAAACCGGGCTTTGAAAGGTAATCTTACCCAGCTTACCCAGCAAATACACTGTAGACCTGGACTTCCGACTCAGGTCTCATTGGCTCTGAGGCCCCTGGGCTCGCCACTGCTCTTTGCTGACTCGTTGTCTTTGATTAAGACACTGAGTTTCAGTCTGTTCCTAGGCCCTGAAAGGATGGTAGATAGGCCACATCTGCTTTTCTTTCAGAGGAAACAAATATTATTTTATTGCATTATGCTAAAGGCTGTCACAGATTTATAAAATTGTAGCAAAGTGCCTGAGGACATGAAGGGCCTAAATCAGAGGAATAGTAGATGAAACTTCACAGGAATATATCAGACAACATAGTCGTCTTTAGAGAAAAGGAAGGGGAACCAAGAGTTCCGGTCCTGCTGCCCACTGTCCTGCTTGGACCCACAAGTGAGCCAGGGCCTCCTGTGGCCCCTGCTTACCTCTGTGCTCCCTGTTCTGGAGGGGTAGAGTGACTTAGGTGCTTTTGATGGAACGATTAACATCACGCCTGGCCTGGCGTGGCTCCGTCTCCCGTCTTTCCAGGAGATGGGAAATAAGGTCCCAGAGTTTTGTGGTGCTTTGACTCAGCTTTCGGTCTGCTGAGACTCACTCACAAATGTGTCATTCCATTCTGCCATCCGCTTTGTTTTCTTTCTCTTTTCTCAGTATCTTTTTTCCTAATCATTCAACCAACTTGTTGACATCCTTCTCATGCCTATGACAGGAAGGCAGTCCTCACCCCAGAGTGGCCCTAAGCTATGTCTGTGGCTCAGGAGCCCTCTCCACGGGGCCTCTGCCTGGGATGGTCCCTGTGGTGAGTTAAGTGAATAAATGATGAGATATACGTGAGAGAATTTCACCTGGTAACACCCTTTGTGTTTTGGACCAGGATTCCCAAAGAAATTACAGTGAGTAATATTCACCAGGCCATTTGCAACATTCCTTTTCTGGACTTCCTCACAAACAAACACATGGGAATATTGAATGAGGACCAGTGAGCGGAGTGAGGTGCCCTGGAGAAGCAGGCTTTGAAGGCGCAGCGAAGCTGTAACTGAGGACCCTGCTGCTCGGGAAGGAGGTGGTTTCCAGTGTGACTCGGCATGTCATGGCTACCCAACCTTTGCCGCTGCCTGTTCCCGCGTGTCACCAGCACGCTCCACTCCAGTTGAAATCCTCCTAGGACAGGAGTTTGTTTCCTGAGTGTGGAGTGAGGCTGTCAGTGGATCCGTGCTTTGTCGGCCAGCGTTTCTGCAGTCTTTGTAAAGGCCCCACGAGAGCGGGCCAGACCGTGTGCCTCAGGCCCTTCTCCCTGGGTGTGCTTAAGGGGGCTCCTTGGGCCCGCCTCCCCAGGAGGTAGAAAATGAGTGGCAAGCTAGAGATTTCACCCATTTTGTGGGCTGGAGTTACCAGTAGCTCCAGCAGTTACCCTGAAGAGAGATTGGGCTTCAGCCTTCAGCAGGTGGTTCTCTCCCATGCCTGGCCTTGGTGTGGAGGGGCTGTACTCTGAGCCCAAGTGAGTCAGCTATAGGAAGAGGCCATATCTAGAGCCAAGAACCATGAAGGCCTGAGAGACGGCAGACTGAGCAGAATTCCTTTTTTGAGCACGAGAGCATTACTAGAACCATTGTCAAAGCAGTGGCAAGGGACGGAGAGGTCCCAACAGGAGTCAGGAAGAGGTTTGATTATAACCAAGAAAACTCACTATGCTAGGAATAGACAGTGTGCACCAGTCCCAGACACTTGGCAGAAGTGTAGCAGCGTTACACGTGTGCGAAGCAGATCGCAGGTTCCACGCCATCTGCATGGCCTGCAGGAGCTTCTGCTGCTGACCCCATGCTAAGTGGCCAGTGGGGAGCAGCGCCCGGCAGGCTCTTCTGGGGTCGTCTGTCCTATCTGTGGATTGTGTATACTCTTCTCTGTTAAGGAGTTTTTCCCAAGAAGAAAAGTATTTAAAAGAAATACCAGTGAGTGCCTTAAAGTTGGAGAAGTAACTGCCCATGCCCAGAAATAAGGATGCCAGTGCCCAGAAGCAGTGAGATTAGGCTGTGTCCACAAGCAGAGGCCCCCTCGATGGGAGGGAGAAGCAGAAGACCCCTCGATGGGAGGGAGTGGCAGGCAGGAGAAGGTGGCGCTGCCAGGTGCCCAGGTCTATTGGAGGCGCCCCATCTCAGACTTCCTAACACAGCCTGTGTGGAAGGCAGAACAAAGAATGCATGCCCAGTCAGAAATCTGTTCTATTCTGCTCCAAGAAAATCGGAAACCTGTGAGTCAGAGTCAGAGAAACTTACCCAAGCAACGTAATTCCTGTTTTCGTGGGTCCTGTAGATGTTTGAGTCAGGAAGGTAAGGCGGGGAGTGACTGAATAAACTCTGCCTTTTAAATTGAGCATCTGGGCCGGGCATGGTGGCTCACGCCTGTAATCCCAGCACTCTGGGAGGTCGAGGTGGGTGGGTCACCTGAGGTTGGGAGTTCGAGACCAGCCCGACCAACATGGTGAAACCCCGTCTCTACTAAAAATACAGAAAATTAGCTGGGCATGGTGGTGTGTGCCTGTAATTCCAGCTACTCGGGAGGCTGAGGCAGGAGAATCACTTGAACCCAGGAGGTGGAGGTTGCAGTGAGCCAAGATCATACCACTGCACTCCAGCCCTGGTGACAGAGGAGACCCCGTCTCAAAAATTGATTGATTAATTCAGCATCTGAGGGCTGCAAGTACAGAAGGAATCTATTCTCAGCAGGGCATAGGGCACGCACTGGCTTAACAGTTTAGTATATAAGGCTCGAATAGTCTATACGTGAACTGCTATAAGCAAGGTCGATAGGGAAGTGGATAGATTGCTTCAGCAAAGTGAACTGTGAGATCTCCAGGACAGAGGGAGACCTGATCCAAATGAGAACAGATTCATTATTGCAGGTATCACAGCCTAAAGAAATTATCTTTTTGCAAAAGAAATATTAAATGATTTAGCAGTCTCCACGTGTGTTAATGTTTCAAACGTGTATCATAATGTGTATAATTGTGTAACAAAATTGTCTACAATAAATCTTTTGGTATTTGTGGTGGGTGTTTCTGAGTTTGAAGCATGGTACTCAGGCAGGGTTCTCCCTGCACTGGGATGAGGTGATGGTGTAGATTCTTATTGATATGTTTAAATTAATTCCTCTACTTCTTGCCAAAAAAAAAATGTTGCAACCGTATAAGATAAAGGATTACAGTTACATAAAAGTCTAAAAAAAATTTGGAAATGGACGTAATTATTCCTGACAGCTTGGGGCAGAAGAAAACTGCATAAATGAGCTCAGAGCTTCCTTAAAGCCAAGGCAGAGAGAGAATCAGCTCCTTGTGTCTAACAAAGAAACATACCAGGTTATCTGGCAGGGTAAAATTGGACTGTGTTGAGGACTGAAAGAAGTCACTCCTGTGACACGGTCCTTATGCTGTGACCATCTGCTAGCATATGGCTCAGAAATAGTGAAAAATCCAGAAACGTAAGAGCTGAAAGATTTTGAAAGCTTTGGTTCTTCAAAGGCATTATGATACAGTCCAAGTATGTAACTTTCTGGGGACCAGACTTTGCTGAGAGTCATAATGGAGAGTCAAAGAGTCTGATGGCTGAGAGGGGTGTGCCTAGGCTTGCCTTCATAAATGTTCATTGTCTCAGCCAAGGTTTTGGCAGGAGCGAGAGCAGGCTCAGATCAGTGTCACAGGCAGTACCTTACGTGACTTGGACTCCAGGTTATTGATTGAAGGAGTCCTGTGTGAACGGGGCCAACAGAACTGGCTTTGGGGCTTCATCATCTTGACCCTGTTCAAAGGGGAGTTTCTTCCATTTGTCTGGGGTGGGCTGCAGGGCCTAGCTTTTCTCAAAAGCTGCTTTTGGGAACGTGGCCTGAGTCCTGGAGTTCTGTACCATGGAGCACAGAGAGGCGAGACCTTGTTCTAAATGCCTGCAAACCCCCTCGACTTGCGGAAGGATCTTTAGGACTTTCCACCTGCAGAGCGTCATAGTGCAGCCCGTGGCTGCTTGAGGCAGCTCCCGCAGTGGCAGCTTGGGTTGTGAAATAATTAAAAAGTTAACATTTTCTTTTGTCTGGAATTTGCTAACAGGTTGAACTGCTTTTTATTTATTTAGAGACAGAGTCTGGGCCGGGCACGGTGGCTCATGCCTGTAATCCCAGCACTTTGGGAGGCCGAGGCAGGCAGATCACAAAGTCAGGAGATCGAGACCATCGTGGCCAACATAGTGAAACCCCGTCTGTACTAAAAATATAAAAATTAGCCAGGCGTGGTAGCAGGTGCCTGTAATCCTAGCTACTCAGGAGGCTGAGGCAGGAGAATCGCTTGAACCTGGGAGGCGGAGGTTGCAGTGAGCCGAGATCGTGCCACTGCACTTCATCCAGCCTGGGTGACAAGAACAAGACTCCATCGTCTCAAAAAAAAAAAAAAAAGAGTCTGCTCTCTCGCCCAGGCTGGAGTGCAGTGGCACGATCTCAGCTCACTGCAACCTCCGCCTCCTGGGTTCAAGCGAGCACGTCTGGCTAATTTTTGTATTTTTAGTAGAGATAGGGTTTCACCATGTTGACCAGGCTGGTCTCAAACTCCTGACCTCAAGTGATCCACCTGCCTTGGCCTTCCAAAGTGCTGGGATTACAGGCATGAGCCACCATGCCTGGCTTGCTTTTTATTTTTAAAAACTTTTTCTTTACAGAATTATTATAAAAATGTTTATAGAAACTTTAGCAAGCATAAAAAATGTGTTTGAAAAACTACTCATAATTCCTCCTCTGAAAGATAATCACTGCTAACATCTCTCAGTGCCTTTCTTTCAGTCTTATATGCATATTATGTATGTGTGTGAGAGATAGCTATGAGTTGGGACCACATGGTTGAGACTTGTCTGTCTCAGTTGCTTCTTGGGTCACTTGCTGAACATGTTAGGCCTGATTATTTAGACCTAAGTGAGTGGGAAGGAGTTTCAGCATAACCCACATCATCTCCTCATAAAGAGGCCAGGCTGGGTGCAGTGGCTTACACCTGCAATCCCAGTGCTTTGTGGAGGCTGAGGCAGGAGGATTGCTTGAGCCCGGGAGTTCAGGACCAGCCTGGGCAACCATAGGGAGACCCTGTTTCTACAAAATGTACAAAAATAAATAAAAAATGGCCGGGTGTGACAGCTCAACGCCTGTAATCCCAGCACTTTGGGAGGCTGAGATGGGCGGATCATCTGAGGTCAGGAGTTCGAGACCAGCCCAGCCAACATGATGAAGCCCCGTCTCTACAAAAATTAGCTGGGCATGGTGGTGGGCGCCTGTAATCCCAGCTACTCGGGAGGCTGAGGTGGGAGAATATCGCTTGAACGTGGGAGGCAGAGGTTGCAGTGAGCCGAGATTGCACCACTGCACTCCAGCCTGGGTGACAGCAAAAAAAAAAAAAAAAAGCCAGGCATGGTGGCATGCCCCTGTGGTCCCAACTACTCGAGAGGCTGAGGCGGGAGGATCACTTGAGCCCAGGAGGTTGAGGATGCAGTGAGCAGTGTTCACACCACTGGGTGACAAAGCAAGACCTGCCTCAATGATGATGATGCACCCTCAGAGCAACATGGGAGCTGGTGAAAAGCTGTCTGCTGTGCATTGCAGAGACTCTTGACCATCTGTTTGTCTTGCAGTCAGGCCTGTCTGGTGTGGCGAGGCCTCCATTGCGGCTGCCCCACCAGCACTGCCAGGAAGGGGCAGGCCCGGTTGGTCCTGGCTGAGCTGCAGTAGAGCTGACCAGCCCATTACAGGAAAAGAACAAACCAGCATCCGGGCGCTGTGCAGGGTGACATTGGCCAGGGGTGGTGAGGGGCTGGGAGCACACGGCATCAAGCTAGAGGATGCTGGGAGCTGCAGGTGGGAACACAGCTGGCTCCCAGGGAAAGTGAGGAGGGGGGACTAAGGCAGGAAAGAATAATCCTAACAAACACCTGTGCCTCAGTTATTTCCTGTACTGAGCACCCCACCCGTAAACACGGATGCTCTTGGCAAGCCACAAGGTGTAGCTGGTAGCGTCGTCACTTCTCAGTAAAGAAACGGAACCCCAGTTGCTCACAGGTAGCAAGTGAAGCTGGGATTAGAGCCTGAGGAGCTTCAGAGAGAGGCGCCTGGGTGAGGGTAGGGGACGGGTGGGTTCTGTGGGCTGCACCTATCACATGTGCCCTGCAGCCCACAGCAAGAAGCGCTCAGCATCAACAGGCCTCTGAGGTGTGGCGGCAGCTGGGCCACACTGAAGTCCTTAGCACCAAGAGACCGGAGAAAACAAGCGTGAGAAGACTCGTGCTTATAATTTAAGAAACTGAAACTGTACATTTTTGCATTTTAGTAAAATCTGAGATTGTACAGTTTAATCTCATTTCCACAGACACCCAGCAGGCAGCCTCTTTTCTCTTAGAAAAATCAAACATGCAAGCCGTGAAGTCAGGAATAGCTGAACCCCTTGGATAAGCACACGCTTTGGGCTTCTTTAAAGCGAGCCTCTCATCAAGAGCATTTCCTTTGCTGGCATGAGGGGAGGGCTGTGCCTGCCAGGGCTAGCACCTGGGAGGGACGCTGACAGGCAGCCGGAGCTGGAACCACTGTCCCACCTGCACGTCTGGTGGCTCTGAGACCCGAGTGCCACCACCTGCAGCTTAAATGCTCGTCTCACTAGAGCCACTTGTGGGCTGGAGAGGAAGAAAGATCCAAAGGGAAATCCACCAATTTCCTTACTGAAGACTGTCCCAAGCTTGTACCTCTAAGCTTTAAAAAGAGACGAAGACCCTTCAAATGTGTGAAGGCACCAGGCGTGACCCATGTGGCCATGCTGGCTGGAATTTACGGAGGAAGTTAGGAGAGAGCTTTGCAAAGAAAATGAACTGCCTCTTCAAAAGGTGGTGAGTTCCCCGTCACTGTACATGTGAGCAGGGTAGACGGAAGGGTTGGTGTAGAGGACATTTTAAGGTATTTCAGGGAATGAGACAAATGCCACCTTCCCAAAAACAGTTCCAGTGTGTATGATAGTTCCCTGCTCATCATCCTTATGTTAGCGGGAAAATCATTAGTAACAAAATGTGGATTCAATCTTTAGAACCTACCACAAGGTAAATGTGAGTCATTCAATCCCAAGAACTGTTTTGTTAAAACATGAGGCTCATCTTGGCCATAAGGAGGTCTGTGAAGTGGAAGCCCGTGACTGACAGTCTGTTTCTTCTGGAAATTTCCTCCTGGATACTCAGCATCACCATGAGTCATGCAGGTGACGGCCCAAGATTCCAACAGCTTCAACTGCAGGGGCCATCTGTAGGAAGAGCCAAGGGTCCCACTGTAGGTTATGAAATTAATCAAGTGCTCACGCATCCTGGGAAATCCACCAAAAGTGGACATAACTGGTTCTTTCAAGGGCCGGATGTGTCCACATTCCTCAGCTTCCATGGACCAATTCGGTTCCCAACTGACTTGATCCTCAGCCTCCTCAGAGATTTCAAAACTGAGAGATGGCCAGATGGCAGTTAACGAACGCGGGAGCCTTCCATAGGCTTCTCAAGAGGATGCTTGAGGCTGAGCTGAGCTGGGTGTGCCAAGTCCATCGGTGCATCTGCCCCACACCAGCACTTTGGCCCTGGTGACAGCTTTGAGAGGGGCTGTGCCCTCCCGCAGGGGCCCATGCCATGCTCTCGCCCAGCCCCGCGGCAGTGGGTCCTGAGGCCGCTCCCCAGCCCTGTCCTGTCGGCAGCCATGGTGTCACGGTGCAGGCAGTCACACGTTGAGAATCCGGGGAGCTGAGGCCTGAAAGATGGCGGAGGGGTTAGGAGTGAACTTCTTCCTCACCTCTGGGACCTGAAAAATGAAGTGTGGCCACATATCAGTGGGACTTTTCCTTAACTCCCTACTCTTCCCCCCTACCCAGCTCCAGGAAAAAATCCCCTCCCATCCTCTGCATCCTCCAGGAGTTGAGACCTGAAGGGTCAGAGGGGACTTGCCCACCGTGAGCCATAGGTGTCACTGCATTAGCAGCTGAGTGGTACACGGACCTTCCATTCTGCTCCCTGAACCACTTGGGAATCGGAGCTGAGATGCCCCCACTCCCTTCCATCGTCTCTTTCCTCTTACACAAATGCTGTGGTACTCAGGCCAGTCACTAGCGTTCAGTGGCCAAGGGTAAGATGGGGATTTAGGAGGCAGAGAGACCCTGCTCACCAGAGAGGCCAACACTAGAGGGCCACCCAGCTGGCTAATGATGAAGAAGTACCTTGGGTTTTTGTTCGGGACATCTGGTTGGCACTGCTGTCCCTGGTCATAATTGCATTTTACACCATGAAAATCTGGCTCCTAATCCCTACCCGGGGAAAGAGGCCTCTATACCCACACCCCTGCTGCACCAGCTTCTGGCTGACCTGGAAGCCGGCCCCAGGGCTGCTGTCCCATCCCGAAGTGTGGGTTGTGATGACTCGGGCTGGTTTTGTCTTTGTGGATCTTGAGGGCTTCACTCCAGTCCAAGCCTGGAATTCCTGTCTGGAACAGAGAACACGGTCACAACCTTGCACAGGGTCAGCCACCCCTTTACCGACTCCCCGGGGGCTGCTGCTCTGCCCCATGCACGGCCCTGCCAATTGCTGAAACCCTCGGCTCCAGGCAGTCCTTGTCATCTTCCCAAAGACAGAACTGGCAAGGCAAGCGCACTCCCGTGCAGGCCCAGCTCTAGGAGAAAGGTGTGTGGCTGCCTGGCCCCTCACCTCAGCGATCCACTGGGAAATCTGGGCTCACCCCAGTCCCTAAGGAAGTAGGAGAGGAAGCTTATTCTCGCACTGCAGGCGAGTGGCAGGGTCAGGGCAGAGCTCAGTCAGCACCTGGGTCTCATTCAGAACGCACCAGCACCTGGCACTGCTGGGTCCTGTACCTGCACCCCCTGCAATTCTCCCACACCTGCCCCTCCAGAGCCAGGCTGCTTCAAGAGACCCAGGTCATGGTGGCTGCTTATGCCTGAAGAGGAAATGCCCTCAGCACCGGGCACAGCCCTGGCTTGCCAGACCCGCTTAAGACTGAAAAGAAAAATAAGGCTCAGAACTTTTAGTTTTTTTATACTTTGTCTCATTAACTCATGCAGAAGAATGGATCACAGTGACCATCTCAAAAGACTCCAAGGTGGCCTGGCCTTTGCACAGCTCTGTCCATGGTGGAGGCAGTGGATCATGCGCTCTTGCTGAGCCTGTGGCGGGGAGGGTGGTGTGATGGGGGAAGGCGGGCCCTGGAGGGAGAGGATGAGGCTGGCACCGCTAGCTCCATGTACCGGGAGCAGCTTTCTCCATGAAAAGACAGTGCTTCCATTTCTCTGAACAAAAGGGACCTCCTTTAATTCTACCCACTCCTCTGCAAGATGGGGAGCTCAGAAGGCAGAACTCCCTGTGTCCCAGGAGCACCTGGCCAAGGTGGAAGTGTCCAGCTAGCTGGGCCTGGCACCCACATGTGTGCGGGGTTGCTCCTGCCCAGGCTGGACACTGCCGGGGTTGGGCTTCAGGCGCTGAGGTCAACAAAGCTGCCTTTCTCCTTGGCAGCTGCACAGCTGGGGCACCACTGGGCAGGCTGCGTGGGCAGGGAATGGCTGTGTCCATGACCAGCACTGGGGTGCCAGGAGGAGAGCTGGGCCGGGGCCCCATCAGGTAATTTTCACTCCCGAAGCCGCGAGCTTCTGAAGACCAGCTGCCCAAACCATATGCTGCTCTGTTCCTCCTGCGGAAGCAGGTCCTCCCCTGGGCGCGCCCTTCTGTCCCCAAAACACTTCACATGCCCACGCTGAGCCTTGGGCCTGGCATCCTGAGCCTGCTGCCCTGAGGTGGCTGCAGGGGTCTCAGAGCAGGAAGCGACCAGAGCCACAGACTACAGCAATCCTGGTGGCCGCCAGAGGAGGAACCCAGGGCTGGAGCCCAGATGGGAGAGGGGATCTTAAAGATGGAATGGGCAGGACCCGGTGACTGCCTGGAGAGAAGGAAAACAGACTCATGGCTCAGGCCAAGATTAGTAAGAAATACAGGCCTCCCTGCCTGCTGTGCCCCCTTACAGTGCTCAAGCATGTTCTGGCATCAGCCCCGGACGGAGGATTGGGAGGCCTGGGTTCTCAGCCCGATATGGCTTCAGACACATTCCTCAACTTCCCTGAGCCTCAGTTTCTTCTGAAAAGTGGGGCTGCTGACCCATGTGCCTGAGGTTGTTGTGAGTCTTCGTTTCGGGCACTCAGTACAGTGGGGCCAAGTCTTGTGGAACTTGAACATCAGCCCTTTAACTGCCCCACCTAGGAAGGAAGGAGGGAAGCAACCAGGGAGCAAGGACTGCCTTCCAGAAGTGGGCGGGGCTAGCACCTGGGCCAAAGGTGCCCAACGGCCCAGAGAGAATTCAGAGGGGGCCTGTCAGGTGGAAGGAGCCAGGCTGGCTGTGGGTAGGACCTGCTGTGCCCATGTGGCCAGGCAGGCAAGGCAGATCAACTCACATGCAGACCAGAAGCCAGCAAGGCAGGTCCCGCAGGGGTGAAGAAGCTGAGGCCCGGGGATCCTGGGTACTCCCTCAAGAACCTTGAGTTAGGAGTGGCCTCACATCTTCAGGATTCCTGGCTCTGTTCGTTTCCTTGGCTTTCTGAATTTCTTAAGTTTGCTTAGATGATGTGCATCTTACAAGACAAGGCTGGAGGGAGTGGCTTGTATCAGGTCCCAGAGCTGGAAGGTGGGGGTCCCAGAGGCCCACTGGCATGGCGCTGGGAGGGTCAAGTTCAACAGTGATCCTGTGTTTCTGCCCGAATTGGGGGCAGGGGTCCAGGCAGCCAAGCTCTTGCTATTCCTGCTTTTCGGATGAAGAAAGGGTCAGAGAGGCTGACCCAGCCAGGCGCGGTGGCTCACGCCTGTAATCTCAGCACTTTGGGAGGGCAAGGCGGGCAGATCATGAGGTCAAGAGAACGAGACCATCCTGGCCAATATGGTGAAACCCCGTCTCTACTGAAAATACGAAAATTAGGCCAGGCACAGTGGCTCATGCCTGTAATCCCAGCACTTCAGGAGGCTGGGGCGGGCGGATCACGAGATCAGGAGATCGAGACCATCCTGGCTAACACGGTGAAACCCCGTCTCTAGTAAAAAAAAAATACATAAAAATTAGCCAGGCATGGTGGCGGGCGCCTGTAGTCCCAGCTACTCGGGAGGCTGAGGCAGGAGAATGGCGTGAACCCGGGAGGCGGAGGTTGCAGTGAGCCGAGGTCGCGCCACTGCACTCCAGCTTGGGCAACAAAGCAAGACTCCATCTCAAATAAATAAATAAATAATACAAAATAAAAATACAAAAATTAGCTGGATGTGGTGGTGGGCGCCTGTAGTCCCAGCTACTCTGGAGGCTGAGGCAGGAGAATCGCTTGAACCCAGGAGGTGGAGGTTGCAGTGAGCCGAGATGGCGCCACTGCACTCCAGCCTGGTGACAGAGTGAGACTCCGTCTCAAAAAAAAAAAAAAGAAAAAGAAAAAAAGAGAGGCTGACCCACCTGAATTTACACACCAGGAGGTAAGAACCCCAACAAGCCCCGACTCCTGTCTGTCAAGGCTTTTCCACAGCTGGCCTCAGGACACAGTTCAAGAAAGCAAGTGACTCCAAGGAGGCAGCTCTTAAGGGATGAAAACCCATGGGGGCTACAAATTTTATCTCTGGGGCAAGTCACACGGGTTCCACTCCCTTCTCTGCCATTCAGAGCTGTGCCAGCCACTCAGTTTCCTTGTCTGTAGAATGGGGACGGCAAGCACTACGCGAAGGCTGCAGGGGGCTAACCTCAGGGAGTGCTGAGCCTGGTGTGCGTTAAAGCAGAGAAGGCGACAGCTAGCACCTTTACCGCCACCAGAGCTGGGAGGGCCCGGCAGGACATTCACTCACCACATGTTCCACACAGATGAGGGACTGCTTTTTTTTTTTTTTTTTTTTTGAGATGGAGTCTCGCTCTATTGCCCAGGCAGGAGTGCAGTAGCTCTATCTCGGCTCACTGCGTCCTCCACCTCCTGGGTTCAATGGATTCTCCTGCTTCAGCCTCCCAAGTAGCTGGGATTACAGGTGCGTGCCACCACGCCCAGCTAATTTTTAGTAGAGATGAGGTTTCACTATGTTGGCCAGGCTGGTCTCGAACTTGGGATCTGCCTACCTCATCCTCCCAAAGTGCTGGGATTATAGGGGTGAGCCACCACGCCCGGCCTAATTTTTATATTTTTAGTAGAGACGGGGTTTCACCATGTTGGCCAGGCTGGTCTTGAACTGACCTCAGGAGATCCGTCCATCTCAGCCTCCCAAAATGCTGGGATTACAGGTGTGAGCCACTGCGACCGGCCTCTTTTTAACTTTAAAATAAAAAAAAAGTAACTTCTGTGATAAGCATCCTTACAGCTAAATCTTTGTTCATATCATCATTTCTTTGGGATAAATTCCTACCTGTGGAATTAAAGAGCCAAAAAGTATGAACTTATCCCCCCAATTTTATTAGTTTTAAAAACCAAGCTGGGCACAGTGGCTGTTGCCTTTAATTCCAGCACTTTGGGAGGCTGAGGCAGGAGGATCGCTTGAGCCCAGGAATTTGAGGCCAGCCCGGGCAACATAAACCCCATCTCTAAAACACACACACACACACACACACAACCCCACGTGTAGTGCCCACCTGTGGTCTCAGCTACTCGGGAGGCTGAGGTGAGAAAATCACTTGAGCCTGGGAGGTTGAGGCTGCAGTGAACTGAGATCATGCCCCTGCACTCCAGCCTGGGCAGCAACAACAACAACAAAACAAACAACAACAAAAAAAAACCCCAAAAACCCAACTGTATCAAGGCATTATTTCCAAACCATACAATTCATCCATTAAAAACATACAGCTGGATGACTTTTGACAAATGTAACCACTTGGGTACCACCACCATTATCAAGACACAAAGAACATTCCATGTCCCCAGGAGAAGGCTCCCTCATAGGTTGGCACTTTGTAAGGAACTCGCTGGGGGACAGTGGTTGCAGGGTGGGTCTTGCATTCACTGACACGTCCTCAAGCTGAGCCGCTGAAACTGGAGTGGGCAACACTGAGCCGCAGCGCTCAGGCCCTAGACTAGCCAGCTGGAGGGGCCTGAATAGCGGAGAGTCTGGAAGGCCAGGGGTCCTGAGCGTGCAGCGCATTCCAGCGGCTGAAGTTCTAGGCACCAGAGCAGGGCAAGGGGTGGAGCTTGCAGGGAGACAGCTTCAGCTCCCGGAAGGAAGCGCTTTCTGTCAGTTACAACAGTCTGCCCATGGAGCGAGCTGACTTGCATGGCGCTGGGCTCCTGTTTACTAGGGATGTTCTAGCAGAGGCTTAGCTTTTATTTATTTGAAACAAGGTCTTGCTCTGTTGCCTAGGTGGAGTGCAGTGGCACAAACACTGCTCACTGCAGCCTCGACCTCGCAGGCTTGAGGGATCCTCCCACCTCAGCCTCCCAAGTAGCTGGAATCACAGGCAGGCACCACCAAGCCCAGCTAATTTTCTATTTTTTGTAGAGGCAGGGTCTCACTATGTTGCCCAGGCTGGTCTTGAACTCCTGGGCTCAAGTGATCCTCCCACCTAAGCTTCCCAAAGTGCTGGGATTGCAGGTGTGAGCCACCATGCCTGGCTGGCTTAGCTTTTAGAAGCAGTCCCTCATCCGGGCATGGTGGCTCATGACTGTAATCCCAGCACTTTGGGAGGCCAAGGCAGGTGGATCATGAGGTCAGGAGTTCAAGACCAGCCTGACCAACATGGTGAAACCCCATCTCTACTAAAAATACAAAAAATTAGCTGGGCGTGATGGCACACACCTATAATCCCAGCTACTCAGGAAGCTGAGGCAGAATTGCTTGAACCTAGGAGGCGGAGGTTACAGTGAGCCGAGATGGCGCCACTGCTCTCCAGCCTGAGCGACAGAGCGAGACTCTGTCTCAAAAAAGAAAAAAATCAAAAATAAAAATAAATAAAAATTAACTGGGCATGGTGGCACAAGCCTGTAATCCCAGCGACTCGGGAGGCTGAGGCAGGAGAATTGCTGGAACCAGGGAGGCAGACATTGCAGTGAGCCGAGATTGCACCACTGCACTCCAGCCTGGGTGACAGAGCGAGACTCCGTCTCCAAAAAAAAAAAAAAAAAAAAGTTAAAAAGATAGGCAATACATGGACATGTTACAAAGGCAAAAAAAAAAAAAAAAAGCAATCGTTCAAAAGAGCAGAGTGAAAAGCCTTCCGCCCCTGGCAGTCCCTATCAAGTTCCTCTCCCTAACGGTACCATCTCCTCAGACATCCATCAGGGCATCCTGTGCTTATTTGAGCATATGTGTGTATATTAATACCCCTTTTTAAAACACAAATAGCCTACGTGCTGCTGGGCACCTTGCTTTTTTGGTATGCGTATATTTAAGATCCGCTGGGTTTCAGTATCCCATTTCACGGCTGTGCTATAATTAACCAGTTCCCTACATCAGCAGGACAAGGGGGTTGCTGTACAATGTCTCCACCTATCTTACGCTCCTGAGCTCCCACCCTACCTTGTAGGATACCTGTAGGGAAAATTCCTAGTAGTGAAATAGCTGCATCAAAGGAAAAGTAGTGCTTTTAATAGTCCCACATTAGAAACACCCTAAATAGTCAATGGTAAGGAAGTAGATAAATAAAACTTGAAGATATAAAGGCATATCCATAGGATAAAATACCGCACGTTTATTAAAATTCATGTTGCAGAACATGTAGTAACACGGACAGACTTCTACAACTGGTGAAAAAAGTGTACAGTAAGAATCTAACCACGTAAAAATATATCAGTGCATATGCACCAAATGCACATTACGGAGTAGAAAGAACTCGTCTGGGGAGGGATCAAGGAGATACGTATTTTGTTGTAATTTCTGTACTTTCCCATTTTTCTACAGTATGAATTACTTTTGTGGTAAGAGGAAAAAAGGGAGAAAGCCCTCGGCTGTCCAGGAGCAGAGCTGGGCTGGGAGGTGGGGAGGGCCCGCGGACCGGTTCTCCCTGAAAGCCCCTGTCACAGTGGGACTCTGAAGGGCTCACCCACACGGGACCCTGCGCTCGGTCCTCACCACCAACGCCCGCACAGAAGGCAGTGACCGGAGAGAGCTGGGGGACATGGTCTGCGCGCACCCCTCGCACGGCTAGGCCCGGCGGTGGGAGTTAAAGGGAGGCCGGTTCCAACTCGGCTGAAGGCAGGCCATTCTGACGGCTGCCCCCAGGAGGGCGGCTGCGAGGGCGGCGGTGCGCTCCCGGCACGGGGGTGCTCGAGCACTGAGTCCGGGCATGGAGCAGCGAAGGCGCCGCCTGCAGTGCCCACGGACCAAACGGGGGTGACCTCTGAGGCCGCCGGCAGCTCCGAGGTCGCGTGGGATCCGGGCTCCAGGCGCCTCCGCTCTCCCGCCCACCCCATCCCTCTGGCTCCGGGCCTCCGCGTCCTCCCACCACAGGGTGGGGACTCGTTGCGGTCCCTACCCAGCCCATACCTGTACGACGTGGTCGCTGCTGCAGCCGCGTCCGCGTCGCCGATGGGCAGCACGTAGACCCCGCGGGCGCCGGGCGCAGGTGGCGCGGAGGACTGCGCGGAGGATTTGCCCCTGCGGCCGCCCGCCCCCGGTCCGCGCCCCGGCGTCGGATCCTTGGGCCCGGCGGGCGTGGTCCACAAGCCGAAGTCCCGCTGGTACTGAGTGAGCGGCACGTCCCGGCCGGAATCCCGGGCGCCCGCGGGAGGCTGGCCCCTGCGCGAGGCGGCGCCGCCCGTGCCCGGCTCCTCGCTGTCGACGTCCGAGTAGCCGTGCAGGGTGAGCGGCACCGCCACGTCGGAGCGGTCCAGCTGGTTCCAGCGCCGCGCCAGGCAGCACAGGCGGCTGATACAGGGCCACGCCATGCCAGCCCCGGCGCCCGCCGCCCCGCTCCCGGCGCGCGGCGCTCCCGGCCGCGCCTCCTGCGCCCAGCGTCCCCGCCCCCGCGGCCCGCCCCGCGCCGCCGCAGCACCGCCCCCCCGCACGAGGGTGGGCGTCCCGGGAGGGGGCGCACTCGGCGGCAGCCCCACTTGGCCGGGGCCGGCTGCGCACGGCTGGAGCTGGAGGGAGCGCGGATGGGGGAAAGGCTGCACCGTCGCCAGGGGGCACCGGAAACCGCCTGCAGTCATTTACAAGTGTCCATCTCGAAGAATGCCTCAGAATTGAATCCAAAGTTCCCTCAGTGTCATCTTATAAATGGCCCCGGCTTCGCAGAGGCCAAGGGCCGGATGGTCGCAGCTGGGAGCAGTCCGCCAGCCGGGAGGTTCTCCATGTGGCCTCGGGACGCCCGGCGACTGCTGCATTTGTGCCAGGCTGCACCGCAGGGACTCCGCGGGCACAGGGGCAGGTGCAGCAATGAGGGTGTCAGAGAAGACTCGGGGCCCTGCTTCCCGGACAACACGTGTTTCAGTCAGCCTGTGAATCGCCGCCTATTTGCCTTTAGGATGCTAGTCTACATTTGTGACAACCAATCCACTTTTCATTAGAATTGGCATTGGCCACCAATCGACCTTTCCCTGGGTTCTGAAATTCCTAATTTTAAAGCATGGCCATTTGCAAAGGCTTTAGTTTGATAAAGCGGCCACAGAACTGGCCACTAAGCTATCAAGTTCCTTTCCTCCTGTGCATGCGTGGCTGTTTTCAGGCAGAGCTGTTGAGGGATCCTCCAGCGTAAAGGCAGGTCTGTTCAATGCAGGACACCGTCTCAAACAACTCCCTGACCACCCACAAATGCCTTTCTGAATATTTGACACATGCTCTCGGTATACACTGCAGACCAATTACTAATAACACTACTGAGACAGCATTAATTACCCAGAGCTCCATTTCAAGGTTGTACTTGGAAGGTATCCAGTCTGCGCCTGGGAGGGGACTGCAGCACATCCCTGGTCAGTCAGAAAACAGATTCATCTCCCAAAACATTGCCTGTCTTAGCTTGAAGTTGTAGCAAAGTGACATGACGGCTGCCTAGAAGTGGCAGCAGGTCAGCTGAGCAGGCCAGGCCATGTCCCAGCAGGCAGCAGGCGAGGCGCCACGTGTAGGGGGAGATCCTGGAAAATGACACACAGGCGCCGGGTCAGAGTGAACTCTTTGTGGACTGTCCGCCACGGCCCTGGGTTAGCCAGCCTGGCAGATGACGGTTGGGACTAAAATTCTCCATCTCGCAGGAAAAGAGAACAGCTCTCTTTTTATTACTTCATTGATCAAACAACAGTCAAAGAGCACTTGCTATGTGCTAGGAATAA
The DNA here is from genome assembly GCF_028858775.2 of Pan troglodytes. Taxonomy (NCBI): domain Eukaryota; kingdom Metazoa; phylum Chordata; class Mammalia; order Primates; family Hominidae; genus Pan; species Pan troglodytes. Next base: position 187,008,187 of record NC_086015.1, read on the forward strand.
TTCCGGGTGCCTTCAGGAGGTTTAGTGTGGTAGTGAGGGACGGAAGTAAGTGTAATTGAACTGACAAAGCCAGGTCAGCATGAGAGGGAGGCAGGCTGGGGAAAGCTGGACTCGCCACCTGTTGTGAGGGAGGGTGGTTGGGCCAGGTGGGAATGTAGGTCACAGGGGAGGAGGGTTCAGCTGAGGTAGCAGACCATGGAGGGTCTTGGTGGCCACACTAAGGAATTTTAGCTTTTCATATGGCCGGGTGCAGGTGGCTCATGTGTGGAATCCCAGCACTTTGGGAGGCTGAGGCAAGAGGACTGCTTGAGCCCAGGAGTTTGAGACCTGCCTGGGCAACACAGTGAGACCCTGTCTCTACAAAAAACTTTTAAAAATTAGCCAGGCGTCGTAGTGTGTGCCTGTAGTGCCAGCTACTTGGAGGCTGAGGCTTGAGCCCAGGACTTCAAGGCTACAGTGAGCTATGATTGCACCACTGAACTCCAGCCTGGACGAGAGAGAGAGAGAGAGACCCTGTCTCAAATAAATAAAAGTTTTTCACAGGTGACAACAAAGGAATGACAGACGTGTTTTTAGCACTCTGGCAGGCATATGGAGAAGCACAGGGTTGCTTTGGAGACCAGCTGGAAGAACAGGCTCAACAGTCCAGGGACTAAGAAGTGAGGACCATCACGGAGTCACAGGCACTGGGAGGGCTGAGGGGCTGGATTCTAGAAATAAGAGGCAAGAGAGGGAGATCTCGAATGGCTCCAGGTTTCAGACTTCACCGATTGCTCGTGTCACTCCTTAAGCCGAGTGCTATTTGAGGGGCCTGTGCAGGGCGGGGGGTGGTCCCAGCGCCTGGAACCATGCGTGTGTTGCAGTAGACACATTTACTAAGAGTACAGAGAGATTCTGTGGGTCTGGAGCTCAGAATCCTCACAGATAACTGAGGCTTCAGGAAGTGCACCCACTCAAGAAGTGTATGGAATGAGGGAGATGGCAGCCACGGCATGTTCCTAGGTACCCCACACTTCAGATGCCGGTGGAGGCGGCACAGCCCAAGAGGCCCACGGGCCAGGGAGGGCATGGCCTTGAAGGCAGTGATCACGGGTCCCCAGAGAAGCCAAGAGGAGAAAGTGAAGCACCCTCGTGGGCAATCAGGCGGGGGCTGTGGACAGCAAGGCTTCTCCGGCCACAGCCAGGTTCTGGCCTCCCCAGGCCACGCACAGAGGCTCCAGCATTGAGGGGTTTTAGGGACCAGGAGGTGCTACAGGGACTTCTAACTTTTTCCCAGTCACAAAGCAGGGACACAGAGATGTCTTCATTGCCTCTGCCTGGTCTGCCCAAAGCACGATGTGAATTAATGTTGGGATCTAGAGGGAATGTCCCTATGAACTCAGCCTCCTATCCCATCTCTGGAAAACGCATCTTGCCTCATCTGTGTTGCAGAGTTGTTAGCAGATGTCAGAGCAAAGCATTGTGACCTTGGGCAGTGCCCCTACACCACGTGTGCCGTTTCCTCGCTGGCAAAATGATGGCTAAGATAACTCTCTCCCCTAGAAGTGATACGAGTTTAGAACAGAATCCTGTGCCTGGGAAGAATAACTGTAAATCATAGTAGAAACAAGTCCAGCCTGATGGAAGAAGGATATGAAGGACTGCCAAATACTGGACAATTTCTATGTGCTGGGCGGGTGCTGCCATGCAGTTCTCACCTGCCTGGTGAGGTGGGCACCACTCCCACTCCTTTTCCAAAGCCGCCATTCCCATCCCCCACGGCGCACAACCTGAGTCCGATCGGCCACAGGAGGCTGAAATCAGGGCCTTCGATCCTCCCAGGACAAAGCTGCAAGACTTGGTATAACATTTTGAGGCCATCAAAAGACTAAAAATTCTCCTGTAAATCACTTCAAGAAGAACAAACTCTCAAACTGCATTTCCTAGATGTCATTCTCAATCACGAGGGTAACATGAATTCCACAACAGTGAGGCTGTGACGACGACAGCCACTATCTGCTATTTCAGTGAGACGCTTCAATTAGAACATACACTTTCAAACAGAAGATAAAATTCGGCTCAGATTCAAGTCTGAATTTACCCAAATCACTTCTTTCTACCTCTTAATTTATCTACAAATTGAACCTAGAAAGCAAAACCTGAAAATAGCTTTTTGTATATGCCACTCACTGCCAGAAAACACTACCTTTCCTGAAAATTGAGAAAATACTGCAGCTGTTATTTCAGATCATGCTGGAGAGGGGATACTCTTGACTTTTATGTGCAGCCAATGCAGGGAAGGGGGAGGGCAAGGAAGAGTGAAGGCTAAGCAGAGGCGCTGGAGGGTCCAAAGACAGGCAACCAGCGCCTTCATGTTCTGATCAGGCCTCTCAGGGTGCACTCTCCCCAGGTCCTGGCTCAAATGATGTCAATGCAACAACCAAAGCAAAATGCCAGAGCCGTGTCAGCCCCTTAAAGAGAGAACACACACATCTGCTTACAAACTAGATAGAAACCTTTATTTCACAACTTTATCATCATTCACATTCTAAAAAGACACGGACTGGGGGACACAGCTGAAAACAGTGGGAGGCCAGATGCTGGCATCTTCCAGACGGGAGCATAGCCATGGTCACTCTAGCCGATGTCTCCTGGGGCTCTCAGGCGGCACGGACCAGATGCACCACTACTGTCCAATCCCAGTTTTACTTAGAGCCACCTCCTTTTTTGGGGCCATTAGTCCTTATTTCATGCCAGATTTTCACTAGCGGCTCCCTGTTCTTCCAAATCAGTTCATGACCGTAAGTAACATACCATCTGGAGAAAAACAAACAAACCAGGTCCGACATTCAAACAGTGTGACATACAAATGGTAAGTAGCATGGTGACAGATCCCAAGTTGACATTTTTAAAATCGAATGCCACTCACTATGTAGCCGATTAAAACTGACTCACATCGAGAAATGGTTTAGCTTTCATATTACAATATGTAACAGGTAGAGGTAGGAAGGGACGATGGCTGAATGCTCTGCAGTGTGAGTACTTCACATATACTACTTCTGATTCACCACTATCTGCAAGTTAAGTATCAGTTTTCCCATCGCAGACATGAAGCAACCAGGTCTGAAAGAAAGTAGTTTGTCCAAGGTGCTAATAGTTTCTAAGTGGTCAATGAAAGCTCACTCACAGGTCAGACTGACTCGATGTTCTGAAGTGTCACAATTAGCACTGACTCAGGATGGCTATCCCAGCTTCCATGCCTCCCGTCATCTTCCTCCTAACTATACGAAGGGTGGCCGGCTCATCCAAACTCTGCCCCGCTTTAAGATACCTAGTTCCCATCCCCACTCTCCTGTTCACACAGCCTAACTGAGGCCTGAAGCAACGAGCCTGGGAGGCTGACACACACAGAGGTTTAGTAACTTCGCCTGCTCAGGTTCCACAACTAGGAATCAGCAGACTGAGACTAGAACCCGAGACTGCTGCTGAAGCCTGTGCTGCAGGCACTGGACTTTCCTGCAGCGTGTAGGGAGCATCTCCTGTGAGCTGGGGAGCACACTGCGCTCTGGGAAGGGCCTGCCTTGGAGAAGCTCCCGAGGGCACTGCGGGTAGAGAAAGGCTTCCTGGAGGACGTGGGGTGGATTTCCAGGGGCAGTTAGTGAGAGCTTGCTACTGAAACCTTTATTTTTGCTCTGGCTTCCCCAAACAGATTTCATGTTCCCTGAGGCAGAGAGCAGATTTTGTTATCTTGCATCGAGCTCCCAGACACCTGACTGAAAAAATGCTATTTGACTTGGAGTGGATGAGAAGAGCAGTTTAATGTTTTAATATTTTAAAAATGTTCTGAATGTGTATGTTTAATTATAAAGGGCTTGATTTGTACCTGAATCTTAATATTCACTAAATATAGTTAAAATCTGATTATACACATTAATAGGCATGTAATAAAAATTCTCTATGCTTAAGTCTCTGGTGAATTTAGAATGAGAGAAAAAGGAGTACCCTAATATTCAAATGCAATTATAAAAATTCTCCCCAAAAAAATCACTTTGTCAGGAACTCTTCATTAATAAAGTGTTTTCCCAAATCTTTTTTGTTGTTAGACAGAGTCGTGCTCTGTTGCCCAGGCTGGAGTGCAGTGGCGTGATCTCAGCTCACTGTAACCTCCGCCTCCTGGCTTCAAGTGATTCTCCTGCCTCAGCCTCCAAGTAGCTGGGATTACAGGCATGCACCACCACGCCTGGCTAATTTTTGTATTTTTAGTAGAGACGAGGTTTCCCCATGTTGGTCAGGCTGGTCTCGAACTCCTGACCTCAAGTGATCTACTTGCCTCAGCCTCCCAAAGTGCTGGGATTACAGGCGTGAGCCACTGCCCCTGGCCACCCAAATCTTTTTAACCTACTTATTTCAAGCAAAGAGTCAAATACTTTAATTTCACAGGTATACTGTCTGATTATACTCATAAATCCAAAAGGAATTTTTCATTTGGCTAAACTAAAATCGGGAAATGCAAGATGACCGATTTCTAGGGCACTCTTTTCTGTAGCGGCAGCGCAAGCCAGCCCTCATCTGAAACTCCAGCTCTGCAATTCTTACTTGTGTGACCTGGATAAGTTACTTTCTTTAAGCAGTTTCTTTTTCTGTAAAATAAAATACCTCACAGGATTTTAAGAGAATTAAATCCTTAGCTTAGGCACACAGCAAATATTCAGTGTATTAATATGTTAGCTATTATTATTGCAACAGTACAATGTGAATACTGTAAGGTTTGGTCAGAGGCAAAGTCAGGGAAATGTATAAGTGGATACTAATGGAGTCTTTAACACCAACAAAATCAGGGCACTTCAATGAAAAATAAATAAATAAAAGATTTTAGATTTCTAAATCTAGATTAAAGCTTTTAGAAAAGACGAATTCTGGACATGACTGAGATCTAGTAAATGAAAAGGAGTTTAAATTAGAAACAGTAAAGAGAAAGGATTCCTCCACCTTTCAGACCCTGGACTTTAAAATGCATTTGATCCAATTATTTTCAGAATGGAAAAAGGCCACCTAATTATAGTTCAGATGAATAAAAATCTACTGGGGAGAAGAGCCTTGAAGTATACATGGAAGATAAATTTAGAGCTCACAAAACAGAACCCCTTCATGTTTCTCATACTGTAATATCAGGTCAGTTTCTACTATTTATACTGCACTGCTGTTAGAGCTAGACCTTGCATATACTACATACTACTCCTCTTTAATCACTTAAAATTATAAATGGCATAATGGCATTTAGTTCTGCCACCTACTGGGAAAAACTGCTTCACTTAGAATAGATTTTTCTTTCTTTTTTTTTTTTTTTTTTGAGACAGAGTCTCACTTTGTCGCCCAGGCTGGAGTGCAGTGGCGCGATCTCGGCTCACTACAAGCTCTGCCTTCTGGGTTCACACCATTCTCCTACCTCAGCCTCCCGAGTAGCTGGGACTACAGGCGCCCGCCACCACGCCCGGCTAATTTTTTTGTATTTTTAGTAGAGACGGGGTTTCACTGTGTTAGCCAGGATGGTCTCGATCTCCTGACCTTGTGATCCGCCCGCCTTGGCCTCCCAAAGTGCTGGGATTACAGGCGTGAGCCACTGCACCTGGCCAGAATAGATTTTTCTTTTTAATAAAAAAAAAAAAATTAAGTTTTCCATTGTCGCGGAACAAAATAAAAACCAAGTAAGGGCAAAAGGCAACATTTATGTAAGAAAAGACAGGCCCCGAGGGGATCCAGCTCAACAGACTCATGCTGAAGGGTCTCCCACGGTCAGATGGACGCCAAGAGTCCTGACCGTGTTTCCGTGATACAGTTGCTACTAAGCACTAGTCTAGGCAAAACCCCATTGTCTGAAGCACACGTGGAAGGTCTTGTAGCCACAATGCCATTTGCTGTGACCCAAGGAAGCAGTTTAGCAACCAATTCCATATGGTGTGGTGGGGGTGGAAAGGGCTTATAGAGGTGGGTTTACAGCTCTGCTCTGCTATTGAAGAGCTGTTTGGCCTGGGGAAGATGATGTCTGAGCCTCAGTTTCCCATCAGTAAAATGGGAGTAGTAATAGTATAACATAAGGGAACTAGCTTGGTGCCTGCATACAGCGGGTACTCAGTAAGTGGTCCACATTGGTTTGCAGTCACCGGCCTCTACTCCAGTCATACAGAGTAATGGCTCCGCCAACTCAGCATGTCTAAACAGCACTGGCGAGACAGAGGTCGGGGTAGCAGGGTGGGACGCCAGGCAGGGGAGAGGAGGGCAGGAAAGTCTAAAGGGGAAAAAGAAGATGTCAGCACAGACTGGGGGCCAGGCTGCAGTCTTCTAAGAGGGGGCTGGGAATAACAGGCCAAGAGTTGGGGCAACTTAAGGTTAAGCGTAGGGTAAAGGCACAGACTGTCTATACAATGAGCCAGGTATGCTGGGTAAACCCAAAGCAAGCCATGTTGAGGTTTCCTCACCCTCCCAAGCCCACTTGCTTCTGCTTCCGTTGCATAGTTCAATGTCTCTGCCATGGGGATGGGGGGTAGGGGTGAGGCTGGGGTAGGAGGAGGGCATGACCCAAGGAAGCAGTTTAGCAATCAATTACACTCAAACTTACATTCCAAAAAGAGCTCCCCCAAGATGTGCCGCATGATCAAAAAATTTCCATCCCAGGATCATTCCTGCTGTATCCATGGCGATAATGGCTTTCAGGGCCTGAAAGGCAGCGAGAAACAAGCAGCACAACTTTGATTCCTCCAGCACTGACATTTCTAACTTAAGGGCAAGAACCCACTCAACATAAAAACATCACCACTATCCCCAGAACTGCACTTCATAAAAATACTTACATTCCCTGCTGTGAACGTGAACATCGGAAGGAAAATAATGGCAAGCCTCCCTTCTGGGATCTTAGTGCAGACAGCTGCGAGGACTGTCATGATGGCACCAGACTGCAAAGTAACACAGCAGGGAGAATGGGAAACTCAATATGCAACTGCTTAGTGGCTACAAGGTCTAAAGAGCAGCACATTTTCTAGAAAGCTTACATGCTGCACATTTTCTAGAAAGTTTACATGCTGCACATTTCTAGGTGAGCACAAAGCTTAAAAGCTTTCAGTTACTTAGGTCCCCAATAATAGGTGAAGGAACTAAATGTCCTTCACACAGTAATCGCTTGGAAAGACTGAATTTTTACTACGGGGCAGTAAGATGTATGTGCCTCATGAACTGCAAGGACAGTGCTAAGCGTGTCATGCGCATCTTTCACCTACGGCCTAGGAAAGAACTGCTCACACTTCTCTGACAAAGCTCCAACCAGAGGGAGTGAGCATGAATACGCCCAAAGAAACCTGCATGCATGAAGCATGTTTCATCTTAAAAAATTCATGTGAAATCTTTATTCATCTTCATAAAGAAACAAAACATTGCCAGTGTGGTGGCTCACGCCTGTAATTCCAGCACATTGTGAGGCATGAGGATCCCTTGAGCCCAGGAGGTCAAGGTTACAGTGAGCTATGATTGCACCAGTGCACTCCTGCCTGGGCAACAGAGTAAGACCCTGTCTCAAAAATAATAAAGGAATAAACTGATACACAGAACATGGATGAGTCTCAAAGTAATTATACAGAGTAAATGAGGCCAGGACAACAACAAATAGTAGTATATGCTGTATGGTTCCATTTGCAAACTAATTTATCTTTACTAGAAGTAGGTAAGTTGTCGCCAGGGGTAGAGGAGGGGCAGGAAGGAGTGACCACTAGGAAGCTTTTGGGATGAATGTGTTCATGATCTTGAGTGTGGTGATGGTTTCATGGGTGTCTACATGTCAAAGCTTACCAAACTTTAAATACGTGCAGTTTTTTGCATGTTAACTAGTAAACCTTAGTTGCCTGCTTTTTAAAAAGACTACATGGGGCTGAGTGCAGTGGCTCACGCCTATAATCCCAGCACTTTTGGAGGCTGAGGCAGGTGGATCACCTGAGGTCGGGAGTTTGAGACCAGCCTGACCAACGTGGTAAAACCCCATCTCTACTAAAAATAAAAATAAAAATAAATTAGCTGGGCGTGGTGGCGGATGCTTATAATCCCAGCTACTTAGGATGCTAAGGCCCGAGAATTGCTTGAACCCGGGAGGCAGAGGTTGCAGTGAGCCGAGATTGTCCCACTGCACTCCAGCCTGGGTAAAACAGCGAGACTCTGTCTCAAAACAAAACAAAACAAACAAACAAAAAAGACTCTATGGGAGTCCTCTGTACTATTTCCTGCAACTTTCCATAAGTTTTTAATTATTTATGAATGAGATGTTTAAAAAAAAAAAAGACACCTAAGAGCAAAATAACTTTTGAAAGAAGCCCCTATCATTAAAAAGAAAGGTTCCTACCTTTTCATATAAAAACGGTTGTTTCTGGAAAATAGCATCTACCTCTCTGAATCAATGTTTTCTTAATGTCTTCTATGTGACGGGTTGCTTCAGAATACAAGATTATCTTACATTTGGGGAATTACTAAAACTTTAAAGAAAATTATTATGAGTCCCAGAGATCTCAGATGTCCCCAGTCCCTCATATAACTGCCAAGTGGCCTCAACAGGGAAACAAGCTCGGGTTGCATTCTTAGAAGTCAGGGTAACTGCAAGATGGAAGGACAGCATGAACACTCCTCAAAAGGAGAACCCAAGAAGACCTGAATTTTGACCAAGCTGGCTTCTGTGCAAGAGACTATAATTGTAGCTGGGCACGGTGGCTCACGCCTGTAATCCCAGCACTTTGAGGGGCCGAGGCAGGTGGATCACCTGAGGTCAGGAGTTCAAGACCAGCCTAGCCAACATGGTGAAACCCCGTCTCTACTAAAAACACAAAAATTAGCCAGACATGGTGGTGGGCGCCTGTAGTCCCAGCTACTCGGAAGGCTGAGGTTGTGGTGAGCCAAGATTGAGCCACTGTACTCCAGCCTCGGCGACAGAGTGACACTTTGTCTCAAAAAAACCCCAAAACAAATCAAAATTACACGTTTCCCCAAAATGAAGCAAATATAATTTGATTAGTTGATATGAAAGAGCATTAAAATTCTATGAAGTTCTGCCAGGCACAGTCGCTTACACCTGTAATCCCAGCACTTTGGGAGGCTGAGGCGGGCAGATCACCTGAGGTTGGGAGTTCAAGACCAGCCTGACCAACATGAAGAAACCCAGTCTCTGCTAAAAATACAAAATTAGCTGGGCATGGTGGTGCATGCCTGTAATCCCAGCTACTCAGGAGGTTGAGGCAGGAGAATCGCTTGAACTTGGGAGGCAGAGGTTGTAGTGAGCCGAGATCGCACCTTTGCACTCCAGCCTGGGCAACAAGAACGAAACTCCATCTCCAAAAAAAAAAAAAAAAAATTCTATGAAGTTCTTCTAAACTACTATTCCATAGATGATTATTCTCCATCTGTTAAAAAAAATTGTCATTATCTGTACAATTCCATGGAACGCTGGTTTTTTTGTGATTATAACTTATTGTAATTATTACATATGTAGTTCCATCATCCTTCTAGAATTTTCTCGATGTGGCTTTTATATAAATTTAAATATTTATATGTCTGAATAAATCACAACTTGTTTTTTGACAAATATTTGGGCTTACTCCCATGCAGAGAGACTTTTTTCACTTTTTCGAGTCAGAAAGAAGAATTTAATGAAAATGAACCCTTCTCTTCTCAGAAAACGCTCACATTCATACACAGTTTAAGTACAGTGAGTCATGATCCAACAGACCTAAGAGGTGTGGGTCCATGGGCAGAGGTGAAGGTCTTTTGTTCTCCATCAATATTTTTATGTACTGGTTATATACCTGTAATCAATATGCACATCTGATTTTTTTTACTTATTTCATAAACATATATATATTTTTTGAGACAGAGTCTCGCTGTTGCCCAAACTGGAGTGCGGTGGCACGATCTCACTGCAACCTCCGCCTCCCAGGTTCAAGTTAATTCTCACACCTCAGCCTGCCAAGTAGCTGGGACTACAGGTACACACCACCATGCCCAGCTAATTTTTGTATTTTTAGTAGAGATGGGGTTCCATCATGTTGGCCAGGCTGGTTTCGAACTCCTGGCCTCAAGTGATCCACCCACCTCGGCCTCCCAAAGTGCTGGGATTACAGTTGTGAGCCACTGCGCCTGGGCTCATAAACATTTTTCTGTATCTATATAATCTTCAAATCTATCATACTTATGTTTTTTAACTTTTTTGGTATTATAATTTAAGTGAATCTGCTCCCTCTGCTTACAAAAGCTAAGTACAGCTAAAGACCCTGGGTGTTACATATGAAACAAATGTAAGAGGACTCTGAAAGGAAGAGAGAGGAAAGCAGACCAGCTAGGAAGCCTGAGATTCAATGAATGTTGTGGTGGTGAGTTCCCTGGGCTTTCTTTTGGCCTCATATCGATCATCTCTCAACATGTTCTCTCTAGTCAAGGACCAAAAAAAGATAGCCTAGCAAAAGAGACCTTTTAGACAATATTTAGAGAAACGGGTGCCCAGCAAAGGCTGAGCAGAGCCTAGACTTCCACCCTTGCCACACTGTAATGAGGCATCCCAATACGCCTAACAGGCGGTGTCAGTGGAAAGAAGCACCCTTGCTCCTCCTCGCCACAGCGACATTAGCAGAGGCACACTAGGTAGCCCGCACGCCCTCAGCTCCCATCCCTGCCCTGCAGTGACAAGAGCCCCTATCACTCAGGAGGCAAAGGCGGCTGAGTGAGGAACCTGGACGTCTACTCCTACACCCAGCAGTAATGAGTCACGGCACCCCCTCTCCTCATGAGAACAGTGTCAGAGGAAGACTACTGAAACAGTAGATTTCAATAAGATCCAAAGTCTCATCATATCCAAAATGATCAGGCTTCAACTGAAAAATCACTCATCATATCAAGAACCAGAAAAATCTCAACTTGAATAAGAAAAGACAATTGGCCGGGTGTAGTGGCTCACACCAGTAATCCCAATACTTTGGGAGGCCCAGGTAGGAGGATCACTTGAGCCCAGGAGTTTGAGACCAGCCTTGGCAACATAGGGAGACCCTGTCTCTACAGAAAAGTTTAAAGATTACCCAGGATAGTACCAATACAGTAATTTACAAACATATTTTAACAGTCCCATTCAACTTTTTTTTTTTTGAGATGGGGTCTTGCTATGTTGCCCAGGTTGGAGCACAGTGGCATGCTCATGGCTCACAGCAGCCTCACCCTCCTAGGCTCAGGCATTCCTCCCACCCTCCCACCTCTCCTGAGTAGGTAGGATTACAGGTGCATGCCACCATGCCCGGCTTAATTTTGAAATTTTTTGTAGAGATGGGATCTCACTATGTTGCCCAGGCTGGTCTCAAACCTCCTGGGCTCAAGTGATCTTCCTGCCGTGGCTCCCAAGTGTTGGGCCTACAGGCGTGAGCCACTGTGCCTGGCTGTCCCCTGCATCTTATAACATCTCACTAAACCAAGAGCACTAACGCTTTACATTTTGTAACAACACAACTTTGTTAATGGTGTTTTTTTCCCAGATTTCTCATTAAAAATGCCATTATAGCTGGTGATTTAATTTCCTTGAATTTTAATCCCAGATTCATTAAGATATTTGGGATAATGTTATCCTACCGTGGCGCTATAGGATGTTGATGACTGAACAGGAACTACCATGTCCACATTTCTTACCATGTGCTTCTTATTGTGCTAAGCACTCTAAATGTACTTGCTTTATGCCTCAGAAACAGATGGTGTGATCCCCATTTTATACAGGGAAACTGAAATTCAGAGAAGTTCAGTAATATGTCCTAGAAATCACACGTAAATAGCAGAACCAGGATTCACCCCCACTCTAACTCCAAATACCTTATTGCCATACTTCATTAATTTTGCACTCCAGTTTCTTATCTATAAGATGAGGACAACAGCTGTCCAAGAGCACATCAAAATGCCCTCGCAGGTCCTTTCAGCTAATTAGAAAGGTCTCTTCACTCTTAGAGCCCCCAAAGTCCTCTAGAGAATCCTCATTCCTTTCAGTGTGTATTAGATGTGTGTATGTTTTCTCCCCAGCTAAATTCGAATTCTGAGTCTCTGATTCATCCTAGTGGTCTTCACTGCCTTCATATATTAGGTGCTTAGCTGTTGAATGAGGTAGACAATATGATTCGAAATATATAAATTATATCAGAGCGAAATTTTATAAAGAAAATAAACATTCCACGAAGGAAAAAAAGGGGGCTTAAGAAAGCATGTAGTCATAGGACAGAATACAGGCCTCACTAGGAAAATTAAGTGTAAACAAATTTGGGGAACATACAAATTAGGGAATGGTTATTTTACATATGAATTCTTTTCAAAATTGAACCTTTTTAGAGTTCCTTTAAATAGGAAATTCCCTATTTGAATGCATTTAAATGAATTAGTATTTATGTACAAACTGAATGTGTAAGGAAATATTACATAAAGATTTCCATGTGCCCAGAAATCTGCCATTAAACTCAAAAGACACTTAAAAAAAATTTTTTTTCTTTGAGACAGGGTCTTGTTCTGTGAGACAGGGTCTTGTTCTGTCACCCAGGCTGGAGTGCAGTGGTGCAATCTCAGCTCACTGCAACCTCTACCCGCTGGGTTCAAGTAATTCTCCTGCCTCAGCCTCCCGAGTAGCTGGGATTACAAGCATGCACAACCACACCTGGCTAATTATTGTATTTTCAGGAGGGACGGGGTTTCACCATGTTGACCAGGCTGGTCTTGAACTCCTGACCTCAAGTGAGCTGCCCACCTCAGCCTCCCAAAGTGCTGGGATTACAGGTGTGAGCCACTGCACCCAGCCTCAAAACACACTTAAAAAAAAATTTTTTTTTTGAGACAGGGTCTTGCTATGTCACCCAGGCTGGGGTGCAGTGGTACAATCACAGCTCACCGCAGCCTCAACCTCCTAGGCTCAAGCTATCCTCCTTCCTCAGCCTCCTGAGTAGCTGAGACTACCGGCATAAGCCACCACCCCCAGTTAATTTTTTAAATTTTTTTGTACAGATAGGATCTTGGTATGTTACCCAGGCTGGTTTCGAATTCTTGGGCTCATCCTCTCACCTTGGCCTCCCAAAGTGCTGGGATTACAGGTGTAAACCACTGCATCCAGCCTAAGAAAATTTTTTTTAAGCAGCCAGAATAGAAGAGCTCTGAGGGCAGAAGCCTTTTTTGTTGTTGTTGTTCCCCACTTTCTAAAACCAACACAAATAATCGTGATCATCTTGCTCACCGGCTGTATCCCCAGGCTCTAGCATAGCACCTAGTAGGCACTCCAATATTGACTAAATAGGAGGATAAAGTACCAGATTCAAATCTATAATTAGAATCTTCCAATACTGGATTAGGCTCTCTGGTTTACAAGGATTGCACACTTACTGTTCTGAGATATACTCTGCTCTGGTAAACATATATATATGACCAATGGTTAAAAGCTACAGCCGGACATTTACAAAGCTTTACAAATGTATAAATTCTAAATTAGTCAACTGTATTGTTTCAATGTTAATTTCTTGGTTTCGATGTTAGTTTACAGTAGGGTGAACGGTATATGAGAACCTCTTATCAATTTTACAACATTCTTCTAAGTCTAAACTTATTTCAAAGTAAATTTAAAAATTAAATTAAAAAAAATTTACAATAGAAATACTTACTGCACCAAGTGATGGTCCATATCTTCCTGTGGCAACTTTACCCACGTAACTGACAAAATTGGAAATAACACCTGAAAAACGAGTCACATTACAATAATTTAAGTGAGGTATAAAAATGGTTTACTTTTTTTTTTCTTCTCTTTTTTTTTTTTTTGAGACAGAGTTTCACTCTTTCGCCCCGGCTGCTGAAGTGCAGTGGTACAATTTTGGCTCACTGCAACCTCTGCCTACCGGGTTCAAGTTATTCTTGTCCCCCAGCCTCCTGAGTAGCTGGGATTACAGGCGTGCGGCACCACATCCAGCCATGAAAATGGTTTTCATTTCTGATTTCTACACAGATAAACAGTGTCGGGTTTCAATCTGGATCACTGTGAGGGTACAGGCATGAATACTTCTCCTGCCTATCATTTCAGCAACTTTACAGGGGATGAAAAGTCTGACCTGCCGCATGATCTGCTGAGCGACACAGTCATTCACTCTACTTCACAGTTACCATCTTCCTCAACTATAACATGAAGACTCATTCCCAAGAGTATATTCTCTGGCTGTACTCCAGACACACGAAATCAGAATATCTGGGGTGGGACAACAGACTGGATGATCCCGTAAGTCTCTTTGGCTTCAGTGCCATTTGAGTCAACGTGGCTCATTTTTAAAAACCTCCTATGGAGCAGGAATTAATGTATCTGAAACAGACCCTCTGTAACTACAACATAGCTAGCGCTTGGGAAAGAACTATACACTTATCTTACAAGCCAAACACAATGCTCAGCTTCTTTTTTTGAAGGACTAGATACACATAAGTATTCGATGAACACTAATTAAGCATCTACTCTGGGGCTTGTGGTAGATGCTTTTATTTAGTCCTTTCTTTAACCCCTTGTCATGAGGAGGTAAGTATCATGAGGTTTAGTCATTTTTGCAACATCACTCAGCTGGTAGTAGAAATAGGATCTGAACCTGGGTCTATCGCCAAGCTCAGTGTTTTTCACTACATCACAGCACAACTGCCAGATATACTGTTTCTAAATGTAGAGATTTTAGAAATTAATTTTTATATTGTATTAAGTAAGTACATTTTACAAACAGAGAGGTAAGTAAAATTTGACCAACTGTCACGTTAGCAGCATCTAGGGACCTGGATTCATGCATGAGAATTTCCTAACTGAAATAAGAAACGATACCATCTTCAAGACCATGGCTAGGGAGTGGTTCCGTGCTACATTCTTGCAAAGAAGACAGAACAAACTCACTCTTGACAATCATATTGTATAGCTCTGATTTAAAGCTTTCTGTGAACTGAACACACTGGGGGAAATGAGCTTGCTTAAGGTTATTTAACAAAGACCCAGGAGATTGAGGCAGCCGGGAGGTCTGGGAACCACTATCTATAAAATGGAGGGCCTAAACTAATGAAATCAAGGCCCGATGAGATTACAAAAATGACGTGCTTAAATTCTACACTAACCCTTACTTAACTCCTGTTTATCCTAACTTAAAATTAAACATACCCACATAATTCATATGTAAGAGGAAATCAGCAAAATGAACAGAAAAGGCAACATCTCCACCAATCTGTGGCTCCCTTCTCTACATACACTGTGAGAAACAAATATGTTCTGAGCACTCACTACGTGTAGAATATGGCAGTAACCATTCCCTTTGTCCGTTTTGCAGATAGCTTAGAGTGCTTATACTCTCAAAGGCCCCGAGATTAAAGCATATTACCTGCAGATAGGTACACTGCCATGAACTGCTCTTGACCCAGAATGTTCACTATGCTGGAAGAGAAGCTCCACAAAACATACATATTTGCTGCCATGTGAAATAAGGAGAAATGACTGAATGTTGACAGCAACATTGGAGAACAAAGGACCTCTACAAGAGAGAGAAACATAGTCTGGTAATCATGAAACACACAGCCAATAAAAATTATCCATTTAAAACTTTTAAAATTAGGCCGGACGCAGTGGCTCACGCCTGTAATCCCAGCACTTTGGGAGGCCAAGGCAGGCAGATCACTAAGTCGGGAGTTCAAGACCAGCCTGGCCAACATAGTCAAACCCCATCTCTATTAAAAATATAAAAATTAGCCAGGTGTGGTGGCGCACGTTTGTAATTCCTGCTACTCGGGAGGCTGAGGCGGGAGAATCACTTGGACCCAGGAGGTAGAGTTTGCAGTGAGCCAAGATTGAGCCACTGCACTCCAGCCTGGGCCATAGAGCGAGACTCTATCTCAAAAAAAAAAAAAAAAAAATGTATGAAACAAATTAAACATGGAAAACAAAAACAGCTATTTTTAAGACTTTTTTTTTTTTTTTTTGGAGAGAATCTTGCTCTGTCGCCCCAGGCTGGAGTGCAGTGGCACGATCTTGGCTCACTGCAGCCTCAACTTCCTGGGCTCAAGTGATCCTCCCACCTCAGCCTCCTGAGTAGCTGGGACCACAGGTACATCCCCCATGCCCAACTAATTTTTGTATTTTTAGTAGAGATGGGGTTTCACCATGTTTCCCAGGCTGGTCTCGAACTCCTGAGCTCAAGCAGTTCACCTGCCTCAGCCTCCCCAAGTGCTGGGATTATAGATGTGAGTCACTATGCCCAGCTTAAGACATCATTTTTAAAAGTGACAAAAAGCTGTCTTAATAAATCTCTTTTCTACTTAGTAAGCAACCAATAAAAACTCTCAGTTCAATGAAAGCAACTTGTCCTTATGGCAAAAGTTGATTAGAAAAAAATAAGCAGTCTGGGCAACATGGCAAGACCTCATCTGCACTAAAAACAAAAAAAATTAGCTGGGCATGGTGGCATGCACCTGTAGTCCCAGCTCCTGGGGGCTGAGGTGGGAGGATCACTTGAGCCTGAGAAGCAGAGGTTGCAGTGAGCCAAGATCATATCACTGCACTCTAGCCTGGGCAACAGAGCAAGACCCTATCTCAAAAAAAAAAATAAATAAAATAAAAAGTAAATTGGCCGGGCGCAGTGGCTCACGCCTGTAATCCCAGCACTTTGGGAGGCTGAGGCGGGCGGATCACGAGGTCAGGAGATCGAGACCATCCTGGCTAACATGGTGAAACCCCGTCTCTACTAAAAATACAAAAAAATTAGCCGGGCGTGGTGGCGGGCACCTGTAGTCCCAGCTACTCAGGAGGCTGAGGCAGGAGAATGGCATGAACCCGGGAGGTGGAGCTTGCAGTGAGCTGAGAGCACGCCACTGCACTCCAGCCGAGCCAGGCAGATCACCTGAGGTCAGGTGTTCAAGAACAGCCTATCCAACACGGTGAAACCCTGTCTCTATTAAAAATACAAAAACTAGCTGGGTGTGGTGGCGGGCACCTGTAATCCTAGCTACTAGGGAGGCTGAGGCAGGAGAATCACTTGAACCTGGGAGGTGGAGGTTGTAGTGAGCCAAGACTGCACCACTGCACTCCAGCCTGGGCAACAGAGGAAGACTCCGTCTCAAAAAAAACAAAGAAAAAGAAAAAGAGAGGTGAGGTCCCTGTCCTCAGTGAAGGAGCTTACAGCCTATCCTCTGCATTTTGCTTGTAGCTATTGATAGGTAACTCGTCTTTTTTACAGCACTTCCATTAACTAATGCATATTTCTTTCATATTATTTCTACCTTAAAATAAATTCACACAAGTTAGACTTACTTGAGGCTGGATTCGATGTGAAATATCTGATCATTGTCCGCTGCAGAGAAGGTACTCTCCATAAACAGAATACAAGGACATTTGCAGCTATAATACCTACAAAATAAATATTTATAATTTAGGGAGGTTAAAAATGAAAGCAAGAAAGTCTGATCTACATTACCCCCTTGTAAGATTCTTCCACAATTATGTAAGAGTACTGTATACCTGGGGGATAGGGGGTGAGCTAAAAAAAAGCAAGTGAAATGAATGCTTTTTAAAGTATCAGCACTGCCTAGGGTTGGTAAAGTCACAGAATTCCTGGGAAATTGTAAATGCTCTGGGAGCTAACTTCCTTTCCCTAGATCCATATTTTACTTCTTCAGAACAGCTTACTTTTCTCAATTATAATCAGATCAATAATTTATTGTCTATAATAGCCAAACCAAAGACAGAAGTAATATACAGAATTAGGTTCTTTGGCCAAGAGTAGAAGAGCTAACGTTACTTCTTTTTCCTCAGGGCATGGTATGCTTCTTAAACTTACTGCCGGCTTATGGAAACACATGGGAGTCATCTGTGTAGGTGAAGGTCAACATGTCTGAGAAAAATACTCATGTGATAGGAATTCAGGGATAATTTAGAAAACCTCTGCAACTGCTTCTAAAGTCTGTTTACATGTGGGAGTTGGCTGACTTTCCTTTTTCTGTAAGTGTTGATGTTGTTAGTACTACTATGAAATTGAGGTTTGTTCGATAATATAATTAACTTGTTACATTTTAGATAAGAAATTAAGTTATTATTGAAAACTACAAACTTCAAAAAATATATTGATTTTATGAATTGCCACAACTCCTTCACATAGCAGGTATTCATCTACTTGTTGAATTAAAATAATTTAAACATTTGTCATTCCTCCAGTCTCTGTAGGCAACAGGCAAGTAGCACTTTCACCTTCTTCAATGCCAATAAGGACTGATTTCAATAACATACTGGTAAGAGGATTTACTTTAGAAAATATTCTTTGTCTTGTCCCTGGCAGCTGCTACATCTCAGTGTTACCTGTGGCTTCCGCAGTTGCTCATTCTGTAAGGTTCTCAGCTAGCCCCTGGCATTTCTAGTCTGTCCAGTTTTTGCTCTCCCACTTGAGAGGTGGGAAAGGAAGCTACATTTTTCACAGATCTTAAGACATTTTTTCCATTTTAATATCTGAAATCAGGATGCATCTTATAACTGGTAGCATTTTTTCTTTCTCCATAGTACATTAAATAAAATTTTACTGCATTTTGTTGAACTGATTCCATCAGTTGTATCAGATGTCTCACTAGCGGGGACTGTGACAGCATTATACCACCGTTGGTAAATAATTACCCAGAACTCTTTCAAAGATGGTGAGAGGGACAGCATTTATGCAAAGATGGGAAAAGGGATCATACACAAGGCAATGAAGAGCGAAGAGCACTGTGTACACCTCCCAATGTGGAGCCTGGAACCCTGGGAAGGGCAGGCGGGCAGAGCCTCCTCACAGGGACTGGAGTCTTGGGAGGTTTATCCTATAGGAAGAGAGCAGTGATTCGTGTTGCCCAGGATTCCTTAGTTTCCTTTGGGAGAGTTAATCATCTTTACTACCCAGAGTGCACCCTTAGGTCTAGGTTGTCATACCCAGTGATTGATATCTTAGGGTAAAGACGACCTGAGAATGGTCTGGCCATGATCATAAAGATCGGATTGCTATGATCATGATCAGTCAGGGCTTTGGTGTTTTACTCTAATTGTGGTTCAAGGCAAAGAGAGCAAGATGGGGTCCCTGATCCTGCCTACTAGGCTGAAAAATGGCAACGACTACTCTGCTTCCTCTGTCAGTTCCATGGGCAACTTCCTCAAACCACGGACACACAGCACACCCAGCTTCTGGAAACCACAGGCACCACAGCACTGTCAAGACGAGGATATGTTTCTGGATAAAGTGATTACAATAAAGGAAAATACATGAAAAAAAATGAAAGATAAAGGCCGGGTGCGGTGGCTCACGCCTGTAATCCCAGCAGTACTTTGGGAGGCTGAGGCGGACGGATCACCTGAGGTCAGGAGTTCGAGACCAGCCTGACCAACATGAAGAAACCTCGTCTCTACTAAAAATACAAAATTAGCTGGGCGTGGTGGTGCATGCCTGTAGTCCCGGTTACTCAGGAGGCTGAGGCAGGAGAATCACTTGAACCCAGGAGGCGGAGGTTGAGGTGAGCCGAGATCACGCCATTGCACTCCAGCCTGGGCAACAAGAGGGAAACTCTGTCTCAAAAAAAAAAAGCAGGGGGGAAGATAACCAAAGACATTGAGGTTAACAGTAGACAAAGAGTTAACACTGCTAAGTTTTCAATCCAAACGCAAGAAGCTTTTCTGATAAATTATGAGTACTGGCACTGAAACAGACTGTAGCCAAAATCCCTGACTTCATAAGCCAGCGGTCACCAAACTGCTTTCATGGGGCACCGCATTAGTAAACACCATCCATTAGTAACAGACACGTCCCATATATGTATACTTATTAACAAATTATGTACGTGAACCACTATAAATTCATCGTAAGACACTTAACAAATTTAAAAGAAATAAGAAAAGTGAAATGCACATACTTTCTTCTTTGTAAACCCTATTCTGAAGGCCAATTATAGATGAGAAAAACAGGCTCTAAAAGGTACAAGTTGTCAGAGGGCCAAATTCAGTGGCCAAGCCAGAATTCCTAATCTAGTGCTCTTTCTACTATACATCAAGACATGGGTAGCCAGGAGGATTTATTTTGACCTTGGTCACTCTAGGACTTCAGACACCACATAAAAACGGCTTCCTTGCTGGGAAACAGCATATGCTGGTCCCCAGAAGCGGATGAGCATGAGAGGATGTGTGGCAATCCTAGGCCTACTGAGGCAGTACTGCATTTTGGCTAAAAGTATGGGTGAAGGAGTCCAGCAGAAGTGACTCTGTCCTACTTACATTATAACCTGGGGAAGAGGCCTAACCGCTCAGCTTGTTTCCTCTTCTGTAAAATGATAATAATAAAATCTACCTGAAAGGGTTGAATGGGCCGGGTGTGGTGGCTCACGCCTATAATCCTAGCACTTTGGGAGGTCCAGGCAGGAGGATCCATCCCTTGAGCCTAGAAATTTGAGACCAGCCTGGGCAACATAGTGAGACCTCCTCTTTACAAAAAAATGAACAAAATCAGCTGGGCATGGTGGCACATGCTTGGGTCCTAGCTATTTGGGAGGCTAAGGTGGGAGGATTGCTTGAGCCCAGGAGGTCAAGTCTGCAGCGAGCCAAAATTGCGCCACTGTACTCCAGTCTGGGCAACAGAGGGAGACCCTGTCTCAAAAAAAATAAATAAATAAAAAGGAAAAAAAAGGGCTGAGTGATGATGAAATGAGAAAACATGATGAAATGTAGCAGTCACACAGCGACGAACCAACAAATGGAAAACATGGTGAAAAGAGAATGGCCTTTTCAAGTCTGAATCCTAAGTATGTCACTTAGCAGTTTTGTGGCCTGTGGCACTTTATTCCCTCATTTGTAAAATGAGGACAATACCTCCTACCTCATAAAGGTTGTAGTGAGGCTTAAATAAGATAGTACATGCACCTAGCATGCAAATGATCAAAGAATAATGGTTTCCTCCTCTCTCCTTTTCCTTTGAGAAATAGAAGAGCTTAAGTTTTGTATATCTCCACTTAGGAGGGATGTCACCTGCTTCTTCCTGACTCGGTAACTCTTGGACAAGCTTGGCACTACTGATTCAGGAAGGCGCTGCTGTCCTAGTGCCTACCCTCACACCTGTGTAACGCACTGGACTATGTCAGTGAAAAATAACAAAGTAAGGAGCTCTGAAAACTCTCCTTCATAAGAGCAACGAAAGAACTGGCAAAAAATGTCAGAATCAACTTTTCCAGAACTCTGGAAACTAATCAAAGGCTTATACCAAACCAGGGTGTATTTACTTAAGAAAAACAGCTGAATCTCAAAACACCTAGTTTTGCAGCGTTTTTTGTTTGTTTATTTATTTTCTTCTTTTTTGAGACGGAGTCTCGCTGTCTCCCAGGCTGGAGTGCAGTGGCGCAATCTCTGCTCACTGCAAGCTCTGCCTCCCGGGTTCACACCATTCTCCTGCCTCAGCCTCCCGAGTAGCTGGGACTACAGGTGCCCGCTACCACGCCCAGCTAATTTTTTGTATTTTTAGTAGAGACCGGGTTTCACCATGTCAGCCAGGATGGTCTCAATCTCCTGACCTCGTGATCTGCCCGCGTCGGCCTCCCAAAGCTTTGCAGCATTTTAACTTGGCCTAGTCCAATCCCCCACTCTCTAGTTACAAGGTAGTCTTGAAAACCGAGGTAGCTGGTAGAATGGAGCTGGAGCTCTTTCAAAGCCTCATTCCCAAAGAATTGTCATTATTTGACCTGGCTATTGATTCTATGCAAAACCCACTTTCAAGGCTGTCTGTTTAACCTGACTGCGAGCTCCCCAAGTACAAAACTTTTCACAGAGGGCATTTGTCAAAAACAACGACAGGTAAGTGTTTTAAGTTTGAGGCTGCCTGAGATGATGGATGACACTTGGGGGCAAATAAGAGACTAATCAAAAATCTTATGAGGAAAAGCAGGGGAATAAGATTTCCATAGAAACTCTGAAAACCTCTAACATATTCCTGGACTCTACAAGGCCACATGCATAGTAAGACAAAATAGACCTTAAGACAAAATTCATTGCTGGAGAAAAAGGAGGATATTATACAATGATGAAAAGGTCAATCCATCAAGAAATAGCAATTAGAAACATACGTACCTAACAAAAGAATCTCAAAAATGAAGAAAAATGGACAGAACTAAAGGAATAAATAACTCAACAATAATAGCTGGAGACTTCAGAACTCTATTTACAATAATGGAGAGAATAATCAAATGATCAGCAAGGAAGCAGAAGACTTCAGCAGCTCTATAAAACGACTAGACCTAACAGACATCTATAGAACACACCACCCAACAAAAACAGAATATACATTCTTCTCAAGTGCACATGCAGCACATTCCAGGATATGTTCAGTCACAAAACAACTCTCAATAAACTTAAACTAAAACACTAAAATTATACAAACTATGTCCTCTGATCACGTGGAATGAAATTACAAATCAATACAGAAATAAATTCAGAAAATTCACCAGTATATGGAAATTAACAAACTCCTAAATAACCAACGGTTCAAAGAAGAAATCACGAGGACAACTAGGAAACTCAGATGAATGAAAACAAAAATACAATATACCAAAATTTATAGGAGGCAACAAAAGTGGTGCTATGAAGGCCGACATTAAAAAAAGAGATCTCAACTCAATAATCTAACTTTTCACCTTAAGAAAGTGTAAAGAGAAGAGCAAACTAAAACCAAAGCAAGCAGAAGGAAAGAATGAAGAACATACGTAAATGAATAGAAAAATAACAGAAAAATTAACAAATCCAAAAGTTGGATTTGTTTGAAATGAACAATAAAATTGACAAACTTTTAGCTACAGTGACAAAGAAAAAAAGACTCAAATTACGAAAGTCATCTCATACAGGTCTGAGATTTGCTAAAAAAAAGAAAAAGAAAAAGAAAAACAAATTACTAAAATCAGGAATGAAAGCAGAATGTTACTACCAACCTTATAGAAATCAGAATTACTACAAAATACAATGAACAATTATATACCAACAAATGAGAATAACTTAGATGAAATTTAAAATTCCTAGAAAGACACAAACTACTAAAATTGACTCAAAGAAATAGAAAATCTGAACAGACCAAGAGTAAGTAAAGAGACTGAATTAGTAATTCAAAAAACTTACCAGAAAGAAAACCCCAGAGTCAGATTAGGTGTTAGGTGCCTATGTTTCTCATTGGTTTCACTAGTATTTGAGTTTCCTACAGCTGTTGTAACACAAACTTGGTGGCTTAAAACAAAAATCTATTCTCTTCCAGTTCTGGAAGCTAGAAGTCAGAAATCAAGGTGTAAAGTGTCAGCAGGGCCATGCTTCCTTTTGAAGGGTCTAGGGAAGTGTCCTTCCTCCCCTCTTCCTAGCTTCTGGTGGCTCTCGACAATTCTTGGCATTGTTTGGCTTACAGGTGCATCACTCCAATCTCTGCCACCATCTCTTTGGTCTTGTTTTCTGTATCTTTCTTCGTCCTCTCTTCTTCTTATAAGGACATGAGTCAATGGATTTAAGGTACATCCTAATGTAATATGATCTCTCTGTAACTAATCAAATCTGCAAAGACCCTATTTCAAGTAAAGTAACATTCTGTGGTTCTACGTGGACACAGATTTTGGGGAAGCACACTATTCAACTTACTACAACTGGGAAATTCTACCAAATATAAAAGAGAATTAACACCAATCCTTCTCAAACTCTTTCAAAAAATAGAAGAGGAAGGAACATTCCATGTAGCCACTATCACCTCTGTATCAAAACCAGACATCACAAAAAACTATCAATATTCCTTTATGAAAAGAGATGCAAAAATCCTCAAGAAAATATTGGCAAACCAAATCCAGCCATATATAAAAAGGATTATAAATCATAACCAAGTGGAATTTGTCACAGGAATGCCAGCTTGGTTCAACATATGAAAAATCAATGTAATATTTCATATTAACAGTTGGAAGACTCACAATTCATAGTTTCAGAATTTACAACACAAACCTACAGGAATAAAGACAATGTAGTATTAGAATAAGGTCAGATATATAGATCAATGGACAGAATTGACAGTCCAGAAATACACCCATAAGATTACGGTCACCTGATTTTTGACTAAGGTTCCAAAACAATTCACTAGGGGAAAGAATAGTCTTGTCAAAAAATGGTGCTCAGACAAGTGGATATCCGTAAGTACAGAATGAGTTTGGACCCCTATCTCAAATCTCAAATACAAACATTAACTCCGAATTAATCAAATGCCTAAATTTAAGAGCTAAAATTTTAAAGCTCTTAGAAGAAAACATAGGTACACATCTTTGTGACTTTGAATTAGGTCACGGTTTCCTTGACATGACACTTAAAAGTACAAGCAACAAAAGAAAAAAATAGATAAAATGAACTTCAGCAAAATTAGAATGTTTATGCTTCAGAAAACACTGTGAAGAAAGTGATCAGACAACTCACAGAATGGGAAAAATATTTGTGAATCATATCTCTTAATAAGGGTCTAGTATCCAGAATATATAAATAACTTTTACAACTCAATAAAAAGACAAATAGCTATTTTTAAATGGGCAAAAGTTTTGGAAAAAAAGGCATTTCTCCGAAGAAGAATAAATATACAATAAGACATGAAAAGATGTTCATTAGTCATTAAGGAAAGGCAAATCAAAACCACAGTGATACACCCGTTCACACTCACCAGGATGGGTATTATAAAGGCAACAAAATGGGAGAAAATGTGCAAATCATATCCAATAAGGGATTAATATCCAGAATATATAAAACTCAACAACCCAATGTAAAAATGGGAAAGGAAGTAAATAGACAGTTCTCCAGAGAAGAAATACAAATACTCAATAAGCACATGAAAAGATGCTCACCATTACTAGTCAATAGTAAAATGGAAATCAAAATTATACCCATTACGATGGCTATTATCACATTTAAAAAAAAGGAAAATAGGCCAGGCACGGTGGCTCACACCTGTAATCCCAGCACTTTGGGAGGCCGGGGCAGGAGGATTATTTGAGCCCAGGAGTTCGAAAGCAGCCTGGGCAACTTGGCAAGACCTCATCTCTACAGAAAATTAAAAAATTAGCCAGGTGTGGTGGCGCGTGCCTATGGTCCCAGCTACTCAAGAGGCTGTGGAAGGAGGGTTGTTTGAGACCAGGTTGAGGTTGTAGTGAGCCATGTTCATACAACTGCACTCCAGTCTGAGTGACAGAGTGAGACTGTGTCTCAAAAAAATTAAAAACAGTATTGCCAAGGATGTGGGGATGTCAGAACCTTTGTACATCACAGCATTAGTCACAATAACCAAGAGATGGAGACAACCCAAATGTCCATCAACAGATGAATGGATAACCAAAATGTGGTAAATACATAGAATGGAATATTTGAGCTTTACAAAGGAAATTTTCATCATGCTACAATATCAACGAACCATTAAAACGCTATGCTACGCAAAAGAAGCTGGACCAAAAAGAAAAAAAATTATGGTTCCACTTACATGAAGGATCTAGAATAGACAAACTCACAGAGACAGAAAGTAGAATGCGGTTACTAGTGGCTGAGGGGAGGGGGTAATAGGGAGCTATTGTTTAACAGCTTCAGTGTTTCTGTTTGGGATAATGAAAAAGTCCTGGAAATAGATAGTAGTGATGGTTATACAACACTGTGTGAAACTCCTGGCCTCAGCCAATCCTCCCACCTCCGCCTCCCAAAGTGCTGGGATTACAGGCATGAGCCACCATGCCCAACCTACAACACTGTGAATGTACTTAAAGCAACTAAAGTGTGCACTAAAAAATGTCTATAATGGTAAATTTTGTGTTATATATATTTTACAATTAAAAAATACAAAAAAAATTGTAGTTGCTAATAGAAAAGACAGGCAATAACAGATGGAATCCTCACACTACTTGAAGGAGTGGAAAATGGTGTAGCTACCTATGGAAAACAATTTGATAGTTCTTCAAAAAGAAAACAAAGGGAAAACTGGATACCCACATGCAAAACACAGCAGCTAGATCTTTATCTTATACCAATATACAAAAAGTAACTCAAAATGGATTAAAGACCTAAATGTTAGACCCTCAACTATAAAACTCCTAGAAGAAAACAGAAGAAAAGCCTCATGACACTGGACTTGGTAATGATTTCTTGGCTATGACACCAAAGGCACAGGCAACAAAAGAAAAAATAGACAACTGGGACTACATCAAACTTAAAAACTTTTGTGTATCAAAAGATACATTTGTCAAAAGAGTAAAAAAGCAGAAATAAATCATAGAATGGAAGTATTTGCAAATAATGTATCTGAAAAGGGGGTGATATCAAGAACAAATAAAGAATGCTTATAACTCAGGCGGGTGCAGTGGCTCATGCCTGTAAACCCAGCACTTTGGGACGCTGAGGTAGGTGGATCATTTGAAGTCAGGGGTTCGAGACCAGCCTGGCCAACATGGCGAAACCCCATCTCTACTAAAAAGCACAAAAATTAGCCAGGCGTGGTGGCACACGCCTGTAATCCCAGCTGAGGTGGGAAGAGGGCTTGAACCCAGGAGATGGAGATTGCAGTGAGCCGAGATCGCTCCACTGCACTCTGGTCTGGGCGAAAGAGCAAGACTCTGTCTCAAAAAAACAAACAAACGAAAAAGAATGCTTATAACTCAACAACAACAAAAAATCAAATAACTCGAGTACTTGAAATACATTTTTCCAGAGATGATAAAACAAATGGCCAACGAGCATGTGAAAAGATGCTCAACATCACTAATCACCAGAAAAAGCAAATCAAAACCACAGTGAGGTATTATCTCACACTCATCAAGATGGCTACTGTCGAACACCTACACACTCACACAAAGAAAAAATAACAAATGTTGGCAAGAATGTGAGAAATTGGAAGACTTGAGCGCTGTTGGCGAGAATGTAAAATGGTACAACCGCCATGGAAAACAGTATGAGAATTCCTCAAAAAATTAAAAATACAATAACCATGTGATCCACCAATCCTACAAATGGATATACATCCAAAAGAATTGGCCAGGTGTGGTGGCTCATGCCTGTAATCCCAGCACTTTGGGAGGCCGAGGCAAGTGGATCACCTGAGGTCAGGAGTTCGAGACCAGCCTGACCAATATGGTGAAACCCTGTCTCTACTAAAAAAAAAAAAATACAAAAATTAGCCGGGCATGGTGGTGTGCACCTGTAGTCCCAGCCACTCGGTAGGCTGAGACAGAATTGCTTGAACCTGGGAGGTAGAGCTTGCAGTGAGCTGAGATCACACCACTGCACTCCAGCCCGCGCGACAGAGTGAGATTCCATCTCAAAAAATAGAATTGAATGCATGGTCGGTCTCAAAGAGATATTTGCACACCCATTTTCATAGCAGCATTATTCACAATAGCAAGAGGTAGAAATAACTCAAATGTCCATCAATAGGTGAATGGATAAACAAAATGTGATATACACACAAAATAAGGTATTATTCAGCCTTAAAAAAGGAAGTAAATACTGTCACGTGCTCCAACATGGATAAACCTTGTGGACATCATGAAATAAGCCAGTCCAAAACACCAAGTATTTCATGATTCTACTTGTATGAGGTATCTAAAGTAGCCAAATGCATAGAAAAAGGAAGCAGAATGGTGGCCATCAAGGGATGAAGGGAGGAGAAGAAGGGGACGTATTGTTTAACGAGTAGAGCTTCAGATCCGCAAAACGAAAAAGTTCTAGAGATTGGTTTTACAAAAATGTGAATATACTGAACTCTATTGAACCATATGCTTAAAAATGATTAAGATGGTACATTTCATGTTTTGTTTTGTTTTTTTTTACAATTAAAAAAAAAAAAACAGTTACCATATGACCCAGCAATTCCATTCCTGGCTATACATACTGAGAAATGAAAACATGTGTCCAACAAAAATGTGCACATGGAGGTTCATAGCACCATTATTAATAGCTGAAGAATGGAAGCAACTCAAATGCCCATCAACTGATGAAGGAATAAACAAATGTAATATATCCATACACTGGAATATTATTTGGCCATAAAAAGAAACAGAAGTACTGATGATATATACTGCAACACGAGTGAACCTTAAAAACATTATGCTAAGTGAAAGAAACAGACACAAAAGGCCACATATTATGTGACTTGATGTATACGAAATCTCCAGAAGAGGAAAGTCCCTAGAGAAAGCAGGTTGATGGCTGCCTAAGGCTGAGGGGAAGGAGGGAAGGAGGGAATGGGGGAGTGACTGCTAATGGGAATGGGGTTTCTTTCTGGGATAATGGAAAGGCCCTGGGATTAGATGATGATGATAGTTGCACAGCCTTTTAAATATAATAAAAACCATGAATTTACTTTGGCTTTCTATTTTTATTTATTATTATTTTTAGAGAGATGTGGGGGGTCTCACTATGTTGCCCAGGCTGGTCTAGACTCAAACAATCCTCTGACCTCGGCCTCCTAAGTGCCAGGCCTCCCAAGTGGTAGGATTACAAGTATGGGCCACCACACTCAGCCAACTGTACATTTTAAATCAGTGGTCTCCAACCTTTTTGGCACCAAGGACCGGTTTTGTGTTAGACAATTTTTCCATAGACCAGGAGTGGGGGGATGGTTTCAGAATGATTCAAGTGCATTACATTTATTCTGCACTTTATTTCTATTATATCATAATATATAATGAAGTAATTACACAACTTCTCATAATGTAGAATCAGTGGGAACCCTGAGCTTGTTTTCCTGCAACCAGACAGTCCCGTCTGGGTATGATGGGAGACAGTAACAGATCATCAGGCATTAGATTCTCATAAGGAGTACGCAACCTAGATCCCAGCCTGGCCAACATGGCAAAACCCTGTCTCTACTGAAAATACAAAAGTTACCCAGGTGTGATGACAGGTGCCTGTAATCCCAGCTACTTGGGAGGCTAAGGCAGGAGAATCACTTGAATCCGGGAGGTAGAGATTGCAGTGAGCCAAGATCACGCCACTACACTCTAGCCTGGGTGACAGAGCAAGACTCTGTCTCAAAAACAAAAACAAAACAAAACAAAAAAACAAAAAAAACCCCACAAATGAAGTTTCACTTGTTCCCCTGCCGCTCACCTCCTGCTCTGCAGCCCGGTTCTGGTACCAGTCCCTTGCCCAGGGCTGGGAACCCCTGCTTTAAATGGTGAATTTTATATGTGAATTATATCTTAATTTTTAAAAAGGCAGATGCACTGATTTGGAAAGCACTACTTGGTTCAATGACCTCAGGTTATCTTCCTCCTCAGCCCGAGAAAGGTAGTAAAACCCTTTTTCTCATTTTCCTATAAAGGACTTACCATACCACTTGGGGTCTAAAAGCTATTCACAGATCCCCTCTCTTTCTGGGTGGGCCAATTCACCCCTCCAAAGCTCCTTTATCTGAAGGGGCTACTATACCAACCCAGACCTGGCCAGTCCAGACACTGACAAGCAAGTACATCCACAGCAGCCAAAGAACTAGGCTCAAGCCATCCTTACCTCAGGTTCTCTGGGAACCAGGCAGGTGCAAAGATCAACCTGTTGGCCTCACACAGTGGCTATCATTTCTTTTCCTAGGCAGTATCCACCAAACTAATTAAGGACTGGGTCCACAGCTACCTGGAATCAAGAAGAAACCCAGAGAGACTGTCCATCTTCCATCCTCCCACTGGGATAGAGACAGAAAGTTTGAAACTAATATGGGTAAACAGAAAGGGCAAATTCACAATGAGGGAGGCAAAGGCCCTTATAATTGCTAACCACAAAAAAGGATTGTTATTTCTCTGTACTCTCCCTGCAGATGAGAACATCTAACCTCCCCTGTGGGCAACTTTTAGAAATCAATCTGATGTATTTATACTCTATACATTGTTGGAGGACATTTAAAATGGTACACAACTTCTTTTAAGACAACTTTGCAATACACAAAATTTTAAATGTACATATTCTTTGACCCAGCAATTCTATTTCCAGTAACTTATCCTAAAAATATACTTGTACAAGGTACAGAGGTCTATATATAAGGCATTTCACTGTAGTAATATTCATAGAAGCAGAAGACTGAAAACAACCTAAATATCAGTTAATAAAAGATTTGTTAAATAATACTCATTCACATGGAATACCATAATGCCATTAAAAAGAATATGCTGGCCAGGCACAGTGGTTCACACCTGTAATCCCAGCAATTTGGGAGGCCAAGGCAGGAGGATCACTTGAGCCCAGGAGCTCAAGACCAGCCTTGGGAGGTTGAGGCTACAGTGAGCCGTGATCATGCCACTGCACTCCAGCCTGAGTGACAAGGGACACGCTGTCTCAAAACAAACCAAAACAAACAAAAAAGCCTGATGTGCTGGTAATTTCCATTTATCAATCCAGGTGCTGGTTACATGGATGTGCTCAGCTTGTGAAAATTAATTAGTTGAGTTGTACATCTGACATATTCACATTCTTCTATGTATATTATACCTCAATAAAATATTAAAAAGAATGTAACAGACCTACTTGTATTGATATAGAATGTTCTTTAAAATATTAAGTGAAAAAAATCATGGTGCAGAAGAGTATGTATTGCATGTTACTATTTTTGTGTTAAACCACAGATTGATATAAATGCCTATATATAAATAGATGTTTTGGAAGAACACACAAGTAACTAAACATGCAATGGTTATTATGGGAAAGGAAAAGTGCAGAACTGGAAGTTCAGAGTGAGAGAAAGACTTATTTTTCACTTTATGTATCCTCTATTCCAATTTTCATCTGCTACCATCCATATTTATTCATTTTACAATGACAAAATCTAGTCTAGGCAGTCAAAAAGGGCTCCCTTTCCTCCCTGGGGGTAGGCTGCTACTTTGGAACAATTTGCTGCAATTTGTGCTGTGAATCAGCACCCAGATACTTGATAGGGGGAGGCAGTGTGGTTTATCAGAAAGGTAATTAATGGTGGTTTGCTATTCTAGAAAAGTGAAAGGACATAATAAAAACCCTATTCTTTGATATATGAAGTGGATTTGATTCCCGAATCCACCCAGTTCTAGCTGTGTGATTGCAGTTACTTGGCCGTTCCTTGCCCCATCTGAGAAATGAGGATAACAGGGTTCTTATGATGATTAATAATAATAGAAATGCATGTAAAACCCATAGCATGATACTTGAAGTGTGGTTGGCACTCAAGGATTAATTTTGCTATTCTTCTACAAAAATAACTTGTTTGCAGACTGGGAAGTCAGGAGTTACAGAAAAACAGTGACTGATTCTGATTAAAAGGTAAAGATGGGCTATAAGACCAAGGAAAACATTGCCTTACCAGCAACATCAGGAATAGGTAAGGAGGCCTTAGTCTGGGAAGACAGCTCAAAACCTTGAAAAGGTACAAGGAGAGAGAGAACTGAAATGAAAAAGAATAAGCCTGGCAGAAACAGAACAGCAAAGAAAAAAGAATAGACTTTAGAAGTTGGGGCAAGGGGTCAAAGACTGGAGAGTAGTAGTGACTAAGCTTTGGAGCTGACAAAAAATACACTAGTAGAGGAACTAGGGCACAGTTTTCTTGAGATCTCTCTCCCTATCCTTTTCTGTCCTTGCTCCTTCTTGATCAAAAATAATAATTTAGCTGATTCTTTCCTGTGGCTTTACCTGAATCTCAATACAGTAAAGTCAGCATTCTCTTGAACTAACAGGAAAACCTGGCAAGTGCCTCAAAGACAACCCTGAAAGCTAGAAAGGGAGGAGAAAATATTCTCTCTGGGGGTTGCCTGGGGACCTCTAGGAGAGGCTTAAAAGGCTGACAGATCAGGGCAACAGAACAGAAAATTAGGTGAAATATAAAAGCACCAGGGATGACAAATTTAAGTTTGAAGAATGCCACGTTATACTCCCCGCTTGCCCCACAAATACCCAGTGGGCTTATAAACACTTTTTCAGAGCAATATGAAGCCTGGGGAGATTATTTCTGTGTAATAAAAATTAAGACCAAAAAAAAATCCCCAAACAAACCAAAAAAAAAGGATTAAAACAAGTTTCCTAGCATAGCTTTAAAAAGGGATTTGCACAGACAGATTGAGACAGAACAGTCAAAAACTACAGACTCGCCGGGCGCGGTGGCTCACGCCTGTAATCCCAGCACTTTGGGAGGCCGAGGCAGGTGGATCACGAGGTCAGAAGATCTAGACCATCCTGGCTAACGCGGTGAAACCCCGTCTCTACTAAAAATACAAAAAAATTAGCCGGGCGTGGTGGCGGGCGCTTATAGTCCCAGCTACTCCGGAGGCTGAGGAAGGAGAATGGCGTGAACCCAGGAGGCGGAGCTTGCCGTGAGCAGAGATCACGCCACTGCACTCCAGCCTGGGTGACAGAGCAAGACTCCATCTCAAAAAAAAACAAAAAACAAAAAAAACTACAGACTCCAAACCTGGCATCAGCTGTAAGAAAGGGAGGTTTTTGTTGTTGTTGTTTTGAGACAGAGTCTCACTCTACTGCCCAGGCTGGAGGGCAATGGCATGATCTCGGCTCACTGCAACCTCTGCCTCCCAAGTTCAAGCGATTCTCCTGCCTCAGCCTCCCAAGTAGCTGGGATTATAGGCATGCACCACCACGTCCAGCTAATTTTGTATTTTTAGTAGAGATGGGGTTTCACCATGTTGGCCAGGCTGGTCTCCAACTCCTGACCTCAGGTGATCCACCTCCCAAAAGTGCTCCCAAAGTGCTGGGATTACAGACATGAGCCACTGCACCCAGCTAGAAAGGGGTTTTTTACCTCACCACCAGATGCCACCTTAACAATAAAATAAATTATGGGTATGCCTTACAATCTGACTGTTCTTACCTATACCTAGGAACCAAAGAGACATGGATAAATTTGAGATACCCCTCATTCTCTGAAACTCAGAAACTATGTATATTTGGATTAACACTTTACCGTCTGAACTTACTGTATCCAAAATCTTTCCATCCAAATTCAAGAGCTCAACAGATTCAACAGCAAGGAATACTTACATGAAGTGCTTGGTGTAGCAGTGAGAAATCTTTAACCGACTAGAGCTTTCATGCTGCCATTGTCTAGGTATGAATACTACAAAGCAGAGAGGCACACTGGTCTCACAAAGCTTTAAAAACTCTCTAGGTCAAACTTGTCAAGTTCTTTCAAAATATAAAACGAAAAAAAAAAAAAAACCCATTCGGAAAACATCTCCAATCCAAGGAAAGAAAGTGGGACGGAGTAGACCTGTCACCCCATAAATCTATCACTGATTAAAACCAGAAGCTGAGCCAACTTCACTTTGCAGTCTACAAGAAGCAATCAGGAGTGCTCAGCAAGGAAAGCTGGACTAATTGGCACCCCAGGAAGACAAGACATACTAAATAAACAGTTTATTCTTGAGACTCTCATATATAGGTAATTGATTAAGCACCACTTACAGACATTGTAAAGCTAGAATCACTATTACTAGAATAATTATTTCCTACAAGAAAAGTCTGAGGTGACATAAGACAGTTCAAATGGCATTTCCTGAGGTTAAAGTCACTTGGATAATCTAACAATAAAGATTTAAGACCTGCAGCATGACCATTCACATTTATGTTGTTCAAAGCAGCTTACATTCAAGTTGCAAGACAGATCACAAGCATCTCTCTCCACTGCTACGCTCTTCATGCCAAATGGCTGATTTGATTTCAAAAAAGAAAAAGACTAGGGGGAAAGAATTCTGATTTTTAATTACCTCTAGCTTCTTTGAAGAAAGTATTCACCAGCATGAGAAAAGGTTTTAAACTCTGATGCTAGGCTTCTTCATATGTTACGTGGCATAAAATCATGACCACCTTCGAAGAATGTGAGGTATAAACTAATAGTGAAATGCTTTGAAAATAGTGAAGGCAAAACCTTGCCACCCTAAAGAAATCTTAATTTCGTTACTTTTTTTTTTTTTTTGAGACAGAGTCTCGCTCTGTCGTCCAGGCTGGAGTGCAGTGGCGCGATCTTAGCTCACTGCAACCTCTGCCTTCCAGGTTCAAGCAATTCTGCTTCAGCCTCCCTAGTAGCTGGGATTAACAGGCGTGCACCACCACGCCCAGCTAATTTTTTGTATTTTTAGTAGAGATGGGGTTTCACCGTGTTGGCCAGGCTGGTCTCTGACTCCTGACCTCAGGTGATCCGCCTGCCTCGGCCTCCCAAAGTGCTGGGATTACAGGCGTAAGCCACTGCACCCAGCCTCATTACTTTCATAAAAGAAGCAAGCAAACAAAATACATTAATCTAGTGGAAACAGATGTGCTACTAAAGAGCTATCTTTGAAGTAATCATTTTAAGATGTCACTGACCTATCAATTCTATGGTCTTAGTTATGGCAACACTGAAAAATCTCAATCCCTTGGTTAAGATTCCATTCAACATTCATTCACTCAACAGATTGTTTTAACTGAGTGCCCTTACTGTGTACATGATATATGCTAGGTGCTGTCACAAAATGAAAGATGTCATTGTTGTCCTCCAGATGCTTATACTGCCCTCAAGGATGTTACACATACAATTACATAAGGCACACTGCATTATCAATGATAAAAACTGCAATGAGTTCAGAAAAAAAGAAAGCACTTCCTAAAGGAAGCAATGTCTGAACCATAAGCCTGAAAGCTGCATCGGGTTCCAATAAAGTCAGAAAAATTAAGCCTTCCAGAGAGAATAAACAGTTTGAATGAAGAAAGATAAACATCCTTTCTCCACTTAAGTACGAAAATTAAGAGTACAAAATAAGTCTTAAATGCTTATTTAAGTCTAATCAATTAGACTTTAAGTCTAATCAAATTTGAGCAAAAGCAATATTTTGCAATTCTCTAGAAATAATTTTTTCTTTTCTATGCAATCGTTAAAAAACTTAAAAAACATTTTTTTTGTTTTTGAGAGTCTCATCTGTCACCCAGGTTGGAGTGTAATAGTAGGACCAGAGCTCACTGCAACCTCTGCCTCCCAGGCTCAAAATTCTCCTGCTTCAGCCTCCCAAGTAGCTGGGACCCCAGGCACGCACCACCACACCTGGCTAATTTTTTGTATCTTTGGTAGAGATGGGGTTTCGTCATGTTGCCCGAGCTGGCCTCGAACTCCTGAGCTCAAGGAATCCGCCCACCTTGGCCTCCCAAAGTTCTGGGATTACAGGCATGAGCCACTCTTCCTGGCAAAAATCTATTTTCAAGTTTCTCAAATAACTGACTCCATGAAATACTGCAGAGGTGTTACCTTGAAGAGCCAAATCTGTCTTTCCATAACAATTTACAAAGAAAAAAAGTTATCATGGTGACATGCATGTCATGCTTACATTTAAACGGGGTTTTATAAATAGCATGGGGGAGAAGAGTGAAAACTGGTTTTCGAATGGACAGACTTGGGTTTTGAAACTCAGCTCTATTGCTTACTAGCAGTTTGACTTTCAAAAGTTCCTTCTCTGAAAGCCGGTTTCCTTATCTGTAAAAAGGGAAACAACTACTCTGTAAGCAACTCCAAGTAGGGACAGAATGTGTATTACAGCATCCTGAATATAGAAGGTACTTAATGTTTCCATTAGTTTCTTTAATAAGGGAAGTAATAATAAGCTATTCCACAAGCTGGAATTCTACAACAAAACTGATCAATCAGTATCATACTAAATCAAAATTAGAAAGTAACTGACCCAGAGCATCATGTAAACCTTTATACCTCACCACTTTATATACTATTACATTAGCCTATCGGTACAGAGACTGTCTTCTAAACCACTGGTGAGCATGGTACAAGAGCCATTGCTTGTGACATACTGTACCTTTTGGTTTGATTTCTCTTCCCTTGAATGGTTAAAACGTGTAAGCTAACACAAACCTGTCACAGTCCGCTGGCCATCACTTAGGTTATTCCACCACTTGTTAATCTAAAACAGACGGAAAATTGCATCACCACATGTGAGAAATTTCAGGCTACAAAAACGAAAAACCAGAAGAAAATGCCTCGCACATAAGAGGAATTCCTCTTCTGCAAAAATCACTGGTGGTCACAGACATAATATACGTGGTAGAGTGGAAAAGGCACGTGTTTTATAGTCAGGCAGCCCACATTCTCCACACAGAACCAACCACTGGATAGCTCTGGAACCGCAGACAATTATTTCTAAACTTCAGTTTCTTGACACATGAAATGGGACAATAATAGGTACCCAGCAGTGTTATCACAAGGAATAACAATAATGTAAAGCCCCTAGCACACTCGCAGATACAGACAGGTACCAAGGAAGTGATTATTCATAACAAGGTCTTATGTTTTAAAATTCTGAGAATATTGTCTACTAAATTGCACTTTTTTAAAGATATAGTAATGGTACTGGAGTGTAATAAAAAGAGGATAATTTTTCAGGGATACATGTTGAAAATGTTATGCATGAAATACGTCTAGAATTTGCTTTACAATAATACAAGGGTGGAAAGGGAAGGGAAAAAAAGGGAAATAGATGAAAAAAAAAATTGGCCCTGTCTTGGGGAACACTGAAGCTGGACGATAATGATTCATCATACTATTCTCTCTACACTTGTATCTGCTTGAAATTTTCCATGATTAAAGTTTTAAAATAAAAAATATATTCTAACTATGAAATTGAACCAGATTTTGTTATTAAAAGAAAAAATCCAAGGTAAAAGAAACTACAGATTAGTATGTATAATTCCATTTCTTTTCTTTTTTTTTTTTTCTTTTTAAGAGACAGGGTCCCCCTGTGTTGCCAAGGCTGGTCTTGAACTCCTGGGCTGAAGCAATCCTCCCACCTCAGTCTCCCAAGGTGCTGGGATTACAGATGTGAGCCGCCCCAGCCGATTCCATTTCTATAATTATAATCGCACTGTGTATGAACTCCCAGAACTTCATGTATAGTGGCACGAAAGGGGTTCCCAGGACTTTCATGCTTCCATGTTAAATTTACATATTGTTTCAAACTTCTTTTATGG
Source organism: Pan troglodytes (assembly GCF_028858775.2). NCBI lineage: Eukaryota > Metazoa > Chordata > Mammalia > Primates > Hominidae > Pan > Pan troglodytes. The sequence goes on from NC_086015.1 coordinate 187,045,190, forward strand.
GCATAGGTTTTATACATTAAACTTATCATTTAATTATATTATAAACAAATCAATCTTTAAATGAAGATTATGTATACTGTTTGTATCATTTTTCACCATTCTCAAGAACCATTTGGGTACATTTGGATATCAAAACTTCATGTGCAGACATGTGCTGGAAACCTATAGCTTTGTAAGAGATCCAGGATAATGGAATAGGTCAGTTTTACTATCTTCTCAAACACATTGACTGAACAGATGCCGATGGCTAGTTATTGTCATTTTCACCTGCAAATATTATCCACTGTTCTGGCATAAAGCCTCTCTAACACAGATAGGGCTCATGCTTCTTGCATGTGCCCATGGGAAAACAAGGAGGAATGAATCCCTTTCCCTACTTAGAGAAAACTCAAAACATCGTTAGCAAAAAGAAAATGCATGGCTTCCTTCTCAGGCTCTTGCTGGCCAGGATCACACTGTTCCAAGGAAGGGGAAAAGTAAAGAAGATATCAACCTACTCTCCAGATTGGAAGGGCAATGTGTCATAAAAAAAACAGAAGTGCTTGAAAACCAAATGGGCCTGAAACCACATATTAACTAAAATCTCAGTGTTCAATATGTATTGGTGAATAAAAGAAATAAAATATTGGCTGGGCTCGGTGGCTCATGCCTGTAATCCCAGCACTTTCGGAGGCCGAGGTGGGCAGATCACGAGGTCAGGAGATCGAGACCATCCTGGCTAACACGGTGAAACCCCGTCTCTACCAAAAATACAAAAAATTAGCCGGGCGTGGTGGTGGGCACCTGTAGTCCCAGCTACTCGGGAGGCTGAGGCAGGAGAATGGCGTGAACCCGGGAGGCGGAGCTTGCAGTGAGCAGAGATCGCGCCACTGCACTCCAGCCTGGGCAACGAGCGAGACTCTGTCTCAAAAGGAAAAAATAAAATAAAATAAAATACATGTTTTATCTAAAAGCAAACATTTTTAAGAAATCAGTTAAGAAAGAGGGCCATCGACTTGCATATAAAGTAAATGAAAAGCTCTAAAAGCTCCATATTTCTTTTTTTTTTTTTTCCCCATATTTCATCTCGAGCACAGTTAGAGACACTCAACAGCAGGTATTTACCACAGGTGTGTAAATATCATGTCACTGAGAAACGTTTAAAACTCCTCTTGGGGCCAGGCACAGTGGCTCACACTTGTGAAATTCCAGCACTTTGGGAGGCCAAGGTGGGAGATCACTTGAGGCCAGGAGTTTGAGACCAGCCTGGGCAACAAAGTGAGACTCCTGTCTCCACAAAAAATGAAATAATTGGCCCAGGATAGTGGCACATGCCTGTAGTCCCAGCTACTCAGGAGACTGAGGCGGGAGGACTGCTCAAGCCCAGGAGTTTGAGGCTTCAGTAAGCTATGATCCCATTACTGCACTGAGGCCTAGGTGACAGAGTGGGACACTGTCTCTTAGAAAAAAAAAAAAAAAATCACTTGCTAGCTCTATCCCTACGGCATGTATATTTTGAAAAATTCCCTGCAGTTCAAATACGTACTCTAAAGCCAGGGTCCCCAACACCCCGGCTGCTGACCACTAGTGGTCCGTGGCCTGTTAGGAACTGGGCCACACAGCAGGAGGTGAGCAGTGGGAGAGCATTACCACCAGAGCTCTCCCTCCTGTCAGATCAGTGGCTGCATAAGATTCTCACATGAATGCAAACCCTACTGTGAGGTGCACATGCGAGGGATCTAGGTGGCACGCTCCTTATGAGAATCTAATGCCTGATGATCTGAGGTGGAACAGTTTCATCCCATAACCATCTGCCCCCCTGCAACCCCGACCTGTGGAAAAATTGTCTTGCACAAAACCAGTCCCTGGTACCAAAAAGGCTGGTGACTGCTGCTCTAAAGCAATCCATCAAGGTGATCCAAGTAAAACAGTGGCCTTTAAACTTTAGTAGAGCTGAGATCCACTGAGATCCTTAAACTTTAGTAGAGCTGAGACATCCTCCACGCAGAAGCATTAACAACTATTAACAGTAATTTCTTTTTCTTTTTTTTTTTTTTGAGACGAGTTCTCACTCTGTCGCCCAGGCTGGAGTGCAGTGGCACAATCTCGTCTCACTGCAACCTCTGCTTCTTGGGTTCAGGCGATTCTCCTGCCTCAGCTTCCTGAGTAGCTGGGGCCACAGGCATGCACCACCAAGCCTGGCTAATTTTTGTATTTTCAGTAGAGATGGGATTTCACTATGTTGGCCAGGCTGGTCTCCAGCTCCTGACTGCCTTGGCCTCCCAAAGTGCTAGGATTATAGACTTGAGCCGCTGTGCCCGGCCAACGTTAACATTTTTAACAACTATCCGTGGTGATTTTTGATGCATGTGGGTAGAGGGACAGAATTCTGGAACACTGTTAAGTACAACACCAGATATATAAAACAGTAATCAATACTTACTGTGAAGAATATTAAGTGCACTGACTTGACATCCATTAATCTGATGTTGCCATTAACTAAAAGCACTTCATAAATAACCAGGCTTCAAAACTTGGGATTACTAGTAGAGTAACTACGGTCAACTATAATCTATAGTATATTTCAAAATAGCTAGTGGAGAACAATTCAAATATACCTAGCATAAAGATAAATGTTTAAGGTGATAGATATTCAATTACTCAGATTTCATTATTACACATTATGTGAATGCATCATGTACACTGAAAACACGTGCATCTATTAAGTATCAGTTTTTTAAAACCGTGATTAACTAGAAGAAAGAAAGCAGTGTTTATCTTTACCTCCTTTCTGAAGTCTCCTTCTTTTTGTGGTCTTATGCTATCCAACCAATCAGCTTTTATACCATCAAAATAACTCTGGACCCTGGATTTCAGTGATTCATATTGCCAAATAGCAGCTGATCCAAATGCACAGCCTGTAAACTATATAAAATTAGATATATTACAAAATAGATTTAAGAGGGAAATAGATCTATACATTATTTCCAAGGAGAATTCTTCACTGTCATTGCTTTTTACAAACCAACAGAAGGGAATACTTGGCACAGTGAAACCTAATAAGTGAAAAGGGCTTTTTTTTTTCTTTTTGAGATGGAGTTTCACTCTTGTCTCCCAGGCTAGACTGTAATGGTGCGATATGGGCTCACTGCAACCTCTGCCTGCCAGGTTCAAGTGATTCTCCTGCCTCAGCCTCTAGAGTAGCTAGGATTACAGGTACCTGCCTCCAGGCCCGGCTAATTTTTGTATTTTTAGTAGAGACGGGGTTTCATCATGTTGGCCAGAGGGGTCTCGAACTCCTGACCTCAGGTGATCCACCCACCTTGGCCTCCAGTGCTGGGATTACAGGCGTGAGCCACTGTGCCTGGCCAAAGAGGACATTTTATTGTTTCCCATTGTATTAACTTCACAATACCCTGGGGCCTGTTTCCAGCTATAAATCCTCAAATAAAACTGAAAATACCAACTTAGCACCGCTTGAAATGCTGTACCAAACAAGGCCCATATGTTTATTCTCTAGGGCTTACATAAGTAAGCCAGAATTTAATAATAAAAGCAATTTTTAAGTTCAGACTCTAGGCCGGGCGCAGTGGCTCACTCCTGTAATCCCAGAACTTTGGGAGGCCAAGGCGGGTGGATCATGAGGTCAGGAGATCAAGACCATCCTGGCTAACAAGGTGAAACCCCGTCTCTACTAAAAATACAAAAAATTAGCCAGGCGTGGTGGCCAGCGCCTACAGTCCCAGCTACTTGGGAAGCTGAGGCAGGAGAATGGTGTGAACCCAGGAGGCGGAGCTTGCAGTGAGCCGAGATCGCGCCACTGCACTCCAACCTGGGCGACTGAGTGAGATTCCGTCTCAAAAAAAAAAAAAAAAAAATTCAGACTCTATAATTAGAATTCATGAGCCCAGCTCCTTTTGATCCCCCCTCCACCTGTCCTTACTTTAAGGGAGCCCAAATGGGACAAAGTACTTTAACACTGCATTTGTAGCAAGGTAGGTAACTCCTAGCAAAGTGAGCTCTTACCCCAACAGTAAAAAATAAAGGTTTTATGAGACTCCTTATAGGATAGGGAGAAGGATAAAAGACTGTTTCTTCCACAGGAGGAATCAAAGCACTTCTCTTATATGCTTCACCACTTGTCCCTGTGTCTGATCTTCGAGGTTCAACCTTCCTGGGTGCTTTTCTGAATCCGCATTTTTGTTGAATAAAGAAGTTAAACCTATGGGGCAAAAATAACAGATTAGAAACACAGTGGCGTCTTGCAAACATCAACTTCTATGAGCCTCCACTTGGCCTGCATCATCACCATCTCAATTTATTCTCACTCTACAGTCCAAAAACAGCCAAGACTCCTACTCTCAGACAGAATTCAGTCACAAAATTCAACCTTTCTGGAAAAGGTGACACACAAACTACAGCAACTTCAGAGGATACTACTTTGGGCTATTACTTTCTATCAGTCAACAAAATAATTTGTACCCATCCTCTACACAGAAAGAATCTGAAGACCTGGTAAAAAGCTAGAGAACTCTAAATCGTCAGTTTCTTTTTTTTTTTTTTTTTTTTTCCCGAGACAGGGTCTCCCTCCCTCTGTCGCCCAGGCTAGAGTATGATTACTCCCTCCCTCTGTCGCTCAGTGGTACGATCATGGCTCACTGCAGCCTCCACGTCTCAGGCTCAAGCGATCCTCCTGCCTCAGCCTCCCAAGTAGCTGGGACTACAAGTGTAGGCTACCACATTGTTAATTTTTGTACCTTTTGTAGAGATGGGGTTCTGCCATGTTGCCCAAGCTAGTCTCGAACACTTGGGCTCACACAATCCTCCTGCCATGGCTTCCCAAGGTGCTAGGACTACAGGCATGAGCCATGGTGCCCCACCAGTTGTCAGTTTCAGTCAGAATGACTTCTGGTTTTTTGTTTAAAGTTTGGTCAATTTCTGGAACAAATATTTAAATGTATTGTCCTTGAAGCCACTCCAAATTCAATAATTATTTTCTTTTCTAAGTATTGCCCATTATAAATTAAAACACTCCTCTCACCTCTCCCCTTTATTTCACTGTTTTGGGGACATCCACCAAATTATTTGTGAGCTGTTACCCCAACAGTAAAAAAAAATTTTGTTGAGTCTTTACAGCTTGACCTCCTCAAAATATCTGACACTACTGATCATGCCTCCTAGTCCTAGCTTCTGTAACAGCACTTCCTACTCTTCAAATTCATCTTTAACTCCCGGTATCTTCCCCTTTTCCTCTACCCCATTCAAACTCAACCCATATAAATTCTTGAAACAGTCTTCTTTTTCTTTTGTAAAACTGTAACTTTCCCAGGTCACAAAGTAAAGATCCCTTTCTGTTTGTACCCTGAACATATTATCCCTTCTTATTATTATTTTGAGACAGAGTCTTATTCTGCCACCCAGGCTGGAGTACAATGACATAATCTTGGCTCACTGCAACCTCTGCCTCCCAGATGCAAGTGATTCTCCTGCCTCAGCGTCCCTAGTAGCTGGGATTATAGGCACCCACCACCACACCTGGCTAATTTTTGTATTTTTAGTAGATATGGGGTTTCACCATGTTGGTCAGGCTGGTCTCGAACTCCTGACCTCAGGTGATCCACCCGCGTTGGCCTCCCAAAGCGGGATTACAGGCATGAGCCACTGCGCCTAGCTATCCCTTATTATTATAAGGGATAATAATGTATATTATTATTATTAAGGGATATTATAATATCCCTTCTAGAAGGGTAGGTCTTTTGTCTTTGTATCCCAGCCCCTAAAACAAGCTATTTGGTTGAATTTTTGTGACCTGAATGACTTCTAAGCACATAAATGATTCAAATTTATTTTAGTCCTAACCTGAACTTTCTACTCCAGTATTTCCAACTCTATACTGAATAATGCTACTTGGATATGCTCCCCATTACTTTAAAACCAGTATATTCAAAATAGAATTAACTCATTCTCCTCTACAAACACCTCCATTTTCTGACGTACTCTTTCAATAAGACCAGAGTTCTCTCAGTTACTGAGGTTAAAAATCTAGGCTGGGGGCCGGGCACAGTGGCTCACGCCTGTAATCCCAGCACTTTGGGAGGCTGAGGCAGGTGGATCACGAGGTCAGGAGTTTGAGACCAGCCTGGCCAATATGGTGAAACCTCGTCTCCACTAAAAATACAAAAATTAGCCGGGTGTGGTGGTGCACACCTGTAGAGTCCCAGCTACTCGGGAGGCTGAGGCAGAAGAATCGCGTGAACCTGGGAGGCAGAGGTTGCAGTGAGCCGAGACTGTGCCACTGCATTCCAGCCTGGGAGACAAAGCGAGACTCCATCTCAAAAAAAAAAAAAAAAAAAAAAAAAAATCTAGGCTGGGCACAGCGACTCACACCTGTAATCCCAGCATTTTGGGAGGCCGAGGCAGGCAGATCACCTAAGGTCAGGAGTTCAAGACCAGTCTGGCCAACACTGGGAAACCCTGTCTCTACTAAGAATACAAAAATTAGCTGGGCGTGATGGTGTACACCTGTAATCTCAGCTACTCGCGAGGCTGACGCACGAGAAGTGCTTGAACCCGGGAAGTGGAGGTTGCAGTGAGCCAAGATCACACCACTGCACTCCAGCATAGGTGACAGAGTAAGACCCTGTCTCAAAAAAAAAAAAAAAAAAAATCTAGAAGTCATTTTGGAGTTATCTTTCCTTTATTCTTATTCAATTAAAAGCCAACTCTATCAAAAATACTTTTAAAATTCCTAGTCTAGTCCCTTATCTCATGCCTGGATCATGGCAACACTTTCCTTAACTTCAAACACTTTAACCTGTTGCATGTTCTTCTGGCCTCACATTGCTTTTCCTCAACATTCTATAGTTTCTCAAATGTCCCTCACAGGGCCAAAAATCTCTTCCTAATTCTAATGCAACTCCTTAGCTCATCCCTTCTGGCCTGGAATACGCCACCATTTCCTAGCAGATCTCCTTGCTTCCAGTACTGCCCCACTCCAAGTGCATCCTTCACATTGTATTAAGCACAAATGTAATGTTCCCTTGCTTTAAACCCCACAATAACTTTTCATCACCCCATCAAACTCAGCACACATCCCTTCAATCCGACCCCTTCCTCTCTCGCCACTTCCTCCCTCTGCCACCTCAAATCCTCTCTATACCTGTTATACTGACTTTCTTGCAGTTCCTATGATCTGCTTTGCTCTCTTAACTACGACAATGCTACTCATATTTTGGTATATACTTCCCTTTAACTTTTTTGGGCCCTTCAGATTTCAGTTAATATACCTCCTCCTCCAGGAAGTCTTCCCTAGCTGCCCCAGGCTGGGTACTTCTCTCCTTTGCACTTCTAGAGTTCCAAAGCAGTTTTTTAATACTTATCTCCACTACTGCCCACGCCCCCATTAGATTACAGTTTTATATTCATTATATCTCTATCACCAAGTCTAGTCCCTAATAAAAGGTCAATAATTATCTGTCAGAATAAAAAAGGGATCAAAAAATGATTAAGCTTTATTCTGAGTAACTCAAAGTAAGATGGTACTATACTCAAAGTAAGGTGGTACTATACTCAAAGTAAGGTAGTACTATACTGAAAGTAAGGTGGTACTATTCTCAAAGTAAGGTGGTACTATACTCAAAGTAAGGTGGTACTATTCAATAAGATAAGGAAAATTGGAAGCCTCAAAATAGGCAACTGGGAGGTAAGAGACGAACAATTCCAGCTGGGGTACTGTTTAAAATGCTTGCAGTCATGGCAGCTTCATTCCTCTAGCTAAAAACTGAAACTTAAATTTCCATTAACAGGAGAAATTCTGTGGTATATTCATATAATGGAATATTACACTTGGCCAAAAAAAAAAAAAAAACAAAGGCTGGGGTGGGGTGGGGAAAAACTAATCATACATCATGGATAACTCTCAAAAACACTTTTGGCAAAAGAAGTCAAATACAAAAGAGTACATGATATGTGATTCTGTGACTTCCATTGCTAAGAAGTTGACAGACACACTAACCTGTAGTGATAAATATTAGATGAGCGATTGCCTGGAATGGGTGGGGCTTGACAGGAAAGGAGCAAGAGAAAACTTGCTGGGATGATGGCCATCTTTATCTTGATTTAGGTGATAGTCACACAGGTGTATACATTAATCAGAATGCACTGGCTGTATATTTAATACTTATACATTTTACTATATGTAAACTATATCTCAATAAAGTATTTAAAAGAATGCTCATAGGACATCCAGGTGGAGGTATCTTAATAGGCATTTTGGAAATAAATGAAACTCAGAATAATAGTATAGCTGCTACTACTATTACTTGCCTAGAATGCATTTTTTTTTTTTTTTTTTTTTTTTTGAGATGGAGTTTCGCTCTTGTTGCCCAGGCTGGCATGCAATGGCGTGATCTCAGCTCACTGCAACCTCCACTTCCCAGGTACAAGCGATTCTCCTGTCTCAGCCTTCCAAGTAGCTCGGATTTCAGGCATGCACCGCCACACCTGGCTAATTTTTTTGTATTTAGTAGAGACGAGGTTTTACCACGTTAGTCAGGCTGGTCGCGAACTCCTGACCTCAGATGATCCACCCGCCTCGGCCTCCCAAAGTGCTGGGATTACAGGCATGTGCCACCATGCCTGGCCTAAGAATGCCCTTTCTCTTCAACACTGAGTCCACTCAATTCAACTCAGAAATCACAGTGAGGAAAGTGATTATAAAGTAATTTGACTTGAGATTTTAATTTCAGAATTTATACTTCCAAATAAGTGATATTCCTTTCAAAGAAATCTATTACAGAAAAAGCAGAAAAGGTTTGAGTAAGTTCATCTATTTTGGAAAGTTATAAACTTATGCAACCAATGGTACTGCTGCTCTAAATGGCTCTTAACTCCCTTCAGAGCCTGTTACCAGTCTTATAATGAATATCCTTTAGCAAACGCTGTTGAATAGCTAATCCCAAATCTATTTCCAACCCTTTCCTCTTGCCTGCTTTTTCTGTAATAGGAAATATCTTCACTTTTCCAGGCTCCCCTAGAGCTAGCGGTAACCATATCACACAGGATTACAGCCAAATGAAACATAAGAATTTTTCAGGAGCCCCTTGGAAAGGTTTTGCTTACCTGATAAAAATGGACACGTCACTGATGTCAAGCACGCCCCCTTCTTTCTGCCTTAAATAAGAATATAATGCCTAGAGACGAGGCAGTCATCTCAAATGCCAAGAGAAAGGCCAAGGGATTCAGACACTAACCTTGACATTTTTGAGCCACTGAGCAGACACTAGCCACTTACCTCCCATCATCCTATATTTGATAAATAACTCTCCTTCTTATTTAAACAACCACCAGTTTATTTACTGCCAAATGTATTCCTGGTATAATTTTTAAAGTGGCAGATGTTAACTTTTTGCAACTGGATTTGATTTAAAGATCCCAAAGTAACCTGGAGATAGGTCTAGTAAGTAAAGTTGCAATTAATTAATCAAAACAAGTAATGCCACTTTGGGCCAAAACAAAGGTGTATCATAAAGTAATAGGAATATATTTACCATAAAGATGACAAGTTGACAGCCGGGCATGGTAGCTCACGCCTGTAATCCCAGCACTTTGGGAGGCTGGGGTGGGAGGATCACCTGAGGTCAAGAGTTCGAGACCAGCTTGGCCAACATGGTGAAACTCCATCTCTGCTAAAAATACAAAACTTAGCTGGGCATGGTGGCGCACGCCTGTATTTTGATTACAGGCGTGGTGGCACATGCCTGTAATCCCAGCTACTCAGGAAGCTAAGGCAGGAGAATCTCTAGAACCCAGGAGGCAGAGGTTGCAGTGAGGCGAGATTGCACCACTGCACTCCAATGTGAGAGCTCCTGAGTGACAGAGCAAGACTCCGTCTCAAAAAAAAAAAAAAAATAATTAATTAATTAAAGATGGCAAGTTGTAACCCAGTAATCTTGGTTCCTAGCATTTGTCATGTACTGGACTGAGAAATACAAAGGATAAGAAATACAAAGGATTTGTATTTCCAACAGCTTAATACTACACAATCAATTCTAATAAAAAATTACTTCTACCTGTCACCAATTCACTTAAAATTTTGAAGCACAAGTTTTAAAAGGAACATAAACACGCTAGGTTGGGAATCTGGACTTGAAGCAAAGCCAGACCTTTTTGCCTAAAATATATACCTCGAGGATCTCACCAGAAGTGTGCGTCAAGCTGAGGACATTAAGAGTACATTACACAAGCTGGCCCCAGGGTTAAGTTCAGAACTTATCAGTAGGTACACATACTGAATACATCACACACAGGCATACCTCCATTTATTGTACTTGACAGATATCCCAAGTTTGTTACACAAGTTGAAGGTTTGTGGCAACCATACATCTAGCATGTCTTTTGGCACCATTTTTCCAACAGCATGCACTCACTTGGTGGCTCTGTGTCACATTTTGGTAATTCTCACAACACTTCCATTTTTTCGTATCTGTTATGGTGATTTGTGATCAGTGACCTTTGATGTTACTACTGAAATTGTTTTGGGTGCCATGAACCATGAGACAATGAACTTAATAATGTTGTGTAGGTTCTGACTGCTCTACCAACCAGCCATTGCCCACCTTTCCCTCTCCTTGGACCCCCCTATTCCTTGGAACACAACAATATTGACACTGGTCAATTAATAACCCTACAATCACCGCTAAGTGTTCAAGCTGAAAGGAACAGTCACATGTCTCTGGCTTGAAATTATTAGAAATAATTTTTTTTTTTTTTTTTGAGATGGAGTTTTGCTCTATCACCCAGGCTGCAGTGCAGTGGCGCGATCTCGACTCACTGCAACCTCCACCTCTCGGGTGCAAGCGATTCTCCTGCCTCAGCCTCCCAAGTAGCTGGGACTACAAGCACCTGCCACCACACCGAGCTGATTTTTGTATTTTTAGCAGAGATGGGGTTTCGCCATGTTGGCCAGGCTGGTCTCGAACTCAAACCTCACGTGATCCTCCCGCCTCGGCCTCCCAAAGTGCCCAGCCAATTAGAAATAATTAAGCTTAGTGAAGAAGGCATGTCAAAAGCTGAGATAGGCCAAAAGCTAAGCCTCTGGCACAAACAGCCAACTTGCAAATACAAAGAAACAATTCTTGCCGGACATGGTGGCTCACAGCTGTAACCCCAGCACTTTGCGAAGCTAAGGCAGGAAGATCACTTGAGTTCAGGAGTTTGAAACCAACCTGGGCACCATAGTGAGATCCTGTCTCTATAAAAAATTTAAAAATTAGCCAAGTGTGGTGGCTTGCGCCTATAGTACTAGCTACTTGGGAGGCTGAGGCAGGAAGATCACTTGAGCCCAGGAGGTCAAGGTTGCAGTGAGCTACAAATGCATTGCTGCACTCCAACCTGGATGACAGAACTAGACTCTGTATCAACAACAGCAAAACTACTGAAGGAAATTTTAAGTGCTACTCCTGAGAAGAGAAAAATAGTAGGCTGGGTGTGGTGGCTCACACCTGTAATCCTAGAACTTTGGGAGGCCAAGACGGGAGGATCAACTGAGGTCAGGAGTTCGAGACCAGCCTGGCCAACAATGTGAAACTCCACCTCTACTAAAAATACAAGAATTACCTGGGCGTGGTGGCGGGCAACTGTAATCCCAGCCACTGGGGAGGTTGAGGCAGGAGAATCGCTTGAACCTGGGAGGTGGAGGCTGCAGTGAGCTGAGATTGTGCCACTGCACTCCAGCCTGGGCGACAGAGCAAGACTCCGTCTCCAAAAAAAAAAAAAAAAGAGTAAGAAAGCAAAACAGCCTTATTGCCAACATGGAAAAAATTACATGAATAGAAGATCAAATCAGCCACAACATTACCTTAAGCCACAGCCAATCTAGAGCAAGACTAACTCCTTCAATTCTATGAAGGCTGAAAGGATTGAGGAAGCTGCAGGAAAAAAGTCTGAAGCTAGCAGAGGTTGGTTCATGAGGTTTAAGGAAACAAGCTGTCTCTATAACACACAAGTACAACTTGAATCAGCAAGTGTGGATGTAGAAACTGCAGCAACTTATCAAGAAGATCCTAAGATGAAGGTGGCTACACTAAACAGATCTGCAAAGCAGACAAAACAGCCTTCTATTGGAAGAAGATGCCATCTAAGACTTTCATAGCTACAGGTGAGGAGGCAATGCCTGGCTTCAAAGCTTCAAAGGACAGGCTGACTTCATTAGGCACTAATGCCGTTGGTGACTAAGTTGAAGCCAATGCTCATTTACCATTCTGAGAATCCTAGAACCCTTAAGAATGATGGTAAACTACTCTGCCCGTGCTCTATAAATCGAACAACAAAGCCTAGATTACAGCACTCCTGTTTACAGCATCGTTTATGGAATATTTTTTATTTGTTTATTTTTACTTTTTGAGATGGAGTCTCACTCTGTCGCCCAGGCTGGAAGTACAGTGGCACTATCTCGGCTCACTACAACCTCCGCCTCCCAGGTTCAAGCAGTTCTCCTGCCTCAAGCCTCCGAGCAGCTGGGATCACAGGCGCCTGCCATCATGTCCGGCTAATTTTTGTGTTTTTAGTAGAGATGGGGTTTCACCGTGTTGGCCAGGGTGGTCTTGAACTCCTGATCTCAGGCGATCCACCCGCGTTGGCCTCCCACAGTGCTGGTATTATAGGCGCAAGCCACTGTGCCCAAACGGTTTACCAAATATTTTAAGCCCAATGTTGCGACAAAATGCTGAGAAAAAAAGATTCCTTTCAAAATACTACTGTTCATTGACAATGTACCTGGTCACCCAAGAGCTCAGATGCACAGGTACAAGAAGATGAATGTTGTTTTCATGCCTGCTAACACAATGTCCATTCTGCAACCACCTACATCAAGCAGGAATTTCAACTTTTAAGTCTTATTATTTAAGAAATATATTTTCTTTTTTTATTCCCCTAAGAAATACATTTTGTAAAAAAAAAAAAAAAAAAAAAAAGAAGAAGAAGAAGAAAAAGAAAGAAAGAAAGAAAGAGAAATACATTTTGTAAGGCAATAGCCACAGAGTGATTTTTCTGATGGATCTGGGCAAGGTAAACTGAAAAGCTTCTGGAAAGGATCTACCATTCTAGATGTCATCGGGAACATTCATGATTCATGAGAGGAGGTCAAAATACCAACATTAACAGGAGTTTAGAAGAAGTTGATTACAACACTCGAGTATGACTTTGAGGGGCTCAAGACTTGAGTGGAGGAAGTAACTGCAGATGCGGTAGAAACAGAAAGGGAACTAGAGGCTGGGTGCAGTGGCTCATGCCTGTAATCCCAGTACCCTGGGAGGCCGAGGCAGGCAGATCACCTGAGGTCAGGAGTTCGAGACCAGCCTGGCCAACATGGTGAAACCTCATCTTTTTTAAAAATTCAAAAAAATTAACTGGGCATGGTGGTGGGTGCCTGTAATCCCAGCTACTCAGGAGGCTGAGGCAGGAGAATCGCTTGAACTAAGGAGGCAGAGGTTGCAGTGAGCCAAGATCGCGCCATTGCACTTCAGTCTGGGTGACAGGAGTGAAACTCCATCTCGAAAAAAAAGAAAGAGCAAGAGAACTAGAATTAGAAGTGGAGCCTGAAGATGTGATTGAATTGCTGCAATCTCATGATCAAACTTGAACAGATGAGAAGTTGTTTCTTATGGATGAGCGAAGGAAGTGGTTTGAGATGGAATCTACTGCTGGTGAAGACACTGTGAACACTGTTGAAATGACAACAAAGGATTTAGATTACATAAACCTAGCTGATAAAGCAGCAGCACGGTTTGAGAGGATTTACTCCTACTCTGAAAGAAGTTCTACTGTGGATAAAATACTATCAGACAGCATCACATGCTACTGAGAAATCTTTTGTGAAAGGAGGAGTCAATCAACGTGGCGAACTTCATGTTGTCTTATTTTAAGAAATTGCCACCGCTACCCCAACCTTCAGTAACCGCCACTCTGATCAGTCCACAGCCATCAACAGAGGCAAGACCCTCCACCAGCAAAAAGATTATGACTCACTGCAGGCTCAGATGATTATTAGAATTTTTTAGTAATAAAGCTTTTTAAAATTAAGGTATCTACATCTTAACAAACCACACTAAAATGCCCTGGCTTAAAACCATAATTTATTACTTTTTTTTTTTTTTTGAGACAGTGTCACCCAGGCTGGAGCACAGTGGCATGATCTCGGCTCACTGCAATCTCCACCTCCCAGGTACAAGCAATTCTCCTGTCTCAGCCTCCTGAGTAGCTGGGACTACAGGCACACACCAGCACACTTGGCTAATTTTTGTATTTTTAGTAGAGATGGGGTTCCATCATATTGGTCAGGCTGGTCTCGAACTCCTGAGCTCAAGTGATCCACCCGCCTCGGTCTCCCAAAGTGCTGGGATTACAGGCGTGAGCCACCGCGCCCAGCCCCAGCCAGTACTCTTGACTGCTTAATCAGAGCTGGAGAGTCTCAGATGGCTTCACTCGTACCTGGAGCCTTAGTGCTGGTTGTTGTCTGCTTGCTCTTTCACTGCCCAGTCCTTGGTGTTCAGTAGTCTAGCGGGGGCTTCTACCATGACAGAGGGAGTGTTCCAAGTGGGCAAAGGCAAAAGCTGCAAGGTCTTCTGAGGCCGACTCTGGACCTTGCACAATATTACTTCCACCACATGCTACCGATCAAACTAAGCCGCAAGTCCAACCCAGCTCCAAGGAATAGGGAAGTTGACTCCAACTTCGGATAAGAACTACAAAATATTGTGGCCATGGTGTTTTATCTACCACACTAGATGTGGCAGAGGCAGTTATGCTTCCTAGTCTAGAGCAGTAATTCTCAATTCTGGCTATACATTAGAACTGCCTGGTGAGCTCTTAAAAGTCCTACACCATGGCTCTACCTTATAACAAATGAGAATCTCCAGGAGTGGACCCAAGGCCTTAGTAGTTGTAAGACCTCCCCAGGTGATTCTCATGTGCCGCCAGAGTCAAGATCTATTCATACCACAGGTTTGGGGAAACTTTAGTCTACATACAAATCACCTGGAAATCTCATTAAAAACATTGTAATTTAGTAGGTCTGGGGCAAGGTGAGTCTGAGATTTTGCATATCTAAACAAGCGCCTAAATTAGGGGTTGTCAAACTGCGGCCTATAGAGTGGATTTGAGTCTCCAACTAAGAATGGTTTTCACACGTTTAAAGAGTTGTTTAAAAAGAAAGAGAAAGAATATGCGACAAAGACCACATGTGGCCGTATTTTCTATCTGACCTTTTACAAACTAAGTTTGCCAAACCCCTGTCCTAGATGATACCCAAACTGCTAGTTCATGAACCACTTGGAATAGCAAGGAGCTAGAACCTGATTCCTCACTCTTCCAATAATACTTGTACTTAAATTAGAATGGTTTGTTGTCCCACAGATTAATCCTATCTAGGTAACCAAATAAAGAATTCCAATACAAATGTTTCACTAGGACTTACTCCCAGCATCCATGCCCTCTTCTCCTTTTCCAAACCATACTCTAGAATTTCCAGCCATTTCATTTGATGAGACACACCAAGCCCACGATTGGCTTAAGCCAAATTTCACATCCCATTCCTTGGCAACATCAAGGGATTCAAGGATGGGCACCTGTCCCAAGTTAGGCCAATCTGGTCCAGTGAAATTCCATTTCAAGATTTTGTTTGTGATAACGGAGAAGACAACTTTTTTTTCTGCTAGATTTGCACCTAAAAATATATAGCCCCAAGAGCTGCTGGCAGCCATCTTATAACCACAAGGAGATAGCATGCTGAGAATAAAGCCAACATTTAGGAAACAGAGACAAGCCATGGCGAAAATGGTGTCTGGTGACAATTTGAGACACTGGACTTGTCTCGCTAGAAGCCAGTCCTACCTCTACACTTTTGAACTTCATAAACCAATAAATTCCCCTAATTGTTTAGGTCAGTTAGAGTTTGGTTTTCTATTGGAATAAGGATGCTTTTAGATGTAGTATGTTTATTACATATTATATAAGGTACATTTTCTCTTTTTAGTGAGCTTTCATTTTAAATTTCCTTTTTTTTTTTGGTGGGCAGGGGGGAGGTCCTCGCTCTGTCACCCAGGCTGGAGTGCAGTGGCACCATCTCAACTCACTGCAACCTTCGCCTCTCGAGTTCAAGTGATTCTCCTGCCTCAGCCTCCCAAGTAGCTGGGATTACAGATGCCTGCCACCAGGACCGACTTTTTTTTTTTTTTTTTTTTTTTGTATTTTTAGTAGAGACAGGGTTTCGCCATATTGGCCAGGCTGGTCTCGAACTCCTGACCTCAGGTGATCCGCCTGCCTCGGCCTCCCAAAGTGCTCCCAAAGGATTACAGGAGTGAGCCACTGCACCCAGCCTTAAATTTCTTAAAGTGTGAAACAAGGAAAAGCATGATAAATGTCCCTAATTGCAAATGTTTGCTATCTTATTCACAGGTTTAGGTTATTCACCTCTTCCCAATCAGATGGGTATATAAGACAGGGAAATAAATTACTTACCTGAATAAGTTGGAAAACAAAGTGAAGCGCCGCAATAAAATGGATGGGGATGGGAAAGAGGGTCCCTTGAGGCATATGACAACTCACGACAGCAGGCCTGCCTTGACTCTGCTGCTTTGGTCCTTCTGCCAGGAACTAGTGATTTGGGGAAGCAATCAAATGTGCTCAAAGTGGGAGGATGTCATGAATACTTAAGTTGCCACCAGCCACAGTTATAGTTCAGTTTTTTTTTTCCGTTTTTAAGACACAGTTTTGCTCCTGTTGCCCAGGTTGGAGTGTAATGCCGTGATCTCGGCTCACTGGAACCTCCGCTTCCCGGGTTCAGGCGATTCTCCTTCCTCAGCCTCCCAAGTAGCTGAGATTACAGGCGCCTACCACCACACCTGGCTAATTTTTGTGTTTTTAGTAGAGAGGGGGTTTCACCACGTTGGCCAGGGTGGTCTCGAACTCCTGACCTCAGGTGATCCGCCCACCTCAGCCTCCCAAAGTGCTGGGATTACAGGCATGAGCCACTGTGCCTGGCCAGCTCAGATTTTTTTTTTTTTAATACAATCCTATAACTTTTAAGTAGAAAAAGTTACACCAATATATGTGTTCACCTAATAGTGACAACACAGTCTCATAAATGTTTTGGTTTTTTATTTTTTGGGTCTTTTTTTGAGACAGGGTTGCACTCTCTCACTCAGGCTGGAGGACAGTGGCGCCCTCATAGCTCACAGCAACCTTCACCTTCCGGCCTCAAGCAATCCTCCTCCCTTAGCCTCCCACGTGGCTGGGACCAGAGGCAAGCACCACCATACCCACTAATTTTTTTTTACTTTTTGTAGAGACAGGAGTCTCCCTATATTGCCCAGGCTGGTCTCAAACTCCTAGACTCAAGTGATCTTCCTGCCTCAGCCTCCCAAAGTGCTGGGACTGCAGGCCTGTGCCACCGCACAGCCTTTGTGCATTTTTTTTTCTTTTTTCAGATGAAGTCTTGCTCTTGTCCCCCAGGCTGGAGTACAGTGACGCAATCTCGGCTCACTGCAACCTCTGCTTCCTGGGTTCAAGGGATTCTCCTGCCTCGGCCCCCCGAGTAGCTGGAATTACAGGCCCCTGCCACCGTGCCTGGCTAATTTTTGTATTTTTAGTAGAGACGGGTTTTCACCATGTTGGCCAGGCTGGTCTAGAACTCCTGACCTCAGGTGATCCACCCGCCTCGGCCTCCCAAAGTGCTGGGATTACAGGCATGAGCCACTATGCCCAGCCTGTGCATTGTTTTTAAGAGTGCAACGGTAAAGACAATACAACTTAAATATACAGGTCAGTGTTAATGTTTATGTTACTCAAGATTTGTATGAACAAATTAAGTAGAAATGGCCTAATGTTCAAATGGAGACAAAATGTGTCTAAGCACACACAATTGATTAGATTCATTCCACTTAAAACAAAATAGAGCCCGAGGCATGGTAGTGTGTACCTGTAGTCCTTGCTACCAGGCAGGCTGACGGGGGGGATCCCTTGAACCCAGGAGTTTGAGGCTGCAGTGAGCTATGATAGTGCCACTGCACTTCAACCTAGGTGACAGAACAACTCGCCTCTAAAAAATACAAAAGATACTGGGCGGGAGGATGGATTCTACATAAACTCTGGCATAACAAAATTATTTTCTTGACCCCATCTTGAGTTAATAGATGGTCAGTTAATAGATGGTCAGTTAAAACAAAATATAATATATACGATTGACTAATATGTCAAGTATCTTACTTAAAGATATTTTGAGGCTAGGCATGGTGACTCAAGCCTGTAATCCCAACACTGGGAGGCAGAGGCAGGCAGATCACTTGAGACCAGGAGTTCGAGACCAGCCTGGCCAACACAGCAAAACCCCGTCTCTACAAAAAACACAAAACTTAGCTAGGCATCATGGTGGTGCATGCCTGTAATCCCAGCTACTCGGGAGGCTGAGGCAGGAGAATCGCTTGAACCCGGGAGGCGGAAGTTGCAGTGAGCTGAGATCGTGCCACTGCACTCCAGCCTGGGAAACAGAGCAAGACAATGTCTCTAAAAAAAAAAAAAATATATATATATATATATATATATACACACACACACACACACACATATATATACACATATATACACACACATATATATACACACACATATACACACATATATACACACATATACATATATGCACATATATACACACATACACACACTAATATACACACATATATACACATATATACACACACATATATACATATATACACACATACATATATATGCACATATATATACACACACATATATATAGAGAGAGAGAGAGACAGAAAGAGAGAGACTATCATCTCAATATAAACTTTCCATACAAATGGCAAGTTTTTTAAAAATATAAAATGTTAAGTGTTACAATTCAACTATTTTCTTCCCTTGGATAGTTTCATACAACTGGCAAATTAAACAGGTTTCCACTTTCAAGCCTCAAACCTTGGTAACAGTAAAGTCTACGAGGAGCCCAAATAAGATTTTTTTTTCCCTTTTGTGTAAAAGGCCAGATAGAAGATATTTCGGTCTTTGTGGACTACTGAAATCTGTCACATATTACTATTTTTGTTTTACAATCCTTTAAAAATGTAAACCATTCTTGGCTGGTGGGCCGCCTTGGGCCTGCAGTAGTTTTCAGACCCTAGTATCACCACCTAGAGTGCTTGTAAAATGCAAATTCCTGGTCCCACTTCGGGCCTATTATTAATACATCAAATGACAAGGATTGGGTCATTCTTCTGCACGCTAATTTCAAAGCCATAAGAAGTCAACATACAGCTAATAAAGGTTATATATAAGGTAAACTGGTACTATTAACTTTAAGAACTTATTTCCAGAGGCAAATGCTCTATTTCAGGCCTACATTCTCATGTATATTTTTTATGCAACCACGAAAATGTCATTTTCAAACTTTCTATACAAATGGCAAGCTTTTCAGACATTAAATACTAATCTTCAACATTTCATGTGTTTCTGGTTCACTGTTTCAAATGGTCTTTATACTCAATTTTTACTAGAGGCTCATTAGTTTTCTTTTGCTTCCCCTTCCTAAAACCAATACGGTGATGTGTACATAAATCTTAAATGTTTAACACACTTCCTGTTGCTTCCTAATACACGTACAGTATTTATTTATTTTACATGGAGTCTCACTCTGTTGCTCAAGCTGGAGTGCAATGGCACGATCTCGGCTCACTGCAACCTCCGCCTCCCAGGTTCAAGCCATTCTCCTGCTTCAGCCTCCCGAGTAGCTGGGATTACAGGCGCCCGCCACCATGTCCCCGCTAATTTCTTATATTTTTAGTAGAGACGGGGTTTTGCAATGTTGGCCAGGCTGGTCTTGAACTCCTGACTTCAGGTGATCCACCTGCCTCAGCCTCCCAAAGTGCTAGGATTACAGGCGTGTGAGCCACCACGCCCGGCCAGTATTAATCTTTTCTTCCCCCCTTAAACCATGCAATCTCAAATGGGATTACCACCTCCATCTGTCCTCTTCCACTTCCCCAGGAGTTTAAGATTAGTGCCTGACAGATCTATGTTAGTGTATGAAGATACAATGTATGTAAAGTTTTCACAAGTCCCTGATAAAATTCACCTGGAATGCTTGTCGGACATACAGGTTCTTCCACTCCACCCACCCCTCTCCTGATTGTGATTTGGGAGGACTGGGGTGAGGCCTGGGACATAAAATCCATACAAACTCTTCAGGTGATCCTTGAGATTAGGCAATGGCTCCGCCACATTACAGCCTCGATTATTTACCACTGACTATCCCACGTGTTGATAAACAATGTTTCTTATCAGCAATCAGGTGGATTCGAGGCACCCATCTAACCAAGTCAGAAATTGGAAAGAATGAAGTTTTGAACAAAAGAGGAGGAAAATTTTCAAAGCCAAATGCACATCAGATTCTTAAACAGGTGAGGAATTTCTCTCTCAAATTAGAAATGAATTACTGTGATGCAAAAATCAGCAATACTGATCAACCACACGCTTCACACTTCTACTCGGAAGGTTCGGCAGTTTTCTTTCCAAATCAACCGGAAACGAAATCTTCCACTGTCTCAATTCAACAATAAGCCTCTCCTACGACTTCGCCAGACACAAAGTGATACCTTCCATCAGACCCCGTCCTCCCTTAGATCACAAGCTAAAGAAGGCGACTGGTTGTAATGGAACACAACCTTTATAATTAGATGGAAAAAGAATAAAAACCGCCATTCTGCCAGCTGTACTAACTGCTTCACTTCAGAAACTGGCTCAACAGTTTCCACTCGCGATTATGAAGTGTGGCACGCAATGAACCTTCAGCTTAGTTCCCCTTCCAGTCACGTCCTTCCCAATGGGAAAGGAGAAAGCGCAGGCTCGCGAGGGGCTGGGCTGGGCAAGGGGAGCGAGAAGCGAGGACTGGACGGAGGCGAGAGAGGAGAGAGAAGGGGCAGGTAAGGTGAAGGGGGTGAGCTAGGGCCAGCACAAGAGGCCCAGACGGCCTCCGCCCCTGAGGATACACGGCCAGAGCTCAGGGACCAAGAGGCGAGAAGACCAGAGCGCGGCGGCTATTACCTGCGTCCGAGGAGCTGCGGCGGGGTTAGGACCGCAGTGAGCTCCTCGCAGCTGCGGCCGCCCACCGACGCACCCCACGCCCGGCCGCAGCCCCAGCCTCTCTGCGCCCAGCCTCGCCACGCCATCTTCCCAACCTCTGCCCCACCATGGCCCGACCTTACCAACCCCAGCTGCGCAACTACTTCCGGGGCGAAGGCAACACCATAGAGCACGAGGAGCAGTCTAGAGCGCCCCCACGCGGCTGAGCGGCAGCCGAACCAGCCACGGTGCCCGGAAGACTGGCTGGCGCCCTTCTGTCCCACCGCTTCCCCTCCCACTGCTCAGCTGGCTCCGGGAGCCACCTGCGAGAGTGGCCCGGCCTCCCCGCATTTGCAGATGAGGAGGATGGGGCCAGAGCGAAGAGGGACAACTGACATTTTTTCGAGTAACGGCACATACCAGGCGCTTTGCCTAAGATCGCATTTAATCGTCACAGCACTGCTAGAGGTAGATGTCATCACTGTTTCACTTTGCCTCTGGTCAGAGGGGATAGGACTTGCCCGGAGTTGCAGGGCTGGTCCCTAGAGGAACCAACGTGGCAAGCCAAGTTTTCTTAAATTACTACTTTTTTCTGCATCTCACCACTTCGTGTTATTCTGTATGCCTTTAACAAAGTCCAAGCCTATCGGGCGGGGTGGCTCACCCCTTTAGTCCCAGCACTTTGGGAGGCCGAGGCCGGCGGATCACCTGAGGTCAGGAGTTCGATACCAGCCCGGCCAACATGGTGAAACCCCGTCTCTACTAAAAATACAAAAATTAGCCAGGCATGGTGGCAGGGGCCTGTAATCCCAGCTACTCAGTTGGCTGAGGCAGGAGAATTGCTTGAACCTGGGAGGCGGAGGTTGCAGTGAGCCGAGATTGCACCACTGCACTCCAGCCTAGGTGACAGAGCGAGATCCGTCTCAAAAAAATTACAAATACATATACAAAAATTAGCTGGCTGTGGTGGCGCAAACCTGTAATCCCAGCTACTCGAGAGGCTGAGGTGGGAGAATCACTTGAACTCGGGAGGTTGCAGTGAGCCGATATCGTGCCAGCCTGGGCAACAGAGTGAGACCCTTTCTCATAAATAAATAAGTAAATAAACACAAAATCCAAGCCTGAAATGAAAAGCGGGCTTTCACTTTTTCATAATCCATCCCTCAACTACCTGTCAGTTAGCTTGATTCCCTGCCATTCCATTCCCCCCGACCCTAGCTGCAGCCATACAGTCATTGGCCATTACTCAAAGGCACCATCCACGTTCCCACTGCTGAGCATTCATGCTACCGTTCTCACCACTGGAAACACCTAACCGACTTGTCCTTCAGGTCAGCCTCAAGTGTCACCTCTTCCAGGAGGCCTTTCCCAGACCTCCACTCCAATTTAGATTCCCTTCCTTTGTACTCACATACCACTTTATGCTTATCTCTGCAATAGCACTTCATTCATTCCATAAGCTCTTATTAAGCACCTACAGTGTGTCAGGTGATGTGTTAAACCTGGGGATACAATTGAGAAGACGCTATATCTGACCTCACAAAGATTCTATTGTATTGGGGGAGAAGGCTCTGTAGGAGTCTAGAGAGGGAGGGATATAGCCCAATTGAAGGAAGGGGCATAGGAGGCTCAGGGAGAAGGCTTCCCAGAGAAACTGATAGAGGTCACCAAGAGAAGAGGATTGAAGTGTTCCTCAGAAAGAATAGCATTTGTGATGTCTCCCAGCGCACGACTTGTTTGAAAAACTAAAATAAATTCACGCCTTTTCCACACAACCCAGAGAGGGGCCCATACGGCATTGTTCTAGATTCTCTGTGGGCGGCAAGCCATCCACGTGCCGAGGCAAGAGACCAAGGGCACGAGCTGTTCCAGTATAATAAAATATATAAAACAACAAGAGTTATACTAGATCTAGATCATAGACATGATTATATATGAATATCATTAATCATCAGTTTGTAGCAATTACTCTTTATTCCAATATTATAATAATCCTCGCTCTATAATCATAACCTAGGAAAAACCGGGCCATACAGAGGCAGGAGCTGAGGGGACATAGTGAGGAGTGACCAAAAGACAAGAGTGTGAGCCTTCTGTTATGCCCAGACAGGGCCACCAGAGGGCTCCTTGGTCTAGCGGTAATGCCAGCGTCTGGGAAGATGCCCCTTGCCAAGCGGACTGTGGTCTAGCGGTAGCGTGTCAAGGAAAAACACCTGCTACTTAGTAGTCCCCGGGGGAGTTTAGAGAAGACTCTACTCCTCCACCTCTTGTGGAGGGCCTGACATTAGTCAGGCTTTCCCGCAGTTATCCGGAGGCCTAACCGTCTCCCTGTGATGCTGTGCTTCAGTGGTCACGCTCCTAGTCTGCCTTCGTGTTCCATCCTGTACACCTGGCTCTGCCTTCTAGATAGCAGTAGCAAATTAGTGAAAGTACTAAAAGTCTCTCATAATGGTGTAAGTTGTTTCTCTCTTTGTCTCCTGTCTCTCTCTGCCTCGGCTGCCAGGCAGGGAAGGGCCCCCGTCCAGTGGACACGTGACCCACGTGGCCTTACCTATCATTGGAGATGGCTCACTCTCCTTATCCTGCCCCTTTGTCTTGTATCCAATAAATAGCAGTGCAGCCTGGCATTTGGGGCCACTACCGGTCTCCGTGTCTTGGTGGTAGTGGTCCCCCGGGCCCAGCTGTCTTTTCTTTTATCTCTTTGTCTTGTGTCTTTATTTCTATGCTCTCTCGTCTCTGCATGTGGGGAGAGACCCACCGACCCTGTGGGGCTGGTCCCTACAATTCTCACTGTAACTTATAGGGAAACTTTCACAATGTCCGGAGCCCTTGATGTCCTGCAAATGAAGGAGGAGGATGTCCTTAAGTTCCTTGCAGCAGGAACCCACTTAGGTGGTACCAACCTTGACTTCCAAATGGAGTAGCACATCTGTAAGAAGAAAAGTGATGGCGTCTACATCCTACATCTGAAGAGGACCTGGGAGAAGCAAGAAGTTTCTGCTGGCAGCTCGTGCCATCGCTGCCTTTAAAAACCCTGCTGATGTCAGTGTCATGTCCTCTAGGAATACTGGCCAGAGGGCTGTGCTGAAGTTTGCTGCTGCCACTGGAGCCACTCCAATTGTTGGCCGCTTCACTCCTGGAACCTTCACTAGCCAGACCCAGGCAGCCTTCAGGGAGCCACGGCTTCTAGTGGTTACTGATCCCAGGGCTGACCACCAGCCTCTCACAGAGACATCTTAGTTAACCTACCTACCATTGCTCTATGTCACACAGATTTTCCTCTGCGCTATGTGGACATTGCCATCACATGCAACAACAAGGGAGCTCCCTCAGTGGGTCCGAGCTGGGGGATGCTGGCCCTGGAAGTTCTGCGCGTGTGTGGCACCATTTCCCTCAAACACCCATGGGAGGTCATGCCTGATCTCTACTTCTACAGAGATCCTGAAGAGATTGGAAAAGAGGAGCAGGCTGCTGCTGAAAAGACTGTGACCAAGGAGGAATTTCAGGGCAAATGGACTGCTCCAGCTCCTGAGTTCACCGCTATTCAGTCAGGTTGGAGACTGGTCTGATGGTGTACAGGTGCCCTCTGTGCCTATTCATCAGGTCCCTACTGAAGACTGGAGTGCTCAGCCTGCCACAGAAGACTGGTCTGCAGCTCCCACTGCTCAGGCCACTGAATGGGTAGAAACAACCACTGAATGGTCTTAAGCTGTTCTTGCACAGGCTCTTAAGCAACATGGAAATAACGTTGATGGAAAATACACATCAGTTTCTAAAAAATAAATTCACTTTGGTTATATCAGAGGTGTCAAGTCTGGGATTTGGTTTTACCCTATTTGCAAGCTAAAAGATTGGATGTTGGCAAAAGACAGGAGACTCCTGGGTCAGAGACAAAACACTTTATATTACCACGGCATGTTCTCCAAGTCCCATGGTGGCAATGCCATGAGCCAAATGGATGCTGAACATGCAGTGGATTTGCATCTCAACCAAAGAATACTGAGCCTGGGGAATCTACTGTTTAATAGTGAGTTTTTATAGTAAACAAGCGAACAATCTTGAAAGGTAGAGATGTTTTCCTCAAGAGCAAAGGGCAGTTGGCTTATAACCTTGGAAGAAAGATAATATCACCCTAGAGAGCGCAGGCTTGTGTGCTGCCTATTGTAAAAGATTCTAATGCCATGGCGGGGCATAGGGGCTCACGCCTGTAATCCCAGTATTTTGGGAGGCCGAGGTGGGTGGATCACTTGAGGCAAGGAGTTCAACGCCAGCCTGGCCAACATGGTAAAACCCCATCTCTACTAAAAATAGAAAAATTAGCCAGGCTTGGTGGCACACGTCTGTAGTTCCAGCTACTCAGGAGGCTGAGGCAAGAGAATCACCTGAACCCAGGAGGCAGAAGTTGTAGTGAGCCAAGACTGTGCCACTGCACTCCAGCCTGGGGGACAAAGCGAGACTTTGTCTCAAAAAAAAAAAATAATCATTAAATAAATAAAAGATTCTGATTCAGCCAGGCATGGTGGCTCTAGCACTTTGGGAGTCCTAGGTGGGTGGATCACCTGAGGTCAGGAGTTCGAGACCAGCCTGGCCAACATGGTGAAACCCTGTCTCTACTAAAAATACAAAAATTAGCCAGGTGGTACACGCCTGTAATCCCAGCTACCCAGGAGGTTGAGGCAGGAGAATCACTGGAACCATGGAGGCAGAGGCTGCAGTGAGCTGAGATCATGCCGTTGCACTCCAGCCTGGGCAACAGAGCAAGACTCTGTCTCAAAATAAATAAATAAAAGATTCTACTTCCTCAGTTCAGAATTCCTCTCCTTAATGCAACCCACTGAGTCCGCAGGTACAGTCCAGCCCTCTTCACATTGCTCCATGAGAATTGGGACTCAAGGAACCAGCATAAAAATTCTAATAGTCTGGCTAATGCTATTGCTGTGGGTAATAAATTGTCCTTCATTTCTGACCCAGGAGTCTTGTATTTTCTGCCAGCACCCATAAAACTATACCAGGCTAACTTGTTAGTTTTCAAGTAGGGTGAAATATTAGACCCTTCATGATTCTCTATAGGGATCTGTGAATTTACCATTTCAGAGGGTGAGAGCTTCTCTTAGGGACTGAAAAGAACTTGGGTGTGGCCACAGGGCTGATGGCTGAAGAGGAACGAACTGAAAATCACTAAACATGAGGGAGCTCAGAAACGGAGAGGTCCTGGACGTTGACTGCATTGCTCACATGAACTTGAGGTCTTCAGGGTGATGGCAGGACTTGGAATGAAATCCTAACATTTCAGTGAAGAAGAGGGTGACTAGAAGGCTATTAATAGTGCTGAAGAGGTGCTAGAGATAAAGGAGACAGTTTCAGCAGAGGAGACATATGTGGTCAAGGTGGTCTTTGGGCAAGTAATCCGGAAGAATTAGGAGGGCATGAGGAGGATGCTCACCTCCGGAACCTAAGGGGCCTGGGGCTGGGGTGTGCTGCATATCCTCCGCTTGCCCCTCCAGCTCACTCTCATACACTGCTCCAGGCCACCGGAGGCTGACTTTTTTTTTTTGAGACGCTCTCTCGCCCAGGCTGGAGCACAGTGGTGCGATCTCTGCTCACTGCAACCTCCGTCTCCCAGGTTCAAGTGATTCTCCTGCCTCAGCCTCCCGAGTAGCTGGGATTACGAGTGCCCCCTACCATGCCTGGCTAATTTTTGTATTTTATTATTTTCTTTTTAGACAGAGTCTCACTCTGTCGCCAGGCTGGAGTGCAGTGGCACGATCTCAGCTCACTGCAACCTCTGCCTCCCGGGTTCAAGCGATTCTCCTGCCTCAGCCTCCTGAGTAGCTGGGATTACAGGCACACGCCACCACACCTAGCTAATTTTTGTATTTTTAGTAGAGATGGGGTTTCACCATGTTAGCCAGGATGGTCTCGATCTCTTTACTTTGTGATCCGCCTGCCTCGGCCTCCCAAAGTGTTGGGATTATAGGCGTGAGCCACTGTGCCTGGCCTAATTTTTGTATTTTTAGTAGAGACAGGGTTTCACCATATTGGTCAGGCTGGTCTTGAACTCCTGACCTCAGGTGATCCACTCGCCTCGGCCTCCCAAAGTGCTGGGATTACAGGTATGAGCCACCGCGCCCGGCCAGGAGGCTGACCTTTATGGACTACATCAATGGGCTCTCTTGCTCTCTGGCTCCTAGCTGGGCTCAGCCAATTACAGCCACAAACAAGAGATTGGAGCATAAGGGAAAAATGAGTTTAGAGCACTTATTCTTCCCAGTCCCTCCCTTCTTGAGCCACATGCATTGGCTTCTGTGTTCTCTGTTCTGAAACTCTCCTCATTGCTCCATTTGAGAGAGTGAGCGTGCCCTTTCTGATCAGAACCTGAACTGGCGCAGGAAACAAGCACCCAGAGGCTGCAGGAGCAGCCTCAGGGGACAGCCAGGGCTCAGTCAGCTGACAAAGGGAAGGACTGGGTAAGGTGTGCTGACCATGAACCAGGCGAAGGAATATTTATTGATTATTGTTAGTAGTTGCAATTTATTAGGCACTTAGCATGTACCAGGGACTGTGCTAGGTATTCTTCATGCATTATTATATTTTTAAATTTATTTTTATTTATTTATTTTTTTGAGATAGTCTCACTATATTGCCCAGGCTAGAGTGCAGTGGTGCCATCTCTGCTCACTGCAACCTCCGCCTCCTAGATTCAAGCAATTCTCATGCCTCAGCCTCCCGAGTAGCTGGGATTACAGGTGCCCACCACTAAGTCCGCCTAATTTTTGTATTTTTAGTAGAGACAAGGTTTCACCATATTTGGCCAGGCTGGTCTCGAACTCCTGACCTCAAGTGATCCGCCCGCCTTGGCCTCCCAAAGTACTGGGATTATAGGCGTGAGTCACCACACCTGGCTGCATTATTATACATATACACATATATATGTGTGTGTATATATATACATATGTATATATACATATATATACATATATACACATATATACATATATACACGTATATATATACATATATACATATATATACACGTATATATATATATATATACGTGTATATATATATATTTTTTTTTTTGAGACAGAGTCTTGTTCTGTCACCCAGGCTAGAGTGTTCTGGCGTGATCTCAGCTCACTGCAACCTCCGCCTCCCGGGTTCAAGCGATTCTCCTGCCTCAGCCTCTCAAGTAGCTGGAACTACAGGCGTGCGCCACCACACCCAGCTAATTTTTGTATTTTTAGTAGAGACAGGGCTTCACCATGTTAGCCAGGCTGGTCTCGAACTCCTAACCTCAGGCAATCCGCCCGCCTCAGCCTCCCAAAGTGCTGGGATTACAGGCATGAGCCACTGCGCCTGGCCGCATTATTATATTTAATGTTAATATCAATCAAATCAGTTAGCATTATTATCTCCACTTTGCAGATGAGGGAACTGAGGCTTATTGATATTCTGATACTTTCTAACTAATTCACCGGCTAGCTCCTGACTTTTATTCCTATAAATTCAGGCTGGCCCGGTGGCTCACACCTGTGATCCCAGCACTTTGGGAGGCCAAGATGGGCAGATCACCTGAGGTCAGGAGTTTGAAACCAGCCTGGTCAACATGGTGAAACCCTGTCTCTACTAAAAATACAAAAATTAACCAGGCATGGTGGTGCGTGCCTATAATCCCAGCTACCTGGGAGGCTGAGGCAGGAGAACTGCTTGAACCCGGGAGGCGGGGGTTGCAGTGAGCCAAGATCACTGAACTCCAGCCTGGGTGACAGAGTGAGACTCCATCTCAAAAATTAATTAATTAATTCAGATAATTGTATCTACCTTGTCACTTTGGTATTTAAATGGCTTCGTCTATGTTAGGTGCCCAGTGCACTTCCTAGCACACGGTTGGCAATCAACACATGGCAGCTATTGTCATATCGTCATGAGGATATGGAAGCTGAAAGGGAAGCCTATCCACAGGGGAAGGGCTCCCTGCAGCGTCATCATTTTAGAGCTAAAAACAAAGGTGCGAGTGCCTTTGGATGCTGTCTAGGGGAAGGAGAGCCCTGCCAACATAAACAGAGCATTCATCACCCGCCAGGCCCTGTGCTGGGCATTGTCACTCCCGACAATCCTACAGGAAGCCTCCATTTGTCATATGAGGAGACCGAAGCACACAAGGACTGGGTTATTGAGAGCAAAACTGGGATTTCAACCAAGGCCAAAGCCCAAGTGAGGGAAAGCTTCCTGGAGGAGTTGGCCTTTCAATGGAATAACACGCAGAGGGCTGGACAGGATCAAAGACAGGAGGCTGAATGGTGGAGAGGATGAGTGTTAGAAGGGGCTGCAAGCTCCAGACAGGGGCTCTAACAGAGAAAGGGTTAGGAAAGTGAGGTAGGAAGCAGGTGAATTAGAGCCTGGCTTTGTTTTCTCCGCCCCAGATCCTGCCTGGATCACAGACAGCTGCCAGCTCAGGGTGGGACCTCCCAGGCCGGAGAACCCCAGGCTGTCTCCTGCTCTCTGGGACCCCACTTGCCTAGTGCTTCCCAGTCTGGACTCCCGAGGCCCTGGATATGGCACCGCACAGAAAATAAGATATCTATGAGAAAGCTCCAGGATTTCACAAAGCCTGAAGAAAGGCCAGAGGCTAATTCATACATCATGGTTTTTGTTTTTTGTTAGGTTTTGTTATGAGACAGGGTCTTACTCTGTCAGCCAGGCTGAAGTGCAGTGGCGCGATCTCTGCTCACTGCAATCTTCGCCTCCTGGGTTCAAGCGATTCTCCTGCCTCAGTCACCCAAGTAGCTGAGACTATGGTGTGCACCACCACGCCCGGCTAATTTTTGTATTTTTAGTAGAGACGGGGGTTTAACCATGTTGCCCAGGCTGGTCTTGAACTCCTGGCCTCAAGTGATCCACCCACCTCAGCCTTCCAAAGTGCTGGGATTACAGGCGCAAGCCATTAAGCCTGGCCAATACGTCATGTTTTATTTCTGGCTAGACTCCTTTCAGCCTGGTATAGCAGTAATGATTGATCTCCTACTAATTAGAAACATTGGTTCATTCATATGTACGACCTTTAAATAACACAAAAGAGAGCGGTAAGGCATTTCCTTTTTCTTTTTGAGACAGAGTCTCATTCTGTCTCCCAGGCTGTAGTGCAGTGGTGCAATCTCTGCTTACTACAACCTCCGCCTGCCAGGTTCAAGTGATCCTCCTGCCTCAGCCTTCAGAGTAACTAGGATTACAGGCACGTGCCACCATACCCAGTTAACTTTTTTGTATTTTTAGTAGACAGGGCTTCACCATGTTTGCCAGACTGGTCTCGAACTCCTGACCTCCGGTGATCTGCCCTCCTTGGCCTCTCAAAATGCTAGGATTACTGGCGTGAGCCAACGTGTCTGGCCCGAGGCATTTCCTTTTTAAAGCTCAGATTTATTAAGGCATGGCTTATATACAATAACACTCATTTAAGTGTACAGTTGTATGAGTTTTGACAAACACATACAGTTGTGTAACCATCACCACAATCAAGATACAGAACATTTCTATTACCCCAGAAAGTTTCCTCATGTCTTTTTACAGTCAACCCATAACCCTGCTCCCGAATCCTGGCAGCCACTTATCTATGGAATATTTTCTGTCCCTATAGGTTTGCCTTTTTAAGAATATCACAGAAATGGAATCATATAATTCACAGATATGCATTTGTGTGAACATATATTTTCACTTCTTTTGGGTAATACCTAAGATTGGGACTGCTGGGTTGTGTGGTGTAATGTTTAATTTTACAAGAAATTGCCAAACTGTTTTCCAATGTAGTTGTACCTTTTTACATTTCCACCTGCAGGGTATGAGAATTCCATTTGCTTCGCATCTTTTCCAGTACTTGGGATTGTCAGGGTTTTCTTTTTAGCAGTTCTAATCGGTATGTAATGGTATTTCATTTGATTTTAGTTTGCGTTTCCTTGATGCAAGTCAGTCTTTTTTTTTTCTGAGACAGAGTCTCGCTCTGTCACCCAGCTTGGACTGTAGTGGTATAATCTCCACCCACTGCAACCTCTGCCTCCTGGAACTCACAAGTCATTCTTTGTTTTTGCTTTTGTTTTTGTGTGTGTGTGTTTTTGTTTGTCTGTTTGTTTGTTTTTGAGACAGTTTCACTCTTGGATCCCAGGCTGGAGAGCAGTGGTGCGATCTTGGCTCACTGCAACCTCTGCCTTCTGGGTTCAAGCGATTCTCCTGCCTCAGCCTCCCGAGTAGCTGGGATTACAGGCGCCTGCCACCATGCCTGGGTAATTTTTGTATTTTTAGTAGAGATGGGGTTTCACCATGTTTGCCAGGTTGGTCTTGAACTCCTGACCTCAAGTGATCCACCTGCCTCGGTCTCCCAAAGTGCTGGGATTACAGGTGTGAGCCACCATGCCCAGCCACAAGTCATTCTTTTTTAATAAACAAGGCTTGTCTGGAGATGCAAGGATTCAAAATTTAGGGACCCTTGTGTGGAAACTAAAGTGGGTCTTTGGTGAAGAATTTGCTGGAAACAGTTATATGGTCTGCTGGCTTTGTGGGATTGAGATGGTGAGATGGTTCTCTGCCCCAGGTCTGCAGAGAACTGCAGTTCTTCTTTCTGGTCAGGAGAGGGCAGGAGAAGGCAGAAAATAAGCTGCCCCCGCTTCACTTTTTTTTTTTTTTTTTGGGCTTACCAGTCCCCGGCATCCAGAGTATTCGCATTTGCATGCATTATTATATTCATAGTTTTGCTCGAAAGTTTGCCTTTTCCTCTGAACCTAGTTAGCTACTGCCTTGTGAGGCTTGATTCCCCAAAATTAACTTTGTGGACTGATTTAATGCCAAACTTAACCAATCTTATAAAATCTTCGCCTGCCAAAGCATAACTAACCTAATTTAAGAATTGAACCACCCAAACTGAGCTACCTCTGTAGAATCCTTGCTAAGTCTATTCTCCAGTGTCACCCCACAGAGCTTGTGTTAGGGGCAACCATGAGCAGCTGAGCTGCATGAACCCCTGGTCCTCCTCTTTTCTAACTTTGCAGGAACCAAAAGAGACTGAGGAAGGACTTCATGGGGGACAGGCCTCCAGACCCCCAGTGGCTACAGGCCATCCTCCCTAGGACCAGGGCTGGGGCTGCTCAGGCGGGGCACTGCGCAGATCTCCTGGGGCTGGGGTTGCCAAGTGCCCCCAAAGATGTACTCCAGCTTGAGCCCTGGGCTCCCTTCTGGCAGTTGGAACCGAAAGGTCCTGAGGAGGGTGGCAAACATCAGGAAGAGCTCCATTTGAGCCAGCTGGTCCGCTGGGTACACACGATGCCCTGGAAACAGAAAGAAAAGTCAGAGGTGGCAGCTGTCCCTGTGTCTGTCCCACCACAGCCCCACCCACCACCAAGGATCCAGCTCTGTGCCTAGTACCTGCAGAGAATGGCAGGAAGGCCTCATTGGCCACAAAGTTTGCATCCTTGTCCGAGAAGTGGCCAGGGTTGAACTGTCGAGGGGTCTCCCAGCTCTCAGGGTCATAGAGCACAGAGGCCAGGTTGGGTAAGATGATGGTGCCCTGCAGAGAGATGCTGGTGTGGCTCTGGGAGCCTCAGATGGTACCCAGTACCCAGCCCTGACACTGAGCCACAGTGAGCTTGGAGAATACCCAGTGTGTTGGTGGGAGTAGTCCAGGGGCCTTGAGGAGACTCAGCAGCCGGCCCTCAGGCTGCCCTTCCTCCAGGCTCACATCAGAGAAGGAGCTGAGCAGGACACCCTCCTGGCTAAGGACTGCCCAGCTTTGTCCTGAAGACTCCCAGCCACGTCTAGGGACATGAAGCCATTGCCTCCTACGGAGAAGGCCAACAGCTGGGGGCATGTCTGGAAGGGGCCAAGGACAGCCCAGGACAATACACACTGGGGCAGGGGATGTGTGCACACGTGGGTGTTAAGAGGAAGAGACAGAACGAGGAGAAATGGAATGGCAAACAAGCAGAGAAAGAGGAACTGAGTGATGGAAAGACAGAGAGGAGACAGCAAGCTTCACTCTTTAGGGTTGGGGAGAGGAAAACATGAACCATAAGCCCAACTCTAACCTTCAACCTAACCCCAACCCTCACCTTCCCCCAAACCCAAACCCAAATCTTCCCTCTCATCCTCACCCCGGCCCTCACTCTATCTCAAAGGAGAAGTGAGTGATTAGAAAGAGAATCAGACCAAGCAGATGGGAGCAGGGTAACATCTGCTCCTTACCATGTGGACCCTGGGCTGACCAGAAACAGCATAAGGAGGCCAAAGTGGAGCCAGGATGGGGTCGGTTATGGTCCCCAGCCCTAGAACACTCAGCTCTGGGGAAGGCCTCATACCCCAGGGCTCATTTACCAAATACCACAAAATTAAACCAGCTATCCCTGTAGAGACCAGAGGGCTGACTACAGAATTCTTGATTCTGACCAAAAAAAAAAGCTTGAAATTAAAAAAAAAAAAAAAGCTTAGCGAGTTTGAAGCCTGCATTCTAAACAGAAACCAATAAAGAATGCAGAAATGGAGCAGATGCTGGCTGGTCGCAGTGGCTCACGCCTGTAATCCCAGCACTTTGGGAGGCCAATCAGGGCGGATCGCTTGAGGTCAGGAGTTTGAGACCAGCCTGGCCAACACGGTGAAACCCCATCTCTACTAAAAATACAAAAATTAGTCGGGCGTGGTGGCACGTGCCTGTAATCCCAGCTACTCGGGAGGCTGAGGCAGGCAAAGGTTGTAGTGAGCCAAGATCACGCCTCTACACTCCAGCCTGGGCGACAGAGCAAGATTCCATCTAAAAAACAAAACAAAACAAAACAAAACAAAACAAAAAAACAGAATGCAGAAATTGTTTTCAGGGGAAATTGTTCTTTTTTGCTGTTGTTGCAGTACGGCAGGCTTAGGCAAGGTGCCTCATCCTAGCCATGTGTACCAATAGGGCACCCAGACTTGCTCACTCTGTAGCTTCAAGCAGAGGTGTTGGGGAGGCCTGTGTTCTTGCTGCTGCCTGAGTGAGCTATAGATTTCCCAGTTCTAGTCATGGGAATTCCCCCATTTTCTCTACCTGGGATTAAGTAACCTCTGCATTGCAACAGTTCTTACTAATCACCTTCAGAGCAGGAGGCTCCTAGCAAGATGCTCTTTTCCCTCCAGAATTATTTGTGTCCTTTTTTGGGTGATGTTCTGGCCTCCTTGCAAAGGAGGATCTCAGCTCATGGAACAGGTTCAGAGCACAGCCTATCCAGTATGCAAAAAGGACAGCGCCCCCCCGCCTCCGCCCCGCCCAACAACCGCCCTCCACTTCCCCAGACTGTAGAGCCATCTACCTGCTGGGTACCTCCTGGGGTCACTGTGCCAGTTTCTGCCCAGTAAATGGCAGTTTGGAATTCACAATCAAATAGAATGTCTGAGAAGAGAGACAGGCTGGAAGTGCAACCATCGTATCAGGGACTATTGCTGTTGTCACGATCACTCAGCTGATGAAATGGTTAGGAACCGTTTAGGAATATCTGTAACATTTAATGATCTACTGTCAAGCTTTGATTCCACTTTCAGCAGACATCTCTCGTCCAAGTTGTAAAAGCTCAATATTGATTTCAGCTCGTTAATGGGCCCCTGGAGCCTTTATCACAGAACAAGTCCTAGAATCAAATTGGCAGGAATGGGCTCTTAATAAGGAAATTTCTAATCCCAAACGGCATAACACAGAGCAGTACCCTGGCCCCCTCTTTTCAACTTAAGTTGGCACAGCTTCTAGACAACCTGGGCCTGGGTCCTTCTGCCACGCCAGCAGCAAGATGACCTGATGTCCTGGTCCTATCCACTTTCCCAGAGACTCTTGACAAACCTGTAAACTTGCTGGCCAATTTCTGCCAAGGACAGAATGACA
This sequence comes from Pan troglodytes, assembly GCF_028858775.2. Taxonomy (NCBI): domain Eukaryota; kingdom Metazoa; phylum Chordata; class Mammalia; order Primates; family Hominidae; genus Pan; species Pan troglodytes. The sequence goes on from NC_086015.1 coordinate 187,080,180, forward strand.
GTGTAAAACATCTCCGTTGAACACATTGGTTCACTTACCTAGAGTGGCATTTTCGTATAAATACAAACAGCAGGGCATATGGTAGGAAAAGAAAACACTTTAGAGTCAGAGGGACATGCATTTGGAACTCAGCTAAGTCACTTACTAGCTGTGTTTGGGCAGTTTCTCAAGCTGCCTATGTTGAAGTTTCTCTATCTATGGAAAAGAAACAGCAACAAAGCGTCCGAAGGATAGGGCTGCTGTGAAGAAAAAAATCTGTGGAGGAAGGAACCTCAAGTCTGGGCAAATTAATAATAAGTTAATAATGGGGCTGGGCATGGTGGCTTATGCCTGTAATCCCAGCACTTTGAGAGGTAGAGGCAGGAGTTCAAGACCAGCCTGGCCAACCTGGTGAAACCCCGTCTTTACTACAAATTTAAAAAAAATTAAAAATAATAAAAATTAGCTGGATGTGGTGGCACGTGCCTGTAATACCAGCTACTTGGGAGGATGAGGTGGGAGAATTGCTTGAGCCCCGGAGGTGGAGGCTGCAGTGAGCTGAGATCACACCACTGTACTCCAGGGCAGTACTCAGGGCAGAGCCAAAGCTCCTTTCCGAGGAAAGTCTCAGGGCTCCCGCCACCACCTCTATGTACAGAGGCATCACCCTGCACCAGGGCACCAAGATGAGTCGCTCTGTTTCATTTTCATTAAAATGGCAACCTCACCACCTACACATGTTGGTATGTTACCTGTTGCGAGAAGTCAGGGACCCCGAACGGAGGGACTGGCTGAAGCCATGGCAGAAGAACGTGGATTGTGAAGATTTCACGGACATTTATTAGTTCCCCAAATTAATACTTTTATAATTTCTTATGCCTGTCTTTACTGCAATCTCTAAACATAAATTGTAAAGATTTCATGAACACTTATCACTTCCCCAGTCAATACCCTTGTGATTTCCTATGCCTGTCTTTACTTTAATCTCTTAATCCTGTCAGCTGAGGAGGATGTATGTCGCCTCAGAACCTTGTGATAATTGCATTAACTGCACAAATTGTAGAGCATGTCTGTTTAAATGATATGAAATCTGGGCACCTTGAAAAAAGAACAGGATAACAGCAATTGTTCAGGGAATATGAGAGATAACCTTAAACTCTGACTGCCGATGAGCCGGGTGGAACAGAGCCATATTTCTCTTCTTTCAAAAGCAAATGGGAGAAATATCATTGAATTCTTTTTCTCAACAAGGAACATCCCTGGGAAAGAGAATACGCGCCTGGGGGTATAGGCCTATAAACGGCCCCCCTAGGTGTGCCTGTCTCTTATGGTCGAGGCTATTGAGGTGAAATAGACCCCAGTCTCCCATAGCACTCCCAGGCTTATTAGGAAGAGGAAATTCCCACCTAATAAATTTTTGGTCAGACCGGTTGCTCTCAAAACCCTGTCTCCAGATAAGATGTTATCAATGACCATGGTGCCCGAAACTTCATTAGCAATTTTAATTTCACCCCAGTCCTGTGGTCCTGTGATCTTGCCCTGCCTCCACTTGCCTTGTGATATTCTATTACCTTGTAAAGTACTTGATGTCTGTGACCCACACCTATTTGCACACTCCCTCCCCTTTTGAAAATCCCTAATAAAAACTTGCTGGTTTTTGCGGCTTGTGGGGCATCATGGAACCCACCGACATGTGATGTCTCCCCCAGACGCCCAGCTTTAAAATTTCTCTCTTTTGTACTCTGTCCCTTTATTTCTCAAGCTGGCCGACGCTTAGGAAAAACAGAAAAGAACCTACGTGACTATCGGGGCAGATTCCCCAGTAGTTACCCCAGTTAGCCTTGACTCCCAGGATACACACCTTTGTGTAATCCCCTCCCCTTGAGGATAGGATGGATTTAGTAACTCACTTCTAACAAATAGAAAATGGGCCAGATGCAGTGGCTCATGCATGGAATCCCAGCACTCTGGAAGGCCAAGGTGGGAGGATCACTTGAGCCCAGGAATTTGAGACCAACCTAGGCAACATGGTAAAACCCCATCTCTACCAAAAATTTAAAAATTAGCCCATTGTGGTGGCACAATGTGGTGCCTGTAGTTCCAGCTACTCAGGCAGCTGAGGTGGGAGGATCACCCAAGCCTGGGAGGTTGAGGCTGCAGTGAGCCATTATTGTGTCCCTTCACTCCAACCCAGGCAACAGAGGGAGACACTGTCTCAAACAGCAACAACAACAACAAACCCAACAAATAGAATATGGCAAAAGCGGCCGGGTGCAGTGGCTCACACCCATAATCCCAGCACCTTGGTAGGCTGAGGCAGGCCGATCACTCGAGGTCAGGAGTTCAAGACCAGCCTGGCCAACATGGTAAACTCCATCTCTACTAAAATATACAAAAATTAGCCAGGCATGGTGGCACATGCCTGTAATCGCAGCTACTCGGGAGGCTGAGGCAGGAGAATTGCTTGAGCCCAGGAGGCAGAGGTTGCACTGAGCTGAGATTGCACCACTGCACTCCAGCCTGGGGTGACAGAGCGAGATTCTGTCTCAAAAAAAAAAGAATGTGGCAAAAGCAATGGGATATCACATCCAAGATTAGGTTACAAAAAGACCGTTGCTTCTATTTTGGGTGCCCTCTTGCTTGCTCTCTCTGATGGGGGTCAGCTGCCATGTTTCGAGCTACCCTATGCAGAGGCCCATGTGTCAAGGAACTGAAGGTCTCCAGCCAACAGTTTATGAGCAACCGGGTCCTGAAGACCTCCATGTAAGTGAGCTTGAAGTGGAGCCTCCCCTAGGGGAGTCTTCAGGTGACACTGTAGCCCCAACAACAACTTCATGGTAACCTCATGAGAGACCTTGAGTCAGAGGCATCCAGCTGAGCCACACCCATTTTCCTAACCCTCAGAAACTGTGAAATGATAAATGCTGTTGTTCTAAGCCACTAAGTTTTGGGGTAATTTGTTACACAGTAAGATAGGTAAGTAATTCAGCATCTGTCATCTAGAATCTGCAAGGCTCCGTCAACAATACAGAGCACCATTGTACCGAATGACACTGTGGGCACAAAGTCCTCAGCACACAGCAAGCCTGGGCAAAGAGCAGGTGTCATCATGTTATTGTCCAACTCACGTCAAAAATCTGCTCGGAAAGCTGTCTCAAGCTGGATCACCAGAGAGCTATCATCTTCAACTATGCTCGAGACCAACCTGGGCAACATGGTGAAACTGCATCTCTGCAAAAAAACAAAACAACAACAACAAAAACTACGAAAATTAGCCAGGCATGGGGGCTCATGCCTGTAGTCCTAGCTACTCGGGAGGGTGAGGTGGGGAGATCGATTGAGCTGGGAGGTAGAGGCTGTGGTGAGCCGTGATCGTGCCAATGCACTCTAGCCTGGGTGACAGAGCAAGACTCTGTCTCAAAAATAAATAAATATTGGCCGGACGCGGTGGCTCACGCCTGTAATCCCAGCACTTTGGGAGGCTGAGGCAGGCAGATCACTTGAGGTCAGGAGTTTTAGACGAGCCTGGCCAACATGGTGAAACCCTATCTCTACTAAAAAATACAAAAATTAGCCGGGCGTGGTGGCACGCACCTGTCATCCCAGCTACTCGGGAGACTGAGGCAGAATAGCTTGAACCTGGGAGGCGGAGGCTGCAGTGAGCCAAGATTGAGCCACTGCACTCCAGCCTGGGTGACAGAGCAAGACTCCGTCTCAAAAAAAAAAAAAAAGAATAGAGGTTAAAAATAAATAATTATTTATATAAACTTCAACTGTGTTATTTTGGCTGACTGTAGGAATGAAAGGAATTTTATCTCTTAAAAGGAATTGAGATAAGAAGCAGCTGCCATCTTGAAGAATATTTCTGCATCTTTTAAAAACTCCTGCTTAAAGCACTGCCACTACATGGTCCACTGGCCCACAAAAGAATATTGTGAATGATGATCCTTGTCATAACTTACAGGCATGTGATAAGCCAAAGCTTTCCTGATACAGGCATGCTTCCTTTTATTACATAAGAACTCATAATTAATTGAGATTTCCTTTTTTCCTTTCACTCCAGTGAAAGGAGTTTTATGTACATATGTGGCAACCGTTCTTGATTTGACTTATTTTTATAACTTTCTTCCTCTCTCCTTATTTGGCACTTGTTTTCTTAACCTTGCTATAAAATGAAAGAAGCAAGAAAGGCATCTCTGCTAGAAACCAGTTTTAAGGAGATAATACAAAATGCAGACCAAGCCTAAGGCACATAAATTGCAAATGGCCTAAATGTTCACCAACAAGGGTTAAAATTGCAAAACATCCATTTGGTGGAACATTAGGCAGCCATTAAGAATGATGTAGATGCCCAGTGTGGTGGCTCACACCTGCAGTCCCAGCACTTTGGGAGGCCTAGGCAGGCGATCACCTGAGGTCAGGAGTTCGAGACCAGCCTGGCCAACATGGTGAAACCCCGTCTTTACTAAAAATACAAAAAAAAAAAAAAATTAGCCAGGCATGGTGGCACACCTGTAGTCCCAGCTATGTAGGAGGCTGAGGCAGAAGAATCGCTTGAACCTGGGAGACAGAGGTTGCGGTGAGCCGAGATCACACCACTGCACTCCAGCCTGGGAGACAGAACAAGACTCTGTTTCAAAACAACAACAACAAAAACAAAACAACAAAAAACAGAATGATGTAGAGCAGTGGTTTTCAAAGCGTGGTCCCTGGACTCACAGCATCAGCACCACCAGGGAGCTTGTTAGAAAGGCAAATTCTCAGCCCACCCTAGACAGATAATGTCTGGAGGAAGAGTCCAGCAGTGTCTGCTTTCACAAGCCATCCAAGTGATTCTGATGTACCTGGAAGTTTGAGAACCACTGCTATAGGAGAATCTGAATATTAAGTGCAATGAAGGATTCAGAATGATATATTCAGCAGAATTGCAACTATGTAAACTATATGTGTGCAAAAAAAGATTGGAGAGTGGTGGATTATCATGTCTGCAAAGGTTATCTCTGAACAACAGAGAACTTTAAAAATTATCCCTCAGTGAGTACATTCTTTATATTATACATTTTTTTTTTGAGACAGAGTCTCACTCTGTCACTCAGTACGGAGTGCAGTGGTGCAATTATGGCTCACTGCAGCCTCAACCTCCCGGGCTCAAGCGATCCTCCTGCCTTAGCCTCCCAAGTATCTGGGACTACAGGTGTGTGCCACCATGCCTGGCTAATTTTTTTTTACGTTTTATAGAGACGGGGTCTCGCCATGTTGCCCAGGCTGATCTTGAACTCCTAGGCTCAAGCAATCCTCCCACCTCAGCCTCTCAAAGTGCTGGGATTGTAGGTGTAAGCCATGGCACCTGGCTACATTCTTTTATAATCATAACCCCCATCCCAAACGCCACAGAGAGAGAGAGAGATTAAGTGACTGATAGCTGGCAGGTTGGCAGAAGCTATAGCAGATGGCTGTGCTAGGCAGGAAGGATGCTTTCTGCAGGCACTGGGTTGGGTGTGGGGCTGCGTAGGGCCACCTACCTTGCTCATGGGATAGCTGCACACACGGGTGGAGGTCACACACTGGCGCACGGCACCCACGGCCACGACGCTGCTGAGGCGCTGCACGTCATGGAGGACAGCATGGTGTAAGGCAGTCGCTTGCGGTCTTCATAGCAGACAACCGGGGCAGCACCCAGCACCTCGTCCAGCTCCAGCTGCACCATCTCCACAGGTGGCTTAGTGTGGGTCTGGGGAGGGTGCCTGTGCCCTGGCCCACCATCCTCCCTCACCGCCTCCGTCCCCACCCAGGACACTGCTGCCGAGGCTTGCGGCCCTTAGGTCACCCCAAACCACCCTGCCACCCCTGGTCTCACAGGAGCAGACCCTTCTCTGAGGCAGAGCTTGCTTCTTATGAGCAAGGTTTTGTAGGGTTTCCTCCTCCAGGGGGCACTGGAGGGAAGAGAGAGCACCCAGATTTGAGAACCTGCTATGTGTCAGGTGCTCCATATGAACAGCATTATGGCCGGGGGCAGTGGCTCACACCTGTAATCCCAGCACTTTGGGAGGCCAAGGCAGGTGGATCACCTGAGGTCAGAAGTTCGAGACCAGCCTGGCCAACGTGGTGAAACCCCATCTCTACTAAAAATACAAAAAAATTAGCTGCTTGTGGTGGTGCGCCTGTAATTCCAGCTACTCAGGAGGCTGAGGCAGGAGAATCACTTGAACCCAGGAGGCAGAGGTTGCAGTGTGCCAAGACTGTGCCACTGCCCTCCAGCCTGGGTGACAGAGTGAGATACCGTCTAAAAAAAAAGCATTATGGAGGAGGGACTGTTGTCTCCATTTTACAGATGGAGAAACTGAGGCTCTAACAGGACAGGTACTTTGCCCAAGGTCACGAAACTTGTGGCACCAGATTTGAATTCAGGTCATAGTCAGTTTGTCCTTGAGAGAAATCCAGCTACATTTTCCCCTCCATAGTTGTGATCTTGAGGTGGACGTCGGCACAGGGCCTGGCACTTAGTAGGTGCTGAATCATTACTGAATGAGTAGAATAGTGTTGTCCATTGTACACTGGGTCTGAGAGGTGGAATGACTTGCCCAGCATTACGCAGTAAGCAGCAGGGTGGGAACTGAAGCCCCTCCTGTCTGACTCGAAGCCATGGACACTTCCTGTACCACAGTGGCGAGAGCAGGACCCACCCCTGGGGCCACAGAGCAAGGAGAGCGATGGAGGCAATGCCCGTGGTCCAGAAGCCCCATGCATTGGGCAGTCAGCCAGAGTGTGACCAAGGGCCTCTCACCCTGGACAGCTCTGTGCTGGATCATGTGGATGAGTGCCCAGCACAGGGTGGTGGCTGTGGTGTCGGTGCCTCCCAGAAACAGGTCGATCACCACTTTGACCAGGTTCTCCTGGTTGAATGTGGAGACAGGGTCATCCATGGCCTGGTGAGTCGGGGGTGGGCGAGTGGGGGGCACAGCTCCAGGTCTAAAGTTCTCTCCTGACAGAGCCCTGGGGTTTCCTTGAAGCCTGATCTGAGACCTGTGCGGCCAGAACTTGAGGTTCCAACCCCTCAAGAGGGCCTGATTCTCAGGACTGCATTGATGTTGGTGGGTGGCTGCCCTGGTGTTCTGGCCCTGACATCAGCCAGGTCTTCTGCTTCCCACCCTACCCATGTCTGCAGAAGCCAGCCCTGCCCTGGGAAAAGGTAGGGAGGAAAACCCTGTTTTAACTCACATTTTCAGGGTGCTTTGGAAGCTTGTAGATGGAGTCAAAGATGAGAAACTGAGACCATGGCTTAGAAAGGAGGTGCTCAGAAACGAGGTGCAGCCCAAAAAGATGGCCCCTCCTTTCCTGAGCAGCTGTTCCAGGCTCACCTTGGAGATCTGGGCCAGGTAGCAGCTGATGAAGTCCATGGGGGCCTCCGGTGCCCTGAGTTTGTGCCTGGTGATCTCCTGGCAGATTAAACTCCGCACGACCTCTTGGTACCTAAATATCTCCTGGTGGGGTCCTGGGAGGTGGCAGAGGGCCCAAGGAAACACGTCATACAGCTGTGGAGACAGAGGCCCACCCAGGGCCTACTCAGGAGCCAGCCTCTGAGTCGGGGGCTCCAAAGTGGGCTGGAGCCTTTGACTTGAGTAACCCAGGGCTGCCTCTCATCTGGAGACCCCCCAAATAATTTAGACAGAAATGAGAGCTGTGGTCAGAGCAGCTGTGCTTAGGGCTTCGCTGGGATGTTGCAGGTCCAGAAAGCTGTATGTCCTAGGATATAACCAGCCTCTGATTCCTTGCCCATGCATTCATGCTGAACCACAACAAAGGTTTGATGCTCTGAATGTGTCAGCTCACCAGGCAGAAGCCACGGTCTCCCTCCTGCCCACCTTGCACCCTCCCTGCCAGGCCCTGGCTGAGGCCCCTGCCTGCCTCGGGCCCCTAAGGTAATGGCCTGCACACCTGCCTCCCCAAATGCCAATTACCCGGCGCCACACAGTGCTGACAAAGGCCAGGCCAAAGTCGATGGCTTGAGTCAGTTCCTGGAAGATGGGATCCTCCAAGAGGAAGTGGTGGCCAAACACAAGGGCCCCGATGACTCTGACTGTGGACCTGACAATGGATACCTGAGGGTCGAAGGGTCTACCTGAGGGTGGAGGGGCAGGGCTCAGGACGAGGAGGCACGAGAAGCACTACCCTGAGCACCCATCTGATCTCGTATCTAGTCGCTCATTTACTAACTCAGTCCTCCATTCCCATTCCTCACTCATGCACTCAGCAAATGCTTACCAGCCGGGCGCAGTGGCTCATGCCTGTAATCCCAGCACTTTGGGAGGCTGAGGCAGGTGGATCACCTGAGGTCAGGAGTTCGAGACCAGCCTGACCAACATGGTGAAACCCTGTCTCTACTGAAAATACAAAAATTAGCTGGACCTGGTGGTGCACACTTGTAATCCCAGCTGCTTGGGAGGCTGAGGCAGGAGAATCACTTGAACCCGGGGGATAGAGGTTGCAGTGAGCCGAGATCGTGCCACTACACTCAGCCTGGGCAACAAGAGCGAAACTCCGTCTCAAAAACAAAACAAAACAAAACAAACAAAAACAAAAAAACCCAAGTGCTTACCAAGCACCTTCTACGAGCCAGGTCAGAGAGAGGCATGGGAGACAGACAACAATTTGAATGACAACAGAATAACAACAGAATGTGGGGCAGGTATGGCACAGCAGGGAATAAAAAAGGTTTGGGGGCCTGGCATTCAGGAGGATTTCTCAGGGCAGGTGACCGCAGCTGGTCTGGAGGAAGGAACAGTGGTTTCTCATGGGGAGGGAAGGGACATGGGCTGGGGCGTTCTGGAAGGGGAAATGCATATGCCAATGGCTGGAGATGTGAGACGCCTTGGATGATTTGTTTGTTTGTTAGTTTTTCGTTATTTTATTTATTATTATTTTTTTGAGACGGAGTGTTGCTCTGTCGCCCAGGCTGGAGTACAATGGCATGACCTCGGCTCACTGCAGCCTCCTTCTCCCAGGTTCAAGCGATTCTTCTGCCTCAGCCTCCAGAGTAGCTGGGGTTACAGGCACGTGCCCAACACGCCGGGCTAATTGTTTGTATTTTTAGTAGAGACAGGGTTTCACCAGGTTGGCCAGGCGGCTCTCAAACCCCTGACCTCAGGTGATCCGCTCACCTCGGCCTCTCAAAGTGCTGGGATTACAGAGGGGAGCCACCGCGCCCGGCCACCTTGGATGTTGATGGAAAATCCCCAGCTATCAAGGAGGGCTGTGGCTTTCCAGTGACCTTGGCCATTCCTGGACCTCTGTCTACCCACCTTGGAGAAACTCCCACTCAATGGAGCTTAAAACGGCTGTTAACGTTCTGAGGCTTAATGGACACACACACGCCTATGCAGTGAAGCTCGCCTGTTCTGCAGGGGTGTGCGTGTGCGTGGGGAGAGGGGGTGAGGGTAGGCCTGCCGCCAGCCTGCTACTTACCCTGCTCCTGGCGGAAGGCTTCTGCCAGCTCTGCTGCCTCTTTCTGCAGCTGCACCTCCAGCGCCAGCTTGCCTAGGCCCAGCCCTCAAATCATCACCAGGCAGAAGCGTCTCTTTTGCCGCCACGTGTGCCCGCTGCTGCAGATGATGCCTGGGTCCGGGGCGGGGTGGGGTGGACAGTCGCCAGCCCCTCCCAGCCTCCCAGGCCAAGACCACTTGGCTCTCACCTGGGCCAGGCCTGGAGGGCAGACCTCAAAATCACCTCTGGGAAGATGCTGTGTCCCAGGGCTGAGAGGCATTTGAGGGAGTGGTCAGTGAGCTTGGTGCCCTCAAGGTGGTCTCAGCTATGCCCTCCCCCAGCCCACCAACCTGATTTTTCCTTTAAAAGTCCCCACAAGAAATGGAAGAGGAGATAAACAATGGGGGCTGGGTGCAGTGGCTGACACCTATAATCCCAGCACTTTGGGAGGCCAAGGCAAGTGGATCACCTGAGGTCAGGAGATCGAGAACATCCTGGCCAATATGGTGAAATCCCATTTCTACTACAAAAAAAAAAAAAAAAAAAAAAAATTAGCCGGGCGTGGTGGTGCCTGCCTGTAATCCCAGCTACTCAAGAGGCTGAGGCACAAGAATTGCCTGAAGCCAGGAGGTGGAGGTTGCAGTGAGCCGAGATTGTGCCACTGCACTCCAGCCTGGGCAACATAGCAAGACTCTGGGTCAAAAAAAAAAAGAAGAAGAAGGGGAGGAGGGGTTCTGGGGAGAGGGAAGGAGGGAACAAGGGCATTTGCTGAGCCAGGCACTGAGTGGGCACTCTCAGGTGTTTTGGCCACTTAATCCCCTCCCCACATTCTCAGGATATAAAGCCATAATTATCCCCATCTACACAGGAGCCCACTGAGGGGCAGAGAGTGAGGCCGACTTGTCCGGGGTCCCAGAGCTGGCCAGGGCTTGGGTTGAGACTTGAATCCAGGTCTTTCAACTCCCAGAGCTGGTTCCTTGTCATCCCACCCCCACCCCTCACGCAGGTCCTCCTGGGCAGTCCCCTCTCTGTTAACAGCTCTGAGCCATCCCCGACTCCCTGAGTGTAGTGACCATCTAGCCGCCTCCCCTTCCCCAGCAGGAGGGGCAGCCCTGCCTCGTTCTCCAAACAGGTCCTGGAAGAGTGGGGTGAGGGACCTGCCGGAGAACTGCTCCGAGTTGGAGACCAGCGCTTCCTTCACCGCCTGGAAGCCACTCAGCACCGCAACGGGGATCGGGCCCACCCACACGGTGAACACACTCTGCACCAGCTGTGGAGAGATGGGGGACACTTACTGCAGGAGCACCTTCTCAGAGTGCCTCCAGCCCCGTTCCCCAGGCAAGCCAAGCCCTGGGTCACAGGTCCCCTGTGCACTTGGAATAGTCAGGGCCGATTAATCCTGGGAGGTGGAATGTTCTACCCATTTTACAGATGATATTAAATAACCAGTTTCTCAAGGGCTTGGTGTCCCACGTGGGCTTTACATATTTTGCTTGAGTCCACCCTCAGTATAAGTGTGCAGGTAGGCAATTTATCTCCATTTTATGAGTTTAAAAAAAACAGAGGCCAGGCCGGGTGCAGTGGCTCACACCTGTAATCCCAGCACTTGGGAGGCCGAGGCGGGTGGATCACCTGAGGTCAGGAGTTTGAGATCAGCCTAGCCAACATGGTGAAACCCCGTCTCACTAAAAGTACAAAAATTAACAGGGCTTGGTGGTACACGTCTGTAATCCCAGCTACTCGGGAGGCTGAGGCAGGAGAATCGTTTGAACCTGGGAGGTGGAGTTTGCAGTGAGCTGAGATTGTGCCATTGTACTTCGGCCTGGGCAACAGAGCAAGACTCCGTTTCAAAACAAAACAATAAACAAAACCCCCCAAAAAACAGGCCAAAAAAGACAGTAAAAGATGAAGACCTAGAACCCAGGTCTCCTGACTCCCAGTACAGTGCTCTTTCCACTGCGTGGGAAGCCTGAGGATCATAATTGTCTGATAGCGCCAGCCAGATATTTTTTAAAAATTTGTTGAGTGTGAATAAGAAGAGGGCTGAACATGGCCTTAGGAGAGACAGTGTCCTGCCCACCATCATTCTCAGCAGCACCCCAGTCCCACCCACTCAATCCAACAGCGCCCTTCAGCTGAGGCTCCAGCTACCCTGGTGGTGGCTTTGTGCAGAGATTCCTTGAGTAACGTCACTTGAATGTGCCCTTGTGGGGGTCCCATTCCCCCCAACTCCCATCTCAAGTAGCTTTTCAGAAAACTTCTTCCAGCTGCACACAGTGCTCTCCTGGAGTTGAGCTCTGTTCAGTGGTTTTCGCCACCCTGTTCCATTGGCAGTGGACTTCTCCTGCACTCAGAATTTCTTAGATTAGACTTCTTAGATTCTGCACGATGTCCACAATTTCTGCAATCCCCCTCCCACCCTGCATGTGACAGGCGAGGAAACTGAGGCTCAAAGCCTCCCAGCTAATGAATGGTAAGACCAGGATTCACCCCACACGTGTCTGACCTCTGTTCCTTCTTTCTGTCTCCAGTGCCGCTGGTCTGAGAGAGAAGAGGGGTTCATCTGTCCACCCCTTTAGGGCCTCCAGCTTGAGCACAGGCTTCCTACCTGGAGCAGTGTCTCTGGGTGCAGCTGAAAGCATAGCTGCCACAGGTTTCCAAGGATGGGGAAGGGGAGTGGGCCAGGAGGAAGACAGCTCCTGTCCCAGCAGAAGGTGCCAAGTTTCAGGAGCAGGAAGGAGATGGCCAGTAAAGCCAGCCCACTGAGCAGGGAGAGCATCTCCCTGGTCCTGTGTCTCCTCTCCTCACTTTTGCTTCTCGGTCCCAAGGCTCTGACACACTGTGGCCACCACTCTCTCCCCGCTCTCCCAGGCGCCTGGCCTTGCTTTTATGCTGGTGCTCCCAGGCAGCATTGTGGAGGGAGGCAAACCCAGGAGCCCTTCCCCAGTGGAGTAAATCCATTTGGTCACATCAGTCACACCCGGGCCATGCCACTCACCAGGGTGGCAAGGCTGTGGCCTGGGACAGGTTGGGACACCTTCACTCCTATATCAGCATCATCCTCACCTCTGGCCCTCGGAGCTCATCCCTGGTGAGGCTCCTCACAGCCTCTTCATGGCAGGGTCAGCTGACTGCATGGCTCAGCTCAGGGAGGGACAAGGGGGCAGGCAGCCGCTAGCAGTGGCAGTGTCTCCCATCAGGACATGCTCTTCCATCTCAACACGCCTGAGGCTGGGCTCCTACTGCTGCTCTCCTCTGCCCAGATGCGCAGCAGCCTTCCTGAGGTCTCTTCAGCTTGTGCTGAATCCCCATGTTTCTCTGTAGCCTTCTCTCTGTCTCTCTCTCCCCTCGCCCCCTCTGCCTTCTCTCTCTCTCTCTCTCTCCTCTCTCTCTCTTTCTCGGTTCTTTCTCCTGCCTCAGCCTCTCGAGTACCAAGTGCTGGGATTACTGGCGCCCACCACCACGCCCAGCTAATTTTTGTAGTTTTAATAGACATGGAGTTTCACCATGTTGGCCAGGCTGGTTTTGAACTCCTGATCCGCCCACCTCAGCCTCCCAAAGTGCTGGGATTACAGGTGTGAGCCACCATGCCTGGCCTCTTTCTTTCTCCTTTGTTTTCTTTCTTTCTCTCCTTCTCTCTTTCTCTCTCTCTCTCCCATTCGTTTGTTCTTTCTTTTCTTTTTTCTTTCTTTCTTTCGTTTGTTCTTTCTTTTTCTTTCTTTCCTTCTTTCTTTTCTCTTTCTTTCTTTTTCTCTCTTTTCTTTTTCTTTCTCTCTTTCTCTCTCTCTCTCTCATTCTTTCTTACTTTCTTTCTTTCAACAGTGTCTCACTGTGTCACCCAGGCTGCAGTGCAGTGGCATGATCATAGCTCACTGTAACCTCAAATTCCTGGGCTCAACCAATCCTCCTGCCACAGCCTCCTGAGTCTCTGGGACTACAGCGGCACCACCATATTCAACTATGTAGCCTTCTCTTAGGTTTCAACTATCTTGGAACCAGACTGCTGGAGTTTAAATCCCAGTTCTACCTCTTACTGGTTTTGTGACCTTGGGCAATTATTTAGCTTCCTCTTGCCTCAGCTTCTTATTTGTACAATGGAGATAAGATCATTTTAGCAAATTGCATCATAGAGCTACTGTACCAATGCCCAGCAAGAGAAAGATGTCACAGTCCAGTGGGGTACATTGAGGATAGTTTAATTAAGAGACTGTTTGCAGGCCTGGCGCAGTGGCTCACGCCTGTAATCTCAGCACTTTGGGAGGTAGAGGTGGGCAGATCACGAGGTCAGGTGATCAAGACCAGCCTGACCAACATGGTGAAACTCCGTCTCTACTAAAAATACAAAAAATTAGCCAGGTGTGGTGGTGTGTGCCTGTAATCCCATCTACTCAGGAGGCTGAGGCAGGAGAATCACTTGAACCTGGGAGGCAGAGGTTGTAGTGAGCTGAGATCGCACCACTGCACTCCCGCCTGGGTGACAGAGCGAGACTCCATCTCAAAAAAAAAAAAGACTGTTTGCAAAGATGTGTTAGGGAATCCATAGGCATAATGCCAGTAATGACGGAGACCCATTTCCACTTGAGGCTTAGAGAGTCAAGGGACAGTGTTCAGTGGGTACAGAGTTTCAGTCTGGAAAGATGAAAAAGTGTTCTGGAGATGGATGGTCATGATGATAGCACAATGATGTGAATGTACTTAATCCCACTGAACTGTTCATTTAAAAATGGTTAAAATGGTAAATTTATGTTGCATCTATTTTACTAAATTTTTTAAAAGTCAAGGGACAGAGAGATATCAGAGGCCTGGAGCCCCTACCTGTTTGGAGAGGTTGTTAACAAGCGTCTGCAGTTCCTTCTGCTCAGAGCACCTCACCCCTGCATCTCCATCTCTAGAATTTCTACCTACCTTATCTCAGGTTGGGGTGATGATAACAGTGCTTACCCCACAGGGCTGCTGGGGGATAAGCTGAGCTGGTGTGAAAGTGCTATGGATTGTGCTATGGAAGTGCTATTTGTACTATGCTTGTGCAGATAGTAATACTGCTGCAATTTCCACAAACCCCTGCCTTCTGTTTCCAACAAATCACGTTCCTCCCTCCTCAAAATACTGCTGAAGAGACTGCAGGCCTCTGAAAGCTTCACTAGCTACTCCGCCAATCTCTACTACCTCCAAACACACCAACCGTCTCCCACAGTGGCCCTTGCTTTGTTCTGGGCTGAGACTTGCCCTGTTATCACTGCATTCGCCCCGCCTTGATTACACAGCATGAGCAGTTCAAGGGCAGGCGCCAGTTCTCACTTTTTTCGGGTTTACAGGCGTGAGCCACCACACCCGGCCTGTAGCTGTTTCTTAAAGTTTATCATCCCAAAAGGAGATTTGCCTGCTCAACATTTCCAAGTGTGTTGAACTTTGACAAACTTCCTACCCTCCCTCCGTGCCCAAGGGTGACAGCATGCTGGCAGCTAAGGCTGGGACACAGTACTGGGAACAGAGACTACCCAGCACAATGGGCCAGGGTGCGATCAGATTCCAGGGTGGCAGGTCACAGGAACACAGATTTGGAGCGGAGGCCCTGGGTGACCCGCCCCTCCAGCGCCCAGCCAAGGCCTTCCATGTCTGATTGTGAGCTGCGGCCTCCTCAGCGAGCAGGTGGAGGTGGGCCACACGGTCCCCTTACAGGAGTTCCCATGCAGAGTGGCTGACCCTGTGGCAGCCCCTGTCCAAGTTGCACCTTCCCCCCTCAATGATATCCCTATGATTCCAGCCACGCCTGCCCCCCAGACAATGGGCCTCTCTGTTTCCTTGTTTGACTTCTAGGCCAAGAATGGACAACACTCAGCCTCTGCTCCTCTAAGAACAACTCAGGCAGGGCGCAGTAGCTCACACCTGTAATCCCAACACTTTGGGAGGCTGAGGTGGGTGGATCACCTGAGATCAGGAGTTCGAGACCAGCCTGGCCAACATGGTGAAACCCCATCTCTACTGAAAACACAAAAATTAGCTAGGTGTGATGGGTGCCTGTAATCCCAGCTAATCAGGAGGCTGAGGCAGAAGAATCGCTTGAACCTGGTAGGCGGAGGTTGCGGTGAGCCAAGATCACACCACTGCACTCCAGCCTGGGTGACAGAGCGAGACTTCGTCTCAAAACAAAACAAAAACAATTCAACTAAGATGACAGATGACGCGGCTGCGCCCCTTCCCTGTATGAGGTATTTCCACACCAAATTTCTAAATCTATCCCCTCTACAGCACGGTGAAGGCTGTTATGTGAAGGCTTCATCCCCTCACAGATGAAGGCAAGGCTCAGCAGGTGGAGTGATTTGCTCAAGGAAGTGGGAGGGCGGCCACAATTCTACCCAGGCCTTCAGTCTCCAAATTCAGTGTTCTCTTTCCACAGCTGCCTCCCAGCTGTGACAGGCTGGCATTCTCACAAGGAAGGTTCCTATAGGCTAAGAGAACACACACACGAGGAAGCAGAGCTAGTCACACTTCCAGAGGTTCCGGCCTGGCCTCAGAGGCCTCCGTGTGGCTCAGGCTGCCCCCGGGCCTGGCGTGTACTTCCTGCCTGAGGCTGCCCCAGGGCCTCAGAGCTGGTGTATTCTTTCTTCTCCTCCCTTGTCTGTCTGCAGACCCCATCCAGGGGAGGGCCCCTTCCATGGCCCTTGGAGAAACAGTGGTTAAGGAATGCTGGATCAACAGCTTTAGCCATGGGCCTGTGCCCAGGCAGGGGCCGTTTCCCATAGCAGACTGACCCTCACTGTAGATCCCGCAACACCCCCTCCTGTGGATAGATCTCAGAACAAAAGGACACCCCTTTCCCCTTCTAGAGCGACCCAAACCCAGTACCCACTCCACACTCAGTGCCCGGAAGTTGCTCCGCCCCACACCCCCACTCCAGCAAGGTAGGCCCACCCCCTACTTCTCCCTGACTAGGAAAGGGAGGAGATAAAAATAAGGAGCTACAGAGACCACTAGAGGTGGAAAGAATGAGAACTAGGCAGAAGAGACCCCCCCCCCAGTTACCCCCATGCACCTGAACACAGAAGGAGAATTCCATTCCTTGCGGTTGTGTTTAACTTGTCCAATGTGTCCCAGTGCCCATGGGAGTGAATGGGAACAAATACAGGGGGCCTGCCTGCCTCTAGACATTATGTGAAGGCCCCAAAGGACAGGAGCTATTTCTGGGGAGGGCTGGGAGACCCAGGAATCCTCTAACTGAAGGAGGGGCAGACTCAGGGACCACATCCAGGCAAGCCAGGGCACGGGCCAGCGCTAGAGGACATAGCCCTGCTTTGCATATTTTATTATCAATAGTTCCTTCTTTCACTCTTGGTGCGACTCTATGACCAGTGGTTCTGCACATCCCCAGGTTTCGTAGATGAAGAAAGGATGACGTGCTGCCTGACAGCTTGCAATGAACTCAGCATCTAGAATTTTGCAGAGTGTTCCAGTGGAGTTCCCACGGGGAGCTGCTTTCCTTCAAGCCCAGCCTTGAGTAAGGGGAGCAGGGCAGTGGGACTCACCACTGCCATGCTGTGCTCCAGCCAGGATGATCTCAGGGCACAGGGAGAGGCTTCGTGTCCGAAGAGTGTGGCAAAGGGCAGCCAACATCCTCCTCCTCCCTGCCCCCAACACACACACCCATAACCGCACCCCATCAAGGGCAGTAGAATTAGCCATCCAACCAGAATGATGTCTTTATTGTTCCCAGGATATTCATCTTATCCGAGAATGATTCATGGCAGCTATTATTTAAAATATTAAAAATATTCAAGGCTGGGCACAGTGACTCATGCCTGTAATCCCAGCACTTTGGGAGGCTGAGGCAGGTGGATCACCTGAGGTCAGGAGTTCGAGACCAGCCTGGCCAACATGGCGAAATCCCGTCTCTACTGAAAATAAAGAAATTAGCCAGGCATGGTGGCACGGGCCTGTAATCCCAGCTACATGGGAGGCTGAGGCAGAATTGCTTGAACCCAGGAGGCGGAGGTTGCAGTGAGCTAAAATCGTGCCACTGCACTCCAGCCTGGGAGACAGAGCGAGACTCCATTTCAATAAATAAATAAATAAATAATATTCAAGACGGTCAAAAGGGAAGATCAAAATTTTATGAAGGATGAGGGAAACAAGCTGAGATAAACATACAGGGCCCTGAGCTTCCTGTCGGCTAAAATAAGAAGGAGGAAACAATGTGTTCCAGAATCCTCACTGAGAAGCAGAGAATTTTCCCGAGATCAGATTCTGAAAGGGATTTCTTGTGTGGACACAACTGCCAACAGAGATTTTTTTTTTTTTTTTTTTTTGAGACAGAGTTTCACTCTTGTTGCCCAGGCTGGAGTGCAGTGGCGCAATCCGCTCACTGCAACCTCTATTTTCCGGTTTCAAGTGGTTCTCCTGCCTCAGCCTCCCACGTAGCTGGGATTACAGGTGCCTGCCACCACGCCTGGCTAATTTTTGTATTTTTGTATTTTCAGTAGAGACAGGGTTTCACCATGTTGGCCAGGCTGGTCTCGAACTCCTGATCTCTTGATCTGCCCACCTTGGCTTCCCAAAGTGCTGGGTTACAGGTGTGAGCCACCACGCCCGGCCTGCCAACAGAGATTTTATGGAAGATGAAGTAGCAGCTTTCTTCATGTGCCCATTTCCGTGAGTGACTCCAGGACTCGCCAAGGGTATTGAAACTGAAGGATTGGTAGTCTTTCTCCAAGTACAACACGGCTCGGCTGGGGATTGAAGGGTAGAACCTGATCATACGTAGGCATGGCGGGATGGCATGTATGTTCCCAAGGTGTCACTTCTCTTAGCCAAACATTGTTTTGCTTATTATCTAAGTATGAATGCCAGTGATTATACCAAATGGTAGGTGGCTGGGATGCAGCCCCTGTATTTTGATCAGCTGTCAGGATCCCAGAGAAAATATACACAGAGGCTGCTCTAGCAAAGCCCTTCTGTTGATGACTTCACGCCTTTGGCACTGCGAGGCAGCGTGGTGGGCTAGTCCGGAGAGTCTGGTGCCTGAAGACTCCTGTGGCTGGAGGAGTTGCCCAGGGCCCAGAAACTACCAGCCCCAGGCCCACATCCTTATAACAATGGACCTTTAGATCTTACCACATCCTAGGAAAGGAAGGGAGATCGGAGGTAGGGAATACCAAGGACAAGAGAGAAAGGGTGTCTCTGAATAACCCAGGGCAGGACTGGCCAGGTGCCATCCCTGGACTCCTAGGTCATGACCGAGAAACTCAGAGGAGGAGAAAAGGTGAGAAAAAGTGAGCAAGTTACTTAAAGTTTCTCTTCTCCTTTGGACTATAATCTCCCTGTGTCTTGTTTCTGGTCTCCTGTGCCCAGCAGAAGGTACGGGACCTAGTGAATGTTCAATAAATAGTTTTTGGGAAAAGAGCCCAAGGGGGCTGGAGTCCAGGTATTGGGAGGCTGAGGGAAGCGGCAGTTGGATCAGTAAGTCTGGAAGAAGTGGGGAGCTAAAGTTCCCGGAGGGCAGGCCACTCTCAGAGGCCCATGGGAATGACATTAGGTGGAGACTCAGAGTGGGCCTCATGGCACCTTTTTTCTCACCAGTGGTCAGAATGGCCCCAGGACTGCAGCCCACCAGATTCTTTGTCAAGGACACAAAAAATGAGTCAGAGAAGTCTCCCCCAGCCCCTAGCCCCGTGAACCAACCATTCCAGGCAACGTCAGTATCTCTGCCTCAACAGGTGTGTGCCCACGGTCCTAACTGCCTGGCGCTGGCCCGTCCTAGCTGGGTATGGAGCTCCCCTTTGAGAACAGGGCTGTGCCAGGTCTGCGGGAGACCAAGTACTAGCTCTGATGGTTCTCACTTGGACAGCAGCCAGCTTAGTCCTCCTAAGCTGAGTCCACCTGAGCGGGTAGAAGGGAGTTTGCCTGATCCAAGGAAGAATGCTGAATTCAGGCCACAGGCAGAAAGAAACAGGACACAGAAAAGATTCCAGGAAAAGAGGAAATCTGCTCCCAGTACACACCACCTCCCTAGTGGAAGCAAAGAGGAAGAGGCAGAGTTCTAGAGCCGTGTCCCAAATGAGGTGAGCGGGATCCAGGTTTTTCAGGTCCTAGTTATGGACTCACACTAGTCATGGAGTTAGAGCTGGAAGAAATCTTAGAGGCCATCTGATCTAGCACATGCATTTGATGAAATTGAATTTGCTGATGAAATTGAAGCTCAGGTCATGAGATGAGGAACAGCTTGAACTCTGGGAGCAGGCTGTTTGGGTTTGAATTCTGTGTGATTCACTTCATACTGGATATTGGTTTGAGACAAGTTAAATCTTCATGAGCCTTTCCTCATCAGCAAAATGTGCTTAATTATAGCTACCTTGTAAAGTGGTTGAGAAAATCACGTAAGGCCATGCTAGAAGTACCTAGTACAGTGCTTAGCTTACAGGTGCCCCTGAGTTCTAGCCAAGAAAACAAGCACAGAAGCAATGTCTACTGTTTTCAGGCCTGGTTCATAACACTTTCTGCTCAACATTCTGTGCTCTCTTCTCTGATGAGCACAGTGGATCCAGCAGAGAAGCTCAAATCTAGAGGTTTGCAGGGTGACCAGGAGGGAGGCAGACTGGGTTCCTGAATGCACGGGCAGAACCTTCATTCCACCCCTCCACAGACCACACTGCTTTGCTACAGGAGTTTGGTTACTGTGGTAAACTGCTGAAAGTCTGGGCTTGTTTCTTACACCTGTTAGCCTACTCTACTTGGCAACAGAGAATTATGAGCTGGGAAAGCACAAAATGGCAATATGGAAATTGCTTTTAAAAATCCTATTTAGGCTGGGCACAGTGACTCACGCCTGTAATCCCAGCAGTTTGAAGGGTCTCGTTCTGCTGACCTTGTTACCTTCTTGGAAGATAAATCTAGTGCCTCAGTAAAAGTGGTTACCGTTTAGATTGGAGCTACCCAACAGAACTTCCTGCAATGATCGACACGTCCTATATCTGCACTGTACATTACTATGTGGTACATTACTATGTTGTACAGGTCGCATACAGCTACTGAGCGCTTGAAATGTGACACCCTAGGAACTAAAGTTTTAACTTTAGAGTCAAGCCCCTGGGTTCTCACGACAGCACAGGTACTTTAGAAAAATTAGTATAATTTCTACTGATGGCCAGCGAACTAATACCAGTTTAAAAGCTTTCTTGGCTGCATTCAACACAATATAGTCAGAAACTTTAGAATGAGTACCCTTTGCTTTTTTTTTTTGAGACGGAGTCTCACTCTGTCGCCCAGGCTGGTGTGCAATGGCACGATCTCAGCTCACTGCAACCTCCACCTCCGAGTTCAAGTGATTCTCCTGCCTCAGCCTCCTGAGTAGCTGGGACTACAGGCGCCTGCCACCATGCCAGGCTAGTTTTTGTATTTTTAGTAGAGACGGGGTTACTAATTTTCAATGGGTGAATCTGAATGAATTGGCTGAAAGGGTGATTATATTGTTTGAATTGCTAAGAATCCTCGATAAACTATTCATTTTAAATACATCTCACCACGACCACCCACCTCACCACAACCACTCACCTTTCCACTCCCCACCCTCTTATGGGCAGCCAAAGAGCTTTATTTGGGGACCATGCCCAGGAATACAGGCAGCGGGACTAAGGCCCACAGAGATGATTCCAGGTGTTCAGGGCCCCATGGCCCTTGCAACCAACCAGCTTTGCTACCAGTCCTTCCCAGATGCAACTCCATTGCTGGATATGCAGGTCCCAAAGCCATTCAAGGATATCTCACTCCCTTCCCAGAGAACTGTTTGATACACGAAGAGTTTTACAAAATCCAAAATAATTTTATTCACATTTTCAGATTTTTGCTTCCACAAGGTGTTCAGCAAACATGCTAAGGCGACAGAATGTCTAGTTGGTCACGACATGCAACGCTGACCATTCAACTGATGACAGCAGTGACCACGCCCACCTGAGCTACCAGCCCCACAGCACAAAGGGGGTTTGCGGGAACACACCAAACCACACAGCAACCAGCAACCTGAGGTAGGTCTCTTTACAGTACAAAAACTTCTACGCCAGTGTGAGACACTGATTAGCAAGAGCTGCTTAAAGTTGCAGACTTTGAGGGGAGAGAGAGAGAGAGACTGTGCGACGACTGCAGTGAGAAAGGAAAACAGACCCACGAAATCCTGAGCCCTGCCACTGAACTGTGGAGGTGTGGGAATAGGCAAATGAAAAAGTGCCACCTCAAAAAGCAGCAGTTGGCTCCAGGGCTTGGAACCAACAGGTCTTGGAGCTGGAGAGCTCTGTGCAGTGGCCAGCCGTAGGAACCTGAGGCAGTGGGACTCTGTGGATAGACTGATTCTTGTTTAGAAACAACAGCAAAAAGAAGAAGGCAGGAAAGAAACTCCCCGGCTCGGAGGAATGTCTCTGTGATCCCCATTCCTGATGGAGGGAGTGAAAAGGGGCCTGGGCTTCGCCCCGCTGCTCTCCTGACAGAAACAGTAAGTGACACCAGGACAGAAGGCAGGAGCCCTGAGAACTCACGGCGCTCTGCATGGTCTCCAGCCGCCCACCCGTCTCCAGCCACCCCTGGAGCGGCCGTGGGGAGGCGGCAGAGGGGGCTGTCGGAGGGCCCACTATTGCCACACGTCTTCCTTTGGACACCCAGAAAACCTGGCACCGTGAAACCACCAGCTAGAGAAGAATGAAATGCTACTCTTCCTACAGTCTAATAGCAAAACCAGATCTCTAGTACAGCAAACTGTACAAAAATGATAGAAAGGAATATGCACTGTTATTAGCACAGTGCTTATTTTAATATAAAATAAACAGCTTACATTTTCACTGTAAATATAGGCTATGTACAGAATTATATATAGATATAGCTACACGTATAAAGCTTCATTATAGGCCTCTGATACAATTATAATAACGGTTCCCTGAACCTTTTAGAGTGCAATTAAGAACAAAAACTAAATTTTGTTTACATGAATATGGAATAAATACAATAATCAAAATATGACTCTCCCTAAAAGTGAAACACACAAGCCAATCCGGAACTGCTGTGCGAAAGATAAAATCGAGAAAGGCAAGGTTTCGGTAGGAGGACGCGATGAGGGGCCCGCCCCAGGCAGGGAATGGCAATGCTCTAAAGAAAAGAGACTTCGTCAACAGGGAGGAGTCAGCCCTTGACAGCGACCTTGTTCTCTGCAGCAGCAAACATGGCATAGAATCGGGAACTGTCGTTGGACAGAAGGACCGATGGGGTGTCAAACTCCACCACCTGCAAAAGAAGGAGACGCCATCAGGACGCAGCTCTGGGTCATGCAGGATGATTCAGAGGATCCACGGCTCAGTAAGTGCCAGTGCCCCCTGAGGGTAGAATCTGGGGACAATTCAACTAGCCCTGCGTGCACCTCCCCCTTTATTTTTTTATTTTCAACTATCCAGGGAGTAAGGGAAAGGACAGAGAAAATGACTTCCAGCATTTTAGTAGTATGCGGTTTTGCCTAATAAAGTATTCTCATAGCAAAAAAAAAAAAAGAAAACGACTTCCAGACCTCCTTCACATAAATCCAAATTCCTTCAGCCTTGGGAGTGAAGGAACCAACCAACCAGGTCTATAAACTGCAGGAGGCTGGTGGCTCACGCCTGTAATCTCAACACTTTGGGAGGCTGAGGTGGGCAGACTGCCTGAGGTGAGGGGTTCAAGACCAGCCTGGCCAACATGGTGAAACCCTGTCTCTACTAAATATACAAAAATTAGCTGGGCATGGTTGGTGGGTGCCTACAATCCCAGTGACTTGGGAGGCTGAGGCAGGAGAATTGCTTGAACCCAGGAGGTGAAGGTTGCAGTGAACTGAGATTGTACCACTGCATGCCAGGCTGGGCAACAGAACGAGACTCTGCCTCAAAATAAATAAATAAATAAATAAAAAACAACAGGCTGGGTGCGGTGGCTCATGCCTGTAATCCCAGCACTTTGGGAGGTCGAGGCAGGCGGATCACCCGAGGTCAGGAGTTCGAGACCAGCCTGACCAACATGGTGAAACCCTGTCTTTAGTAAAAATACAAAAATTAGCTGGGTGTGGTGGTGCATGCCTGTAATCCCAGCTACTGGGGAGTCTGAGGCAGGAGAATCGCTTGAACCCGGGAGGCAGAGGTTGTGGTGAGCAGAGATCGTGCTATTGCACTCCAGCCTGGGCAACAAGAGCGAAACTCCGTCTCAAAAAAATAAATAAATAAATAAACAAAATAAAATAAATAAACTGCAGGGGAGAGAAGTTGCAGCTCAAGTCAAGGGCACACCAGACAAATGCCATTTTGTTACGCAAGCTGATCTAACCTTATAGAGGGAAATGGAAGAGCTCAGAATGTCTAGTTGTCAGGGGAAAAAAAGGAAGTCAGGGAGTGACTTAGTCAAGTGGCCATTCCTATGATGGACTTCTATGTAGCCATGGAAAATCATGTGGCAGCAGAACCCTGAATGATATACTGGCGGAACCCACCTCCTGTGGCAGAGGCTGAAATGCATGTACTCAACTTTCTCAGCCTCCCCCGCCACAGGGCAAAGGCATAGAACATAACCTTGTTTAAGGAGATGTAAGAGGAAGTCTCCTTAGTGCTTTAGGAGAGGGTGTCCTGCTCAGTGGACAGGCCACAAGGAGAACATAAGCCTGTCCTTCCTTTGGACACGTGTCCTTCCTTTGGCTGGGTGCCTGAGCAGGCATCCTGTACCAGCAGGGGAAGGTGAGTACTGGCTGAGAGTGATACAGAGCCCCACACTGCTGAGCTGCACAAAAACCAACCCATGTGGGATAACAAAATCCCATCCTCCAAACCCCTTTTAGTCTGGTATTTTGTGTCTGCGGCAGAGAGCATCCCATCTGTTGGAGTCTGTGTGTGCAGATGCAAGAAAAACACAGCTGGGGTAAGTCAGTGTATTACAATGCTCATCTCTGGGAGTAAATGGCTTATCATCCTGTTTTTGCCTTTATGCTTTTTTGGTGTGTGTGTGTGTTTTTTTTTAGGCTTTCCTAAAATTACAAGGAAATTTTAATTAGCAAGAAAAAAATTAAGGGAAGAGAAGGATAGAGTCCCTCATAAAGAGTGAATGGGCTCCGCACTCCAAAACATCAAGCCACCTATCGAAAGAAAGGGGTCTCAATTTGTGTCCTTAAGAAAAAATTTCCAGCTGGGCACAGTAGCTTCTGCTTGTAATCCCAGCACTTTGGGAGGCTGAGGTGGGCGGATTATCTGAGGTCAGAAGTTCGAGACCAGCCTGGCCAACATGGTGAAACCCTGTGTCTACTAAAAATACAAAAATTAGCCAGGCATGGTGGCACATGCCTGTACTCCCAGCTGCTCAGGAGACTGAGGCAGGAGAATCGCTTGAACCCCAGAGGCGAAGGTTGCAGTGAGCCAAGATTGCACTACTGTACTCCAGCCTGGGCGACAGAGCGAGACGCTGGCTCAAAAAAAGAAAAAAAGAATTTCCCAGAAGATGTTCTTGGTCCCATCTATTATACCTTACTAGTCTCTATTTTAACACCTACTTACAAAGTAGTAGCTCAACGTATCTTATGTATGACAGAATCTCAGTAAACACTTAGTTTAAGGCAAACAAAGATAGTCACAAAACACACTAGCGTGAAAATAATTTCAAGATGAGGAGAAAAGTCCTTAGCCCCCAAGTTCTCTCAATTCAGCTTTGAAGCCCAGGCTGAACCTGCCCTATTTAACACTTTTCTCAGTATTTCTCCACAATTTAGACAGTGTGCTGGCAGTGGGGTTGCTGGCCTGAGTCCTGTCCCATCTCCTCCGCTTCCTTTTTTTTTTAAATCCCACCAATTTTTACTGTTTGCTTTTTTTTTTTTTTTTTTTGAGATGAGGTCTCACTCTGTCACCCAGGCTGGAGTGCAGTGGCGCTATCTCGGCTCACTGCAACCTCCGCTGCCTCCCAGGGTTAAATGATCCTTCCACCTCAAATTCCTTAGTAGCTGGGATTACAGGTGTGTGCCACCACGCCTGGCTAATTTTTTGTATTTTTGGTAGAGACGGGGTTTCGCCATGTTGCCCAGGCTGCTCTTGAACGCCTGAGCTCAGGCAATCTGCCCGCCTCGGCCTCCCAAACTGCTGGGATTACAGGCATGAGCCACCGTGCCCGGCCTACTCCACTTCCTATGGACTTTCCCTGAGACTTTGTCTCCTTATCTGTAAAGCAGAATTCAGGCTATGTCTCTCTCTAGGTTGTTGTGATGACTGATGGTATGTTGAGAGATTATATGTAAAGCACTAAGCACAGTGCCTGACACATAGTAAACATTCAGTAGAAGTAGCTATTATATTAGCTGTCACTGTGGGAGCTTCTACAATAGAAGACATGTTACCCATTATAAATGGCTTGTTATTTCCTCCAAATTATTAATTTACTTGTATCCTAGGGGCATGCAAAAGAGGTATTTGTCTAACATAAATGTACTTAACATCACCTGTACAAAGAACTGTAGTACTAAGCACTGCTGGGGCCCTAAAGATGAATGAGCGGTGACTCTGCCCTCAGAGAGCGTTCAGGGAGTTCTCTAGGGAGACAGGGCATTGCACAATTCCTATCAACTGAGACAGAAGAACTACAAGAGAGGTACAGATACAGTCTAGGGCGGCTGAGGCAGCCAGGGGGTTTCATGGAGGCTTTGGCATCTGGGCCATGTCATTCTTCAGGGACAGGCAGGTTGTGAGCAGGTGGATATGGGAGAGAGAAGGGCAAAGGGCCTTTTAGGTAGATGGAACTATCTGAGTAAAGACAGATAAAAAGCTTGGAGAATGCAAGATGTCTATAGCCAACGGCACCTGCAAGGGAAGAGTGGAAAATGAAGAAGGCAAGGCTAGGGCCAGGCTGTGGGAACGCCTGAAACAACAGGGTAAGAAGTTTGGTGCCGCTACGTGATTGCAAAAAAGCAAACATGTGCTGGCTGGTCTCAATAGGCCTCCGGGGGGGTGATCATTGTGTATGTGAATGAATCACTAAGTACATGTACCAGGGATGATAATTGTGTATGTGAATGAATCACTAAGTATCTATACTCTCTGGCCCAAGTATGCCAGGGGTGACCATTGTGTATGTGAATGAATCACTAAGTACATGTACCAGGGATGATGATTGTGTATGTGAATGAATCACTAAGTATCTATACTCTCTGGCCCAAGTATGCCGGGGGTGATCATTGTGTATGTAAATGAATCACTAA
Organism: Pan troglodytes; assembly: GCF_028858775.2. Lineage (NCBI taxonomy): Eukaryota > Metazoa > Chordata > Mammalia > Primates > Hominidae > Pan > Pan troglodytes. The sequence goes on from NC_086015.1 coordinate 187,106,860, forward strand.
GTACATGTACTCTCTGACTTAAGTCAGTGTCGCTACTCACAAGCAACAAAAGGACAAATTAGTAAAGTAAAAAGAGAACCCCATCAGAGGTGCCTGAGTAATCTTGTGATTCGGAGGCTGTATCCCTCCCAATAGCAAGTAAATAGCGTTGCTGCAAGTGCTTATCTGAATGCCCAGAACCCTACAAAGATGGCAATCAGTCCATCCCTGCCAGGGGCCAGGATCCTCCCAGACATGCCAAGCCAAAGTTCCTGAAGGACTCGGTACCTGTCCCTGGGCCAGCACCATAATCCTATCGGAGCCTAGAACCGTGTGCAGGCGATGGGCGATGGTCAGCATGGTACAGTCTGCAAATGCTTCTCGGATGGTCTCTTGAATCAATAAGTCTGTCTCTGTGTCCATGGCAGCTGTGGCTTCATCTAAAATCAGAATCTGCCAGAGAAGCAGAGGAGAAAGAAACTCGATTAAATTCCTTTAGCATTCTGGTTAATCTAGATTTTACTAAAATGTATTTCATTATTTAAGTTTTACACTATCTATTGTTTTCTTTTCTTTCTTTTTTTTTTTTTTTTGAGACGGAGTCTTGCTCTGTCGCCCAGGCTGGAGTGCAGTGGTGTGATCTCGGCTCACTGCAAGCTCTGCCTCCCGGGTTCACGCCATTCTCCTGCCTCAGCCTCCCGAGTAGCTGGGACTACAGGCGCCCGCCACCACGCCCAGCTAATTTTTTGTATTTTTAGTAGAGACGGGGTTTCACCATGTTAGCCAGGATGGTCTCGACCTCCTGACCTTGCGATCCACCTGCCTCGGCCTCCCAAAGTGCTGGGATTACAGGCTTGAGCCACCATGCCCGGCCTATTGTTTTTTTTTTTTCTAACAAAGCACACATATATGTAAAAACATCCTTTTGCTTAGAAGTGATACAATTTCAAAACCAAGTTTGCCTTGATTTCCATAACAGCATATTTGTAAAATACTGATCTAGGCCGAGCGCACTGGCTCATGCCTGTAATCCCAGCACTTTGAGAGGCCGAGGCAGGCGGATCACGAGGTCAAGAGATCGAGACCATCCTGGCCAATATGGTGAAACCCTGTCTCTACTAAAAATACAAAAATTAGCCGGGCGTGGTGACGCGCACCTGTAGTCCCAGCTACTCGGGAGGCGGAGGCAAGAGAATCGCGCGAATCCAGGAGGCGGAGGTTGCAGTGAGCCGAGATCACACCACTGCACTCCAGCCTGGGTGACAGAGTGAGACTCTGTCTCAAAAACAAAACAAAACAAAACAAAACCACGGATCTAATCAAATACTTGCCCCTACATGCTCTGTGACAGTGAGCATGTACAATTAATTCTTTTTTTCCCTTGAATCCAATATGGCTGGTAACATACTGGACAAAAGGACATTCTTTTCCTGTTTATAAAATGAAGGGGCTGGATTGGATGACCTTAAAGTCTCTTGCAATTTTAAAATCTATGTCGGCCAGACACGGTGGCTCACGCCTGTAATCCCAGCACTTTGGGAGGCCAAAGTGGGCAGATCACGAGGTCAAGAGATCGAGACTATCCTGGCCAACATGGTGAAACCCCATCTCTACTAAAAATGCAAAAATTAGCTGGGCATGGTGGTGCACGCCTGTAATCCCAGGTACTCGGGAGGCTGAGGCAGGAGAATCGCTTGAACCCGGGAGGTGGAGGTTGCAGTGAGCCGAGATTTGGCCACTACACTCCAGCCTGGAGACAGAGCAAGACTCCGTCTCAAAAAAAAAAAAATCTTCTATGTCTATGGTTTGCAGTCGTACAACTACTCAATGGCCAGAAACAAAAGTTGGTCTTGGATGAAGGTAAAAACAAAGCAACCCTGTTCTCCCTCCCCAGAACCAATATACCCAAATTGTGTCAGGGTTAGAGTTATCTCTGGTCATGCTCTTAGAAAGTGCCAACAGGGATCAGAGCCAGGAATACCTTTGGACCCCAGTGTGTCAGGGCAAGGCTGCACTAAAACATTCCCATTCTCTGCTGCTGCCAACCCCAAACTGCCTTACCTTACAGTGGCGGAGCAGGGCTCTAGCTATGCACAAGAGCTGCCGTTCCCCCACTGAGAAGTTATCCCCATTCTCCATCACTTCAGATTCAAGTTTCAGAGGTAGCTGAGCAATCTAGGGAGAAAGAAACTAGAGATCAGAGGGGTAAGAAACTAAGCTGAATTTCCTGAAAATCCAAGGACAAAAAGAAATGATTCTGAAAGCGATGAAAGAACTATTAGCCAAGAACCTGTCTCATCTGGAATGAAGGTGCAGGTGTACTGATCATGCGTGCTAGGACCCACTTCCAAGGCAGTCCCTGATTCCAATAGACTATTCTGTTAGCTTTATACCATTAAAACATCCCAGAAATTCCAACGCTTTCATGTCCCCAAAATCCAGTCACATAGTGGGCCTTAAGTTTTGGTTCTGAAAATATGGTCTTGCAATAGGAAATAGTATAGTAAGGAAAAGTACTCTCCTTCTGAAGTCCAAAGCCGTAGGCCCGTGCCTGTGAAACATTTTTTGTAAGCTGCAGAACTTATTCTTCAAATGAGAAGAATCCCGATAGAGCAGAGGAAAAAACAGAACTCATCTACTAATAGTTGAATTAGGGCAGGGGATCCTGGATCCTGACTCAACCCAGGCATAACAGAAGCCTCACCCTAGGCCAGCGGTATCAACCTATAGACTGCAGCTGCTCGTGAGGGCCTGTGAGGGCCTACTGAGTTGTCCCAAAATGTCTGTGGTCCATGGTCCATATGCACACTGTGTGCTTTCTGGAGACTCAATATGTTATGTATCTTTTTTTTTTTTTTTTGAGACAGAGTTTCGCTCTTGTTGCCCAGGCTGGAGTGCAGTGGTGCGCTCTCGCTCACTGCAACCTCTGTCTCCTGGGCTCAAGCGATTCTCCTGTCTCAGCCTCCCGAGTAGCTGGGATTACAGGTGCATGCCACCACACCCGGCTAATTTTTGTATTTTTAGTAGGGACAGGGTTTCATCATATTGGTCAGGCTGGTCTCGAACTCCTGACCTCAGGTGATCCACCTGCCTCGGCCTCCCAAAGTGCTGGGATTACAGGCGAGAGCCACTGCGCCCGGCCACGTTATATATCTTTTGCATATATGTGGACGCTTCAAAGTATGTTACACTGTTATGACTAATAAATTAAAAGCATCACTTAATTCTAAGTAGTTGTCATTACTATGTTCAATCAATGGATAGTGCAAGGCCAATATGACCGTGGGCAGTATGGGCGGTGGGGTTGAGAGGGATCAGCTTTTCCCAGGTATCTGAAAGACTTGGAGAGCCCTGCCACAAAGCCTTTGTCCACAGGCATCCTGGAGGCACGGCCAGAGCAGACGGGGTGTGGCAAGGGCACCACTGTGCTTCCACCCTCACCATCTCAGCACGGCTTCCCCTAAGCTCTTCACTTACACATTCTTTCATGTGTGTCCTCTCCAGGGCATCCCAAATCTGGTCTTCAGTATACTGGTTGAAGGGGTCCAAATTTGATCTAGGAAGAAACACAGGAATTTCTCAGTGGTCCCACCCTGAAGCGACCCATTGGCAAAGGCTGTCTGTGGAAGATGTTTAACACACATGCATAGGGAGAGAAGACTCCAAACCCTGATGGTCACAGACGGCTCATTCCACAACCAGACAGATGGGAGCTCTGACAGCACACTGGGCCACCTCCTCAGCTCCATAAAACTTGATTTATTCTTTTACTATTTTTACTATGTAAATAATACTAGTTATAGAACAATTTATAAATGCAAATATCGGCAAATATCCTTCTAGATTTTTTCCTGTGCGTGTATTTGTTAAAATACATCTTTTGGCTGGGTGCAATGGCTCATGTTTGTAATCCCAGCACTTTGGGAGGCCGAGGCGGGTGGATTACTTGAGGTCAGGAGTTCAGGACCAGCCTGGCCAACATGGTGAATCCTTGTCTCTACTAAAAATACAAAAATTAGCCAGGCGTGGTGGTGGGCACCTGTAATCCCAGCTACTCAGAAAGCTGAGGCAGGAGAATTGCTTGAACCCAGGAGGCAGTGGTTGCAGTGAGCTGAGATCACACCACTGCACTCTAGCCTGGGCAACAGAGTGAGACTCCATCTCAATAAATAAAATAAAATAAAATAAAATAAAATAAAATAAAATAAAAAATAAATCTCTCCATACGTACAAACTTAGAAATGCACCCTCTTTCTCTTGGTCTACCTGGTTCACGACCCTGTCATTGAGTATGGGGCTCCAGGACAGCTGGCCTGACCAGGGAAAGAAACTGATCCAGTAGAAGGGAAGAGGAAGGAGGAGAGAAAGAATAAAGGACAAGTCAAGAAAAAGGAATTTTCCTGGCACAGAAGACCAGTTTGGGGGCCATTTGTGCTTACTGTGCCAACAGTAGCTACCTCAAGGAAATCAGAGGTGATACCAAAAGAACGAGACTAGAAATTTTTTTTTTTTACAGGCGCATGTCACGTAATTTTTGTGTTTTTTGTAGAGATGGGGTTTTGCCATGTTGCCCAGGCTGGTCTCAAATTCCAGTGCTCAAGCTCAAGTGATGAGCCTACCTGGGCCTCCCAAAACGCTGGGATTACAGGCATGAGCCACTGTGCCCGGCCAGGACTAGAAATGTTTAGGACAGGAGAAAATTATCTTTGCCACTGAGGATGAGGGTGGAGAACTGGTGGTGGAACAGGTATTTGGTGGAAAACTGGGATGTTACAGTAATTTTGGACGGCTTGTCTTGATCTACACATAACATTTGGAGGTCTAGTAATCTGAAAAGTATATTTGCTTTGCTCATAAAATTATGCCTGGCATGTGGGAAACAGGAAACTCTCTGGGAGAAACATGGACTTTTACTCTATGCCACACACCTGTCTCCATATCTGGGGTTACTTATTACAGGCACGCAAATACAATCACGTCATTATCACAGAACTCTAGTGAGAGGACAGCAGGCCGGCACCGCCTCATTCCTGCTATCTGGGCATCTCTCGATCTCCTGGGAGATTCTGACCCGCCCTGCTCTCCAGCGCCTCTTGCCCTTTGCACGGCATTTTTCCCGCTTGGAACATGCTCGCTTCTCACTACCCTTGGCCCAGGAAGTGTTGTTTAATATGGTACAGTTTAACGGGTTGACCTGTGTCTCCCCAAAAGACACCTAAGTACCTAAGAATGTGACCTTATTTGGAAATAGGGTAATTTGCAGATGTAATTAGTTAAGATGAGGTCATACCAGAGTAATAGAGAAGGGTGGGCCCTTAATCCCATATGACTGGTCCTTATGAGAGATGGCCACGTGAAGGCAGAGAAACACTGGGAGGGCATCATGTGACAATGGAGGCAGAGGCCAGAGGGATGCATCCAAAGCCAAGGAATGCCAAAGATGGCCACAACTACCAGAAGCTGGAAGAGGCAAGGAAGCGTCCTTCCCTATAGGGTTCAGTGGCAGCATGGCCCAAATGACACTTTGATTTTAGACTTCCAGCCCCCGGAACTGTGAGATAGTACATTTCTGTTGTTTGAAGCCACCCAGTTTGTGGCTTAAACTGTTTATGACAGCCCCAGGAAACACATACAGCAAGTAAGTCCATCAGATGCCTCTGGATCAAAGAGCGGGCATGGAGCCCCCCTTCATCCACAAGGATATGCTCCAGGGAGTCCCGGTGGATGCCTCAAACCACAAATAGTACTGAACCGTATAAATGCTATGTTTTTTTTCCCTATATATACATACCTATGACAAAGTTTAATTTATAAATTAGGCACAGTAAGAGATTAACAATAATGAAATCAAGCAATTATAACAATATGCTGTAATGAACATTATTTGACTGTGGTCTGTCTCTTGCAAAATATAGTAAGTAATATTTTTGGACCCTGGTTGATCATGGGTAACTGAAACTGCAGAAAGTGAAACCATGGAGAAGCGAGAACTGCTGTACACAAAAGCACGGTCTCCTGCCCACTGAGTAGCCGGCCCTATCAGATTTTCTATGGGCAAATACGACAACAGGCTTAACATTTTTTTTTTTTTTTTGAGACAGAATCTTGCTCTGTCACCCAGGCTGGAGTGCAGTGGCATGATCTCAGCTCACTGCAACCCCTGCCCCGCCCCCCAGGTTCAAGCAATTCTCGTGCCTCAGCCTCCCAAGTAGCTGGGACTACAGGTGTGCGCCACCATACCTGGCTAACTTTTGTATTTTTTGGTAGAGACAGGGTTTTGCCATGTTGGCCAGGCTGGTCTTGAACTCCAGGTCTCAGGTGATCCATCCACCTTGGCTTCCCAAAGTGTTGGGATTATAGGCGTGAGCCACTGTGCCCAGCCCAGGGTTAACATTCAATTCACCCAGGTCCATCACACCAGCTGAAGGAGCCTCAGACCACTAAACAATGGGTTCCAGATAGAAAATGAATATTTGCATACACTCGTAGGTGGTACACAGTAAGGCAGACCAGACCAACCTCAACAGGGAGCTCAATCAGGAATGGAAAAATATCTCCCCTCATTAGAGAAGCCAGACGGTCCTGGGTCTGACCCACAGACAGAAATGAAAGCAAAGTTATGCATCCACTTAATCAAAAGGATTCAGTTAAGTGATTGGATAGAAAAGTGTCTGAACATGAGGGCAATTATTTTTTAACAATCAGAACCCCTGGAGTCCTGATCTTGCCAAAGGTACATTTTCATCTTTGGTTCTTCATATTTTATTTTTAGCAATAGTCAACATTGACCACTGCTAAATGAAGCCAAGAATATCTCCCAAAGTGTGAGACGACACAGCAATTCACCCTCGGTATAGCAGAAAACACTGCAGTAAACCATGCTGCCCTGTCATCTGTGCTGGGTGCTTCATAGTAGCCTTGGTTTTCAGAGCAGGAGATTTTGGGACTCACATACCTTCTTCTATCAGGAAGCAAAAGGAAATCTTATTTTGAGGTATGCAGAAATACGGACTGATTTTGGCTTTTAGTTGTTAAGAGTCAGATTAGGTGAAAAAAGTTAAGAGGAAAAAGTAGAGCAAATGAAAAATACTAGAGAGAACGGCATAGATTGTGTGACTTTCTTTTTTCGTTTTTGAGATGAGGAAGGCAGCCGAGACTTTGAAGATGCTGGGAAAAGAAATGTAACTAAAGGTCAAGATCCACAAAGAGGCACGTCTAACTGTTTTTTGGAGAGATGGAATATCAAGGTTGTGGTTAACAGCGGGGTCGTGACACACGCTTCAGGAGGCAACGCAGTGAGTGTAATGAGTAGAGCCAGCCGGCCAGCCTGGGTTCAAATCCTAGCTCTGCCACTTTTAGCTGTGTGTCTTTGGGCAAATTACTCTCACTCTCTGGATTTCAGTTTCATCATCTATATAAAACAGGAATAATGGCCAAGGGCGGCATCTCACACCTATAATCCCAGCGCTTTGGGAGGCAGAGGTGGGAGAATCTCTTGAGCTCAGGAGTTTAAGACTAGCCTGGGCAATATAGTGAAACCTCACTATTTGGTAAAATAAAATATGTGTAACAATGGTGTCTGTCTCATGAAGTTTTGAGCATTTGTTAAATAAAATTAAGATGGTTATGACAGGCGGGGCATGGTGGCTCATGGCTGTAATCCCAGCACTTTGGAAGGCCGAGGTGGGCAGATCACCTGAGGTCAGGAGTTCAAGACCACCAGCCTGGCCAACTATGTGAAACCCCACCTCTACTAAAAATACAGAAATTAGCCAGGCGCGGTGGCGGGTGCCTGTAATCCCAGCTACTGGGGAAGCTGAGGCAGGAGAACTGCTTGAACCTGGGAGGCGGAGGCTGCAGTGAGCAGAGATCATGTCACTGCACTCCAACCCAGGTGACAAAGCGAGACTCTGTCTCAAAAAAAAAAAAAAAAAAAAAAAATTTAATGAGCAGATCAAAAGGAGAAGGCACCTGAAGAAGAAATGAGAACACTGTTTCTTGCTAATGAATGGGCACCAGGCAGAAGTGCTCTGGGTAGACAAGGTACCCATCACTCACAGGGGACCAAGACTCAAGAGACATACCAGAGTGACAGCTGGGGACAGCTCACTGTCAGCCTAGCCAGGCTCCAGACAGTCCTCAGGATGAAAAACACTCCAGCTGTGGGGGATAGGACAGAGGCCAGGGCTGGGTTTCCTGGGTCCAGGAAGCACAGGGAGCTCTGGGAGAAGGTGGGGAAAGCTAGGGCCATGAGACAGAGGCCAGCAAAAGTGTTCTAAGGCCTGGATGAAAAGGGGCCTCTCTTCTTGGAGGCAATCATGAGGGCAAAACAATAGGGAGCTGCAGAAACACAGGCTGGAGAGCTCAAGCCCACACAGGCAGATAAAGGAGGGCCAGGATGCAGGTACTAGAATGACATTCTGGCTAATCTAAGGAAGGGGTGTGGTCCCAAATTATCTGGCCTATGATTTAGATTAGATTATATTTGTACACAGAACAACTCAATTTTTATCTTGTGACTTTCTGAGTTTTGTTGGTTTGATTTTGGTTTTACCTTGCTTTTCCTCTAAGAATTCCTTTCAAGCTTTAATTGTTTACAGGTATCTCAAGAAGAGGTACCCACCCTCAATACTGGCTAATGGTGGTGGAGGCACGGTTTCCAGATTCAGAGTCTCTAGGAGGCAGCTGAGGAAACAGCTTATTTATCCTGTCTTTGCCTTGGGAAACTCATCATAGGCTTTCTATCTTCTAACTAAAGCAAAAGAATACTGGCTGGGCACGGTGGCTCACACCTGTAATCCCAGCACTTTGGGAGGCTGAGGTGGGCAGATCACCTGAGGTCAGGAGTTCGAGACCAGCCTGGCCAACATGGTGAAACCCCGTCTCTACTAAAAATACAAAAATTAGCTGGGCATGGTGGTCCGTGCCTGTGGTCCCAGTGACTCAGGAGGCTGAGGCACGCAAATCACTTGAACCCAGGAGGCAGAGGTTGCAGTGAGCTGAAACTCTAGCCTCGGCGACAGAGCGAGACTCTGTCTCAAAAACAAAAGAATACCAAGAGCTGAACATTCTCTGGGATCCGTAACAAACCTGAGAGGATAAAAGGAAACCTTAGGGGATAAAAGACAAGTCCAGCATTTAATTCTTCCTCAGTGTCTACTACAGACTAAAAAGCCAAAATTAGAGCTGGCAAAAATTTAACTGAAATGATTTTCTCACTTTGCACAGCTGACTTCCTAAGCTGCACTCTAAGCTCAGTAGCTACAAACCCAGGACAGCAGTGTACCAACTACTGAGCTAGCCACAAAGCAGTCAACAATTTCTTTCTCTGGAGACAAATGGTTCCAATTCCACTAAAGCTACAGGTGCACGATGTTCTACCCACACCAGCTGCACGCGCCCACGGTCAATTCTTTTTCTTTTAACATTAAATTAAAAAAAGCAGAGACGACGTCTCACGATGTTGCCCAGGGTGGTCTCGAACTCCTGAGCTCAAGTGATCCTTCTGTCTCGGCCTCCCAAAGTGCTGGGATTACAGGCATGAGCCACCGCACCTGGCCTCATGGTCAATTGTTAACCACTAACTCTAGAAGCCCCCATTTCACAAACCCAAATGAAATGCTATAAAATTGTTAAATTAAAACTGAGGCTTCTTGGTGGCAGCAGTTTCAAAAGAAATCTCAAGTTTAACATGCTTTATTTCTTAATTCTCTTCCAAATGATGATTTAAAAAACTAGTTCTTATGGCCAAAGCCAAATATTGTAAGGCCAATTTTTTTTTCAAGGTGTTCCTGCAGCATCTAAAAATAGGGAGATTTATGGGAAGAGCCAATTTGGCAACATTTTCCTTATTTATTTATTTAGAGATGGAGTTTCACTCTTGTTACCCAGGCTGGAGGGCAATGGCACGATCTTGGCTCACCACAACCTCTGCCCCCCGGGTTCAAGTGATTCTCTTGTCTCAGCCTCCCAAGTAGCTGGGATTACAGGCATGCAACACCATGCCTGGCTAATTTTGTATTTTTAGTAGAAAGGGGTTTCTCCCTGTTGGTCAGGCTGGTCTCAAACTCCTGACCTCAGGTGATCCACCCTTCTCGGCCTCCCAAAGTGCTGGGATTACAGGCATGAGCCACCACGCCTGGCCAAGCAATGGCTTCTTTTTTTGAGATGGAGTCTCGCTCTGTCGTCCAGGCTGGAGTGCAGTGGCATGATCTCGGCTCACTGTAACCTCCGCCTCCCAGGTTCCAGCAATTCTCCTGCCTCAGCCTCCCGTGTAGCTGGGACTACAGGTGTGCACCACCACGACTGGCTAATTTTTGTATTTTTTAGTAGAGACGGGGTTTCAGCATATTGGCCAGGCTGGTCTGGTACTCCTGACCTCGTGATCCGCCCACCTCAGCCTCCCAAAGTGCTGGGATTACAGGTGTGAGCCACTGCACTCGGCCTATTTTTAGGCTTTCATCTTCAATAAATTCTAATTTTCTTTTGAGACAGAGTCTCGCTCTGTCACCTAGGCTGGAGTGCAGTGGGACGATCTCAGCTCACTGCCACCTCCGCCTCCCAGGTTCAAGTGATTCTCTTGCCTCAGCCTCTGGAGTAGCTGTGACCACAAGCATGGGCCACCACACCTGGCTAATTTAGTAGAGACAGGGTTTCACCATGTTGGCCAGGCTGGTCTCGAACTCCTGACCTCAGGTGATCCGCCCACCTAGCCCTCCCAAAGTGCTGGCATTACAGGCGTGAGCCACCACGCCTGACCAATAAATTCTAATTTTCTTCTGATATTGCTTGTCTGACCTTATTACCTCAATACCCAAAGAGAATGGTTTATTATCAACCACAGATACAGTGCATGCTGTCCAGATTCAATTACAGAAACACCAAAATAAACGTACTCTAGGGTGTTGACGCTACACAAACACAGGTGAGAATTCTGCTGATTTACTGCTATGGACTACAGGTTTGTGTGCCCCTAGAATTAAACTGTTGAAACACTGACCCCAATGTGATGGTGTTTGGAGGTGGGGCTGTAAGGAGGGGATTAGGTTTAGATGAGATCATGAGGGTGGGGCCTCAAGAAGAGGAGACACAAGAGCTCTCCTTTCCGCGGGCACACACCACAGGCATGCACCACAGGCACACACCGAGGAAAGGCCACATGAGGACGGAACAAGACAACCATTTGCAAACCAGGAAGAGGGCCCTCAGCAGACACCCATCCCCAGCCTTCCCAGCCTCCAGAACTGAGAGAAATAAATTTCTGTTGTTTAAGCCACCCAGTCTATGGTATGTTGTTATATACAGCAGCCTGAGCAGACTAAGATATCTACCAAAGTTCCTTGAGTTCAAAATGCCATTTCCAAAGGTGGAGGGGATAGTTTTAAAACAAGTCTGAACACTGCCTATGATTATTTGAAATTAGGTTGGTACCAATTTTTCTGAAAACTGCTAAAAATTACTTTTAGAATGATTTTTTTTTTTTTGAGATGGAGTCTCACTCTGTCACCCTGGCTAGAGTGCAATGGCACGATCTCAGCTCACTGCAAGCTCTGCCTCCCGGGTTCACACCATTCTCCTGCCTCAGCCTCCCAAGTAGCTGGGACTACAGGCGCCCACCACCACGCCCGGCTAATTTTTTGTATTTTTTAGTAGAGACGGGGTTTCACCGTGTTAGCCAGGATGATCTCAATCTCCTGACCTCGTGATCCACCCGCCTTGGCCTCCCAAAGTGCTGGGATTACAGGCGTGAGCCACCGTGCCAGGCCAGAATGATTTTTTAATAGACAGGGACACAAATGATGGAAATCCACTGTTTTCAGGAGGCTGAAGCTTAAGGCTAAGGGTAGGATCAGATAAGCTTAGGAAAGATAATGTGATACTTTCTCCTTGGTCTGTTTTAATAGGCCAAGAAGAAGGATTTTATCTCTGGCAACCTGGCAGATTTCAAAAAGCGACATAATTCCAGAGTATCAAAGGTAGGGGAAGATACTAGAAAATGAAATAACATGAGTAGTAATAATGCCTGAAAGCCATCATTGGAACTGGAACTTTTGGCCAGGTGCAGTGGCTCATGCCTGTAATCCCAGCACTTTGGGAGGCCGAGGCAGGTGGATCACTTGAGGTCAGGCATTCAAGACCAGCCTGGCCAACATGGTGAAACCTCATCTCTACTAAAAATACAAAAATTAGCTGGGCCTGGGGGAGGGCGCCTGTAATCCCAGCTATTCGGGAGGCTGTGGCAGGAGAATCACTTGAACCCAGGAGGCGGAGGTTGCCGTGAGCCAAGATCGTGCCACTGCACTTCAGCCTGGGTGACAGAGTGAGACTCCATCTCAAACAAACAAAACAAAAAAACTGCAACTTTCAGCGCACCTAGGAGAGATGACAGAATGGAGTGGGGGGCAGATGAGGATGATGTCAATGAGGCTGATGACAGCAGCCACCATTTGCCGAATGCTTACCATTTGCCAGGCCCTGTGCTTATATAATTTACATGAACTTATTCAACCTTCACAGCAACAGGTCTTTAAAGCATCCCCATCTTATGGGTGAGGAAACAGGCACAGGAGTGGTTAAATAACTTGTCCGAAGTCACAGAGCAGAGCTCTGGGCCCAGACCTCTCTGGCCTCTTCAGCACTGTGTTGCAGGCCTCCCTGCACCCTTCAGTCAACCAAGTGGCATTGTGAGTGGTGCTGCCTCTCCCTTCTGCACCAGCAAGCACATGGTGCAGTGGGAAAAGCACCAGACTAGAGATGGCGAGCTCATGGTCCCAGGGGGCGGTGCTAGCATCATGTGGTCCCACATGCCCATCTGGCCTCTAAGTGACGCACGAGGCACGCAGGTGCTCAGGTCCTCACCTGACAGTGCCACTGAACAGCACTGGCTCTTGAGGAATGATGGAGAGTTTGCTTCGGAGGTCGGCAAGGCCAATATCACTGATTCTCACTCCATCAATCTTGATGCAGCCTCCAGATAACTCCACCAGACGGAAGAGGGCCATCCCCAGCGAGGACTTCCCTGATGAGTCAGAAGACATGCGAGAGAGGAGCTGTTAGCAAAGTCTGTGAGGACAATGCTGGTTTAGCCTCAGGGCAATGCCAACTATTTTTCCATTTCTATTCAGTTGTTATTTCAACTGATTAACTGAGATAATGTATAAAATGATAGAAAAATGCAATTAACTTTCCTGAGATACCAGGCAGACACCTTCAAATTACACAGCTTCAGCCTGAGAAGGAAGGGAAGGGACCATTCCATTTTCATTTTTTTTTTTGAGACGGAGTCTCACTCTGCTGCCCAGGCTGGAGTGCTGTGGCGTGATCTCAGCTCACTGCAACCTTCGCCTCCTGAGTTCAAGTGATTCTTCTGCCTCAGCCTCTCAAGTAGCTGGGACTACAGGCACGCGTCACCATGCCCAGATAATTTTTGTATTTTTAGTAGAGATGGGGTTTCACCATATTGGCCAGGTTGGTCTCAAACTCCTGATCTCGTGATCCACCCACCTCGGCCTCCCAAAATGCTGGGATTACAGGCGTGAGACACCGCGCCTGGCCGACCATTCCATTTTCATGAGAGTAAAATGGAAAAATGCCTCCTGGTCACCTTAGGAACAGGTGCACAGAGCCGAATGCTTCTTAGGCAAAGTTAGGAGAACAGAGATCTTACAGCAAGCAGTTGAGGGGCAAACCAGAGGACACGATGTCTTTTTTCTCCCTACCCCCTTATTAGGGCTGAGAGAGAGACTAAGACAAGGCCTCCTGTTGCCACAGCAGCAGCTGGGGAATTGAAGAAGTTCCAGGGATAAATAAACACATACGGGAAGGAGGTTTTGCCTCGACTCAATGAGTAGCTGTCAATGGCCCTACCGTGATTGGAAACTATGGCAGAGAAGCAGGTTTGGGGGATCAGTGTTATTACAGTAATCAGCAGAACAGGTTAACCAAATCTTCATTTGAAAAGTTTACATAAGTAATACGAGATGACATCATCAATCTCCCATAATCTCACTTCTATCATTTTAGGCACACTTCCTTTCGGTCTTTCCTCAGAGTTGAGATCATATCAGAAATGCAATATTGTAATTGCTTTTTTCACTTAACACTGCATTGGCCAGGCACGGTGGCTCTTGCCTGTAATCCCAGCACTTTGGGAGGCTGAGGCGGGCAGATCACCTGAGGTCAGGAGTTCGAGACCAACCTGGCCAACATGGTGAAACGCTGTCTCTACTATAAATACAAAAATTAGCCTGGCAAGATGGCGAGGGCCTGTAATCCCAGGTACTTGGGAAGCTAAGGCAGAAGAATTACTTGAACCTGGGAGGCAGAGGTTGCAGTGAGCCAAGATCGTATCATTGCACTCCAGCCTGGGCGACAGAACGAGACTCTGTTTCAAACAAAACAAAACAAAAGCATTGTATAACACTCAGTCAACCATCTTTAAAAAAAATTTTCAAGATAAAATTTTAGTGGTTGCATTCCATCATGTGCATGTATTCTTGTTCAGCCAGCCCTCTAAGGGTCAACATTTAGTTTATGTAAAACTTATAATACTGTTATGTCCTATTATCTTAGTGCTGAAACTTTACTGCCACCTCAGACAATTTCCTTGGGAAAGAATCTTAGAACTGAAATTACTGTGTCAAAGGACATAAACATTTAAAAGGTGCTCTCTCTACAGAGCCAAAAAGAAAAGAAGTTTGCCATAGTCCTGTCTACCTTTCTGCAACTTGGTTCCATGGTTTAGATTTAGAACTACGGTGTTTTAGCTGTTGAATCACTTTTCCTTGGCTGAACGCCTGGTTCTTGACCCTCCTACCTTTCTCGTGCCACCATGTCACGAAAGACCTCTTGTGAGGGCCTCATCGAGATCACCACGATGCTGTCTCTTCAGCACTCATGGAGGGCGCAAACAGCCTGCCTTGCCCCAGTGTCTACAGCCACGACCCCACTGTTGGGATCTACCCCCTGGGCATACCTCTGTCTAACAGCCTAATGGGAACCTGAAAAACACCCATAAGACTTAGAAGAAGTAACGCCCAGGAAACTTGGAAAAAGCTGTATTAGGACCCATCTTCCTAATGCAACAATCCTCACATCCTTCTACCAGAAACGAATTAGGAAACCTGGTCCGTCTAGCAGGATAGTTCTCCTCCTAGAAATGAGTGACTCCAGGCCGGTGGGCGCAGCGGTTCACACCTGTAATCTCAGCACTTTGGGAGGCCAAGGTGGGTGGATTACTTGAGGCCAGGAGTCTGAGACCAGCCTGGCAAACATGGCAAAACCCTGTCGCTACTAAAAAATACAAAAAAAAAAAAATATATATTAGCTGGGCATGGTGGCATGCGCCTGTAATCCCAGCTACTCCAGAGCCGAGATCGCACCATTGCACTCTAGCCTGGGCGACAGACTGAGACTCTGTCTCAGGAAAAAAAAAAAAAAAAGAAATGAATGACTCTGTTCAGGGTTGGGGGACTCAGTTACTGGCCCCTTTCCCAGATAGGAGGGGAGGAGACATTCCCTCTGGGCCGAGGCAGGGCTTTAAGATCTAAGCTAAGGAAGGAATGGTGCCCGAAACAATGGGTCGAGTTGTTCCACTTTAACAAAAGGTGCCTAGGTTTGGACCACCTGGACTGGAAGACTTTAGAGTCCTCTGAATCTGACTACCTTTGCACTGATGGAATGTGCTGGTAAGAAAGGCAGTGAAGTCCTCAAGATGGTGTCCTTGACTGACATGACCACAGGAGAGTTTCCAAGTTACCCGTGAAACTTGGAAGAAGCTCTATTAGAACCGGAGTGTAAATCAGGTTATTATTATTATTATTATTATTATTTGAGATGGAGTTTCGCTCTTGTTGCTCAGGCTGGAGGGCAATAGCGCAATCTCAGCTCACTGCAACCTCTGCCTCCTGGGTTCAAGAGATTCTCCTACTTCAGCCTCCCGAGTAGCTGGAATTACAGGCATCCACCACCACACCCAGCTAACTTTCTGTATTTTTAGTAGAGATGGGGTTTCACCATGTTGGCCAGGCTGGTCTTGAACTCCTGACGTCAGGTGATCCACCAGCCTGGGCCTCCCAGAGTGCTGGGATTACAGGCGTGAGCCACTGCGCCTGGCCACTATGTTCTTTTTCTTGTTTCTCTTCTGTCACTAACTACTGTTTAATGAAGTTGTGGTGCTTGTTTTGGCCTATCTCACCTGTGTTAAAGGGAAATCATAACAAAGGACATCAGTCAGCTTTCAGGGGAGCAGTGTACCCCTGGGGACGAATGCGGCAGAGGGGCTCAAGGGAGAGAACAGTAAAAAGGCTTGGGGACAGTCACCCTGCTTGGCTAAAGATTCCCTTCCAGCATGAAAGACCTGGAGCAATGTCTTGTTTTGACGTGAAGTAATTCCCTCAAACAGAAAGCAGGAAATGGCTTTTTCCTTTTCTTCCTTAGAAAGTTCTTTAAAATCAATTGGCCAGAAAAGACGAAAGGTTTTTTTTTTTTTTTAATGGCAAGGAAAAAAGCTAGAAGAGTTTTGATGCTCTTCCAAAGAAGCATGGAGCCTAGAAAACTAATGAAAACTGAATCAAAGATACCTCTTATACAAGGATAAAAACAACAGTAAAAGAAGACAAGTTCAGTCTTTGGAATGCTATTCAGGAACGAAAGTGAGAAAAAAGGGGCCGGGTGCGATGGCTCACACCTGTAATCCCAGCACTTTCAGAAGCTGAGGCGGGTGGATCATGAGGTCAGGAGATCGAGACCATCCTGGCCAACATGGTGAAACCCTGTCTCTACTAAAAATACAAAAAAATTAGCTGGCGCCCCTGTAGTCCCAGCTACGTGAGAGGCTGAGGCAGGAGAATCGCTTGAACCTGGGAGGTGGAGGTTACAGTGAGCTGAGATCGTGCTACTGCACTCCAGCCTGGCAACACAGTGAGACTTTGTCTCAAAAAAAAAAAGAAGTAAATTACTCAAGTCCTGACCCTAGAAATCTAAAGAATCTACAGTTAACCCATTTCTTTTCTTTTTTTTGAGACGGAATCTCACTCTGTCACCCAGGTTGGAGTGTAGTGGCGTGATCTTGGCTCACTGCAACCTCCGCCTCCCGGGTTCACGCCATTCTCCTGCCTCAGCCTCCCAAATAGCTGGGATTACAGGCATGCGCCACCACACCTGGCTAATTTTGGACTTTTAGTAGAGATGGGGTTTCACCATGTTGTTCCGGCTGGTGTTGAACTCCTCAGGTGATCCACCCGCCGCGCCCTCCCAAAGTGCTGGGATTACAGGCATGAGCCACTGCGCCCAGCCTACTGATAGTTTTAAAAGAAGGCCATGAAACAGCATGTGTCAATGACCTCATTTTTGTAAACCTACATATTACTAGAGGAAGCCTAACAAGATAGCTACCAAAATGTTACCAGTGCTTCTCTCTGGGTAGCAGAGTTGTGGGTGCTGCTCCTCTTTCGTACTTGGCTGTGTGCCCCAGTGTTCTGCATTGAGAATGTGCACATTTATGACTGTGAAAAGCACTCAACGTCATCAAAGTGGGGTCAAAAATAAACCTAGAAAATTGGTTTCAGTAGGGGGCTGAGACACTAATTGCTTATCAAACAAACAAGGATCCGGTTTCAAGGGGTGAAAGTGATATTTCATAAACTGCTACGTTCCAATGGATTCAAAGAAGGCTTTGCACATCCTTACCTGATCCTGTCCGCCCCACAATGCCAATCTTCTCTTTAGGTTTGATCGTGAAGGATACTTTCTTTAGGACGAGAGGGAGGTTTTCTCGGTACCTCATCTCTGCGTTCTCGAAGGTCACCTCTCCCTCCTGGGGCCAGTCAGGGGAGGGAGCCTTGTTCTTAATTCTGGCAGGTGCTTCCAAGGACAGAGTCTGGGGAGACAAGGGTGGCCGGTTCAGACTGACCACAGATTCTTGGGGAGCTGCAGGCTTTGTCACAGAGAAATAAAACCAGGACAACCATAGCAGCCACACAGAGGTAGCTGCCACCCTGTCACCTTGCTAGGAAAGAATCCCTTGGAAGTGAATGCTTATCATCACTAAACTCGACAGAGACAGAGCACAATGGCTACTAAGTGTCATGGCTACTAGCAGCAGCCTGGGGAGGGAAGTGGTGTTCAGACTACCTTTTGTCTCAAGGAATTATTCCACAAAGCTGCCTTGGGGGCCAAAGGAAAACCAACACGGGCAGACATGAGGCCTTCCACCCCTCCACCACAGCAGTTTTTACTGAAATTCTTTGAGATAGGATTCTACCATTTGATAATCATTGGCTTAAATCCAAAGGAAGAAAACTAATATTTACTGAACATCTGATTGGATCCTGGCATTCTGGCATGTCTTGGTCAATCCAGGAGACACAGACTCTAATTCTAATTTTGCCACTGTGTGACCTGGACAGATCACCACTTCTTCTGCATCTTAGTTTCTTATCTGCAAATTGTGGAGACTGGATTAGATGATCTTGAGAATCTATTCCAGCTCAAAATGCTGTGATATAACTGCTTGGGTAATTTTTGTCATCAACAATCATATCTCATGATCTTTTAAAACTCTCTGGCAATTGGCCATGGAGTATATAGCCTTATGGGGGAAGTAAGGGCCAAAGACTGTAGCACTCTGGGGGGTTAAGCCTAAAGTCTAAAACTCCAAGCTGGAAGGACTCTGTGTTGGGACAGTCAGTGGGAGGGCAGGCCTCTGAAATGTGACCGGTTTCAGCAGGGTCCACTTTGTACCACCACTGACCGTAATCCTAACCTCTCCAGCACAAGGCTCTCGCCAACCATAACATTAACTCGAACACTGCACATATGTACACACACGGGTCATCTACACACCAGGACAGTGTGCAAAGAGGCTAACTTCTAAACATTAAAGAAGAGCTATTACTAGATACACTGGGCAGCCACCTGCCATCCTTTCGGAGAATAAGAAAGTTATTCATTTATAAGCTTAAGAAATATTCTACCACTAATGAGGCTCACTGTCAAAACAATCAGTGAAGCACATCTCTATTAGAGAATACAGTTTACATACACTCAGTTCCCAATTGAAAGAGTAATTTTTCAGGCCGGACACTATGGCTCCTGTCTGTAATCCCAGCATTTTGGGAGGTGGAGGCAGAGGCAGATCGCTTGAGCCCAGGAGTTTGAGACCAGCCTGGGCAACATGGCGAAACCTATCTCTATAAAAAATACAAAAATGAGCTGGGCCTAGTGGCGCATGCCTGTAGTCCCAGTTACTTGGGGGTGCTGAGGTGGGAGGATCACTTGAGCCTGGGAGATCGAGGCTGGACTGAGCCGTATTCACGCCACTGCACTCAAGCCTGGGTGACAATAAGACCCTCTCTCAAAAAAAATAAAAAAATAAAAAATAAATTTAAAAAGGAAAAAAAGAAAAAAAGTTAACTTTTCAAAACTATGTTTCAAAGTCAAGTGTTGAGAACTCAGAATATACTCTTCACA
The DNA here is from genome assembly GCF_028858775.2 of Pan troglodytes. Taxonomy (NCBI): domain Eukaryota; kingdom Metazoa; phylum Chordata; class Mammalia; order Primates; family Hominidae; genus Pan; species Pan troglodytes. Next base: position 187,126,309 of record NC_086015.1, read on the forward strand.
TATAAACAATGACACAGATGCTTGTACAGTCTCACAGCAGTTCAATAAAATAGACAACTCTTAAGAATTGAGTTCAATTTGAGAATCTAACTACTCATGATGCTGCTTCATAAGCAAATTTGTCCAATCTGTGGCCCTTGAGCCACATGCAGCCCAGGACAGCTTTGAATGTGGCCCAACACAAATTCGTAAACTTTCTTAACACATCATGAGACTTTTTTTTGCAATCTTTTTTTTTAAGCTCATCAGCTATCGTTAGTATTATTTTATGTGTGGCCTGAGACAATTCTTCTTCCAATGTGGCCCTGGGAAGCCAAATGATTGGACACCCCTTGTTATGGTTTGGCTCTGTGTTCCCACCCAAATCTCATCTCGAATTGTATAATAATCCCCATGTGTGAGGGGAGAGGCCTGGTGGCAGATGACTGAATCAGGGGGGTGGACTTCCCCCTTGCTGTTCCCGTGACAGTGAGTTCTCAGGAGATCTGGTTGTTTGAAAGTGTATGGCACTTCCCCCTTCTCTCTCTCTCCTGCTCTGCCATGGGAAGATGTGCTTGTTTCCCCTTCACCTTTCGCTATGATTGTAAGTTTCCTGAGGCCTCCCAGCCATGCGTCCTGTTAAGCCTGCGGAACTGTGAGTGACTTAAACCTCTTTTCTTCATAAATTACCCAATCTCAGGTAGTTCTTTACAGCAGTGTGAAATGGATTAAGACATCACTGTAGGAAATTGTTTAAGAGTTCCAGTTAGGACAGCAGCAAGATGCCTGCCACCCACGGCGAGATGGAAGGGGTTCCTGGGGAAAGGTGGGAAGAGCTGGATACTCTGGTATCAATTAAATTTACTCGTTTGTAAGTTAGGAGAGCAGTTTAGAATTAGCTATGGAGCTTTTCAAACTATAGAAGCCTGGGTCCCACCCCAATCCACTGCAACAGAATCCAGAGATGAGGCCACGTTTGTCCTGCCAAAAGCTCAGCAGGGGGTCCTGATGGCCATCCCTGATTAAGAACAATTGGACTATAGTAAGAATTAAAAGAATACATGGTTTTAAACAGTGTAAGGAAAATGCTCCATTAGTCAGTTAAGCTGAACTGACAAGGTTCTGAACATTCTGGAAATTAGCCAATGAAGTTCTCAGCCCGACATAATTTACAAATATACTTAGAAACTCTTACGGTAATCTCTTTCCCATTCCAAGCACGGTTGAGAGATTGCTGGAGATTCTGTGGGATTAGATAGGCAGAGAACACAAGCCTACTCCTTGTACACCCAGCTGAGGCAGCAAAGGGTAAACCGACTCCAAGAGGAGTCAGATCACGGTAAAAGGCCTACAGCAGTCTGACCTTAATGTAGTGATTGATCCTCTCCACCGAGGTGAATCGAGCTTCTGTCTCAGATGCCAGTCTGACCGTAAACTGGAACAGCCCCGTTAACTGATAATGGAAAACAACAATCAAAGAGATAATTCATTATCAATACACGCCAGGCCAATGCTGGAGAACTTCCTTCATCTAGAGGACCACTAAGAACTGAGCACACGCAGCAGCTGGTCTTAGGGACCTAGTCATTCTCTTAGCTTTTAAGACATACCTGTTACCACATCAACTGCAATGCTCAGTGAATGCGGGCAGTATCATGGCACTGCTGGAACCACTTTCTTGTACCCAAAGCCTTTCTATTCATCTTTACATTTCCAATAACACATATCTGCAACTGATTCACTTCTGGACTTCCTACTTGTATCTGAGCCTGTTTGTGGGAGTCACAACAAATGGAGATATCAACCTATGAGCAACTAGTAAGAATGTTTCCAGGAAAGTCAAATCAGATACATAATGCTGGGAAATGAGTGAGTCTGGAGCCCCTGTGCTCCATAGACTGGGGAGTCTAAAAATAGTCTATATAACGCATTGTCTTCCCCAACCAATTGTCAAGTAAATTGCAAAATGTGGCTGGACATCTCGGGGTATCTGTGAAGACACATATCTCTGGGGTTCCTTTGACTATTTATTTTTATCTTTTCAATACAGAAAAATGTCAAACACACAAGAGTAGAAAGAGTAGTATAATGAACTCCCAGGTACCAAAACTCTACCATAAAAATGATCAACTTACAGTCAATATTGTTTCATCTGTATTCCCTTCCATTCCTACCCCCACCCCCTATATTATCTGGAAGCAAATCGCAGAGAGCTTATCTCACCCAAATATTTCAGCTTGTACCTCTCTAAAATATAGACTCCTTAAAAACATAATTCCAATACCATCATTTTAGAGGGTAATAATAATCACTCAACATCTTAAAATATCTAGTCAGTGCTCAAGTTCTCAACTATTCTCTGAGCTATTTGAAGATCCTCAATCATCCCTAGGGGCTAGAAGGGTTTATGTATATAACAGTATTGGGAAAATCAGGGCCCTGAAAAGAAAATGCACATAAGAAGCATATTGAGTCTATAACATTTCTTAGAAGACTAGAAAGAGGCCAGAGATGAAATGGTGGTGAACACAGAAACCCACAATTAAGAAACTATTTTCAAGATCATATTTCTTTTTGAAGAAAATAGTATCTACTTCTTACACACATGCAACAGACTTCAATTCCTTTATTCCTAGATTCCACACTTACCTCTCTCCTATCCCTACCTGCCCCAGTCAAATCCAGATTGTTACGGTCAAATCAGACCATGAGCAACTCTAGGGGTCCAGAGGTGAAATAATGGCTCAGGGTGGAGCCCCCCACAATCATCCCGCTTTTACGTCAGCACAGGAAGGGCTCAAACAAGCAAAGACGACGCTCCTATCCCAGAGACTGACCTGGACAGCATAAGAGATGGCGAGACCTGCATAGGCTGGGGGAATCTGCCCGTGCATAAGAACGATCATCAGCCCCGTAGTGGTGATGAGGGCGATGCTGATGAGGTCCAGCCGCACAGCCAGCCACCGCATCGCACACGTAAACAAGAAAAAAGGAGCTTGGTTGTCATCCAGCAGCTCCTGGTACCTGTGAGAAAGACAACACTTAATGGGCAGAGAAAGTACCACACAACCCCGCGCATGGTCAAAGCTTCAGTGAGTCACATGATGGAGGGCACGTGTTTAAATACTTCCTGTTTCTAACTGAGAGAATGCCCTGGAAACTCCAGGAGGGTATTCTAGGAATTCTGGAGGTATTCTAGGCCGCATGCATAGGAGGACATTAAGTTTTTCTAATCTTAGTTACTCTTTAAAAACAAAAAAAAATCCTATTAAAGATGTTAGGGAAAACATCTATCTCAGCACAGAGTAAACATGGGAAAAGAGACTGAATAAAGAGGCTTGTGTTAAATTTTAGAAAAATATCTTAGGTCAGAGGGCATTTTCTGAAAGAAAGAAAGGTTACAAACGCCAACAGCAGAAATGGTTCAAGGCGAGGAAAAAGAAACTCAGAGTGAATATGGGAACACCGTAAGTGTGTGCACATGCCGCCACCGTGCAGAATGGCACTTGTTCCCCAGCTATGGAGCCAAGCACCAGGAGAAGCAAGCTAAACCACAGCAAAAGGGACTCAGGCAATGTTTACTGCTGCTACTGAAGGAGCATGGCACGGCCATCAGTAGGGGTCCCAGAGAGCAGACCAGACCCCTCTGAAGGCTCAGTGCACCATGTACAACTAGAACTCCAGAGCAGGAAGTTTTGCTGCGCAGATGTGCTTTGCTTTGAAAAATCACTTTTCCTCTTTCCAATAAAATATGTAATCTTTAGAGAAAATTTAGAAAATGCAATAAAAATAGGAAAATGTAAAATTCCAGTAATCTCATCACCCTGTTAAAACCAGAGTTGATATTCCGCTGCATTTCCTCCCAGCAGTTTTTTTCAATGCACTGACATTTACTGTGTGTAGGTATATACACATGTACGTATTTAGTACATTTCACTTTCTTTTCTGCTTAAAGTTTAGGAATTATTTTTCTGAGTCATTTAACATTTTGAAAACAATTTTTTCTAAACTTTCTATTCTAAATTTTCTCTCTAAAAATAATCACCCAACTTTTGCAATAGGCAACATATATACAGAATAGAAAATTTAAAAGTTACCAAAGGTTTACCATGAAAGGTCAAGTCTGTCTCATTCCCATCTTCCAGCTACCCAGTTCTCCCTTCCAGTGGCAACTAACAGGTTTTTTTTTAATCCTTTCAGAGATATTCTAAATTTTTATTTTTATTTTTTTTGAGACGGAGTCTCGCTCTTGTCACCCAGGCTGGAGTGCAACAGCATGGTCTGGCCTCACTGAAACCTTTGTCTCCTGGGTTCAAGTGATTCTCCTGCCTCAGCCTCCTGAGTAGCTGGATTACAGGTGCCTGCCACCACGCCTGGTTAATTTTTTTGTATTTTTAGTAGAGACAAGGTTCCACCATGTTGGCCAGGCTGGTCTCGAACTCCTGACCTCAGGCGATCCGCCCACCTCGGCCTCCCAAAGTGCTGGGATTACAGGCGGGAGCCACTGTACCCAGCCTGATATTCTAAATGTTATACATAAAAACACATACTCAAAGGTAGCATACAATATATTAATACACACATCTGTACTCTGCTCTTTCACTAATATATGCTGGAGAACATTCCCTATCAGTACCTATAGAGCTGCCTCATTCTTTTTAAGGGCCACATAGTACTCTATGGATATACCATAGCTTATTCAACCTGTCCTATATTGAAGAACATTTAAGTTAGTTCCAATCTCTTATTAATACAAAGCTCCACAATGACAATGTACATAAGTTTCACAAATAAACAATACTTGATGCTTAAATAAAATCTACTCAAATGTCATGACTACCTTTTACTACTTAAAAGAAAAAGCAAAACTCTATGAAATATAGCTTTTCAGGGCCAAGGCCAATAGACTCCTAATCTGTGGGGTTTGTTCCTTGTATTTTGTTTTGAGATGGGGTCCACTATATTGCCCAGGCTGGACTTGAACACCTGGGCTCAAGCCATCCTCCAGCCTCAGCCTCCTGAGTAGCTGTGACTATAGGCACGTGACGCCGCATGCAGCCCAAATCTGTATTTCTGTTTTCTCACTTGCTCAGAAAGGAGTCCCGCCAAGCAATTGGATTTTAATCAGAGATTATTCCATTAAATCATGAATACCCTTGGTAATGAGATTTATAATCCCCATCTCTGGCCTTGAAGAGCCTCCCGGACAAGTATCAAACGCTGGGATGCTGACTCCCCTTTGAGGCCTCTAGCCCCCATCAGGACAAACCTGTGCAGAAACTCCTGCCCTTTATTGTAGGCGTGGATGGTGGCAAGGCCCTGTATGCTGGACGTGATGTGGGAGAGGAAAGGTGACTGCGTGATATTGTCCAGACGCTTCAGCTCCCGAATCAGGACCCTGGAGAGAGAATGAGCTCCGTGTCACAGCACCTGCCCAGCAACTCAGGCTTCTCCGTGGCCCCAGCAGACATGAACGCTTCCTATTTACCTGGAGACAATGTGCAGGACTGAAAAGAGGATGACAAGGGGTCCCACTGCCACAAGGAACCACGGGAAGACTCCTGCGATCATTCCCACGCAGAAGAACACCAGGATAACGTTCTGGATGAACATCTCCGCCTGGAACGGCAGCCGCACGTCAACTGTGGAAACAAATAAAGGAGCAAGTGTCAGACGGTTTGGAAAAATGGAACTGAAAATTGAAAAAAACAAAAAGGGGTTCCACAAACTCTCTATCTGAAGTTTGTGATGTTGTCTTTAAACAGTCTGATCAAAGAAAAATTTAGAAACCTGGATGCTCTGATTTTTTTTTCGTCTCAAGAAAATCCTCTTACTCCACTCCCTTTTCTTGGTTCCCTTCCTGCCCCACTGCTTTAAACATTTTCCCCCTTTACAAAGTAACATATGCTTATTTTAAAATATTTGGAAAATAAATATGTGAAGAAGAAAACAAAAACTATATTCTTACCAATACCGATGAACTGCTGTTAACATTTAAGACATTTTTTGTCTTGCAAAATTTTTAAACATACATAAAAGTTAAAGGAAGAGCACAGACCCTTCAACAGTTATCAACTTTCATCTCTTTTTGGCTGTCTCCCCACCCCGCCACCTTTTTTCTTCTGGTTAAAGTATTTTCATGCAAATCCCAGACATGTTGCTATTATTTACTTTTTTTCTTTTTTCCATTCATGTGTGAGCACACGCGTGTGTGTTTAGCAGAAATGGGAACATGTTATGTATCAGTTCGAATATCAGGGATAGTTCTGATTTCTTGTTACCTCTGGCCATGGGTTTACAATGGCCTATCAATGCCTGAAACAAACCCCTTCCATGAAGGCAGCTACAGTGCAGCAATTAAAAACATTAGCTTTGGGGTCAAAAAGATCTGGGTTCAATTTCCAGCTTTGTCACTCAATAGCTGTAGATCTTGGGCCAGTTCCTTGACCTTTCCAGATAGCAGCTTTCTCATTATTCAAGGAGTGAAACAACACCCGCCTGACAGGCCTGCTGCGGAGATTAAGGTAACATGCATAAAACACTGAGCATGCTGCTTGCTACACAGGAAGCCCCCTGTCAATGTCAGGGGCTTTACTGTTACTCTGAACTGTGGGGGTACAGTATTTCAGTTCTGGTGCAGGCACAGCCCATACAACAGCCAGAAAACCTGCTAGGTTGTAGGCATCCAGAAACCAAGGCATTGCTTTAAAATCTGTGTGTGTTTCAGAATCTCAGATGCCTCTGTTCAAAGCCTTTCTGCTAACTCAATTCATTGAATTTATTTTCAGGTCAAACAAGACAGAAAATGCAGTTGCAATGTTCCTGGTGAAAACACCAGCAGCCACTGTGCTCTCAGGATCTACAGACAGACAGATCTGCACATTTGGAGAATCATCTAGAAGGCTGGAAGCACAGTGAGCTCCAGAGTATTAAAAAAAGGCTCAGTGAGAAATACCTTCATCCATGTCTTTGGAAAACCTGTTGAGAATCCTCCCTGTGGGGGTCGTGTCAAAAAACTTCATAGGGCTTCGAAGGATCCTTCGGAAAAGCTCGTCATGCAGCCGGGAGGAAGCTCGCAGTGTGCCCTGAGGAGGAGAGCACAGAGTGGTCAGGGCCCAGGGACAGCTCTGTTCCTACTGGTCCAGAGAACCGCTCCGCAGCACATCTACTCCCAAAGCGGGAAGGTGCGAGGGGTCAGGAGGCACGGGTGGCAAGTGAGAAAAGGTGGAGGCTAACGGAGTATGAGTCATCTCAGCCAGGGCCATCCTGGTTAAGGGAGCTCCCCTACTCAGCATGAACTGAGAGATGCCACACCAAAGCCTGACCACAGGTCACCAGGGAGGAGGGCAGAGACCACCCACCAATGCATACCTTGACAAAGACAACTCCTCGAATGGCTTTCAGGATCAGCATGACTGCCATGGAGAGGGCGTAGATGCTGGCGTAGTACTGCATATGAGGATTGTCCTTCATGCTGTCACTCACCGAGGTCTCGTTCCCTCGAGTCACAGTGGTGTTCTGTTTGGAGCCAAAGTTCTATGAGGCCAGACTCCTAACGACTGCCAAGAGCCCCTGCTCAGTGCCATTCTCAGCTCAAGGGCAGGGCAGGGTACAGGATAATGACCCACCCTGGGACCTGGCCATGGCTTTGTCCACCTTTTTTTTTTTTTGAGACAGTGTCTCACTCTGTCACCCAGGCTGGAGTGCAGTGGCGCAATCATGGCTCACTGCACCCTCTGCCTCCTGAGTTCAAGAAATTCTCATGCCTCAGCTTCCCAAGTACCTGGGATTACAGGTGTGCACCACCATGCCCAGCTAATTTTTGTATTTTTAGTACAGACAGGGTTTTGCCATGTTGGCCATGCTGGTCTTGAACTCCTAGCCCCAAGTGATCCACCTGCCTCGGCCTCTCAAAGTGCTGGGATTACAGGCATGATCCACCACACCTAGCCCTCTTTCTCTCTGTTCTAATGTCATATGGTTTGGCTTTGTGTCCCCACCCAAAGCTCATCTTGAATTGTAATTCCCAGGTGTTGAGGAATTGTAATTCCCAGGTGTTGAGGAATTGTAATTCCCAGGTGTTGAGGAATTACCACCCGGTGGGAGGTGACTGGATTGTGGGGTGGATTCCCCCATGCTATTCTTGTCATGACAGTGAGTTCTCACGAGATCTGACGGTTTTAGAAGTGTCTGACATGTCCTCCCGCACACGCTGTCTTGTCTCTCTTCTGCCACCTTGTGAAGAAGGTGCCTCCTTCTCCTTTGCCTTCCACCATGATTGTAAGTTTCCTGGGGCCTCCCCAGTCATGTGGAACTGTGAGTCAATTAACCCTCTTTCCTTTATCAAGTACCCAGTCTTGGGTATTTCTCTGTAGCAGTGCAAAAATGGACTAATACATAACGGATGAGAGCAGATAGCCTGCAGGTGTCCTACTGCACGCCCTACTGCCCTGTGGGTTGGTCAGGGTTTTTTTCCTTCTGGTGAGGCTACATTAGGGACTCATCTTTTCATCCTGCAAAAATCTCTCTTTACAGCTTCTTTTAAGTGAAAACTAGAACAATTTCCCTAAGAATAGCCAGGGAATAGGGAGAAACGGCCACATTCTTAGACACAGAACTTTCCCATTTATGAGTAACCTTACCCCGCTTCCTTGCTTGATCCAGTAACTCAACCACCAGGTGCTGAAGGCGGTGCTGCCTACATTCAGCATGAAAAGGGCCATAATAACCAGGAATGCCAAGGGGCCCCCAGCAGCCTGGATGTAGACACCATATACTGACCAGGGCACTGAACCCTGCCCTTTCTCTTCCAGCTGCACAAGCTGCCCTAGGTAAGAAAAAAAGAAACGTGGACTCAGAAGGGAAGAACTATTTCCACAAAACTAAGTCACCTGCAGAGCAACAGAATCGGACAACCTGCAGCTTCACAGGGGTCTAGATTAGATTTCCTCTTTGTCAGAAGCATTCATTCATCTATTTAACATTTACTGAGCACCTACCACGAACCAGGCCCAGGATGAAGCCCAGGAGCAGCAAAGAGGATGAAGACCAGGTCCCCACCCCTAGGGACCTGGCTGAGGAGCCTGCCACAGACTGGTAGGACAGGCAGATCAATAATCACATAATTACAGTGAAATGTGCTCAATGTGATGATAGAGCTATACGCAGGGCAGCATGGGAACCCCTGGGAGGTATACTTGACCTATTTGGCTTAGGTGTGGGGTGGTTGGCAGGCATGTTTCAGGTAAGACTTTCTGTATTGCTTCTCAAAAGGTAAGCCACAGATGACTGGGTGGGGAAAGGAGAGATAGCAGGCAGAGAAAACAACACGAGCACAGGCACAGGGGTAGCAAAACACACCACCACAGTGATTCGGCACAGCTGGAACAGATGTGCACTTAAAGAATGGCAGGAGATGAGGCCGACTAAGCAGGCTGTGGTCACAGAAGAAAGGCTTTGAATTTTGGCCCCACAAAGAACTTCTCAACAGAAAGGGTGACAGGTGTGTCTGACTTCTGTTGGGCTAGGAAGGACCTGGCATGGCTGATATTGCCACACCAGCTGCCTCTGGGAGCGAGCAGCCTCTTTCATGCCTCCTGTGTTCCACACAAATAGCCTTTTCTGTATGTGTCCTATCAGGAAAAATATTTGAAAATGGAAGGTTACTGAAAGACTCCATGCAGGAAAGTTGGTTGGTCTCATGTTTTGTGTGTCTTTTTTTTTTTTTTGAGATAGAGTCTCACTCTGTCGCCCAGGCTGGAGTGCAGTGGCGTGATCTCGGCTCACTGCAACCTCCGCCTTTCCGGGTTCAAGCAATTCTCCTGCCTCAGCCTCCCAAGTAGCTGGGATTATAGGCGCCCGCCACCACGCCTGGCTAATTTTTGTATTTTTAGTAGAGACGAGGTTTCACCATGTTGGCCAGGCTGGTCTCGAACTCCTGACCTCAGGTGATCTGCCTGCCTCAGCCTCCCAAAGTGCTGGGATTACAGGCATGAGCCACCGCACCCAGCTGGTCTCATGTTTTTAACTAGATCTCGCAGCTGACCGTGTGGAAGACAGGTTCAAAACGAGGCAGCTGTAACACTGTAGGTAAGAGATGATAAAGGCCTGAACTGGGGTTGTGATGGTGGGATGGAGTTTTGGGAGGTAAATTCAGTAGGACATAGTAACTGGCTGGCTGCTGGAGGAGAGAAAAGGTTCAAATATATTCCTGAGGATCTCCCTGGCACACTCAGATTCTTGACACTAATATGAGAATACAGAACGTAAACCAGAAAGTACCTTGAGACGGGTCTCAATCAATTTAGGAGTTAATTTTGCCACGGTTAAGAATCATGACCAGTGACGCAGCCTCAGGAGGTCCTGAGAACAGGCCCAAGGCAGTTGGATTACAGCTTGGTTTTATGTTTTAGGGAGACATGAGACATCAATCAATATAAGTGGGGTAATCACTGGTTTGATCCGGAAAGGTGGGGCAACATGGGGCAGGGAGGTGCAGCTTAAAGGTCAAAGGTGAATTCAAAGATTTTCTGATTGGCAATTGGTTGAAAGGGTTAAGCTCTGCCTGAAGAGTTGAAATTAGCTTGAGTGGTGTGGGACAGGGTGTGGACGCCAAGGTTCTTGTCATGTAGATGAAGCCTCCCAGTAGCAGACTTCAGAGAGAATAGATGTGAATGTCTGCTATCAAAGGTGTCGGACCCTCTGGAGAGACCTAGTAAAGGAAGGAGATTCTCTACGTAATGCAGAACTTCCCCTTCAACAGACAGCTTTGCAGAGACATTTCAAAATATGCATTTCTTCCAGGGCCCTGCAATCTGTCCCGTGATGCTCTATTATTTTAATAGAGTGAGGTTGGAATTAGGTATCTTACAGCTACAAAGAGACTGTTCTGTCAGTCTTAGGATCTCTATATAAATGTTAATGCTCGTCAGTTGTGTGCCTGAACTCTAAAGGCAGGGCAGTATAATAAGGCACGTCCAACATTGTCTTCCCTTCATGGTCTGAATAGATTTTCAGGTTCCATTGGGTACCCTTGGCTTACAGGAGAGTTTATTCAGTTAGTTGCAGGGCACAGAATTTAATTTTTCATTTGCAAGAGAAACAGCTATACAGGAAGATTTTCCCTGTTTTGTTTTTGAACTTTTATTTTAGATTCAGGGAGTACATCTGCAGATCTGTTACATGCAGATCCGTGTGTATATCACATCGGTTACATGCAGATCCGTGTATATATCACATCGGTTACACGCAGATCCGTGTGTAAATCACATCGGTTACACGCAGATCCGTGTGTATATCACATCGGGTACACGCAGATCCGTGTGTATATCACATCGGTTACACGCAGATCCGTGTGTATATCACATCGGTTACACGCAGCTCCGTGTGTAAATGACATCGGTTACACGCAGCTCCGTGTGTAAATGACATCGGTTACACGCAGCTCCGTGTGTAAATGACATCGGTTACACGCAGCTCCGTGTGTAAATGACATCGGTTACACGCAGCTCCGTGTGTAAATGACATCGGTTACACGCAGCTCCGTGTGTAAATGACATCGGTTACACGCAGCTCCGTGTGTAAATGACATCGGTTACACGCAGCTCCGTGTGTAAATGACATCGGTTACACGCAGCTCCGTGTGTAAATGACATCGGTTACACGCAGCTCCGTGTGTATATCGCATCGGTTACACGCAGCTCCGTGTGTATATCGCATCGGTTACACGCAGCTCCGTGTGTATATCGCATCGGTTACACGCAGCTCCGTGTGTATATCGCATCGGTTACACGCAGCTCCGTGTGTATATCGCATCGGTTACACGCAGCTCCGTGTGTATATCGCATCGGTTACACGCAGCTCCGTGTGTATATCGCATCGGTTACATGTAGCTCCGTGTGTATATCGCATCGGTTACATGCAGCTCCGTGTGTATATCGCATCGGTTACATGCAGCTCCGTGTGTAAATCGCATCGGTTACATGCAGCTCCGTGTGTAAATCGCATCGGTTACATGCAGCTCCGTGTGTAAATCGCATCGGTTACATGCAGCTCCGTGTGTAAATAGCATCGGTTACATGCAGCTCCGTGTGTAAATCGCATCGGTTACATGCAGCTCCGTGTGTAAATCGCATCGGTTACATGCGGATCCGTGTGTAAATCGCATCGGTTACATGCGGATCCGTGTGTATATCGCATCGGTTACATGCGGATCCGTGTGTAAATCGCATCGGTTACATGCGGATCCGTGTGTAAATCGCATCGGTTACATGCTTATCTGTGTGTAAATCACATCAGTTACATGCAGCTCCATGTGTATATCGCATCGGTTACTTGCAGATCCGTGTGTATATCAAATCAGTTACATGCAGATCCGTGTGTATATCACATCGGTTTCATGCAGATCCGTGTGTAAATCACATCGGTTACATGCAGCTCCGTGTGTAAATCACATCGGTTACATGCAGATCCGTGTGAACATCACATCGGTTACATGCAGATCCGTGTGTAAATCACATCTGCTACATGCAGATCGGTGTGTATATCACATCGGTTACATGCAGATCCGTGTGTACATCACATCGGTTACATGCAGATCTGTGTGTAAATCACATCGGCTACATGCAGATCCGTATATCACATCGGCTACATGCAGATCGGTGTGTATATCACATCGGTTACATGCAGATCCGTGTGTATATCACATCGGTTGCATGCAGATCCGTGTGTATATCCATCGGTTACATGCAGATCCGCGTGTAAATCACATCGGTTACATGCAGATCCGTGTGTATATATCACATCGGTTACATGCAGATCCGTATGTATATCACATCGGTTACATGCAGATCCGTGTGTATATCACATCGGTTACATGCAGATCCGTGTGTATATCACATCGGTTACATGCAGATCCGTGTGTATATCACATCGGTTTCATGCAGATCGGTGTGTATATCACATCGGTTACATGCAGATCCGTGTGTATATCACATCGGTTACATGCAGATCCGTGTGTATATCACATCGGTTACATGCAGATCCGTGTGTATATCACATCGGTTACATGCAGATCCGTGTGTATATCACATCGGTTACATGCAGATCCGTGTGTATATCACATCGGTTACATGCAGATCCGTGTGTATATCACATCGGTTACATGCAGATCCGTGTGTATATCACATCGGTTACATGCAGATCCGTGTGTATATCACATCGGTTACATGCAGATCCGTGTGTATATCACATCGGTTACATGCAGATCCGTGTGTATATCACATCGGTTACATGCAGATCCGTGTGTATATCACATCGGTTACATGCAGATCCGTGTGTATATCACATCGGTTACATGCAGATTCGTGTGTGTATCACATCTGTTACATGCTTATCCGTGTGTACATCACATCTGTTACATGCAGATCCGTGTGTATATTACATCTGTTACATGCAGATCCCTGTGTATATTGCATGACGCTGAGGTCTGGGTTACTAATGATCCTCTCACCCAGGTACTAAGCATAGTACCCGGCTTTTCCCTCTTTACACAAATAATGTTTACAAATCTCGGAATAAGCCTCCCTCATGCCTTGAGCACTTTATGAGTTGTGAGTAGCTAGGTTAGTGACTATGTACAGAAGAACATATGTTTGCTAATGATATTCTGATTTTTTACTGCCTGTGGTAAGAACTAACAAATGTCTCAGCCTTCTGTGCTGTTTGTTTTTTGGGGTGTGTCAATAAGGTATCATAAACCACACCTGAATTCAAAATCCCATAACTTTTAAAAAAAGAAATAAAAGAGGCAGTAAGTCAGGATGATCAACTCCCAATACCAAATATCTCCTGCAGTTTCTTTCTTTTTTTTTTTTTTTTGGTCAGGATCTCACTCGGTCCCCCAGGCTGGAGTGCAGTGGCTCACCTCGGCCTCCCAAGTAGCTGGGACTACAGGTATGCACCACCACGCTTGGCTAATTTTTATATTTTTTGGAGAGAAGCGGGGCTTGCCATGTTGCCCAGGCTGGTCCTGAACTCCTGGGCCCGAGCAATCTTCCCACCTCAGCCTCCCAAAGTACTGGGACTACAGGTATAAGCCACCTGTGCCTGACCTCCTGCAGTTTTAAGGATAAGGAAGTAGCAACAGGCTCCGTCTCCAAAGCAATGGCAAACCCAAGAAAGTCCCTGGATTCAAAAGGGTGAGGTAAGGAGGTGAAGCAACAAAGAGATTAAAACAAGACCACACATGTCTACATCTATACAGTACACACACACACACACACACACAGTGTTTGTGTGTATTTAAATTGACATGCAACTTAAAATTCAAAGGTGAAAATGCCCACATTACTGCAAATATCTTCCCTTAACTCTCAAGATTTGTTACTGTTGATAACATAAAGGGCTTAAGAAACAGGATCAAGGGCTCTGGACAGGAAAAGCCAAGTAGGAAAAACCCCTCTCTGTCACTCTTACTCATAGTCCTGGTGCTATATTGTCAAGACAAGGTGACGAGTCTACTGTTCTAACACGGGTGCTTCTGAGGACACAGGTATTCTTAGAGCCAGAACACCTCTGATTTGGTTGGGACTTTTCATGAGCAGAGGCGAATCACTGGATGGAAGGGTGTACCTGTACCCACCATTCGATTTTTCCTTACTCAGGATGACTCAGTTCTAATTACTTAAACCTGACCCCACCCTGCACAGGAGAAGACATGGGTCTGAAGGTGACTCTTACTGCCCTGGTCTGTTTAAGCAAACAGAAGGTGCCTCGTGGTCTCCCAGTATTATATAAGAACTTTGTTTTCCAGAAATGTAAGACCAAGTATTTATATTGTACACACACTGCTATCAAACATCATGAATTACTTACTACACAAGTTATTTCTGATAAACTTTGATGACAAATCTAAAAATTTCAAAAAAGGCCATTACCTTCCTCTGGCTTTACTGCTTTTTCCTTCTTTACTGATCCTGTTTTAGGACCCTTGTCTTGTGACTTCTTCTGTGAACCACTGGTTTCCTTTTTTGAATTGATCTAATAATATTAAAAAAAAAAAAGTCTCCAGTCATGTTAGCCATCCAGATGTATGTCCACAGGACACATATTAGGGAATCATCAATTAAACTGCTATTACTGAAAAAAGATACATCCAACTTCTTAAAAGGGTCACCTATACTCATTTCTTGTACTTCCTCATCTCCTTAAATTTTTAAGATTTAAAATTTAGTCCACTGACATTTGCTCTCCCCAGTCACTAAACTCCAAACACAGTAACCTTTATTCTGTTCTTGTCCATTCCAAGTTGCACAAAGTATTAGGCATGGGGTCACTTCCATTCCTCCTCTCTGAGCCCACATCACTAAACCAAATCCATAGATCTGATCATTTCCCACTGCTACCACAGGATAAACATAAGCTTTTCCACCTGGTTCTGTAGGACCTCCATATTCTGGCCCTGCCCTAATCCTGCAAGCTCCTCTCCCATCTCACTGGTGTCCACGGCCCCTACTCTCAAGCCACACTGGACTTCACACCATTCGTTACACCACACTGCAATTTCCCATTTCTCTACTTTAGTCCACACTCGTTCCTCCACTTGGAATGCCCCTCCCCTTGTCCCAATCGCAGTCACAGTTGTCCCCATTCAGATAGATTCAAGTCTTCCATTCTTCATGAGGCAACATACACTCCCTGGAAAGCTCACCCTCCCATTCGCCCTTAGGACTCCATTAGTACTATACATGTGATGTGGTGTTGTAAGCCACATTTGTAAGTGCTTGTAAGAGCATAAAAGCATCGGTCTTCCCTATAGAACACTGTGAGTCCCTCAAGGACAGAGATGATGTCTCTCACATGGTTACAACCTGCACAGGCCCTACCCCTGAGAACTGCCTATAACAGGGCACAGAGGGACTCAATAAACAGCCATCAGGGTTCTACCTGAGATAACAGAAACTACTTAATGCTCTCCTTTCCAAGTTTCTCTTATGTCTTTTTTTTTTTTTTCTTGAGATGGAATCATCCTCTGTCACCCAGGTTGGAGTGCAGTGGTGCAATCTTAGCTCACTGCAACCTCTGCCTCCTGGGTTCAAGCGATTCTCCTGCCTCACCCTCCCAAGTAGCTGGGATTACAGGCGCCTACCACCACACCTGGCTAATTTTTGTATTTTTTTGTAAAGACGGGGTTTCTCTCTATGTTGCCCAAGCTGGTGTCGAATTCCTGGGCGCAAGCGATCTGTCCACCTCAGCCTCCAAAAATGCTGGGATTACAGGCAAGAGCCACAGCACCTGACCTGAGTGCTTTCAAATGTATGCAATATTTAATTTCCCTACCTTGGCACTTTATTCACTTGTTTATTTAAAAAAGAGCTTCATAATGCTTCAATCAGGTGGATGGAGCTTAGGAAACTAAGCTGTGAATGAAGAGCAGCACACATCTTCTCTGCCCTCACTGAGCCCATATCCTTCTCCCTGCCATTGTCATATTAGTAAGTTCTCAGTGACAGAAGACCTCAGCTCACCAGCCCCACAATCCTGCTCTCCTAGAGCAGAATCAGTATGTGAACTAAGGCACAGCAGTCTGTTCACCAGAAAACAGGGCCCCTGCCAATAAGACATAGACACTGGATTCAGCTGAGGTCTCTCCATCACTCACTCCGGCTGTGTTTCCCTTGCAGAGACAGAAGGGGACACACACAAACACCATAAGATCTTACCTCAACTGGCGGTGTCTCTCCCAGCAACAGGTTATTAAAAATGGTAGCATAGTCACCATTTAAATTCATCAGTTCCTCATGGGTGCCTCTTTCCGTAATACAGCCCTCTTTCATGAAGATCACTTCATCACAGTCAACCAGGTACTGAAGGCAAAGGCAGAGACAACACAATATGCTAACTGTTTGTGCAAATACATTCAAACACCCAAACATTAGTTCAGTAGTTCTCTACAGGAGGCGAGTTAAGCTCCCAGAAGACATTTGGCAGCATCTGGAGACATTTTTTTTTTTGAGGCAGAGTCTTGCTCTGTCGTTCAGGCTGGAGCGCGGTGGCGCAATCTCGGTTCACTGCAATCTCCGCCTCCTGGGTTCAAGCGATTCTCCTGCCTCAGCCTCCCGAATAGCTGGGACTACAGGCACGCAGCACCATGTCTGGCTAATTTTTTTGTATTTTTAGTAGAGACAGGGTTTTGCCGTACAGGTAATCCGCCCATCTCGGCCTCCCAAAGTGCTGGGATTACAGGCCCGAGCCACCGCGCCCAGCTGGAGACATTTTTGGTTGTCACAACTCGGGGGAGAGGTACACAGATGCTCCTCAATTTACAATGGGCTTACATCCTGATAAACCCAACGTAAATTGAAAATATCAGAGCTTAGCCTAGCCTACCTTAAACATGCTCAGAACCCTTACATTAGCCTACAGTTGGGCAAAATCATCTAACACAAAGCCTATTTTATAATAAAATGTTCAATATCTCATGCAATTTTTTTCAATACTATGCTGAAAGTGAAAAACGGAATGGTTGTATGGGAACCATCATAAAGTCAAAAAACTGTAAGTTGAACCGTAAGCCAGCGACTGTCTGTACTGGTATCTAGTGGCTAGAGGCCAGGGGTGCACAAAGCAGCCCCACACAACAATGGACTATCTGGCCCAAAACGTCAGTGGTGCCAACACTGAGAACCCCACTTTAGTGTATTGTGCCTCGTGACATAGTATAAGGAGCAGTTCCTCCAGTTTTTTTTTTTTTTTTGTGATGGAGTCTTGCTCTTGTTGTCCAGGCCGGAGTGCAATGGTGCAATCTCAGCTCACTTTAACCTCCACCTCCTGGGTTCAAGGGATTCTCCTGCCTTGGCCTCCTGAGTAGCTGGGATTGCAGGCACGTGCCACCATGCCCGGATAATTTTTGTATTTTTAGTAGAGATGGGGTTTCACCAGTTGGTCTCAAACTCCTGACCTCAGGTGATCCGCCAGCCTCGGCCTCCCAAAGTGTAGGGATTACAGGCGTGAGCCACTGTGCCTGGCCGAGTCCCTCCAGTTTTTCACATGAATCTGCTGATGGAGCCACATGAGCCCTGCATTAAATTTACACCCTTTCACTGCACTCACAAATACACATAATTATGACTTTCTTTGGCAGAATGGAGGGTTTGCCCCCTAAACGTGACAACATATGTGAGCCAGATGGCAACATCCTTGAGCTGCTCTCCAAAGTGGCTGCTTATGATGGAATGGCAGAGGGAGAAAAGCTTGTTTTCCCAAAACAGTTCCCACTTGCATAGAGATGTTAACACAATGCTTTCCAAGCTATCTTATACCCAAACTCCATTTTTGGCCCGCTCCTCTCAGCCCTTTTACTTGCTGATCTATATGCAGAAGCTGATATGCTCCAAGGATCTCTGATTTAGATGGCCATCTGTTACACTGGTACAGTGAGCTTTATTGGTACAGGGGGCTAATTTGCTAAGAAAATGAAACCTTGATTCCAAGAATTTCTAGTTATAACACAAGGATACCTGGAGCAAACCTACCTCCCTGTTTCTGATTTCCCAAACTCAGGCAGGCAGCCGAGGGAAGAAAGAACCATACCTGTAACTGGTGGGTAACAAACAGAACTGTCTTGGACTTGAGATGTTTCCGGATAGCACTATTGAAGATGTGGTTGCCCACATGGGCATCTAAGGCACTGAGGGGGTCGTCCAGGATGTAGATGCTCCTGTCACTATACAAGGCCCGGGCAAGGCTGATCCTCTGGCGCTGCCCACCGCTCAGGTTGGCTCCTCGCTCTCCAATCTACAAGAGCCCAGAAGCGTGGTGAAGGCTCCAGCACAAGTCCAGAAAAGCGCGGAGGGGTCACCCAGTCACTTCTCTTCTTGCCCACCCAGACCAGCTCCTTCTGTCAATTCCCTGCAGGTGAACTGCCATGCTGATTCCCCGCAGATGAACTGCCATGCTGATCCTTCAACAAAGTGGGGGAGTTGGCCCAGATGCCTCTTCCTCTACCACTGCCATCTGGGTACCGATCAATCCTACATCTGGTCTTGCCAGTCCACCCGGATGCTCCCCCTCCAATCCATTCTCCACATGGCAGGAAGATCTTTCCAGAACACAAAGCTGACCATCTCCCACCCTTGCTTAAAATTCTTCAAGAGCCTCAAAGGATAAACCTTGAGTATCCAAACATGGCATACAAACCAGACCCTTTGCCACCCAGTTCCCCAGCAGTTCTCAGCCTCCAGTGCACAATCCCCCTTCCACGTCCTGGGACCTAAGCCATTTGAAATTATGTGTATACTATGAACATGACAATGTCATGTGCTTGCCTCTACTTTGTCTGCTCAGTTCTGGCATCATCTCCTCTGAAATCTCCCCCAACCTCTTTCCCGCTAGTACCCCAAAGAGATGGGGCTCTTTTCATCAGATTATTTTGTGCCTATTTGTTTGGGTATCTCATCCTCTTAACTGTACACTTCTTTACATGCAGATTATTGTCTTATTCCTTTATATTCTTAGTGCCAAACAGTGTCTGCACATGTCACTGGCACATAATAAACACCTAATAAATGTTACTAAATGATTAAAAGAATAAATCAGTTGTCAAATATTCAATTAATTCAGAGGTTTTCAAACTGGAAGTTGCATCAGAATTACCTGCAGGGTTTGTTAAGACAGACCTTTGCGCCCCACCCCTAGAGTTTCTGATTCAGTAGGTCTGGAGAACAGCCTAAGAATTTGTGTTTCTAACAAGTTCCCAGATGATGCTGATGCTGATGCTGCTGATCTGGGGACATGGATTTAAGGACCTCTAAAGTAATTAAACCATTCACCAAATCTGGTTTGAGGGATTTAACTGAAATCAGCTAAATAAAGGTGCCAATCCCAGAGACCTTCAGGGCAATTCATGGGAGACAAGTTTTAACACTGAAGAGCACAAATTAGTTCCAAAGACAAGCCTCTGGAAACTGCTGCAGGGCAGAGACCCAAAGAAATGTGGATTTGTTCTAAGGGCTCTTTCTAATAGAAAAGGGCTCTCTACAGACTATCTGAGTTAAGGAGGTTGGCAAAATCAAGTTCAAGGAAGACGCTCAACATGCACACACTTACTTGTAGTTTTAAAAATATCTGGATAGAATAAAAAACATCAACTCTGAGTCAACAATGGGATTTTGTTTACAATCCCCGAGACACAGAAAATACTTACAACCTTAAAACAAGCAGTGTTAACATCCCTGCCCTAATGGACACATGCTTTCCTAACACAAAGGCCTAATGACAGCCTAACTCCCTGTGAGGCTCTTCTCCCAAGCATTTCAGATGCACTCCCAGGAGCAGCTCTGGCCCAGCTCTGCCACTCTGCTAAACGCCTGGTCAAGGGCAGAAGGCCTGTACCTCCGTCAGGTCGCTGCTGGGAAGAATGGCCAGGTCAGGCCTCAGGCAGCAGCTGTTCAGCACAGAGTTGTATCTGGAGGACACAAAGAGACAGCGTCAGGGACACGGCGGGAGCAGAGCCTGCTGACTAGGGCTGCCTTGCATCTCACGCGGCCAAGATGGAAAGCATGACAGAAGCCAAACATTCCTTGCCTTTCTTCATCATATTCCTTCCCAAACAGGATGTTGTCTCTCAGAGTAGCATTGAGGATCCAGGCCTGCTGGGCCACATAAGCGAAGGTTCCACTGATTGCAATGCTGCCCTCTAGAAGCGTCATCTAGGGAGAGAGACACCATCCAATGGCATCATAACTCAAAACCATCACCCTATGCCAACGGAACCCCCACCTTCCACAATGGAATCTAGCTCTCGTAATTTCCCGGGATGCTTTTTGGACCCAAATCCAGATTCCACCTTTAATTCCAAAGAGAGCTAAGCAGCAAAGAAAATCAAAGTTCTCCTTGCTTATGTGTGATGGGAGCTCAGCATAACCCGTAACTTGAAGGAGCAAACACTTCCCTCTGCAGCCCATTTGCTGTGTGCAAACTGTTTAAATTAGGAGAAGCACAAGCAAGAGGTTCTTGCAGAATTCTCCTGGAGAGGATGCTGTAGGGGTTTCCAGCTAATCCCTGCCTCAACATGGGGGCAGGCCAACTCATCCAAGGCAATTACCTAGGATGCTGGCTAGACCAGTTGCTTCTATGAAATGAGGACCAAGGGAAAAAAAAAGTCCAGGTTAGACATCACCTAGTATTTATAATATATACACAGTGTCCATTTACCAATGATGGACCTTGCCTGCCCACAAGCAGTGATGAACCATGTGCTTTGAAGTTTGTGTTCAGTTGCAATGGTTTGATATGAATTGACATCCATTTTACCCTCTTCCATGATTTCCTTTGTTTGGGACTGATAGTAGACATTTGTCTTGGTTTAGGGATGCTACAGCTTTGAAGCAAAGTTTCACTAACCAGCCTGTGCAGTACTTGTTCATATAAGCTGGTCTTCTTAAACACCCTCACACAGCGTGTACACACACAGGTGTACCTATGTACACCACAAACTGGTAGCACTCTGATGTGCACTTCAAAGGGTTCAGAAGCCCCCAGGGGGTCTACTGTGGAAAGCCGGCACTTCTGGCTGCTGCACAAACACCGCACATTGCAGCGCTATCAACAGAGGTAAACTACAGTTAAAGCAGGGCTGACCAGCCCAACCCGTTTCCCTGCCAGAGACAGGGTTGCCAGGATTTGTCCAGAAGCAAAGCCTGACTTGGTTTTCAACCTAACCGCTGCCTAGTCAACCCTGGAAAAAGGAGCACATTGCTAGATGGCAGAGCAGCACTTACGAATTGACCTTTTCTTTCCTTCTCCCCCTCCCCCGATCTCTGTCTCTCCTCATTGGCCCTCCAAATCTGGTTGGTCATCATAAATCACCTAGGAAGTCTGGTGCTTTTTACAAGACCAATGGCTGGGCCCAGCCACTGGAGAGTGTCATAAAGCAGAAGGTGGAGGTGATGCCTGCCATGATCTGACTCAGACAGCCCCAGGCACCACCACCCTCAAGGAGGACCACAACTCACCAACTGTGACAGCTGATGCCAAACAAGACAAGAAAGCATTCCATAATCTGGGGGCTACAAAAGCACCCCTGCTCCCCATCTGTTTCATTTCAATTCAGTGGACCTTATCCATCAGGGTGTAGAGATAATCATAAGTTTACGCTCATCTCAACCATCTAAGTCAAGTTAATTTAATTCTAATGTAAAAGCATGTGGGCACCTTGTTTTTTTTTTTTTTTTTTTCTGGATTGTTTGATTCTAAAACACAGCAATGATAGTGTGTCTCAGTGGGATGACTCCGGCCCCATCCTGTCCCTCACTCTCAGCACTGGCCACCGTGTGCTGGGCCCTGCACGCTGTTCACTCCCTGCCTGGAGATGTGCTTGTTGTGTTCTCAAGGCCTTGCTCCCCACTGGACCATGAACTCCCCAAGGGCATGACTCTTTCAGGGATTAGGCAGAAAACAGAGGGGCTTTGCTTCTAGATCAAACCCTGACAGTCCTGTCTGACAGAGAGGCTGGGAGTGCTGGCCGCCCTGCTTCTTTACAGGTTAACTCTGTTGGCAGCGCTGCAGTGTAGGGTGTCTGTTCATCTCTTATCTCTGACATTTTCAATACACGGGCATACCTGTGGCACTCAATAGATACATGCTGAATGAAAGAAGGCATGAGACCAAATGGCTCCAGCTGGGACAACAGTCAGTCATCCATCAGGCGCCCACCAGGCCTCCTTCCAGGCAGAAGGCTGTGAAGGGGGAGAACTGGGGGGAACTGCGGGGGATTGGGGGCATACAATGCAGGCTGAGGGTTCATTTGTTTCCACCTTTCCTGACTCTCCAGGAAATTTGTTCGTTTTTCCTGAGACTCTTGCGAACCAGAGAAAGCAGCAGAAAAGGACAATAACAGAAATCTTACCTGGCCTAAAATGGCTGAAATGAGAGAGGTTTTTCCACTTCCCACACTGCCGCAGATTCCAACCAGTTTACCCTGGACAAGGCACACAGAGAGGAGGGTCATTTAGAGACTACTAACCACTCATCGCTAAGGACTTGAGGAAAAACACATTAACTGTAGTCTACCCATACAGAACTGTCACCCTGATGACTCAGCAGGCCACTTACCTGTTTTCTCACTCATTAGCTGCCTATCTCATGGGTTTCTGTGGAGACACCTGAGATAACAGGAATGGAAGCCCTTTGGGGAAAGTAAACATGCCGCACACATTCCAGTATCCCACCGTCATTCTTAGGCCCAGCCTCTTTCCTATTCTGCTGCTAACCCATGTTCTTCATTTACTTGTTTTTGTTGTTTTTTAGAAGACAGGGCAGGGCTTTTAAAAATCATTTTTTTATTATTATTATTATTTTGAGATGGAGTCTTGCTCTGTCAACCAGGCTGGAGTACAGTGGTGCGATCTTGGCTCACTGCAGCTTCCGCTTCCGGGTTCAAGCAATTCTCCTGCCTCAGCCTCCCGAGTAGTTGGGGTTACAGGCATGCACCACTACACCCAGCTAATTTTTATATTTTTAGTAGAGACAGGGTTTCGCCATGTTGGTCAGGCTGGTCTCAAACTCCTGGCCTCAAGTGATCCACCCGCCTCGGCCTCCCAAAGTGCTGGGATTACAGGCATGAGCCACCACGCCTGGCCACCCATATTCTTTATTTACTTGTTTTTGTTGTTTGCCAGAAGAGAGGGCAGGACTCTTAAAAATCATTTTATTATGATTTTTCTCCAGGGTGTATACATAATTAATTTCCAGTAAAAACCATGGACACTGTTGCATGCAAAACATTTCCAAAAATCTGAGGAATATTTATACCATCAATCCCACAAAAAAGTAGAAAACCAAGTCTATGATTAACTGAGTATCCTTAGGCAAGATAAAGAGTTCTCAAAGTGGTGTTGAAAGTTTTCAAGGGACAGACAGATGACTTCAAAAGGGTCACTTGTTTACAACCCCGTGCTGGTTCAAGCGTCCCCAGGAAGGAAGGGAGAGTGGTAGTGTGGACGGAGCATGGATTCTGGAGGCAGATGGGTCTTTATCTAAATCCCAACTTCACTAGCACTTGCTAACTGTGTGATCCAGGCCCCGTGACTTAACCTAATACTGTGTCTGTCTCCTTTGGACTCTGAGCACCTTGAGGAAAGGCAGTATCCTCATAAAACTAAGTACAGTGTCTGATAGTTGAACAAATAGTTTTTGACATGGTCCACGAGTACTGAATGGTTTACTGCCTGGTGGCAACAAGGAGGTCAAGTCACAGGTTCAACCTCTGCTCAGGCCAGTTAGATTTACATGAGAAAAATGCTATTCTTATGATTAAATGATGACTAAATGAGACATCAAAAATGAGAAAAATGCCTGGTGCACAGAAGACACTTGGCAAACATTACCTCCCCTTCTCTTCCCTAAAGCAAAGACCCAGGGAGAATTAAGGCATCTCTCTTCAAATGGCTAAAGGTCTCCCATTGTCTGTGGGCTCTGAAGGGCAAAATGAGGGTCAACATACAAAGCAAAAGAATACATTTTAGCTGCACGTGTGGAATCATTTTCTAATAGAGCTGATAGCAATGTATTAGAGCTGCCTCAATAATCAAGCTAATAGTTACTAAATAAAAAGCCTGTTAGGCGTTAACTGAAGTAAGGCCAGATGCAGCGGCTCACGCCTATAATCCCCACACTTTGAAAGGCCAGGCAGGCAGACCACCTGAGGTGAGGAGTTCGAGACCAGCCTGGCCAACATGGTGAAACCCCGTCTCTACTAAAAATACAAAAATTAGCCAGGCACAGTGGCACGTGCCTATAATCCCAGCTACTCGGGAGGCTGAGGCAGGAGAATCACTTGAACCCGGGAGGCAGAGGTTGCAGTGAGCTGAGATCGTGCTACTGCACTCTAGCCTGGGCAACAGAGCCAGACTCTGTCTCAAAAAAAAAAAAAAAGTTAACTGAAGTAAAAACCTGACTTGCATGCCCTTCAATGACACTCATAGTTTCAAGTGGTGTCACTAAAGACTGTGTCCCCTTCTTGCTTATAGCTTTCAAGGGCTGGAAGCTTTTTGTCCTCTTCTCAGTCTAGTTCTGGATTGGCTTACCATGCCTCTGGTCAGTTGCTGATTTTCATATACACTGCATTCAAACCTCCTCCTCCCTACTTCCAGTTACATGGACAAACATTTCTTACTACCTCCCACCAGCAACCTTGATCTAAGACATCCTCATCTTTCTCCCGGTTACTGTGGTAACAGAGCCTTGACTGTTCTCCTTGCTTCCTTGTCTCCCCTGCAGCAACCAGAATGATCCTCTTCATATGTAAGTCCGATCATGTCATTCTGCTGTGAATCCTCCAAAGGCTCCTCTTCCCACTTGGAGTAAAGCTGAAGTCTCACCAGAGGCTCTGGCAGGCACCACCTCTGCCCTTGGCATCCACTACTCTCTCCCATGCTCATTCCACTCCAATAACAGGCACACTCACCACTTGCGGCCTCTGTGTTTCTGTTCCTTTGGCCCAGAATGTTCTTCCCCACCCATCCCATACCCAGGTAGCTCTCTCCCTCATCTCCTTTGATCTTTGCCCAAATACTACTTTTTAAATAAGGCATTCCCTCAGGCAGCCTATTCAAGTTGTAACCACACCTGCTCCCTGCCCCAGCACACTCTCTCCTCACCCACCTTTTTTTTTTTTTTTTTTTTTGAGACTCACTCTGAGTCTCACACTCGGCCACCCAGGCTGGAGTGCAGTAGCGCGATCTCAGCTCACTGTAACCTACACCTCCTGGGCTCAAGCAATTCTCCTGCCTCAGCCTCCCAAGTAGCTGGAACTATAGGCGTACAGCTGGCTAATTTTTCTAGTTGTTGTAGAGACAGGGGTTCAACATATTGGCCAGGCTGGTCTTGAACTCCTGGGCTCAAGTGATCTGCCCACCTTGGCCTCCCAAAGTGCTGGGATTACAGGCATGAGCCACCATGCCCAGCCTCTGTCCCCTTCTGTCATAGCCCTTATCACCATCTGATATGCAATATATTGTATTTGCTCATGACCTGTCTGTGCCTGCTAGAATGTAAACTCCAAGAAGGATGGGATTTTTGTCTGTTTGGGTTTTTGTGGCTCTGTGCCCAGCCCTATCACAGCATCTGGCATGGAGTTTGATACTCATAAAATGGCTGTTGAATGAATGAATATATACACATCTGGGGCCCTCTAATGACACGGACCTGTGAATATGGTGCTGGTTCCGAAATACATAGTCTGTATTTTAAAAGCCTTGAACCTGGCATCTCTGTTCCACCATTCCCTATAGGAGGCCCTCTGAGACTAATCTTATGCTACCTGGTCTGTGACATCATCTACCGTAACGATCCTTAACTTATATTAAGAATAAATCATTACAACACAATTGTTGTCACAGTAGCACTGAGAATACCTATCATGTGCCAGGTATGATGCACAGCCTAGTGCACAAGGGCGCTCACAGACTTGTAACCATCAGAAATAATTGTCACAGCTCACATACAACTAAAATAGAATCCTCTTTGGGGAAAAATCCTGGAAAATCCTCTTGAATGTTTCATTTCCTTGCTTATAAAACGATCACCTCATAAGATTAGTTGTTATTCATTTCTGTTGCTAAATGCTTAGTTGGTTTTTTTTAGAGTTAGAGCTGGTCTAATTTGCTCTTTAGTTCAAAATCACTCCTAGCCACAAAGCACTTTGTGAAAAGGAACAGCAGCCGCCTATTGGTGGCAGATCAGCATGGGGTGGCGGGGTGCGGGCAGGGAGGCAGGGGGCGGACCACTTACCTCTTGGATCTCCAGGTCGATGCTGTGCAGTGTCCTCTGTAAGCGCAGGTGGCCCAGGTGGATGTGCTTGCCTTCTTCCTCTTCGGGACTGGGCCGCTCGTCACTGTCCAGGAGGAGGTGGCCTTTCTGCTCTGCCAGCACCGCCTGATGCTCAGTGCGCTGCAGCTGCCTCACCTTCTCTTTCTTGCCCCTGGAAGCCCTCTTGTCTTTTTTCATTTTGGGGGTCAGCTTGGGCGAGTTCTGGATACTGGAGTGGGAGGAGTCCCATGCCAAGGTGGCATTTTTCATCTCTATCTTGATGTGAGGACTGGCTGGTTTGTTCTTTATCATGTGAACCTCTTCCATTAGAAACAAACTCTGATAGGAGTTGTGAGAGAGGTGCAAAGATGAGACACTGGATCAAGACCAGGGAGACAAGCCTAGGGCGTACACTCACGTAGCAAAACACATCAGGCTATACAGTGGAAGGAAGCTGAAGGGCAAAAGGTAGCTCATTAGTGCAGCCCAATCTCAGGCCCATCAAGGGGTCACGGGAGTGTGGGGCAACCTCAAGAGGTCCAGGGGCCTTATCAATGACCCAATATTCCACATGACAAATTACATGCTAAACTGCCTTTCCCCCTCAGCCAGCCTAAAGCGGACCTAATGACATTTAACTGACTGGCATGTAGCCCCTTGTTCTAAGGAGTAGTAAAAAGCAGGTAGGAAAAGCAAAGGGCATGCTGACCTCCAGTACAGATGCTCACTACGTGTTTTCCTTCCAGACCCCTCCTGCAGAATGCCAAAGCCTGCCCACTTCCCACACTCACAGCGCCGCACGTATCTAGGAGTAGAGACTGTCACAGGCTTACATTGCTACTGTCAGAAAAGAGTATCTAAAGTTTCATCTACCGCAGAGAACATCTTCTTGCCAAGAAACTCTCATGTCTTCAAAGGCTTGCCTTGGAACTTGAGAGTTCAAACAACCAAAGGAACAGGCTTGCATGGAAGTGAAGGGTATCTCCCTGAGAAACAACCCGTGGGAAGAGAACAAGACACTTTCCTCCCACTCATTCCCAGAGACCCCTGAGTTATGTTAAAAGAAAAATAATCTTTTTTTTGAGATGGAGTCTCGATCTGTTGCCCAGATAGGAGTGCAGTGGCACGATCTCGACTCACTGCAACCTCCACCTCCCAGGTTCAAGAGATTCTGATGCCTCAGCCTCCCAAGTAGCTGAAATTACAGGCATGTGCCACCATGCCCGGCTAATTTTTGTATTTTTTTGTAGAGATGGGGTTTCACCATGTTGGCCAGGCTGGTCTTGAGCTCCTGGGCTCAAGTGATCTGCCTGCCTCAGCCTCCCAAAGTGCTGGGATTACAGGCGTGAGCCACCGCACCCAGCTGAAGAATGAACTCTTGAAGAGGGAAATGTTTCTGAAATTAAGATGTAAAACACTGATCATAATAAATCACAGCCCAGATTTTCCCGTAAGACTTTGAATCCACTTTTTTTTTTTTTTTTTTTTTTTTTGGTGAGATGGAGTCTCGCTGTGTCGCCCAGGCTGGAGTGCAGTGGTGCAATCTCGGCTCATTGCAAGCTCCACCTCCTGAGTTCACGCCATTTTCCTGCCTCAGCTTCCCGAGTAGCTGGGACTACAGGTGCCCGCCACCACGCCTGGCTAATTTTTTGTATTTTTAGTAGAGACAGGGTTTCACTA
Source organism: Pan troglodytes (assembly GCF_028858775.2). Lineage (NCBI taxonomy): Eukaryota > Metazoa > Chordata > Mammalia > Primates > Hominidae > Pan > Pan troglodytes. The sequence continues at coordinate 187,154,776 of NC_086015.1, forward strand.
TGTTAGCCAGGATGTCTAGATCTCCTGACCTCGTGATCCACCCGCCTCAGCCTCCCAAAGTGCTGGGATTACAGGTGTGAGCCACCTTCTAACAATCCTCTTAAGCCAGTGATCTTCTCTACAGAATGCTATACCAGTTGGATTCACAGTATGATTTAAAATATATTTATCTTAATTTAAAAAAATTTTAAACATTACAGAATCTTTAGAGAAAAGATAGCTTTTAGGGTCAGGACCCTCCTTAGTTACTGAGAACCCCCCAGCTATCTTAAAGTTTGCAGGTGCTATTAAATATCATACATAATCCCTCTCCCCAAGAACAAACCCTTTCTCTCTTAGATTCTAAACTTCTAAGCTCTCCCTTAAGCCCCCGTCTCCCATTCATCCCTGATCCTATCTTCCCCGAAGTGTCATGATTCTAAACTTCTGAGATAATCTTCACTCTCGAGTAACCTTAGGTGTGGCCCCCGCTTGCTGAAATGGCTGCTCGTTTCATTTGTTCAAAGCCTTCCTGAGAGATTGAGCTAAGAGTAACATGCCAAACATTTTGATCACCTTCATAGAGTAAAACCACATGCCGACAGAATTTCCATCATTTCTCTCCCCTAAAGAGTTATTCAAAGGATGAAGGTCTTTTAGGCCTCAATGAACTATTAAGAAACATGCCAGTACCTACTGGTTTTCACAGCTCCAGCCCCATGTTTCCTTCCTACTCCCTGCAGCCTTACCCTCCCTTCTACCAGGAGAGTTTCGGCTTCAGATCACTCTGCCCTGACGTGCTAAGAGGCAGAGAAGGGCCTCCCCATACTTGAACTTGTATCTACTTGAATTTGCACCTGTCAGAACAACAGAATCTTAGATATAACATAAACCTATAACCATATAAACCTATAAACCATAAGCCTCAACTTTATCACAGGACACTGACCATGAAAACACTATTCATTCACTAGAAGAATCAAATCAGAATGAATCTGTTGAGAACAGAAGAGGGGACTACTCACACTGTTGCCAGATAAATATAAGATGCCCAGTTAAATTAATTAATTAATGTATTTATTTATTTTTTGAGACAGGATCTCACTCTGTCACCCAGGCTGGAATGCAGTGGCGCAATCTCGGCTCACTGCAACCTCTGCCTCCCAGGTTCATGCCATTCTCCTGTCTCAGCCCTCCCGAGTAGCTGGGATTACAGGTGCCCACCACCACACCCAGCTAATTTTTGTATTTTTAGTAGAGACGGGGTTTCATAATGTTGGCCAGGCTGGTCTCGAACTCCTGGCCTCAAGAGATCCACCTGCTCAGCCTCCCAAAGTGCTTAGGATTACAGGCGTGAGCCACCATGCCGGGCCCCCGTTAAATTTAATTCCAGAAAAACAATAATAATTTTTCAGTATAAGTATATTCCATGCAGTATTTCACTGGGTGTCCTGTGTCTGTATTTGCTAGAGCAAGCCACCCTATTCCACTGGTGACAATCAGTGCAGCTTCACACTGCCTTTCTACAGGTTATCAAATCAATAAATTACAGGTTACATAAATAAATTTTATATCTCTTTTCCTATTCTTTATGCATACTACCCAACAGGAAGCAACAAGTTCTCCTGCCAGATGCACTTGCAGGGTAGGTGAAATAGAGAAAAGACTATACTTGCAAATCTGTCAGATCTCCAACTCCAATTTAAAAAAGAAAGAAAGAAAATGATGTAAAACAAGACACAGGGTGAAAAGCAGGGCTCTGCAACATCGTCAGTGAGTTTCAAGGTCTGTAAAATGAATCAAAGAAGCAAGTCTCATCCTTGTTATTCTATATTCCATCTTCTAAAAATGATGGGAGGGCAGATGCTTTTGGGGAGATACAATCCCAGGAACAGTTCTGTTGTTTTCAAAAGGCTGCCTTAGATGGTCCCCCAAGATTGAGGCAAACTTCCTTTAACGTACTCAGAAACATAATAAACAGTTGCCTTACACCTAAAAAACAGCCCCCCAACCCTCATAAAGTCAATGTAATTCTAATTAATAGACATCTGAAGATAAGAAGAAAGAACCGGCTTAGAGTTCGGGAGGAATTAAGTAATAAACACTCGTTATCTTTTTTTTTCTGAGACAGAGTCTCGCTGCGTTGCCCAGGCTGGAGTGCAGTGGCACGATCTCGACTCATGGCAACCCCTACCTCCCAGGTTCAAGCGATTCTCCTGCCTCAGCCTCCCGAGTAGCTGGGACTACAGGCACACACCACCACACCTGGCTAATTTTTTGGATTTTTAGTAGAGACAGGGTTTCACCATGTTGGCCAGGCTGGTCTTGAACTCCTGACCTCAAGTGATCCAACCACCTGAGCCTCCCAAAGTGTTGGGATTACAGGCGTGAGCCACCAAGGCTGGCCATAAATACTTGTTATCTTGTGCCAAGCATCTAATTAAAAAAAGAATAACAAGGAAAAAAAGAGACTGAGACCACCAAGAGAAGTAAGATAGAAGGGGTCTAAAGTCTCATGGGGCATCAAATAGAGCTGTGGGTGGTGCTGCTTCTACTATTAATTCTGAGGCTTCCTGGAGAGAGGAGGGACCTATGATGTGAAAGCCACCTGCTAATCCAAGTCCTCACTAATAAGCAGGAGATGAGAGCCCTCGAAAAACAAGGGGAGGACCAACCTACACTACATGCCCTTACTTTATCCAAAGTGCTACCAAATCCATTCACTAACAAGAATATAGAAATGAACAGCAGGGAGAACTTATGGTCAAACATTTGCTTTCATCCACGACTGGTTATTGCGGATTCAGCAAAATAAAGCTCTGAGTCCCATTAGGCCATTTTTTTTCATATGACTCAGCTCTTGGTTTTCTAAGAAGTGGCCATGTTGGGGTGGGGGAGGGGCACATTCAAAGACTAGCTTTCTTCCTTTCTCTCTTCTCTCCTTCCTTCTTTCTCTCTCTTCCCTCCCTCCCTTCCTTTTTCTTTCTTCTCTTTTTGTAAGAAACAAACAAACAACAACAAAAAAAAAAACAAAAACACAGATAAGAGTCTCATTCTGTTGCCCAGGCTGGAGTGCAGTGCCATGATCATAACTCACTGCAGGCTCGACCTCCTGGGCTCAAGCAATCTTCCCACCTCAGCCCCCCCGGGTAGCTAGGACTGTGGGCGCACACCACTGCACCTGGCTATTTTTTTATTTTTTTGTAGAGACGGGGTCTTGCTGTGTTGCCCAGGCTGGTCTTGAACTCCTGGGCTCAAGTGAGCCACCTGCCTCAGCCTCCCAAAGAGCTGGGATTACAGGCGTGAGCCACCACACCCAGCCAGGACTAGCTTTCTTGACCAAATAAAAGTCACCCGGTCAACTGTAAACAAGTAGAATACAAACAAATCTCAGGAACTGAGTTTCCATGTTTCTTAAGAAGAAAATCCAATTTGTTTTCTCCTGAACCTCCAAGATGATTATATTCATCCCTCAAACATGTGAGCTTCAAGCCTTCACATCACCAAAATTGCTTTCTTATTCCTCTCACTGGCCAATAAAGACAAGCAGGGACATAGGAGCTAATCTATGCAGTGGCAACATCAAGGAATTCCAGCCCACATGGCATCCCTTTTTTTTGTTAAGTATTAACCACTATCAAATATCTATTTCTCTCCACCCTCCCAAATATACTCCCTTTTGTATCATGTATGTGTAGTATCCTGAAGGAACAAAGAACACAGCCAAGGTATGATCAACTAACCACCTGCAAGAAAAGAAGCTGAGACTTACTTAACTGCCCTTCTCAACATGACCTAGTTTTATGACTATTTCCATGTAACTGCTTTCCCTGCATCGTGAGTAGCACCACAGGGCAGGAAAAAGAAAGTATCAAAAAGGATTCAGCATGTCAATCAATCAAAGTGACAGTAGCAAAGATCAAGGGGAAGATGCCCCACAGTGCTGGTCTTCTAGGTTTAAGCCACTTCAAGGCCCAGTGAGTTGCGACACATCCATGTCAGGCCCAGGTGGAAGGGGCTAGCTCTAAAGGGGAACTCTGCAATCCTGGGAGCCCAGATCATGGCCGTCCACAAAAGGTAAAAATTCACATTAATTAAAAAAGGTGACAAGTCTCATCCCTCAATTCAGTCTCCTCCACTGCCCCCTTTTTCTTACCAACTTGCCAAAAGGCCAAAGCCAAGCTTAAGCCCAGTGAGGCCAGCCTGGGTGGCCCCTTGAACAGAGCCAGCAGTTAGTTGTGTGGGGAGGGCTCCTGACACGGGGGCAGGGGAAGGAGCCACTTACCTTAAATCTGTCAACAGCCACTGAGGCTTCTGAGAGGGACTTTACTGAAAACGGTGTTACTTTCAAAGCAAAAGTCATGGAATTGAAGACTGTCACCACTGTGAAAGCCTGAAAATAGGAGAAGAGAAGAAACTGTGCCTAATGATGCTATGCAACTGAAGTAACCTGACACCATGAATTTCCTCTCAGGCGCTAGGAAGGCTGCAACTTCACTGTCAGCTGTTATTACAAGTCAATTACTTTTTTTTTTTTTTTTTGAGACGGAGTCTCGCTCTGTCGCCCAGGCTGGAGTGCAGTGACACGATCTCGGCTCACTGCAACTTCCACCTCCCAGGTTCAAGCAATTCTCCTGCCTCAGCCTCCCGAGTAGCTGGGATTACAGGCATGCACCACTATGCCCAGCTAATTTTTGCATTTTTAGTAGAGACGGGGTTTCACCATGTTGGCCAGGCTGGTCTCAAACTCCTGACCTCAAGTGATCCGCCCGCCTCGGCCTCCCAAAGTGCTGGGATTACAGGCGTGAGCCACCATGCCTGGCCACATTTTTTTTTAAGTAGAGTTTTTGAGACCTTCAATTAAAATTGTCAGTAAATATGAACCACAGGATAATCTGTAATTTCAGAATTAAACTCAAACTTATGTTGACTAAAAACAACTCATACACTATTTGTGCATAAGGGCTGGCTCCCCACTCTTCTGCTTCTCAGCTTAATCCCATGAATGAAAAAATACCTACTAATTCTTGGGGGAAACTCCAGGTCCAGTAAGGAGAGGAGCAGAGCATCATCTCCATATGTGGTATTTTTGTTTGTTTGTTTGTTTGTTTTGTTTTGAGATGGAGTCTTGCTCTGTCCCCCAGGCTGGAGTGCAATGGCATGATCTTGGCTCACTGTAACCTCCGCCACCTGGGTTCAAGTGATTTTCCTGCCTCAGCCTCCAGCAAATGTGGTATTTCTAAAATGTTCCCCATCCCTGAGGGTTCCCTGACCTGTGCTGCTGTCAGATCGAAGCCCAGGGTCATATGAACAGAGAAGGTCACCACGCTGGCAATCACCACCACAATGGGAGCCACACCCACAGTGATGCTCTGGAAGTACCCGGCTTTTTCCAATATCCGACGCTCCTCCTCGCGGATTTCTATGAATAAAAAGCAAGCCAATTTCAAAGCAAGTTAAAAGAAGCCTAGGGATGTTGTTCCTCCACCTCCAAACAAGACTCTGTAGGTCTCCAGCCACCCTTCAACACCTATGACTATCAACTCTACCACTAAAGCTGGTATAAAAGGCTGAGGTTTGAAATGGATCAAGTGACAGGAATGAATCTAACAGAAAGCAGTCACTATATATGAACTCAATCATCATCTTCTACGATACCTTTTTCTGATTCTTCTTGTAAATTTCTTAGGTTGAGAAGGAATGAACACATTAATTGTATCTATAATTGGCAGTTGTGTTTGCTTACCTGGTTGTTGTTGACTTTTTGCCTAAGGAATTAATAGGAAAGACAACACAATGGCACTGGAGAATTAAAAAGGGAGGGACTAAGAGGCCAGGCGCGGTGGCTCATGCCTATAATCCCAGTACTTTGGGAGGCCCAAAGCAGGGGGAATCACCTGAGGTCAGGTGTTCGAGACCAGCCTGGCCAACACGGCAAAACCCCGTCCCTGCTAAAAATACAAAAATTAGCCGGGTGTGGTAGTACACGCCTATGATCCCAGCTACTTGGGAGGCTGAGGCCGGAGAATTGCCTGAACCTGGGAGGTGGAAGTTGCAGTGCACCGAGATTGCACCGCTGTATTCCAGACTGGGTGACAAAGCCAGACCTTGTCTCAAAAAAAAAAAAAAAAAAAAAAAAAAGGGGCAGTGGGGAGGGAACTAACATTTCCCAGAGTGCCTGCTGTATGTTGGCAGTGGGATAGAAGCTTCCATATAAAAATGCAGTAATGACAACCGGAAGAAGATAGGTGAAATACAATTTCTATAGGCAGAATGATTTTTCTTAAATATTTGCAAAATCAACCCCCATATTAGCAAAGCAACCATAGTGTACTGAAGACCATGGAGCAGGAAGCAGAACAATAAGATACTTTTTTTTCAGACGAGGTCTCGCTCTGCTGCTCAGGCTGGAGTGCAGTGGCACAATCACGGCTCACTGCAGCCTCGACCTCCATGGCTCAAGTGATCCTCCCATCTTAGCCTCCCAAGTAGCTGGGACCACAGATGTGCACTACCATGCCCAGTTAAGTTTTATTTTTTGTAGAGAGGAGGTCTCAGTACGTTGCCCAGGCTGGTCTTGAACTCCTGGGCTCTAGTGATCCTGTCTCTCCTTCCAAAGCGTGGAGACTAAAGGCATGAGCCACCTCGCCCGGCCAATACTTTTTTTTTTTTAAGATGGGAGTCTCACTCTGTTGCCGAGGCTGGAGTGCAGTGGTGTGATCTCAGCTCACTGCAACCTCTGCCTCCTGGGTTCAAGTGATCCTCCTGCCTCGGCCTCTTGAGTAGCTAGGATTACAGGCTGTGCCACCACGCCTAGCTAATTTTTGTATTTTTAGTAGAGACGGGGTTTTGCCATTTTGGCCAGGCTGCTCTTGAACTCCTGACCTTAGGTGATCTACTCGCCTAGGCCTCCCGAAGTGCTGGGATTACAGGCATGTACCACTGCACCTGGCAAATACTTAATTCTTCTAAGAGGCTATACACTGACCTTAAAGGTATTACCACTGCCTAAGGCATTGGGAACTATCTTCACAGCTAGCTTGTAAGTCACATAAAAACACTGAACTCCTTACTTTAACATGTATTATACACCTTGGCCATGTCTATAATGAGTAAGAACACTCTTTTCAAATTAATACATACAGGTAAAGATAACCAGTCAGGGGCTGATGGATGAGGGAAATTTCAGAAAAAAGATCATAAAACTATAGAATCAGAGAGCCAGAAGGGACCAGTGGCAGCCATCCTGCCATCAACCTGCTGGCAGATGTCCATTCAGAATCCATTTGTTCCACTCTAGTAGAAACAAACTCACTGCTTAACAAGGCAGCCCCGTCCACTGCTGGGCACCTCTTGAGTGCTCATCTCCTCTGGATGCTTCTTAGCTTAACAGCCCTCATAAATCAAATGTAGATCCCAGAATTGGACATCATGTTCCTGAAGGTTACTCAATGAAAGGAAAACAACAGCTGCCTTGCTCTGAACACTGATTTTTTTTTTTTTTTTTTTTTTTGAGACAGTCTCGCTGCGACACCCAGGCTGGAGTGTAATGGCGTGATCTCAGCTCACTGCAACCTCCGCCTCCTGGGTTCAAGCGATTCTCCTGTCTCTGCCTCACGAGTAGCTGGGATTACAGGCATGCACCACCACACCCAGCTAATTTTTGTATTTTTAGTACAGACGGGGTTTCACTATATTGGCCAGGCTGGTCTTGAACTCCTGAACTCAGGTGATCCACGTAATTCAGCCTCCCAAACTGCTGGGATTACAGGCGTGAGCCACTGGCGCCTGGCCTGAACACTGTATTTCTACTCCAACTATAATGCATTGACTGTTTCACAGCACTGGACTCAGCTCCCGATGAGGTTATGGTCCACCAACAGCCCCATCTCTTTTATTTAAATTAAGTATCTATGTGTTTGTTTTTAATTATCTCCTACTTAAATTTCACCTGTTTCAAGGCACACTGGTTCAATTTGTGTTGAGATCTTTCTGAATGCCCCATCTGTGCCATTTCTCCTAGCTTTGTGGGCACTTACACGTTTGACAGAGCTAGGACCAGCATCCAGCCATCCTGACTCCCAGTTTACCTCAAGGGCCACAAACTATTTCCCGTGAAACCACAGAGTAGAGTGGGCAAAGGTGGTGCTCTCAGTAGTAATTTGATATTGTCTTCTGTGAAAGCCTCATGACCAGGCCGGAAAATCATGGGCAGGATGAGAATATACACAGGGGGCTTCGAAACTGGATTATTCCTAACTAGCTGTGTTTTAACTGGGAAAAATCAACATTTTCCCAGGTCTCAATTTCCTCATCAGTGAGATGAGGTTATGGGTTCAAACCTCTAAGATCCCTTTTGAACACAAAGATTCTATGATATTATGTCCTACGATACTAGACACTAGTCCTAGTACGTAATGTGCTCAGAAAGCGAAGTGTATGAATTATAAGACCCAAAGAATCCAAGGTCCTTCTACCACATGCACATACAAAATCTTTAAACTCACTTTGAACACTCTGAGAAAATGCTTTGACCCAGGCATACATTTTGATAAATTTAATGTAAGTAAGAACTTCATTCATCTTCTGGACACGTTCATCCGTGGCGGCCACGCATTTTCTCCTGAAATATGCTGTGAGCCGTGATGCAAACATCTGAAAGGAAAAGCGATGCCACGCCAAATTAAAGCTCATTCAAACTTGAGAACTACCTAATCTGCTTAAGGTCATTCTCAATAAAATGAGCATATAATCCTGCTTGCTAGGATGGGCCAAATGTTATGTAATTGTACTGTCTTTAATAAAAGTGACCTATTGAATTGTAATAAAATATTACTGAATTCTTATCTCTTTATAAGGCAATGAAGACAAGAAAGTATTTATTCTCAATAGTGACCACAGAGACTGAGTGCTTCCAAAGGGGAGGCAGGAGGGCCCCATCACTTAGCACCAACTCCAACGCAGTGACTCAAACACTCCTATGTCAAGTGGGACAGGGTTCACCAGCTGACCTTCTCATTCAGACTCTCTTTCATGCAAGTGACACCTTACCTCCTCTCAAGTCAAAATTCTGTCCCTATAGAGCAAGCACTATCTAGCTCTAGATTGAACCTGCTTTGAGGAAATTTCCAATCAGAGCTGTGAGACCTCAGCAATGCCTACTATAACCCAATGGAAGTAACTCATCTCCTAAGGAGAAGCTGCCAGGATTCAGCTGGGAGGCTTACTCACCATTGCTGGGTAAAAGAGGATAAAAACAGCTGATCCCAGGAAGCCTGTTGGTCCCAGAATAATTACATTATAAATCATGCCTAAGATGGCAACAACGGGTCCTCCAGCCAGCAGGCTGCCAACGGCTGCTGCCTCAAACATTCTCTGCCCGTCGTTGGAGCAAATGTTGATGAGCTATAAGATACAAAGAGTAGTGAGGGGACCCTGCAAGGACACGGTTCATTTGTCTCAGGAGGAAGATAAAGGATAAGGCAGGGCCCTAGAGGAATGAACCTCAAGCTAGGAAGTTGCTCTCTGCTGTGAAGCAAACACCCCTCACTCACCTCACCCAGGGATTTCTCTTTAATGTTCTTTAACTTAAGAATCTTCTTAAATGCCATGGTTAGGATGGCCCCCCGCAAGCGGACACCGGTTCGGTAATTCAATGCCCAAGTCAGTGCAAGCGACCAAGACCGCACGATTTCCGTCAGGAGGAGGCCCAGGACTAACAACAAGCTGTACTGCAGGTTAGACTCTGTTGCCTGGGTATACTCCAAGAGGTGTTTCACCATGAAGGCCTACAGGGAGAGACACACACCACTGTCAACATCTCCACGGCACTCACACACAATGCCATAGTTTTATGTTAAGTTAGAAAGAGTAGGCAGCTCCACTCAGGGACCAGTGCGCAAGCAAAGCAAAACTTTGGAGGACCCAATTATTACAAGCTGCCTGCAGTAACTTACTCAGGGCATTCTGCAGGAGCTAGGTCTAATTGCAAACTTTCTTCCTTACAGGACATCATCAAAACCATTACTCTTTCTAATGTAACATAAACCTATCAATGAGCTGAAATTAACTCTAAACACATGGTCATTCAAAAGTATAGCTTTGACCTTATTCCAGTATCTCCACACATGGATACATTTCTTTACATGAAATTAAGACCTTTTTTTTGGATCGTTTCAAACGTGCTTATTTGATAAAAAGGAACAGTGTACCTACAGTTGTACTGGGGAAGAGTGAGAAGTGCATTTGCAAAACATTCCTGAAAATAAACATCAGCAGTTTAATAGTACAGAAGAGAGCAAACAAAGCAGGCTATCAAAAATCCAGAGACCCTCCCATGGGCCCGCCCCACTCCCGACTCCCTCCCAAAAATGAAAACATGTTACCTCAGGTAGCATATGTCTAACACCACCTGCAGAGGGAAGGCGGCCAGCCCCCAAGAACCACCGAGTGCCACCTCCAGCTGAGGTCCTGCAACGCCGGAGCACACACTCACACAAGGCACATTCAGCAACAGTATTAAATACCAGGAAGTGGGAAGGAATGTACTTTTATTGAAAATGAAAAAATATAAAAGTACCATCTTCAAAGAGCATCTCACAAACACTGTACAGCAGGTGAAGCATTGCAGTAACATACATTGAAACATACAGAGTCGAGTTATACAGGACTAGCCATCTAACAGGTCATCTGGTCTCCGACGGTTGTTTAACGACACACAGTAGAAATAGAGAACAGAACCCATATCTGTTTCCAGAGTCCAAAGTAGTATATCAGGCTGACAGCACTCAATCAGTGAGGGCTCCTGAGGTTGCAATGATTCTGCAACGGAGTAGATTCTCTAGGAAAAAAGACCTTGCTGCTAAGGAAAGAGAATTAAAAACAAAACAAAACGAAAAGCTCCCCAAAGAGGTACTCTGCTCAAAATGGCTGGTGCTACTGGTGCACTAAGTTGTGAGGAATTACCTCTGCTCGGGACAGAATAAAAAATCCTAGGCCTCAAGGAAAAAGTGGTGGCATCCTTCTGGGTCTTTTCAAGTCCTTGCATCTAAAAATCAATCTTGACAAAAATAAAACAAAAAACCACACCAAAAGAAAGCCAAACCAATCCCCCACCCTAAAGGAAGAAAAAAATTGATGTGAAGCCCATCCACCCTTCTACCCAGGTGCCTTATAGCAAAGGTGACTGCAGCTGTAAGTCAGAGCTGAATGACAGACAAAAATGGAGGCCAGACACCACGGTCTGGAGGTAGCTACGCTGAATTCCAGAACCCAGACTCTCTCTGGGTTAATTTCTTGTTTTTCCTGAGATTAAATTAATACCAGATGTCCACTAGGTCCTAGGAGATCCCCACCAATCAGATTTTTGCCAAGTCCCAGGAAATAACCTGATCAAATAGGAGACTTCAGATTCCAAGAACTACTGTATTCCACCTCTCCCCTCCCTCAGATTTTTAGGTTTATATCCATTGCTTGGGTCACCACTGTATACAGCCGGGTTGCTGGTTTACTAGCAAGAAGATTGGCTTCTTTTCCAGTATGCAATCCAAAATGTGGAACTGAGTCACAGGGCCAAAGCCCCCTTTTCCTCACGTGAAGCAACTCAGTAAGATGGCGGTGCAGTGAAGCCTGTTCCCACACACCTCGGCACTGATGGAGCAGTCTCCAAAGGAAGGCTGAAAGGACAGCAGGTGGTTGCCTTGGGCTCCTTCCTTCCCATACCTTTAGAGTGCCATTTTTCAGCACTGGGTAATAGCATCAGCGCCTCCCAGATGGGAGGAGCAGGGAAGGTAAAAGACATAGTGAATGTTTACACTATGCGAAACTTTCAAAGGGGGGGAAAAAGAGGAAACAGCAGATTAAAGAAGTTCCAACACATCGGGTTTTTAAATAACAATGACATTTCAAACCATTTTTAGGGGATAAAGAAAAAAGAGGTTTTCATGAAAAATCCAACCAAAATTTAGTTTTTAAAAAGTTACAAATGTATCATTTAAATCTAAACAAACTGGAAGAAAACTTGAGACTGTTAGCATAGCTGTCTGGCTGTGGAAAGCATTCCCAGTGAATAAACATTACCTTACCTGAACTCTTGGCGAGAGATTCTGCCCAGCTTGACTCTCTCATTCTGACCGCAGAATACAGCCATCCTGAAAATTCTAAAGAACAGCTTCTGTCACTGGTTCCACTACAGAGAGACTCCCCCCAAATCCAGATCCTGACAGCACCACGCAAGTTGCAGGTGGAGAGAGGTTGGAAGGGTGGGAAACTTACCTCTCTAAGGGTTTTACACTGTCCTTTCCCCAAAAGGCCCTCGAGCAGAGTTAGCATTCACCAAGAGAGAGCACTGCAGGAGGCGGCCTTCTCTTGCAGCTCTACGGTGCGATGCTAATTCTTTATACACAGATCATAGGTGAGGCCTGGTCTTTTAGAACTGTCTTAATCCAAAAAGGCCCCAAAGCATCTCTATAAGTGTAGCAATGTGGCTACACAGGACCACACTGTTAGAGATTCTGGTACTCCATTAACATTACTATGACCCCCGGGCACCCTGCACATACAGCGGCAGTCCCCACTGGCGTCACCAAAACCTTGGATCATCTTGGTGTATAAATGTCAGCATCAGCTGGCTGGCAGGTAAAAACAAACAGAACACAACTTGACTGTGTTTCATTTGTTCTGTGTATGGCTACCAAGGTTCGGTGAAACACAAGCGGGGACAAGAAATAAAAATGCCGTTTTATTTGGGGAGCCCGTATGTGGGCAGTCTGTCCTTACACAGGTTTCTGTAAGAACAGATTAAGCTAGTTTGAAAGTCGTGCCAGATTAGAAAACTTGTAAAAATCTAAAACGAAATGTTCCTCAAAAGGATTTAAGTCCACAGACAGGAGGTTTACTCACTGCTAGTACTAATCTCAAAACCAGCCTGGTTTTTCAATTTCCAATGAAAAAGAAACATATTAGAATCGGAGTTCCAAAAAAGGAAGTGTGTATTGTTTACACTTTCAAATCTATAAAAGAGATTATGGATGAGTCCATTACTTTCTCAGCTCTAGGACAGAATCCCATGAAATAACACTGGCCTTAAGGTGCTCTTCCCTGAAAGGGCAGAGAGAAGAAAAAGCATGCTGCTGCTTTCCTGTTAAAGGAGGGCTCTTAGCTTTCCCTGGCAGCTAGAACAGTTTCCTAGAGGTTAGTACCCCAGTGTTCTGCACCATAAATGAGAGAATAAGGAATATACGGATGTTCAGGGGAGGGACTGTGAAGCCACCAAGCTGAATACGGATAGGTACCATCTTTTTCAAAAAATAAAAAATAAAAATCCCAGCAATCCATGGAATTTTTTTTAGAGGGGAGCCAATGAAGTTCTTGCATTGTCCAAATGGAATCAAGAAAGCCCATGATCACTTTATTCGCAAAGCCTGCATATGGTGCTACCCAGAGGAATGAATTCTATGAGATCAGAGCAGCCACCAGCCCTGTAGTGAAACAATGACAGAAGCTCTTCTTGGGGGAAGCTGGCTCTATGAAAATGTTTGCCATTTTGGTAAATTACATAACACAACATTTCAGTTACATGGTCCTTCTTACTTAAAACTTTTATATAAAGTATGTTAGTTGGTCAATTATTAATAATATAGAAACCCAATACCAGAAAAGTAGTGTTCTCTGCTTCAGAAAAGAGATCAAAACTTTAACAAGAGGCATCAAACGTTAAAAAAATAAAAACAAAAACAAAACTGCAAATTAGTTTTACCTAATTGCCATGCATCTTAGGCACATACTTACCAAAACCATGAACCTCCAGCTTACCCACATATGGAAAACGCACAGTACAAGCAGTACTGCTCCGATGCCTCAAGGCAAATGTGTAGAGAATAGATTTAATCAAGGTCTCAAGTGTAAGGCAGCACAGCAGGTGTAAGAAACAGGTGCCCAGGAAACAGAGTGAACGTCAAAGGCTCTCTTGTCTACTCTGCATCAGTACAGACTGGGGAAAACCACGGCTGCCACCCCAACACTTGCCACACAGTCACACTATAAGCCAAACTTAAACGGACTCCAGGTCAGACTCTAAAATCCTCGACAGTCCTCTAGTTTTCTCAGGGCTTATTTGCCACAGACCTGCCAAACATGTGATAACTGCCTCCAGGCACTTGGTATGTCCCCGGCGCTGGCTCACCAGCCCGGGCCACACAACGTGCTCTCACCCACTCATAGCACTGCAAGACACATCTGCCTGCACCGACTGTCAGTTCATGTTAACACACAACCGAGAAGCACAGTCCTGTGCAGAACTGGAGTCAGTTCCATTTCACCCCCACCCAGAAATCAAGCCAGTTCCATTTCTTCTCTGGCAACACTGCCCTTTCATCCTTCCAGCTGTTGCCAAAATCCATCGACCCCTTTCAACAGACCTGAAGGCATCTCTGAGACTGCTACCTAGCCCAAAGCTGAGCACAACCTCTGCAACAGAATAAGAGTGTTAGAGCTGGCCGTGGCCGGGCCCCTGGAGACTGTCGGAAAGGATGGTTAGAACTTACTGGTCCACTGAAGCCAGCCAGCTGCGTGATCATCAGGCACACGATGGACAGGATGAGCCTGGTGCGGCAGAAGATCCACACAACCCTTCGCAGGGAAGCAGCGTCTGGCCCAACTTCATTCAGCTCTTCTTGCCACAGTCTCTCTAGTCTTAACAAGGGCACACGTCCTCGTTACACATCTCCTCGGGGGAAAGGCACACCTAGCTCCCCGCCTGCCACCACTTTTTGTCTCCAGGTTTTGCCACCACTCACACAAGTCTCTCCTTTAAAATTACGTACATAGTCTTCACCTTCTGGGAAAAAATACCCTTCCTAGGGAACTACACATTTACCCTGTATAAGGAGCCTCCCAGGATACAGAAAATGATGAGAGCAAAAGCCTTTCTTTCCACCCAGGAAAATGATCCCTGAATGCAATTTGTGAATAAGAACTTTCTTTTTCAGGGGCCCCCAACACTTTCTGAAGGTTCCTGTGGTAAAATGTAAAGTTGTAAACTAGATTTTAATCATGACAATCAGCTACCACAAAAATGTATTCTGTCACAAGGCAGCAACATAATCTCCCTGCAGACTCAGGAAGAGAAGCGGGGCTGAGAGAGAGAGAGAAAGCCCGTGGTTAAAACAGGATCAAAGGTGAAATAGGAGATAAAGCAAAAGAGCAAAGAGAAAGTCATCCCCAGGCCGCCCGCCCTCCACTGGACAGCTCGGCTCTTTAAAGACACAGAGCTGTGGACTTTACACTCCTAGCTCAGGCCCTGCCCACCCGGCATGGGGGAGATGAGGGTGGACCAGAGGCGCCTACCTTCTGCAGTTCACGTCAGAAGACTCGTGCTTGGACAGAGACCACACGTCTTCCATTGAGAGCTCCCCCTTCTTGTGGGCCACACGGGCCAGAGAAGAAAGCCACGAAAAAGTCATACAGGAAAAAAGCCCAGCATTGTCCACTGGGTGCTGGTGTCTAAGGAGAGAAAACCGAAATCACAAAGCTATCAACACGCACAGAGAGGGCAGCCCGTGTTTAATGGACACTGTTTAGTGAACACAGCTCTTAGCTAAAGACCAGTCTTCCCAGCTGATCTAATCTTAGCCTGAATGTTCTAAAACGGCTTTGATGGGCCGGGCGCGGTGGCTCACACCTGTAATCCCAGCACTTTGGGAGGCCGAGGCAGGCAGATCATGAGGTCAGGAGATTGAGACTATCCTGGCCAATATGGTGTAACCCCGTCTCTACTAAAAATACAAAAAAATTAGCTGGGCTTGGTGGTGGTGCACGCCTGTAGTCCCAGCTACTCAGGAGGCTGAGGAGGCAGGAGAATCGCTTGAACCCAGGAGGCGGAGGTTGCAGTGAGCCGAGATCATGCCACTGGCGACAGAGCAAGACTCCATCTCAAAAAAAAAAAAAAAAAAAAAAAAAAAAAGGCCTTTGATGCTTCACTGTCATCACTCAGCACGGCATCTTACTTGGAAGTAGTCCGGATGGGCTTCAGAGCACTCAAGCCATGATGGTACTTTCCCTTGGGATGCTCCTCATCCAGGATTCTGAGCTGAGAATGCATGGAGGCATCAAGAGAGAGGCCCTCGGCTCGGGCTGCTGTTTCCAAGGCATCTTGGCATTCCAACTGTTCCAGCAGATAGGGAGAAAGGCAGGAGCACAGTTAATACAGAAGCGAGAGGCAAACGGAACTGATGAAACAGCTCAAACTGCAAACTGGACTCATCTTAACTAAGAAATTCCAAGCAAGGGTCAGGAGGTTAAACACTAACTTTGTATGATTTGAACCCATTGGGGAACATTAAGCTAGATATTTAAAAATTTTAAACAGTTTTCTTTTTTTTTTTTTTAGCATCTTTAGGTTTTACAGAAAAACTGATCAGATAGTACAGAATGCTCCCATATACCTCTGTACCTCTCCCGTCCTCCTCATCTGTTTTTCCTATTATTAACATCTTCCATTAGTGTGGTACCTTTGTTACAATTGATGAGCCAATACAGATTCATTATTAACTGAAGTCCATAGGTTACATTAGGGTCCGCTCTTTGTTTTTTTGGGTTTTTTTGAGATAGAGTCTCGCTCTGTCACCCAGGCTGGAGTGCAGTGGCGCAATCTCGGCTCATTGCAACCTCCACCTCCCGGGTTCAAGCGATTCTCCTGCCTCAGCCTCCTGAGTAGCTGGGATTACAGGGATGTGCCACCATGCCTGGCTAATTTTTGTATTTTTAGTAGAGGTGGGGTTTCACCATGTTGGTCAGGCTGGTTTCGAACTCCTGACCTCATGATCCACCTGCCTCGGCCTCCCAAAGTGCTGGGATTACAGGCATGAGCCACCGCGCCCGGCCCTGTTTTTATTTTATTTTATTTTTGAGATGGAGTCTCGCTCTGTTGCCCAGGCCGGAATGCAGTGGCATGATCTTGGATCACTGCAATCTCAGCCTCCCCGGTTCAAGCAATTCTCATGTCTCAGCCTCCGAGTAGGGGGGTTACAGGCGTGCACCACCATGCCCAGCTAATTTTTGTATTTTTAGTAGACACGGGGTTTCACCATGTTGGCCAGGATGGTCTTGATCTCTTGACCTCGTGATCCACCCACCTCAGCCTCCCAAAGTGTTGGGATTATAGGTGTGAGCCGCCGCGCCCAGCTTATGGACCACTCTTTGTGTTCTATGTTCTAAAATTTACATTTTTATTACCAAATGTTTTATCTTCTGTTTCCCAATATGGATTGAGAGTCAATTATTTCACTACTAACTGCAAATCTGATTGCCCATTTTCTATGACAAAAATTTCCATCAGCCCCAATTAAACAGCCCTGCCACGCAGAAAGAGCCTGGATGTACACGTGCCTCCCCTGTCGCAGCAGCAGCAGGGAGAACAGAACGTGAGTTCTCATCCTGGCTGCACAGCTGAAGAGCTCTACACTTCCCTGCAGCATGCGGCAAAGGATCTCATGAGCTGAAATATAAAGTTACACGTATTTACTAACTAGAAAGCATATAAATGTTCGTTCATTAGATTAACAAAAGTGCATGCAAAAGTGCATTCTAAGTCTGACTGTGGCAGAAGAGGGTGGGTCAAGAATCTAGACACACTTATCCCCCGTTTACTCTAAAAGTAACTCAAACGTTTATGCTTTCCTGTTGTAGAAGCAGAAGCTTCATTTTCCTCAATTTCCTTATCTTCCTTTTCTGTCTTAGCAGTGAAAGTCACATTATTACAAATATTTCCAGCAATTATTGTGAAACAGTAAAAAACAGATCTCAGCTGGGCATGGTGGCTCGCGCCTGTAATCCTGACACTTTGGAAGGATCGGTTGAGCTCAGGAGTTCAAGACCACCCTGGGCAACACAGCAACACACCATCTCTACAAAAAGTAAAAAAAATCAGCCAGGCATGGTGATGCGTGCCTGCAGTGCCAGCTACTTGGGAGATGGAGGCAGGAGGATGACTTCAGCCCAGGAGTTGGAGGCTGCAATGAGCTATGATCGCACCACTGCACTCCAGCCTGGGTGACAGAGCAAGACTCTGTCTCTAAAAGAAGGAAAAAAAAACCCAAAAAACAAACAAAAAAAAACCCAAGGAGAATAGATCCCCAAATCAAGAAAAAGTTAAGTGGTTTAGCACCTAACACACCAAGCCTTATACAAAGCAGTTGATTTTTATACATCACCTCCTTTCCCACCAAAGAACAGCGGGAACTTAAACATTAACGAACTGAACGGGTAGAATTTTGTATACAGGGGTCAGCTGGATGCCTGGGCAGATCAAACACAATAGCTTTAGTTCACAGCACAGTTAAGTATCTTTAGATAACTTCTGGTATTAGGAAAGCACATAGCCCTGCAAAGCACACTCCTTTCCTTTTGTCAAAGGCAAGTCAGACCAGTTTCAAGAGAATAATGGTACAACATGACAGGAGTCAACAACAAGAACGAACTCGCTCTTAAATGAAGTCCATATGTATAAGGTCAACACTTAATTTAGTGGTTAGGGACTACGGCACTTGATAATGAGCTGAGGACTGCTGAGATTTAAGTACATTACAAAGGTTTTTCTTACCTATGAGCTGCATATAACCACAAGGGGAAGGAAAAAACCTCCTGGATTGAGAGAGAAAGATACACTAAAAATACAAGCACACCTACTTTAAGTGAGTAGAAACTGGGAATCTGTACAGAGTAGGTACAGAATGTTACAGGGACCAGCCTTATTTGGATATCCAAAGCTTCAGAAGATGACAAAAGATCTGAAAAATGCCACTTCAAATACATTGCCAAAATGGACTATACGTTGGGCTATAAAGCAAACCTCAACAAATCTCAAGACTGACATCATGTATACATGCACTCTGACCACTTTAGGATTTAATTAGAGTTCAGTAACAAAGATTTTTAAAATATCTGAATGTTCAGAAATTATGCAATATACTTCTAAGTAATGTAAGTGAAAGAAAACATCAAACGGGCATGACAATTTGTACCTATATAATCTCAACTTCTCAGGAGGCTGAGGTGGGAGGATTGCTTGAGCTCAGGAGTTTGAGGCTGCAGTGAACTTTGATCTCACCACTACACTCCAGACTGGGCAACAGAACAAGACTCTATCTCTTTAAATTAATAAATAAAAAGAAGGCATTAAATGGAAACCAGAACATATTCCATGCTAAACAGTATGAAACTGCAATACATCAACATCTCTGGGATGCAGCTAAAACAGAGAATAAGGTGAGATTTTCATCGCTTTCAAAGCATATACGCCTGTAATCCTAGCACTTTGGGAGGCCAAGGTGGGCGGATCACGAGGTCAGGAGATCGAGACCATCCTGGCTAACACGGTGAAACCCCGTCTCTACTAAAAAAAAATACAAAAAATTAGCCGGGCGCCATGGCAGGCACCTATAGTCCCAGCTACTCGGGAGGCTGAGGCAGGAGAACGGCGTGAACCCGGGAGGCGGAGCTTGCAGTGAGCCAAGATAGCGCCACTGCACTCCGGCCTGGGCGAAAGAGCGAGACTCCGTCTCAAAAAAAAAAAAAAAAAATTAAAAAATAAAAGAAGAAAAAGAGAAAAATCAATGCTTTAAGCTAGGGGTTGACAAACATTTTCTGTAAAAGGCCAGAGGTAAATATTTTCAGTTTTGTGGGCTAAGAGGCAAAATCAAAGATATTAAGTAGGTACTCCTATTACAAGAGAAAACAAATCTCCACAAAATGTTGACACAATTCAGATTATAATAATTGAGTACAATTTTTTGTAATGCAGGTCTACTGATGAGAAGCATGAAATTCTTTTATGGGGGAATAACATTTCACTTAACTGGGGTTTAAAATAGTTTTCCCTTTCATCAAAATTGATTGCAAATCTTCATCTATGAATGCTGATTTGCAATGAGAGTCTACAATTCCACTTTTGCAAATGTCTTCGTGAAGGTACTGCCAGGCTGGGCGCAGTGGCTCACACCTGTAAGCCCAGCACTTTGGGAGGCAAAGGCAGGCAGACTCCTTAGGTCAGGAGTCTGAGACCAGCCTGGTCAACATGGTGAATCCCCATCTCTACCAAAAATACAAAAATTAGCAGGGCGTGGTGGCACACACCTATAGTCCCAGATACTCAGGAGGCTGAGGTAGGAGGATCTCTTGAACCAGGGAGGCAGAGATTGCAATGAGTTAAGATTGTGCCACTGCACTCCAGCCTGGGTGACAGAGCAAGACCCTGTCTCAAAAAAAAAAAAAAAAAAAAAAAAAAGACAGGAACTTCCAAATACTGAGCTAAATCCAGGAATACACACTTTTAATTGAGCCTTTTATCTCATGGAAGACATTATAGAATTCTATTAGATTCCTCTCTTGACATTTACCTTTATCATATCATTACATGCATGCACCCCACTGCAGATTAATCACTTTCAATGGAAAGTTATGTGGAAGCAACTAAATGCCACAGTTAAATGGATTATTTCTATGTGGCAAAATATATATAACATAAAATTTGCCATTTTAGCCATTTTAAGTGTATAGAATTCAGAGGCATTAATTATATTCACAATACTATACAACCATTGCCACTATTTCCAAAATACACGGATCTTGAAATATGGAAATTTGCTTCACACATCATCGAGGTCTAAAAATCACTACTAGAACTGTAATTTCAGTTTGAAAAATATATCCACTACAAATTTGTACTGGAATGGAGATCTCACTTTTTTTTTTTTTTTTTTTTTTTTGAGACAGCATCTTGCTCTGTCACCCAGGATGGAGTGCAGTGGCGCAATCTTGGCTCACTGCAATCTCCGCTTCCCGGGTTCCAGCAATTCTCTTGCCTCAGCCTCCCAAGTAGCTGGGATTACAAATGCCCACCACCAACCCGTCTAATTTTTGTATTTTTAGTAGAGATGCCATTTTGCCCAGGCTAGTCTCAAACTCCTGACTTCAAGTGGAGATCTCACTTCTTGTTTAACTTTTGATAGCACAAGAAGTATATAAAGCAGCTTGACATTATTTATGATTCAAATATTAGTTGTCATTGAAATTACTTGACCACAGTACCATTTTACATTCCCACTAGCAATGGATGAGAAATCTAGTTTCCCCACATCCTCACCAGTGCTTGGTATTGGCATTTTTTTTTACCCCCAAGATGGAGTCTTGATCTGTCGCCCAGACTGGCGTGCAGTGGTGCAATCTCGGGTCACTGCAACCTCCTCCTCCAGGGTTCAAGCAATTCTCCTGCCTCAGCCTCCTGAGTTGCTGGGATTACAGATGCCCACCACCATGCCTGGCTAATTTTTCTATTTTTAGTAGAGACGGGGTTTCACCATGTTGGTCAGGCTGGTCTCGAACTCCTAACCTAGTGATCCACCTGCCTTGGCCTCCCAAAGTGCTGGGATTACAGGCGTGAGCCACCGCACCTGGCCAGTATTGGCATTATATTTTATTTTAGCCATTCTAATAGGTGTGGTATGGTATCTTATTGTGGTTTTAATT
The DNA here is from genome assembly GCF_028858775.2 of Pan troglodytes. NCBI lineage: Eukaryota > Metazoa > Chordata > Mammalia > Primates > Hominidae > Pan > Pan troglodytes. Next base: position 187,176,277 of record NC_086015.1, read on the forward strand.
TGCACTACCCTAATGGTGAACGAATAATGTTTAACATCTATGTGTACTTATATGTCACCCCTACATTCTTTTTGCTGAAGTATCTGTTCAAGTCTTTTGCCCATTTTCTATGGTTTTTTTTTTTTTTTTTTTTAAGACAAGGTCTTGCTCTGTTGCTCAGGCTGGGAGTGCAATGGCATGATCACGGCTCATTGCAGCCTTGAACTCCCAGGCTCAAGTGATCCTCCCACCTCCCAAGTAGCTGGGACTACGGGCACGTGCTACTACACCCAGCTAATTATTTTTATTTTGTGGAGACAGCACTATGTTGCCCAGGCCGGTCTTGAACTCCTGGGCTCAAGCGATCCTCCCACCTTGACCTCCCAAAGTGCTGAAATTACAGCTTATTTTCTAAGTGAATTTTTTTTTTTTATTATTGAGTTTAGCAAGTTCCTTATATATTCTGGATTAAAGTTCTTTGTCATATGATTTGCAAATATTTTCTCCCATTTTATGGCCATGTTTCATCCTCCTAATTAGGGCCATTCATGCAGCAAAAGTTTGTAATTTTGAAGTCTAATTTACCAATTTTTTTCTTTTACAATTGTGCTTTTAGTGTCATGCCTAAGAACTCTTCTTCCAACCCCCAGGTCATGAAGATTTTCTCCTATGTGCTCTCTTAAAAGCTTTATGGTTTTACATTTTATATTTAAATCTATGGTTCATTTTGAGTTAATTTTTGTATAAAGTGTAAGGTTTCGGCAAAGGTTCACTTTTTTGCCTACAGATGTCCGGTTGTTCCAGTACCATGTGTTGAAAAGATTACCATTTCTCCAGTGAGGTGTGCTGCACTTATGTCGAAAAGTTGGCCATGCCTGTGTGAGTCTATTTCTAGACTCTGTTTCATTGATCTATTTGTCTACCCCTACATTGATACTACTGACTTGATTACTGTAGCTACAAACTAAGTCTTAAAATTGGATAGTGTGATGCCTTCAACTTTATCCTTCCTTTTCAAAATTGTTTTAGCTATTCTAGTTCTTTTGCTTTTCCAGGTGAACCAAGTTCAAGAGTTAGAAGGGGTTTTTTTGTTGTTGTTTTTTTTTAAGACAGAGTCTCACTCTGTCGCCCAGGCTGGAGTGCAGTGGTGCGACCTAAGCTCACTGCAAGCTCCGCCTCCCGGGTTCACTCCATTCTCCTGCCTCAGCCTCCCGAGTAGCTGGGATTACAGGCACCCGCCACCACGCCCGGCTAATTTTTTGTATTTTTAGTAGAGATGGGGTTTCACCGTGTTGGCCAGGCTGGTCTCGATCTCCTGACCTCATGATCCGCCTGCCTTGGCCTCCCAAAGTGTTGGGATTACAGGCGTGAGCCACCGTGTCCGGCCAGAAGGGTTCTATAAACATCTTTGATGTTTGAGAAGCATCAGAAGAGGAAAACTTGGCATGCAATCTATCAGTATATTTACATGAGCATGGCATATTAGCATTAATAGGAAACCAGAATCTTCACAGCTTTCATCCATTCTTTCCACAAATAACTTACCGAGTGCCTCCTATCTGTAAGACTATTCCAGATGGTGGGAACCAAAAAAATGCCAGTTCCTATGTGTATAACACACTGATTTCATTTTCTTCATTTCTAAAATGCCCGGTGACAGTTTTCACTAAAACCTATTCATAGAAAACTAAATGGACTTAATATTTTTAAAATCCTCTGATTGCATGGTTTTTATTCTTTTTACTATATATAACTATGTCATGTTTCACCACCTCCTAGGTAGTAAGTTACTTCCTATATTGGAAAACATCAAAATCAAAGGCTCTTTTTAAAAAGATTCAAATGAAAGCTGCCAGGCAAGTCTTCATTCCCCAGGTTTCTCGTGAGTACTGCAGTGGCACTACTGATGGCAGAGACTCAGGGCTCTCCTGCTGCCTTTGGTTTTAGAACAGGCACTCAGTGCAATTTTATCCTAACAAACCCCCATAAAAGTGGTTGAAATAGCACTAATCTCAGAATTCTCATGTAACAAAGCATGGAGTAGAAATTCTCACAGTAAGAGGATGGAAAAGTCTATATTGTTGATCAAAAAGAATCAAACCTTGCTACTCTAAGCAACGAACTTTCCAAGTCACATCCTGTCCCTGTTATTCTTTCCTAAACGTTTTCCCAAATTGTCAATCTTGTTGTCATATCTTTACACATTGCCCAAGTCAGGAAAATGAAATATCTGATGGAAATACAGGATATGATATAGGATCTTCTCCTTTGAAGGAACCACTGTCCTACTCCATATTTGCACCTACCTCCTTCAGAGACAGGTCTCTCAAAACAATAAGCAACAGATATTCAGCTGTTGGCAAGAACTTTCAAATGTTAACATGAAAAATAAATAAATAAAAAATAAAAACAAGAGAAAATAATTCTCTTACTCCAACAAAACTATTTTTTCTTATGGCCTTAAAGTATGAAGATCTCCACAGGCAGAATTTTCCCACAGCTGGAAGCCATAGTAAATACAGTGATTTCAAACATGAATTTTAGAAGATAGATACAGATTTAAGTTTCAGTTTACTCATTTTTACAATGATACATGCATCTACCACATAGGGATGAGAGGAATTAATGGGATAATTAAAAGTGCTTAGCAAAATATTGGGTATATAATAAACATTCAATACATGTTAGCTATATTATCCCAATTTACCTAGCCAATAAATCTTAGGGTCTGTCTCAACGATTTCTTCTTTCCTTTAGTTTTCCCTGACTCTTTCAAGGTCGGGGAACTTCCTTCCTTCCTCCTATGTCTTCCCTGTACCTATACCACCACAGCCCAATGCTTCTGGTAAGAGCTCCTAGAGGGCAAGCTGTCTTCCTCTTGTTTATATCCCTGGCCTCTGGCATAGTAGAGAGTTTGGCACCCAGTATTCAAACGTCAATGAAAACACCTTCAAAATACCTTCTTTCCCTTACATTCTACATATCATCAATTAATGCTACATGATATACCACTGAGGCAATCTTACCCATTCCACTTCTGTTTAGATTCTCTAGCTGTTTTGCTTATTATTATTTTTGTCTGAGACAGGATTTTGCTCTGTCACCCAGGCTGGAATGCAGTGGCACAATCATAGCTCACTGCGGCTTTGACCTCCCTGGCTCAAGCAATCTCCCACCTCAGCCTCCAGAGTAGCTGGGACTACAGGCATGCACTACCACCATGTCTGGCTAATTTTTTTATTTTTTGTAGAGACGGGTTCTTACTATGTTGCCAAGGCTGGTCTTGAGCTCCTGGGCTCAAGCAATCAATCCTCCATTCTTGGCCTCGGAAAGTGCTGGGATTACAGGTATGAGTCTCCACACCCAGCTTTTGCTTATTATTAATAGTATAATATACAATTATAGTTTTATTTTTCTCCTTCTAGATTATTTAGGATAAATTCTATCCCTGGGGTTACAGGATTAAAAAAATGTAGCTCCTAGCAATTAGACTTCTACCCAGTTTGCCCCAATTAACTTTATTACAGGACATGTGCTCCAGTATTATTGCAAAAGAGAATTGCTATTAACTTTAGTACTTTCACTTCTATTTTGTGGACCTCAGGTTGTCTTGACATTAGCAAGAAATAAAGGAAGCTATAGCAATCTTCCTTGTGTACAGCCAAATCTCACGACTAGTATGCATTTATAAAGGCAAGCTTTTCTCTTAAAGGTAATTAAGAAAATTTATACAAATTTATAACAAAACAACATAGCATGTACTATGTGCCAGACACTGTTTTAAATGGTTTACAGATATTAACTAATTTAATCCTCATAACAACCCTTTGAGGTAGGTACTAGTATCCCTGCTTTACAGCTAAGGAAACTGAGGCACACCGATGTTAGGTCACAGCAGGGATTTCAATCCAGCCTTGAGCTAAGGGTCTTAATCACTATGCTATGGGCCTGTCAAAAAAAAACAAAAAAAACAAAAAACAAAACCAAGCAAATAAACCATAACTGTACAAAATGATCCCAGGTGTACCTCATAAACGGCTCTTCTCTCTTCCCCAGGGTGAATACCAGATTAAGATAAACAATGACTCAGGGCCAGGCGTAGTGGCTCACGCCTGTAATCCCAGCATTTTGGAAGGCTGAGGCGGGTGGATCACCTGAGGTCAAGAGTTCGAGACCAGCCTGGCCAATATGGTGCAACCTCATCTCTACTAAAAATACAAAAATTAGCCGGGCATGGTGGCACATGCCTATAGTCCCAGCTACTCGGGAGGGTGAGGCAGAAGAAGTGCTTGAACCTGGGAGGTGCAGGTTGCAGTGAGCTGAGATCGCGCCACTGAACCGCAGCCTGTGTGACAGAGGGAGACTGTCTCAAAAAAAAAAAGAAACGTAAAATAACAGCATCTTTATACTAACCTGCCAGTAACTGCACAGATGTCTCCCACTTGAAACTAACTATATGCTTGGATGTCTAACTTCTCCTCCTCTCTAGGCTTCCTAAAAAAGCTCACATGGCCAAGCATGCCAGGAAAAAAAAAAAAGTATGTCTATTTGAAGGTAAAAATAAATATTTTCTACCACAGTTAACATTCCATAAAGTGAGTTATCAACATTCTAAGGTTGAATGGATTAAAAATGGCAATGAACCAAGAGAAAAGACTTAATATATTCAAGCTATAAGGGCTTACTATACAAAAGCATAAATAATATAACAAGGTAGGGAATCATGAGTCAGTGAATATTGTTGGGACAAATAAATACCAGATTGGGCCAGGTGCACTGGCTCACACCTGTAATCTCAGCACTGGGAGGCCAAAGTGGGAGGATCGCTTGAGCCCAGGAGTTCAAGACCAGCCTGGGCAACAAAGTGAGAACCCATCTATATACAACATTTTTTAAAACTAGCCGGGCATGGTGGTGCACACCTGTGGTCCAGCTACATGAGAGGCTAAGGCAGGAGGATCGCTTGATCCTGGTAGGTCGAGGGTACAGTGAGCAATGATTGCACCTCTGCACCCCAGCCTGGGTGACAGAGACAGTCACTCACATCCTACCTACTACCTACCTTCCTACCAACTAACCAGATTGGAGATGAATTAATTGAGATCCAGGTTTCATATCATACATTAATCCATCTGGAATTAACCTCCCAAAAATTACATTAAAAATGATGACATAAATTATATAGCATACTTAGTCCAGCTATGATGGGGGACAGCCTCCATTTACACCCAACAAGCAGAAATGTATCAAAGGGAAGAGAGGTTCAAACATGAAAAGGAAACTTTTTTGCTAAGGAAATTAGCATTAAGAGAAGGGAAGATAAAGCTAAAGAAGTGACCAAGTGGCTGGGCGCGGCGGCTCACACCTACAATCCCAGCACTCTGGGAGGCTGAAGCGGGCAGATCGCTTGAGCCTAGGAGCTTGAGACCAGCCTGGGCAACATGATGAAACCCCGCCTGTACAAAAAAATACAAAAAAGGGACACCGTTAGCCCCAGCTACTCAGGAAGCTGAGGTGGGAGGATCGCTTGAGCCAGGACCATCGGGCTGAAGTGAGCCAAGATCATGCCACTGCACTCCAGCCTGGGTGACAGAGTGAGACCCTGTCTCTAAATAAATAAATAAAAATAAGAAGTAACCAAGTAGCTAACATAATAATATATTTCGAGTAGTGGACTTGTACTGAAAAAGTAAAATACAGTATTTTTTCATCCATTCATTCAACTAGTCCTTATTGAGGGCCTAGTATGTGCCAGGCACTGTTCTAGATACAGGAGAGAACACACAGACCCAATGTCACCAATCGAGAAATACAAATTAAATTTAAGATACAACCACATAAGCCTTAAAAGAGATAAAATCTAATATGGAAAAGAAAATGCAATATGGAAAGGAGAGAAATATAGACAAACATACACGGTCCGAACATTAAACTGATTTTTAATATGCTACCAGCAGGGATTCAGGAGAGCAAACTGGTAATATGTAATACTACATACTCTGTGTCTCCATAATTTTACTGCATAAAGGAAAATCTTCCAAAGGAAAAAATCATTAAACCCAACAGCTTACAGGGATCTAAATGCCTAATACAAAATCAATGGCTAACCTACAGTAGATCAACACTCTAGCTCAGCACTGTCCAATAGAAATATAATGCAAGCTGAAAATGTAAGCCACATAATGTAATTTAAATTTTTCTAGTAGCCACATTTAAAAAGTAAAAAGTAGGCAGTGTACAGTGGCTTATGCCTGTCATTACAACACTTTGGGAGGCTGAGGTGGGAGGATGGCCTCAGGCCAGGAGTTTGAGACTAGTCTGTGTAACCCTCCAAGACCCCATCACTACAAAAAATTTAAAAGTTAGCCAGGCACGGTGGCGCGAGATTGTAGTCCTAGCTACTCAGGAGGCTGAGGCAGGAGGATCACAGGAGCCCAGGTGTTTGACGCTGCAGTGAGCCATGGTCATGCCACCGCACTACAGTCTGGGTGACAGAGTGAGACTCTGACTCTAAAAATAAAAAGTAAAAGGTAAATTAATTTAAATAACATATTTCATTTAACCCAATACAAAGTATTATCTTTCTTAACATATAATCAATGTGAAAAATTATTAGGTATTTTACAAACGAGGTATTTCTTTTTTCGTTCTAAGTCTCTGAAATCAGGTATTTTATGCTTACAGCACATCTCAGTTCAGACTGGCCACAGGTCAAATGCTTAATAGCCACAATAGTACTGTGTCGCACGGTGCAGCCCAGGAGTTCACAAGTGAGGGTGTTTTGCTTGCCCAGAGGACATGTGGCAATATCTGGAGATGTTTGAGGGGTGCTACTAGCTCTAGCAGGTAAAGTCCAGGGACGCTGCTGAACATCCTACAATGCACAGGATAGCCCCCACAACAAAGAATTATGTGGCCCAAAATGTCAATCGTACTAAGGGAACCCTAGATAGCTGAAGAGCTAACACAGTTAGTACTGATATAGGCTGACCTAGAGGAATGTATTTTATGAGGCCATTTGTTTTTTGTTATGATGCTTTCAATCCCTTTTACAAGTAACTTTTTACAGTTTCCCCTGAAACAAGATGAGGGGACCCATTTCTCTTAAGGAGCACAGCACACTGAAAGGCTGTCAGTGGCCAGACGGCCCAGCCACACAGAAAGGCACCCACAGCAGCTGCTTTGTCTTAAAGGGAAAAATACTGGCAGATCCAGGAGCTGAGAAAAATATCAAACGAGGAAGTATGACTGCCATTTATATCTTCCCCATGACTATGTGACTAGGATACTCAGCATTTTTCCTACCAAGGTAATGGCAATGGGGCAGGAGTAAGGTCACAGGGAAGCTAAAGAGGGACAATGAAGTTCAGATTCTGCCGGGTGGGGTGGCTTATGCTTGTAATCCCAGCATTTTGGGAGGCCAAGGTGGGAGGATCACCTAAGGTTGGGAGTTCGAGACCAGCCTGGCCAACATGGTGAAATCCCGGTCTCTACTAAAAATACAAAAATTAGCCGGGTGTGGTGGTGCATGCCTGTCATCCCAGCTACTCAGGAGGCTGAGGCAGGAGAATTGCTTGAACCAAGGAGGCAGAGGGTGCAGTGAGCCAAGATCGCGCCACTGCATGCCAGCCTGGGCAACAGAGCCAGACTCCGTCTCAAAAAAAAAAAAAGAGAAAAACAAAAACAACAATAACAAAAAGCAATTCAGATTCTGTCAAGGTTCAAACAAAGATCAGGGAAACACACATTCATAGACACCTCTGGTATGAAAAACAGGTAACATTCGATTCATAAGCAGACAGATCTGCTCTTGCAAAAGACGCCTCTGCGGGCGCTAACGCCATCCTCAGGCCTCAGATAATCAGCGCACCTATCACACCCCATGGCCACCACTTCTCCAGCTGTCCCATTTCATTTTAACAGGCTGCCAGAGCAAATGCCTGCTGACAGGGCAACCAAGGGCTTTTCCCCTGCACGGAGGCCTCTGGGACAGATACCAGGGGCCAGAAATCGTTCCCCGTCTGAACAATCCAATCCCTTCCTGGCGGCCGGACAACAGCAGGGTAGCCTGCCTAATAAGCCTCGGGCTGAGGATTCAACCAAGTTGTTCCTGAAGGCAGAGACTGCAGGTGTCAACTGGCAACAGAGAGGTACCTTGGTTTCCAAGGGGGTTAAAGGCTGCCTGCTCCTGTCTGGCACACCCCTCAAATAAAGCGGTATCTGGGGCACAATCGGAATCAACAGGCCTCAGATCTCACAACACTGTCTTCCTCTCCTCTCCTCATTCACAAGACCTTAAGACAAACAAGACAATGGGTGCCTCTTCAAATACATCCTTCTGGCCAAGAAAACCATTTCTACAGATGTCCCAGGCCCACGCAGCCTTTATGACAAACAACTAGAAAGACAAACTTTTAAGGGGAACTGTTGTGCCACTAGATACACTTCTTAAGGGACTCAGAATATTAGAAATTAAATTTAAAAGTGAATTAAAATTCACTTTTAAATTTAAAAAGATCAAAAACTGAGGTCCTCCCAAGACCGGCTGACTTCAGGCCTTCTCGCCCTTCCTAATCTCCAACAAGTTAAAGAAACCTACCAAGCACGTTTCCTCTGCAATTCCCACCACATCCTTACTCCCCAGTGGGTTGTTATCACAACCCTGACCATCTTAAGCTCTTCCCTTAAGAACTTCCAAATAGTAGCCATTTCAGTCAAGAGGATCAGCAAAATTCTAGAACCCAACCTATATGGGGAAGAAGCAGAATACAAAAGAAAGGGCTATTATTCCAAGTCAGGGAAGCTGCTAAACTCAGTCCTATCACTCAACAGCTATACTACACTGAGAAAAGAATTAACTTGAGCAACAGCTCACTTATCTGTAGCTGTGCTATGTTACTCTCAAGCCGATGATCAGCTAGCAATACAATTCACAAACATATCTCCACCACCACAGTAAAACAGGTATTTGTCTGCAGTTGATAATCTAGCATTACTCCATAATCACCAGGAATTTGAGGGCTTTCAGTTGTTTCATAAGCTAAATTCCAAGGAACTTATTCAAAGTTCCTATTACGTTGGGTCTAAGATTAACTTTGTTAATAGCATGGTAAGGTTTCAAAGGATTAAACTGAAAATGAATTACAGGGGTAAAAGGGGATTTACAGGAAACACTTGGAGCCATTGAGTGAGGGGAGAGAACAGACTTTATTCCATGAGATCTAGAGATTCCCAGCACTGCCTACCTACTAGAATCACCAGAGGAGTTTTAAAACAATACCAATGTCTGGGTTCTATCCCAGAGACTGATTTAATTGGTCTGGAATAGGACCCCAACACTGGTATTTGTTGAACGTTCTTCAAGTGATTTTAACATTCAGCCTGGCCTGAAAACCACTGATTTAGAGAGTTGTGAATATTGGTCTTTTGCATTTGACAAAATCCCTTCAACAAGATTTTCAGGCTTTAGCTAAAAAAAAAAAAAAAAAAAAGGCCAGGTACAGTGGCTCACACCTGTAATCCCAGCTCTTTGGGAGGCCCAGGCAGGTGGATCACTTGAGGTCAGGACTCGAGACCAGCCTGGCCAACATGGTGAAATCCTGTCTCTACTAAAAATGCAAAAATTAGCCAGGCATGGTGGTGCACACCTGTAATCCCACGTACTTGGGAGACTGAGGGCAGGAGAATTGCTTGAACCTAGAAGGCAGAGGTTGCAGTGAGCCAAGACCATGCCACTGCACTCCAGCCTGGGTGACAGAGACTCCGTCTCAAAAGAAAAGAAAAAAAAAAAAAAAGGCCAAAATATAATTTGTAGATGAAACTTCCTCCAGTGCCTAACACAATGTGTGTTAAATGCTTAGTACAAGGCTTTCTGGGTTCCATCATGTGACCACCATACTGCAGAGCAGGCCAGAACTGCTGATCACCGTGAGAAGCAAACAGAAAGGTCAGGGGCTGAGTGGTTTGGCTATTTTTCTACTGTGAGACACAACATTTAAGAAAACTAAGTGACTGCTCAATATCATACCTGCATAATACCAAAGAAAAGTAAACACAAGGTTGTCAAGTTCACAGGATTCTTAAAAAAGCCAAACAATTATAAGCATTTATTGTAACCCATTCTGTGTAGTTTATCTCTAAAAGCCTGAGTGTGTCTATTTCTACCACATAAATATAGATTTCATAATAACATACAAGTCCTTTTTAGCGAGATTTGCTTTTGAAAACATATCCTGAACCCTCAGGTCAGGTACAGCTGTCAGTGTCGTGGCGTCTCCTGGGTGGTCCCATGCTCTTTTCAGCAGCCCAGCACACTGGGCCAGAGACAGGCAACAGAGCCATCATGCTTCAAAGAGGAGCCAAGTGCTGTATTCTGAGCCACCGAATTCCAGAAAGAACATCCTTGGGAAGCTCACCCAGCCCCAGCATAGTCTGCCTAGTAAGTGTCTCTCCTGGGCCTCACCTACAGAGAGGTGAGGCTAAATGGGGACTGGGCAAGATGGCCTTTGAGGTTCCATCCATCTTTTAAAGTACACATGTCAGTCTTGCTTTCTGCCTCCATGAGCAGGCTTTGGTAAGTGGAAGTTCTCATCTGATATCTAGTAACAATTGATTCTTTGAACAGCTAATTCATAAAATAATCTTAAATAGTTAAAACATATATAACATCTAATTATCTAAATAGGCTAACTCCTTAAAAGGGGGGCAGGGAGGAAAAGGATAAATTTAATTCTGCTCATTAGTGGACTTCAGTGCACCAAATTAACTTCACATTAGTCTGTGAGTTTAATAATGACAGGTTTAACCATTGCAAAGCCTTCTGGAGTCCCTGTTTCTTTGCGTTGACCTTTTTATTTTTGACTAAAAGAGAGGGAAAAACGGTAAGACATTAAAAAAAGCATGAACAGGGAGGGGGGAGGGATAGCATTAGGAGATATACCTAATGTAAATGACGAGTTAATGGGTGCAGCACACCACCACGGCACACGTATACATATGTAACAAACCTGCACGTTGTGCACATGTACCCTAGAACTTAAAGTATAATAATAACTAAAAAAAAGAAAGCATTAACGGAAACCCACCTAACTGTGGAAACAATATTTCATTGAAAAAGTTTTCATTAACCATTTGTAACTTCCAAGTTATCTTAACCAAATAAAGATTTAGGTACTTAAAAAAAAAAAACAGGAAGCTAATTCCAACACTTTTCTTCCCCTTTGACAGAAAGTTCCTTTAACTCATGCCAACAGGCTATATTTATTTCCCTCAAGCAGCACTTCCTAGGAAAGCCGCGGCAGTCTTGCAGCAGACGGCATAAGAGAGCTGATGATTCCGGCAGCAGCCCAACCTCAAGAGCCCCAGCGAGCTGTCAATGCAGTTACCAAGCATGAGAGCCACCTGGGCTCCATACCAATCGCAGCACTGTTGTTATCTCAGCCGGAGAGCTCTGGGCTGCTATTGGAGACCAACACCTGGCACCAGACCAGATACGGTGTCACACCCAGCAGTGCCTAAGAGACTACTGTGCCTCATAAAGCTTTATGGATGCCTACAGGGAGAGAAGAAAAAAAAAAAGGCAGGTATTCTTACTTATCTTAACCCTGTCCAGAAAATCTGCTGAGTCACCGAGTATCAATCAAGAGAAAAATAATGCAGAGCTGCAAAATGCTAATCTCCTTCCTCCTGCTCTCCTTCCTAACAGCAAGCCCACTCACAGGTAATACTCTTGACTTGGAAAACACAAGGGCATAGACAAATTCACACGTCCTTAGTCTGTAAAGAAAAGCTTTCAGGAGCAAACTCTAAAAGTACAATGTACTAGACAAAACTATTTTTATGAAAACAATGGCTGTCTCTGGGTAGAGGAATTAAGGGTGGTTACTTTTTTTCTACAACTTTACACACTTTGTACATTTTCTATAATGAGCCCATATTTCTTTCCTAACAATACATCTTCGAATCATTTCTGGTAAGAGATTAGACCCACATCTTTGATCCCTAAGATACAACTTGAGCTCACCAAAATATTTCAAAGCACTAATTATGAAAACTCCAACCAAGATTAAAGGGTCAGCCTACCACAGAACTAAGGAAATACTAAGTAAGAGCCCTGGATTTTATGAATACTTGCTTTGTTACCTTTCCTAGACACAGGATATTCTAATTTGGTAGGAAGAAAATCCCACCAATGACACACTTTTGAGAGAAGGGGAAAAAATAACTAAAGTTCATGTGCCAGTAATAATGGTACATGAACTTTAGTTTACTTCTGCTTTTTTTTTTTTTTTTTTTTTGAGACAGAGTCTTGCTGTTCCCCAGGCTAGAGTGCAGTGGTGTGATCTCGGCTCACTGCAAACTCTGGCTCCCGGGTTCAAGCGATTCTCCTGCCTCAGTCTCCCGAGTAGCTGGGACTACAGGTGCATGCCACCATGCCCAGCTAATTTTTTGTATTTTTAGTAGAGGCAGGGTTTCACCGTGTTAGCCAGGATGGTCTCAATCTCCTGACCTTGTGATCTGCCCACCTCGGCCTCCCAAAGTGCTGAGATTACAGGCGTGAGCCACCACGCCTGGCCCACTTCTGCTTATTTTTCCATTCTTCCTTCTTTCCCAGATTAGACATGCTAATGAAAAACAAGGCACCCTTACCTTTGCCTGAGAGCACTAAGAAAACAAACCACCACCACAATAAAATAAAGCTCATAAAAGCATCTGACAAGCTTTGTCTTGCTTTTGCTTAAATATTAAAGCAATTAAAATCCAAACTCCTTGGCTTATTATTCAAGAACACACATGCCCAGGCGCAGTGGCTCACACCTGTAATCCCAGCACTTTGAGAGGCTGAGGCGGAGGGATCACCTGAGGTCAGGAGTTCAAGACCAGCCTGGCTAACATGGTGAAACCCCATCTCTACTAAAAATACAAACAATTAGCTGGGTGTGGTTGCATGTGCCTGTAATCCCAGCTACTCGGGAGACTGAGAGAGGAGAATCGCTTGAACTTGGGAGGCGGAGGTTGCAGTGAGCCAAGATCGCACCACTGCCCTCTGGCCTGGGCTACAGAGTGAGACTCTACCTCAAAAACAAAAAACAAAAAAACCCCACACATAATGTGAAATTCACTGAGGTATTGCACTATAGCTAAGACTTCACACATTTGATGCTCAATACCAACAAGGACTAGGTATCCCTATCCCACAACTCTTTCTTTTGCCTGGCAAGTTCTTCATTTCTCCAAATTCTATCCATTCCTCAAGTTTCCAGCCAAATGATACCTCCTCCTAAAGAGTTCCCTGAGAGAGAAGCACTTTCTCCTTTTACTAATTCCCACAGCATCTAAATTACAGTCATCTATGTAGAGTACGTGTTTGTGAGTTTAAGCTTCTATTGGTGGACAAGCAGGCCCAGCACCAATTTATCTTTATCTGCACCAGACCACTTGGTTCAGTGCTGTGCACGCATCTTGAAGAGTGTTCAAATATTTGCTAAATTAAAAAAAATGAATAAACACTGACTGCATCTTAAAAAAAAATCAGGGCTCGTGGAGTCATATGATCTACATGTGCATATATAAATAGGATTAAAAAAAGGAACCATGCCTGAATAATCATGCCTCAGGCAAAGGAACAGTGTTTAGGAGCAGCCTAGGTATAAAACTTCATGTTAGCTGAAGTAACGCCAGCCTAATGCCAGCCAAAGTTAGTACTCAGGCTCAAAGAACTAACAGCAACAGAAACCACCACTTTATTAACACTTCAGGATTAAAGGATGCCTGCTAAGCCTCAAATTGTGTGTGGCCACAAGCATTAACATTACAGTCCCGAAGAAAGTGGGTAGGTGTGCGAATGCTTTATTTCAACCCTAATTATTTCTAAGCATACGTGAGAAATTACAAATATTTGAAAATGTGACTAATAGAGCAATTTTTCCAAGTCATATTCCAAAAGAATGATTTGGTCACAATACTGAGAAATGGGCAAACCATGTAATCTGCATCTTCACTTACACCTTGAAGAAGAAAAGCACTAGCCTGCTCAAAGTCAGAACTTATTCTTTGGTGCTTTGCTTCTGACTTCTGTTTGACACCATTTCTTTTCTTTCTTTCTTTCTTTTTTTTTGGTGAGACAGGGTCTCGCTCTGTCACGCAGGGTGGAGTGCAGTGGCACAATCACAGCTTACTGTAGCCTGGACCTCCTGGGCTCAAGTGATCCTCCCACCTCAGCCTCCCAAGTAGCTGGGACTACAGGCACAAACCCCCGTGCCCAGCTAATTTATTTTTATTTTTATTTTTTTGTAGAGACAGGTCTCACCATGATGCCCAGGTTGGTCTTGCACTCCCGGGCTCAAGCGAGCCTCCTCCCTCGGCCTCCCACAGTGCTGGGACTACAGGCGTGAGGCACCAGCAGCACAGGTCTCCTGCTTCTCGGTTAATTCCACGCGTTAAAAGCTAATAGTGCTGAATGAAACCTTGCTTTCCACATAAGAGCCACAGATGTATCCTTATCTTTTGTTACTTAGAGGCTTTTTTGTTGTTTGTTTTAAATTTTTGACAGGTAGTAGGCATACCTGGCATCCTGGGAGATCCTGTCCCAGATTTCCTCTCTAACAACTAATATAAAAATGATGGTTATGATGATGTGACATGAAATTGCAATCTCTGCCCAATTAACTGCTTACTTTAAAAAAAGAAAAACTATATGCTTATACAGGAATTCTGCTTCCCAACTACTTACATTATCCATTTTATACCACTTATACAATTTTCTCAGACCACAAAATTTCTTGTCATCTTGCTGGTTCCCTCTGTCAGCAAACTTGTAACATGAAGACAAGTTAAAGATAAATACATCTGAGAAATTTTGTTTTTTGACAGGTAACGGTCAAGCAGATTCTAGATGGTGTCTGAACTTACAAAAATACTTAGTAGCGATGCATTCATTTTAATGTATATACAAAAATAGCTTGAATAAACCTATGGGCTTATTGTTGTTGTTTTGCTAGGTCTAGACTAAGTAACAGAAAGAGAGTAGAATAAAAGAAATCTTTTTAAAAAGTTCAGAGATTACAAGGATACAGTAAAAATCAGGAAAACAGTACTCAAATTTCAAAGTTTAGGGGCAGGGTGTGGTGCCACATGCCTGTAATCCCAGCACTTTGGGAGGCTGAGGCGGGAGGCTTGCTTGAAGCTGGGAGTTCAACAACAGCCTGGCCAACAGTGAGAGTGCCTCTACAAAAAAACAAACAAAAAAAAATTTAATAAAAAATAAAAGTTCATGGCCAGATGTGGTGGCTGACGCCTGTAATCCCAGTACTTTGGGAGGCCAAGGCAGGCGGATCACTTGAGCTCAGGAGTTCAAGACCAGCCTGGCCAATGTGGTAACAGAGAACAGCAGGTAGGCACCTGCTGTTCAGGAGGCTGAGGCAGGAGAATTGCTTGAGCCCGGGAGGTGGAGGTTGCAGTGAGCTGAGATTGCACCACTGCACTCCAGCCTGGGTGACAGAAGGAGACTTCGTCTCAAAAAAAAAAAAAAAAAAAAAAGTTTAGGAAACATGAAAGAATAATAAAAATAAAATTCATGTGGATTCCTGAAATTTTATAAAAGTGGTATTAGCCTTCATATTTCTCTGAGATAAGGCTTCAGTGGCATGTTGAAAACCTGCTACAGTGGTGGCTGACTCCATATCCTTTAGGGTACTCAAAGCCCAGCGGTGCCTACCTGCTGTTCTTCTCCACTTCGTAGAGGAAAAGCTCGCTGCTGCCACTGCAAACCCTGATGTCAACTCTACTCTCACAAGCTGGGGACCCTATCCCCAGAAATTTCACAGGACCACACACCAGCTCCACAGCCTCCACCTTCTCCTGCTCTGCAAGCCATCCTTGGGTAAGCCTGCTCACTCTCACAGCTTCACCTATGTGGACACACTAAAGGCTCTAAATGTTTTTTCCTACACTACTTCTTGTCTATGCTCTACCTACTGATAATTTTACCCATATGCACTTCAAATTCAACATCTTCAAAATCAAAATCCTTCTTCTTTTTTTTTTTTTTTTTTTTGAGATGGAGTCTCACTCTGTTGCCCAGGCTGGAGTGCAATGGCGCGATCTTGGTTCACTGCAACTTCCGCCTCTCAGGTTCAAGCGATTCTCCTGCCTCAACCTCCCAAGTAGATGGGGTTTCACTGTGTTGCCCAGGCTGGTCTCAAACTCCTGAGCTCAGGCAATCCACCAGCCTCGGCCTCCCAAAGTGCTAGGATTACAGGCGTGAGCCACCGTGCCCGGCCCAAACTCATTCTTAATATCTCCCCAATCTCCTTTTCTTATGTCCACGAATAGGTTTAAATCCTTACCATCAATCCCAGACACCCCAATGCCTCCCTATCTTCTAGAAACGCCTTTCCTCCATCCTCACTTCTGTGCTTTACAACAGAACCCTGGCCTCTCTGACATGGATAGGCAGAGCCGCTTCCTGACTGCTCTTTATATTTGGTCTCTTTCTCCTGTACAGGTTTTTTTCTGCATTGCTTCAAGACTAATCTAAGATAAAAATCTACTCTCAAACATCGTAGCCATTAGGGAACTGCAAATTAAAACCACAATCAGATACCAGGCACATCTATAGGAATGGCTAAAATAAACATTATAACATTGAGTACTGGCAACAATGTGGAAAAACTGGATCATTGCTGGTGGGAATGTAAAATGGCACAGACACTCTGGGAAAGAGTACTGCAGTTTCTTACAAAACTAAATATGCACTTACCATATGACCCAGCAAGCGCAGTCCTGGGCATTAATCCAGAGAAATAAAAGCTTATGTTCACACAAAATCCTGTAACTGAAGGTTCAGAGCACCTTTATGTATAATTGCCATTAACTGGAAATGACCCATATGTCCTTTAACAAATGAATGGTTAAAGAAGCTATGGTACATCTATAACATGGAATGCTACTCAGCAATACAAAGGAAAGAACTATTGATGCACACGACAAAATTAGATGGCTATCAAGGGAGCTCAGCTGAGTGAAAAAAAGCAATCTCGAAAGGTTATATACTATATGATTCAATGTATATAGCATTCTTAAAATGACAAAATTACAGAAATGGAGAAAAGATTAGCAGTTGCCAGAGACTGGGGTTGAGGGGACATGACTGTGGCTATAAAAGGGTAACGAGAGATCCTTGTGATGGAACCTTTGCATCCTGACTGTGGAAGCGGTCACACAAATTTACACCTTTAAAAAATGCATAGAACACAACACACACACACACACACACACACACACAAATGAGTGCATATAAAACTGGTGAAATCCTAAAGTCAATGGATTGTATCAATGTCAATCATTATCCTGTTGTGATACTGGACCATAGTTATGCAAGATGTTACCACTGGGGGAAACTGGATGAAGAATATATAGGATCTCTATATTATTTTTTATAATTGCATGTAAATCTACAGTTAGCTCAAAATAAAAAGGTGTTTTTTTTTAATCTCATTAACTTCCAATAGTTCCCTAATGCCCACAGTGAAATATTTCTTAGCATGGCATGCAGAATTTCACCCGACCTATAATCTCTTTACACATCCTATGCCCTGAACAACTAGTTCTAAGAGCTAACATTTATTGAGCACTGGCCATGTGCCAGGTACCATTTTAAATATTTTATATGTATTATCTCATTTACTCCTCAGTGATCCCATGAGTCAGGTACTACTGTCAACCCCATTTTATATACAAATGACGTAAGTAGCTTATCCAAAGTCCCAATATGTCACACGCTCTTTCCATACCTTTGGGTCTATACTTGTACCGCCTGAAAAGCCTCCCCACCTAATCACCCTTTAAGGCCCTGCCCCAATGTTACCTTCTGACTTTTTCCAGACTTAACTGTTAACACTAAATGTGTCTAGCACTCAGATGTAATGGATAGATGTTTAATCAACATAAGGTCTAGACAAAAGGACATGAGGAAGTTATAAAACTGGCGCCACGAGAAGCATTTGACACTGATTACATTAAGCCTGTTTCTCTGAAGTTAAACCTGAATGGAAAAGCATTCTATAATATACAGTAGGGTACAGAAAAGACTCATTAGCAAGAAAATGTTCATTAATAAAGCAATGGCTTTAACACAACCAAAGAGGGAAAGGTAGTATCAGGCTAAGGAAAGGCCAGTGTCAGCTGCAAAGTCCATTATCTTTCTCAAATTTTCACATAACAAATACACCAACAAAAACCTCAACTTCCTAAACCTAGTCCATTCTGCCTTATTAGGTACTTTTGTAAGAAAAGGTATAATGCTTTTTTTCCTCAGGAAAAAGAATATTTTCTCCAGGTGAAAACACATCTTCATTATTTCCCTTGGAGGAAATTAGATTATTATCTAAAGACTGCTTAACTTATGAATTCGCTTGAAAAACATACTGATAATCCCACAACTATCTAGAATTGTTCTGAAATCTGAGTCTCTCCAAAGGATTCACATTTTATTTTATTTTTTATTTTTTTGGAGACGGAGTCTCACTCTGTTGCCCAGGCTGGAGTGCAGTGGCGTGATCTTGGCTCACTGCAACCTCTGCCTCCTGGATTCAAGCAATTCTCCTGCCTCCCTCCTGAGTAGCTGGGAGTACAGGTGCCCACCACCACACCTCACTAATTTTTGTATTTTTAGCAGAGACAGGGTTTCACCGTGTTGGCCAGGCTGGTCTCAAACTCCTGACCTCAAGTGACCCACCCACCTCAACCTCCCAAAGTGCTGGGATTACAAGCATGAGCCACTGTGCCTGGCCAGATTCACATTTTAAACACAGATGACAGAAAGTAGAAGAAAACACCAATTTTGTTTAGGTACATGAATGAAGCTTAATTGGCTTTATATTCCCTGTCATTGACCCCATGACCCCCTCCCCCTCAATAAGTTGTCTTCTGTTAAGTATAGCCTTTTCAGAAGGCACCAACATAGAATAAAAGTGAAAAAGAGGAGAATGCTCAGAACAGACCAGGTGAGAGGGTGACAGCCAGCCTCTCTTCCACTTATTGAGTGCTTACTATGGACCAGAGACTTATCAATAACCATAAATTCTTAACAGTAACCTAAAGCCAATAAAGAAAAACACATTCTTTTTTGAGACTGAGTCTCGCTCTATCGCCCAGGCTGGAGTGCAGTGGCATGATCCCAGCTCACTGCAACCTCTGCCTCTTGGATTCAAGCAATTCTCGTGCCTCAGCCTCGCAAGTATCTGGGATTATAGGCGCCCGCCACCACGCCTGGCTAATTTTTGTACTTTTAGTAGAGACAGGTTTTCACCATGTTGGTCAGGCTGGTCTCGAACTCCTGACCTCAGATGATCCACCCGCCTCAGCCTCCCAAAGTGCTGGGTTTATAGGCGTGAGCCACCGCGCCTGGCCAAAAAATAAGTTTCTAAATTACCCATTATATGAAAAAAGATGTGTTTTAGTACAACAAGCAGGTAAGAGACTCTTAGGAAAGGAAACTGACCGGTCGAGTTCTCCTGAACTTGGAATCTTCACGGTCTCTGTGCGTCCCAGAAGTGCTGGTTCTCTCCCTCACACTTCTATACCCAGGACTGGGGATGATATACTCTTTTCCTATGTCAATATCCTTCATCTTCTCTGAGTGGAGGTTCCAGGGCTCACAGACTGTTAGTTTCACATCAGAATTCCTGAAATTAAAAATTCATCAAGAAATAGATTATTTCCTAAACAGTACTTAACCATAAGCTCAAGTGCCTTAAAAATAGGGGGAAAAAAAAAAGGCAAAAGTACTAAAGCTTTCTACTGTTATAGCTACAAAAATTAATTTTCAAAAAAAGTTCAAAGATTTTGATTTCACTTTTTTAAAGAAAAAGATTCAGTAGAAGAGAATCAAGAAAAATTACCTTCTCCCAACTCTAAGGGAAAAAAAATTAGAAACAGTAAACACACTAGTAAAGAGACACCCATTCTCTTCAACTAAGCTCAAATCCAGTGTATACAATAGAAAGGTTGGTTTTTTTTTAAAGACTTTCTAGAAACAATTTCAGTTTGTCCCAAGTATTAAAAACTCCACAATTTTAAAGTGGACATCATTTCTTCTACTAAATTTTACTAAATAAAAACTTACCAAACACTTATTCTACCAATGATATATTCCATCTCTGCCTTTTTATAATTAACTAATGGGTTAGCTGGTGTTATTTTAAAGCTCCATGAAGTTATCCAGTTAAAACAATGTTATAACTTAACTTCAAACACAAATTCCCTGGGTACTGAAAATGTTCTAAAACTAGATAGTGGTAATGGTTGCACAATGCAGTGAATACATTGAAAAAAAACACACTGAATTTATACTTTAAAAGAGTGAATTTCATGTCATATAAATCCTATGGCAACAAAGCTGTTAGTAAAAAACAATAACAAAAACAAATTCTCCACCCTGTATTACTAAGTCTTACCTAGTTTTTACCTGAAACTCTATTCTAAACCACTGCTTGCCTGGCTAAGTCTAATCAATATGCTGTATCAACTCAGGTCACTTAAAAACAAAAAACACATACATACTTCTCCAAAATGTTTCCCCCCTCTAAGAAGGGTCACAGCCTCCCAGAGACAAGCTGAGAAAACACCTTTCATACTAGCCTCCAACGGAAATTAAAGACGTGTAGCCGTGTCGCCTTCTGGATTCCATAAATCCCTGGCTATCGCTGTGACTTAAAACTACTACTTCTGCAGCACAAAATTCTAACCATTATAATGCAATTTTTAAAGTGTCAGATAAAAAGAGAACACTTACTAATCCTCTGAATAAAAAGGACTAAATCTCCTACGCAAAGACAGGTTTCCAGTCCAAAGAAAGCTTGATTTCTTTCCTTTCAGAATTCTGGTTCAAGTACCCTAAGTTGATATAGCTGTTACTTATCTTTAAAAAAAAAAAAAAAAAGTCACCTTGTCCAATGACAAACTACACCATAAAGAACAGCGGCTCACCAAGCCAGAGTGCAGCAATCACGTCATTGAGACCTCATTAAGGCTAAACTATAAACAGACCTGGCATCTGCCAGTGTCCCCAGTGTTGAGCTGTAGCTGTAGATCAGAGTAACCTTCTTAGGGGAATCACGAAATTCTAACCTTCCCCTTCAAGGGTTCCCTAGCTTAGCTGATTATCTGGAAGAGGAAAAGATTAGTACTACCTTTTTAAAAGGTGGGGGTTGGGGCGGTGAGCAGTTTGAAACGGAGGTGGTCACTGGAACTCATCCACAATATGAAATGCCACATCAAGAAGAACACGAACGTAATCTTAATTATCTAAGCACCCATGATAACCAAAGATTCTTTCAACCACTTTTATTTCAAAGGGTAAAGTAGAATCAGTGGAGCACAGGAGCAGAGAGAGGCAGGGACAAAACGACTTCCCTGTTATGACACAAATAATGACTGTTTTGTGCCTACAGTGACTGCTGTGGTAGACACTGCTAAACTATCCTAAGGGACTAAGTTATTCTATGTATGAAGGGTGTGGGGAACAGTGTTCCATTATCTCTAACACACTCATCTCTACTTTCCTGGAAAAAGAGGCACAATCAGGAGAGCAGGCAGGCCCAAAGTAGGCACAAAGTTACTGTCTGTGGCCTTGAACATAAGGACACCATCCTCTGTGTATCTGGAACATAAAAGAGGGCACCCCACGTGGAGGCCGGCGAAGAGCTGGGAATCCTGACAGGTTTGGAAAGAAACAAAGCCCCAGTCTGAAGCAAGCAAGCAAGCAAGGATGGATCCCCAGGCCAGCCATTTTACTGATACTATTTATATTTCCCTATCTTCTCGTGTCCTCCTTTAAAGTTGTTGGAATATCTTTTTTAAATGCTCACTTGCCTCAGCTATCAAGAGAGGAAGAAAGAGAAGGGATTTTTGTTTATAAAAAACAAACCTGTTGTCCAGACATGTACAAGGGTAGAAGCAGAATAATCAACGTGGGAGAACCCCAAAGAAGTGCCCAATAGGGTTGAGGCCACTTAGTCAGCTGCCCTTTTTTACCAAGATTCTCTTTCCACTGATAAAAGTGTAGACACTCCCCCTGCACAATGATACTGATTCAACTGCATGGCAGGAGGAGAGTTGCACGGGATTACCAGACTGGTGTGTGCAAGCTGCAGTCATCCCAACACTCATGAGTAGGTTTCCATCACCTCCAGGCCCTCAAGCTGCACGAGGAAGACACCACGCTAAAGGGATACGTATTTACCACACCCACTGTAATCCACTTGTTGCGTCTCCAAGCAGCCTCACCTTTCACACACGCTGCACACCACAGTAAAACCTAGCCATCTCCTCCTCCAAGACCTCCTGAAACTTTCCCCGTCGTTCCTGTGCCCACCTGCCTCCAGCCTCTCCGTCTGTGCAGAAACCAAATGGCCCCTGCGTGATAAACACAAAGCCACCCGCGGCTCTGTGTGGCAGAAGCGAAAAGAGCACTGGATGACCGTGGAGAGATCTGGGCTGCGTTCCCGGCACAGCCACGGGTTTGCTGCGCGTGCTTATGTCACGTACCTCCATTTACCCGCTTGCAAAAACGAAGGGGATGACTTACTTCGAAGGTCGCTGGCGGCTCCGCTGCGGGTTGAGCAAGGTGCCCCGAGCCACCCGCTGCACAGGCTTCCAGGTGGGCGTTTCTCTCAGACCCGCTTCGCCTGGGATGCCCGGGCCCTAGGGCGTTCCCCCAGCCCGCTCCGGCCTGGCCAGGCGAGCGCGACCCACACCCACGGCCCGCGGGCGCAGCGCCCCCTGGCGGCCGCGGCCAGGGACGTAGTCCGCGTCCCTGCCCGCTCATCCCGATCCTACCTGCCTGTCTTCCAGCACACGACCCCGTCACCAGACCCCGGGCTCACAGGCCTAGGAGGCGGCGGCAGAAGACCAGGGGGAGGCCATACCCCGTTCCCCAAGTCTCCAGTGTCCCCCGAACTGCTCGTAGCCCTGGCCACATCCCGCCACGCCCCGAGGAAATGCAAAGGGGTGATCCCCGTGACAACCGAGCTGGAGGGCAGGGGTGCGGCAGCAGCCATCACCTACCTGCGCCCCTGCTCCAGGACAACCGCGCCAGCCGCTCAACCACGCTCCCGAGCATGAGCCCCGCAGCAAAACAAGCCTTTATAGCGGCATCGGCCGCCACACCGCGCAAGCGCGCTGCACAAAGCATTCCCAAGGCTGAAGGGAACTGTAGTCCTCCTTCCGAGTGCCCAGGGCTGCGGACGCGGCGAAGGACTACATTTCCCAGAAGCGCCGGTGACATCCCGGGGGCGGTGCGGGCTGCCCCTCTTCCCACCGAGCTCCCGGCTCTGTTCCATCCTTGCCCGTGCCTCTGCGAGACTGTCTGGAATCTTCTCCGGGGTCGTGTTCCCTGGGGGAGGCAGCTGGGAGGCTTAACCGTGGCCCTGTGTTCGCACACAGTGCTGTTCGTAGGCAGAGCAGTCCCGACCCTGCGTGGCCGTGTAGCTGCCAGAAAAGATCGTGAAGGTCATCGTAGCCCGCGTCTAACCCGTTGAGAGTCGTCAGGCCGGCCAGCCCCAGTTCTTATCTGTTGTGGCAGATACGATTGCTTGCTCATGGTTCGACCCTGCAGTCTGCGCAGATACCGCCTTTCTCACTTTAACACCAACTGCCCATCAATGTCGCGCTGCCTGGTCTCTAGATAATAAAATGCAAGGATCACAGTCTTAGAAGTGGCAAGAGCCTTAGAAATGGTATGCTAACTCATCTTCTTCTTTTTATAAATGAAACTGAGGCTCCCAGAAAGATTGATCCCTTTATTTCTCTGTTTCATCGGTACCTTCAGCATCATTAAATAAAAGCCACTGTTGAGTTCTTCCCTACCCTGTATCCGATGCTTTACATACCATTCTTGTTTCCTTTAATCTCCATTACAGCCCTATGAGTAGGTATTATGAGTTTGTTTTTTTTTAAGGAGTCTGGCTCTGTTGCCCAGGCTGGAGTGCAATGGCGCGATCTCGGCTCACTGCAGCGTCCGCCTTCCGGGTTCAAGCAGTTCTCCTTGCCTCAGCCTCCCGAGTAGCTGGGATTACAGGCGTCCGCCACCACGCCCGGCTAATTTTCGTATTTTTTAAGTAGAGACAGGGTTTCGCCATATTGGCCAGGCTGGTCTCGAACTCCCGACCTCAGGTAATCCGCCTGCCTCGGCTTCCCAAAGTGCTGGGATTACAGGCGCGAGCCACCTCACCCAGCCGTATTTTTTTTAATTCAAAGATTAAAAAAGAAGAAGAAGAAGAGGAAGAAGGAGAAGGTAAAGTGACTTGTCCATCTTTATAACAACTAGCTAGTTAGCTAGTGTGAAGACACTACTGTATCGTAAAGCAGCATATTCTTGCACACGGATTGATAGACTAATGCAATAGAATAAAGAGCCCCCAAACAGACTGGTGCATCCATGTAACTTGATCTGTGACAGAAAACCTTACGAATCCGTGGGGAAAGCAAGAAGAGTCAGTAAATAGTACTGGAACAATTGGTTATACATATGAAAAAACAATCGGGGATTACCGCTTCATACCACACAGAAAAAACCCATTTCAGGTAGATCAAACGCTTAAATGTGAAAGGGAAAACTTAAAAACTTTTAGAAGATGATAGGAAATATCTTTATGAACTTGGGAGTAGGAAAGAACTTTTTAAACAAGAAACAAAAAATAAAGGAAGAAAGATTGATAATTTTTGCCATATTAAAAGATGGCATAAATTGAAAAGATAAACCACAAGTTATAACTGACAAAGTTTTTGAATAAAAAATATTCAAAATAATTTCTAAGTTCAGTAAGAAATGGCAGATAACCCAATAGGAAAATAGGTAAATGACATGAACAGACAGCTCACAGAATAAGAAACCTGAGCAGCCACTCAAATATGAAAAGACACCCAATCTCATTCATAATCAGGGAAATTGATTTTTTTTTTTTTTTTTTTTTTTTTGAGACAGAGTCTTTCTCTGTCCCTCAGGTTGGAGTGCAGTGGTGCCACCTCAGCTCACTGCAACCTCCACCTCCAGAGTTCAAGTAATTCTCCTGCCTCAGCCTCTGGAGTAGCTGGGACTACAGACACCAGCCACCACACCCAGCTGATTTTTGTATTTTTCGTAGAGATGGGGTTTCACCATATTGGCCAGGCTGGTCTTGAACTCCTGACCTTGTGATCCATCCACCTCGGCCCCCCAAAGTGCTGGGATTACAGGCGTGAGCCAACACGCCTGGCCTGGAAATGTAAATTAAAATAGTAATGAGATACCACCTCACCAAAGATTCTAATACCTTCCAACAATGCCTCAAACACTGTAACACCCACAACTGCAGATCTGATATCATCATATTTTTTAAAAAGCTTCTAAATCCCGCTGAAATACTTCATATATGTTGATTATAGTTTGTTTTTTATTAAAAAAGAATAGATGAACACCAGACAGCCCTGGTGGCAGGCTTCAATACACTGTAGTACTACTGTCTTGGTCTGTCCAAGTATAGTCTGAGTGAAAGAATTATACTTACAAAATTACCCCCTCAAAATGTGTTTGTGTTGTGAACTGTTTAGAGGGGCGATACTTCCCAACCCTCAGGCAAGGGGGCTAGAGAATCTATGTTGCAGTGGAGAATTGTGTGTCTTTTCTTTTCTTTCTTTTCTTTTTTTTAGATCTCGGCTCACTGTAACCTCCACCTCCAGGGTTCAAGTGATTCTGATTCTCCTGCCTTAGCCTCCAGAGCAGCTGGGATCACAGGCATGTCCCACCACACCTGGCTAATTTTTGTATTTTTAGTAAAGACGGGGTTTCACCATATTGTCCAGGCTGGTCTCGAACTCCTGAGCTCAAGTGATCGGCCCACCTCAGCCTCCCAAAGTGCTGGGATTACAGGCGTGAGCCACCGCGCCCGGCCAGAATTGTGGGTATTTCTAAATAATATTTATGTTGTGTAATGTACTAAACATATTCATTAAATATTTGGTGGAGATGCAGTGGAGCTAAAACAAACACGGTTCCAGCCCTCATGGGGCTTAGACTCCCAAATAAACACTAATCAAAATTTAAATGATAATTGTAGTAAGTGCAAGGAAAGGAGGTGTGTGTTTCATCTGAAGGAAGTAGGAGTGTGTGAAGTGAAGACAGTGGAAGTGGGCAGCAGAGACAGCAGTTGAAGCAGAGGAAACAACGAAGACCAGGTTGTGGTAGAATGAAGGGAGCATCTCCAAACATGTAGATCTTGTTACAGGTCTTTAGGAGCAAAAGGCAACCACTAAAAAGTTTTAAAAGGGTGAATATGTTAGGAGTTGAGAAATTAAATTTACATTTTGGGGCCGGGCGTGGTAACTCACAGCTTGTAATCCCAGCACTTTGGGAGGCTGAGGTGGGTGGATCACCTGAGGTCAGGAGTTCGAGAACAACCTGGCCAACATGGTGAAACCACATCTCTACTAAAAATACAAACATTAGCTGGGCGTGGTGGCACACACCTGTCATCCCAGCTGCTCGGGAGGCTGAGGCACGAGAATCCCTTGAACCCGGGAGGCAGAGGTTGCAGTGAACCGAGATCTGGCCACTGCACTCCAGCCTGGGTGATAAAGCAAGACTCAGTCTCAAAAAACAAGCAAAAAAACAGAAAAAAAAAATGTATCTTTTGGAAACTGCACTGTGGCTGGCAGACTGGGAAAGAATTTGAGACCACTAGAATGGGAGAGAAGGGGCCACCTAGGAGTGACTGTTGTTATGTAGGAAAGAGATCATGGTGGCTTGGATTAAGGTTGTGATGGAAAAGATGGAGAGAAAAAGATGAACTCAAGAGAAATTTAAGAGGTGATATCAACAGAACATGTGGATAGATTAGATACAGGGCAATGAGAAAGAAATGTCAAGGGTAACACGTAGGTGGTTGTGAAACTGGATAGATGGTGGTCCATTCATTGGCAGAAGTGCTCTACTGCAATAGCCTGACACCGTCCTCTACCCAGCTTGTCTAGAGCTAATGTCACATGCTAACAGTCACCCCATATCCGCTATGGTACTCACGTTGAATTCTTCTAACAGTTATCAAGACAGAAGCTCCCTTTGCAGTTCAATTTTTCAATGAAAGGCATTTTCATGGAATAAGACCTTTTTTAAAGTTAGTTAATAAATCAAGTTTTATATTTGTTTTTTGTTTTGTTTGTTTGTTTGTTTTTTGAGACATTGTTTCGTTCTTGTTACCCAGGCTGGAGTGCAATGGCGCAGTCTCGGCTCACTGCAACCTCCGCCTCCCAGGTTCAAATGATTCTCCTGCCTCAGCCTCCCAAGTAGCTGGGATTACAGGCACCCACCACCGTGCCCGGCTAATTTTTGTAGTTTTAGTAGAGACAGGGTTTCACCATGTTGGTCAGTCTGGTCTCAAACTCCTAACCTCAGGCGATCCGCCCGCCTCGGCCTCCCAAAATGCTGGAATTTACAGGCGTGAACCACTGTGCCCGACCTAAGTTTTATATTTGACATCATGGAAACCATGTAGTGTGAAAGAATAATGCACTCTTTAATGGCCTCAGGCAAATTAGAAGACAAGAGAATTTAAGTTTTAAATAATGCCAGATGAAAGCCAGATGACATGACAGCATGTTATACAGCCAAAGCGTTCACATATTTTCATAGAGAAGCCAAGTCTTCCTAAAGTACACAGAAGTATAGGCATGTTATGAGCAGTCATATTGCACATTCATCATTATAAAGGAAAGCATTGCACATTTCCTTTGTGGTAACAACTTCCCTTGTTATTTCATTGTTACATTACTTCATTAGTGTGAAGTAGTTAGTATGAAGAGTTGCTTTTTAAATTTTTTTTTTCTTTTGAGACGGAGTTTCGCTCTGGAGTGCAATGGGGTAATCTTGGCTCACTACAACCTCCACCTCCCAGGCTCAAGCGATTCTCCTGCCTCGGTCTCCCTAGTAGCTGGGATTACAGGCGGATGCCACGACGCCCAGCTAATTTTTGTATTTTTAGTAGAGATGTTGTTTCACCATGTTGGTCAGGCTGGTTTCGAACTCCTGACCTCAGGTGATCTGCCTGCTTCGGCCTCCCAAAGTGCTAGGATTACAGGCGTGAGCCACCATGCCTGGCCTGCTTTAAAAATTTTTTAAAGTACTGTTACATTGAGATGCACTATCAGATTCATTGGCCCAACAAGAACAGATAGCTATTCAAAAACTAGCTCCTTGTTAAAAACAGGAAAGAAATTGACAGCAATTATCTAATTTTAGCAAAACAATATTTGTAAATTAATTTTAACTTTATAGTGCTATAAGAACTATAAGCATAATGACTTTGCACACAGCTTTATGAACGGATTTATTTAAGTAATATTCTAATGTAAATAAGAAGTCAACATCAGGGGTTTGAGAGAATTGTTTCTCTTAAAAGGGGTCTGAGCCTTATTTGAGTTAGGGAAACACTGGGCTATAAAATAAAAGCAAACCTTGGCTGGGTATACAAGGTCTTCCGTGATCTGGCCCTCAAAATACCACTGCCTCATCTCCTGTCACTCTCCTAGTCAAACCTGAGGTCCTGCCAACACTGTATTTTCCATGTTGTTATTCCAGCTGT
The DNA here is from genome assembly GCF_028858775.2 of Pan troglodytes. Taxonomy (NCBI): domain Eukaryota; kingdom Metazoa; phylum Chordata; class Mammalia; order Primates; family Hominidae; genus Pan; species Pan troglodytes. The sequence continues at coordinate 187,204,872 of NC_086015.1, forward strand.
TCCCTCTCTCCAGAACACCCTTCTAAATCTACTCAGCTAAAATAATAGTCACAGCCCATAGGCAGGTCTTGGGATTTTAATCCTCCCAGAATGACAATTACTTACTTATTCAACGGAATAAAATGGTACAATATGTCTAACATCTCATGATGAGATGTATATGGAGAATTCTCCCACATTGTATTGTGAAGAATGGACTGAGCACCCACTACCTGAGAATCAACAGGATCCCTCTAAGCCAGAGAAGCAGGACCAGTAGTCCAGAAAAAACAGAGCCTTCTCCAAAAAACAGGACTTGTCAGACAGAATGGTCAATCCCAGTCATTCCCCAATACTTCTCTTAAGCGTTTTGCTTGATAAATATGGACTTTTGACCAGAAGAAGAGATAAACAACTTTGGTGTAAAGGTTGTTATCACTAGTAATCCCTCCCTCCTTCCCTCTCTCCCTCTCTTTCTGTCTTTCTCTCTTTCTTTCTTGAGGCAATCTCACCCTATCACCTAGGCTGGAGTACAGTGACATGATCTCGGCTCACTGCAACCTCTGCCTCCTGTGTTCAAGTGATTCTCCTGCCTCAGCCTCTGGAGTAGCTGGGATTACATGCATGCACCACCACGCCTGGCTAATTTTTGTATTTTTAGTAGAGACAGGGGTTTTGCCATATTGGCCAAGCTGGTCTCGAACTCCTGAGCTCAAGTGATCCGCCCACTTCGGCCTCCCAAAGTGCTGGGATTATAGGCGAGAGCCACCACACCTGGCAGGCTGCAGTTTCTTTCAATCAAAACAATTCAATTGTTGAGACCCTGAGGAAAAAATGTGTATTCTTAAAACAGAAATTGTGTACTTTATTGATTATAGGAGACCACCAGTGAGAAAAAATCAGCATTGCTTTTCAGCAACTAAAGTTGCCATATAGGTGTATTTGATAAGTCGTGATACCAAAGCATCTTTTTAAACTTTCATCCTAATATTAGGTCTAGGTAGATGGCATGTGGCCTGCAGCTGTCAGGTCATTGATCTAAAGGAAAAGGGAAGAAAAGATTCCTCCTTGAGTCAGTCTAAGTTTAAATTGCTCAAGGATTCAGGGATTAAAATTTATGTCTGTTTTACTTTCTACTTGCTTGCAGCTTATAGTTTTCAACAATCTTTAGGTTTTAAAATACTTATCAGGTTTTTAAAAATTTCTTCATTTATTTGTATATATGCTATTTGCATTTTATATTCTATATGTAGCATATTTGAGATAATTTTTTCAAGTTTTTTTCTAGATTCCTATTTACTTAAAACAGTATTTCCACAAAATAACCCATGAAATACTAGCCCTGCAAGATATTCTGAAAAAAAAGGGAGAATTTCCAAAATCAAAAAGGTTTGGAAAATTGTGTATATCATAGTCAAAATTTACTTTAATATATTAGCTAGGCCAAGTGCAGTGGCTCATGCCTGTATTTCAGCATTTTGGGAGGCTGAGGCAGGAGGATTTCTAGGAGCCCAGGAGTTTAAGACCAGCCTGGGCAACATAGTGAGACTCCATCTCTAAATACATATATATATCATATATACATATAATAAATATATATCATATATAATAAATATGTATTATATATTAAATTATATATAATATATATTTAAATATATATTATATATTAAATTATAATATAATATATATTTAAATATATATTATATATTAAATTATATATAATATATATTTAAATATATATTATATATTAAATTATATATAATATATATTTAAATATATATTATATATTAAATTATATATAATATATATTTTAAAATATATTATATATTAAATTATATATTATATATTTAAAATATATATTATATATTAAATTATATATAATATATATTTTAAATATATAAATATAAATATATAATATATAAATATATATTTATAATATAAGCTAAATACTCTGAGAAATCCTGCAACAATGAAAGCTGGTTAGTCTTGTTTAGTTCAGCATTTCTCAGACTTATTTGAACATTTTATCAGTCCATTTTCATACTGCTATGAAGAAATACCTGAGACTGGGTAACTTATAAAGAAAAAAGAGGTTTAATGGACTCAGTTCCACATGGCTGGGGAGGCCTTACAATCATGGTGGAAGGCAAAGGAAGGACAAAGGCACGTCTTACATGGCAGCAGGCAAGAGAGTGTGTGCAGGGGAACTGCCCTTTTTTAAGCCATCAGATCTCGTGAGACTTATTCACTATCAGGAGAACAGCATGGGAAAAACCCGCCCCCATGATTCAATTACCTCCCACCAGGTCCCTCCCATGACATGTGGGGATTATGGGAGCTACAATTCAAGATGAGATTTGGATGGGGACACAGCCAAACCATATCAAACATGAAATAACAAAAATAATATTTTAGAAACAGCATTTAACACCCTCTGGAATTAGTGTTTTACAGAAAATGCTTTGACAAATGCTTATCTAAAGTCACTTTTTAGGCTGGGTGCGGTGGCTCATACCTGTAATCCCAGCACTTTGGAGGCCGAGGGGGGTGGATCACCTGAGGTCAGGAGTTCAAGACCAGCCTGACCAACGTGGTGAAACCCCGTTGCTACTAAAAATACAAAAAATGAGCCAGGTGTGGTGGTGGGTGCCTGTAATCCCAGCTACTCGGGAGGCTGAGACAGACTTGAAACCAACTGGGTGGTGGAGGTTGCAGTGAGCAGAGATTGCGCCATTGCAATCCAGCCTGGGCAACGAGCGAAACTCCATCTCAAAAAATAAAATAAAATAGTCACTTTTTTTTACTCATTAAACTTTGTTTTAATGGGTCTCAAAATTCTGTGACAGATTTTTGGTCAAGTGTTTCCATTAAAAAGTACTAATTTTTAAAACTAATAATTTAAAACTGCCACACACACAAAAATAATACCAAAGTGGTCCACAAAACATTCTTCTTTCCTTCTGAAGATTTTACGATGCATTGTTATCATTAACCAGTCTTTTACTATTAAACTTAAATGGCCAGTCGAAACGAACAGTTCTGAGACTGTTCTTCCACCACTGATTAAGAAGACCAGGGAGGCAGGTATTACGGATAACATTCATTTAGCCTTCTGAGCTTTCTGGGCAGGCTTGGTGACCTTGCCAGCTTCTGCAGCCTTTTTGTCCACTGCTTTGATGACACCCACGACAACTGTCTGTCTCAGATCATGAACAGCAAAGCGACCCACAGGTGGATAGTCTGAGAAGCTCTCAACACACATGGGCTTGCCAGGAACTGTATCAACAATGGCAGCATCACCAGACTTCAAGAATTTAGGGCCATCTTCCAGTTTCTTACCAGAACAGCGATCAATTTTTTCCTTCTGCACAGGAAACTTGCATGCAATGTGAGCCATGTGGCAATTCAGTATAGGGGCATAGCCAGCGCTGATTTGGCCTGAATGGTTCCGGATAGTCACCTGAGCAGTCAAGCCAGCTGCTTCCATTGGTGGTTCATTTTTGCTGTCACCAGCAACATTGTCATGACGAACATCCTTGACAAACACATTCTTGACACTGAAGCCCACATTGTCCCCAGGAAGAGCTTCACTCAAAGCTTCATGGTGCGTTTTGACAGACTTTACTTCAGTTGTAACGTTGACTGGAGCAAAGGTGACCACCATACCAGGTTTGAGAATGCCAGTCTCCACTCAGCCAATAGGAACAGTACCAATACCACCAATTTTGTAGACATCCTGGAGGAGCAGGCACGAGGGCTTGTCAGTTGGACCAGTTGGTGGTAGGACGCAGTCCAGAGCCTCAAGCAGTGTGGTTCCACTGGCATTGCCATTGTTACCGGTGACTTTCCATCCCTTGAACCAAGGCGTGTTAGCACTTGGCTCCAGCATGTTGTCATCATTCCAACCAGAAATTGGCACAAATGCTACTGTGTCGGGGTTGTAGCCAATTTTCTTAATGTAGTGCTGACTTCCTTAACGATTTCCTTGTATCTCTTCTGGCTATAGGGTGGCTCAGTGTAACCATTTTGTTAACACCAACAATTAGTTGTTTCACACCCAGTGTGTAAGCCAGAAGGGCATGCTCTCGGGTCTGCCCATTCTTGGAGATACCAGCTTCAAATTCGCCAACACCAGCAGCAACAATCAGGACAGCACGGTCAGCCTGAGATGTCCCTGTAATCATGTTTTTGATGACGTCTCTGTGTCCTGGGGCATCAATGATAGTCACGTAGTACTTGCTAGTCTCAAATTTCCACAAAAGAGATACCAATGGTGATACCATGTTCATGCTCAGCTTTCAGTTTATCCAAGACCGAGGCATACTTGAAGGAGCCCTTTCCCATCTCAGCAGCCTCCTTCTTAAATTTTTCAATGGTTCTTTTGTCAATGACGCCGCATTTGTAGATCAGATGGCCAGTAGTGGTGGACTTGCCTGAATCTACATGTCCAGTGACAATAATGTTGATATGTGTCTTTTCCTTTCCCATTTGGCTTGGTAGTTTTCATGACACCTGTGTTCTAGCGGCAAACCTGTTGCGAAAAACAGTAATGTCACTTTTTAAAAAAAGAAAAAAAAAAACAACAAACTTTCCAAAGGGGCAGGGATTCTCCAGTGATAAAGAGTGATGCTGAGGACAGCAGAAGGGTGAATCCTATCAGTATCCAGCTGAGTGAGGCTAAGAGAAAAGGGCCTTATGCTTACAGGAACTGGGGTTGCTGCAGTCAACCCAGACATTTTAAGTTCAGAATATTCCATTTAGGCTGAAGCAACCTGGGCGATCTTAGGCTGGACAGGATAACCGTTACTGCCATTTTTACTGTTATTTCTGCTTCAATTTACTGCTATGAATTGCTTAAGATGGGCAAGGCACTATACATACATTATCTCAAACCACATAAGACTCCTGCAAGATAGATTTTACCCTCCCAATTTTAGAGATAAGGAAACTGAGGCTGAGAGGGTGACGTGATTCTCGTAGAAAGGATTTGGTCTTAGACATTTCTTACTGCATTGTGCTACCTCAATCTGTAAACCTTCATTGAGGCGACTGCTCTCTCTTTGCTCTGTAAGCCACTTATTACTTTCCCTAAAGCCTTCCCTGCCAGAAATAATTCTAGAATAAAACAGGTTAAACCACTGATGACCTTGGCCCAATTAATCTTATCATGTCTGGCTCCCATCATGAACCAATTAATTACATACATTAATCTGATAAGACCTGTGATTACCTACACATGGAATGGTATTTTGAAATTACTTCCCAAGGCTATTTAAGAATCACTATTATAAAGACACATGCACGCATGTGTTCACTGCAGCACTATTCACAACAGCAAAGACATGAAATTGACCTAAATGCCCATCAATGATAGACTGGATAAAGAAAATGTGGTACACACACACCATGGAATACTATGCAGCCATAAAAAGGAATGAGTTCATGTCCTTTGCAGGACCATGGATGGAGCTGGGGGCCATTATCCTTAGCAAACTAACACAGGAACAGAAAACCAAGTACTGCATGTTCTCACTTATAAGTACCAACTAAATGATGAGAACACATGGACACATAGAGGGGAACAACACACACTGAGGCCTATCAGAGGGTGGAGGGTGGGAGGAGGGAGAGGATCAGGAAAAATAACTAATGGGTACTAGGCTTAATACCTGGGTGATGAAATCATCTGTACAACAAACCCCCACGACACAAGTTTACCTATATAACAAATCTGCACATGTACCCCTGAACTTAAAAGTTAAAAAAAGAGGCTGGGCGCAGTGGCTCATGCCTGTAATCCCAGCACTTTGGGAGGCCAAGGCGGGTGGATCATGAGGTCAGGAGATCAAGACCATCCTGGCTAACATGGTGAAACCCCATCTCTACTAAAAATACTAAAAATTAGCCATGCGTGGTGGTGGGCGCCTGTAGTCCCAGCTACTTGGGAGGCTGAGGCAGGAGAATGGCGTGAACCCGGGAGGCGGAGCTTGCAGTGAGCAGAGATCTCGCCACTGCACTCCACCCTGGGCGACAGAGCAAGGCTCCATCTCAAAAAAAAAAAAAAAAGTTAAAAAAAGAATCACAAAAAAAATTCTTAACATTGAAAGCCAAAGTCAAACACCTACAGAGGCCAACCAGGTAACATAAATGAGGAGAGCTGCTCAGGAATAAGACAGGAGGGGTGATGGAGACTGTGGTGATCTAGAGTGAATATGAACCATCCAAAGGGTTTCACTACTTCTGAGCTTTGGCAGATTGTTGTCAAGCAGAAACATGAGCCTCGTGTTGCTAGATCTTATTTTTCAAATGAAGCCAGAAACAGTTTTTATGTGAAATCTCAATGTTTAAGTGTTACGCAACTAACTTTAAAAAAAGAAAGAAAAAAAAAACACTAGCAGGGCCAAAAATAACATAAACTTTCAGGCTAATAGCTCATGACCTTTTCTTTAAAATCATAAGTCAGCAGCTGGGCGCAGTGGCTCATGCATGTAATCCCAGCACTTTGGGAGGCCAAGGCAGGCAGATCACCTAAGTTTGGGAGTTTGAGACCAGCCTGACCAACATGGAGAAACCCCATCTCTACTAAAACAAAACACAAAAAATACAAAAAAATTAGCTGGGCGTCAGCCATCCCATTACTGGGTATATACCCAAAGGATTATAAATCATGCTGCTATAAAGACACATGCACATGTATGTTTATTGCAGCATTATTCACAATAGCAAAGACTTGGAACCAACCCAAATGTCCATCAATGATAGACTGGATTAAGAAAATGTGGCACATATACACCATGGAATACTATGCAGCCATAAAAAAGGATGAGTTCATGTCCTTTGTAGGGACATGGATGAAGCTGGAAACCATCATTCTGAGCAAACTAGCAAGGACAGAAAACCAAACACCGCATGTTCTCACTCATAGGTGGGAATTGAACAATGAGAACACTTGGACACAGGGTGGGAAACATTACACACTGGGGCCTGTCATGGGGTGGGGGGAGGGGGGAGGGATAGCAATAGGAGATATACCTAATGTAAATGACGAGTTAATGGGTGCAGCACACCAACATGGCACATGTATACATATGTAACAAACCTGCACGTTGTGCACATGTACCCTAGAACTTAAAGTATAATAAAAAAATGAAAAAAAAATTATCTGGGCGTTGTGGTGCATGCCTGTAATTCCAGCTACTCGGGAGGCTGAGGCAGGATAATCGCTTGAACCCAGGAGGCAGAGGTTGTGGTGGGCCAAGATCGCGCCATTGCACTCCAGCCTGGGCAACAAGAGAGAAACTCCGTTTAAAAAAAAAAAAATCATAAGTCAGCTTTTATTTTAAAAAAGTATTACCTCTGCCACCACCCCCTACTCCACTAATCACTCCCTTCATTGGGTAGACCTGGGTCCAGATTGCTTTTGAAACACTAAAAAGGCATAGCAAATCAGCTTTGAGAAGAGGAAGCAGAAATATGTCATCACTGGAGCAGTGCTAATGGCTTCCTCATACTTTAAAGTCTTAACTATACTGAAGTCATGTTTAAAACCTCAGTGTATGAAGTTGCTTATATTAATAGGGACCCCCCCCCAACAACACGCTTTCTTTTTTGAAAGACGGCAGTAGGGGGCCGGGCATGGTGGCTCACGCTTGTAATTCCAGCACTTTGGGAGCCAAGGTGGGCAGATCACCTGAGGTCAGGAGTTTGAGGCCAGCCAACCAACATGGTAAAACCTCGTCTCTACTAAAAATACAAAAACTTAGCCAGGCATGGTGGCAGGCGCCTGTAATCACAGCTACTTGGGAGGCTGAGGCAGGAGAATCGATTCAACCCGGGAGGCGGAGGTTGCAGTGAGCCAAGACCGCACCATTGCACTCCAGCCTGGGAGACAGAGGGAGACTCCGTCTCAAAAAAAAAAGGAAGGGAGGGAGGGAGGGAGGGAGAAAGAGAGAGAGAGGGAGGGAGAGAGAGAGAGAAGGAAAGAAAGAAAGAAAAAGAGAAAGAGAAAGAAAGAAAAAGAAAGAGAAAAGAAAGAAAGAAGAAAGGAAAAGAAAAGAAAGATGACAGCAGGGTTTAACAAGTTCACGTGCCACCTGGAGGCAGTGGTAGTCATCCGTGCCTTCTCGGTGAGGCACTGTACGCCAGAGTGACTTTAAAGTATGAGGAAGCCATTAGCATTGCTCCAGGGACCACATATTTTTGCTTCCTCTTCTCCAAACTGATTTGCCATATTACTTTTGGAGGCTAGATTCAGGCCCAGTTAAAGCACAGGGTGAGTTATTCCTCTGTGACATTCTTTTGTCACCAAGGGGTCTTGTTAGAGAGGCGGTTAATGCCAGCTGATATATGTATTATTCAAAGGTAGGGCTCAAGGTGTGATCTGAGGTTTTTTAAAGGTTAACATCATCATCAAGTACCCAGAGAAGTGCTAAAGAGAGGAAGATGGAAAGAGGCTGGTTCCATGGGAAAGGATTCCTCCTTGGCTTCATCCTCCACCTGCTGCTGCAAGTACCATAAGATAAGAGCAAGAGCTGAGCAGACATGTAACTCCTGGGAAGCAGAGAAAACAGGCTAATATTTTTTATTCCGAGATAGTCAATGATTGGATGTTCGTTATGGTAAAAATGATGCTCATGACACTGACGGCTTTGTACCTCTTCCTAGGATCCTAACATTTAGTTAACTCTTTTCTCTTCTTTTTTTTTCTTTTTGAGATGGAGTCTCGCTCTGTTACCCAGGCTAGAGTGCAGTGGCACTATCTCAGCCCATTGCAACCTCCACCTCCCAGGTTCAAACGATCTCGTGCCTCAGCCTCCCAAGTAGCTGAGATTACAGGCACCTGCCACCATGCCTGGCTAATTTTTGTATTTTTAGTAGAGATGGGGTTTCACCATGTTGGCCAGGCTGGTCTTGAATGCCTGTCCTCAGGTGATCCGCCCGCATGGGCCTCCCAAAGTGTTGGGATTACAGGCGTGAGCCCCTGAGCCCAGCCTGGGAACTCTCTAAGATAATCCTAGTGATGAAGACTACTAAATGTTAGAACAATCACAGCACATAGTAAAGACACAGTAAATACTCATCAAATTGAAAAACTGAAATTGATTTGTTTCCTTAAGATCCCATATATCTCACACTACCTATCTGATTACTCCCCTTATCATTAATTTATTAGCATCTATGCCATATTAATACAGCGAGGCGGAGAACTGTGAGTGCAAAATTTGTCACTGACATCACCCACATGGCTCCAGGTTGGAGGTAAGCAAGAGAAGGACACTGGCAGAAGGTGGAGAGTTTGCAGTGAGATTGTTAAGGACATGGCAGGACACTGTAAAGTGGCGGTCGGGGTTGAGTTTGCATACACATCTGGACAGGTTTTGCATGGGGACAAAACAACGGCACTGAGGATGGATCCTTGACTCAGCTCACCTCATCAGTTTCCACCATTTGCCTACCAGCTCAGCCCACCCTTCCTGGACCAGGAAGGAGGAGCTCACATGCTTCTCCCAGTGCCGCCTGTTTTCTCTCCGTGCAGAAACACTCTCCAGGCCCCCCAGCCCTGGCCCTCCTCTCTCAGTCTCTGCTCACTACAGGAAATGGCGACACTTTGATTATCAATTGCCCAGGCTTTGGCCAGCACAGGGTGGACCCTGCAGCCTTTCAAGCAGTGTTTGACAGAAAGGCTATTGGTCCAGTCACCAACTACAGTGTCGCCACTCATGTCAACATCTCCTTCACCTTGTCTGCCATCTGGAAGTTGTAAGTCCTCACCCAACATTGCAGTGGTCTAGTGGTGAGCAGTGGACCCTCTGACTGGATTTTTTTTTTTTTTTTTTGAGATGGAGTCTTGCTCTTGTCACCCAGGCTGTAGTGCAGTGGTGCAATCTCAGCTCACTGCAACCTCTGCCTCCCAGTTTCAAGCGATTCTCCTGCCTCAGCCTCCGGCACGTGCTGCCCCACCCAGCTAATTTTTGTATTTTTAGTAGAGACAGGGTTTCACCATGTTGGCCAGGCTGGTCTCAAATTCCTGACCTCAAGTGATCCACCTGCCTTGGTCTCCCAAAGTTCTGGGATTACAGGCATGAGCCACCGTGCCTGGCCCTTTGATTGGATTTTGTAAAATTAGTTACTCACAACAAAAAAATCAAACAACCCAATTCAAAAATGGGCAAAGGACTTGAATAGACATTTCTGCAAAGAAGAAATACAAACAGCCAATAAGCACAAGAAAAGATGTATGTTCAATGTTACTAATAGTTAAGAAAATGCAGATCAAAGCTACAGTAAGATATCTCACACCCACTAGGATGGCTAGTATTAAAAAACAAACAGAAGCTGGGCGAGGTGGCTCATGCCTGTAATCTCAGCACTTTGGGAGGCTGAGGCGGGTAGATCATGTGAGGTCAGGAGTTCAAGACCAGCCTGACCAACTTGGTGAAACCCCATCTCTACTAAAAATACAAAAATTAGCTGGGTGTGGTGGTGGGCACCTGTAATCCCAGCTAGTCGGGAGGAGGAGACAGGAGAATTGCTTGAACCCAGGAGGCAGAGGTTGCAGACAGCCAAGATTGTGCCACTGCACTCTAGCCTGGGTGACAGAGCAAGACTCTGTCTCAAAAAAACAAAACAAAACAAAACAAAAAAAAACAGAAAATAACAAGTGTTGGTGATAATGTGGAGAAATTGGAACCCTTGTGCACTACTTGTGAGGATGTAAAATTGTGTAGCCACTGTGGAAAACCAGTATGGCTGTTTCTCAAAATATTAAAAATAGAATTACCATACAACCAAATAATTATACTTCTGGATAAATACCTGAAAAAAGTGAAAACGGGGTATTTGTACACTTACGTTCATAGCAGAATTACTCACAATAGTTAAAACTCAGAAGCAGTCTAAGTGTCTATTGACAGATGAATGGACAGATTAAATGTGGTACGTACTTACAATGGAATATTATGCAGCCTTCAAATGGAACAAAATTCTAACACATGCCACGATGTGGATAAGCTGTGAGGCCATTATGCTAAGTGAAATAAGTCAGTCACAAAAAGACAAATAGTGTATTTGTCTAATTTTATAGAGACAGAAAGTAGAATAGCTGTTGCCAGGGGTTGGAGAGAGGGTGAAATAGGGAATTACTGTTTAACGGGTGTAGAGTTTCCATTTTGCAAGAAGAAAAGAGCTCTGGTGATGGAGGGTGGTGGCTGGACAACAGTGTGAATGTGTTTAATGCCACGGAACTGTACACTTAAAATGGTTAAGAGAGTACATTTTATGTTATATATTTTTATCACAATAAAATATTGAAAAAATTATTTTTAGCCTGGGCAACATGGCGAAACCCCATCTCTACCAAAAATACAAAAAGTTAGCTAGGCCCATCTCTACTAAAAATACAAAAAGTTAGCTGGGCGTGGTGGTGTGTGCCTCTAATCCCAGCTGCTCGGGAGGCTGAGGCAGGAGGCAGGAGAATCACCTGAACCTGGGAGGCAGATGTTGCAGTGAGCCGAAATGGCACCACTGCACTCCAGCCTGGGCGACAGAGCAAGATTCTGTCTCAAAAAAAAGAAAAAATGATTTTTAAAAGTGTTTAAAAAATTAGAGGTGCATTCGGCAGGGGTGAGGAGTAGAAAGGCATGATAAGAAATGCTGTAATGACATTACTGCAGGTAAAATCTGTTCTTTTTGGAATACTTGTCAAAATATATTCCCAATGGACCTTCATACTGTGTTTTTCATTTACGTTTTCCATGTACCTTGAATTGTTTTGATCTACATCATTTTTCAGTGGCTTAGATCAAAAATCATTATTGCCACATGGACCAGCCTTGGAAGTGAACAAAGAGAGGGTGGTGGCATGGGACCTGCCTTCCTGGAGTTAATCATCTAGATGAAAGCTGCTATTCCAGGATTCACACCTGCAACTAGTGACATCGTTCCTGTGGCTAAATATGGTATGACAGACTCAGTTTCCCCTTTCCTCTACTCTGGTGCCTCTCTTTTTTCCACTCCTAGGTCCAGCTTTGCAGATTATATTGGTTAAAGCTGAGAATATCCATAAATTAGACAAGTTCAAATAGACCAATAATGAAAATACAAAACTTTCTGATTATTCTGCTGGTTTAGGAGGGCAGAAAAGGGGCACAGGGAGAAGGTGGTATACACTAAGGCCATGGGAGGCAATACTTCTGTGGCTCCATCCCAGGGAATCCTGAGCCAAGCTCAAGCTCAAGCTCTGTCTTGAGAAAACTGAGGTAAGCAAGTGTTAGTGTGATGGCTGTCACCAGAGAGGTGGCGGGAGAGTGAAGAAATGGGCGAAAAAAGGAAAGGGAAGGTGCAGAAGACAGAGCAAAACTAAAACTAGTTCCCTCCCCCTGTTTCTCTCATGCCATGGTTTCCTACAGACCTAGCACAATCAATTCTTTTTTTTTTTTTTTTTTGAGAGAGAGAGTCTCACTCTGTCGCCCAGGCTCAAGGGCAGTGGTGCGATCTCAGCCCACTGCAACCTCCACCTCCTGGGTTCAAGCGATTTTCCTGCCTCCTGCCTCAGCCTCCTGAGTAGCTGGGATTACAAGGGCCCGCCACCATGCCCGGCTAATTTTTGTATTTTTAGTAGAGATGGGGTTTCACCACGTTCACCTGGCCGGTCTCAAAGTCCTGAACTCAGGTATCTGCCTGCCTCGGCCTCCCAAAGTGCTGGGATTACAGGTATGAGCCACTGTGCCCAGCCTTTTGTCACTTTTTTCACTGATAAACCTTCAGTACTAAAACAATACCTGGTACTCAGTAAATAGTTACTAAATAAAGCATCCCTTGAGGAAGAAACAAAGGCTCTATGCCAGTGATTCACAGTGAGGGTGAGCCCCGCCTTCCCCAATGGCTGTCAGAACTTTTTGGAAGGCAGGAATTTTTGTTTATTTTTAAAAAGATATGGTAGAAAGAGTTAGGAAACACTGCCTTAGGGATATGATGATTCCAAATCCTGATAACCCCAAAATATCTGATACTGTCTGCTTTCCCTCCCACTGGTCTCAAATGTTCCCCTGCAAAGTCACTAGAGATTAGAACTTGATGAGAAAAGCAATTAGAAATGAAAAGATAAAACACACGCGACACCTAAGTCGGTGGTTCCACAGTCTTGCTAAGAGCACGTCGGTAGGAATAAAAATTTAAGTGGAGAAAGTTGACACCTTGGGCCAAAAGGAAGGAGATACATTTCAGAGGTAAGCAGCATGGGAGACTCTAACCTTGTGAGACGCCTTTGGATGAAAAGACCGGATGCTGAAAGGGACGGGAGGTAATATTTCCTTACTAGACAGTTTGGCTTGGGACAAATCCCAGTTCTTTTTTTTTATTATTATTATACTTTAAGTTTTAGGGTACATGTGCACATTGTGCAGGTTAGTTACATATGTATACATGTGCCATGCTGGTGCGCTGCACCCACTAACTCGTCATCTAGCATTAGGTATATCTCCCAATGCTATCCCTCCCCCCTCCCCCCTCCCCACCACAGTCCCCAGAGTATGGTATTCCCCTTCCTAAATCCCAGTTCTTACTCTTACCTGTCTTGACAGCCTCCCAGCCTACTTCTCACTTGCCCCTCCCTCTCCTCCCCACCAGGTGGCCATCAGGCGCAGGTGCAGGCCCAGCCCCTACGTGGTAAACTTTCTGGTGCCCAGTGGCATTCTGGTTGCCATCGATGCCCTCAGTTTCTACCTGCCACTGGAAAGTGGGAATTGTGCCCCATTTGCCCTCAGTTTCTACCTGCCACTGGAAAGTGGGAATTGTGCCCCATTTGCCCTCAGTTTCTGCCTGCCACTGGAAAGTGGGAATTGTGCCCCATTCAAGATGACTGTTCTGCTGGGCTACAGCGTCTTCCTGCTCATGATGAATGACTTGCTCCCAGCCACTAGCACTTCACCACATGCTTCACTAGTATGTCCTCATCCATCAAGAGACCAAAAGCGAGGTGTGGGTTGGATGGGGAGAGGGACGGGCAGAACCAGGCGAAGTGAAAAGGGATCCTGGAAAAAGATCCTCTGGGAAAGAAACAAGAAATTCTAGGTGGCGCCTCTGGCCCTCATGCAGACCCCCTTGCCTGCAGGTGTCTACTTCGCCCTGTGCCTGTCCCTGATGGTGGGCAGCCTGCTGGAGACCATCTTCATCACCCACCTGCTGCACGTGGCCACCACCCAGCCCCTACCTCTGCCTCGGTGGCTCCACTCCCTGCTGCTGCACTGCACCGGCCAAGGGAGATGCTGTCCCACTGCGCCCCAGAAGGGAAATAAGGGCCCGGGTCTCACCCCCACCCACCTGCCCGGTGAGGGAAGTCACACTTCCTCTTCCCCCACCTCCACTTCTCTGCTCCTGCCTCCTTCCCTGTCTCCCTCCCTCCACAGGTGACATTTGCAGCCCATGGCTGAGTCTCTGTCTTTCTGTAGGTGTGAAGGAGCCAGAGGTATCAGCAGGGCAGATGCCAGGCCCTGGGGAGGCAGAGCTGACAGGGGGCTCAGAATGGACAAGGGCCCAGCGGGAACACGAGGCCCAGAAGCAGCACTCGGTGGAGCTGTGGGTGCAGTTCAGCCACGCGATGGACGCCCTGCTCTTCCGCCTCTACCTGCTCTTCATGGCCTCCTCCATCATCACCGTCATATGCCTCTGGAACACCTAGGCAGGTGCTCACCTGCAAACTTCAGTCTGGACTTCTTTTTGCCAAAGAACTCCAGAAACCAGTCAGGCTCTCATGTCTGTCCAAATTTCAGCCTTGTGGCCCTGTCAACCACCTCGTTTTTAACCCAGTCCTCTGTGTAGTTTCAGACCAGACCTGAATAGTCTCCTATGCCCTCCAAAAGTTGGGTCCTTGCTCCTGCATACCATCAGCCCCACTCAGCCCTCCCATACCTCCCTGGCTCCTCAGGATTCAGGTTCCTAGGGTACGTCCTTGATTAAATCACCCCAATATGCCCCTTTGCAGAAAGTATTGGCTTTTCCCTGAATTCTGTTATGGTAAAAAAAATCTTGGGATTGAGAGTCTTCTTGCAGAAACTTCTCAGCCAAAGTAAAAAGGATTTTCTCTTACGTGTGTGTTTTTTTAAGTCTATCAGACAACATGTGAAATGTGGGGGAAGAGAAAGAAGAGGCCAAAATCTATTAGAAGGAATTATAGTAAAACAGAGATTAACTTCCTAAATCCAGTTACTCTGGACTTAAGCTTCAGAAATTAATGTGCCAAAACTAGGCCTCTCCTGCTTAAAGAGCGCAGCCTTTTGTCACACCCTGACATATGACTCATTCATCATTAAGTACTTAGAGTGTTAACATATTCCTGCATTACCGTTAAAGTGTCTGTGTTGCAATTTGAGTTGATGTACCCTTAATCATGCTAAGAAAAGAACATAAGGCCAAGGGAAGCACATTTGAAAATGACATCTACTTTTACTTGAGAGGAACACAAATGCCCCCGTATGAACTGGAAAGTGCCTTTTCCTAACACTTGTCTTATTATTTCGAAGGTCTTTGCCTAGGGAGCACTAGCTGCCTTGCACAAGTTGAGGCTCTACTGTGCCCTTGGACATGAGAGCTAAGGCATTTGTTGGTTCAGAAAGCACCTATTTGAGAGCAACTTAACTACACTCAAACATCATATTTTCTTTTTCGCAACGATTTATTTCCATTTCTTTCATTTATTCTACTACTTTCTATCTGTAGCTCATATTTCCCAAATCATGACCATCTAGGAGTAAAAATAGACTCACAAAATGGTTCACTAAATAATATTTCTCTGGCTTCTCCTCTCCACTGCTCTTTCCCAAACTCCTTCGGCTCCCTCTGGTCACTGTAGATGCCCAAAGGGTGGCAAGGTTGCTAATGTCCACTAGAGGTAGTGCTAGTGCCTGCCAAAGGTTCTACCCCACATTAGCTGCAAGAGTATCTGCTCTCTCAGAGCCATAGCCATGGTCGGGACTGGATCCTGGAGCTACAGAGGCTCCCAGCTGGATGCTGCAACCCCAGGACCAGCTGTCACTCGCTTTTTTCTTTCAGTTCCACTGGGACTCCAGAGGGGCCCTTGGGCATCTGGGGTGTTAAATCAGAAATACCCTGCAATACTCTGAATCCCTCCTGTCACTCAGGCCCATGGTCTTCAAACCAAATTGTGTCCCTTCATTCTCTTTTTAGGATGCATTTTGTTTTTGTTTTTGTTTTTCCAAGAAGATCTTTTGCTCCTCAGTTACCAGAACGCTGCCAGCATTCTTTTCACCATTACCATCCTCCAGGCATGTCCACAACCTGGGGAATACAGCCCTCACATTCACCTAAGTAAATTGCTGTGTCTGTCATTATTTTGGCAGTTCCTCAACTCACAGATTTCTAAAAGGTGGGCCTTCAGGAAAGACACGGTAATAGTAATAATAACCGCCAGTTACTGAGTTATTAATACGCGGCAGGCACTCTAAGTGCGCCGTGTGAATGCTTATAGTAACGCTATGAAGTAGGAACCATAGATTCAAAAACCTTTGGAGCCAAATGTGTTTTGGAGTTCGGAATTTTTCAGATTTTAAAAAGGTCATAAGTGTGCATTTATTTACTATATGTTACTGACGCCCCAACTGGGGTATGGAGCAGCACCCTGTAACCAGCAGATTAATATTTCTGCAATGAAATCTATGAATATTCACATTCGGTGGAAAAAATAAAACTATGAATAGCTTTGCATCAATTCTGGTCTGTTTTGCCACCAAATATTTGGTGTATTTTTTTTTTTTTTTGAGACCGAGTTTCGCTCTTGTTTCCCAGGCTGGAGTGCAATGGCACAATCTCAGCACGATCGCCGCCTCCCGGGTTCAAGCGAGTCTCCTGCTTCAGCCTCCTGAGTAGCCGGGATTACAGGCACCCGCCACCATGCCCGGCTAAGTTTTTGTATTTTTAGTAGAGGCAGAGTTTCACTATGTTGGCCAGGCTGGTCGCGAACTCCCAACCTCAGGTGATCCACCCGCCTCGGCCTCTCAAAGTGCTGGGATTACAGGCATGAGGAACCACGCCCGGCCGCCACCAAATATTTGTAAAAAATCATTTAGTTTTCCAAGCTCTTTAGATTTTAGAACTGTGGTTTTGTATTATTGTCTCCATTTTTTACCTGTAGAACATGAAGACAGA
Organism: Pan troglodytes; assembly: GCF_028858775.2. Lineage (NCBI taxonomy): Eukaryota > Metazoa > Chordata > Mammalia > Primates > Hominidae > Pan > Pan troglodytes. The sequence continues at coordinate 187,222,011 of NC_086015.1, forward strand.
GAGGCCAGTTAGTGGCCTCACAAGGTTCCACAGCTAGTTAAGTGACAGAGCTGCAGTTTGACCCGAGGCTGGCTGACTCCTAGAGGCTGGACTCCTAACCTGTCTGCTACATTGCTTTCCAAATTGAGGAGGAAACCCAGAGAGGTGCTCAGAGTCCCATATGGAGACATCAGTATCACTTCAAGTCTCTATCAGCTGACACTTTAGGAGAATTAAAACAGCAAAAGCAAGGCCCTGATCAGGGTCCCAAAGACAAACTTTCTTTTACATTTCCTTTTACTCCCTCCCCCATTTTCCCGAGTCCCACCTCTATCCCTTACTCACTACCTCCTCACCCCGTCATAAGGCCCAGCACCTAAGTTCACTATTTGTAATTTCTCCATTCCTTTCTGGAAAGTGTATTTCCCAAATCGACTCTGACCAATTCATCTTTTCTCTGTGCTCCCTCTGGATTTAGTTTTTTGGCTGCTAATGTATGTTGTACTGCCAGACCCTTGCGGACCTTCCACTCCTATAACCCCATACTGAGATGGTCATTCTCACTTGAAAACTCACCCTCAACTTTTTCAGAGTAGCTTGTTTACCCAGCTTTTGAGGGGCTCTGAAATTATTTAAGATCAATTTGCATTATTTTGTCTTCCCCCCCATCTTCAGGTACATATTTCTTTCTTTTTCTTTCTCTTTCTTTTTTCTTTTCTTTTTCTTTTTCTTTTTTTTTTTTTTTGAGACAGAGTTTCACTCTGTCACGCAGGCTGGAGTACAGTGGTGCAATCTTGGCTCACTGCAACCTCTGCCTCCCAGGTTCAAGCAATTCTCCTGCCTCAGCCTCCTGAGCTGGGACTACAGGCATGCGCCACCATGCCTGGCTAATTTTCTTGTACTTTTAGTAGAGACGGGGTTTTACCATGTTGGCCAGGCTGGTCTCGAACACCTGACCTCAGGTGATCTGCCCAACTCGGCCTCCCAAAGTGCTGGGATTACAGGTGGGAGCCACCATGTCTGGCCAGGTACATATTTCTCTGCTTCGTTTCTTCACATTTTCCCCAAAATGTAGCTTTAAGTTTTATTTTAACAGAAGTGTGCAGTTTATCTTTTTTGACACATGGATTAATATTCTATATATCTCCTTTTAGTAAGAGAAGGCATGATATAATTACAGTGATTTTATTTTCTCCACAAGCAAAATCTGAACATGTGATCCTAACATCAATGGTAATCATACAGAACCTTTGAATCTGGAGCTCTCCCACAAAATTAACAGGTGTGCCTGCTGCTTTGCTGTTCCATCTATAATAGAATCATATGATAAGTACAGTTTGTGCTAATGACTTTCCTCTTGTTATCTGGCAAACCTCTGAAAGGCTTTGCAAGGTAATTTATGACCTCTTTAGAAACCTTGCTGACAGGCACTGGTCCCTCCTGTGCCACCTTGCATTTGACAGCCTGTTTCTGCCTGGCAGCTCCTCACTTTGTCCATTCATCTGCAGTGCTATCCTGTGGTTCTCACATGTTCACTTTCTCATTATCTAAACCATTATAAACAGTATTTCAGCCAGGTATGGTGGCTCATGCCTATAATCCCAGCACTTTGGGAGGCCAAGGCAGGCAGATCCTTTGAGCTCAGGAGTTCGAGACCAGCCTGGGCAACAGTCTAAACCTCATCTCTACAAAAACTACGAAAAATTAGTCATGGCATGGTGACATGCACCTGTGGTCCCAGCTACTTAGGAGGCCAAGGTGGGAGGATCTCTTGAGCCTGGCAGGTCAAGGCTGCAGTGAACCGAGATCACGCCACTGCTCTGAAGCCTGGGTGACAGAGTGAGACCCTGTCTCAAAAAAAAAAAAAGCATTTTTCCATGTTTAATCTACTGTCTTTTGGTTCCATATTAACTTCACACTAGAATATTTGTCTTGTTATCGTGTTTCAGGGCAGGACCTGAAGGACCTGAAGGAAGGCCCTGCCCCTTCCTTCAGGTCTACTCTACGATGTGAAGCCACAGGCATTGTTTCAAACCTGTCCTTTTTCTCCTCTTCTATTTCTGATTCTCCCTTTGATAACCTCTCTTATTTGACAGTTCATTGGCACTGGTTCTTTTATACAGCAGGAAAAAAACGAAGGTACAGTAGAGAGAAATCTGGCATCTGGCTGTCCTGGGTTTTTAGTCTGATGCCATTACTTGCTAGTTGGATCATATTGGCCAAGTGGCTTAACCTTATATATTAAAAATTTTTTTCATTTGTGAAGTAGAGCTAATAACACAGATTAAATTATGTTTCGAATATTGCTATTGACAATTATTAATAAGTTGATAGAAGCTGCAAAACTGAATGTGAAACACCAGAGAGCGTCCATTTTTCACACAGGCTGAAATCTGAAGTGCAAAACAGTCTTCTAGGTGGGAGGCAAGAGACATAAAGAATTACAGATTTCCAGCTCAACCCCCTCCTTTTTCAGATGGGAAAAATGAAGTGGAGAGAAGTGAAGTGACAAGTATGAAGTTATCATCATTCAACAGTGCCTGGGAAAAGAGCCTGGGCCTGTGAAAGTGGCAGCCACAGGTGAAGGCTTGTCCATCAGCCTTTTATCCCAGGTGCGGCTCAGGAGGCCCAGGACGCTCCCACTCTCCTGCTCCCAGGCACTACAGCAGCCTGACCTCAGCTGGTGACCCAGCTGGTGATTTGGGTGCTTTAGATACCTCCTGCTCTCCCAGCTCCCTAGCCCTGGCCAATGCCCTCTGCATGTGATTGCCATCTATCCGGGATGCAGAATGGCAGCCCTCACAGCCTCCTTCCACCATCGAATTCTGCCCTTGCCAGCTAACATCTATATTCCAAATCTGATCTCCCAGAGTCCCAGATGAACGGAACCACCAGGGGCCATGCAGTGTGATCCTCTTGGGATAAGCTGAGGAGCTAGATATTGGTACCTGTGATTTGCAAAACTATAGCTGCAGCCCCTGCTATTTACCTTGGGATCCAAGCACTGTTCAGGCCCAGGGATTTCACTGATGAAAACCTAGGAACATAATGAACCAGTCAACAAGATTCCCTAGCTGTGAAATAATGAAAAGAGCAAAGAAAGAGCAATAGAATCAGATTAATCTGGCTTTGAATCTGGATTCTACCAATTTCCACCTGAGTGGACACTGAGCAAGTTTTTTTTGTTGTTGTTTTTCTTGTTTGTTTTTTGTTTTGTTTTGTTTTGCTTTTAGATAGGGTCTCACTCTGTCGCCCAGGCTGGAGTGCAGTGGTGCGATTTCAGCTCACTGCAACCTCCACCTCCTGGGTTCAAGTGATTCTCCTGCCTCAGCCTCCCGAGTAGCTGGAATTACAGGCACCCACCACCATGCCTGGCTAATTTTTGTATTTTTAGTAGAGACGAGGTTTCACCATGTTGGCCAAGTTGGTCTCGAACTCCTGACCTCAGGTGATCCACCTGCCTCGGCCTCCCAAAGTGCAGGGATTACAGGCGTGAGCCACCATGCCCGGCCTGAGTAAGATTTTGGACCTCTCTGCCCCTCAGTTTCCTTTCCTTTCTTTCTTTATTTGCTTCCTTTCTTCTTTCCTTCCTTCTTTTTGTTTCTTTTTTGACAGGGTCTCACTCAATCAACCAGGCTGGAGGGCAGTGTGATCTCAGCTCACTGCAACCTCCACCTCAGCCTCCTAAGTAGTTGGGACTAAAGGCATGCGCCACCACACCTGGCTAATTTTTGTATTCTTTGTAGAGATGGAGTTTCACCATGTCACCCAGGCTAGCCTCAAACCTCTGAGCTCAAGCAATCTGCCTGCCTCAACCTCTCAAAGTGCTGAGATTACAGGTGTGAGGCACCCCACCCAGCCTCTTTCTTTTGTAAGACAGGGTCTTGCTGGAGTGCAGTGGTGCCATCATGGCTCACTGCAGCCTTGAACTCCTAGGCTCAAGCGATCCTCCTGCCTCGGCCTCCCAAGTAACTGGGACTACAGGCATATGTAGAAATGGGGTCTCACTATATTGCCCAGGTTGGTGTCAAACTCCTGGCCTTAAGCGATCTTCCCACTTTGGCCTCCCAAAGTGCTGGATTACAGGTGTGAATCACTACACCCCAGCCTCAGTTTCCCAATCTGTAAAATGAGAATTCTGTCTAAAAGCAGTCATGAGGATAAGAATGCTGTAAGTAAAGTGCTTAGCACAGTATAGGGCACATGGCACAAACTCAGTTGGTGGTGGCTCTGGTAGACTATTCTGAGCCTGGCATTTTCTGGAAAGTTAGAGAAGCATTCAGAAATAAAAGGCTGGGGCTGAGCGTGGTGGCTCATGCCTGTAATCCCAGAACTTTGGGAGGCCGAGGCAGGTGGATCACTTGAGATCAGGAGTTCAAGACCATCCTGGCCAACATGGCAAAACCCCATCTCTACTAAAAAAAATACAAAAATTAGCTGGGTGTGGTGGTGCGCACCTGTATTCTCAGCTACCTGGGAGGCTGAGGCAGGAGAATCACTTGAACCTAGGAGGCGGAGGTTGCAGTGAGCCGAGACCATGCCACTGCACTCCAGCCTGGGTGACAGAGTGAGACTCTGTCTCAAAAAAATAATAAAATTAAAAGAAAGAAAGAAAGAAAAGGCTAGGCCCTGGCTTCAGCCCTCCGGATCCCACCTGCTGCAGACCGCAGTGCTTCTACCTACCCCTATCTCTACCAGACCGCACCCAAGACAAAGGCCCACACCCCAGCCACACCACAGAAACAGCAGCTAACTTCTCTGATATGGCCTCAGGACTCCCGTGCAGCTCCCAACCACCTCTTACATCCTCCCAGGGTGCCTGTGTCCCCTCCGCTCATGCATAGTGAACTGGCAGTCCAGGCATTTAACAAACATTTATTGACTGCCTACTATTACATGCCATATACTGGGGGTACAAAAAAGAAGAAGATGTGATTCCTGCTCTCCAAGATGTTACAGAGCAGTAGGGGAGATGTACATGCAAAAAGATGCTTCCAATGTAGGGGTCATGATAGAGTTCAGGTGTGTGCAGGCATGCATGTGCATGCAACAGGAAGGCTTCACAGAAGACCAGACACTTGAGCTGAGCTGAATCTTTAAGAATTGATTGGCTGGGTGCAGTGGCTCATGCCTGTATTCCCAGCACTTTGGGAGGCAGAGGCAGGCGGATCACCTGAAGTCAGGATTCAAGCCCAGCCTGGCCAACATGGTGAAACCCCATCTCTACTAAAATACAAAAAAATTAGCCAGGTATGGTGGCCCACGCTTGTAGTCCCAGCTACTCAGGAGGCTGAGGCAGGAGAATTGCTTGAACGCAGAGGCAGAGATTGTGCCACTGCCCTACAGCCTGGGTGACAGAGTGAGACTCCGTCTCAAAAGAAAAAAAAAGGAACAGATTAGGCCAGGCATGGTGGCTCACGCCTGTAATCCCTGCACTTTGGGAGGCCGAGGCGGGTGGATCACGAGGTCAAGAGATTGAGACCATCCTGGCCAACACAGTGAAACCCTGTCTCTACTAAAAATACAAAAAAATTAGCTGGGCGTGGTGGCACGCACCTGTAGTCCCAGCTACTCAGGAGGCTGAGGCAGGAGAATTGCTTGAACCTGGGAGGCAGAGGCTGCAGTGAGCTGATATCGCGCCACTGCACTCCAGCCTGGGTGACAGAGCGAGACTCTGTCTCAAAAAAAAAAAAAAAGAATTGATTAATAGCACAGGAAAACAATGGTAGAAGGTGTATTTTAGATTGAGAAAAATATAGAGGTGTAAAATCACGTATTGTGTGGCGGGGGGTGCTGTTTAGTAGTATGTTTCTCCATGTGTGGTCCATGGCCCACCCATATTAGAATCACCCACGAATGAAATGGAAATTCCTGAGCACAACTGCCTGCACTTCTGATTTGGGGCCAAGACTGTGATTTAGGGACAGAAGGGTGAGGGTAGAGCACATGAGGTAATTCTGATACACGTTAAAGATAAGAATAACTCTTTTAGAACATAAAATTCCGGGCAAAAATGATGGGGAGCTAGGTGAGAGTTAAGTCGGGGAGTGTATTTTACATCATGCTCAGGAGCATTTCATTGTGTAGGCCTATGGTTCTCCAAGTAGGGTCCCAAGACCAGCTGGCTGCAGCAGCAGCAACACCTGGAAGTTCACTGGAAATGCAGATTCTCAGGCCCAACAATTTTAACTGCTATCAACAATGGGAGCCATTGCAAGATTTCAAGTATAAGAAAGACACGGTCAGCCAGGTGCGGTGGCTCACGCCTGTAATCCTAGCACTTTGGGAGGCTGAGGCGGGTGGATTGCCTGAGCTCAGGAGTTCAAGACCAGCCTGGGCAACACAGTGAAACCCCATCTCTACTAAAATACAAAAAATTAGCCAGGCATGGTGGGGTGAGCCTGTAGTCTCAGCCACTTGGGAGGCTGAGTCAGGAGAATTGTTTGAACCCGGGAGGCGGAGGTTGCAGTGAGCCGAGATCACACCACTGCACTCCAGCCTGGGCGACAGAGCAAGACTCTGTCTCCAAAACAAAGAAAAAAAAAAAAAAGAAAGACATGGTCAGATCTGCATTTCAAACAAATGAACTCAGAATAATCTAGAAGGATAGATAATGTATAAAATACCAAACTAGGAGTGAGACCACTAAGGAGGTGACCAGGTGTGAAGCTGGAGGGTTTTGATGGTAACGCACGTTTGCCAGAGAGATTCTTCGCCTTAACTTTCTACCCTCCTGGGAAGGCTGGCTATGCTGCACAAGGCCATTCTCCAACAAGGGGCACCTAAAGGATGGGCAGCTCTAGGCTGAAGGAAATGCTTTTCCAGTCAACTCAGGCATAGCTATTGCAGACCTGCAACCAAGTTTTAGGGAATCCCAAGGAAACACAAAGTTTTCTGGAAACACCCACACCTGATTTGATGGTATTCGCCAACAGATCTAGGGCTGCACCCCCAAACATGAAGGCCTTGGAAACCCAGCCCAGCAGTGTCCTTAGCACTGACTCAAACCACCTCTGGCTCTCCTGAGCCTCTGAAGGCCCACGTGCTCCTGTGTCCAGCCTCTAGCCTTTCTGCAATGTCTGATTCTGACTATTCAGCCACCCTGGGTACCCTCAGCCAGAGCAAGCTATGCATCCCAGGCCAGGACAATACTCACACGGTGCCTCCACAGGGCTTATGAAACTGATGAAAGGTGACACTTGCCCTCATTTCAGAGTAGAACAAGCTCTCGTGCCTACTCACGCAGGCCTTACTGGCTGGCCTGGCGCCGGAGCCCAGCACTGTGCCCTAAATCCAGTGTCTGTGTTCCAGCCCTTCTGAAGAAGTTCCACCTTGATGTCCTAAAGTCTTAGGGAATCTATTGCCCAACCTCCCTATTTCCGATCCCCAGAGTATGGCCCAGCAGACACCCGGTACCAATACTAAAGTGCCTGGACAGGAGTCTCAAGTGTCTGCTGCCAGTCCATACTGGGAGTTTCATGAGAGAGGCCAGAAATTGTCTTGTCAGTCAGAACAGGGGGTGGGAGGAGAGGAGAGGACATGATGACCACCCTATTGTCGTTTGGGATTTTAAAAAGCATTAAATTTCTAGAATCCCAACTTGCCAAGTGTTCTCAAGTGCAGGCAATTTTACCCCTAAGAAGAGCTTTGGCAATCTCTAGAGACATTATTAATGGTTGCAGCTAGGGCGGGGGGATGCTACTGGCACCTGATGGGCCAGAGTTGCTGCTAAACATCCTACAATGCATAGGACAACTCTGCAAAGAATTACCCGGCCCCAAATGCCAACAGTGCTAAGGTTAAGAAACCCTGCTCTAGGTAACCCCAGGCTCATAAGAATCCCAACTGGACCCAGAATTACCCAAGGAGCCAGTTAAAGCCTAAATTCAGAGGCTGTATTTCTAGATGTTTTCCTGGCCGAGTGCCCAAGAATTCTAGAGATATGTAAACCCAAGACATAAGCTCCAAAGATGCGCAGAGAAAGAAGACAGTGTGGAGGAAGTCCCTGACCCTTCCGCAGTGACCTCTGAGTCAGAGAAGAGCTTCTGAGCCACCATGAAAGCCCATAGCTTGGCTTAGGAAGGACATGTGCTGGGAATTAAAATGGGAGCCCTAAAGACTGCCCAGGATATTCCAGAGAATGTAGGAATGTAGGGAACAGGTAATCCTGATGGCCTTAGAAAAATGATATCCGGGCCAGGCATGGAGGCTCATGCCTATAATCCCAACACTTTGGGAGGCCGAGGCAGGCGGATCACCTGAGGTCTGGAGTTCAAGACCAGCCTGGCCAACATGGTGAAACCCCGTCTCTACTAAAAATACAAAAATTAGCCGGGCGTGGTGGCACGCACCTGTAATCCCAGCTTATTGGAAGGCTGAGGCAGGAGAATCTCTTGAACCCTGGAGGCAGAGGTTGCAGTGAGCCGAGATCACGCCATTGTACTCCAGTCTGGGTGACAAGAGCAAAACTCCATCTCAAAAAAAAAAAAAAAAAAGATATCTCAGCTACTGAAGCTCTGTCTAAATATGGCTGACCTCCCCTTTCTGAGAGCCCACTGGAGAAGGGACAGAGGAGGCAGGCACTCCCAGGAGACACTCTCCAAGTCACATGGTGACATTGTACTTTGGTCCTAAATGGCATGATGGGTCAAATCTAAAGGATAGATTTCACGCTCAATTTCTACCAGCTTGTTCAGTCATCCTCAGCCCCAACCTCCCTCCTTTTAAGCTGAGAATCACCCTGATTATAGCCCATTTTTTTCCAGGGCACCTATCCCCCAGATTGACGCCTTGTATAGTCCAAAACCAAGGGTCCTAGGATCTCATTTGCTGCTCTCTCTTCTTCCATCCACTTCCAGGGCCATTCACACACCTGGCTTTCCAGATCTGTCCCAGATCGCACCTGTGTTTGACTTGCTTTAAAGGTACATTATGTATAGAACCACCTGGCTTCCTGGCTTGGAAAGGCATCTGTAGCCTGGCCAGTTGCCCCAGCCCTCATGACAACAACTTCCTCCTTGTGTCAGCCAGTACCTTATGTTGCAGATGCTAACATGTCTTCCAGCTGAACCCTTTCAAGCCATGAAGGAGAGCTCTAAACCATGAGCTGGTTTCCTTCCTTCTTTCCTTTCTTTCTCCTTCCTTCCTTCCTGCCTTCCTTCTCTCTCTCTCTCTCACTCCTTCCTTCCTTCCTACCTGCCTTTTTTTTGAGACGGAGTCACGCTCTGTCACCCAGGCTCAAGTGCAGTGGCGTGATCTCGGCTCACTGCAACCTTCACCTCCCGGGTTCAAGTCATTCTCCTGCATCAGCCTCCTGAGTAGCTCGTGTCTTTCTCCCTCCCTTCCTTCTCTTTCTCTTTCTCTTTCTTTCTTTCTCTTTCCTTCCTTCTCTTTCTCTTTCTCTTTCTTTCTTTCCCTTTCTCCCTTCCCTTCCCTTCCCTTCCCTTCCCTTCTCGTTCTTACAGGGTCTTGCTCTGTTGCTCAGGCTGGAGCATAGTGGCACCATTATGGCTCACTGCAGCCTTCACTTCCTGGGCTGAAGCAATTCTCTCACCTCAGCCTCCCAAGTAGTGAGAACTATAAGCACATGTCACCACACCTGGCTCCTTTTAAAAATTACTTTTTGGCCGGGTGCGGTGACTCAGACCTGTAATCCCAGTAATTTGGGAGGCTGAGGCGGGTGGATCACGACATCAAGAGCTCAAGACCATCCTGGCCAACATGGTGAAACCCCATCTCTACTAAATATACAAAAATCAGCTGGGCGTGGTAGCGCATGCCTGTAGTCCCAGCTACTTGGGAGGCTGAAGCAGAGAATTGCTTAAACCCAGGAGGCAGAGGTTGCAGTGAGCCGAGATTGCGCCACTGCACTCCAGCCTGGGTGACAGAGTAAGACTCTGTCTCAAAAAAAAAAAAAATTACCTTTTGTAGAGATGGGGTCTCACTATGTTGCCTAGGCTGGTCTCAAACTCCTGGGCTCAAGCGGTCTTCCTCGGCCTCCCAAAATGTTGGGATTACAGGCATGAGCCACCGTGCCTGGGCTGGAGCAGGTTTTCTAACAATTCCTCTGTTCCCTTCTCTTCCTCCCTTTCTCGCTCCTTCCACTCCAGTACTTCTAGCCACCTTTCTGCTTCTCTTTCTCCCCTCTTGATTCTTTCTTTCCCTTCAACCTCTGGCTCAAGTTGGCCAAGTTTCCAAGTCAGGGAAGAAATTACTTGCAGAGGTGGTAGGTCTGAAGGACTGCAGCTACCGCAAACCTCAAATGGAATCCACTGCAGCCCTCTCCTGTGCCTTCCTACTTTGGGCCTCTAAGTCATTCCTGCATTTCTCAGCACTTTCTACTTAGGGCTGTCATGATCACTGATTCTGAACAAAGTTTCTTTTGTATTCTACATCTGGCCCTTCACCCTTTCTGCAAGGAAAAACTGTCCAAGTCTTTCTGGAAATGCAGCTAAGATACTTGAAATAAAAATGCTCCAATTCATTCATTTGAGCCAATTTTTTTTAATAGGAATGTGGTGACATAAGACATAATATTAACACATGCCAATGATATTGATGTTAGCTGAGATTACTAGTTTACAATAACGCTATATATTAACACTATTGACAGCACAAAGTGTTACTATCTTAATTTTATGAGTTCTATTATCATGTAATCAATGCATAGCCTAAAAATTATATGGAGAACATTGGTTTGGAGAGAATAAATCAGAAAGGCAGAGACGCTGTAAAGAGGAAATCTAGTTAGGGGCTACTGGAAAAGTATAGACACTAGATGATGAAGGTATGAACCAAGCTTTATAATTTGGCATTTGGAATAATTCCAATGTCAACAAAAGCTGTAAGATACTTTGGTAAGGGGGCCGGGCGCGGTGGCTGGCTCACGCCTGTAATCCCAGCATTTTGGGAGGCTGAGGTGGGTGGATCACGAGGTCAGGAGATCGAAACCATCCTGGCTATCACAGTGAAACCCCGTCTCTACTAAAAATACAAAAAATTAGGCGGGTGTGGTGGCACACACCTGTAGTCCCAGCTACTCAGGAGGCTGAGGCAGGCAGGAGAATCGCTTGAACCAGGCAGGTGGAGGTTGCAGTGAGCCAAGATCGTGCCACTGCGCTCCAGCCTGGGTGACAGAGAGAGACTCTGTCTCAAAAAAAAAAAAAAAGATACTTTGGTATTCATAACCAAATCACTAAGTATTGCACCCGGTCTTGGTGCACACAGATTCCCTGGTCTTGGAAGCACACAATCCTAATTTCCCCAGCCTACATTCTCTCATTAAGGCACGTTATTTTGTTTTGGATCTCAGCACACAGCTGCCAAATAGAATGCTTTTCCCCTAGTGTCCGCCCAATTTCCTGCCTGCCTGGAGCCTGGAAGGTGCATCTGGGCAGAGCCAATGCAGGACACTTGGCTGGGACCTCTCTGGTCACAGGCTGTCACAGGGAGTGGTCACTTGCCATGAGTAGTATTCAAAACCAGCAACCAGGGTGTGGTCTGAGCTCCTTTAAGCTCCAGGGTTTGGGAGCTCCTGGTGAATCCCCAGAGAAGAGTCCAGAAAGAAGAATGGAAGGAGGGTGGCCTGCAAGGCAGAGTGCCCTCCTCTGCCTCACTGTCAGTCTTCTGCTTCAAGGTAAGATGGGACGAGAACAGGGAAGACCAGAGTGTGGTTCCGAGGGACACCTGGACTCACCTCTAGCACTTGGAGGGCATTCAGAATTAACGTGTTAAATATTTCTTCCATAATGTCTGTGTCCTGATTTCCTTTTGGTGACAGATAGAAAGACAGTTCACTGATGAGTGCACACAGACTTTCTCTGTTCCTGCCTGCACAGGGATCTATCAAACTGTCTCATTTCACCACTTCTCCAATTCCACCTTTTCACTGACTTGTGATGCTCCACTACCACACCCTTCGTCCCCCTCTCCTTGTCTCTGTTTCTCCTGATATGATATCTATGAGAAGAGTAGCCACTGATTTTAAACATGCCCTGAGGGAGGGGACAATCTGAGGTGGAAATGAGCAGATATTTTGCTTCCATGAGGTAATATTTGTTCCCAATCTGGACACATACCTTAAATATTATGGAAAGAGATGGTGATAGAGAGAAGGAGGCAGAGAAAAGGACCATATAATGATGGCGATGCGGCAAAGATGGCACTCAGGTACTACCCAGATGACTCCCTGGCCATGGCCGAGAGACAATATCTGCACCGGCCTCACTTTGTGGTTTTGTTGTTGTTGTTGTTTGTTTTTTGACATGAAGTCTCGCTTTGTCGCCCAGGCTGGAGTGCAGTGGCATGATCTTGGCTCACTGCAACCTCCGCCTCTCGGGTTGAGCGATTCTCCTGCCTCAGCTTCCTGAGTAGTTGGGATTACAGGCGAGCGCCACTATGCCCAGCTAATTTTTGTATTTTTAGTAGAGATGGGGTTTCACCATGTCGGCCAGGATGGTCTCGATCTCTCGACCTTGTGATCCGCCCACCTCGGCCTCCCAAAGTGCTGGGATTACAGGCGTGAGTCACCACGCCCGGCACACCGGCCTCACTTTGTGACTGAACAAATGCTGTATGCTCAGTGATGTCGCCTCATGATCCCGATGCTAGAAATAACCCATGAGACAACTGAGGTCACTAAATCTGAGAAGAGCAAAATAAATGCGTAGCACCAAGGTAAGCACCTAGTCAGATACCTACCGTGTTTCTCATACCTACCTGGTGAGCGCAGTTGTGTAAAACGTCTCTTATCCTCTTGATAAATCAGTTCTTGCCTTCAGTAGACTTAAGATCCTAAGAGTTAGAGAGAGAAATACATTAGCATCGATTTTTAGGTGACTTGGACCACAAGTTTTGGGCAGTTCTACTGCTAGATGAGCCAAGAGTCTTGTGATGGGTACATTAAAGGACTCCTGGAAGTAGCTGCCATTGCACTTAGGCCAAGTTTTCATACAGATTTGGGCAAACTTTGCATGAGGATGAAGCAATGGGAATGAGAATAGAGCCCTGACCTCAGCTCACCGCATCCACTTCCACCATTTGCCTACCAGCCCAGCCCATCCTCCCCAACCATGGCCTTGGGGAGTCTTGGCATGGGAAGGAGGGGCTCACCTGCTCCTCTCAGTACGTCCCCTATTTTATCTCTCTGCAGAGAGACTCCAGCCCTGGAAATAGAGTCCCTCTCTCACGGAGTCTCTGCTCTCTATAGGAAGAGGCGACGCTTTTACCATCAATTGCTCAGGCTTTGACCAGCATGGGGTTGACCCTGCTGTCTTCCAAGCAGTGTTTGACAGAAAGGCCTTCCGTCCATTCACCAACTACAGCATCCCTACCCGTGTCAACATCTCCTTCACCCTGTCTGCCATCCTGGGAGTGGTGAGACTTAGTCCCTGCATCTTTTCCATGGCTTCTAATAAGGAACGAGGACCCTCTGCCCTGTCAACCCAACATGGCCCTGGCCCCGTGGTGAACAATAGGCACCCTGGATGGATTTAACGCAAGTTAGATGGTTTTCCTATGCAATGGAGAGGCACGAAGAAGAATACTGCAGTGATATTTTTTCAGGAAGCCATTTGTCTTTGAATCCTGTCGTTTCTAGAATGCTCTAGAAAAAAGTAGTCTGTATATTAATTAAAATCAGAATTGCCCATAGACACAGGGGAAACGAGTGAGGAAAAGACAATTCAGCATCTACAACAATGCCTGGCCCAATAAACTAGTAAATATTGGTGGGAATATGAGGTGGGCATTGGCCAAACCTTTTAACACTAATAATCCTGAGTGGAAATTTCCTTGTCAGGATGCACAGCTCCAGCTGCTGACATCATTCCTGTGGATGGATTTGGTAAGGCAGATTCAACTATCTCTCCCCACTTCATTTATAATTTTAAGCCTGAGGAGTTAGAAGTGACTTAAAGGGGCCAGAAGCAGTGGCTCACGCCTGTAATCCCAGCACTTTGGGAGGCCAAGGCAGGTGGATCACCTGAGGTCAGGAGTTTGAGACCAGCCTGGCCAACATGGTGAAACCCCATCTCTAATAAAAATACAAAAATTAGCTGGGCATGGTGGCAGGTGCCTGTAATCCCAGCTATTCGGGAGGCTGAGGCAGGAAAATTGCTTGAACCGGGGAGGCAGAGGTTGCAGAGAGCCAAGATTGCGCCACTGCACCCCATCCTAGATGACAAGAACGAAACTCCATCACACACACACACACAGAAAAAGTGACTTAAAAGTTTTCTAGTTCAAACCTCTACCCAAAGTATAACTTTTTCTGGGATCTGGGACAAAATAACTCCATGTAGAACTGGACTCACCATGGGGACCCAAACCTCCCTGGGAATCTTAGGAAGGTTGAAATAGCAACTCAAAAAAAAAAAAAAAAAAAAAAAAAAGGCCAAGTGCAGGCCAATATATTGGTGTGGTCCTAACTCCAAGTGGTTTTAGGCCATATTTAATATCTGCCTGCCAAAAGGCTCTCAAGGGGTACTTTTCTGGTGACACCTTGCTAAATCAAGAATGGGGGGATAGGCTGTGGTTATTAGGGTCACAAATGGGAGTGGGAGGATCAAGGTTTAAAGAAGAATGGAAAGGGTGGGAGAGGCCGACAGGACAAGCTCACCGTCACTCACCTCTGTCCCTCACTGCCCTGATGCAGGTATGGGACAATCCTTTCATTAATTGGAACCCAAAAGAGTGTGTTGGCATCAATAAACTCACGGTATTAGCTGAAAACCTGTGGCTCCCAGACATCTTCATCATGGAATCGTGCGTATGCAGGCTGGGGAAGCCAGTGTGAAACCTCATCTGCCGAGAACAGCTTAGGGTCAGCACAGGGCATGGGGCCACCAAAAGATTCAGACAGGCACACAGTCTCAACGAACTGACTTCCACAAATCACTACGAGTAGAAGAGGCGAGAGAGTGACATTAAAGAAAGAGCCCAGGGCCAGGCGCGGTGGCTCACGCCTGTAATCCCAGCACTTTGGGAGGCCGAGGCAGGTGGATCACCTGAGGTCAGAAGTTCGAGACCAGCCTGGCCAACATGGTGAAACCCCATCTCTACTAAAAATACAAAATTAGCCAGGCGTGGTGGCACATCCCTGTAAATCCCAGCTACTTGGGAGGCTGAGGCAGGAGAATTGCTTGAACCTGGGAGGTGGAGGTTGCAGTGAGCTGAGATTGCGCCACTGAACTCCAGCCTGGGCTACAAGAGTGAAACTGTCTCAAAAACAAAAATAAAAATAAAAATAGAAAGAGAAAGAGCCCAGAAGGAGAGCACAGCAGGGGAGACCCCAGAAGGAAGGGAGACAAGAGCTGATTAAGCCTCCATCTCTTCCCTCCCTTCCCCAAACAGCATGGATGTGGATCAGACGCCTTCCGGTCTCACTGCCTATATCAGCAGTGAAGGTCGAATAAAGTATGATAAGCCAATGAGGGTGACCAGCATCTGTAATCTGGACATCTTCTACTTCCCTTTTGACCAACAGAACTGTACCTTCACCTTCAGTTCTTTCCTCTACACAGGTAAGTGTGACACATTTTGGTAGCTGTTTAAGATTCAGGGAAAGACATTTGAGTGGTGTAGGTATCATTAGAAAAGGTTTTGGATCAGTGTTGCTCCACTCCGGTGGCCTAACAAAGCTTTTTGAAAATACCAATAACTGGCCAGGCACAGTGGCTCACACTGTAATCTCAGCACTTTGGGAGGCAAAGGTGGGACAAACGCTTGTGCCCAGGAGTTGAGACCAGCTTGGGCAACATAGTGAGACCCCCATCTCCACAAAATATAAAAAGAATTAGCCCCAGCTACTTGGGAGGCTGAGGCAGGAGGATTGTTTGAGCCAGAGAGGCTGAGGCTGCAGTGAGCTGTGATTGCACACTGCATTCCAGCCTGGGTGACACAGTGAGACCCTGTTTTTAAAACAAAAAACAGGCAGGGCGCAGTGGCTCACGCCTGTAATCCCAGCACTTCGGGAGGCCGAGGTGGGCAGATCACGAGGTCAGGAGATCGAGACCATCCTGGCTAACACAGTGAAACCTCATATCTACTAAATATACAAAAAATTAGCCTGGCCTGGTGGTGGGCGCCCATAGTCCCAGCTACTTGGGAAGCTGAGGCAGGAGAATGGCGTGAAACTCAGGAGGTGGAGGTTGCAGTGAGCCGAGACTGCACCACTGCACTCCAGCCTGGGCGACAGAGCGAGACTCCGTCTCAAAACAAAACAAAACAAAACAAAAAACAAAAACAAAAGCCTAATAACCGCACATCACCCCAGATGCCGATTAAATTGTTCCAGGTGGGGCCCAGGTGATGCTAACGTGCAGACGGGGTTACGACCTGCTGCTTTACAAGCTGAGTGGCCCTTGTGCCAAATGAGGCCCAGCTGACTCTGAGCTGCTGCACACCTATAATTTTTAGCTCAAATCTTTTAACTCTAATAGCTAACACACTTAAAAACCGGTAAATTAATATAACCGAATGCCACCAGGTGTCATGTGGCAGATTTGGATAAACTAAAACCATCAAAATGGGCATGCCTATAATTATTAAAATATTGAGCTATTCAAGCTTGATTCCACTAAAACACCAGCATACGACTGGGGGACTGAGAAGGAAAATAGGAATGACTCCAAAAGTTCTTGACTCACGTTTCAGTCATATCCAATATTCCCATAACGAACTTGACTCACTCTGTTTTCAACAACAAAAGAAATTAATGCCGCTGCCCACACACATATGAATTGCTAGTCGGGTAACCCACTTCTGAGAAAACCAGGATACCCTGCTTTAAAAGGATAGAGGAAAATTTGGTTTAGAAGCTCAGTGGGGGAGGACTCCAATTTCATGGGCGGGAGGCTTGGGAAAACGTCTGCAATGAACTGACCGGCCTCCCTTCCAGTGGACAGCATGCTGCTGGGCATGGACAAGGAGGTGTGGGAGATCACAGACACGTCTCGCAAAGTCATCCAAACCCAGGGGGAGTGGGAGCTCTTGGGCATCAACAAGGCCACCCCAAAGATGTCCGTGGGCAACAACCTATATGACCAGATCATGTTTTATGTGAGTCCAGGGGCCCCTGTTTGACTTCTGATCCCAGCAGCTCTTTGATTGTCCTCTTGACCTATGGCTCTTTGGGAAGTAAAAAAGAAGCTCCAGGCCGGGTGCAGTGGCTCACACCTGTAATCCCAGCACTTTGGGAGGCCGAGGGAGGCGGATCATGAGGTCAGGAGTTCAGGACCAGCCTGGCCAACATGGTGAAACCCCGTCTCTACTTAAAAAAACACAAAAATTAGCTGGGTATGGTGGCACATGCCTGTAGTCCCAGCTACTCGGGAGGTTGAGACAGGAGAATCGCTTGAACCCAGGAGGCGGAGGCTGCAGTGAGCTGAGATAATGCCACTGCACTGCAGCCTGGGCAAGACAGAATAAGACTCCGTCTCAAAAAATAAAATAAAATAAAAATAAAGCTCCAGAGGGTTGGACACCTGCTCCCCACTGCCCCATCTACCTAATTGCCCTGAAGCAGGATCCCCAAGGCCTCCCCCACTCCCCATTTGCCCACTCCTCATTCACCCGCTCCTGCTCTGGAGAGGGCAGGAATGGCTGGACTGTAATAAGCCCTGCTGCTCAGAATGGATCAGCTCACCCCTACTGCTCAGAATGACTTAAAGGGCCCACTTGCACCTAAAATTCTACAGTCATTGTGTTCCTAGTAGGTTAAAAATGAATAAAAATTAGACAACAAATCAGAGGCCCCTATGTAGGCGAGCACAATTATATGCAAAAGTGTTACTTAAAAAGATCTTCCCCAGCAGCCTCACAGCACATTGGCAAAGATTAGGGGTCAGATATACAAATTGAGCCCTCTGACATCTATTTATTTGCCATCTTCTCTGGTCTCTCTCCAGGTGGCCATCAGGCGCAGGCCAAGCCTCTACATCATAAATCTGCTGGTGCCCAGTAGCTTTCTGGTTGCCATTGACGCCCTCAGCTTCTACCTGCCAGCAGAGAGCGAGAATCGTGCCCCATTCAAGATAACACTTCTGCTGGGCTACAATGTCTTCCTGCTCATGATGAATGACTTGCTCCCTGCCAGTGGCACCCCCCTCATCAGTATGGCTCCTCCCACTTTCAGGAGGAGAAAGGGCACCCGGGGCCAGGGAGGAGGGCCAGGAGAAATGGCCGCTGCTCCATTGAAGGAAGGAAGGGGCTGTGAAAGAAGATTGGATTTAGGAAAGAGGCGTGAGGAATGCTTAGAGATAAATTTGCCTGGTTTATTTATAATTTGCTCTGCCCTCAGGTGTCTACTTCGCCCTGTGCCTGTCCCTGATGGTGGTCAGCCTGCTGGAGACCGTCTTCATCACCCACCTGCTGCACGTGGCCACCACCCAGCCCCCACCCATGCCTAGGTGGCTTCACTCCCTGCTGCTCCACCGCACCAGCCCAGGGAGATGCTGTCCCACTGCGCCCCAGAAGGGAAATAAGGGCCTGGGTCTCACCCTCACCCACCTGCCTGGTGAGGGAAGCCAGCACTGTCCATACTCGCCCTTCACGCTGGGCCCCGCACTCCTCTAATCCTGTCCCCTTCCCACTCCATGACTGAGCCTCTGTCCTCTCCACAGGCCCAAAGGAGCCGGGGGAGTTAGCAGGGAAGAAGCTGGGACCCAGAGAGACCGAGCCAGATGGGGGCTCAGGATGGACAAAGACCCAGCTAATGGAGCTGTGGGTGCAGTTCAGCCACGCGATGGACACCCTGCTCTTCCGCCTCTACCTGCTCTTCATGGCCTCCTCCATCCTTACTGTCATTGTCCTCTGGAACACCTAGGCAGACATCCCCCCTCTCTGGCAAACAACAGCTTGGAGTCTCTGCTGGTCTTGGGCCAGCCGGACTCATTTTCCTAATCTTAGCCACTTATCCCCAGTGACTACTATGTCCCCTTCTAAATTCCAAAAACTCCAATGCAGCACTAGCAAGCAGGTTCGGGACAGCCCTGGACGATTTCCCGACTGCTGCTCAGGCTGCTCATTCCTGCTCACCCTCAGTCTCCCTGAGCTACCACCTAACTCCTCACTCCCTGATCAATGGAAGTCCAGGTCAGTGGAGTCTCTCCTTGATTGATCACCCCAATAAACAACTTTCCAGGAAGCACTGGCTCTTCAGTTTGTTTGTTTGTTTATTTATTTATTTATTGAGACGGAGTCTCACTCTGTCACCCATGCTAGAGTGCAAATGATGCCATCTCAGCTCACTGCAACCTCCACCTCCCAGGCATGATTCTCATGCCTCAGCTTCCCAAGTAGCTGGGATTACAGGTGCACACCACCACACCCAGGTAATTTTTGTATTTTTAGTAGAGACAGGGTTTTGCCATGTTGGCCAGGCTGGTCTGGAACTCCTGACCTTAAGTGTTCCGCCCACCTCGGCCTCCCAAAGTGTTGGGATTACAAGCGTGAGCCACCTCGCCCAGCCCTCTTCATTATATTTATTATAAGTCTACAAACTCTGCGGTGGAGAGTCCTCTTGCAGAAGCTTTGATACTTCCCCCTAAGCAGGTGTAATCTGATGTGATTTTAAGGGTTTTAGACACTTTCAGAGTTTTATAAGAATAAGAAGGCCAAGTCTTATTTGCAAGAAATTATTTCATTTGCAATAAAATATTTACAAATGCAAAGTGTTCCTTTCAGCAACCATTTCTTTTTCACTTTCCTTTACCTCTCATTCCTGAAATTGCTCTTTGAAATAAATCATATCTTGTGTCATTCTTTTTTATTCTAACAGGTTTCTCTTACTTCACAACATCAAACAGAGTGGGCTTTCTAAGTATGTGTGCTTGAGGCTGGGTGGTTCATGCCTGTAATCCCAGCACTTTGGGAGGCCGAGGAGAGAGGCTAGGAGTTTGAGACCAGCCTGGGCAACAAAGCGAGACCTTGTCTCTACAAAAATAATAATTAACTAATTAATTAATTAAAAATTAGCCAGGTGCAGTGGTACATGCCTGTAGTCCTAGCTACTCGAGGGACTAAGGTAGGAGGATCGCTTGAACCCAGTTCAAAGTTACAGGGAGCCACGATCGCACCCTTGCAATCCAGCTTGGGCAACAGAGCAAGAACCAGTCTCTTAAAAATAAAATGAAACAAAAAAAGGTTTTTTAAGTTCCCTGTTAATAGTAGTTCACAGCAGGGCTCGGTAGCTCACACCTGTAATCTTAGCACTTTGGGAGCCCAAGGTGGATGGATTGCAAGGTCAGGAGTTCGAGACCAGCCTGGCCAATATGGTGAAACCCCATCTCTACTAAAAATACAAAAACTAGCTGGGCATGGTGGTGTGCACCCGTAGTCCCAGCTACTCGGGAGGCCGAGGCAGAAGAATTGATTGAACCTGGGAGGCAGAAGTTGCAGTGAGCCGAGATTGTGCCACTGCACTCCAGCCTGGGTGATAGAGCAAGACTCTGTCTCAAAAATAATAATAATAATATAGTAGTTCACACCTTCATCAACAGCTATAATCATGGGAGAATTCTAATAGCTAGCTGCAAGAAAGACCCTGAGGAGAAACAGAAATTGAAAGAGAAAGTCAAAAAACACCAGCGACAAATTTCTGGATGATATTTCAATTGGATAAACACATTTCAGGGATTTGTTGGCCCTTCTGCCTCCCCTAAGAGTATGCTTTCATAAAGATCAGGGTCAACGTCTCATCCATTTTTATAGTTTAGCACATGGTACCACATCTGGCACATCATGGATACTTAACACAGACTTGGGGTTTTTTTTTTGTTTTTTTTTCTTTCCAACTTTTAGGTTCAAGGGGTACATGTGCAGGTTTGTTACCTGGGTAAATTACATATCGCAGGGGTTTGGTGTACAGATAATATTGTCATCCAGGTAATCAGCTTAATACCCGACAGGTTAGGGTTTTTTTTGTTGTTGTTGAGATGGAGTTTTGCTCTTATTGCCCAGGCTGGGGTGCAATGGTGCGATCTTGGCTCATGGCAAATTTCGCCTCCCAGGCTCAAGCTATTCTCCTGCCTCAGCCTCCCAAGTAGCTGGGATTACAGGCATGTGCCACCACGCCCAGCTAATTTTGTATTTTTAGTAGAGATGTGGTTTCTCCATGTTGGTCAGGCTGGTCTCAAACTCCTGACCTCAAGTGATCCACCTGCCTCGGCCTCCCAAAGTGTTGGGATTACAGGCCTGAGCCACTGCACCTAGCAGTACTAGGTTTTCTGTTCCTATGTTAATTGTCTTAAGATAAGGCCTCCAGCTCCAACCATGTTTCTGCAAAGGCCATTATCTCCTTTTTTATGGCTGTGTAGTATTCCATGTGCATATGAACCATATTTTCTTTATCCAGTCCACCACTGATATGCTTCTAGGTTGATTCCATGTCTGCTATTGTGAATAGTCCTAAAATGAACATACATTTGCATGTGTCTTTATGGTAGAATGGTTTACATTCATTTGAGTATATATCTGTAATAGAATTGCTGGGTCAAATGGTAGCTCTATTTTAAGTTCTTTGAGAAATCTCCACACTGCTTTCCACAGTGGCTGAACTAATTTACATTCCCATCAGCAGCATATACATGTTCTCTTTCCTCCACAACCTCTCCAGCATCTGTTATTTTTTCAACTTTTAAATAACAGCCAATCTGATGGGTGTGAGATGGTATATCATTGTGGTTTGGATTTGCATTTCCCTAATGATTAGTGATATTGGGCTTTTTCTCATATGCTTCTTGGCCATGCATATGTCTTCTTTTGAGAAGTGAATACGGCATTGTTGAATGAGTAAATGTGTGAATGAATGCCAGCCAGCCAAAATCCACATTTTACTAGCTCTAGCTGTAAATCCCTTCCCAATATATTTTCTTTTCTTTTCTTTATGGAATGTGGACAATTAGCAACACATCTTCATGTGTCAACTATCTCTGAGTTCTTGGAGATGTTACTTATATCCTGGCAAAGGCAGTTCTGATATCGGATTCTCTTGTTTCCTTCTCCTTTCCATTACTTGGAACATATCTCCCACTCAGAAACTCAATTGGTTTTCCCCAATAACTTAAAATGAAGAATATCTGTTAAGCCTTTGAGGAATTTCAAATTTCTTAAGATCAGTTTTGTATCATTTCTTTTTCCTTCCCCATTTCCATGTTTATATTTCTCTAGATGTCATCTTGCGATTTTTTCATACATATGCAACTTTAGGTTTTCTGTGCTAAGACTTTTGTTTGACAATGCCCTTTGCAAAAGAACATTCTGCTGATATGTTCAGGTGGAAGTACGATTTGTGGGGTAAAACATGACCTGACAATGAGGCAAAATATATTAAACTACTACTAGCCAACATAGGTCAGCAGGAACGTTACAGGTGTTTCACAATTTGGGAGGGAGTGGTTCTGGTTTCTGATACCTCTCATTTTAAGAAAGAGAAAAGGACGGATGTGGTGGCTCATGCGTGTAATCCCAAAACTTTGGAAGGCCTCGGTAGGAGGATTGCTTCAGCCCAGAAGTTTGAGATCAGCCTGGGCAGTATAACAAGACTTCGTCTCTACAACAACAACAACAATCAGCTGGGTATGGTGGCGTGTGCCTGTAGTCCCAGCTACTTGAGGGACTGAGGTGGGAGGATCGATTGAGCCCAGGAGGTCTAGGCTGCAGTGCGCTGTGATCACACCACTGCACTCCAACCTCGGCGACAGAGTGAGACTCCATCTCAATAAATAAATAAATAAATAAATACACACACATACACATACACACACTAGCCCTTGTGATAATAACTTTATTTTTTTCCTCTATTTTCTATTAAAAACCTCTGTAGGAGGGTACACTGGAAATTTATGAACTCTGTAAAAATCAGACGATTGGCCCTGGATACACTACTCTCATCAAATGCTTGATTATTGTCTAACTTCCTGGGTAATTTCTACTCATGTCCCACTCTCTCCTTTCCTTGGCAGCATCTAGGGTTACGCTCACAACCTCTTCACGTCTCATTATTTATTTTCTTTCTTTCTTTTCTTTTCTTTTTTCTTTTTTTGAGATGGAGTCTTGCTCTGTTGCCTAGGCTGGAGTGCAGTGGCGCGATCTTGGCTCACTGCAACCTCCGCCTCCTGGGTTCAAGTGATTCTCCTGCCTCAGCATCCCAAGTAACTGGGATTACAGGCACCCACCACCAGGCCCAGCTAATTTTTTTTTTTTTTGTATTTTTAGTAGAGACAGGGTTTCACCATGTTGGTCAGGCTGGTCTCGAACTCCTGACCTCTGGTGATCCACCCGCCTTGGCCTCCCAAAGTGTTGGGATTACAGGCGTGAGCCACCACGCCTATCCTATTTTCTTATTATTTAAATAATTCTCAGAAGACTTTCTCCAAGAGTAATTTCTCCCTACTTATTCTTTCGGTAGTTCATACATCTGACCATTCTTATGGTATGTTTTTTGGGGGGTTTTGTTGTTTTGTTTTGTTTTGTTTTGAAACAGAGTCTCACTCTGTCACCCAGGCTGGAGTGCAATGGTGGGATCTTGGCTCACCACAACCTCTGCTTCCTGGGTTCAAGCCATTCTCCTTCTACAGCCTCCCAACTAGCTGGGATTACAGGTGTGCACCACAACGCCTGGCTAATTTTTTAAGATATTTTTAGTGGAGACAGGGTTTTGCCATGTTGGCCGGGCTGGTCTCAAACTCCTGACCTCAAGTGATTCACCTGCCTCGGCCTCCCAAAGTGCTGGAATTACAGGCATGAGCCACCATGCCCAGCCTCTTATGGTATGTTTTTGTCTCATCATTATCTTTGATTCCTTCCATCTTCTGGAAATCCAAAATGTCTATGGACAATACCGTATTTCACAATTGTCCTCTCTCTTCTTTCATCTCTATTTGTTTCTCCAAAAATCAAGCTCATCTGTCTGCTCTTCACAACCACTCCCTCTCCCTCTCTCCTTCCTCCATTACTCTTCCTGTATTTTTCCTTTTTTTTTTTTTTTGAGACAGTTTCACTCTTCTTGTCCAGGCTGGAGTGCAGTGGCGCAATCTTGGCTCACTGCAACCTCTGCCACCTGGGTTCAAGTGATTCTCCTGCTCAGCCTCCCAAGTAGCTGGGATTACAGGCACCTGCCACTGCACCTGGCTAATTTTTTTTGTAGGTTTTGGTAGAGACGGGGCTTCACCATGTTGGCCAGGCTGGTCTTGAACTGCTGACCTTGTGATCCACCCTCCTTGGTCTCCCAAAGTGCTGGGATTACAGGCGTGAGCCACCGTGCCTGGCCCATGTATTTTTCCTTATACCAACCCTTTCACTATCATTTCACCTTAATGATTTTACTAGCTCTGTTGCAAACCTCTCATCCACATCTGGCATTTAGGAAAACTAGTGTATATCATCATCCTTAATAATTCAAAGGTGATGCTCATGATATTGATTATTCCATATATATAGCATAGATGTCAAAATCTATACAAAATAAGTAGCACTTAAACTACACTATGACGGCCAGGCGCGGTGGCTCATGCCTGTAATCCTAGCACTTTGGGAGGCCAAGGGGGGCAGATCACCTGAGGCCAGGAGTTTGAAACCAGCCTGGCCAATAGGGTGAAACCCCGTCTTTACTAAAATACAGAAAATTAGCCTAGCACAGTGGCAGGCGCCTATAATCCCAGCTACTCAGGAGGCTAAGGCAGGAGAATTGCTTGAACCTGGGAGGCAGCAGTTATAGTGAGCCAAGGTCAGGCCACTGCACTCCAGCCTGGGTGACCGAGTGAGACTCCGTTTCAAACATAAATAAATAAATAAATAAAAATAAAATACACCATGAGAATGTTCTACTACATGTGTGGCCATCTGTTGCAAGGAACACTGGGAGGTTTGCAGTTTCTTATGAGCAAGCATGATGACTTATAAAGGTACAATTTAGGAGATAGAAGATAAACACAATTAGGAAATAAGTCATTCTTTAAGATTCTTCCCTTCAGGGTAATTTGGTAATTCTGTCAAATTATCCAAAGCCAACATTTTCCAGATCTGGGTCTCTTTTTACTCCCTAGCTTTTGCTCCACACTTTTTTTTTTTTTTTGAGACAAAATCTCACTCTGTCGCCCAGGCTAGAGTGCAGTGGTGTGATCTCGGCTCACTGCAACCTCCACCTCCAGGGTTCAAGAGATTCTTGTGCCTCAGCCTCCCCAGCTGAGATTACAGGCATGTGCCACCAAGTCCAGCTAATTTTTATATTTTTAATAGAGATAAGATTTCACCATGTTGGCCAGGCTGGTCTCGAACTCCTGGCCTCAAGTAATCCACCTGCCTTAGCCTCCCAAAGTGCTGGGATTACAGGCAAGAGCCATCATGGCCAGTCTTCCTCCATATTTTTAAAATTTTCTATAATGAACATGTGATCTATAATGATTTTCTAAATTTTCTATAGTGATCATTTTTTAAAGGGAAGAAACATAAAAAATATCGATATATCAAATTAATAAAAGAAAAATGCAAGGGAAAAGTTGTATCTCTCTGAGCAAGCCAGAGGTTTTATAGCAAGAAAGGCATTTCTCGATTTGGAAATCAGGCTGCCCACACATAGCAATTATTTATAACAGACACCTCATCTTTCTAAGACTCACTTTTCTCATTTTTTATATATTATCACTAGCTTGGGTTTTTTCTGACTTTCTTTACTAGAATCAAAAGAAATCCCCCCTCCCCATTAAAAATAATAACAGGCTGGGCACGGTGGCTCCTGCTCGTAATCCCAGCACTTTGGGAGGCCAAGGCAGGCAGATCACCTGAGGTCAGGAGTTCGATACCAGCCTGGCCAACATGGTGAAACCCCATCTCTACTAAAAATACAAAAATTAGCTGGGCATGTGGTGGGCGCCTGTAATCCCAGCTACCTGGGAGGCTGAGGCAGGAGAATCGCTTCAACCTGGGAGGCGGAGGTTGCAGTGAGCTGAGATCACGCCATTGCACTCCAGCCTGGTGACAGAGTGAGACTCCATCTCAAAAATAAATAAATAAATAAAACAATAACTCTTTCCTGCAATTCATCTGGTGTTTATTCTTCTTTTCAGAGTTTCAAACACAAAGGAGAGGAAGGTTCAGAAGAGAACAACCCTTGCTTCCCAGTTATCAGCTCTTATCTCCTCCTCCTTATCCAGCTAAAACAGATGTTCCAGGGTTGAGGGGCTATTTTAAGTTCCTTGTGGCTACTGCCTCACCCTCTCCAATCCATGGGCCTTCCAGAATGGAGGTCAGTAACTCCTCTGGGAGTATGCCTCAGAAGTAGAGGGATTTAGCCTTCCTTTTCCAGACCATCTGCGGATCAGTCACCACCAACCTTTACCACTCTGTTAGCAGGGAGGGGACAATGTGCCAGTCTGCACAGGCCATCAGCTCAGGCATTCTTCCCAAATGATCTGCAGCATGAGCCCAGGCCAGAAGCTGGAAATAAATGCCCCAGACCCAAACACACTGAGACAACTCCACGCCTCAGCACTCACCCACCATGCAGCTGAGCACAGGCCTGAAACTTTAGTGAAAACAAAACGTTGGTGGGGAGAAAAGCCTTATTTTCCCCTCAATCGACCACGAGTATGAGGGAAGAAAATTGTGAGGCTCCTTTCTCAACAGGTCCATGAGCTGGGCAGGATCAGTCAGTAGAGAAGACAGCACACCTGCCTTCAGTTAATGTTTGGTTATTAACCATCCAATGCAAGAATGGATGAGTTCATAGTTTTATATCACGAAGGACTGTCAGGAAATGTATTTTTCATTTTCCTTGAGCTCTGTGACAACTTCTTGAGGATCCCCTATGATGACAGATTATGCCGGACTGTCCAGGAGCATGTGGACAGAGCCACTCAGAGGCAGAAGATGGCACCTGGGTTGCTCAGACTCTGCCATGTTCACTGAGAAGCGTCCACTCAGTTCCCCTGGCTTTTCCTCACCAGGTACAGCCTTCTCCTCGCTGGGCCCAGCCTCCTGCCCTCAAGCACAGCAGCCTCACCCCCAGTGGACTGAGGCTTAGCTGTGGCCTGAGGCCTAACACACTGGCCTGACCAGGACCTCCTGGTCGCCCACAGGAGGGTCCTCTCTGCCACAGTCCCCATATGGTAGACTCTTTGGTTGTTTTTGTCTTTTGTTATACAAACGATACTGTAATTTATAACCTTGTAAAAACTGTATGTCTTTATTGTGCAGGTAAGAAAATTTCCAGAAGTGTGATACCGAGTCAAAGAGGATATACATTTGTAATGCTGATAGATATTGCAAAATTGTTCACCAAAAGGCAGGCAGTATGTGAAAGTGCTTATTTTTCCCACAGC
The DNA here is from genome assembly GCF_028858775.2 of Pan troglodytes. Classification (NCBI taxonomy): domain Eukaryota; kingdom Metazoa; phylum Chordata; class Mammalia; order Primates; family Hominidae; genus Pan; species Pan troglodytes. The sequence continues at coordinate 187,249,307 of NC_086015.1, forward strand.
CTCTCCAACAGAATGTGTAGTCAGACTTTTAGATTTTTACCAATTAGGAAGGTGAAACAGTGGTATTAGTGTAATTTTAATGTGCAGTTCTCTGATTATGGTTGAAGTTAACTTTTTACATATTTAAGGGCCATCTATATTTCTGATAGAGACAGGAGGCAGACAAATTCCTAGGCAGACAGGGATGGTCCCTGGTGAAACTCAACCTTCAAGCCAAGGACAGCCTGAAGCCTGAACACCAAACTACCAGTTCCAAATAGAGTCCACAGACCAGAGCGAGAACTTCCATTCCCATATGGTGTGCTCAGCCCCTGACTGGTCCTGGGCCAAGGTCCCAGGCCAAGCCTTCACTTCAGCCTCTGATTGGTTCTTTAAACTATGATACCTCTTTCTGAATGGTGCTTTTTCCAAGCCTACCTATAAACCAATCAGCACACATTTCCCCATTCTAAGCCCATAAAAATCCCAGACTCAGCCTCACAGCCAGCAACCCAGTCCCAGGTCCCCTCTCACTGCTGAGAGCTTTCTTTCTGTTGTTCAATAAAACTCTACTCTGGGCTGGGTGCAGTGGCTCACACCTGTAATCCCAGCACTTTGGGAGGCCGAGGTGGACAGATCACCTGAGGTCAGGAGTTTGAGACCAGCCTGGCCAACATGGTGAAACCCCATCTCTACTAAAAAATAAAAAAAATTAGCTGAGTGTGGTGGCGTGCACCTGTAATCCCAACTACTCAAGAGGCTGAGGCAGGAGAATCGCTTGAACCTGGGAGGCAGAGGTTGCGGTGAGCTGAGTTCATGGCATTGCATTCCAGCCTGGGCAACAAGAACGAAACTCTACCTCAAAAAAAAAAATTAATTAAAATTAAAAATAAAATAAAATTCTACTCTGTCTTACTCACTCTCCAGTGTCAGTGTACCTCATTCCTCCTAGTCATGACATAAGAATTTGGAACTTGCCGAACTGCAGGAGTGAAAGAGCTGTAACACTCCATCCCGCTCACCAAACTATGGGAGCGAAGAAGCTGCAACATTTCTTTTCCTGAATTGACTGTAGCTGGACTTTTCCTATTTTTTTTTTTTTTTTTTTTTTTGAGACAGAGTCTTGCTCTGTCACCCAGGCTGGAGTGCAGTGGCACAATCTCAGCTCACTGCAAGCTCCGCCTCCTGGGTTCACGCCATTCTCCTGCCTCAGCCTCCCGAGTTGCTAGGACTACAGGCACCCGCCATCATGCCCGGCTAATTTTTCGTATTTTTAGTAGAGGCGGGGTTTCACCATGTTAGCCAGGATGGTCTCAATCTCCTGACCTCGTGATCCGCCCGCCTCAGCCTCCCAAAGTGCTGGGATTACAGGTGTGAGCCACAGCGCCCGGCCCCATTTTTTTATTGAGTCTTTTCTTTCTTAATTTGTAGGAGGAGTGCCTTATATTAAGATTAGTCTGTTGCTAGGATACGAATTGCAAATACTTTTTCCTAATTTGTAATTTGCTTTTGATTTAGCTAAAGAGTTTTTGTCATGCAGAAAGCTTTTCTTTTTCAGTATAATTGGATTTATTAATGCTTTGTTTTATGAGTTCTGGATATTGAGATGTAGTTAGAAAATATGTGACACTTTCTATTGGAAATTTGGCTTTATAGATCAAAATTAAATATGACCTAGCAATTCCATTTCTAAGAATTTATCTTACATTTATACTTAAATATACATACACACACCCCCAAATGTTTGTTGCAGTGCTGCTTTCTATATAAAAAATGGGAAATTTCCATTAATAACACACTAGTTAATAAATCATGGTACATCCATATAATGGAATGCTACGCTACTGGTAAAAAAAAGAATGAGAGGATTTGTGCTTCAAGCAATGTGGTGAGTTAGGAATTCTAAAACAGTCTTTGGCTGGTACAAAGTACTAAGTTGTTGGACAAATTATAGTAAATATGCTGTAAAAAGTACTCTTGACACCAATAAATGAATAGGTAAACAAAATGTGGTATATGCGTTCAATGAAATATTATTCAGCCTTTCAAAGGACAGAAGTTCTGACCCATGCTACACCATGGATGAAACTTGAGGACATTTTGCTGAATGAAATAAAGTCACGAACAGACAAAAAATGTATGAGCCCATTTATATGAGGTACCTACAGTAGTCAAATTCACAGAGACAAAAAGTAGAATGGTGGTTACCAGAAGCTGGGGGAAAGGAGGAGAGGGGATATAGAGTTTTAGTTCTGAAAGATGAAAAGAGTTTTGAAGATTGGCTGTGCAACAATGTGAATGTACTTAACACTACTTAGCTGCACACTTAAAAATGGTTAAGACAGTAAATTTTATGTTATGTGTTGTATTAGTTCGTTTTCACGCTTCTGATAAAAACATACCCGAAACTGGGAACAAAAAGAGGTTTAATTGGACTTACAGTTCCACATGGCTGGGGAGGCCTCAGAATCATGGTGGAGGGGGAAAGGCACTTCTTACATGGTGGCGGCAAGAGAATGAGGAAGAAGCAAAAGTGGAAACCCCTGATAAACCCCTCAGATCTCGTGGAACGTGTTCACTATCACGAGAATAGCACAGGAAAGACTGGCCCCCATGATTCAATTATCTCCCCCTGGGTCCCTCCCACAATGCATGGGAATTCTGGGAGACAGAATTTAAGTTGAGATTTGGGTGGGGACACAGCCAAACCATATCATGTGTATTTGCCACAGTTACATTTTTCTTTTAATTTTTAAGAGTTTTAAAAATCTGCACTTCAGAATAAGCATATCTTTATATTTCCTGAGAAAAAATACAATAATGTTAATAAAGTTTTCAAATAAATTGGTATGTTAATAATCAAAAAACAAAAAGCATTAAAAAGTAAATTGTTTATTTTTAGGCATTTTCATTTCCATATATACTTTAGAATCAGCTTGTGAAATAAAAGTCATAGCATGCTTAAAAGAAGAACAAAGGTGGAGGAATTACACTATTTGACTTTGTCTTACTATAAAGACACAACAATTGAGATGATAGGGCATTGGATAAGGATAGACATCTTTTAGCAATAAAGTATTTTTTAATTTTAAAAAAGAATAGTCAAAGTATAGTCAAATATATATTTTTATAGACATAGTCAAAATTATAAATACCATATTATATATAAAATTATAAATATATATAATAGTCAAAGTATTGAATAATCAAATTCATAAAGACAGAAAGTAGAATAGTGGTTACCATGGGCTGAGGGAGGGGGAGTGGGAGTTATTGTTTAATGGGTACAGAGTTTCAGTTTGGGATAATGAAAAAGTTCTGGAGATGGATAATGGTGATGATCACACAATAATGTGAATGTACTTAATGCCCCTGAACTGTATACTTAAATGGATAAAATTGTAAATATTATGTTACACATGATACTCTATTTCTATTTTAGAACAATAGTAAAAAACTAAGTTTAAAAAAAACCAGCTAGAGAGAGAGAGAAAAAAAAATTCACTTTAAAAAAGAACAACTGAACTGACAGCCAACTTCTGAAAAAAAAAAAAAAAAAAAAGGAAGCCAGAAAACAATAAGATATTTTCTAAATGCCAGGAAGAAACAATTCCATCTAGAATTCTATATGTAGCAAAATGATCTTTTAAGAATGAAGACTGGCTGGGCATGGTGGCTCACACCTGTAATCCCAGTACTTTGAGAGTCTGAGGCAGGTGGATCACCTGAGGTCGGGAGTTTGAGACCAGCCTGACCAACATGGAGAAACCCCGTCTCTACTAAAAAATACAAAACTTAGCCAGGCGTGGTGGTGCATGCCTGTAATTTCAGCTACTCAGGAGCCTGAGGCAGAAGAATTGCTTGAACCCAGGAGGCAGAGTTTGCAGTGAGCCGAGATCGTGCCATTGCACTCCAGCCTGGGTAAGAGTGAAACTGTCTCAAAAAAAAAAAAAAAAGAATGAAGACCAAATAAAGGGTTTTACAAATAATGAGAGAAATTTAAGTAGGAGACTTTCCCAGAAAAAGATCCCTTACCAATAGAGCTTTCTTTTTTCTTTATTTTATTATTTTTTAAAAAATACGGATGGGGTCTCACTCTGTCACCCAAGCTGGAGTGTAGTGGCATGATCATAATTCACTGTAGCCTCAAACTCCTGGGCTCAAGCAATCCTCTTGCCTCAGCCTCCTGAGTAGCGAGGACTATAGTTGCACGCCACCACACCCAGCTATTTTTTTTTCTTTTTTTTTGTAGAGATGGGGGTCTCACTGTGTTTCCCAAGCTGGTCTCAAACTCCTGGGCTCAAGCAATCCTCCTGCCTCAGCCTTCTGGGTTTTTGTTTTGTTTTGTTTTGTTTGAGACAGAGTCTTGCTCTGTCACCCAGGCTGGAGTGCAGTGGTATGATCTCAGCTCACTGCAACCTCTGCCTCCTGGGTTCAAGCGATTCTCCTGTGTCAGCCTCCCAAGTAGCTGGGATTACAGGCCCGTGCCACCATGCCCAGCTAAGTTTTGTATTTTTAGTAGAGACGGGGTTTCACCATGTTGGCCAGGCTGGTCTCGAACACCTGACCTCAAGTGATCCACCCACTTCAGCCTCCCAAAGTGCTGAAATTACAGGCTTGAGCCACTGCACCCAGACAGTTAACTACTGTTAACATATATTATGTTCTATGGAAGGACATGGGAGAAGAGAAGAAAAAAAAACTGGCTAACATATACACAAATATATTCATATCAAAATGAGGAAGAAATAGGAATAACTATCACAGTTTTCATGACTGTGACTGGTTATATGGTTACATCTGGTACTTACAATGACCTTCTTCCACAGCCTAGTCCATATTCCTTTTGTTTTCAACAAGCTCCATGGCTGGCCATGGTTTCTTGCCTGATAGAGTGACCCAAATCTTCACCCCTCCAGGGACTGAGCATTTAGCAGTCCTGCGTGTTTTAGGTTGCTGTAGTTTTCCACTGACTTTAGTCACAAGACCTGAGAGTGCTAAGAGGCACCTCACGGCATCTGCATTCTTGTCATTCTCCTTCTTCCACCATCATATTGTAGTAACCCAGTTTCCCCAGGATAGTCAGGATCAACCACCCCTTTTGTTGCCTGTCAATTCAAGGGCATGCGGAGTCCAGATTGGTCAAGTGGTAGTCTCAGCTTCCAGTTTAATGGAAACATTGTTGTATCACCTGGTGGAAGCCTTCCTCTAAGACTTCTGAAACAGCAGAGCCCGAAGTTGCAGGGATGAGAAGCAGATTTCATGGGTTCATTCTTGAAAGAAATTAAGAGTGTTACTCCCGAGTGAGTAGATGAATGTTAAGAAAGGGAAACAGCCTTTTTGCTAATATGGAGAAAGTTAGACTGGTCTGAATAAAGATCAAACCAGCTATAATAGTCCCTTAAGCCAAAGCCTAATTCAGAGCAAGACTCCAACTCTCTTCAATTCTGTGAAGGCTAAGAGAGGTGAGGAAGCTGCAGAAAAAAGGTTGATGCTAGCAGAGGTTAGTCCGTGAGGTCTAAGGAAAGAAGCCATCTCTGTAACATACAAGTGCAAGAAGAAGTGGCAAGTGCTGATGAAGAAGCTGCAGCAAGTTATCCAGAGATCTAGCTAAGATCATTGACAAAGATTTGCAACATAGATGAAACAGCCTTCTCTTAGAAGAAGATGCCATCAGCCGGGCATGGCGGCTCACAACTGTAATCTCAGCACTTTGGGAGGCCAAGGCGGGCAGGTCACCTGAGGTCAGGAGTTGGAGACCAGCCTGGCCAACATGGCGAAACCCTGTCTCTCCTAAAAATACAAAATTAGCCGGGGATGGTGGCACGTGCCTGTAATCCCAGTCATTCCAGAGGCTGAGGCAGGAGAATTGCTTGAACCCGGGAGGTGGAGGTTGCAGTGAGCCGAGATGGCACCATTGCATGCCAGCCTGGGTGACACAGCGAGACTCCGTATCAAAAAACAAAAAAGATGCCATCTAGGACTTTCACTGCTAGAGAGGAGTAGGCAATGCCTGGCTTCAAAGCTTTAAAGGACAGACTGACTTTATTAGACACCAAGGCCATTGGTGATTAAGTTGAAGCCAATGCTTATTTGCCATTTAGAGAATTCTAGAGACCTTAAGAATGATGCTAAATTTACTCTGTCTATGCTCTATAAATAGAACAACAAAGCCTAGATGATAGCACACCTGTTTACCGCATAGTTTATGAATTTTTTTTCTTTTTTTTTTTTTTTGAGACAGAGTCACTCCGTCGCCCAGGCTGGAGTGCAGTGGTGTGATCTCAGCTCACTGCAACCTCCACCTCCCGGGTTGAAGCAATTCTCCTGCCTAAGCCTCCTAAGTAGCTGGAATTACAGGTGCCCACCACCATGCCCGGCTAATTTTTTTTTTTTTTTTTTGAGACGGAGTCTCACTCTGTTGGCCAGGCTGGAGTGCAGTGGCACAATCTCAGCTCACTGCAAGCTCCACCTACCGAAATCACGCCATTCTCCTGCCTCAGCCTCTCGAGTAGCTGGGACTACAGGCGCCCGCCACCACGCCTGGCTAATTTTTTGTATTTTTAGTAGAGACAGGGTTTCACCACATTAGCCAGGATGGTCTCGATCTCCTGACCTCGTGATCTCAGCCTCCCAAAGTGCTGGGATTACAGGCATGAGGCACCATGCCCAGCCAATTTTTGTATTTTTAGTAGAGACAGAGTTTCACCATGTTGGCCAGGCCGGAGCTGGTTGGGAAGCTTTTAAACACACGCACACACACACACACACACACACACACACACACTTCTCAGTGGGGGTGGAAGCATGTGTGTGCAGGTATTTCAAAAAGTTCATCAAATGATTCTCTGCCCATACATACTCCCTAGTGGCCCCAGGGCTATAGGCTTTAGAGATACTAGACAAGAAAGGGTAAGCTGGAAAGTTCTGTTTTAGGAGAATGACAAAAACGAAAGATTCAACTGGGGAGAAACCAGACAGAGAACACCCTATGGAGAGGCTACTGCAATAGTGCAAACAAGGAATGATGCAGATCTGTGCTTCAGTGCTAGCTGTGGAGACAGAGATCTGTCACTTGGGTTTATGTAATGAAATGGAGCTTACCTTCTGAACTGAGCTTCTTAACTCAACATTGATGATAATTCCTAATGTCCACAGTAAAGAATACATTTCTATGTCTGCAAGAAAATTGTTGCATGTTCTTGCCTTCTAAAATTAGCAGGTGTCCCCACCACGAGACAGCATAACCATTCCTTTCCTGGTGGCCCATGCCCTTTCCCTGAGGCAGTTAGTTCCACAAAGATGTGATAAGGCCTTTGTCAATGGCCTCACCTGCCCCATTTTCTCTGAAAGGTACCTGGAACACAGATTTAAAGCCACTCATCTAGGCCAGGCACGGTGGCTCACACCTGTAATCCCAGCGCTTTGGGAGGCCAAAGCGGGTGGATCACCTGAGGTCAGGAGTTCAAGACCAGCCTGGCCAATATGACGAAACCCTATCTCTACTAAAAATACAAAATATTATCCGGGCGTGGTGGCAGATGCCTATAATCCCAGCTACTTGGGAGGCTGAGACAGGAGAATTGCTTGAACCCAGGAGGGAGAGGTTACAGTAAGCCAAGATCATGCCATTGCACTCCAACCTGGGCGGCAGAGCAAGACTCTGTCAAAAAAAAACTCTTTTAGACAGTAGTGCCAAATAGGTGCTTCTTCCCTCCTCTTGGCCCAACTTCCTGCCTGCCTGGAGCCCAGAAGGTGTACTTGGCAGGAGCATGGCAGGACACTCTGCTGGGATCCCTCTGGCCACAGCCTCTCAAAGGGAGTGGTCACCTGACAGGAGGATTCAAAACCAGCAACCAAAGTGGTCCCAGCTCCTTCAAGCTCAAGGATCTGGGGGGATCCCGATGAGTCTCCAGATAAGAGCGCAGGAGAGAAGGACGGAGGGAGGTGGCCTGCTGGCCTGGGAGTGTTCTCTTATGCCTCACTATCAGCCTTCTGCTTCAAGGTAAGATAGGACAAGCACAGAGGAAGATGGGGATATTGTTTAGGGCAACATCCAGGAAACTTCTCATTCTCCAGAGCTGCAGAAAATTCAAAACAGACAGGTTAAAATTCTCTGTAGGATCCATGTTTTGGCTTCCTCTTTGTTGCAGATGAAACACCGATTTCACTGGTCAGTACATACAGCCCCACTCTCATTTGCCAGCAAAGGTATCTACCAAATTGTCTGTCCCTCCACTTTCCCACCTGTCCAATTCCACTCTTATGTAACGTCCAACTGTGCCTTTCTACCAAACTATAGTTACTAGAACATAGCTCAGGTCCTATTGACAATAATTTAACTCCTTTCCGGTGTTGCTTGGGAAGATCTTGTGGAGGAGGTTACGTGGAGCGAAAGAACGTTCACTTCCCCTGGGATGTGTTTCTCTCTAGTTTGGAGATGAACCTATGAATCACCTGGTATGGAAAGACAGTGGAAGAGGCATGGGAAAGGACTTGCTGGGCTATAGTTACAGGAATAACCAGAGGTGGGGTGTGGGTGAGGTGGGCAGAAGGGCTTTTCACTTCATTGTGTGGCTCCACCAACCACATGGTGGATAGATGGTCCAAGAGATCTTTGCAAGTTGGTGGTGATAAAAATGGCGCCCACAGATCTTAGAGGAACTTGAGAAGGGCAGTGAGTACCACACATAAGAAGTAGTCAATAAACTCACATTGAACACAACATTCCTTTATTCCCCACATGTTTTATGTCACACTCATGTTTACTTCTCTCTAAATTTTCCTTTCAGGAGTCAGGAAAACCTGAGAAGAAGAGGGGAAAATGGAGGAAAAGCATATTAGGGAAATTTTGTCCAGTGACTATAAGGAAGAATCACAGTAGAGCCAGAGGGGAAAAAAGGAAGGTCAGATAAAGGCCAAAGCCTTAGAGTTGTGTGGATGGAATAGGACTCCCTGGAGGGGCTCTCTGCATGCAAATTTAGGTAGGTTCATATGGGAGCAAAAACACAGGAAGAAAGGCCTGGGCCGGGACTCAGCTCACCACATCAACTCCCACCATTTGCCTACCAGCCCAGCCCATCCTCCCGCCTCCGGTAAGAAGGGAGTCTTGGCCCAGGAAGGAGGGGCTCACGTGCCTCTCCCAGAGTTCACGTTGTTTTTCTCTGCAGAGAGGCTCTCAGACCCCAGCCCTGGTACCTCTCTCACCTAGCAAACACAGAAGGTCTCAGCCCTCTACAGGAAGGACAAATACTTTCACCATTAACTGCTCAGGCTTTGACCAGCATGGGGTGGAGCCTGCTGCTTTCCAGGCCATATTTAACCAGAAGGCCTTCTGTCCAGTCATCAACTCCAGCCTCCCCGCTCATGTCAACATTTCCTTCACCCTGTCTGCCATACTGGAAGTGGTGAGACCTGGTCCCTGCATCCTTTCCATGGCTTCTAATAAGGAACAAAGACTATTTTTTTTTTTCTTTTTTTTTGAGACAAAGTCTCACTCTGTTGGCCAGGCCGGAGTGCAGTGGCACAATCTTGGCTCACTGCTATCTTTGCTTCCCGGGTTCAAGCAATTCTCCTGCCTCAGCCTCCCGAGTAGCTGGGATTACAGGCGTGTGCCACCACGCCCGGCTAATTTTTTTATTTTTAGTAGAGATGGGGTTTCACCATTTTGGCCAGGCCGGTTTCGGACTCCTGACCTCAGGTAATCCGCCTGCCTCGGCCTCCCAAAGTGCTGGGATTACAGACGTGAGCCACCGCGCCCGGCTGGAACGAAGACTCTTTACATGGTCAACCCAGCATTGCCCTGGTTCGGTGATGAGCAATGAATCCCCTGAATGGGTTTTGTGCAAGTTAGATGCTCATCCTATGTGGCGGGGAAACATGAACAGGAATGCTGCAGTAATATTTCTGTAGGGAACATTTATCCTTGAGTCCTGCTCTTGTGGAAATATTCTACAAAAAAATGCATTCCCAATGGGCTCCCATACTGTTTTTTCACCGACATTTTCCATGCAACCTATATTTGTCTGACCTACCCATCTTTTGTGACTTGTGATTGAAAAGGTGAACTGTCACTGGGGACCACTTAGGAAACAATGGCGGGAGGTAGATTAGGTCCTGGTTTCACGCCATGAATGATCCTTCATGGGAATTTTATTTATTTATTTATTTTGGACAGGGTGCACAACTTTAGCTGATGTTGTCATTTCTGTGGTTAAATATGGTATGTGAGATTCAGTTTCTTTCTCTTCTCTTTCTCCTACCCTTTTTTTTTCTGGCTTTGCTTGCAAAATCACATTTATTGAAATTGACAGTGCCTGAGGGCATAAATAAATACAACCAGAATGGGGCCAGTGTTGATGACAAATAGCTTCCTAGGCTGCCAATCAACTTTGAAAGACATAGATAGAAAATACAGGGAGAAGGAGGGCATATAGTTGGAAGTCCCGAAGTAAGCTTCAGGGCCCAAATGTATCCAGCATCCAGCTTAAGATTTCCCTAAAGTGGGAGGTGAAAGGTCAATAAGATTTTGTTAGTAGAAAAGGGGAGACAGTTAACACCAGGGAGAGAAAAGAAATCAGAATTCAAAAGGAAATGAGGGGCCAGGCACAGTGGTTTACACCTATCATACCAGCACTTTGGGAGGCTGAGGTGGAAGGATCACCCAAAGCCAGGAGTTTGAGTCCAGCCTGGGCAACACAGCAAGATCCCATCTCTATAAAAAAATTAAAAATTAACCATGTGTGGTGGTGCATGCCTGTAGTCCCAGCTACTCAGGAGGCTGAGGTGGGACGATTGCTTGAGACCAGAAGGCTGCAGTGAGTCATGATTAGGCCACTGCACTCCATCCTGAGCAACAGGGTGAGACCCTGTCTCTAAAAATTTAAAAAAAAAAAGGGAAATGAGGTGGAGTCATGGCCAAAGTGCACCAAAAAAGAGAACAAAAAAATTTTTTTTTTCAGGAAGGGAGGTCAAAAAAGCAACATGCATAACAATCTGCATAGTAGGATTCTATCTATGTAAATAAAAATGAGTGCTGAACCGGGCACGGTGGCGCACTCCTGTAATCCCAGCTACTTGGGGGGCTGAGACAGGAGAATCGCTTGAACCTGGGAGGCAGAGAGTGCAGTGAGCCGAGATCGCACCATTGCGCTCTAGGCTGGGCAACAGAGTGAGGCTCTGTTTACAAAAAAAAAAAAAAAGTATTGGAATATGTATTATTATTTATTTTTGATGATACACAAGAAAGTGTTAATAATGAGACTGAGGTGGGACAGGGACTGAATTGGGGTGAATCGAGGAGGGAGAATGTTGCTTTATGTATTACACCATTGTGGAATTGTTAAAGTTTCATCATAAGCCCACAGCACCTACATTTAGAAAAAAATACATATGTATATATTTGTAAAGGAATGGAAGGGCAGGAGATGGCTGACATAAGCCAGTTCCAGACTTCAAACATACCACATCCTTTTGTGCCCTGTGCTCTAGATCTGGGAAAACCCACTCAGCAGCTGGGACCCAGAAGAATATGGTGATATCAATAAACTCACTGTGACAGCTGAGAACCCATGGTTCCCAGACATCTTCATCATGGAATTGTGGGTATGCGGGAGGGCTAGGGAAGCTGGAGGGAAGCCGTGTCTGCAAGGAACAGGCCAGGGCAGTGCAGGGCAAACTCATTCAGTATGGCCACTAAACACGTACTTCAGAGAGAAGCAAGATCACAGCTGATCAACTTCTCCCCTAGAAATGAGAAAACGGCTGGCAGAAAAGATGGTGGCAGGTGAATTGCTTGAGCCCAGGAGTTTGAGACCAGCCTGGGCAACATGGCAAAACCCTGTCTCTACAAAAAAATACAAAAATTAGCCAGGCGTAGTAGTGCACACCTGTAGTCCCAGCTACTCAGGAGGCTGAGATGAAAGGATCACTTGAGCCCAGGAGTTTGAGGCGACAGTCAGCTCTGATTGTGTCACTGCACTCCAGCCTGGATGACACAGTGCAATCCTGTCTCAAAAAAAAAAAAAAAAAAGGCAAACTCATATTTTAAAATACATAAAAAGAAAAGTAGGGTATTTGCTGATTGGGTATGTATGGATGGTGAGGTGGGAGTTGAACTTAGTGACGGCAGCAGTATCCTGTCTAGAGCACCACTGCCATCATGCTGACTGCAGCAGGGAGGCGCGGCTGGGCTGCGCACTCCACTGAGCAGGCAGGAGCCCCACCCTCCTGGGTGCAGCTGCAGCTGCCCAAACCATGGCTGCAGACCCAGGTATCCCTGTACTCCTGGAGGCCCAAGAAGGCCCCATCCCTGCTCTCACAGGCTTGGGAATGCCTGCTCTCACTGCCTGGCTTCTCCCTGCTGTTGGTGACTGCTCCGATCTCAAAGCAAAGTCGGGGCTGAGCCCAGGTGCTGGTTGGGTGTGCACGCACTCAGAGCAGTGCTGACATGCCAACCCCCTGCCACCTAGGTCCCCTCTGGAATTTGGGCATCAAGGAGCATAGGAGGGAAGCCAAGGGGGGCACTGAGGGCATCTCGGTGCTGGCCTGCAGGTGCCCTGTGGCACCTACAGCCACCCCGTGGCACCTACAGCCACCCCTTGGCACCTACGGCCTGGGCACCACGAACAGCAGTGAGAGGCAGACAGGTTCCTGGGCAGAAGGGGGCCATTTCCTGGTGAGGCCCCATCTTCAGGCCAGGGAGTGCCTGAAGGCTGAGGATCAGGCTGCTAGTCCCACGTACTGGAGTGAGAACTTGTGGTGCCTTTTCCAGGCCTGCCCTTGGCCACCCATGGACCAATCGGCATGCACTTCCTCACCTCTGAGGCCCATGAAAGCCCCAGGCTCAGCCAGAGCTGAGCAGATATCAGAATGACCGGCTGTAGAGAGGAACTACTCACTCCAGGGCCTCCTCTCTGCTGAAAGGTGCAGATGGCAGGACGACCAGCTGCATAGAGGAGCTATTCACCCCACGGCGTCCTCTGAGCTATTCTGTCACTCAATAAAGCTCCTCTTCTTCTTGCTTACCCTCCACTTGTCTGCTTACCTCATTCTTCCAGGACACAGGACAAGAACTTGGGACCTGCCGAATGGCAGGGCTGAAAGAGCTATAACACGAACAGGGCTGAAACATACCCCTTGCTCACCATGTTGTGGCTGAAGAGAAGGAGAGAAGAGCTGTGGCCCTTTGGGGACCCCAGAGCTGGGAGCTCCCCAAGCCAGGGCTGGGACTCCCTCTTTGAGGCCCTGCAGTTCCTGGAATTTCCAAGCTTCCAGGCGTCACCGTGTTCCCTGGCAGCAGCCATGGAAGCTGCTTACGGTGCACCTGGTCCAGCCGCAGCCTTGCAGAGAGCCAGCAGCCGTGTCAGCACCTGGAGCTGCCCACCACAGCCGCCGGCGTGCCTGACTGTGCACAGCGGCCAGACCCCACACTCGCTCGCTCACACACTCCTCGCCACTCCACACCTGGCTTGCCCTTGGAGGGGTGGGATCCAGGCTGGTAGCTGAGCCAAGTGCAGCCTGCCAGGCCGAGTGGGCAGAATGAGCCCAGTGGGCCCAAGCAAAACTCAGACAAAGGCACCACTGGCCACAGAGGTTTCCAGCCAGAAAAGTGACACCCCAGCAATCCTGCAACAGAAAGGAGTGAGGCTCTGAGACACCCCAGCATAGAAAGGAGGCAAATGAGCAGCAAGGAAGTCATTGTATTGGGCAATCTGGAAAAGGTAGCTAAATTAGTTTTCTAATTCATCACACCTGCACGAGTAGGTGTCATGCAGATGTGTGTTGAATAAATGTTTGTCTCCCCTGCAGTGGATAACATGGGCGGGGACAAGGAAGTATAGGAAATAGCAGATACTTCAAGTGACACTGTGCAAACACAGTGGGAGTGGGAGCTCCTGGGCATCAACAAGGCCACCCTGAAGATATCTGTGGGTTCCAGTCTTTTTGACCAAATCATGTTGTCTGTGAACCTAGAGATTCTGGCATAGCTGTACCCCTCACCACCACCTCCTCCCTCACCAGACCCATCTGAGTCCAAGAGCCAGATCCTCTTACTTCTTGCCCCAAGACCAGACAATCCCTGGGCACCATAACCCTCAGAGCCTTCCTCTCTCCCGAGTCCCTTAAAGCATCACCCCTTTTGGAACCTGCCAGCTCTGGCCTAGGGTTTGTTTGGAGGTATGGGGGCGTCTTGTTAGTCATATGAAAGCTGCTTCTTTTTCAGCCCCAGAGAGAGAGCCCTTGCTGGGGTGAGGACACCAAAGAAGGATGGGGCTGGAACCAGCCTTTGGGCCCCCTTCAGGGCTGGCTTTACCAGTTCTTTGCTCATTCCTCCTCACCAGGTGGCCATCAGGTGCAGGCCCAGCCTCTATGTGATAAACTTTCTGGTGCACAGTGGCTTTCTTTTAATTTATTTATCTCTATATTTTTTAGAGACAGGGTCTCACTCTATTGCCCGGGCTGGAGTGCAGTGGCACAATCACAGCTCACTGTAACCTCGAACTCCTGGCCTCAAGAGATCCTCACACATTGGCCTCCCAAAGTGCTGGGATTACAGGCCTAAGCCACCGTGCCTGCCCCCCACGGGCTTTCTGGTTGCCATCGATGCCCTCAGCTTCTACCTACTAGCAGAAAGTGCGAATCATGCCCCATTCAAGGCCACCCTTCAGCTGGGCTGCAGCGTCTTCCTGCTCATGGTGAATACACTACTCCCCACTAGTGTCACCCCCTCATCAGCACAGCTCCTCCCACAGTTGGAAAATGGAAAGAGAAAAAGAAGTATTTTCTTTTAGGGTTGCTGGGGCTACTGAGGCAGAAGGGAGAAAAAAGGCATCTCAGGAAGGGCCCTCTGTGTGAAATAGGGAAAAGGGGGGCTTAGTAGTGGTACCTATGGACCTGCCTCAAGCCTGCTTCTTATCCCCACCCCAGGTGTCTACTTTGCCTGTCCCTGGTGGTGGTCAGCCTGCTGGAGACTGTCTTCATCACCCACCTGCTGCACGTGGCCACCACCCAGCCCCCACCCATGCCTAGGTGGCTTCACTCCCTGCTGCTCCACCGCACCAGCCCAGGGAGATGCTGTCCCACTGCGCCTCAGAAGGGAAATAAGGGCCTGGGACTCACCCCCACCCACCTGCCTGGTGAGGGAAGCCAGCAC
Source organism: Pan troglodytes (assembly GCF_028858775.2). Classification (NCBI taxonomy): domain Eukaryota; kingdom Metazoa; phylum Chordata; class Mammalia; order Primates; family Hominidae; genus Pan; species Pan troglodytes. The sequence goes on from NC_086015.1 coordinate 187,264,440, forward strand.
TGTCCATACTCGCCCTTCACACTGGGCCCCGCACTCCTCTAATCCTGTCCCCTTCCCACTCCATGACTGAGCCTCTGTCCTCTCTACAGGCCCAAAGGAGCCGGGGGAGTTAGCAGGGAAGGAGATGAGACCTGGAGAGACTGAGCTAGATGGGGGCTCAGGATGGACAAACGCCCAGCTAGTGGAGCTGTGGGTGCAGTTCAGCCACGCGATGGACACCCTGCTCTTCCGCCTCTGGAACACCTAGGAGTTGAGTTCTGAGTGTGCGCGAGCAGCAGGGTTCAGCTTCCCTCGGCCTCAGCGGGCAGTGCCAGGCGCCGCTTCTGCACTGCAGTCCGCAGACCCAGCCCCAGCCATGCCATGATCCCTGCTCCAGCCCTTCCTGTGGTTAAATAGAACCACTGCTAGCACTCCCAGAAACGAGAATGTATTTCCAAAATAGAATACATTCAGAATATACATGTTTATGTTAGAAATATAATTTAATAGAAAAGAAAGACTTTATCATAAGTGACCGCAAATATGTACCAGAAAAGTAATTCACGTTATTGGTATGGAGGAAAAGGATTCGTTTTTTAAACATAGACTAACACATGTCATTCTCTTTTAATAAATATTTATTGAGCCAGGTGTGGTGGCTCACACCTGTCGTCCCAACACTTTGGGAGGCTGAGGCAGGAGGATCACCTGAGGTCAGGAGTTTGAGACTAAGCCCTGTTCGAGACTTGAGGATGAATCAAATACAAGTTCTGTCCTCAAAGAGCTTCTAGCCCAGCAGAAGAAATGAAATATGTGTGTTAAATAATTTCAATTAGATGTAGAACATGTTTTTAAAGTTCTGCTTCCCACCAAAGAAGTCCTATCTCACTCTACCTGATAACTCTTAACCTCAGAGTGTCAGTCTCCACTGTGGCCGCCATCAGCCTGTGGACTGATCCATCTTCCCCAGCTCTCAGAATTTCCTTGCCTCTCATGGCTTATTCACACGCACTAATGAACGCATGTATAACTAGTGAGTTCTGAATAGACTCTATGGATTGTACTGTTAAAAGCTAATTTTCAGAAAAGGGCAAAATCATTAATCTCATATGAATGTAAAAAGGAGTATGTGTTAAAGAATTGGTTAAACTCAGATGATACGAGATCATCAGGCAGATGTTATAAAAGGCTCAAAGGAAACATCAAGAACCATCCATTTACATACAGTAAAGATAGCAAATTGCAAATGGAGACAAAACTGGTTTTTCCTCGGGGGTTAGGGAGAAAGTCAACTGGAAGTCTACAGGACAAGATAGAGTTTGCATATTGACAATGTCCAACTTTACCTGAGTCCTGCGTTCCCAGAAAACAGCAATGGTTAAGAAATCCCCCAACCCTTTTGTGCTCTGGGAAATGACTTACTGCAAAGAACCACTCTTCCCCCATATAACTTAGACAAGACTCTGTCCGTTCTTCCTCCTGGTTCCCACAGGACTCATAGGTGACTCCCTTGTCCTGTGATAAGGCCAAACACAGTCTTTTCCCTTTTTGCCTGAACCTGTCAACAAGACCAGACACAGACCCTCCAACTCCCCATTCTTTGTCACATGAATGATTAGCTGAGATTAGGATGACTCATCCCCTGAAACAAGCTAGACACAGAGGTAAACATTTCCTGTTCAGCTAAGTGGCCAAGACTTCCTCTGATTGCAAAACAACCCCAACTGTAAATCACCCCACCAATAACTTGTCTGCTCCTCCCTATAAAAATCTAAGACAAAACCACCCTGTCGAGATACCCTGTCCTTCAGATCTGGGTAACCTTCATATTGCAATAGCCTGAATAAAATTAGTCTTCTTGAATAGGAACAGCTCCAGTCTACAGCTCCCAGCGCGAGCGACACAGAAGATGGGTGATTTCTGCATTTCCAACTGAGAAGACCATTTTGCTTGTTATACTGTGGATACAGATTGACTGGAACGTCATGGTGAGCCTGGACTATGAAGACAAAAGCAACATCTTACAGAAGGTTAAGTGACAAGATAGAAAGATCCTGGGGCCCTGAGGACTTCACAAAGCAGAGCCCCTATAACTGCTCATATGTTTACACAAAAGAGAAATGGCATACCAGGGGTTGGCAACAATTTTCTGTAAAAGATCAGATGGTAAATATTTTAGGCTTTGCAGCCCATACAATCTCTGTCACAGCTACTAACTCTACAACAGTTACAGACAATTCATAAAAGAATGGGTGTTGCTATATTCCAATACAAATTTATTTACAAAAAAAAAAAATTAGTCTTCTTGGCCGGGCGCGGTGGCTCATGCCTGTGATCCCAGCACTTTGGGAGGCCAAGGCAGGTGGATCATGAAGTCAAGAGAGACCATCCTGGCCAACATGGTGAAACCCTGTCTCTACTAAAAATACAAACAATTAGCTGGGTGTGGTGGTGCATGCCTGTAGTCCTACCTACACAAGAGGCTGAGGCAGGAGAATGGCTTAAACCCAGGAGGCGGAGGTTGCAGTGAGCCGAGATCGCACCACCGCACTCCAGCCTGAAGACAGAGCGAGACTCTGTCTCAAAAAAAAAAAAATATTAGTCTTCTTATTGGTTGGTTTTTGTTTTCTACAAAATTCCTCAATTGCCTGTAATTTAAAAAGAGCTGCAAAATAGTTCAAAGACAGTAAACAGGGCTAGAATCCAACAGCTGGAATAGTTGCTATGGTCAATGCATAGTTTCTCATGGAAGTACAAAATTTTTTTCTATAATCTTCTCCATTTTCGATAATCTCCTTCCTAACCTCAAGGGAAGATTATAATTTTTTCTGAAGACTAGTCAAGTGCAGTAGGCAGAAGAAGGGAAGGAGTAGAACAAGGAATTCCATCTGTAACTGACTATGAACAATCAATTGAGATAACTCACTATCTTCAGGCCAGCCACGAAAATTATTCTTTTTTCTTTTTTTGTTTTGTTTTGAGATGGTGTCTCACTCTGTCGCCCAGGCTGGAGTGCAGTGGTGCAATCTCGGCTCACTAAAACCTCCGCCTCCCGATTCCAACCGATTCTCCTGCCTCAGCCTCCCGAGTAGCTGGGATTACAGGTGCCCACCACCATGCGTGGCTATTTTTGTATTTTTAGTAGAGATAAGGTTTCACCATGTTGGCCAGGCTGGTCTCAAACTCCTGACCTCAAGTGATCCATCCACCTTGGCCTCCCAAAGTGCTGGGATACAGGCGTCAGTGACCACGCCCAGCCTTTTTTTTTCTTTAGAGACAGAATCTCACTCAGTCATCCAGACTGGAATGTAGAGACACGATCACAGCTCACTACAACCTCAAACTCCTGGGCTCAAGTGATCCTCTCACTTTAACTCCCAAGAACCTGAGGTTAAAGTGTGTACCAATACATCTGGCTAATTTGTTTTATTTATTTATTTTGAGATGGGGCCTTGCTATGTTGCCCAGGCTGATTCTGAACTCCATGATCCTCTCACCTCAGCCTCCTGAGTAGCTGGGATTACAAGCACATGTCGCTGTGCCTGGCAAGAAGATTCTTTTTGGTCACAAAATGAGACTGGTCTCAACATTTGGCTTCAGTCTTTACATGGGTACAACAAGAGTGGTAAAGTACCATTTAGGGCTTCTTAAGTTTGCCTTGCTAAAAGTTTTCAAAAAATCCCAAACTTGACTTTCAAAAGCCTCTTGAAACCAGATAGCTGCACCAAGAACTCACCACCAGATTTCACCTGAAGGACCCCTAAATTTGAGGGAATTTGTCTCTTCTTGAGGTCCTCAAAATATCCTAGGGTTCTTGGGTCTACCTGGACCTGTAAGACTGGCAATGCTATAAGCCAGGTACTAGGCCAGTTTTCATGGAAGGGGTTTGTAAGCATTGGTTCCACAAAGTCAACCTTAGTTCTTTAGAAATGTCTAACCATATTTGATTAAATGAGCATCCTTCTAAAATATGATACTCCAGGCAAGGCCTTGATTGCATAACCAGCGTTTCCAATTCCATCCTGGTAAAAAAGGAAGACAGAGTCATCGAACCTATACCAATAACTACATTGTCATGAAAATACAATAATTATATTGTCATGAAATTAAGAATATTTTATAAGAGTTTGCAAATCCTGTAGAGGTCAGGCAGGGAGAAGAAGTATCATTTACAAATGTTTCACTTCAGTGTAAAAAACAGAGTCTTTTTAAAAAGCAGAGTTATATATACATAACAGCAGCTTTCTATTAAAGAACTACGGAGAAGAAGCGGAAGGACTGTGTGGTAGATAGAGCTCCCTCTCCCCTCTCCCCTCTCCCCTCTCCCCTCTCCCCTCTCCCCTCCCCCCTCCCCCCTCTCCCCTCTCCCCTCTCCCCTCTCCCCTCTTTCCACGGTCTCCCTCTGATGCCGAGCCGAAGCTGGACGGTACTGCTGCCATCTCAGCTCACTGCAACCTCCCTGCCCGATTCTCCTGCCTCAGCCTGCCGAGTGCCTGCGATTGCAGGCGCGCGCCGCCACGCCTGACTGGTTTTCGTATTTTTTTGGTGGAGACGGGGTTTCGATGTGTCGGCTGGGCTGGTCTCCAGCTCCTAACCGTGAGTGATCCGCCAGCCTCGGCCTCCCGAGGTGCCGGGATTGCAGACGGAGTCTCGTTAACTCAGTGCTCAATGGCGCCCAGGCTGGAGTGCAGTGGCGTGATCTCGGCTCGCTACAACCACCTCCCAGCCGCCTGCCTTGGCCTCCCTAAGTGCCGAGATTGCAGCCTCTGCCTGGCAGCCACCCCGTCTGGGAAGTGAGGAGCGTCTCCGCCTGACCGCACATCGTCTGGGATGTGAGGAGCCCCTCTGCCTGGCTGCCCAGTCTGGAAAGTGAGGAGCGTCTCTGCCCGGCCGCCATCACATCTGGGAAGTGAGGAGCGTCTCTGCCCGGCCGCCCATCGTCTGAGATGTGGGGAGCACCTCTGCCCTGCCGCCCCGTCCGGGATGTGAGGAGTGTCTCTGCCCGGCCGCCCTGTCTGAGAAGTGAGGAGACCCTCTGCCTGGCAACCGCCCCGTCTGAGAAGTGAGGAGCCCCTCCGCCCGGCAGCCACCCCGTCTGAGAAGTGAGGAGCGTCCTCCCTCCTCATCTGGGAGGGAGGTGGGGGGGTCAGCCCCCCACCCGGCCAGCCGCCCCGTCCGGGAGGTGAGGGGCACCTCTGCCCGGCCGCCCTTACCGGGAAGTGAGGAGCCCCTCTGCCCGGCCAGCCGCCTCGTCCGGGAGGGAGGTGGGGGGGTCAGCCCCCTGCCCGGCCAGCCGCCCCGTCCGGGAGGCGAGGGGTGCCTCTGCCCGGCCGCCCCTACTGGGAAGTGAGGAGCCCCTCTGCCCGGCCAGCCGCCCCGTCTGGGAGGGAGGTGGGGGGGTCAGCCTCCCGCCTGGCCAGCCGCCCCGTCCGGGAGGGAGGTGGGGGGCTCAGCCCCCCTCCCGGCCAGCCGCCCCGTCCGGGAGGGAGGTGGGGGGGTCAGCCCCCCTCCCGGCCAGCCGCCCCGTCCGGGAGGGAGGTGGGGGGATCAGCCCCCCGCCTGGCCAGCCGCCCCGTCCGGGAGGGAGGTGGGGGGATCAGCCCCCTGCCCGGCCAGCCGCCCTGTCCAGGAGGTGGGGGGGGCGCCTCTGCCCGGCTGCCCCTACTGGGAAGTGAGGAGCCCCTCTGCCCGGCCAGCCGCTCTGTCTGGGAGGGAGGTGGGGGGGTCAGCCCCCGGCCCGGCCAGCCACCCCGTCCGGGAGGGAGGTGGGGGGGTTAGCCCCCCGCCTGGCCAGCCGCCCCATCCGGGAGGTGAGGGACGCCTCTGCCCGGCCACCCCTTCTGGGAAGTGAGGAGCCCCTCTACCCGGCCAGCCTCTCTGTCTGGGAGGGAGGTGGGGGGGGTCAGCCCCCGGCCCGGCCAGCCACCCCGTCCGGGAGGGAGGTGGGGGGGTTAGCCCCCCGCCTGGCCAGCCGCCCCATCCGGGAGGTGAGGGGCGCCTCTGCCCGGCCGCCCCTTCTGGGAAGTGAGGAGCCCCTCTGCCCGGCCAGCCGCCCCGTCCGGGAGGGAGGTGGGGGGGTCAGCCCCCCGCCCGGCCAGCCGCCCCGTCCGGGAGGGAGGTGGGGGGGTCAGCCCCCCACCCGGCCAGCCGCCCCGTCCGGGAGGGAGGTGGGGGGGTCAGCCCCCCACCCGGCCAGCCGCCCCGTCCGGGAGGGAGGTGGGGGGGTCAGCCCCCCGCCCGGCCAGCCGCCCCGTCCGGGAGGGAGGTGGGGGGATCAGCCCCCCGCCCGGCCAGCCGCCCTGTCCGGGAGGTGAGGGGCGCCTCTGCCCGGCCGCCCCTACCGGGAAGTGAGGAGCCCCTCTGCCCGGCCAGCCGCCCCCTCCGGGAGGGAGGTGGGGGGGTCAGCCCCCCGCCGGGCCAGCCGCCCCGTCGGGGAAGTGAGGGGCGCCTCTGCCCGGCCGCCCCTACTGGGAAGTGAGGAGCCCCTGTGCCCGGCCAGCCGCCCTGTCCGGGAGGGAGGTGGGGGGTCAGCCCCCCGCCCGGCCAGCCGCCCCGTCCGGGAGGGAGGTGGGGGGGGTCAGCCCCCCGCCCGGCCAGCCGCCCCGTCCGGGAGGTGAGGGGCGCTTCTGCCCGGCCGCCCCTACTGGGAAGTGAGGAGCTCCTCTGCCCGGCCACCACCCCATCTGGGAGGTGTACTCAACAGCTCATTGAGAACGGGCCATGAAGACAATGGCGGTTTTGTGGAATAGAAAGGGGGGAAAGGTGGGGAAAAGATTGAGAAATCGGATGGTTGCTGTGTCTGTGTAGAAAGAGGTAGACATGGGAGACTTTTCATTTTGTTCTGTACTAAGAAAAATTCTTCTGCCTTGGGATCCTGTTGATCTGTGACCTTACCCCCAACCCTGTGCTCTCTGAAACATGTGCTGTATCCACTCAGGGTTGAATGGATTAAGGGCGGTGCAAGATGTGCTTTGTTAAACAGATGCTTGAAGGCAGCATGTTCGTTAAGAGTCATCACCACTCCTTAATCTCAAGTACCCAGGGACACAAACACTGCGGAAGGCCGCAGGGTCCTCTGCCTAGGAAAACCAGAGAACTTTGTTCACTTGTTTATCTGCTGACCTTCCCTCCACTATTGTCCTGTGACCCTGCCAAATCCCCCTCTGCGAGAAACACCCAAGAATGATCAATAAAAAAGAAAAAAAAAAAAAAAGCAGAGTTATAATTACTAAATTGTTGACTTATAAATAGCTTAAGAGGAAAGAAAATGGGCTTCCTTAAATATCTGGAAAATAGAATATTACAGCAATGGCCAGGCATGGTGGCTCAGGCCTATAATCCTAGCACTTTGGGAGGCCACGGTGGGTGGATCACTTGAGGTCAGGAGTTCGAGACCAGCCTGGCCAACATGGTAAAACCCAGTCTCTACTAAAAATACAAAAATTAGCCAGGCATGGTGGTGCACACCTGTAATCCCAGCTACTTGGGAGGCTGAGGCAGGAGAATGGCTTGAACCCGGGAGGCAGAGGTTGTAGTGAGCCAAGATCGCGCCACTGCACTCCAGACTGGGGGACGGAGCGAGACTCTGTCCCAAAAAAAAAAAAAAAAGAAAAAAGAAAATATATTACAACATGAACAGTATTTCAAATGAAAACTGCAAGTGTCCCTTCTTAGTTCATTTGGTCCTATATAATTAATTATTATTTGACTAGATCTTGGGTTAACAATCTCATGAAATCCATTGGCTTCTCAACTAGAGTTCTAGAAATCCTGACTCAGTCCACTAGTATGATCTCAAAGCTGTTTAAGTGTTGCCATCAGACACTATGCCCAAAGTATCCAGCATAGTCCTTTCCCACAGGATTTTGTGATAATCCTTTATTGAAGACAGACCGCTCTGGCCTGTAGCTGATTGTTGAGCTTTCAAGGAAGCATCAGAGTAAAATAAAAAACTATCTGTAGATAACAAAAGACTTAAAATGGTTATGATTAGTTTACTAACTTATTAATGATAATTTTAAAACATGAAAGATCCGATAAGAGTTCATTACAAGAATTACACAGCTGGCAAGGAAATTTGGTTGTTTCTATGAAATGCAAAACAAGATAATAAAGTCAATCCAACAAGAGCTTTTGGGCTGGGCGCAGTGGCTCAAGCCTGTCATCCCAGCACTTTGGGAGGCCAAGGTGGGAGGATCACTTGATGTCAGGGGTTCAAGACCAGCCTGGCCAACGTGGCGAAACCTCATCCCTACTAAAAATACAAAAATTAGCCAGGCATGGTGGTGCACACCTGTAATCCCAGCTACTCGGGAGGCTAAGGCAAAAGAATCGCTTGATCTCAGGAAGCGAAGTTTGCAATGAGCCAAGATCACACCACTGCACTCTAGCCTGGGCAACAGAGAGAAACTCCATCTCCAAAAAAAAAAAAAAGCTTCTGACAAAATCATTATAAATGTGACAATTAACTAGATTTTCAAAAAAGACAGTGAATATTACATCTAATTTATAAAAAGGGATGAACATGATCTTTACAGACAAAAAAATGAAGATATAACATACAATAATCCTGACTTAATATATCATATATATAAGAAGTGGACCAGGAGTATTCAGGAGTCTTTGAATGGCTATTCTTAGGCAAACATTTTTAAAAATCATATATCATGAACTTGCTAAGTTTATAGCAAGAACATACAAAGAACATATTGAGAACATCAAGAGATTCAGTAAGTCTGAATTTCTGAGTATCTGTATATTAATAAAACTACATAAATAAGTTATCTGAATCCCTAGTTGAAACCTACTGGCCTAGAAGATGCTAGATTCAAATTGAAGAAGTAAAAAGGTGACCATGTTAACATTAAAAAGAAATTAAAATGTAACTGAAGGCTCCAATCACATGGCCAGAGGTCTGCTGCGCTCTCCTGGAGGCCAATACCCAATTCAGTTCTGGTCCAAAGGAAAGAGATTTTGGACATAGATTCACACAGTTCCTCTGGACTTTTTCTTTTTCTTCCTTTCTTTTACTTTTTATTTTTATTTTTATTTTTATTTATTTATTTATTTATTTATTTATTTATTTATTTTACTTTTTATTTTTTAATGATTTTTTAAAATTTTTTTGAGAAAGAGTCTCACTCTGTTGCCCAGGCTGGAGTGCAGTGGCTCAATCTTGGCTCGCTGCAACCTCCACCTCCTGGGTTCAAGCAATTCTCCCTGCCCTAGCCTCCCAAGTAGTTGGAATTACAGGCATGCACCATCAAGCCCGGCTAATTTTTGTATTTTTAGCAGAGATGGGGTTTCCCCATGTTCGTCAGGATGGTCTGGAACTCCTGACCTCAAGTGATTCACCCATCTTGGCCTCCCAAAGTGCTGGGATTACAGGCATGAGCCACCGTGCCCAGCCAAATTATTTAAAATTTACATAAGTGTTGTGAAGCTTGTACAAAGAGCTCCTGTGTGTGCTTCACCCAGATTTTCCAAATGTGGATATTTCTTTTCTTTTCTTTTCTTTTCTTTTCTTTTCTTTTTAAGATGGAGTCTTGCTCTTGTCACCCAGGCTGGTGTGCAATGGCCCGATCTCAGCTCACTGCAATCTCTGCCTCCCAGGTTCAAGAGATTCTCCTGCCTCAGCGTCTCAAATAGCTGGGATTACAGGCGCCCACGACCGTGCCTGGCTAATTTTTTGTATTTTTAGTAGAGATGGGGTTTCACCATGTTGGCCAGGCTGGTCTCGAACTCCTGACCTTAGGTGATCCACCCCTGTTGGCCTCCCAAAGTGCTGGGATTACAGGCGTGAGCCACCATGCCAGGCCAATTGTGGATATTTCTAAATCGTTGAGAGTGAGCTTCATAATTGATGACCCTTTAACCCTAACTACTTCAGTGTATATTTCCTAAAAGCTAGAACACTCTCCTATATAACCATAGTACAACCATCAAAATCAGAAAATTAGTATCAATACAATGTATTGTATCGTCTAACTTATAAGCCCTATTTGAACTTTGCCAATTCTTCCAATAATGTCTTTTTTTTTTTTTTTTTTTTTTTTGAGGCAGTCTCGTTCTGTCACCCAGGCCAGAGTACAGTGGCACAATCTTGGCTCACTGCAACCTCTGCCCCCTGGGTTCAAGCGATTCTCCTGCCTCAACCTCTTAAGTAGCTGGGATAATAGGCGTGCGCAAACACACCCAGCTAATTTTTGTAATTTTAGTAGAAACAGGGTTTTGCCCTGTTGGCCAGGCTGGTCTCGAACTCCTGACCTCAAGTGATCTGCCTGCCTTGGCCTTCCAAAGTGCTGGGATTACAGATGTGAGTCACCACGCCCAGCCTCCAGTAATGTCTCTTATAGGTGTAGGACCCAATCCAGGAATACACACTGCATTTAGCTGTTACATCTCTTCAGTCTGTCAATCTGGAACACTGCCTCAGTCTTTTCTTGTCTTTCGTCATCTGGATATTTTGAAGAGTATAGCTAGTAATTTTGTAGTTATTTAGTCCCTCAATTTGGGTTTGCCTAATTACTTCTTCAACTACTCATGACTTATGCCTCTTTAGTAGGAATACCCCAGAAGTGGTGCCAAGTTCTTCTTAGTGCATCACAGAAAGTACACAATGTCAATTTGTCACTTTACTGATGATAACTGTTATCACTCAGTTAAAAAGATGTCTGCCAGATTTCTCCACTGTAAAGCTAATTAGTAAGTATGGCATATAGGTAACTTTTTTGTGGAGCACTACTTTGAGACTATATAATTATCTCATTCCTCATCATGGGTTTGAACTGCAAGGATCCACTTATCTTCAGATTTTCTTCTGCCTCTGATACCCTGAGGCAGCAAGACCAACCCCTTCTCAGCCTACTTACATGAAGATGAAAAGGATGAAGACCTTTATGATGATCTACTTCCATTTAATTAATAGTAAGTATATTTTCTCTGCCTTATGATTTTCTTAATAACATTGTCTTTACTCCAGTTTACTTTATCATAAGAGTACAGCATATAATACATATAATATACAAAATATGTGTTAATCAATGGTTCATGCTATCAGTAAGGCTTCTGGACAACAGTAGGCTATTAGTAGTTAAGTTTTAGGGGAGTCAAAAGTTATACACAGATTTTTGACTGTTCGGGGTGTTGGTGTTCCTAAACCCCAGTAGTGTTCAAAGGTCAACTGTACATTTGTTGAAAGATTATAATAGATGATCTCAAAATTATCTAAAGATATAGATTCTCATCCTTTCAACCAAGAAGTATAAATTACATGAAGGAACAAACCACAATGAGACAGTTATCAAAACAGTCAGCATACCAAGAACTAGACATAATAAAACAATCCGAAAGAGATTATAAAATAACTATGTTCCAACTTCTTAACTCATTTAAGAGATCATTATTACCCTGATACCAATGCCAGACAAAGGCACCATCCCTTATGATCATTGATTCAAAAATCCTCAATAAAATACTAGCAAACAAATTCAGTAGCATATCAAAAGAATTATATACCATAGCCAAATGGGATTTATTCCTGTAATGCAAGGATGGTTCAATATACAACAATTGATCAATGCAATACACCACATTAACAGAATGAAGCGGAAAAAATGATCATCTCAATTAATGCAGAAAAACATTTGACAAACTTCAACACCCTTTCATGACAAAAACACTTATAGAAGGAAACAACCTCAACATAATAAAAGCCATATATGAAAAACCCACAGCAAACATCACACTCCATGGTGAATGTCTGAAAGCTTTTTCTCTAAAAATCAAGAACAAGGCAAAGATGCTCAATTTCACCACTTCTATTCAATGTAGTTGGCCAGGTGCGGTGGCTCACACCTGTAATCTCAACATTTTGGGAGGCCAAGGCAGGCAGATTGCTTGAGGCCAGGAGTTTGAGACCAGCCTCAAACTCTGTCTTTAGTAGAGACATGGCAAAATCCCATCTGTACTAAAAATACAAAAATTAGCCAGGCATGGTGGTGCATGCCTGTAGTCCCAGCTTCTTGGGAGGCTGAGGCATGAGAATCGCTTGAACCCAGGAAGCAGAGGTTGCAGTGAGCCAAGATTGTGCCACTGCACTCCAGCTTGGGCAACAGAGCAAGACTCTGTCTCAAAAAAACAAATTAGCTGGACATGGTGGCACATGCCTGTAGTCCCAGCTACTTAGGCTGAGGTGACAGGATCACTTGAGCCCAGGATTTCTGGGCTGCAGTGAGCTATGATCACGCTACTGCACTCCAGCTTGGATATCAGAGCAAGACCCCATCTCTAAAAACAAACAAACAAAAACAAACTAAAAACCACATAGTCCTGGAAGTTCTAGCCAGAGCAAGTAAGCAAGAAAAAGAAACAAAAGGCATCCAAATTGGAAAAGAAAGAGTAAAATTATCTCTGTTTGCAGATAATGTTATTTTATATGTACAAAATACAAAAGATCTCACAAAAACTAGTAGCACTAAAACTAATACATGAATTTAGCAAAGTATCAGGATACAAAGCAAACAAACATCAGTTGCATTTCTATACATTAGCAATGAATGATCAGAAAAGGAAATTACAAAAATCAATTCCATTTACGATGGCATCAAAAGGAAAAAAATACTTGGGAATTAACTTAGCCAAAGAAGTAAAATTCTTGTACAATGAAAACTATAAAACATTGCTGAAAGAAATTTTTAAAAAATATAAACAAGTGGAAACACATCTCATGTTTATGGATTGGAAGACACAAAATTGTTAAAATGTCAATACTACTTAAAGCAATGAACAGACTCAATGCAATTCCTATCAAAATCCCAATGACAATTTTTGCAGAAATAGAAAAACCCATCCTAAAATTCATATGGAATGTCAAAGGACCTTGAATACTTGAAACAATCTTTAAAAAGAAAAATGAAGCTGGAAGATTCACACTCCCTGATTTCAAAACATACTACAGGCTGGGCACGGTGGCTCACACCTGTAATCACAGCACTTTGGGAGGCTGAGGCGGGAAGATCACCTGAGGTCAGTAGTTTGAGACCAGACTGATCAACATGGTGAAACCTCGTCTCTACTAAAAATACAAAAATTAGCTGGTCGTGGTGGCATGCACCTGTAATCCCAGCTAGTTGGGAGGCTGAGGCAGGAGAATCACTTGAATCCAGGAGGCGTGGGTTGCAGTGAGCCAAGATTGTGCCATTGCACTCCAGCCTGGGCGACAGAGTGAGACTCTGTCTCAAATAAAAAAAAAAAAAGGCTGGGCACAGTGGCTCACACCTGTAATCACCGCTACACAGGAGGCTGAGGCGGACGGATCACCTGAGGTTGGGAGTTCAAGGCCAGCCTGACCAACATGGAGAAACCCCATCTCTACTAAAAATACAAAAAATTAGCCAGGCATGGTGGAGCATGCCTGTAATCCCAGCTACTCGGGAGGCTGAGGCAGGAGAATTGCTTGAACCTGGGAGGCGGAGCTTGTGATGAGTGGAGATCGCGCCATTTCTCTCCAGCCTGGGCAACAAGAGTGAAACTATGTCTCAAAAAAAAAAAAAAAAAAAAAAAAGAGAGACAGACTTGTATACCAATGGAATAGAATAGAGAACCCAGAAATAAACTGTCACACAAATGGCCAAATTATTTTTGCAAGAGTTCCAATGGGGAAAAGACAGACTTTTCAAGTAGTAGTATTGGGAAAACTGGATATCCATATGCAAAGGAATAAAGTTTGACCCTTACCTAAAACCATATACCAAAATTAACTCAAAATGGATAAAAGATTTTACATGTAGGGCTGGATGCGGTGGCTCACTCCTGTAATCCCAGCACTTTGGGAGGCTGAGGTGGGCAGATCACCTGAGGTGGGGAGTTTGAGTCCAGCCTGACCAACATGGAGAAACCCCATCTCTACTAAAAATACAGAATTAGCTGGGAGTAGTGGCACATGCCTGTAATCCCAGCTACTCGAGAGGCTAAGGCAGGAGAATCACTTGAACCCAGGAGGTGGAGGTTGCAGTGAGCCAAGATCACGCCATTGCACTCAGCCTGAGCAACAAGAGTGAAACTCCGTCTCAAAAAAAAAAAAAGAAGATTTAAGTGTAGACCTAAAACAATAAAACTCCTAAAAGAACACATAGGGAAAAAGCTTCAAAACATTGGAGTTAGCAGTGATTTCTTGGATATGACACAAAGGCATAGGCAACAAAAGAAAAAATAGACAAATAGTACTTCATGAAAATATTAAACATCTATGAATCAAAAGACACTATTAACAGAGGAAAGAAGACAACCCACAAAATGGGAGAAAACATTTGCAAATTATATAGCTGATAAGGGATTAATATCCAAACTATACATAGAATTCCTGAAACTCAACAACAAAAAACAACTTGATTTAAAAATGGGTAAAAGGTTAGCCATAGTGGTTCATACCTGTAAATTCCAGTGATTTGGGAGGCTGAGGCAGGAGGATTGCTTGAGGCCAGGAGTTCAACACCAGCCTGGGCAGCATAGCAAGGCCCTGTCTCTAGAAACAATAAAAAAAAAATTAGCCACACATGGTGGCATGCACCTGTAGTCCCAGCTACTTGGGAGGCTGAGGTGGCAGGATTGCTTGAGCCCTGGAGTTCAAGGCTACAGTGAGCTATGATCATACCACTGTACTCCAGCCTGGGAGACAGTGAGACTCTGTCTCTAAACAAAACAAAACAAAACAAAAAGCAAAACTCAGTGGACAGATTAGACACAGCTGAGGGCCGGGCACGGTGGCTCACGTCTGTAATCCCAGCATGGTGGCTCACAGTTGAGGGCCAGGCATGGTGGGAGACAGTGAAACCCTCTCTCTAAAAAACAAAAAAACAAAACCAAAACTCAGTGGGCAGATTAGATGGACAGATTAGACACAGTTGAGGGTCAAGCACAGTGGCTCACTCCTGTAATCCCAGCACTTTGGAAGGCCGAGGTGGGCAGATCAGCTGAGGTGAGGAGTTCAAGACCAGCCTGGACAACATGGTGAAACCCTGTCTCTAATAAAAATACAAAAATTAGCTGGGTGTGGTGGCACAAGCCTGTAGTCCCAGCTACTCAGGAGGCTGAGACAGGAGAATCACTCAAATCAAGGAGGTGGAGGCTGTAGTGAGCCAAGATCACGCCACTGCACTCTAGCCTGGGCAACAGAATGAGACTCCATCTCAAAATAAAATAAAATATGGAAGGCATCCATACCTGCATTTTGCATTCTTCGTATGTAATCATATTGTCAAAGACAAATTATGTCATCATCTATTGTAAATAACACTTTTCCCCAGACCTACCATAAAGTTTCTGCAATGTATTGTCTTCCAGTTGCAATAAAAATTACTGAATTGCATCAAAAATTAATTAATTAATTAATTAAAATAAACACAGTTGAGGAGAGAATTTTTTTCCTGGAAGCTAGATCTGAAGAAATCATTAGGGACAGAGATAAAGAGGTAGAAAATAGGAAAGAGAGGTGTGCTAGGCAGAATAATGGCCCCCAGAATTTGTCCACATCCTAATCTCTGGAACCTTAGGTTATATGGAAAAGGGGAGTTAAGGTTGCAGTTGGAATTAAGGTTGTTAATTAGCGGACTTTGAGATGGGGAGACTATCCTGGATTATCCAAATGGACACAATGCAATCACAAAGGCTCTTGTAAGTGGAAGAAGGAGAGAGAAACAAATAAGAACCAGAGAGATGAGATGCCTTGTGAGAAACATTGGCCTGATGTTGCTGGTTTTGAAGATGGAGAAGTAAAAATAATGAACCAAGAAATACAGGCAGTTTAAAAGCTGGAAAAGGCCGGGTGCAATGGCTCATGTCTATAATCCCAGCACTTTGGGAGATCAAGGTTGGAGGATCACTTGAGGCCAGGAGTTGGAGACAAGCCTAGGCAACAAAGCGAGACCTCATTTCTACTAAAAAAAAAAAAAAATAGCCAAGCTTGGTGGCTCACACCTGTGAGGTCCCAGCTACTTGGGAGGCTGAGACGGAAAGATCCCTTGAGCCCAGGAGGTCAAGGCTGCAGTGAGTCGCGATTGCACCACTGCACTCCAGCCTGGTCAACAGAGTGAAACCCTGTCTCAAAAAAAAAAATCTGGAAAAGGCAAGGAAATGGATTCTCCTCTAGAGCCTCCAGAGGGAATGCGGTCCTGCTGACACATTCATTTTAGCCCAGTGAGACCCATTTCAAACTTCTGGCCCACAGAACAGTAAAATAACAAATTGTGTTTATTTAAGCCACTGGGTTTGTGATTTGTTACGACAGCAATAAAAGGCATGTAAGATAGAAGGAAATCATTCAACACATGTCTAATAAGAAAAATAGAGGAAGTGAAACATTTATAAATGTCTGAGAATTTTCCAGAATTGAAGAGATGAGTCTTCAGACCAAGGGATCTCACCAAGATCTGCAAGTTGATCACGTATGAGCTATCTATAACCATTTACGTTGCAGTGAAATAGCTAAGACTAAGATAAAGTCTTAAAAGCAGACTGAACCTCAAGCATAGGCAAGAACAAGACAACCAGAACACTCTTTGAAGGAAGGTTACAAATGTCAGTGGTCAACCAATGCTATTAGTATTCAAAGTCAGACTCTAGGTGTGGCCTGTGCTGCTTTAATCTGGGCATTCCTGGGTCCCAGTACATGTTCAGAGAAGAACTTAGACAAAGAAGATGGAAGGAAGCTGGTTCCACAGGAAAAGATTTTCCTTCTACCTCCTTCTCGGTTTTCTGCTTCAAGGTAAGAAAGGAGCAATGATGAGGGAAGGGGGAAGAAGGAGGACCTCTCCCTAGTAGAACATCTAGGAACTTTTTTTCAAATTTCCAACTCCTAGAGATTGTCTAAGATGGATAGAGTTCTTTCATAGCTACATTACCAAGATGCCCACATAGACTTTCCTTTTCTGAAAGACGGAAAATCCCCTTCCAGTTACATGCCAAACAAGAGCACTTTCATTTTCCTTCTCGAAAAATAGAGTTCAACACCAGCAAACTTTATCCTTTCACATGTGGATATCCAGTTTTCTCAATACTACTTGAAAAGTCTGTCTTTTCTCCATTGGTACTCTACGTGGAAGACAACCATCCACGATCGTCTTCTCTTGTATTTAGCTTCTATATCCATCCATCTTTCTATCCACAGGTGTAATTCTTTCTCTCTATAGGTATGAAACCCAAACGATTGTAGCAAAGTGCCCACCTCCTTTAGCCATAATTTCCCTGTCCATCTGCTGGATCCAAGGGCTCTAGGTTAGGTAAGGTGCCAGAAGGCAGCAGGTCAAGGGTGAAAGTAGAATGTGCTTCTCTTCCAGGGGGTCAGCATGGTAGAGAGACAAGAACATGGGATTTGGAGACAGTTGGACCTGGGTTGGAATCTTGGTGTCTCACGTTGCTAGTTTTATAAACTTGGATGCACTGCTTAACTTATCTGAGCTCTGGTTTCCTCATCTGTAAAACAGAACCTACCTTGCAGGGTTGTGAGGATTCAGTAAGAGAAGGAGGGAAGCACAGTGCCCGGCATTTGGTAAGAGTGCCAATAACTGTCATCTCTCTTTGTTAGATTATTCCATGACTTTGAATAAGGAGGCACAGGAGAGGACTGAACCAGAGGTGACTTTAAAGGCCAGCACAGGGAAGAGACACAAATTGTACACCTGGTCTAGGCAGTATAAATGGTTATGAAAGCTCCTCTGGGCACTTGCACACAGGGGTTGACAAATGAATACTCACTGTTCTTAGAGTGGTTTAAGAATTTGCCTGGAAAGCACTGTGACGTTGGGAATGGATAAGGCTCAATGTCCTTGGCACAGAGGTTATCAACCATCTCTCTCAGTCCAAGTTGTTGCTCCTCCAACACATTTTCATGAGTAGAAAATTTAAAAATTTATTAGTCAGAAGAGGGTGGGACGGGTCAGGTGAGGTGGCTCACACCTGTAATCCCAGCACTTGGGAGGCTGAGGCGGGCAGATCACCTGAGGTCAAGAGTTCAAGACCAGCCTGGCTAACATGGTGAAACCCCATCTCTACTAAAAATACAAAAACTAGCCTGATGTGCTGGTGGTGCCTGTAATCCCAGTTACTTGGGAGGCTGAGGCAGAAGAATCGGTTGAACCTGGGAGGCAGAGATTGCAGTGAGTCAAGATCGCGCCACTGCACTCCAGCCTGGGTGACAGAGTGAGACTCCCTCTAAAAAAAATTAAAAATTTAAAAAAGAAATTAAAAAAAAATCCCACCCACACTTCTAAAAATAGCTATGTGGCTAGGAATGGTGGCTCACACCTATAATTCCAGAACTTTGGGAGGCCCAGGTGGGAGAATCACTTGAGCCCCGGGGTTTGAGACCAGCCTGGGCAATATAGTGAGATCCCCGTCTCTACAAAAATTTTTTTTAAAAATTAGCCAAGTGTGGTGGGGAGCGCCTGTAGTCACAGTTACTTGGGAGGCTGAGGTGGGAAGATCCCCTAAGCCTAGAGGCTGAGGCCAAGTGATTGCGCCACTGCACTCCAGCCTGGGCAGTAGAGTGAGTCGCTGTCTCAAAAAAACCCCCAAAAACCCCAAACTAAGAAATATGCACAATTATTATATGTCCATTAAAAATAAAATAAAACTTTTTTTAAAGCCTCAAACTAGAACGCTGGTGATAGAGTTGGGTAAAGTCAAGTAAGAAGGAAGGTTGGGGCAGTCGGGGTGAAAACAGGTGTGTTCTCTCCGGGGCCCCGGGACTGTAATCCTATCGGATGACTATCAACATTCCAGGCTCAGTTTGCATACAGATTTGGGCATGCTTTGCATGGAGACAGAAATATTAGAAAGGAGGCTGGAGCTCTAGCTCAGCTTTGCTACATTAGCTTCCAGAATTTGCATTCCAGCTCGCCCCATCCTCCCGGGCCTCGGAAGGAAGAGCCCAGCGTCTGGACCCCTCTCGGTGATCCCCTCCCCATTCTTCATCTCATCCCTGGGGACGTATAGCACAGCAGCAGCAGACAAACCTGGGTTCAGAACAAGTCCGGCTTCTGCCTTTTATTGGCTGTCTGACTGTAGGAAGTTACTTCCTCTTATTGCACCTTAGTTAGCTCGTTTATTACATGAGGGTAAAGCAGTATCTACCTGATAGGGGATTGGGAGGATTAAATGAGGTAATCCATTTTTGAAGGGCTTAGAATATACCTGACACACAGCCAATGCTCAACAAATGTTAGCTTTCATTTTATCACGGGCGACCCCAGGCCCTGCCTTGGGGCCCCTCTCATATAGGGAGCACAGGGTTGCTCTCCTTCATCTCACACATTGGATGTCCACTACAGGAGGGGGCGTTACTTTCACCATCAATTGCTCAGGGTTTGGCCAGCACGGGGCGGATCCCACCGCTCTGAATTCAGTGTTTAATAGAAAGCCCTTCCGTCCGGTCACCAACATCAGCGTCCCCACCCGAGTCAACATCTCCTTCACGATGTCTGCCATCCTAGATGTGGTGAGTGCTGACCTCTCTAGCCCTCCTTGGTGTCCTGAACCTTTTTCCAGCCCCTGGCAAGGTGGCCTCCCAAAGCCCTTATCCACATTTCTGCTTCCTCCACCACTGCTGGATGGCATTTGCCTGGCATGGGGATCTCAAAGAAGCTCTGTCCAGTGCAGCAGGGTGAGGTATAACAGCACATGGAAGAGAATCTTTTATTCTCTCTCTGGCTGTATACCAGTGACCAGGTTCTAATCTCAGAGGTTTTGATTGGATGAAACCCAAGCCTCGTTTTTGTTTTGTTTTTGTTTTTGTTTTTGTATTTTTTGACATGGAGTCTCACTCTTTTGCCCAGGCTGGAGTGCAATGGCACAGTCTTGGCTCACTGCAACCTCCACCTCCTGGGCTCAAGCGATTCTCCTGCCTCAGCCTCCCGAGTAGCTGGGATTTCAGGCATGCGTCACAACGCCTGGCTAATTTTTGTACTTTTAGTAGAGACGGAGTTTCACCATGTTGGCCAAGCTGGTCTCAAACTCCTGACCTCAAGTGATCTGCCTGTCTCGGCCTCCCAGGCATTACAGGCATGAGCCACCGCGCCCAGCCACATTGATATTTTTAAGCTTCTCGAGTTATTCTCATATACAGCGAGGGTTGAGAAGGACTACTTTACTCCCGCCCTGCTGTGAACTCTCCTGTCCGTAGCCTAACACATCTGTTTGGATAGAGCTTTTGTCCTTGATAACATATCCCCTTTATATACCTTGGGAGTTGGTAAACAAGCATGGGAAGTTGGGGAGATGAACAGACTTCTTACTGGCAACATGATGGAAATAGGAAATTCTTTTGGCAGAATGAACAGCTGCACCTCTTGTCATCATTCCTGTGGCTGGAAATGGTATGGACAACACTTTATTCTCTCCCTACAGTTACAGTCAAAAAGGATTTTAAACAAAGATATAATAATTATGAATTTTTATGTCCCTAACATTGGTTTGAAACACATGAAGGAGAAATTGAAAAATCGACCATAATGGTGAGGGGCTTTAATACACTGCTTTCAAAATCAAGGAGAGGCTGGGCACGGGTGGCTCACGCCTGTAATCCCAATACTTTGGGAGGCCGAGGTGGGCAGATCACTTGAGATCAGGGGTTTGAGACCAACCTGGCCAACATGGTGAAACCCCATCTCTACTGAAAATACAAAAATTAGCTGGGCATGGTGGCGGGTGCCTGTAATCCCAGCTACTTGGAAGGCTGAAGCAGGAAAATCACTTGAACCTGGGAAGCAGAGGTTGCAGTGAGCCGAGATCGCGCCACTGTGCTCCAGGCTGAGCAACAGAGTGAGACTCTATCTCAAAAACAAAACAAAACAAAAATCTAGTAGAAAAGGAGTAAATATATAGTGATTTTCACAGCACAATTAAGAAGCTTAGTCTAATAAACATGTCAAACTTTGTATCAATGACCATACATAATTTTTTGTCACACACATAGAGTATTCTCCAAAACTGACCACATTTTTAACCACAAAAAGGTATCAACGCCAGGCAGAGTGGCACATGCCTGTAATCCCAGCAGTTTGGGAGGGCAAGGTGGGTGGATTGCTTGAGCCCAGGAGTTTGAGGCCAGCCTGGGCAACACGGCAAAACCTCGTCTCTACAAAAAAATACAAAAATTAGCTTGGTATGGTGTTTCACATCTGTAGTCCCAGCTACTGGGGAGCCTGAGATGGGAGGGTCACTTGAGCCCGGGAGGTCAAGGCTGCAGTCAGCCATAATTGTGCCACTGCACTGTAGCCTGGGCAACAGAGTGAGACCCTATCACACACCGGGGCCTGTTGTGGGGTGGGGGGAGTGGGGAGGGATAGCATTAGGAGATATACCTAATGTTAAATGATGAGTTAATGGGTGCAGCACACCAACATGGCACATGTATACATATGTAACTAACCTGCATGTTGTGCACATGTACCCTAAAACTTAAAGTATAATTAAAAAAAAAAAAAAAAAAAAGGCTGGGCACAGTGGCTCACACCTGTAATCCCAGCACTTTGGGAGGCCGAGGCCGGTGGATCGCCTGAACTCAGGAGTTCAAGACCACCCTGGGCAACATGGTGAAACACCGTCTCTACTAAAATACAAAAAATTAGCCAGGCATGGTGACATGTGCCAGTAGTCCCAGCTACTCGGGAGGCTGAGGCACAAGAATCACTTGAGCCAGGGAGACAGAGGTTGCAGTTGGCCGAGATCACACCACTGCACTCCAGCTTAGGCTACAGAGTGAGACTGCATCTCAAAAAAAAAAAAAAAAAGAAAACCTTATTTCTTGGGAATTTAAAATTAAACTTCTAAATATTTGAGGCAAAGGAGAAAATAAAGCAATTAAGTAGAAATTATGAAGTAATTAGAAATGAAAATTATACATATGAAAATCTATGGAATGTAGTCAAAGCATAACCCAGTGGAAAATTTATATCATAATTGCATTGATAAGAAAACAAGGTGTGTGGGAGGATGGGGGAAAATAAAAGCAAATGAATTGAGTTTCCAACTTGAAAAGCCTGCTTGATGGCTGGGCTTGGTGGTTCACACCTATAATCCCAGCTCTTTGGGAGGCCTAGGCAGGTGGATCACTTGAGGTCAGGAGTTCGAGACCAGCCTGGCCAACATGATGAAACTCCATCTCTACCAAAAATATAAAAAAATCAGCCGGGTGGTGGCCGGGCGCGGTGGCTCATGCCTGTAATCCCAGCACTTTGGAAGGCCGAGGCGGGTGGATCATGAGGTCAGGAGATCAAGACCATCCTGGCTAACATGGTGAAACCCCGTCTCTACTAAAAATACAAAAAATTAGCCAGACGTGGTGGCAGGCGCCTGTAGTCCCAGCTACTCGGGAGGCTGAGGCAGGAGAATGGCCTGAACCCAGGAGGCAGAGGTTGCAGTGAGCCAAGATCGCGCCACTGCACTCCAGCCCAGGCAACAGTGCAAGACTCCGTCTCAAAAAAAAAAAAAAAAATTAGCCAGATGGTGGCACACACCTGTAATCCCAGCTACTCAGGAGGCTGAGGCAGGAGAATCGCTTGAACCCGGGAGGTGGAGGTTGCAGTGAGCCGAGATCACGCCACTGCACTCCAGCCTGGGTGACAGAGCAAGACTCCATCTCAGAAAAAAAAAAAGAAAGAAAAAGAAAAGAAAAAAGAAAAAAAGAAAAGCCTGCTTGGAGGAAAGGAAGGAAGGAGCTGGAGAAAGATAATACAATCATCTAACCTCACTCTCAAAGTGTGGTTCCCAGACCACCAGCGCTGGCTGATCAAAATTTATGAAGAATGGTCCCAGGCAGGTTCGATTTTATCTATAATTCTCATTTCTTGAAAAAAAAGCAAGTAAATTTAATAAAATACTAATGCCACAAAGTTGGGTTGTAAATACATAGATGTTTGTCATAGCATTTTATATATTTTTCTATATGCTTGAAGTATTTCATAACTTTTTTTTTTAAAGAAGAAATTAAAAGGCAGGAGACTCACCTCTCCTCCACCTGGGCTCTAGGTTTGGGATAACCCATTTATCAGCTGGAACCCAGAGGAATGTGAGGGCATCACGAAGATGAGTATGGCAGCCAAGAACCTGTGGCTCCCAGACATTTTCATCATTGAACTGTGCGTATCAAGGGCTGGTCAGAGGGAAGTCCCATCTCCTGGTAGCCACAGAGATCACAGTTTACCATTGGGGCCACTTTAAGTGGTCTTTAGATGGCTAAGAAACAACCAGAGAGATAAGAAGAGAAACTGAGCCAGGCGCAGTGGCTAATGCCTGTAATCCCAGCACTTTGGGAGGCCAAGGTGGGTGGATCACTTCAGTTCAGGAGTTTGAGACCAGCCTGGGCAACATGGTGAAACCTCATCTCTTAAAAAAAAAAAAAAATTAGCCAGGCCTGGTGGTGCGCCTGTAGTCCCAGCTACTTGGGAGGCTGAGGCTGAGACAGGAGGATCATTTGAGCCCAGGACATGGAAGTTGCAGTGAGCTGAGAGCATGCCACTCTACTCCAGCCTGGGTGACAGAGCAAGATCCTGTCTCAAAAAAAAAAAAAAAAAGAGAGAGAGAAACTGCAGCACCTGCCTCTTGCGTTATCTCTCCTCCAGCATGGATGTGGATAAGACCCCAAAAGGCCTCACAGCATATGTAAGTAATGAAGGTCGCATCAGGTATAAGAAACCCATGAAGGTGGACAGTATCTGTAACCTGGACATCTTCTACTTCCCCTTCGACCAGCAGAACTGCACACTCACCTTCAGCTCATTTCTCTACACAGGTAAGTTGCAGTGAGGTCTCAGGGATGGGGTGAATGAGAGCAACCAACAAATATAAAGAAACTATGAGTAAATGGTGACCAAGGAGTATGGGTGGGGAGAAGAATAAGGCTCTATGGATGCTAAAATATTTTCCATAAAGGCAGAACCCAAGTCTGTCTTGTTCCTTACCATCCCAAGCTCCTGGCAAGTTTCCTGGCATGTGGGAGGCACTCAAAAATATTTGTTGAAAGAAAGGATGGAAAAAGAGTGCAGTTGAGCCACCAGGAAACTATCTCCTTGAAAAATGATTCAGATGGTTCTCATTTTCAGTGGACAGCATGTTGCTGGACATGGAGAAAGAAGTGTGGGAAATAACAGACGCATCCCGGAACATCCTTCAGACCCATGGAGAATGGGAGCTCCTGGGCCTCAGCAAGGCCACCGCAAAGTTGTCCAGGGGAGGCAACCTGTATGATCAGATCGTGTTCTATGTGAGCTTGGAGGCTCTTGCTCTTTCCTTCCTCCCGCACTTTTACCCTTGCCTAGAATGTCCATCAAATATGTATCTCCCAAGTTTCAGGGTCTCCCAATGTTACCCTCTCTCCTGGCTTCCCAGCCTCATTCTCCATCCTAAAGCTCAGGGCTCTGGCCTAACTGTCTCTTTGCAGGTTCTATACCCGATTCTAAAGCTCCATTCCCCACAGCTCCAGATCCCAGGGTGATATCAGGCCAAAGAAAAAGGCAGAGACAGAAATTGTCACTGCTATTCCTGGATTTGAGGGTTTCTCTGACCCCATAACTACTTACCACCCTCTCCTACCCCACCAGGTGGCCATCAGGCGCAGGCCCAGCCTCTATGTCATAAACCTTCTCGTGCCCAGTGGCTTTCTGGTTGCCATCGATGCCCTCAGCTTCCACCTGCCAGTGAAAAGTGGGAATCGTGTCCCATTCAAGATAACGCTCCTGCTGGGCTACAACGTCTTCCTGCTCATGATGAGTGACTTGCTCCCCACCAGTGGCACCCCCCTCATAGGTATGGCTCCTCCCACCTTTTGGAAGAGAAGGGTGGGAACTAACTCAGGAAGGGAGGTATATTGGAAAAAGGAGGCCGTATGCCTGCCAGGGTGGGATTGGAAGAGAAGAAAGAAATTCTAGGTGGTGCCTCTGGCCCTCACCAGGCCCCCCTTCCCTCCAGGTGTCTACTTCGCCCTGTGCCTGTCCCTGATGGTGGGCAGCCTGCTGGAGACCATCTTCATCACCCATCTGCTGCACGTGGCCAACACCCAGCCCCCACCCCTGCCTCGGTGGCTCCACTCCCTGCTGCTCCACTGCAACAGCCCAGGGAGATGCTGTCCCACTGCGCCCCAGAAGGAAAATAAGGGCCTGGGTCTCACCCCCACCCACCTGCCCGGTGAGGGAAGTCACACTTCCTCTTCCCCTACCTCCACTTCTCTGCTCCTGCCTCCTTCCCTGTCTCCCTCCCTCCACAGGTGACATTTGCAGCCCATGGCTGAGTCTGTCTTTCTGTAGGTGTGAAGGAGCCAGAGGTATCAGCAGGGCAGATGCCAGGCCCTGCGGAGGCAGAGCTGACAGGGGGCTCAGAATGGACAAGGGCCCAGCGGGAACACGAGGCCCAGAAGCAGCACTCGGTGGAGCTGTGGGTGCAGTTCAGCCACGCGATGGACGCCATGCTCTTCCGCCTCTACCTGCTCTTCATGGCCTCCTCCATCATCACCGTCATATGCCTCTGGAACACCTAGGCAGGTGCTCACCTGCCAACTTCAGTCTGGAGCTTCTCTTGCCTCCAGGGACTGGCCAGGTCTCCCCCCTTTCCTGAGTACCAACTATCATATCCCCAAAGATGACTGAGTCTCTGCTGTATTCCATGTATCCCAATCCGGTCCTGCTGATCAATTCCAATCCCAGACATTTCTCCCTGTTCCTGCATTTTGTTGGCTTCCTTCAGTCCTACCATATGGTTCTAGGTCCCTCTTACGTCATCTGCATAGCAGACTATACCTCTTCTGTCCGCTGACTTTCCCAATAAATAATTCTGCAGAGATTTCTGGCTCTTTGTCAGGTCGTAGGGTAGAAACTTAACTAACCACCCAGGCGCAGTGGTTCACACCTATAATCCCAGCACTTTGGGAGGCCAAGGCAGGTGGATCACCTGAGGTCAGGCATTAGAGACCAGCCTGGCCAACATGGAGAAACCTCATCTCTACAAAAAGTACAAAAAATTAGCCGGGCGTGGTGGTGGGTGCCTGTAATCCCAGCTACTCCAGAGGCTGAAGCAGGAAAATTGCTTGAACCTAGGAGGCGGAGGTTACAGTGAGCCAAGATCGTGCCACTGCACTCCAGCCTAGGCAACAAGAGCAAAACTCCGTCTCAAAATAAATAAATAAATAAATATTAATTAATTATCCAGGTGTGGTGGTGCACACCTGTAATCCCAGCTACTTGGGAGGCTAAGGCAGGAGAATCGCTTGAACCCGGGAAGTGGAGGTTGCAGTGAGTGGAGATCCCGCCACTACACCCCAGCCTGGGTGACAAGAGTGAAACTTAGTCTCAAAAAAAGTAAAAATAAAAATAAATAAATAAATACAAGAAACTTGGCTGGGCAGCAGTGGCGCATGCCTGTAATCTCAGCACTTTGGGAGGCCGAGGCGGGTGGATCACTTGAGGTCAGGAGCTGGGGACCAGCCTGGCCAACATGGTGAAACCTTGTTTCTATCAAAAATACAAAAATTAGTCAGAGATGGTGGCGCATGCCTGTAATCCCAGCTACACAGGAGGCTGAGGCAGGAGAATCACTTGAGCCCGGGAGGCGGAGGTTCCAGTGAGCCAAGATCCTGCCACTACACTTCAGCCTGGGTGACAGAGTGAGACTCTGTGAAAAGAAAGAAAGAGGCTGGCTGTGATGTCTCACACCTGTAATCCCAGCACTTTGGGAGGCCAAGGCAGGTGGATCACCTGAGGTCAGGAGTTGGAGACCAGCCTGACCAACATGGAGAAACCACATCTCTACTAAAAATACAAAATTAGCTGGGTGTGGTGGTGTGTGCTTGTAATCCCAGCTACTCAGGAGGCTGAGGCAGGAGAACCCCTTGAACCCGGGAGGCAGAGGTTGCAGTGAGCCGAGATAGTGCCATTGCACTCCAGCCTGGGCAACAAGAGCGAAACTCCATTAAAAAAAAAAAAGAAAGAAAAGAAAAAAGAAAGAAAACTAACCAGAACTGATAGTTTTAAAACATAACCTGTACATTTCTTTGACTCTTTGATTGTGATAAAGCTTCCATATCATCAGGAACGATCCTCTCTCCCAAGACTGAAGTGACAACTGTTGGGTTTGAGAAGTTTTAATTCTCTTAGGTGTTTTCAGAAATATTTTCTTACTAGTAGATTCTTTTGATTTATCTTTTCCATTATCTTGTACTGATCTCATTTTAGCACTCTCCTAATTTATTATGTTTCATGTTATTCTTTTTCTGGTTTTCCAAGTTGAATTCTCCATTAAAGTGTTCTCAGTCTTTCTATTGATTTTACTCTGAACAGCTTAAGCTGTATCCCATAGGTTTTAGAATAAGGTGATCTCCTCTTCATTACTTTGTAGACAATTCATAATTTGTTTTAATTCTCTCTGATATAAAGGCTATTTGGGGCCAGATGCAATGGCTTATGCCTATAATCCCAATAGCTTGGGAGGCTGCGGTGGGAGGATTGTGTGAGCTCAGGAGTTCAAGACCAGCCTGGGCAACATAGTGAGACCCCATCTCTACAAAAAAAAAAAAAATTAGCCAGGCATGTATGGCACACATATGTAGTCCCACTGTGCAGGAGGCTGCAGTGGGAGGATTGCTTGAGTCCAGGAGATCAAGGCTACAGTGAGTTCTGATTGTTGCACTGCACTCCAGCCTAAGCGACAAAGCAAGGCCCTGTCTCAAAAAAAATAAAAATAGAAATAAAGGCTATTTGGGAGAATGTGTCTTCATATCCATGGATAACGGATTTTTGTTATTGTTATCCTTTCATTGTTAATTTCTAGTTTCTTGGTTTATGATCAGAGAGCATGGTGTATAAATTTAAACCTTTTTGGATTTATAAAGCTTTCTTGGCCAGGCGCAGTGGCTCATGCCTGTAATCCCAGCATGGAAGGCCAAGGCGGGTGGATCACGAGATCAGGAGTTCGAGACCAGCCAGGCCAATATGGTGAAACCCCGTCTCTACTAAAAATACAAAAATTAGCTGGGCGTGGTGGCGCATGCCTGTAGTCCCAGCTACTCGGGAGGCTGAGGCAGAAGAATCACTTGAACCTAGAAGGTGGAGGTTGCAGTGAGCCAAGATCACACCACTGTACTCCAGCCTGGAAGACAGAGGGAGACTCTGTCCCAAAAAAAAAAAAAAAAAAAAAAAAGCTTTTTCTCTGGCTGAATGCATGATTGGTTCTGTAATAAGCTTTGTTTCAGGACATTTAAAAAGTATATATTTGTGTTCTTAGGTGTTCTGTCTTTTTTTTTTTAAAGTATATATTCTCTCTATATGCATCTACTAAATAGAGCTAATTTATTACATTATTCAAATCCTCTATGTCATAGCTTATTTTTGTCTGTGTGGTCTGTTAAAGTTCGAAAGTATTTTATCCATGTTCTCTGGGTACTTGTAGTTTTCCTTTTATATGTTTGACAGCTATGTGATTTGATGCATAAAAGTGTATGGTTATTATATCTTCTTGAATTGTGCCTGATTTTATCCTCATATATTGTCACTATTTGTTCTGTTCAATGTGTTTTGAACATGATTTCCATTTGTAGGATAGTGTTGCAAATCTTGCTTTTGCCTAGTATATTTTTGCACATCTCTTTCATTAATTCTTGATTCATTTTTGGAAGAGTAATATACATACAAGGTACAAATATCAAAAGGTACAGTATGGTCCGGGCACAGCGTTTCATGCCCGTATAAAAATAAAAATAATAGACCAGCCTGGCCAATATGGTGAAACTCCATCTGTACTAAAAATACAAAAGCTAGCGGGGCATGGTGGCACATACCTGTAGTCCCAGCTACTTGGGAGGCTGAGGCAGGAGAATCACTTGAACCCAGGAGGCAGAGGTTGCAGTGAGCCAAGATTGTGCCACTGCACTCCAGCCTGGGCAATAGAGGGAGACTCCGTCTCAAAAATAAATAAACAAAAATTTTAAAAAAATTAAAATTAAAAAATAAATAAAATAAAATAAAAACGATAACAGCCCTTTCCCAAAACAAACCTCCTTCTTGCCTGGGGACTAGACTGCCTTTATAGGACTAACGAACTAGCCACAAGATTAGAAATTATGGTTTAGGAGTCATGCAGGTGGAGGCTACAAAATTCTGACCCTCCCTAAACTGCTCCTAAGATCAGTGCTTAAGGTATTTTGCAGACCCTGCACTTAATGAATCAGCTGGCCACCAAGATCAATAAACTGACTCATCTGATCTTGTGGCCCCGACCCAGGAACTGACTCAGCACAAGAGGACAGCTTCAACTTCACATGATTTCATCTCTGATCTGACCAATTGGCACTCCTGGCTCACTGGCTTCCCCCAACCCACCAAGTTGTCCTTAAAAACTCTGATCCCCGAATGCTCAGGGAGGCTGATAAAATTCCAGTGTCCCGCACAGCAGGCTCTGCATGAATTACTCTTCGTCTATTGCAATTTCCCTGTCTTGATAAGTTGGCTCTGTCTAGGCAGCAGGCAAGGTGACCCCATTGGCGATTACAGACCCTTGAATTTCACTAGGTTATGTCAAATGTGTGTTTTCACTAATCCTTTCTGTGTCTCAGTGACCTTTTTCAATGTGAATATTTAAATCTTTCTTCTGTTTGGGGAATTTTTTCTAGGATATAAGTAACACTCTACTTATCTCTTCCATCTGTTCTTTTTCTGTTCAGGCATTTCTTTTTTTTTTTTTTTTTGAGATGGAGTCTCACTCTGTCACCAGGCTGGAGTACAATGGCATGATCTCAGCTCACTGCAACCTCCACCTCCTCAGTTCAAGCGATTCTCCTGCCTCAGCCTCCCAAGTAGCTGGGACTACAGGCGCACTCCACCATGCCCATCTAATTTTTGTATTTTTAGTAGAGATGGCATTTCACCATGTTGGCCAGGATGGTCTTGATCTCTTGACCTCGTGATCTACCCGCCTCAGCCTCCCAAAGTGCTGGGATTACAGACATGAGCCACCGCACCCAGCACTGTTCAGGCATTTGTGCTATTCACAAGTTAGGTCCTATGGATCTGTTTTCTAAACTGTCTTTTTCTCTTCCAGCTTCCATTTTTTGTGGCTTGGCTTTGTGTTGTGACCAATCTTTCAGACACCAATTCAGTTTTCAGGAGTGACCATTTCTATTCTCAGTTCATCTACTGAATGTTTTAATTAAAAATAATTTTTAATTTCATAAAGTCTTTTTTTATTTTTTTGAGATGGAGTCTTGTTCTGTTGCCCAGGCTGGAGTGCAGTGGCACGATCTTGGCTCACTGCAACCTCCACCTCCCGGGTTCAAATGATTCTCCTGCCTCAGCCTCCCAAGTAGCTGGGATTACAGGTGCATGCCACCGTACACAGCTAATTTTGTATTCTTAGTAGAGATAGGGTTTCACCATGTTGGCCAAGCTGGTCTTGAACTGCTGACCTCAGGTGATCCACCCACCTCGGTTTCCCAAAGTGCTGGGATTACAGGCATGAGCCACCATGCCCAGCCTCATGAAGTCTTTTAAGTGTTCTAATCACATGTCCTAGAAATTATCTTCTCTCCTTTCTTAATCCTACTTCAGAAGGAGCCCTTGTCCTCAATATTCATATTGGTCATTGACATGGTTTATTTATTTTATTTTATTTTATTTTATTTATTGAGATGCAATCTTGCTCTGTCTCTCAGGTTGGAGTGTAGTGGCACGATCTTGGCTCACTGCAACCCAGTGAGGTTCAAAAGATTCAAAAGATTCTCCCAGGTTCAAAAGATTCTCCTGCCTCAGCCAACCGAGTAGCTGGGATTACAGGCGCCTGCCAACGTGCTTGGCTAATTTTTGTATTTTTAGTAGAGAAGGGGTTTCACCATGTTAGCCAGGCTGGTCTCGAACTCTTGACCTCTCAGGTGATCTGCCCATCTCAACCTCCCTAAGTGCTGGGATTACAGGTGTGAGCTACTGTGCCCGGCCTGACATGGTTAATTTTAAATGTCAATTTGGCTAGACTGTGGCGCCCAGTCGTCTGGTCAAACACTGGTTTAGATGTTGCTGTGAAGGTATTTTGTATATGTGATTGACAATCAGTAGGCTTTTTTTTTTTTTTTTCCTTTTGAGACAGAGTATCTGTTGCCCAGGCTGGAGTGCAGTGGTGCGATCTCAGTTCACTGCAACCTCCGCCTCCTGGGTTCAAGCAATTCTCGTGCCTCAGCCTCCTGAGTAGCTGGGATTACAGGCATGTGCCACCACATCTGGCTAATTTTGTATTTTTTTAGTAGAGACGGGGATTCACCATGTTGGCCAGGCTGGTCTCGAACTTTAGCCTCCAGTGACCCACCCACCTCGGGATCCCAAAATGCTGGGATTATAGGTGTGAGCCACTGCGCCTGGCCCCGTTGTTTTCATTGCCTGCTCATAATTTTTTGTCCTCTCAGCACCTGTATAGGTCAAACTGTAAGGTTCTTTTGAAGAAGAGCAAACCAACTTAACTGTGGAGGCCTGGGCCAGGCTGCTTATATGAACCAGTGATGAAACACTGTCATTCTGCTGAAGCACATGGAGGGCATGCCTCAATTCCCAGGTCAATCCAGGAACAAGTAGCAATCCTCTCCCATCTGCAGGGAATGGAAATAATTGAATGTATTCGTTCAATTTCCCCTGCCTTCCAACATGAACCAGTCAGGCTGTCCAATGACCACAGCAGCAAACAGTTAGAGGCAGCTCTTCCCCAAGCTCACAGGTTTCTACTTGAAGTCTATCTGCTGGACTCCTTCGGAGGACTGTAAAGCTCTGATCTTTACACCAGCCTCAAAGAGAGACAAGCTTTTTCCTCAATACTGGTCCATATCATTCAATTGGAACCCAAAGAGAGGAAACAAAGGCACAGACCTGACCATCATTCTTCTTTCCACTCTCTTACCTCTTTTCACTCCTTTATTTTCCCCAAACCCCCTACAATGTCAGGGGTGAGGTTTTCCCCTGCATCATATCATCATTCTTCCTGACTCTAGTTTCTTGACTAAATGGTAGACAAAGTTGTCTTCTAGATTATGGGGAAAACTCATAATTTGACCAACTAGGTCAAATTATGCTTGGTATGCTTAAGAGAGATCTAAAAGTATATAGAAATTCCTTTCACTCTCAAACTATTATCTTGCTGAATAATCACAGTTTTAATATGAGCCATTAAATGTTACCTTTTTCAAAACATGGGTTTTTCATTTTTCATAAATTACAAGTTTATAGAGAGAGAGAAGGAATCTCTCAATTAAAAAAATTAAGGTGCATAACTTCACACTAGTCATGATAAAATGTTAAATAAACTTAAGTGGATTCTAATACTTTGAAACAGCTTCCCATAGGCATTGACAGCTCCACTGGTAAATTTTATCAAATACTTAAAGAAGAATTAATACCAATTCTACACAGTCTCTTTCAGAAATTAAAAGAAGAGGAAACATTTTGCAACTCATTCTATGAGGCCAGTATTATTATCCAGATACTGAAACCAAAGATGTTATATTTAAAAACAAAAAAACTACAGACCAATATCTCATATGAATATAGATGTAAAAATCCTCAACAAAATACTAGCAAACAGACCGGGCACAGTGGCTCAAGCCTATAATCCCAGCACGCTGGGAGACCAGGGCCGGTGGATCACCTGAGGTCAGGAGTTCGAGACCAGCCTGGCCAACATGGCAAAACCCCATTTCTATTAATACAAAAAAAAAAAAAAAAAAAGCCAGGCACGGTGGCGTGCACCTGTAATCCCAGCTACTTGGGAGGCTGAGGCAGGAGAAATACTTGAACCCAGGAGACAGACGTTACAGTGAGCTGAGATTGCACCACTGCACTTCAGCCTGGACAACAGAGTGAGACTGTCTCAAAAAAAAAAAAAATACTAGCCAACTGAATCCAGCAACATATAAAAAGGGGTATATGCAATGAACAAGTGGAACTCATCCCAAGAATACAAGATTGGTATAATATCAGAAAATCAATTAATGTAATACACTATATTAAGAGAACAAAACCCACATGATCATTTTAATAGCTGCAGAAAAAGCATTTGACAAAATCCAAAACCTTTTATGATTAAAAAATAACACTCAACAAACTAAAAATAAAAATAACTTCCTCAATCTGTTAAAGGGCATCTATGAAAAATCTACAGCTAACATCATACCAAATGGCAAAAAATTGAATCTTTTCCCCCTAAAAGTGGGAACAAGACAAGAATATTTATTCTCTCCACCTCTATACAACATTGTACTTAACATTATTCAGGGCAGGCCGGGTGCGGTGGCTCATGTCTCCCAGAACTTTGGGAGGCCAAGGTGGGTGGATCACTTGAAGTTAGGAAGTGGAGAACAGCCTGGCCAACATGGTGAAACCCCATCTCTACTAAAAATACAAAAATTAGCCAAGCATGGTGGTGGGCACCTGTAATCCCAGCTATTTGGGAGGCTGAGGCGGAAGAATCGCTTTAACACAGAAAGTGGAGGTTGCGGTGAGCCAAGATCTCACCACTGCACTCCAGCCTGGGCGACAGAGTGAACAGTCTAAAAGAAAAAAAGAAAAATAAATAAAAAGGCATCCAGATTGAAAGGAAGAAGTAAAGCAATCTCTGTTTGCAGATGATATGATCCTGTAAATAGAAAATCCCAAGGAATTCACTAACAATCTACCAGAACTAATAAATGAGTTCAGCAAGGTTACAGGACACAAGATCAACATACCAAAAGTATTGTATTTATATATACTAGCAATAAACATTCTGAAAATAAAATTAAGAATCATTTTAAAAAAAATAAGGCATTTAGGGATAAACTTCACAAAAGAAGTGCAACACTTGTAAACTGAAAACTAAAAAACACTGTGGAAAAAAATTAAAGAAGATCTAAATAAATGGAAAGATAAGATATACCATGTTTAAGATTTGGAAAGCTTAAATCCTCTGAAGATGCCATTACTCCCCAAATTGATCTACAGATTCAATGCAATCTGTATCAGAATCTTGGCTGCCTTTTTTTTTTTTTTTTTTTTTTGCAGAAATTGACAAGCTGATTCTAAAATTCGTATAGAAATTCAAGAGGCCTGCATGCTTTAGTATCCTGGTGCTGCTATACTGCAGAGCCCTGTGGTCCCTTAGCCAAGCTGCCTGAGGAAACCCAGACCCAAAACCAACCAATGGAGGAAGAAGAGGTTGAGATGTTTGCCTTTCAAGCAGAAACTGTCCAGTTGATGTCACTGATCATCAATACTTTCTACTTGAACAAAGAAACCTTTCTGAGAGAGCTCATTTCAGCATTTTTTTTTTAGGTTTTTATTTTTATTTTGGACACAGCATCTCACTCTGTTACCCAGTCTGAAATGCAGTGGGGTGATCTCGGCTCACTGCAGCCTCCACCTCCCGGGCTTAAGTGATTCTCATGCCTCAGCCCCTGACAAGCTGGGACCATCGGCATGTCTGTCATGCCTGGCTCTTTTTGTATTTTGGGTAGAGATGGGGTTTCACCATATTGCCCAGGTGGGTTTCACCATATTACCCAGGCTGCTCTTGAACTCCTGACCTCAAGCGATCCACCCACCTTGGCCTGCCAAAGTGCTGGGATTACAGGAGTGAGCCACAGTGCCTGGCTCAAAAGAGCTCATTTCAAATTCATCAGATGCTTTGGACAAAACCTGATATGAAAGCTTGACGGATCCCAGTAAATTAGACGCTGGGAAAGAGCTCCACATTAATCTTATGCCAAGCAAACAAGATCAAACCCTTACTATTATGGATACTGAAACTGGAATGACCAAGGCTGACTTGATCAATAACCTTGGTACTGTCACCAGTCTGGGACCAAAGCATTCATGGAAGTTTTCCAGGCTGGTGCAGAATCTCTATGATTGGCAATTTCGGTGCTGGTTTTTATTCTGCTTATTTGGTTGCTGAGAAAGTAACTGTGATCACCAAACATAAACATGAGCAGCACGCTCGGGAGTCCTCCTCAGGGGGATCACTCACAGTTAGGACTGACACAGTGAACCTATGGGGCATGGAGCAAAGGGCACCCTGCACTTGAAAGAAGACCTGAGTATTTGGAGGAAAGAAGAATAAAAGGGATTGTGAAGAAGCATTCTCAGTTTATTGGCTATCCCATTACTGTTTTTATGGAGAAGAAACGTGATAAACAAGTCAGCGATGATGAGGCTGAAGAAAAGGAAGATAAGAGGAAGAAAAAGAAAAAGAGTCCGATGACAAACCTGAAATTGAAGATGTTGGTTCTGATGAAGAAGAAGAAAAGAAGGATGCTGACAAGAAGAAGAAGAAAAGTAAGGAAAAGTACATTGATCAAGAACTCAACAAAACAAAGCCTATCTGGACCAGAAATCCTGACGCTATTACTAATGAGGAGTATGGAGAGTTCCATCAGAGCTTGACCAATAACTGGGAAGATCACTTGGCAGTGAAGCACTTTTCAGTTGAAGGACAGTTGGAAGAGTTGAAGGATAGTTGAAGAGTTTAGAAGAGCTCTTTTTGTTTCAAGATGTGCTCCTTTTGACCTATTTGAAAACAGAAAGAAAAAGAACAACATTCAGTTGTATGTAC
Organism: Pan troglodytes; assembly: GCF_028858775.2. Classification (NCBI taxonomy): domain Eukaryota; kingdom Metazoa; phylum Chordata; class Mammalia; order Primates; family Hominidae; genus Pan; species Pan troglodytes. The sequence continues at coordinate 187,300,014 of NC_086015.1, forward strand.
GCAGAGTTTTCATCATGGGTAACTGTGAGGAGCTAATCCCTGAATACCTGAACTTCATTAGAGGGGTGATGGACTCAGAGGATCTCCCTCTAAATATTTTTTCTGAGATGTTGCAACAAAGCAAAATTTTGAAAGTTATTAGGAAGAATTTGGTCAAAACATACTTAGAACTCTTTGCTGAACTGGCAGAGGATAAAAAGAACTACAAAAAGTTCTACAAGAAGTTATCTAAAAACATAAATCTTTGAATATATAGACTCTCAAAATCAGAAGAAGCTTTCAGAGCTGTTGAAATAGTGCACATCTGCCTCTGGTGATGAGATGGTTTATCTCATTGTGTTTTCCAGAATGAAGGCAAACCAGAAACATATCTACTACATTACAGGTGAGACCAAGGACCAAGTAGCTAACTCAGCCTTTGTGGAATGTCTTCAGAAGCGTGGCTTAGAAGTGATCTACATGATCGAGTTGATTGATAAGTACTGTGTCCAGCAGCTGAAGGAATTTGAGAGTAAGACTGTAGTGTCAGTTGCCAAAGAGGGTTTGGAACTTCCAGAAGATGAAGAAGAAAACAAGAAACAGGAAGAGAAAAAAACAAAGTTTGAGAACCTCTGCAAAATCATGAAAGACATGTTGGAGAAAAAAGTCAAAAAGGTGGTTGTGTCAAACTGGTGACATCCCCATGCTGTATTGTCACAAGCACATATGGCTGGACAGCAAACGTGGAAAGAATCATGAAAGCTCAAGCCCTGTGAGACAACTCAACAATGGGCTACATGGCAGCAAAGAAACACCTGGAGATAAACCCTGACCATTCATGATTGAAACCTTAAGGCAAAAGGCAGAGGCTGATAAGAACAACAAGTCAGTGAAGGATCTGGTCATCTTGCTTTACTAAACTGCACTCCCATCTCCTGGCTTCAGTATGGAAGACCCTCAGAGACATACTAACAAGATCTATAGGATGATCAAACTTGGTCTGGGTATTGATGAATATGATCCTACTGCTAATGGTATCAATGCCGCTATAACTAAAGAAATGCCGCCCCTCAGAGGAGGTGATGACACATCACGCATGGAAGAAGTAGGCGGCTCTGGCTGAGGAATGACTTGTACATGTGTTCAATACTCTATCTTCATTCTCTCTGATAATATATTTTCAGGATTATTTTAGTTATTTTTGTTAACATTTAAAAAGTCTGTATGGTGGCCGGGCGTGGTGGCTCACACCTGTAATCCCAGCACTTTGGGAGGCTGAGGCAGGCGGATCACTTGAGGTCAGGAGTTCGAGACCAGCCTGGCCAACATGGCGAAACCCAATCTCTACTAAAAAAAAAAACCAAAATATTAGCCGGGTGTGGTGGTGTGCACCTGTAATCCCAGCTACTCAGGAGGCTGAAGCAGGAGAATCATGTGAACCCAGGAGGTGGAGGTTGCTGTGAGCTGAGATCACGCCATTGCACTCCAGCCCGGGAGAAAGTGGGAGACTCTGCCTTCAAAAAAAAAAAAAAAAAGTCTGCATGGCATGACAATAACTATTTCAGGGGGAAGGTAAGGTTTCTTTCTACTTCTAAGTGATTTTGTGATACTTCTAAGTGATTTTGTGATACTTCGGGCACTAAAACAGAGCTAGCAATGCTTTTCTAGTTTCACATTGGCTTATTTTAACAGATTGGGGTAATGTGTGTTGTAAGATGTATGCACGCTGGGTGTGGTGGCTCACGCCTGTAATCCCAGCACTTTGGGAGGACGAGGCGGGTGGATCACCTGAGGTCAGGAGTTCAAGACCAGCCTGGCCAACATGACAAAACCTCGTCTCTACTAGAAATACAAAAATTAGTTGGGTGTGATGGCAGGTGCCTGTAATCCCAGGTACTCGGGAGGCTGAGGCAGGGGAATTGCTTGAACCCAGGAAGTGGAGGTTGCAGTGAGCCAAGATCGCGCCACTGTACTCTAGCCTGGGCAACAGAGAGAGACTCCACCTCAAAAAAAAAAAAAAAAAAAAAAAAAAAGAAAGAAAGAAAGAAAAGAAAAGAAAAAAAAAGATGTATGTAACCTAACATTAACTTTGTGATCTAAACTGTTTAAGCTATCAAGCCAGATTCCTTAGTAGGCCAAATCTTTTGTCACTGAAGTTTTCTGAGAAATACCTTGATGTTTAGAGGAAAAGTATTTGTTGCATCTTCTAGGATCTACTTTTTAAACTTTTCATCCTCTAGTTGCCAATTCTGCATGTAATTGTCCTCTGGAGATATGTTAAACTGAAGCAACTTGATGGAAGGAACTCTCCACAGGACTTGTTTTCCAAAGGAAAATATTGTTTGCAGGAGCAAAATTATAAGCCTACCTAGGCATATTGTAAAGCTGTTCAGAAATAACCCAGAGCGAGGCTTGTGAATGGAACTGTAGTACCCAAGTCACATTCTGCTTAAAAAGGTTGTAACAAATACAGATGAGTTTAAAAGAAAAAAAAAAAAGGCAGAAATGCAACAGGCCCAGAATAATCAAAACAATCCTGGAGCAGAACACAGTTGGTAGACTCACACTTCCTCATTTCAAAACGTACTGCAGGCCAGGCGCAGTGGTTCATACCTGTAATCCCAGCACTTTGGGAGACCGAGGCGAGGGGATCGCCTGAGGTCAGGAGTTTGAGACCAGCCCAGCCAAAGTAGCAAAACCCCATCTCTACTAAAAATACAAAAATTAGCTGGACATGGTGGCGTGTGCCTGTAATCCCAGCTACTCGGGAGGCTGAGGAAGGAGAATCGCTTGAACCCAGGAGGTGGAGGTTGCAGTGAGCCGAGATCGTGGCACTGTACTTCAGCCTGAGAGACAGAGCAAGACTCCATCTTAAGAAAAAAAACTTACTACAAAGATATTGTAATCAAGATAGTGTGATACTGGCATAAGGACAGACATATAGGTCAACGAAATTCGAATGGAAAGTTCATAAATAAACCCTAACATTTACGGTCAATTTATTTTCTACAAAGGGAACAAAATAATTCAATGATAAAAAGAATAGTTTTTTTCAGCAAATGGTGCTTAGACAACTGGATATCCACATGCAAAAGAATGTCTTTGGACCCCTATCCCTCACACCATACACAAAAATCAACTCAAAATGGATCACAGTCCTAAACATAGGAGCTAAATGTTTTCTTAGAAGAAAACATAGCAGTTAATCTTCACGATCTTGGGGTGGGCTATGATTTCTTATATATGACTATTATAAGCACAAACGATAAAAAAGAAAGATAGATAAGCCTGGGCGCGGTGGCTCACGCCTATAATCCAAGCACTTTGGGAGGCCTAGGCAGGCGGATCACCTGAGGTCGGGAATTTGAGGCCAGCCTGACCAACATGGAGAAACCCTGTCTCTACTAAAAATAACAAAATTAGCCGGGCGTGGTGGCGCATGTCTGTAATCCCAGCTACTTGGAAGGCTGAGTCAGGAGAATCGCTTGAATCCGGGAGGTGGAGGTTATGGTGAGCTGAGATCACACCATTGCAATCTACCCTGGGCAACAAGAGGGAAACTCTATCCCAAAAAAAGAAGAAGAAAGGAAGGAAGGAAAGAGGGAGGGAGAGAAGGAAGGAGGGAGGGAGGGAAGGAAGGAAGGAAGGAAGGAAGGAAGGAAGGAAGGAAGGAAGGAAGGAAGGGCAAGGAAGGAAGGAAGGAGAAATTGGACTTTATCAAAATTTAAAACTATCATGCCTTAAATAAACCATCAAGAAAGTGAAAAAAGAACCCACAGGCTGGGAGACAATATTTGAAGGTCATATATCTGATACAGGATATATACCCTGAATACATAAAGAGCTCTTACACCTGAACAATAAATAAACAAATAATCAACTAAAAAGAGCAAAGAATTTGAATAGTCATTTCTCCAAAGAAGATACACAAATGGCCAGTAAGCACATGAAGGCCGGGCACAGTGGCTCATGCCTGTAATCCAGCTCTTTGAGAGGCTGAGGTGGGCTAATTACTTGAGGTCGGGAATTCGAGACCAGCCTGGCCAAAAAACCCCATCTCTATTTAAGAAAAGAAAAAAAAAAAAAAACAGCAGGCCAGGTTGGGTGGCCCACGCTATGGGAGGCCAAGGTGGGTGGATCACCTGAGGTCAAGAGTTCGAGATCAGCCTGACCAATATGGTGAAACCTGTTCTCTACTAAAAATACAAAAATTAGCCAGGTGCGGTAGCGTGAGCCTGTAGTCCCAGTTACTCAGGAGGCTGAGACAGAAGAATTGCTTGAACCTGGGAGGCGGAGATTGCAGTGAGCCGAGATCACACCAGTGCTCTCCAGCCTGGGTAACAGAGTGAGACTCTGTCCAGACAAACAAACAAAAAAGCACATGAAAAGGTGCATGACATCATCAGTCATTAGGGAAATGCAATACACTTTACCCTCCTGAGGATGGATGTTTTTTGTTGTTTTGGTTTTGGTTTTTGCTTTTGTTTTCAGACAGAGTTTCACTCTTGTTGCCCAGGCTGGAGTGCCATGGCGCGATCTTGGCTCACCGCAACCCTCGCCTCCCGGGTTCAAGTAATTCTCCTGCCTCAGCCTTCCAAGTAGCTGGGATTACAGGGATGCACCACCATGCCAGCTAATTTTGCATTTTTTAGTAGAGATGGGGTTTCTCCATGTTGGTCATGCTGGTCTCGAACTCCTGACCTTAGGTGATCCGCCCACCTCGGCCTCCCAAACTGCTGGGATTACAGATGTGAGGCACCATGCCCAGTCGAGGATGGATATGTCTAAAAAAAAAAAAAGATAGATAATAACAAGTGTGGATAATAACAAGTTGGAAATCAAAATGGTGTAGACACTTTAGAAAATAGTTTGGCAGTTTTTCAGAATGTTAGACATAGAATTACCATATGACCAAAAAATCCACCCCAAAGTGTATGTTCAGAATATATGAAAACAAATGCTTATACGGAGACTTTTTTGGCCAGGCGTGGTGTCTCACGCCTGTAATCCCAGAACTTTGGGCGGCTGAGGCAGGTGGATCACAAGTTCAGGAGTTCAAGACCAGCCTGGCTAACATGGTGAAACCCCGTCTCTATCAAAAATACAAAAATGAGCTGTGCATGGTGGCGCACACCTGTAATCCCAGCTACTCGGGAGGCTGAGGCAGGAGAATTGCTTGAACGGGGACCTGGGAGGCGGAGGTTGCAGTGAGCCAAGATGACGCCACTGCACTCCAGCCTGGGCTACAGAGCCAGACTCCGTCTCAAAAAAACAAAAACAAAACTTTTCACAAATGTTCATAGCAGCATTATTTATAACACCCAAAAAATAGAAACAACCCAAATGTTCATCAATTGATGAATAGATAAACAAAATATGGTATCTCCATACAATGAAATATTATTTGGACATGCAAAGGAATGAAGTACTGATAACATCACAAATGGCTAAACCTTAAAACCATTATGCTAAATGAAAGACAAACATACACAAAAAATTGTACGGCCAGATGCAGTGGCTTATGCCTGTAATCCCAACCATTTGGGAGGTTGAGGCGGGCGGATCACCTGAGGCAGGAATTCAAGACCAGCCTGACCAACATGGTGAAACCCTGTCTCTACTAAAAATACAAAAATTAGCTGGGCGTGGTGGCAGGCACCTGTAATCCCAGCTACTTGGCAGGCTGATGCATGAGAATCGCTTGAACCTGGGAGGTGGAGGTTGCAGTGAGCTGAGATGGTGCCACTGCACTCTAGCCTGGGCAACAGAGTGAGATTCCGTCTCAAAAAAAAAAAAAAAAAAAAGAGAAAAAGCTGCTTTTTAAAAACCACATTGAGTGACATTTTACAAAATAACTGGTCGCTACTTATCAAAAGTATTAAAGTCAGAGCCTGACGTGGTGGAGCCCACCTATAATCCCAGATAATCAGGAGGTTGAGGCAGGAGAATACCTTAAGCCTAGGAGTTTGAGTCTAGCCTGGGCAACATAGTGAGACCCCCGTCTCTAAAAAAAAAAAGAAAAGAAAAGAAAAAGAAAAAGAGTGTCCAAGTCATAAAAGACAAGGAGAGACTAAGGAATTTTCACAGATTGGAGGAAACTAGGAAGAAGTGAAAACTATATGCAATGTGAGATTTTGATCTAATCCTGGAACAGAAAACTGATACTGAGGGGGGAAATTGTTGAAATTCTAAAAAGGTCTGTAGTTTATTTAATAATTTTATATGGCCGGGTGTGGTGGCTCACGCCTGTAATCCCAGCACTTTGAGAGGCCTAGGCGAGCGGATCACCTGAGGTCAGGAGTTGGGGACCAGCCTGACCAACATGGAGAAACCCCGTGTCTACTAAAAATACAAAATTAGCCCGGCATGGTGGCGCATACCTGTATTCCCAGCTACTCAGTAGGCTGAGGCAGGAGAGTCACTTGAACCCAGGAGGTGGAGGTTGCGGTGAGCCGAGATCACGCCATTTTACTCCAGCCTGGGCAACAAAAGCGACACTCCGTCTCTAAGAATAAGAATAAGAATAATTTTGTACTAACGTTAGCTTCCCGACTTTCATAATTATACTATGGTTACATAAGTTGTTAACTTTAGGCAGAAAATATTAGGAAACTCTCTACACTATTTTGCAACTCTTCTGTAAATCTAAAATTATTTGAAAGTAATTTTTTTTTTTTTGAGACAGGGTCTCACTATGTCACCCAGGCTGGAGTGTAATGGTCCAATCTTAGCTCAATGAAACCTCTGCCTCCCAGGCTCAAGTGATCCTCCCACCTCAGCCTCCAGAGTAGCTGGGACTACAGGTACCCACCACCATGCCGGGCTAATTTTTGTATTTTTTGTAGAGACAGGGTTTTGCCACATCACCCAGGCTGGTCTCAAGCTCCTGAGTTCAAGTAGCCCACCCGCTTAGACCTCCCAAAGTGCTGGGATGACAGGCATGAGCCACCATGCCCCTCCTATGAAAACTTTTAAAGTGAGAAATTTAAGAGACATTTCAATCAATTACAATATATAAACATTATTTTGAGCCTGAATAAAACAATAAACATTTATAAGAAAAAGATACTGATGGGAAAATTGGGGAAATTTGAGCAGAGTAGTTAATGATATGTAAAACTATGTTAATTTTCAGTAGAATAATGACACGATTATTTTTGCTCAATGATCATTTTCTTCTAGAGATAAATGCTAGGACATTTACAGATGAAATGATAAGATGTCTAGGATTTGCCTCAAAATAATCCAAAGGGAGAGAGGAAAGTGTAGGGGCAGGTACTGATGAAACAAGATTGAATTGATCATTGTTCCACATGGTGATGGATACATGTGTATCCATGTGTGCTTTTGTACATGTTTAGACTTTTTCTTTATAGTAATAGAAAGTTTTTAAAATTGTTTGTTTCTTTCTCTTTGCCTCCTTTCTGTTACAAATCCTAATTTCTTTGGCACATTCATGCCTCAGGTCAACCAGAGATAACATCACGTATTTGAAAAGGTAAAAAAAAAAAAAGAGGGGGGCACATTAGTCACTCTCAAGACATCACCTACAGTAAACTGGTATTGTTGACAGAAAGTTCGGCCGGGCGCGGTGGCTCACGCTTGTAATCCCAGCACTTTGGGAGGCCGAGGCGGGCGGATCAAGAGGTCAGGAGATTGAGACCACGGTGAAACCCCGTCTCTACTAAAAATACAAAAAATTAGCCAGGCGTGGTGGCGGGCGCCTGTAGTCCCAGCTACTTGGAGAGGCTGAGGCAGGAGAATGGCGTGAACCCGGGAGGCGGAGCTTGCAGTGAGCCGAGATTGCGCCACTGCACTCCAGCCTGGGCGACAGAGTGAGACTCGTCTCAAAAAAAAAAAAAAAAAAAAGACACAAAGTTCAAGGTGGTAGTTCCCAATTTCTGGGTTATGGACCTAGGGAACCAATCCTATGGGGTTGGCAAATACACAAATATATCACGTGATCTGTAGATGAAACAAACAGTATCATAAACACACACATACATAGCTATTTTTTTAAATAGTTTTTTTTTGCAAAGACAGGGTCTCACTATGTTGCCCAGGCAGGTCCTGAACTTCTGGTCTAAAGTGATCCTCCTGCCTCAGCCTCCCGAAGTGCCAAGATTACAGACATGAGCCACCGTACCTGGCCAGTTAGCTATTTTTAGAGGTGTTGTAATTTTTATTTATTTTATTTATTCATTTTATTTATTTTTTAGTTTTTTTGGAGACAGAGTCTCCTTCTGTCACCCAGGTTAGAGTGCAGTGGTACGATCTCAGCTCACTGCAACCTCTGCCTCCCGAGTTCAAGGGATTCTCATGGCTCAGCCTCCTGAGTAGCTGGGATCACAGGCACCCACTGCCATGCCTGGCTAATATTTTGTATTTCAGTAGAGACAGGGTTTCACCATGTTACCGAGGCTGGTCTCGAACTCCTGAGCTCAGGCAATCCGCTTGCCTTGGCCTCCCAAAGTGCTAGGATTACAGGTGTGAGCCACCATACACACCTGGCCTAATTTTTAAATATGGAGTTTTCTTAATTATCTTTGTGTTACCGATTTTTAACTTAATTATACTGTGGTCAGAAAATATGCTTTGTGTCAAAGCATGTCAAACTTTAATGTACATGTGAATCCCCTGGGGATCTTGCCAAAAGGCAGGAGGTCGGGGGTGAGACGTGGGCGTCTGCATTTCTAACAGGCTTTCGTGTGATGCTGCTGCTACTGCTGTATGCACCATACTTTTAGTGGAAAAGGTCCATATGATACATGATACCAATTCCTTGAAATCTGTTGAGATTTGCTTTATGTATAATGTTTACAAACATTCCCCAAACATTTGAAAAGACTGCATATTATCCAATTAACGAATGCAGAGTTCCACATAAATTCATTAGATCAAGATGTTTAATTATGATATTCTAGTCTTCTGTTTCCTTATTCATTTATCTGTTTGATCTACCAAATACTGAGATATATTTAAAATGTTTTACTATAATAATGGATTTGTCGATTGTTTATTTATTTATTTTTTTTTGAGATGGATTCTCACTCTGTCGCCCAGGCTGGAGTACAGTGGCACAATCTCAGCTCACTGCAACCTTCGCCTCCCAGGTTCAAGTGATTCTCCTCCCTCAGCCTCCCAAGTAGCTGGTATTACAGGCACGTGCCACCATGCCCAGCTATTTTGTGTGTTTTTAGTAGAGGATTCACCATGCTGCCCAGGCTGGTCTTGAACTCCTGACCTCAAGCAATCCACACGCCTCGGCCTCCCAAAGTGCTGGGATTACAGGTGGTGAGCCACCGAGCCCATCCTGAATCCTTATGTTTTAAGGGTATTGCTTGTAAACAATATATTGCTGAATTTTATTTCTTGGCCCAGACTTTATGTGAATAATAAAAAAGATCTTAGAATGTTTTTAACTCTAATCACTTCCTGTCTGACTTAACATGTATAAGTAGTTTAGCATTTTCTTTTTTTAGCCGCCCAACTTAGACATTAATATTATTTTATATCATCAATGTTTGTTTATATTTACTCACATGCTTAGCATTTTATTTACTAGAACTTTCACCTTGCATCTCAGACCTTTGTTCTGGAATTTTTCTCCTTCGGCTTGAGGTACATCTTTGAACAGTGCTGTTAATAGAACTTTCTGCAATAGTGGAAATATTCTACATCTGTGTTGTCCAATATAGTAGCCAGTAGCCACACATGGTTATTAGGCGCTTGAAATGTGGCAAACGTGACTGTATTACTGAATTTTTAATTTTATATAATTTTTATTCACTTATTTATTATTTATTTATTTATATATTTTTTTGAGACGGAGTCTCGCTCTATCGTCCAGGCTTCCAGGCTGGAGTGCAGTGGCGTGACCTTGGCTCTCTGCAACCTCCACCTCCTAGGTTCAAGCAATTCTCCTGCCTCAGCCTCCCAAGTAGCTGGGATTACCGGCATGTGCCACCGCACCTGGCTAATTTTTTGTATTTTTAGGTGATCCACCTGCCACAGCCTCCCAAAATGCTGGGATTACAGGCGTGAGCCACTGTGGCCGGCCCTATCTTTCTTTGTGTTGGGAACATTACGACCCTTCTCTTCTAGCTACTGTGAAATATACAATAAATGACTGTTGGCTAGGTGCAGATGCTCACACCTGCAATCCCAGCACTTTTGGAGGCTGAGGCAGAGGATTGCTTAAGGCCAGGAGTTTGAGACCAGCCTGAGCAACATGGTGAGTCCCCATCTCTACAAAAAAAATTTAAAAATTGGCTGGGCATGGTGGCACATGCTTGTAATCCTAGCTACTCAGGAGGCTGAGGCGGAAAGATTGCTTGAGCCCAGAAATTCAAGGCTACAGTGAGCCATGATCATGCCACTGCACTCCAGCCTGGGTAATGGAGACAGACTCTGTGTCTAAAAAATAAATAAATAAATTGTAAAATTATTAGCTATAATTTCCCTACTGTACTATCAAATACAAGAACATATTCCTTCTATCTAACTGTATTTTTGTTCCACTTAGCTTCTCCTTAATCATCTTAAGGCCAGGATTGCTGGCCTTAAGCAACTCTCCTGCCTCAGCCTCCAAAAGTGCTGGGATTGCAGGTGTGAGCATCTGCACCTAACCAACAATCATTTATTGTATATTTCACAGTAGCTAGAAGAGAAGGGTTGTAATGTTCCCAACATAAAGAAAGATAGGGCCGGCTGCAGTGGCTCACGCCTGTAATCCCAGCACTTTGGGAGGCCCATTCAGGAAGCTCAAGCTGTCTTCAAGAGGGCTGGTCTGTGCATGTCTGGATCTCAGTAAAGGTCTTTCAATGATCAGTTGCCTATTTTTGTTTATCTGAAAATGTATTTATTTTACCCTTGTTCTTGAAATATAATTTTTCAGCTTGTCATGGTGGCTCATGCCTGTAATCCCAGCACTTTGGGAAGCCGAGGTGGGAGGATCACTTGACCTAGGAGCTCAACACCAGCCTGGGCAACATAGGGAGACCCAGCCTCTATTAAAAAAGAAATAAATATTTTTTAAAATAAATTTTTTTTTGAGATGGAGCCTTGCTTTGTTGCCCAGGCTGGAATGCAGTGGCGCCATCTCGGGTCACTGCAAACTCCGCCTTGCGGGTTCAAGTGATTCCCCTGCCTCAGCCTCCTGAGTAGCAGAGATTACAGGCGCATGCCACCGTACCCGTCTAATTTTTGTATTTTTAGTAGAGATGGGGTTTCGCCATGTTGCCCAGGCTAGTCTCGAACTCCTGACCTCAGGTGATCCACCTGCCTCAGCCTCCCAAAGTGCTGGGATTACAGGCGTGAGCTACTGTGCCCAGTCTAAAAATAAATTTAAAAAAAGAAAGAGAATTTTTCTGGGAAGACAATTCTACGTTGACATTATTTGATCTCAACGCCTTGAAGATGTTATGCCATTTTCTCCTGGCTTCCATTTGTGCTGTAGTGAAGTCAATCTTATTTTTGTTCCCTTTTAGGTAATACTGTGTATATTTTCTCTCTGGCTGTTTCTAATTTTCTGTTGTTGTTGTCTTTGGTGTTTTGCCAGCAATAAGTGCCACAGTGTTGCTAACCTGTGACCCACCAAACTAAGGGACTCCTTCCTGCCCAGGCATTGGGGAAACTGGCTATTTCTCTTGGTCAACTGTTTAGAAAGGAGTTTCCACAGCGGAACTCTTGGCACTGGGTGACCCTTATCTATGGTGACCATTCATTCGAGAGGGCCAGGAACTGAGCAGCTTCCTTCAGCCCAGGAGGCAGGATTTTCAATTGCTATTTTTAGTAGAGATGGGGTTTCACCATGTTGGCCAGGCTGGTCTCGAACTCCCGACTTCAGGTGATCCACCTGCCTCGGCCTCCCAAAGTGTTGGGATTACAGGCGTGAGCCACTGTGGCCGGCCCTATCTTTCTTTGTGTTGGGAACATTACAACCCTTCTCTTCTAGCTACTGTGAAATATACAATAAATGATTGTTGGCTAGGTGCAGATGCTCACACCTGCAATCCCAGCACTTTTGGAGGCTGAGGCAGGAGGATTGCTTAAGGCCAGGAGTTTGAGACCAGCCTGAGCAACATAGCGAGACCCCATCCTCCCTCTGGATTCAAGCCCCTGATGTTTCAGCTGATCCATTCAGCCACACCTTTTTCTCCTGGCAATACTCTCAGGAACTTCATTGTCTCTCTCCATTCCAGCCCCATTCAGGAAGCTCAAGCTCTCTTCAAGAGGGCTGGTCTGTGCATGTCTGGATCTCAGTGTAACCAGGTAAAATTTGTTTCCACAGGGCTCTTCTAGGCTCCATGAACATCATGGATGTGGCTGGCTCCCACTTCACAATCCCGGAATGCTCTGTATCAACAGGGATCTGAAGAGTCTAACAATTGTTGGGGAGGTTGGAGCGCAGCACAGCAATTACCTCTAGGGGGCGGTGTTGCCAAACTCCACAAGCCACTCTGGCCTCTCATGAGGCAGGGCCCAGTCAAAGTAGTGTATTTATTGTTAATGACTTTATTTTCATTTTTTCTCCCTTCTCTTCCCTTAGGATTTTGTGTAAAGTCTCTTCTGAAAAATCCCAACCTGTTTCAACTCAACTATGGATAAAACTTAAAGGACATTTTTTTCCCTCAAACCTCAGCCTAGAAGACAAAAAGAATTGTTATACCCTGGAGACTAGGTATATCTCTGGACATGCTAAGAAAAACAGGGAAGAACTCAGTTGTTTTTTTGTTGTTGTTGTTTTTGATTTTGTTTTTGTTTTTGTTTGAGACAGAGTCTCGCTTTGTCACCCAGGCTGGAGTATAGTGGCGTGATATCAGCTCACTGCAACCTCCGCCTCCCAAGTTCAAGTGATTCTCCTGCCTCAGCCTTCCAAGTAGCTGAAATTACAGGTGCACACCACCATGCCTGGCTAATTTTTTTTGGGGGTTTTTTTTTTTTTTTTTTTTTTTTAGCAGAGATGGGGTTTTGCCATGTTGGCCAGGCTGGTCTCGAACTCCTGACCTCAGGTAATCCACCCACCTCGGCCTCCCAAAGTGCTGGGATTACAGGCGTGAGCCACATATCCAGTCCAGAACTGTATTTCTTCTGTCATTTTCTAGCAACCTAGGACACGGACCTCAGCTATCCCATAGTATATTTAGAACTCAACTACTACTGCAGACCCAAAGTAACTAGAAAAATAAACGATACTCACAGCAGTGAACAAGCTCGGTCCCCTAAGCAACAAGTGAGCCCAGCTGAGAAGCACAAAAGGCCCCAAGACTTACCCTCAAGGTGCTCCACCAGTTTAATGCTTCCTGTCACCAGAGCCCTGGCTCTTTAGCAGTGCCTAGAAAAGGCCAGCTCTTGTATACGCATCAAGGGTGCCCTGAAGGGGACATATCCTACCATTATTTTAATATATTTATAAGTAGAATTTTGGAAGGGGAAAAGTGCCACTTAAAGTTAGAATAAAACAGGCCAGGTGCAGTGGCTCACGCCTGTAATCTCAGCACTTTGGGGGGCCGAGGCGGGCGGATCACTTGAGGTTAGGAGTTTGAGACCAGCCTGGCCAACACGGTGAAACCCTGCCTCTACTAAAAATAGAAAAATTGGCTGGGTATGGTGGCACTTGCCTGTAATCTCAGCTACTCAGGAGGCTGAGGCAGGAGTATTGCTTGAACCTGGGAGGCGGAGGTTGCAGTGAGCCAAGATCACACTATTGCACTCCAGCCTGGGCAACAGAACAAGACTCCATCTCAAAAAAAAAAAAAAAAAAGAAAAAAAATAGAAGTGTTACTAAGGATGTGAAGAAATTGAAACCCTTGTTCACTGCAGGTGGGAATGTAAAATGGTGCATCTGCTGTAAAAATTATATATATGGCAGCTGAGTGTGGTGACTCATGCCTATAATCCCAGCACTATGGGAGGCTGAGGCAGGAGGATCGCTTGAGCCCACGAGTTTGAGGCTACAGCGAGCCATGATTGCGCCACTGCACTCCAGCCTAGGTGACAGAGCAAGACCCTGTCTCAAAAAATGGGGGCCAGGCACGGTGGCTCACGCCTGTAATCCCAGCACTTTGTACACCTGTAATCCCAGCACTTTGGGAAGCCAAGGCAGGTGGATCACCTGAGGTCAGGAGTTTGAGACCACTGTGGCCAAAACAGTGAAACCCCCGTCTCTACTAAAAATACAAAAATTAGCCAGGCGCAGTGGTGTGCACCTGTAATCCTAGCTTCTAGGGAAGCTGAGGCAGGAGAATTGCTTGAACCCGGGAGGCAGAGGTTGTAGTGAGCCGAGATCGTGCCACTGCACTCCAGCCTGGGTGACAGAGTAAAACTCCATCTCAAAAACAAACAAAAAAGAAAAAAAAGAAAAGAAAAGAAAAATGAAAAAAAGTATGGCAATTTCTCAAAAAAATTAAATGTAGAGTTACCATATGATACAGTAGTTCCATTTATTTCAGTGAAAACAGGGACTGGAACAGATATTTGTACGATCACATTCGTAGTGGCATTATCCACAATAGCAAAAGGGGGAAGCAACCGAAATGTCCATTGACAGATAAATGGATAAATAAAATGTGGTATCTACAGCCAATGGATTATCATTCAGCCTTTAAACGGAAGGAAATTCTGAAACATGCAACAATATGGATGAACCTTGAGGACATTATGCTAAGTGAAATAAGGCAGATACAAAAAAAAAATACTATGTGATTCCTCTTATATGAGGGACCTAGGGCAGTCACATTCATAGAGACAGAAAGTGGCATGGTAGTTGCCAGGAGCTGGGCTGAGTGGGAAATGAGGATTGTGTTTAATGGGTACAGAGTATCAGTTTTACAAAATGAAAAGAGTTCTGTGGGTGGATGTTGGTGATGGTAGCACAACAACATGAACATAAGTAACACTACAGAGTTGTATACTTAAAAATGGCCAACTTCGATCAATTTTCCATGCCAAGGTTAAAAAATTGTTAAGATGATAACTTTTATGTTTTGTTGTATTTTTACCAAAATCTTTTAAAAACAGCCTCAGCCTTGGGACAGTCAGGAATTACTTTTGTTTGTCTACAGTTGATCACATACTCAGTTACTGACTAGCAACAACCAGTCATTCATTCAACAAATATTTAGTGAGCATCTGCCATGTGCCAGTTACTCTTCTAGATACCTGGGGTATAGTAGTGAATAAAATAAACAGAAAGCCCACAGAGCTTATATTCTAAACTGATTTCATATTCAGGACTCATTTTGAAACCTAAATTCAGAGAAAGAACCAGAACTAGCCTGAGCAACATAGAAAGACCCCATTTCTACAAAAACTACAAAACTTAGGTGTGGTGGCAGGTGCCTGTTGTCCCAGCTACTCTGGAGGCTGAGGAAGGACTGCTTGAGCCCAAGAGTTTGAGGCTGCAGTGAGCTATGATTGTGCTACTGTACTCCAGCCTGGGCAACAGAGCACAACTCTGTTTCTAAACAAAAAGAAAGAAAAGAAAAGAAAAAGAGGCTGGGTGCGGTGGCTCACACCTGTAATCCCAGCACTTTGAGAGGCCAAGGCAGGTGGATCACCTGAAGTCAGGAGTTTGAGACCAGCCTGGCCAACATGGCAAAACCCCACCTTTATTAAAAATACAAAAATCAGCCAGGTGTAGTGGTGTGAGCCTGTAATCCCAACTATTCAGGGGGGCCTAGGTAGGAAAATCACTTGAACCTCGGAGGCAGAGGTTGCAGTGAGCCAAGATTGTGCCACTACACTCCAGCCTGGGCGACAGAGTGAGACTCTGTCTCAAAAAGAAAAAAAAAAGAAAAAGAACCAGAACTGGCAGTTGACCAAATATATGAAAAAATGTTCAACCTCACTGAAATAGAGAAATGCAAATTAAAACTACACTTATTTTCCTTTATAGATTGGCAGAAACTCCGAACTATTGACAAAATACTCTGTTGGTGAGGCTATGGGGAAACAGGCGCTCTCATACATTGCTGGTGTAAGTGCAAAATGACACATTGTCCAGGGAGAGCAATTAAGCAGTATCTCCATGAATTCCACCAGTGCCTCATCAGGCTTGCCAGTGAGTTCAACAATGTACCTTCTGCCATGGGAATTGCATCCAATTTGAACCAGTTACTGTAATTCAATAATAAATTCTAAGAAATAAATGCAAATTTATAAAGACTATATGTAGAAAGATGTTTATTGCAGCATTATTTGTAATCGTAGAAACTGCAAAAAAATCTGCAATGTTTCTCAAGAGAGAAATGGTTGGATAAACAATGGTATACTCGTGCTATGGAATATTATGGAATCATTGAAAATGGCTATGTTTGTCTACTTTCCCTCATATGTTAAATAAAAAGTTGCAGACAAAATGCATAATCATCAAAATAGCTAATACATTACCTTCACAATGTGCCAATGCCTGTTCTAAGGGCTTTTCATATATTATTTCATTTAATTCTCACAAGAACTTTATGGGATAAGTATTATTATTATCCCGTTTCAAAGATGAAGAAGTCCAGGCATAGAGAGGCTGAGTAGCCCAAAGCTATCCAACTAGGGCCTGGAACCGAAGCCAGGCAGTCTGGCTCTGGCATACCAGCATATAACCATAATTATCTAAACATAATTCTGTGTTTGAATACATGTGGATATACATATATTATGTTTGAATATATATGTATGGGTGTGTGTGTGTGTGTGTGTGTGTGTATGTAGGCATACACTCTAGCTCTAGTTCTAGACATATAAATTTAGGGAAGAAATGAATACCCATCAAATTATTAAGAATGGTTATGACTCTACAAATTGGATAGGATGAAAGAAGTAGGGAAAGGAATTTTTACTTCTTTATGTAGTGTGTGTGAGAGATTATGTATATGTGGTTTCCAATATATTTCAAGTAAGTTTTTAAACAACAACAACAACAAAAAACAGTTTGAGAGAGTCTTCCTGAAACTCGTCTATTAAAATCATATCCATATAGCTACGAGTCTACAGAATTTTAAGACCTGGATTTACCATAAGCACAAATGCCTTTCGGCAGCGGATTCACCACTTCCCAACTTCCCAAGGTTGCGGGAATCATTTAAAATAAATTCTGCGATCGGACCTACTTTCCATACCCAAACACCCCCCCAAGAGTGAGTGAGTGAGTGTGTGTGTGTGTGTGTGTGTGTATGTGTCCTATTTAATTCCTTCCCCCCTCCCCCATTTCTACCTCTGGATTTGTAGGGCAGTTGAACATTCCTTTTCTACAACGTGCATTCATTTAATGGAAAACTTTTACTTAGTTGGCTTCAACCTTTCCTTTTCTAGGATAAATCAAATGGTTTTCGTTCCGCACCCTAACAAGGCAAGAAATGACAAACTCCTCCGTCCCCCTACGCGGGCGCCGGAGCACGACGGGTCAAGTCGGAATCGCCACGTGGAAACAACTCTCAGCATCGCGAACTCCAAATCCCGACGTGCAACGCGGGGCGGGATGGGAACAGTTTGCAGGAACTGCAGAAGCCTGTGGCGTGGAACCTGGACAGGTCCCGTGCAGAAAGGGCGCTATGCCTTACAGAAAAGCTCCTTGCCTCCCAAATGACGCCCAGCCTTCCTGCCCCGTTCCACCGCTTTCACACGGCCCCGCCCCTCTGCAGAGTTGGTTTATTCCCCGCAGCCACCGCTTCTTTCCCCAAAGAGAAAAAGGTGCTGCTGCGCCTTTTCAAGCCTTGGACCTTTACGCCCGCACTTTCCTCTGCCCAGAAAGCTTACTGCTTAACTCCAGTACAACTTACTGGTGCGCCTGGATCCACCCCCGTCTCCACTCTGCTTAAGACACAGGAGGCTGATAGGCTGGAAGAATGAATAGATGACATAAAATAGTCATTGTTATCCCCACATAACTTGGCAGCAAGATTGTGGAACTCTGCAGTCAGACAGATCGGGTTCCAATACCAGTTCTTCCACTTACTAGCTGGGTAAACTTCCTTCATCCTTCTGAGAGTTCAAGAAACGTTTGCTGAACGAATGAATAAGATGTTTTGCAGAGATAATGCTTGTATCGTGCCTGGCCCAAAATCAGCGCTCAATGGAATTACTGGTCTCCCTACTATATGCCACCTTCTCTATTTATGCAGGTTCTGAGTTCCTCGCAGCGGGGGAACATCTGGCTCGGTTCTATCTCCCCAAGGCGCTGGGTTCCCAGAAGTTTCTAGAATGAATACGGAGGGCTACATATTTCACATGCGCGGGGCGGGGAAACTGCTGGGCGATTAGAGATTCCCGATGGAGCTGGCCCCTTCGTGGCGACCACAAGTCCTATCACGCCGCAAGAATCTCGGCTTGTTCACCTACAAATGAAGGCCGACGATACTTGCAGACCGAGTCTGACATCTATGGGACCCCACTCCTACCCTGCGCCTCCAGGGGCCGGGACAACCGTGACCCGTACCCACTCCTCGCGCCTCCGGGATCAACCTCAGAAATCTGTGGGCCCCCGGGGAAGACGCATGCGCACTGCTCCCTCCTCGTCTCCTTCCCTTCGTTAATTAGTCCGTCGCATTTCAAGTGCTGGATCCTTTTTGTCCCCTACTGCGTGCGGTGTCAGCTTCCTTGCGGAAGTGGTGACCGTGAGAGAAGAAGATGGCGGCCCCTGTAGTGGCGCCGCCTGGTGTGGTGGTTAGTCGGGCAAACAAGCGCAGCGGCGCGGGGCCGGGAGGCAGCGGTGGCGGGGGAGCCAGAGGGGCGGAGGAGGAACCGCCGCCGCCCCTACAAGCCGTTCTGGTGGCCGATAGCTTCGATCGCCGCTTCTTCCCCATCTCCAAGGACCAGCCTCGGGTGAGCGCCGCGCACGCGAGCAGCCAGAGGGCAGGAAGGGTGGCAGGGCTGGAGCAAGTTCTCATTTCGGCTAACTACTACAGCATGCCCTTGAAGGACCTGTGTCTATGCTGTTATCCTAAAACCGGAGGCAGAGGGACTGTCTAAACCCTGATGACTGCTGACCAAGTTACTGGCCGGCAGATTTGGGCATTCGTAATGCTGTCCACCTCGGGTTTGAAAGGAATGAAGAGAGCTAAATGTAGAAACAGCGCTTGAGAGAAGCCTTCACGCGGGGATTCAGTGCCCCTAGAAGAGGCTGCGCCGCTTTTAACCTTGCCGATGACGGTTGCTTAGGTGAAAAGAAACGACCTTTTGCCTCTGAAAGGGCGGTAATATGCCTTAAAAAGAGCGGGCTAGATCTCAGGCAGTGTATTTTTTTTTTCCTTCCAGGTTCTAATGATAGCCGGTGCTATCTGTCGAAAGGACAAAATGGGTTTAGTGGTTGATTGCCATCAGCCCCCGAGTTGTCTAGACAATGGGGTATTGGACTCAGCTGGGTCGTTCAGCAGTCAGTTCAGAAAGAGGGAACTGCATTGGATTTAAGGAAAATCCTCTCTAATTCCCTCGAAAAAGCCTAATGGCTGTTCATTTTTGACAAGTGACGGGAGATGGCTAACCTCTGACACTTAGGGATCAAGGAAGGAAATCTTATGGGGAAGAAG
This sequence comes from Pan troglodytes, assembly GCF_028858775.2. NCBI lineage: Eukaryota > Metazoa > Chordata > Mammalia > Primates > Hominidae > Pan > Pan troglodytes. The sequence goes on from NC_086015.1 coordinate 187,319,513, forward strand.
GCCTTAGCAATGCTTAAATTTATGGAAATATGATTGATTTCCAGTATTATCCTTTGCCAGCAGTGAACTGCCATTCTGTCACAGCTCTGTGTCTGATACAAGGCACATAGATTCTGTACTTACCATCCCCAAATTGCAATGTCTCAGACTCAGGCTTAGAGCATGGCATGAACATCAAAGGCAGGAACCTGTTTATCTTTGAAGTGGAAAGATACAGCAAAATTACACTGTTTGGAAATACTAATAGAGGAGTGAAAATTGTTGCAGTGGGGTACCCAAAGGGATTGGAGACCTCAAGTTTTTTTTCATCTTGTATCCTTCAGGTCCTCTTGCCCCTGGCCAATGTGGCATTAATTGACTACACTCTGGAATTCCTGACTGCCACAGGTGTACAGGAAACATTTGTCTTTTGTTGCTGGAAAGCTGCTCAAATCAAAGAACATTTACTGTAAGGCCCTGCAACTTTTCTTTCCATGTTTCGCCATCTTTTTCCAGTTTTTTCAGGATGAATGTAACTAAGGGGAAATGTGAGAGGGGAAAAATGTGTCTACTTAGATGTCATTGTAAGTTCTAAGGGTATTTTCTACACTTATCAGGAGGTGAGCAGCTGAAACTTTGTATCTGTCTGTCTTGGGTTTTCTGTGACAAAGATTAAAGAATAAACTTGGGTTTTTTCTGAATCTCATTATAAAGTTTGGTGCCAGTGGACTTTGCTTTTATTTAATGGCTTCAGTATGGAAGTTACAATGATAACATCTTTGTTTTCCCACTGAGTTTCTAAATCTTGTTTGTTCTCACCTTCAAGGATATAAATGAGCTCCTTGTCATCTTTGTATTCCCACTGCCTAGCTCAGTCCCAAGCATATAGTGAGCACTTACATGTTTGTTGAAATCTTGAAAACTAGGGAATCACATTGCTTATGGAAGTCCAGGATGTAAAGACTAGGACATTAGCATGGTCTCCATCAGACAGTTCCTAAATGTTATATGGATTGCAGAAGGGGAAAGCTGACGTGAAGCGTGTTCCCGGGCTACTTTGTGTACCCTAGGCTTCAGCAGGATTTTGAGTTCAAATTGATATTTAGGGACAAGGGGTCAAGGTATGGAGAGGAAATAACCATGTTTCCTAACCCATAAAACAAGACTGGTGACACAGGATGCTGAAAGCATTCATTATAGTTCATAATACTCTTTGAAGTTGAAGATGCTGGCAAGAACCCAGAAAAGCCATCGAGAAGGACTGTGAATGCTGAATGGGGGTGAAAAATGGGGAAGGCTCAAATGATCTTTATGCTTGATATACTCATTCCCCTCACCCTCCCTTCCTTTAGGAAGTCAAAGTGGTGCCGCCCTACATCTCTCAATGTGGTTCGAATAATTACATCAGAGCTCTATCGATCACTGGGAGATGTCCTCCGTGATGTTGATGCCAAGGCTTTGGTGCGCTCTGACTTTCTTCTGGTGTATGGGGATGTCATCTCAAACATCAATATCACCAGAGCCCTTGAGGAACACAGGTCAGGATGGGAAAATGACAGGAACAAGGGTTAAAGACCAGCAGAGCCCTGAGACTGCTTTTTTGCAGTTCTGTCCCTCCTGTCCTTTATAGGTTGAGACGGAAGCTAGAAAAAAATGTTTCTGTGATGACGATGATCTTCAAGGAGTCATCCCCCAGCCACCCAACTCGTTGCCACGAAGACAATGTGGTAGTGGCTGTGGATAGTACCACAAACAGGGTTCTCCATTTTCAGAAGACCCAGGGTCTCCGGCGTTTTGCATTTCCTCTGGTGTGTGGATATCTGGGGTCCTTTGAGATGGGGAAGTGACAGGCTTCAGTGGGAGAAACAAATTAAAGTCCTTGTAACTTCTCCCCACAGAGCCTGTTTCAGGGCAGTAGTGATGGAGTGGAGGTTCGATATGATTTACTGGATTGTCATATCAGCATCTGTTCTCCTCAGGTGAGCTCTTTAGGGCTGGGGCTGCACACCCAAAGAGTAGAACTCTGTGGGTCTGCTACTGTCCCCTTAGAAGGCCAGGGTATATTTCTTCTCCCTGTTTATTTTCATTATTTTTACTTTTATTTTTTGAGACAGAGTCTCGCTCTGTTGCCCAGGCTGGAGTGCAGTAGTGTGATCCCAGCTCACTGCAGACTCTGCCTCCTAGGTTCAAGTGATTCTCCTGCCTCAGCCTCCTGAGTAGCAGGGATTACAGGCACACACCACCATGCCTGGCTAATTTTTGTATTTTTAGTAGAGATGGGGTTTCACCATGTTGGCCAGGCTGGTCTCGAACTCCTGGTCTCAAGTGATCTACCTGTCTCAGCCTCCCAAAGTGCTGGGATTACAGGCATGAGCCACCACACCTGGCCTTATTTTCATTTTTATTTATATATATTTTTTGAGACAGGGTCTCGCTCTGTGGCCCAGGCTGGAGCACAGTGGCACCATGACTGCTCACTGCAGCCTCAGCCTCCCGGGTTCAAGGGAACCTCCTGCCTCAGCCTCCTGAGTAGATGGAACCACAGGCGTGCACTACCACTAATTTTTGTATTTTTTTGTAGAGACGGGGTTTTGCCATGTTGTCCAGCCTGGTCACGAACTCCTGAGCTCAAGCAATCTGACCACCTCGGCCTTCCAAAATGCTGGGATTACAGGCATGAGCCACCAGTTTTTGTTGTTGTTGTTGTTGTTATTGTTGTTTTGAGACGGAGCCTCGCTCTGTCGCCCAGGCTGGAGTGCAGTGGCACGATCTCAGCTTACTGCAGCCTCCACCTCCTGGGTTCCAGTGATTCTCCTGCCTCAGCCTCTCAAGTAGCTGGGACTACAGGTACGCACCACCACACCCGGCTATTTTTTGTATTTTTCAGTAGAGATGGGGTTTCACCATATTGGCCAGGCTGGTCTCTAACTCCTGACCTCAGGTGATCCTCCTGCCTTGGCCTCCCAAAGTGCTGCAATCACAGGCGTGAGCCTCTGCACCCAGCCTTTTTTTTTTTTTTTTTTTTTTTGAGTCGGAGTTTCACTCTTGTTGCCCAGGCTGGATGCAATGGTGCGATCTCAGCTCACTGCAACCTCCGCCTCCCAGGTTCAAGCAATTCCCCTGCCTCAGCCTCCCAAATAGCTGGGATTGCAGGCATGTGCCACCACACCCAGCTAATTTTTGTATTTTTAGTAGAGACGAGGTTTTACCATGTTGGTCAGGCTGGTCTCGAACTCCCAACCTCAGGTGATCTGCCTGCCTCGGCCTCCCAAAGTGCTGGCATTACGGGCGTGAGCCACTGCACCTGGCCTTTTTTTTTTTTTTTAGAATCTATTGTAAAGCAAAGATCTTGTCTCCAGTATCCCACTGGGAGTCTCTTTGGAATTCTGGTCCATGTCCAGCTGTCATAGGGTTTGCTAGGTCTCTGGGGGATTATCTGTGCTCCTAGAGAATAGTACTTAATCCTGGCCAAGCATGGTGGCTCACGCTTGTAATCCCAGCACTTTGGGAGGCCGAGGTGAGTGGATCATGAGGTCAGGAGTTCAAGACCAGCCTGACCAACACAGTGAAATCCCATCTCTACTAAAAAATAAAAATACAAAAATTAGCTGGGCGTGGTGGCGGACGCTTGTAATCCCAGCTACTTGGGAGGCTGAGGCACGAGAATCACTTCAACCCAGGAGGTGGAGGTTGCAGTGAGCTGAGATCATGCAGCTGCACTCCAGCCTGGGCAACAGAGCTAGACTTGTCTCAAAAAAAAAAAAAAAAAGAATAGTACTTAATTCTAGCCCACTCCACTTCCCTTCCACAGGTGGCACAACTCTTTACAGACAACTTTGACTACCAAACTCGAGATGACTTTGTGCGAGGTCTCTTAGTGAATGAGGAGGTGAGAAAAGTCTTCCAATGCCTCTTTAGGAGAGAGGAGAAGGCTATGATTGTATCTCATGCTGGTAACTTTTGATCTTTTTTGTATTTTATTGAGGCTTAGGAGGGAGGAAAAGCAGGGGGCAGGAGGAACAGTACACAAAGAAGAATCTTTGTGGCAGTGAGAGGCAGAGGGGAACTTAAAAGGATTAGAAAAGTTGTACTTGGGGGCATTCTTCCTGTCTTTCTTGCTTAGGTGACCTCCCTTTCCTTCTCATTCAGATCCTAGGGAACCAGATCCACATGCACGTAACAGCTAAGGAATATGGTGCCCGTGTCTCCAACCTACACATGTACTCAGCTGTCTGTGCTGACGTCATCCGCCGATGGGTCTACCCTCTCACCCCAGAGGCGAACTTCACTGACAGCACCACCCAGAGCTGCACTCATTCCCGGCACAACATCTACCGAGGGCCTGAGGTCAGCCTGGGCCATGGCAGCATCCTAGAGGAAAATGTGCTCCTGGGCTCTGGCACTGTCATTGGCAGCAATTGCTTCATCACCAACAGTGTCATTGGCCCCGGCTGCCACATTGGTGAGCACAGGTGGGGAATCAAGCCAACTATCCTAGGAACAGGAACCTGGGGGGGCCACGTCTCCAGAAACACAAGGGATGGCTACACAAGGGACAGTCCCTGGGAATAAGGAATTATAGAGTGGCTACCTCAGGAAAGGAGGAAACAGGGATTTGAAAACAGCAATACCTTAATTTGTAGCCTGTGAGCCTCTCATTGGATGACTCTTCACATTCCAGGGTACCCTGTAGTCACATTCAGGAGGAAGTAGATAATTAACATGCAGTAACAACATCTATTTAGCACATTACAGTTTACAAAGGGCTTTTATATACATTGTTTCATTTAATCTTCATAATTTACAAATAAACAGGCTCAACAAGATTTTCTTGCCCAAGGTCATTGGTAATAATGGTGGGACCTGAATCTGGGTATTCTGATTGTAAGTCCAGTGTTCTTTTGAGTCTACCATAACTGCCTGGTTGGCCTCTTGGTAACTCATTTTGGTTGCAGGAGTGTGATGCTTCTAATAGTACTGCCCCTTTCCAAGAACAACAGTAAGGCTCAGATTCTAGGGGCTGAGCGTGGTGGCTCATGATTGTAATCCCAGCACATTGGGAAGCCATGGTGGGAGGATCGCTTGAGCCCAGGAGTTCAAGACCAGCCTGGGCAACATAGCGACACCCCTTCTCTACAAATGATACAAAAATTAGCTGGGCGTGATGGTGCATGCCTGTAATCTCAGCTATTCGGGAGGCTGAGGCAGGAGGATTACCTGAGCCCAGAGGTCGAGGGTGCAGTGAGTCATGATCATACTACTGCACTCCAGCCTGGGTGACGGAATGAGATCGTGTCTCAAAAGAAAAAAAAGACTTGGTTTGTAAAATGTACCAGAAGAGGTGGAATTATTTGGTTCTGCTTGTAGACATGGATATGATTCTAATAAGGTTTTTTGAGTTCAGAGGGTCCCCAGAAATCCTGAAAGTTCTCGGGTTCTTAAGCTCTGTGTGTAGTCTGTAATTGTTGTAAACTTGGTGAAGTATCTTCTCTTCTCAGGCCTGGGCTTAGGGGGTGAGTGGGTGTTTCTAGTGACTTGCGGGATGGGGAATGAGAGCTAGGTGGGAGCTGTGCTGGTGTCAGTCAGCCCTGTCCTCTATGAAGGGCTCTGCTCTGCGGTTGGAACCCTGAGTGACCCAGAGGTCTTCCCATCCTGAGCCAGGTGATAACGTGGTGCTGGACCAGACCTACCTGTGGCAGGGTGTTCGAGTGGCGGCTGGAGCACAGATCCATCAGTCTCTGCTTTGTGACAATGCTGAGGTCAAGGAACGAGTGACACTGAAACCACGCTGTGTCCTCACTTCCCAGGTGAGACCTGATCTATACTGTGCACAGGCCCTGAATTGCATGGCAGTCACACTGAGCCAGAAGGGGCATTATTTCCACCCATAATCCTGTCTGAGTTGAGAGAACAAATCCAGTGGTTTCATTTGCCGTCTAGCCTTAGTTTAAAAAAAAAAAAAAAAAAAAAAAGTTGCTCTCATTATCAGGATGCACTTTTCCTCCACACCCTAATGGTTCTGTGTTTTTTTTCCCCTTAGGTGGTCGTGGGCCCAAATATCACGCTGCCTGAGGGCTCGGTGATCTCTTTGCACCCTCCAGATGCAGAGGAAGATGAAGATGATGGCGAGTTCAGTGATGATTCTGGGGCTGACCAAGAAAAGGACAAAGTGAAGATGAAAGGTGTGAGACTCGACAGGTGTGGGGCATCTGTGTGTCTCGCTGCCTCATAGAAGAACCAGTGTTTCCTCCTGGAGGGATTGGTGCTTCTGCCGGGCCCTCTCTATAGATCATTGCCTTTTCCAGGTTACAATCCAGCAGAAGTAGGAGCTGCTGGCAAGGGCTACCTCTGGAAAGCTGCAGGCATGAACATGGAGGAAGAGGAGGAACTGCAGCAGAATCTGTGGGGTGAGCTAGGCCTGATGCCTGCCCTTCTCCTCCTGAATTGGAATATTTTGAAGGATAATGAATACTTCAGAGTCACATTACTTATTCACTCCTTTATTCATGCAGACAGGGCAGGTATATTGCTCTCTGTCAATGACTCTTTTTTTCTTTTTCCTCACCCATTATGGCTTCTCAGGACTCAAGATCAACATGGAAGAAGAGAGTGAAAGTGAAAGTGAGCAAAGTATGGATTCTGAGGAGCCGGACAGCCGGGGAGGCTCCCCTCAGATGGATGACATCAAAGGTGAGTGGCAGGGGAGAAATGCGCTGGACCAGTTTATTCTCTGCCTGGATCAACTAGCCAGAGGCTTACGTTCCTCAGAAAGGGTTTGGTATCGAGTCAAGACTAGATGACTTAGAGCATTCTGAACGATGTTGGCCCATGAACTTATCCTTGCTTTGATTTCAGTGTTCCAGAATGAAGTTTTAGGAACACTACAGCGGGGCAAAGAGGAGAACATTTCTTGTGACAATCTCGTCCTGGAAATCAACTCTCTCAAGTAAGAGCAGCCCCTCCCTGTTCTCCTCGGGGTGATCCCGGGAAGGTAGAGGCTTTCTCGTAAGTGTTTTGTCTCCAAATAGGAACCTATTCCTTCGACATCCCAAATGGAAAGACCAATAGTATTTGGAGCAAGGAGAGCATTATTAAGTTCTAGCCTCAGCATAGACTTTCTCCTTCCTAAACCCTCCCCTTCTATATTGTTCCATCCAGATTCCTCTCCAATGTCTATCAAAGTCATAGTTCTAAGCCTGCTGAAAGGCCAGTGAAGGCCCTGGTGTCACCCCAGTCTCCCCACAGGTATGCCTATAACATAAGTCTAAAGGAGGTGATGCAGGTACTGAGCCACGTGGTCCTGGAGTTCCCCCTGCAACAGATGGATTCCCCGCTTGACTCAAGCCGCTACTGTGCCCTGCTGCTTCCTGTGAGCAAAGATTGGAGCTGAGTACAAGGGATTGGGTACAGGCAAAGGAAATCAGGAGTAGACTGTCTTGTTATATTGGGTGTATGTCACTTCTGGTTCCTTTCTCCTTGCCTCTGGAAGCTGGTTGGGCTCTAGAGCAGCCTTGGCTGGTTCAGAGGGGTCAGGTTGAGTTCAATACTGACTGGCCTTTGAGACTGCAGGATTTCATACCATCCTAGGCCCACAAAGGTATATTCAGAATGGACCTGGACATTCAGACTGTATGGCAGCAATTTGACCCAACACAAGATCAGCCTCTGGGGTGGGAATAGGTATTTTGAGGCAGCCTATAGCATCTGATCCCCTTTCACCTTCCCTAAGGAATCTCTTTTTCCCAAACCCTGTCAACAACTCCCAAGTCCCTCTGACATAATTCCACAGAACCTGTATCATCTCCCTCTTGTCCACCCATGTCATCAATATGGATTTGCTTGGATGTCCAGGTATAGGTGAATGCTCAGGAATATACTACAGCTCCCTTCTTTCTTCCATAGCTGCTAAAGGCCTGGAGCCCTGTTTTTAGGAACTACATAAAGCGCGCAGCCGACCATTTGGAAGCGTTAGCAGCCATTGAGGACTTCTTCTTAGAGCATGAAGCTCTTGGTATTTCCATGGCCAAGGTGAATACGACCTCAAGCCCCATTCTTCTGCACTTGCTTTCAAACAAGGGTTGGTGACCCCCTTGGGAGACATAAAATAGAAGCTAATGTGAATCCAGTATGGACCATCCACTCCCAATATGCTTATTGCTAGAATAGTACAGCTTGGAGCCGGGCTAGTAAGGTAGCCATCTGGGGGCTGGTCTGGAAATGTGCAAAGCTCTCCCCAGCAATAGTTCCAGAAGTTAGACCTGCCCCAGGAGCAGAGCGAAGAGCTCACTCTTGTCCGTTTTGGAGGAGGCTACTCAGTGCATAGAGGGATCTGAGGGCCTGGTAGAGTATCCTGCTGGACTTTCCAAGGCCCCTGAGGTCCCCTTTATTGGCCTTTTGCAGGTACTGATGGCTTTCTACCAGCTGGAGATCCTGGCTGAGGAAACAATTCTGAGCTGGTTCAGCCAAAGAGATATAACTGACAAGGGCCGGCAGTTGCGCAAGAATCAACAGGTGCGTCAGGCTGTCCTCCTCTTGCCAAGACGGTTATCTCATTCCCAGGTCCTGGCCCCTAGACTCTAGGGTGGTTGGTTTCTGGGGCTCTGGTTGTTAGAGCTGTTTATCTGCCGAGGGGAGCAGGAGAGTTATGTGCACCTCCCCCAGCCGATCTCTCCTCTGCTTCTTTACAGCTGCAGAGGTTCATCCAGTGGCTAAAAGAGGCAGAAGAGGAGTCATCTGAAGATGACTGAAGTCACACTGCCTGCTCCTTTGGGTGTGACTGAGTGCCCTCCTGGCTCCTGGGCTGGGACAAGTGAGGAACTAGCTGCAGAGGGATGAGTGACCACCATCCAGGCTGAGACTGAAAGGAGCAGAGGCTGGAACTACAGTATTCTTTCCCCTGCTAGCAACCATGTGCCTCCCATCCTGACTGTGGAGTTGGGATGTGGAAGTGGGGCTGGAACAAAGCTTCTGCCTAGGGAGGAGCTAAGCAGGCCCGGCAGTTGGAGGAAGGCCAGAGGAACAGCTTTGTGCTCCGGCTTTCCCTCAGGGAACAGCAGAGAGCAGTTGGCTCTTTCTGCTGCTTGTATATGTTAATATTAAAAGAGAGAGTGGTGTATTTGGTTTGTCTCCATCCCTGACTAATCAGCCAGTGAAGTATGTGACCAGAGTCACATGATAGCCTTTCCTTAACACCTGGGGGAGAGGGAGGACGGGTGTGCCAGCCACTAGGTGGTACTGTGGTACCTTGCTAATTAACCTTTCCCATGGCTCATGGGTAGTGGAGGGCGGAGGTTCTTTTCCAGCCTCTGTGGACCAACTTGTGATCCTGGGGTGGTGTGCCTAAGCCCGTTTCCATAGAGTCCCATTTTGAACACTTTTCTGCCAGAGGGTTATGTTGCCAACCATATGTAAAGCCCATTAGACATGCCAGTTCCTCTCACATGCCTTTTCCAGTTGATCTGGTACTCGTTCTGTCAGGAAGCTGGGCCACTCTTCATCAGAAATAAGGAAATCAGCTCAAGGTCACATGACTCTTGAGGGGTAAAGCTAAGGACTTGACCCTCAGAATCCAGAACTCTGTCCTTCAGCGTATTGTGTTTCAGTGAAGGGGAAATTGGCCCCACAGACAAATATAACCCAGAGCCAGTAATGGAGGTCCCAAGAACACAGGAAGGCCATGTGAAGGGTGCTTTCCCTTGAGAGTGTTTACTATGTGACAGGCAAGCAGTTTTCACATATTGTTTCATTTAATCCTCACATGAGCCCCATGAAGTCTTATCCCCATTTTCAGATAAGGTGCCTGAAGCTCACAGAGCTTCCCTAGCTAGTAACTGACAGAGCCAGGTGTGATATTGGACTCTTGACCTGGAGGTTGTTACTTTGCTGTATTGCTTTAACCTCAACCAAAAGAGACATGCCTTTCTGTCTTTTCTTTTTGAGTTCCTTGTCTTCATATAGAGTGAGTCAACAATTCTGGCCGCGTGCAGTGGCTCACGCCTGTAATCCCAGCACCTCGGGAGGCTGAGGCAGGCGGATCACCTGAGGTCAAGAGTTCAAGACCAACATGGCGAAACCCCGTCTCTACAAAAATACAAAAATTAGCTGGGCATTGTGGCGGGCGCCTGAAATCCCAGCTACTCAGGAGGCTGAAGCAGGGAGAATTGCTTGAACCTGGGAGGCGGAGGTTGCAGTGAGCCGAGATTGTGCCACTGCACTCCAGCCTTGGTGATGGAGCGAGACTCTGCCTCAAAACAATATAATAATAATAATTTCCTTTAGTGGTACTTAAACGGTGGCTAATGTGACTGTTGTAACAAGTGATGCTCTACCCCCATCCCTACCGTCCCAGATGTTACAGAACAAATGGTTGCCTTTATTCATTTTAGTTGGATAGAAAGACATAAACTGGCCTAGGCGCGGTGGCTTACGCCTGTAATCCCAGCACCTTGGGAGGCTGAGGTGGGCAGATCAGCTGAGGTCAGGAGTCTGAGACAAGCCTGGCCAACATGGTGAAACCCTGTCTCTACTAAAAATACAAAAATTAGCTGGGCGTGGTGGTGGGTGCCTGTAATCTCAGCTGCTTGGGAGGCTGAGGCAAGAGAATCGCTTGAACCTAAGAGGCGGAGGTTGCAGTGAGCTGAGATCACACTATTGCATTCTAGCCTAGGCGGCAAGTGAAACTCTGTCTCAAAAAAAAGGATATAAACTGAGGATGGGCTGACTGAAGTCAGCTTGTGGGTATGAAGGCATTACTGGAAAAGGAAAAGACAGGCTGGCCAGGGTTTGGCTTAATTTTCTAGTAAATCTCAGTTTCTGTCTTGTTAGGTATAGGATCTAGTGTCTAGTATGAAGATTCTGGCATTATGGCATGGACCTAGTACAGTGAGACATCCCTGTATCTGTACTGAATGTATAGCAGAAATCAGAAGTAGTCTACAGAGCTTTTTCAGAAAGAGAGATTACTTCCAGTTAGGGTGATTAGGGAAGGCTTTACAGAAATTTGATGCTGGAATGGCCTAAAAAATAGAAGAGGCTGGAAGGATGCATTAAAAGCAAAAAAAAAACTTTCCAGTTAAATACGGAAAATTAAACACATGAGCTTTTATGCCCCCTCCAAAAATTCTATTGAAATACCAGTAAAGGAATTATTTTAAAAAGGCACGTGCTGGCTGGGCTCAGTGGCTCACACCTGTAATCCCAGCACTTTGGGAGGCCGAGGCAGGTGAATCACCTGAGGTCAGGAGTTCAAGACCACCCTGGCCAACATAGTGGACCCCCATCTCTATTAAAAATACAAAAAAGCCAGGTGTGGTAGCTTACGCCTGTAATCCCAGCACTTTGGGAGGCCAAGGTGGGTGGATCCCCTGAGGTCAGGAGTTCGAGACCAGCCTGGCCAACATGATGAAACCCCATCTCTACTAAAAATAGAAAAATCAGCTGGGCCTGGTGGCAGGTGCCTGTAATCCCAGCTACTCAGGAGGCTGAGGCAGGAGAATCACTTGAATCTGGGAGGCGGAGGTTGCAGTGAGCCGAGATCGCGCCATTGCACTCCAGCCTGGGGGACAAGAGCGAGACTTCATCTCAAAAAAAAAAAAACACAAAAATTTAGCCGGGCATGGTGGCGGGCACTTGTAATCCCAGCTACTCAGGAGGCTGAGGCAGGAGAATTGCTTGAACCCAGGAGGCGGAGGTTGCAGTGAGCTGAGATCACGCCATTGCACTCCAACCTGGGTGACAAGAGCGAAACTCTTTCTCAAAAAATATAATAATAAAGCCACATGACCCAGTGATAAGGAAAATAGGAGGTGACAATGAATGAGAGATGCCAACATTTTGGAAGATGAAAAACAGAACAGTCAACAGTCACTTAACAGAGTAGAATGAGTTGGGTTCTACCTGCTGAGGGAGTTAATGGCAAGAAGTAAGCCAATGTGCCCTTCTGAACCCATAAAAGGTTCAGCACCTCAGAGGAGGGTATGGACTGACGCTGAGAACTAGGGGTGGGGTGGAAGGAGATTACACGATGATCTGTATAAGAAAAAGCCCCACCAAGTCCCAACCTCATCTGATCCAGCCAAGTGATTACCCCTACTCCCTTGCATAAAATGGGAGATTCCGTCTCTGGAGAAATGGTAGGGAGGAAGTTAGCAAAGATAGACTTAAGGTTTCCTAAGCCCAAAGGTCACAAGTTTCCAGACCAACTGTCCATGAGTGCCCAGCATAATGAATGAAAAAGCCCATGAAATTTCAGAATGTCCAGGGGAACTTAAACTATCAGAGCCTCTGCATTCAGCAGCAGGCATAGTGGGGATAGAGGTGAGGTATTAGATTGAAAATGAAGAATTAAGTGAAAATATATGAGCGGTGAGACTCAACATCAGCACACACTGACAGAACCTCCAGTATGAAAAGAAACAACTGCAGGGAAAAAAATGCCTATGCATACTGACACTGACATTTTTGGTTTCTTCAACAACAAAATGTCAGCTTTCCCCCCACATGATCACCCTACAGTGAAGCCTATTCATTAATAATAAGGCTTGTAAATAGACTGAGCTTCCAATCCACTTTTTGGTATCTCACTGTTAAATATGAATAGACAGCAAAGGACCATTAAACATCTGAGTAACCTTCCAATATGAAAGACCAAAACAAACAAATAGAAAATTGAAACCAAGGAAACAATGACAAAGTAGGGAGCTTTCTGAAAACTTCATGGGGAAAAAGCTACAATAACTATTCTCAAAACTCAAAGAAAAGATATTGTGTCTATGAAGTACTTTAAAAAGGAAGAATTGGAGAAGAAAGAGTTCTTAGAAATTAAAAATAAGTAAACTAATTCCTTCTCTTGAGAATTGGAGGATTCGAGGACCAAATAGCAGGGTAACGTTTCACTGTATTTCCATTCTTACATACTTCTTGAATCTTGAATCATGAATATATTATCTATCCAAAAAAAAAAAAAAAGTAGTAAAGGATCAATCCATAAGGCCCAAAATCATCTACTGGGCTGCGGAAACAGAATAGGAAAAATCGGCTGGACGTGGTGGCTCATGCCTGTAATCCCAGCCCTTTGGGAGGCCAAGGCAGGTGGATCGCTTGATGCCAGGAATTTGGGACCAGCTGGGCAACATCACAAGATCCCATCTCGACAAAAAATTTTAAATTATCAGCCAAGGGTGGTGGTGTGTGCCTGTAGTCCCAGCTACTTGGGAGACTGAGGTGGGAGGATCACTTGTGCCCAGTTCGAGGCTGCAGTGAGCTATGATCACACCACTGCACTCCAGCCAGGAAGACAGAGCAAGACCTTGCCTCCAAAAAAAAAAAAGGCTGGGTGTGATGTGACTCACACCTGTAATCCCAGCACTTTGGGAGGCCAAGGCTGGCAGAGGATAACTTAAGCCCAGGAGTTTGATACCAGACTGGCCAATGTGGTGAAACCCTGTGTCTATTAAAAATACAAAATTAGGCCTTTCCTTTCAGTGGAGCGTGGCGGCAAGATGGCTGTGCAAATTTCCAAGAAGAGGATGTTTGTCACTGATGGCATCTTCAAAGCTGAACTGAATGAGTTTCTTACTCAGGAGCTGGCTGAAGATGGCTACTCTGGAGTTGAGGTGCAAGTTACACCAACCAGGACAGAAATCATTATCTTAGCCACCAGAACACAGAATATTCCTGGTGAGAAGGGCCGACGGATTCGGGAACTGACTGCTATAGTTCAGAAGAGGTTTGGCTTTCCAGAGGGCAGTGTAGAGCTTTATGCTGAAAAGGTTGCCACTAGAGGTCTGTGTGCCATTGCCCAGGCAGAGTCTCTGCGTTACAAACTCCTAGGAGGGCTTGCTGTGCGGAGGGCCTGCTATGGTGTGCTGCAGTTCATCATGGAGAGTGGGGCCAAAGGCTGCAAGGTCGTGGCGTCTGGGAAACTCCGAGGACAGAGGGCTAAATCCATGAAGTTTGTGGATGGCCTGATGATCCACAGTGGAGACCCTATTAACTACTACGTTGGCACTGCTGTGTGCCACGTGTTGCTCAGACAGGGTGTGCTGGGCATCAAGGTGAAGTTCATGCTGCCCTGGGACCCAACTGGTAAGACTGGCCCTAAGAAGCCCCTGCCTGACCACGTGAGCGTCGTGGAACCCAAAGATGAGATACTGCCCACCACCCCCATCTCAGAACAGAAGGGTGGGAAGCCAGAGCCATCTGCCATGCCCCAGCCAGTCCCCACAGCATAACAGAGTCTCCTTAGCAGCTGTATTCTGGAGTCTGGATGTTGCTCTGTAAAGACCTTTAATAAAATCTCATACAAAGACAAAAAAAAAAATACAAAATTAGGGCTGGGCACGGTGGCTCACACCTGTAATCCCAGCACTTTGGGAGGCTGAGGCGGGCAGATCACTTGAGGTCAGGAGTTTGAGACAATCCTGGCCAACATGGTGGAACCCTGTCTCTACTAAAAATACAAAATATTAGCTGGGCATGGTGGCGCATGCCTGTAATCCCAGCTACTCAGGAGGCTGAGGCAGGAGAATCGCCTGAGCCCAGGAGGCAGAGGTTGCAGTGAGCCGAGATAGCTCCACTGCACTCCAGCCTGGGTGATAGAGTGAGACTCCTTCTCAAAAAAAAAATTAGCCACATGTGGTGGTGTGCACCTGTAATCCCAGCTACTCAGGAGGCTGAGGCACGAGAATCGCTTGAACCCAGGAGGTGGAGATTGCAGTGAGCTGAGACCACACCACTGCACTCCAGCCTGAGTGACAGAGTGAGACTCTGTCTCAAAAAAAAAAAAAAAAGAACATTTTAATTACCATTTTTCCTTTTTTTTTTTTTCTTTTAGACTGAGTTTTGTTCTGTTGCCCAGGCTGGAGTGCAGTGATGTGGTCTCAGCTCACTGCAATCTCCACCTCCCGGGTTCACGCGATTCTCGTGCCTCAGTCTCCTGAGTAGCTGGGATTACAGGTGCTCACCACCACACACGGCTACTTTTTTGTTTGTTTGTTTTTTTGAGAAGGAGTGTCGCTCTGTCACCCAGGCTGGAGTGCAGTGGCGTTGGGATTACAGGCATGGACCTGGTCATAATTCAAGAATTTATTGTTGGCTGGGTACGGTGGTTCACACCTATAATCCCAGCACTTTGATAGGATCGCTTGAGCCAAGGAGTTTGAGGCTGCAGTGAGCCATGATTACCTCACTATACTCCAACCTGAGCAACAGAGCAAGGCCTTGTCTCAATAAACAGGTAAACAAAACAAAGGAGTAAAGTATCCAGGAAACAGATTCAACACAGAGACAGGTAAAGGGAATTTTGAGGATGCAGAGAAGTCCCAGGATGACAGCTGTGCACAGGCTGAGATAGCCGGCGGTGCAGAACAGAGCAAAAGAATGGAAGGTTCCACCAAGCGCGGTGGCTCACACCTGTAATCCCAGCACTTTGAGAGGCTAAGGCGAGCGATCACCTGAGGTCAGGAGTTCCAGATCAGCCTGGCTAACATGGTGAGACCCTGTCTCTATTAAAAATACAATATTAGCTGGGCGTGGTGGCGGGCGCCTGTGATCCCAGCTACTTGGGAGGCTGAGGCAGGAGAATCACTTGAACCTGGGAGGCAGAGGTTGCAGTGAGCCAGAATCTCGCCACTGCACTCCAGCCTGGGCGACAGAGTGAGACTCCATCTAAAAAAAAAAAAAAAAAAAAAAAAAAATGGAAGGCTCCAGGGAAAAATGGAACTGATGGATTATCTAATAGCTTTGACTGAGTGAACAAAATGTGTATTGAGAAACTATTAGATTACATGGGAAAAACTAATGATAGGTATAATATATTAAAACAAATGAAAACACAAGGCAATGATTAAAGTCAGAGGAAACAAAAAAGTTGTAAAGGAAATGATTATAAAACACACGAGGCCGGCGCGGTGGCTCATGCCTGTAATCACAGCACTTTGGGAGGCCAAGGCAGGTGGATCACGAGGTCAAGAGATTGAGACCATCCTGGCCAACATGGTAAAACCCTGTCTTTACTAAAAATACAAAAATGAGTTGGGCAGGCATGGTGGCACGTGCCTGTAATCCCAGCTACTCGGAGGCTGAGGCAGAATTATCGCTTGAACCCGGGAGGTGGAGGTTGCAGTGAGCTGAGATCACATCACTGCACTCCAGCCTGGCAACAGAGTGAGACTCCATCAAAAACAAAAACAAAAACAAAACAAAAAAAACCCCACATGACTTAGCGGTGAACATTTGCTCGTAGTCAAAATAAGGTCACTACTAAGTACTATATTGACTTAGCCAAAAAGTGTGCTTTCACTATTTTAAGAGGGAAGGGTAAGGTGGAAGAGAGAGAATCATCAATCAAATTTGGAAATCAATAAGCAATGTCTAAAATGTATAAATCAAGAACAAGTATTATGAGCTAAAAAAAAAGTACTAAGAGTGGTAGGGAAATAGGACAAAGAATTGCTGGGGTTTTTTGTTTTGTTTTTCTCACCACTATACCAATAAGGAGGACTGCTGTTTTGTTAAAAAGCTTTTTAAGGGCCAGGCATGGTGGCTCACACCTGTAATCCCAGCACTTTGGGAGGCCGAGGCAGGCGGATCACGAGGTCAGGAGATCGAGACCATCCTGGCTAACACGGTGAAACCCCGTCTCTACTACAAATGTAAAAAATTAGCCAGGCGTGGTGGCAGGCACCTGTAGTCCCAGCTACTCGGGAGGCTGAGGCAGGAGAATGGCATGAACCCGGGAGGCGGAGTTCACAGTGAGCCAAGATCGTGCCACTGCACTCCAGCCTGGGCGACAGAGCAACATTCCATCTCAAAAAAAAAAAAAAAAAAAAAAGCCTGGCATGGTGGCTTGCGCCTGTAGTCCCAGCACTTTGGGAGGCCAAGGCAGGCGGATCACGAGGTCAGATCAAGACCATCCTGGCTAACACAGTGAAACCCCGTCTCTACTAAAAAAAATACAAAAAATTTGGCGGGCGCCTGTGGTCCCAGCTGCTCGGGAGGCTGGCGTGAACTCAAGAGGCGGAGCTTGCAGTGAGCCGAGATTGTGCCACTGCACTCCACCCTGGGCGACAGAGTGAGACTCCATCTCAAAAAAAAAAAGCTGTTTAAATACTGTTTGACTTGCAAACATATTACTTTGATAAAAAATGTAAAGAAGGTGAAGGAAAGGGTATGAAGTGACGATATACATAAGGTGTGTGCAGGGGCTAGCAAGTGGGTTCATTTTCCTGGAGTCAAAAATTTGGCCAGGATATGAGACAAAAGGCTGTAAAAGTAGGTAGAGGTTAGATTATGGGGGGCCTTGAATAGGGATATTTGGGGGCTTTGGGGAATGTGGAAAGGTTTCTGAGTAGAAGAGGTATCTGAAAGATGTTGTTATTCTAGTGTTAATTTGGCAACAGTGTATAAAATGGAGTAGAAGGAGCCCATACTTAAGACCATAGCATCCAAGGCCCTGTGTAATCTGGCGGGTCTATGTTTCCAGCCTCACCTAGGACTGTTCCTTTAGTCATGATGGCCTTCTTATTCCTCAAATGTAACATGTTTATTCCTGCCTTGAGCCTGTATATTGGCTGTGCCCTCTGCCTAGAAGGCTGTCACCCCAGATCTTCTCATAGCCACTTCTAGGTCATTGCTATTTCTAGGTCTTTTTTTCTGGAAGAAGTTTTCTCTAACCAATCAGAAACCTCTTTCTCGTTTTGTTTTGGTTGTTTTGTTTTTGTTTTTGTTTGAGGTGGAGTCTTGCTCTGTCGCCCAGGCTGGAGTGCAGTGGTGGGATCTCGGCTCACTGCAAGCTCCACCTCCCAGGTTCAAGCGATTCTCCTGCCTCAGCCTCCCTAGTAGCTGGGACTACAGGCATGCGCCACCATGTCCAGCTAATTTTTGTATTTTTACTAGGGACGGAGGTTTCACCATTTTGGCCAGGCTGGTCTCGAACTCCTAACCTCAGGTGATCCACCTGCCTCAGCCTCCCAAAATGCTGGAATTACAGGCATGAGCCATTGCGCCTGGCTTCCCCTGTCACTATCCCATCACTTTGTTTTACCTTCTTCATAGCAGTGGTCACTCTGAAGTTATGTATTTACAAGCCTATGTGCTTCCCTCCAGCTGAGGGAAGGTCCTGAGAGCAGCCTTGTCTGTCTCGCTATCGCTATATCTCATGCGATATGCCTTCTACACAGTAGGCCTTCAGTATTTATTAAATGAATTAAAAGTTAAGGGGTGAGGAGATCTGTGAGGAACCGGCTATACCTAGTTCTGGAGTTCTGGTTTGAGACTTACTGTCTTAGGCGTGCATGCATCCACTTATCTTTTTTTGGGGGGGGGGGGGCGAGGGGGGATGGAGTTTCACTTTTGTTGCCCAGGCTGGAGTGCAAAGGCACGATCTCGACTCACCGATCTCGGCTCACCGCAACCTCCGCCGCCCGTGTTCAAGCGATTCTTCTGCCTCAGCCTCCCGAGTAGCTGAGATTACATGCATGCGCCACCACGCCCGGCTAATTTTTTTTGTATTTTTAGTAGAGACAGGGTTTCTCCATGTTGGTCAGGCTGGTCTTGAACTCTCGACCTCGGGCGATCCGCCCGCCTTGGCCTCCCAAAGTGCTGGGATTAGAAGCGTGAGCCACCGCGCCCGGGCCCCACTTATTCTGCATTCAACCCATTTATTAAACCACTACCTTGCAACTGGACGCTAAGGTTATTGGGAGGAATCAGAACTGGATGCTGTCCTTCTCTCGAGATCAGTTTAGTAGACTCAATGACAGCAGTTGTGCTTCTCAAGAAACACTGAAGGGCCATGTTGAGGTCACTCTCCTCCAGGGATCCAGAGTCAGACCCACCCTCTTTCCCCAGACCATTTCTGGGGACCAAAGCAATCCCTGCATTCCACTCTTCCTGGACTGCAGAGGAGTCGCCGATCCCACTTGGGTCCGGAGTCAGGGCCTTCAGGGGTCCGGGAACGCCGCCATCCCGGTGAATCTCCCCTTCCGTTTCTAGGGACCCGGGACCGGAGCGCCGCGGCCCGGCCAGTGGGCGGGAAACCCAGCCATCTGCCGCGACGCCGGCGCCTCTCCGCGGCGGCCGGGGGCGGGGCGCGCCGGGGCGGGGCCGCGCCGGGCCGGAGGAGGGGAGCGGGCCCGGACGAAGCCCTGGGCCGGGAGGGCCGCGGCCACCGGAAGAGTCGCGGTCGCCAGTCCAGTCGGGAGAGTGGGGAGCGGAAGCGGCGGCCGCGGCGGCGGCGGGCGGCGCTGGGACCCGGTAGCGGCCGGAGAACAAGGGAGCTGGCGCCGCCAGCAGCCGCCGAGCTGGGTTGAGCCGCTGGGCCGCGCCGCGCGCCGCCGCCGTCTGGGAGGCTCGGCCCGGCCGCCCGAGCAGGCCGCGCGCGGGCCGCCGGGCCCGAAGCCGGAGCCATGGGCGAGACCAAGATCATCTACCACTTGGATGGGCAGGAGACGCCGTACCTTGTGAAGCTGCCCCTGCCCGCCGAGCGCGTCACCTTGGCGGACTTTAAGGGCGTTTTGCAGCGACCCAGCTATAAGTTCTTCTTCAAGTCTATGGACGACGATTTCGGGTGAGGATGGCCCCCGCCCCGCCTCCGGGAGCCCCGGCCGCTCTGGCTTCTAAGGGACGACGCGGTCCGTTTCGACTTGCCTCGCTACACCGGCTCCTAGCCCCGCTCTGACTTCTAGGGGCGACTCGGCCCATTTGGGCCCCTTTGGTTCCAGCCCCAGTAGCAACTCCCGTTTACCTCTGAAGAGGGGACGTTGGCCTCCCTTGTTTAAGGGGACGTCCAATTCCCCACTAGCAATCAGAGTTCCTGCCGGTGCGGTCCCCTTACCTCTTCAGAGACCAGTGGCCCACAGAGACAGACACACCCCCCCTCCACCTAGTTTCAGAGCCCGAGTCCCCCATCCTCCTCCTGCCGAGGAGCCAGAGCCACCTTTTTCCGCACAGACTTGGGTCGTGTGGCCCTCGTTCTTCGCCCCCTTCATCTTTTCAGCAGCACAGCTCCCAGCCATATTTGGAGTATGCTGCATCTGAGGGCTCTGCTGGGACTTTGAGCTGGGGGAGGGGTGTCGGGGGTGCTCGGGCGCCTGGCCGCGAGCGGGGTCTGCAGATCTGATGTTTATCTAGCTGCCTGCCCTCTCCTTTGTGGGCTGTTGTGGGTGTTGTCACCGGAACAGAGAGCCTGACCCCTGCGGAGTAGTCCTCACTGACCCAGGTGCTGATCTTTCCTCCAATTCGGGCTTTTTTCCTCCAGTTGGTGGCCAGTGGGGAGACGTTGGGAAGGGCCTGGGGCCTGGGTGGGATAGCCAGGAAGAGTTTCTTGGTGTTCTCTATCTTCCCCTCCCTGGTGGGGTCTTCCCTTCCACCCAGCTGCAGAGATCTGGACAGGCACAGTTTGGAAGCAGTCACTTTCCCTTTAAGAGGGGATGGAATGTTGGAGCCGGAAGGTTCTGAAGCAGCTGGCCTGGGAAGAGGGGGGCCTGGCTGATCCCCTCGAACCCCCCCCAACTCCCAGGAGACTGGGGGAGGGGGAGGCGCCCACACTTGCCTGCCGCCTCACTAACTGGGCGCTGGGCCTGGAGGCGGTGGGGAAGGCCCCTTCAGGCCTGAAGGCTGCCTCTCCAGCCCTAGCCTGAGGCCTGCACTGTTCTTTGGAGCTGAGGCCCCACAGCCAAGAGAAGACATTCTTCTCCCCAGCGTTCATCTGTCTGGCTTCTCTCCCAAGCCCCTGGCCCACCTAGCACTAGGAAGCAAGCACCTTCTGTCTAATGCCTGGCATGTTTTGCTGTCACCTTCTGCCCTGGAACTCAGGGTTGGATGAGCCCCTGAAATCATGTGTGTGAGAGTGCTTTGTACAGTGGGCAGTGCTTTGTAGATTCTAACTATTCTTGTTTCTGTTGTTGTTCCTGCCCTGGGGTGGGGTGCTCCTGTGTGATAATGATTGTCTGCCTTCAGCCCAGAGACAGACACCTCTAATTGGAAGATTCTGAGGAGGGATGGATCTAGAAGGGGTCTGGGTGAGGGGGTGGATACTTTGGCCTGGCAAGAGAAGAATAGGGTTAGAAGGGATCAAGCTACTGCCTCCACATAAGGAATGGGGGAAGATGAGCCAGAGTCCAGTGCCCTGGGGCCACCTCAGATCCAGACGCCTTGAGGGACGAAGATAGGCTGTCTCTCCACCCTGTACTTATCTCCAGACCCACTGGACCTGGCCCCTGCCTCCTAAGCCTGGACAACTCTGGGCTGCTCTCCCAATCCCAAGGCCTAACTGCAGTTTTAAGAGGGCCCCCATTACATCCAGTCACTGTTACTTAATATTTTTCTTTAAATCCATTGTCAGTCCACTTACTGTTTTTCTTAGCTTGAACCAAGCAATAATATGAAACCATAGGTCTGACTTTTCTGTTTATATTTCTTTCTAAAATATGTTTAACATAAATATTTAATGATTGAACTAAGCAATGTTAATCTGTGTGCCACCTGAAGCCATCTTGCAAACATCGGTGGTACTTGAACCAAAATCAGATTTGGACCATTTTAGCAGGGTTGAAAACAGTATTAAAAATGAAGTGGAGGAGATGGATTCTGTTTGTATCCCCAGAAGGATAAATGAGCAGGGGACCTGATAGGGCTGTCTTGTCACAGAGGACTAATAGCTGAAGAGCGTATATATATGTTTCATTTATTTAACACACGCCTTTTATGCTTAGTGTGCCAGGGACTAATCTAAATGCTTTTCAAATCTTCACTCATTTAATCTTTGAAACAGCCTTATGAAATAGCGTAATAGTATCTCCAGTTTACAAATGAAACTCTGTCAGGCATGGTGGCTCACACCTGTAATCTCAGCAATTTGGGAGGCTGAGGTGGGAGGATTGCTTGAGGCCAGGAATCTGAGACCAGCCTTGGCAACATAGCAAGACCCCATCTCTACAAAAAAATTTTGTAATTAGCCAGGCATGATGCTTTGTGCCTGTAGTCCCAACTTGGGAGGCTGAGACAGGAGGATCACTTGAGCATAGGAGTTTGGGGCTGCAGTGAGCTGTGATGGTGCCACTGTACTCCAGCCTGGACAATAGAGTGGGACCCTGTTTCAGAAAAAAAAAAAAAAAAAAAAAAAGGAAACTAGAGCACAGAAAGCTTAAGTAACTTGCCTAAGGTCACACAGCTAATAAGAGGCAGAGCAGAGCTTGCTTTGACATCAGGAATCTGGATCCAAAAATCTAAATCCTTAATCGCACAATTTTAGGTGTCATTATTATCACCATTTTACTGATGAATCCTCTCTGAGGGAGGTGGTAAGCCTTGGAAAACTGTAGAGGTGATAAGGCCACCATTTCTCCGAGCCCCACAAGAGGAAGGTCAGGCGGAGGTCAGTGACCCTAGCTGACGGAAGGGAAAGTGGGTCAGAGGAGGAAGGCTGCTGTCTCTCCAGTTTCTCCACTCCTGGCTCAGCCTTTGAGGTGCTGGTTGTGAGGCTCCTCAAGTCCCATCTGGTCTCCAAAAGTATTTGTCAAGCTCAGGGTAGGCCCAGCCATCTTTTTAAATTTCTTTTCTTTTTTTTTTTTTTTTTTTTTTTGAGGAGTTTTGCTCTCATCACCCAGGCTGGAGTGCAGTGGCGCAATCTCGGCTCACTGCAACCTTCGCCTCCCGGGTTCAGGTGATTCTCCTGCCTCAGCCTCCCAAGTAGCTGGGATTACAGGCATGAGCCACCATGCCCGGCTAATTTTAGTATTTTTGGTAGAGATGGGGTTTCACCACGTTGGCCAGGCTGGTCTGGAACTCCTGACCTCAAGCAATCCACCCACCTCGGCCTCCCCAAGTGCTGGGATTACAGGTGATGAACCACCGCGCCTGGACTGCCATCTTAAGTTATTTGAGACATGGAGGAAGGATAAACATTTTCAGCATTGAGGGCATGGTGGATGGTTCATAGAAGTAAGGTACCTACTGCTAGTCTGGCCTTGAGCTGTGAGAGAGGGCAGCATGGCGATCAGGTCATTAGCTGTGTGGCTTCCTGCTCCACTGTCCTCCCTCTGGGCCTTCCACCTGCAGACTCTTCTTCCCCTGTCTCCTCCAGGTTCAAATTCTCCTGTCTTCTGGGTTGAGCTTTTCTGTGAGAACTGTCATGGCACTCTCTTATTTTATCCTTTTTTTTTTTTTTTGAGATGGAGCCTGGCTTTGTCACCCTGGCTGGGGTACAGTGGTGCGACCTTGGCTCACTGCAACCTCTGCCTCCCGGGTTCAAACGATTCTCCTGCTTCAGCCTCACAAATAGCTGGGACTACTGGTGTGTGCCACCACACCTGGCTAATTTTTGTATTTTAAATAGAGATGGGGTTTTGCTACGTTAGCCAAGCTAGTCACGAACTCTTGACCTCAAGTGATCCACCCACCTTGGCCTCCCAAAGTGCTGGGATTACAGGTGTGAGCCACCGTGCCTGGTTTATTTTATCTTTATATCCTGACACATGTGTAACACTCAGCAGATGTCTATCCATTGAACACATGTGCTGCTCCTACGGCTCCAACCACTTCCTGGATTGCAGTATATTTCCATGAACTATCCACTGGACCATAGTCTGTCTGAGAACAAGGCAGGCTCTGGGTCTGATGTTTCATGAGAAAACCTACAATAGCAAGCTCAGGACCTGAAACCCACTGGGCCCTCAGCCAAAGCATTTTATTTTATTTTATTTTTATTTTTTTATTTTTTATTTTTATTTTATTTTATGTTTTTTTGAGAGGGAGTCTCGCTGTGTCGCCCAGGCTGGAGTGCAGTGGCACGATCTCGGTTCACTGCAAGCTCCGCCTCCTGGGTTCACGCCATTCTCCTCCCTCAGCCTCCCAAGTAGCTGGGACTACAGGTGCCCGCCACCATGCCCTGCTAATTTTTTTTTTTTTTTTTTTTGGTATTTTTAGCAGAGATGGGGTTTCACCGTATTAGCCAGGATGGTCTTGATCTCCTGACTCATGATCCGCTCACCTTGGCCTCCCAAAGTGCTGGGATTACAGGCCTGAGCCACCGTGCCCTGCCAGTCAAAGCATTTTAATTGGATGAACAATGAACGATGAACAGGTTTATTTGCTTTGCCCTTAAAAATGTATACATAGTTAGAAATAGTGTATGGATCCTGCTAAAAATTGACAATATAATTAGCTTTTACTATATGCCTGGATCATGCCAGGCATTTAAGGATCCCTTTTACCAGGATGAGACAAAAAGGCTTGGAGAAATTAAGAAACTTCTCTAAGATAAGAGGGCCAGTAAGTGGTAGAATTGGAATTTGAGTCATTATTTGTTTGACTCCATTTGGGGTGTGAGTGTGTGTGTGTGTGTGTAAGTGCTATGTAAACCCCAGCCATTCAGCTCCATGGTGGGAGAGTAAGACCTGTCTGAGGTTCCCCAAAGCTGCTGAAGATCAGCTGATTGTTTTGAGTCAGCAGAGCCTTGGTGGCCTGTCGATGACCCCCAGAAAGAGAGGAAACATGTAGTGTGGAGCAGTGTGGTGGGGCCTGCCAGGGGAGCAGGGAGGTAGGGACTCAGCAGCAATTTCCCCCCGACAGGCAGACCCTATCCAAAGCAGGCTGTGCCATGTGGCCCACATATTCCCTTTTCCTTTGAGCCCTGTGGGGCTGCCAACCTGGAGTACCCTGTGGCCAGAGTGGCTGATGGGTCTGAGCTACCTCTGTGTCCCTTCTTTCTAGCCTGTCCTTTCTACACTTTCTGCCATGGTGGGCCGCAGTAGGATGATTTGGGCTGCTTTCCGAGGGTCGCTGTGGCGCTGGGAATGATAGAGGAGCCAGAGCTGGATGGGAGTGGGGAGGGCAGGCTTGGCCTGTGAACTTGGCTGTGAGTCCAAAAATGTGAGCATCACAAGGGAGCCAAGCACATTCCCAGCTCTGGGCAGAAGCTGCTCTAAAAACAAGGGGGGCCAGGCACGGCGGCTCACGCCTGTAATCCCAGCACTTGGGGAGGCCGAGGTGGGCGAGTCACCTGAGGTTAGGAGTTCAAGACCACCCTGGCCAACATGGTGAAACCCTATCTCTACTAAAAATATAAAAATTAGTCGGGCGTGGTGGCAGGCACCTGTAATCCCAGCTACTCGGGAGGCTGAGGCAGGAGAATCACTTGAACCCGGGAGGCGCAGGTTGCAGTGGGCTGAGATTGCACCACTGGACTCCAGCCTGGGTGACAGAGCGAGACTCTGTCTCAAAAAAAAACAAAGAACAAGTGGGGACTGAACTTCCCAACCTCCTCCTTGCTGTCTTCCCTCTCTGCTCAGAGCTCCTGGCATGCGTCATCTTACCCTTGGTCATGTCTTCCCATCTCTGTACTCCTGGCATATTTGACAGTCTGAGGGTCCTCAAACTTTTCCACTCCCCTTCCCAGCCCCAAACTGTAGTTACTGCCTGACTTCTTGCCTCACCACATTCCCCAGGCCAAACTACATGCCCCGTGACCACATTCCACACCCTTCATGCCTCACATCATTGTCCTCCAGCACCCACTCTCCACATAGACCCACGTTACCTCTGTTATTATATAGGAAAGAATGTGAAATACAGTGGAAAGAGTATGGATTTTGGAGTCAAGCCTGGGGTGAAATTCCAGCTCTGACATCTACCAGTCCTGTGACCTTGGACAAGTTAACTGAATACATCTCAGTTTCCTTATTCATGAAATGAAGATCATAGTCTGCCCACTGAGGCTGATGTGAAGATTATAGGTTCTAACTATAGGAAGATAAGGTGGTGTAATGGTAAGAATGCAGATGTTAGAGTCAGGCTAACCAGGATTCAAATTTCAGCAGTTTAGGAGAATTACTGAACCTATTGAGCCTAGTTTCCCCATTGTACCTGCTGCCTTATAGCATTGTTGTATTACATGAAATTATATAAGTAAAGTGTTTAGCATAGTGCTTGGCCCATAATACTCATTTATGCTCAATAAATGACAGAAATTTTTTTTTTTTTTTTTGAGACAGGGTCTTGCTCTGTCACCCAGGCTGGAGTGCAGTGGCACAATGATAGCTCACTGCAGCCTTGAACTCCTAGGCTCAAGCGATCGTCCCACCTCAGCCTTCCAAGTAGCTGGGACCACAGGCACACGCAACCACGCTTGGCTAATTTTTGTATTTGTTTTGTTTTGTAGAGCCGGCACCTCGCTATGTTGACCAGGCAGGTCTCAAAACTCCTGGCCTCAAGCGATCCTCCTGCCTTGGCCTCCCAAAGTGCTGAGATTACCAGCGTGAGAAAGAGCAATTGTTACTGTTAATTATCATAATGGCATGTGGAAAATGTTCAGTAAATGCCTTCTCCCCTTCTCTTTTTCTTTTTCTTTTTTTTTTTTTTTTTGACATGGAGTCTCACTCTGTTGCCCAGGCTGGAGCACAGTGGCGTGATCTCAGCTCACTGCAACCTCCACCTGCCGGGTTCAAGTGATTCACCTGCCTTAGCCTCCCAAGTAGCTGGGATTACAGGTGCACACCACCACACCCGGCTAATTTTTGTATTTTTAGTAGAGATGGGGTTTTGCCATGTTAGCCAGGCTGGTCTCGAACTCCTGACCTCAGGGCGATCCGCCTGCCTCAGCCTCTCAAAGTTCTGGGATTACAGGTGTGAGCTATCGCGCCTGGCCTCCCCTTCTCTTTTCTAATTTTCTTAAATTCTTTGTCCATACCTCCCACAACAATGTTAGGATTCCCACTTAAGAAAGGAAGGACAGTTATAATTGTATGCTTTTTTCCAATTAGGGATCAGAGGGAAAGAGAAAGTCTAACCCAGGAGAGTCATGTTGGGGATGGGTAGAACACTTTAGAGATTTTAGGGAGTGGCATGGGGGACAGTGATGTGTCAGTTGTAATTTGCAATCACCTGATGACTGAGAGGATGCCCCAGGTAGGTATCTGGCCTAGGCAGGGCTGGTGTCTTCCTGGTGGTGCCAAAGAGCTGTCCCTGGGTCTCCCCAACCTCTGCTTTCATTTGAACAGTCTTGTGCTGGTGGTTTGATTCCCAGTTTAGGATGGAGGAGCCCCTGAGAGTTGGGATTTGAGGATCCTCCATTTGCACCCTCGAAGGTTCTCTGTGATATCCCCCTTTCTCTGCAGAGTGGTGAAGGAGGAGATCTCGGATGACAATGCCAAGCTACCATGCTTCAATGGCCGGGTGGTGTCCTGGGTAAGGAGCCCTCAGCCTTCCATCCACCTGCATCCCTGTGCTGGGCTGGACGAGGGAAAGGCATCACTGAGATTGTAGCTGGTGGTTTTAAGCTTCAGTATCTGAATCTTTCTTTAGTTTTGCAAATGAACTGCTTCTCACCCCAGATTCTGTAACCTTGATGAAAAGTGAGAAATTAGTGGGAAGGGGGAAGAGGGAGAGACGGAAGCACACAGTGGAGACAGTAACGTTTCCTATGCCTTTCAGACACTTGCCTCAGGTTTCCTTCTGCCATCTGCTCATCTCTGCCTTAGACCTCTGAGCCTTGTTCTTTGTCCCCATTCCACTTCACCACCCCATGCCTTCCAACAACCCCATCAATAGCAGGAAGTGGCAGAGGGGCCACTGTTCATCTCAGCCACCCTTGCACAGCCCTGTCTTTTCTCCCTCGATATTTCCTGCTTCCTTCCTCTTAGGCCTTCATGCCTTGCTGGAAGCGAACTATCCCCTTCTCCTTGATGCTCCTGTAACATACTACTCACTCAGTTTCTCCCTTTCAGCTGGTGTCAGCTGAGGGCTCACACCCAGACCCAGCCCCCTTCTGTGCTGATAACCCATCGGAGCTGCCACCACCTATGGAGCGCACGGGAGGCATCGGGGACTCCCGACCCCCATCCTTCCAGTGAGTGTGACCTGAGGGTGGGGAGGGCCGCATCAGTTCAGCCCAGGGCTGGGGGAGGGAGCCCCCAGCCTGCCCCCTCCCCCATCAAGTCTCTTCCCTGCAGCCCTCATGCTGGTGGGGGCAGCCAGGAGAACCTGGACAATGACACAGAGACGGACTCTTTGGTGTCTGCCCAGCGAGAGCGGCCACGCCGGAGGGATGGCCCAGAGCATGGTATATCTTCCTGAACACGGACACTGTCCGCACCTCACACCCTCCCCACAGTTTCCACCCAGCTACCCACCTTCTTGCCCTACTTCCTGAGCTCAGGATATGCCTGGCCCCAGTGCAGCCCCTGGCTTGCCTCTCTCCCTCCTTCACCCCTGCACTGGGCACTGTGTAAACCCAACTGCTTCCATCCCCTGCAGCAACCCGGCTAAATGGAACTGCGAAGGGGGAACGGCGGCGAGAACCAGGGGGTTATGATAGCTCATCCACCCTTATGAGCAGTGAGCTGGAGACCACCAGCTTCTTTGACTCAGATGAGGATGACTCCACCAGCAGGTGGGGCTTGAGTTTCATGGGTATTGTGGGGCAGGTGACCCTGGAGGAGCCCTAAACCCTGAGGATGCGGGGCCCCTGGGAGGCTTATGGGCTTTGTGTTGGGGACCCAGGCCCTGCAGTGCCTCCCCTCATGGGGGCAGGGCTGGGCCAGCCTGGTGGGGAACGACTGTGGGCCCCACAGGTTCAGCAGCTCCACAGAACAGAGCAGTGCCTCACGCCTGATGAGAAGACACAAGCGGCGGCGGCGGAAGCAGAAGGTTTCTCGGATTGAGCGGGTATGGGGTCTGGGAGGCTAGGGATGGGTGGAGGCAGATTGTGAGCCCTTCCTACGCAGGGCCAAGGCTTGTTCTTCCTTAGATCCCATCCCCCTAGTGCAGTGTTGAGAACCTTGGGGCTGGGGGCTGCACCGGGGACTCACCTTGAGGAGGAGTCAGGTGGGAGTGAATTCCTGCCACCTCCACCTGCTGCTCAGGGCCTCTGTCTATTCCAGTCCTCGTCCTTCAGCAGCATCACGGACTCCACCATGTCACTCAACATCATCACGGTCACTCTCAACATGGGTGAGTCTGAGGAAACAGCACTCTCAAGCACCTGCTATATGCCAGACACTGGGCAGACTTGAGGAGTTCAGAGAGCGTAGAATATGTTCCCTGCCCTCAAGGAGCTCTCTTTCGTAAACATCAGCTGATACATAAACTGATCATTTTAGTATCTCACCATCAGGGCTATGACAGAGATAAGCACAGAGAGCTGTGGAAGCAGAAAATGGTATCAGGGAAGGCTTCCTGGAGGAAGTGATTTCTGAGTGCCCACTCCTTCACATCTCTCAGCCATTGCATCCTTGCTGTCCGATTTCTGCCCTAGGTACTCTCTTTATGAGACAGCTGGATATAGTAAAAGGAGCCCAACTATGGGATTTAAATCTGAGTTTGATTCCTGGCTCTGCCACTTACTGGCTTAGAAAAGTCATCTTCTAAGTTCACTGAACCTCAGTTGCCTGCTCTGTAAAATGGGACTGAGTCCCTACCTTATAGCCAGCAAGGATTCCATGGAAGCATGTTTGAGCATGCTGAGTGCAGTGCCTGATTCAGGATCAGCAAATGTCAGTTCAGTTCCTGTCCCTTTCCATTTTCTAATGGGCTGGGAATGCGGGTAGGAACCTTGCTCCCCCTTAAGGTCTTAAATTACTCTCTATAGAAAAATATAACTTCTTGGGCATCTCCATTGTGGGCCAAAGCAACGAGCGTGGTGACGGCGGCATCTACATTGGCTCTATCATGAAGGGTGGGGCCGTGGCTGCTGATGGACGCATCGAGCCAGGAGATATGTTGTTACAGGTATCAGTGCCCATCCTAGGCGGTGGTGTGGATAGAGGGCAGGGAGGTGTCCTACCATCTGTACCCTGCTCCTTCAGAGGCCCCTTCTTGGTTGGGGGAAGACTCCCTGACCTACCAAGTTGAGTTCCCTTTTCATCCTCCCCAACACAGCTGTTTATCCCACTCCTGGTCCTTTCCCAGGTAAACGAGATCAACTTTGAGAACATGAGTAATGACGATGCAGTCCGGGTACTGCGGGAGATTGTGCACAAACCGGGGTATGGATGGAATGG
This sequence comes from Pan troglodytes, assembly GCF_028858775.2. Taxonomy (NCBI): domain Eukaryota; kingdom Metazoa; phylum Chordata; class Mammalia; order Primates; family Hominidae; genus Pan; species Pan troglodytes. The sequence continues at coordinate 187,349,488 of NC_086015.1, forward strand.
GGCACTGGGCAAGGGGCTTGGTCTGGCCTATACACATCCTGCCTTCACTAGGACACCCTTGTTTTCAGGCCCATCACCCTGACTGTAGCCAAGTGCTGGGACCCAAGTCCACGTGGTTGCTTCACATTGCCCAGGAGTAAGTGGATGGGAGAGACTCAGTCCTAAAGCTGGTGCTTACATACGTGAGCACTGTCTCTCCTTTCTTCTCTCACCCAGAACCCCCATACCTATCCTGTTGGGCCCAGCAGTGGGTGGGGTGGGTAGCCCATGACTCCTCATCCTCCCTGCAGGCGAGCCCATCCGGCCCATTGACCCTGCGGCCTGGGTCTCCCACACTGCAGCCATGACCGGCACCTTCCCTGCATACGGCATGAGCCCCTCCCTGAGCACCATCACCTCCACCAGCTCCTCCATCACCAGTTCCATCCCTGACACAGAGCGTGAGTGTCCAACCCTGTCTCCTGGGCCCAGCAGACAGGGCCAGGTGGGGGGACTGATGAGGGTCCATGTGGAGACTCTTGCTTGAGCATCAGAGAGGGCCGGAGATGGGGCTCGGCTCATTCCAGCAGCCCCACACTGCAACTCCCCCACAGCGGGCACTCCAACCCTCACTAAACAGTGTTTGCTTCTGAACTTGTATGAGCACCCAAGGCGCCTCAGTTTCCTCTTACAAAATGGGACTCACGATATAAACTTTACCAGGTTCCTGTGGGTTTAATGAGAGGATCTAAGTGAAGCACCATTGCGATGTGTGGTGTAAAGTAAGCATTCAGTAAATGGCAGCCATTTCGATTATCATCACATGCACATCGTACACTGGCCAAGCACCTGCATTTACATTATTTAATCCTTTATTCAAATAGCCTTGTAAAGTAGATATTAAAATCCCCATTTTTTACAGAAGGGGAAACTGAGTGTCCAAGAAATCAGTAATTTTCCCAGCATTGATCCCATAATTACTAGATGGTAGAGCTAGAATGCAAACTCTTGTTTACCTAACTCCAAAGCCCCTTTCTGCCTCACCATTCTGCCTCCCACCCCCAGGCCTAGACGACTTCCACTTGTCCATCCACAGTGACATGGCTGCCATCGTAAAAGCCATGGCCTCCCCTGAATCAGGGTTGGAGGTCCGTGACCGCATGTGGCTCAAGATTACCATCCCTAATGCTTTCATCGGTGAGAGAGCCCCATGGTGGGATGCAGGGTGGGTGGGGAGTGATGGGGCAGGGCAGGCCGGAGGGCCCAGGACTTCCCTTGGACCCTTCCTTTGATCTGGAGCCAGCCCCAGCCTCATAGCTTCTGTGAGGCCAGATGAGTCCAAGTCAGATGGGCCTCCCCATCAACTGGCAGCCTTGTCCCCAGGCTCAGATGTGGTGGACTGGCTGTACCACAATGTGGAAGGCTTCACGGACCGGAGGGAGGCCCGCAAGTATGCCAGCAACCTGCTGAAAGCTGGCTTCATCCGCCATACCGTCAACAAGATCACCTTCTCCGAGCAGTGCTACTACATCTTCGGTGACCTCTGCGGCAGTATGTGCCTCCCTCATCTTCTTGCCCTGTCTCCTGGCTGGGAGTGGGGAGGTAGCCAGGGAAGTGGCAGCAGACTCTGGGGAACCCAAACTGGGGGACAGCAGAGCCAGGGGCCCAACTCAAGGCCTGAGAGTTCTATGGTGGAAGAAGAGTCCAGTTTAGCCTCTTCACCTGGCCCACATCTCCCTCTTGGGCCTGGCATTTTCCAAGTGCCTGCTCTGCCTGGTACCATGTTGGTTGTTCCTAAAGCATCATCTTACTCAATATTCACAACCTCCCAGAGGCCCAGCTCAGGAGGATACTGCCAGAATAGGCCTTTTCCTTCTCACTCGTCAAGGTCTCAGCTAGGGGTGTTGCAGGCTTAAAGGGAAGAACTGGAGGCCTAGGTAGCCCCGAGGAGCACACAGTCATTCCCTCAAAACAACAGCCTGGAGGCTCACGTCATCACCAGCTCTGGGCAACAGCTGACAGACCACTGCTTTCCTCCACCACCACTCCCCATGCTGGCTGCTGGCCTCTTGACAGGTTGATGGCTTGGCTGCAGGCTCCACAGGCAGCCTCAGAGCCCTGTCTCCTGACTTCTCTCCTGGAAGGCTGGGGCTGGCTTTTCTGAGGGCTGGGAGGAATGTCTCATCTTAATAGGGCCGGTGGCCTCAAGGGCAGTTGTAGCTCTCTTGGAGCTCTGGGACCTGGTACCGATAGTGTGTGAGCAGAGGGTGTCCCAGGCAGGTATTCAGTCCTGGTGGCTCCTTATATTCTCTTCAATGTAGTTCCAACATTGCTGGGAGTAGCCTTGCCCTTAAGGAATGTATAATTTCCCCGGGGGCGCCAGGATCGTGAGATGAGTAATGTTGGTGGAGTGAGACAGTGCTATGAAGAGCTAGGCCTGGCTGGGAACGGGGTGGAGAGCAGTGGGGGAGGCACCTAAGTTGTTCTTTCCTTCTGGCCCCTTCCCACCCTACTCACCCTGCCCAGCAGCACTGGGAAAGTATAATCAGGGCCAAGTACCTTCTATATAGGGAATCTCTGGAAGGCCCTGCACTCATTCTAGGCTTTTAGTGGGTATTTAGTTCTAGGTGAAGGGGTGGGTAAAACTTTACCTAAATTTCCCAAACTGCTCCTTGTCCTAATTAATGACCTCATCTGAGAAGGTAAGGAGAAAGTAAGCTACTCTTCGCTTCTGTTCTGATTAGTTTAGGCTGAGCTGAAGGTAGTGTTCGCTATTGTGCCTCATGAACTTCAGGTGCGACATACCTGGTGGCTGTCTAGTATTTCAGCCTTCCAAATTCTCCAGTCTTGCACCAGCTGAGTGAACGGAAGAGAAAATGGCCACATAAGAGTTTTGCAGGCCGGGCGCAGTGGCTCACGCCTGTAATCCCAGCCTTTTGGGAGGCTGAGGCGGGCAGATCACCTGAGGTTAGGAGTTGGAGACCAGCCTGGCTAACGTGGCAAAACCCTGTATCTACTAAACATACAAAAAAAAAAATTAGCCAGGTGTGGTGGTGCAACCCTGTCAGGCGGCTGAGGCAGGAGAATCGCTTAAACCAGGGAGGAAGAGGTTGCAGGGAGCTGAAACTGTACCACTGCACTCCAGCCTTGGCCACAGAGTGAGACTCCGTCTCAGAGTTTTGCCGCTTCTAGCCCACTGAGGCCAGCAGAGAAAGTGCAAAAGCTTGGCCAGGGCCTTCAAGGGATTGGGAGGTACAGCTTTGGCTGATAACCTAGAATGATGACTCAGGGTTGTCCTGAGAAGGGTCTCCCCGGGGCTGGCTCTGGTGGTGGCAAAGGGGGTCTGCAGAAGGGGGGAGCTCTCTGGGCCGTGCCTCCTCTCATTCTAGCCAGAAACTACCACGGTCTCTCTCATCCAGAGCCCACCTGACCTAGGCTAGGGACCTCTCTCCGGAAAGACCTAGCTCCATCCGGCCCTCCCCTTCACAGACATGGCCAACCTGTCTCTCCACGATCACGATGGCTCCAGTGGCGCCTCTGACCAGGACACACTGGCCCCTTTGCCGCACCCGGGGGCCGCCCCTTGGCCCATGGCTTTCCCGTACCAGTACCCGCCACCCCCGCACCCATACAACCCGCACCCGGGCTTCCCGGAGCTGGGCTACAGCTACGGCGGGGGCAGCGCCAGCAGTCAGCACAGCGAAGGTAAGGTAGAGGGGCCGTGGAGGAAGGCTATAGGTGGGCCCCAGGCTTCCCCCGCCCGCTCAGCCTGCCCCACCCCGGCCCTGTTTGCCTCCTACAGGCAGTCGGAGCAGTGGCTCCAACCGTAGCGGCAGCGATCGGAGGAAGGAGAAGGACCCGAAGGCCGGGGACTCCAAGTCCGGGGGCAGCGGCAGCGAATCGGACCACACCACACGCAGCAGCCTGCGGGGGCCGCGGGAGCGGGCGCCCAGCGAGCGCTCAGGGCCGGCGGCCAGCGAGCACAGCCACCGCAGCCACCATTCCCTGGCCAGCAGCCTTCGCAGCCACCACACACACCCGAGCTACGGTCCTCCTGGAGTGCCCCCTCTCTACGGCCCCCCCATGCTGATGATGCCCCCGCCGCCCGCGGCCATGGGGCCCCCAGGAGCCCCTCCGGGCCGCGACCTGGCCTCAGTGCCCCCGGAACTGACCGCCAGCAGACAGTCCTTCCGCATGGCCATGGGAAACCCCAGTGAGTTCTTTGTGGATGTGATGTGAGCAGGGCCCCTCCCCCAGCTCCATTCCGCTCCCACCCCAGCCGGCTGCGTTCCTCTCTCCATCCGTCCGTCTTTTTTACTTTATCTGGTACCTGAAAGGGAAATAAAAGGAACTAAATCCAGGTGCGCTAACTGCTCGCAGGGTGCTGCGAGGGTGGGGTGCACCTACCGATTGGCTCTGCAGCCCCCTAACCTGCCTCTGGCCCCAGTTCGTTTCCTCTGCCCACTAACCCCTGCGCAGGACTTCCCAGGACCCCTTTTGTCTCTGGGACCAGACTTGTTGGTGCTACCCCTTACTCCCCTCTGCAACCCCCATTTTGGGAGTTGACCCCAGCAATGACCTTGGTGGCATGCTCACTCCCTCATTCTCTCGTTTCCCCTTTAGCTCCCTTTCACCATTTATTCAGCTACATCATCCCTCTATTAACCCCACCCCATCAGGCACGTGTGCAAACCTCTTGACTTTACCCCACATTACTGAAACCAAAATATATTTGCTTCATCTGCCCCTACTAACCATCCCCCTGCCTGCTGCCTCAGTCCTGCAACCTAAAGCTGTAGTCGCCTCCAATAGCCATCCATGCCATCCCTGCCTGTGCCTAGATCAGAGGCCCAGAGGGCCCCCTCAGTTGCCTGAGCAGCTGGTGGCTTCCAGGGAGCATCTCTGCTCTACCCCTGCCCCATGCCTGCCCTGCGTGCTGGTTCCTTCAGACCCCTAACCCTACTAACCAGCAGGCTCATCTCACCTCCAGGCCTGAAACATTTCTTTTCTTTCTTTTTTCCTCCCCCAATTTTCCCTGGGCCTGGAGCAGCCAAGAATTTCGGGCTGTTTGACTTTCTGTGAGCCCCCAGCGAGGGGAGGCCCAGCCTCCGAGGAGACCAGGAACCCTGCTTCAGCAGCCCCTCAGGGCTTCCCAAGGATGTCCAGCCCCCACACCCACACGTTAACATAATGAGTCACTAGGCTTCTGGGGAGGGCCCAACTTCACCCATGCATGAGAGACTCTCCTCCTTTCCAGAGAGAATCGGATCGCACCACGTGTGGCAGCCTGCGGCGGGGGGAGGGGGCCTCTTTAGCTCTCTTTATCTTTCTCTCTCACTCATGTACGCATACATGCACAGAGATGCACACACAGGTGCCTATGCAAGTTCACTTAAGCCTCAGGGCTGGTCCCTGCCCAAAGGGCTGGACCCTCCTAATCCTCTCCTAGGTTGTGGGGCTGGTCCCCTGACACCCTTCTCCCCTTCCTGGTAGACCTTAAACCTCGCACACATGTCCCCAGCATTTTCTCACCTGGATAAAGCCCGTAAGCTGGGTCTCAGGCTGGGCTCAGCAAAGGACTCGCCTTGCGACCGACAGGCCATTCCCACCCCCACACACAACCTCCCCTGTTTTCACATTCACCATGGCATCCCAGAGCAAGGACACAGGAGCCCACAGGCCAGTTGAGGTTGGGCAAGGAGACTTCCAGGACTTCCAGACAGAGTACCAGGTTTTATTTTTCACCTTATTCTCTACTTTAAACAAATCATAACTTTCTCTTTAAGCCTCTGCTATAAATTCTCCTGGCTCTCCTGGGCTTCCATATTTTGGGGACTGGGGTGTCAAAAGTGAGATGAAGTTCTTAGCTCCAGGTTTTGGGGTAAACCAAGGTAGGAACATTTTGGCATTTATTTCAATTAACAATACTTCCTTGGACGGGTGCGGTGGCTCACGTCTGTAATCCCAGCACTTTGGGAGGCTGAGGCAGGTGGATCACTTGAGGTCGGGAGTTCGAGACCAGCCTGGCCAACATAGCAAAACCCTGTCTACTAAAAATACAAAAATTAGATGGGTGTTTTGGCACCTGCCTGTAATCTCAGCTACTCAGGAGGCTGAGGCACAAGAATCGCTTGAATCCAGGAAGCAAGCGGAGGTTGCAGTGAGTTGAGATCGCACTCCAGCCTGGGTGACAGAGTGAGATTCTGTCTCAAAAGCAAACTAACAAAGAAAAACAATACTTCCTGGGGTTTTGGTGTGCAGAGGGCTTTGTTGGAAGTGTGACTCAATCTTGCCTGCCTTCTGGGAGCTCTAGAATTGTTCCCAACCCAGTCCATGGCTTCTAGCCACCACTACAGGGCTGTTTCATGTACTTCTCTCTCTGACTCTGTCTTGTCCGACTCTCTTGAGAATTTCTCGACGATTGCTCATGCCTGTCAGTATCAGTGCTTCCATCTTTCCATCTTTGATTCACTTCTCTTTCCTTTCTATTTACTCCCAAAATGGAGTCATTCATCCTGATGTCCTCAATTGCTGCTGATATGCTGGTGATTCCCAAATACGTAGCTCCAACCCCAACTTCCCCCAGACTTTAGATCTGTATTGGTATTACCTACTGGACATCTCTATGGACAGTTCCGTATAGACTCAACTCATCTGCCCAACCAAGTATGTTCCTCCTGAATTCCTCTCCTGGTTACTTCATCACAATCTACATAGGCTCACCAGCTAGAAACATTTATGATCTTACATTCCTTCTTCCCATATCTTATCAGCATATCATATCCATTTCATTCCAACACTCTGTCTTGAATTTGGCCCTCCCTCTCCCCTCTCTACTTTAATTCATTGGAGCATGGGATTTGGAGTTAGGTGGTTTTGGGTTTGAATTCCAGCTCTACTATTTTTGGTTGTGTGATAGAGTTATTTAACCTCTCTGAGCCTCAGTTCCCTCGTATGTAAAATGATGATAATAATACCTACCTCACAGGGTTGTTGTGAGGATTTAAATTAGATATTGTACGAAAAGTGCCTAGCACAGTGCCTGGCACACAGTAGAGTAGGTGCTCAATAAATGGTAGCTATTATTATTATTATTTTATCATTATTATTATTTACTCTAAATTGGTAGCAGTTTAGGGTATTTTTGGAAGATAAAGCTTTTGCAAAGGTAGGAGTGAAGCCTTGAGTGCTGGTTCAAAAATTAGAAGTGCCTGTATTCAGTCACTTAATGACTTCAGGCCGTGACTATGATGTGAGAGAGGTCAGATCTTCATCCTGCCACATCGTGGCTTCTGGCTGGAGGCTGGGAAGGACTGTAACATTTGCAACCAGATCTGTCCTTTCTTGCCCTTCCTTCCTCCCACGACAGGCGTAGTCCTGCCCAAGGAAGGCAGCAGTTTATCTCTGCCTACAGAAAGAGAAGAGCCCACAGATTTTCTTAAGACTCTGCAAGAACCAAGCAGGCCTTTTATGTTTGAGGGTTGGGTCTGTCTCCTCAGCTTGGATGTAAAGATTCTGTTTATCAAAGAGGGGATTTCAAACCCCATGTCAAACTAAATTCAACTCTTCGAACGTCTTCTAAGCAACATATATGCCTGTCACTAGAAGGCATACACAGTCGCATCGGTATAGCTAAGGAGAACATCGGCTCGTTCATGAAAAGCTGTAGCTGGCCTCCAGGAAGAGTGTGCAGTCATGGACTTATTTGTGAAAAGGTTTAGTTTCTTCCAAGTAGTCGCCTCCTTCCTCCCCGCTCCTCTCCTTGGGTCTTGATCCCTTGGAAAAAGCTCATGTCCGGAACAAATATATGAGAAAAGCTTGAGAGAATCAGAGGTAGTGTTAGAAAGCAGTAAATTCAGCACAAACACTTCTACTGCCCAGTTGTATTTATTTGTGTGTAAAGTGAGGACAGCCAGTCCTGGGACTCTGGAGACAGAAAAAGCCTACAGCAATCCAAGGCTTAACAGATGTGCTTCCACAAATGGCATTAATATCCCAAAGCTCTCCAGAACACAAATAGGAACAGGAGAAAGTGCAGGGACTACAATTCCCAGAGCGCTCAGTGAAAAAAAAAAAAAAAAATGAGGCGGGTGGAGCGGTGTATGCTGGAATGTGTATTTCTGGTAGGGCCGACTAAGGCCACGCCTACCCCTTCCTGAGGCGGGGGCGGTTTCTCGAAGGCAGTCGGTAGTTGTAGTTTTGCTAAACCTAGAGAGCTTCAAATTGCAAGCAAGGAGGCCGCGAGGCCTGACGGGATTTGTAGTCGGCGCTAGACGCCGGCGCGCACGCGCAGCCGGGGCCGGGGCGGGGCGGCGGCACTGCGGTGAAAGCCGAGGCAGCGGGCAGACGAGCAGGGGGCGGGCGGACATCTTGGGATCCGGAGAGTGGCCGGGCCGGCAGAGCAGAGGGCCGCGGACACCAGGTGAGCCGGGGATCTGGCCTTATGGCGTGGGGGAGGACGCTGCGGGTCGTCTGCCTCGCCGCGCAGCTTTGTCCTGCCCTGCACTGAGCTGGCGGAAAGCTGCCCACACCCGGGAGTGGCTTCAGCCTTCGGACCCGGGAGCTAGCTGACGGTGGGGCGGGGGCGCCCGGGGCGCGATTGCAGGGCTGGCGGGGAGCGGTGCCCTCCACCTGACCCGCCTGGCGCCTCCCATGAGAGGGATACCGCCTGGAATCCTCCCAGAGCAGGAACGCTGCGCAGCGCCCCCTCCCTAGGATCGTGCCAACCCCTTACCCCTCCGCGCAAGGACAATTTCCCCGTCTCGTAGGACAGTGACACCCCCTTGTGCCGCCGCCTTGCACCGTGACAGGTCTCACGCCATGCGGCACCCCCTCCTCTTAGTTCAGTGGCACCCCGCGGCTCTTCTTCCTTAGACCTGTGACAGCCCCCGCACCCCCATGGCACCATCTTTTCCCACAATGTCCTCCCCAAGGCGAAAAGCCTACCACCCTCTCATTACTCTGCACCTGAACCCCAAGCAGGCTCTGTCTCCCCAGCTTTCCCTTATTCACCACTGTCAGTTCCCCCGGCCGGTTTTTCCTTCTTAAAGCCTTGACCTTTTCCATACTGGAAACCCTTACCTTTAGGTGCACTCCACCAGCCCAGTTTGCTGCTGTGGGCTCACCTGAGGACGCTGCCTGGCTTTCACTGAAGGTCTTTCCCCTTAACTAAATGTTCCATTCTTGCCCAAGGCCCCCCTCTGGTTCTCGGGTGCCCTTCGCTACCTACCACTCGATACCTGTGGACTTGGTTCTTTGCCCCAGGCTCTACCTCCATTTTGCATCTCCTCTCCCAGCCTGTTTGGGACTGAGGGATGGGATGAGTCCACCACCTTGAGAGACCGCTCACCCCTCTGGAAGACCTTGACAGCCACAGGAAAAGGCTTTATTTTCCAGTTTAGAAAAGTCCTCTAAAGTACTCCCTGTGAAATTAATACCAGGGCTAATCCAGGAAATCTAAAACCAAATTAATGCCTTTTCTCAAACAGTCTAAATTAATTTGACCCAAATAATTTGGATAATTCAGGCATCCTGACATCCCTGCTTCTTGCTTATAGGCACCCAGGCCAGAAATGAGTTACTTCATGGGCCTGGAATCACGATTTCAGATGGAAGGATTTCTTAATTTTATGAGCCTGCGCCACCCCCACCCCCCAGTCCTTATTTTTATTGCATTCCAGAGCTTTTTGAAAGGGGGGTGGTAATCAGAAATAACTGTAATAAGCAGCTTGGGTGATGGAAGTGTAGTCTGCCAGCCCTAGGACCTTCCTCCTGTGCCCTTTGCCTGCTTATTCCACTGCCTGGAAGAGGTTAAGCCACACTCCCGGGTCCACATTAGGGCCTAAGGGCTCCCTTCTCTTCTCCTTATACCCTTTCCTGGAATGTTTGAATTCTGTGAATTAGAGTGCCGGAAGTTCAGGCCCTGCGACCTTCTCTGAAGGGTAGTGGAGCCCAAGAGACTGGATGCTGTAAAGGTTATGCCTGGGGGCCCCAGGCCTGAACCAACTGGAGTAATTCCTACCGCCATTCCTGCAGCCGCAGGCAGGCAGGCAGGCAAGCCTTAGTGAGTCACTGGCGGGAGCCCGAGAGTCTGCACAGGAGGGGGCCGAAAAGGATCATTCCTGAGCTCAGTGCTGGGGAGAGGGGGCGGGGGTTACTGATGCTCAGCCCCAGGAAAGGGAGGGTCAAAATGGCCTTAGAATCCTGGGCCTAATCTCTCTCTGTTTCTTTCTCCCATCTAGTGTGGAATAAACAGGAACTGGAGCCTGGCTGAGGGGAGGGGCATGTCTGGGAGGGCTGCAGGGTCACTTGCTAAAGGGTTGAGTCAGGAAAAAAGCTCCAGTGACCTGCACAGCTCCACAGGGGATGTTGGCAGCGATTCTGAGGTCTTCTTTTACCCTGCCCCCGCCTGTCCTAGGTCTGTTCTCAGAGCGATGGGCTGCGGAGACTGATCTGCCGCCATGATTGGAGGCTTATTCATCTATAATCACAAGGGGGAGGTGCTCATCTCCCGAGTCTACCGAGATGACATCGGGTGAGTCCCCTGGCGGAGCCAGCTGTGCCCCACCACTCCAGCCCCCCAGCCCCAGCATGCAGGATTAGGTCTTTTCCCACCATTGGCTTGACTTGGGCCACCCTGACCCCTGGCTGCACCCTGGAAGCTCAGCTAGTGTAGCCTGGCTCCCATTAGGTCTGGTGGTATTGGCCCGGCAGCCAGCCTGCCAGCCCCTAGGTGGGACCTGTGGAATGGCATGGTCCCACAGCTTTAGGAACTCCTTCCCTTCCTGCATCCTGTTTCTCTAGTTACAGTGCCTTTGCCCAGGCTGGTGAATTCCTTCTTTGAGGAGGAGGAGGAGAACTGTCTCCAGTGGGTGGGGTTAGTGGCCACGCTGGAGGCACTAATCCATCTAAGCCTTGCTCTCAGAAGCCCTTCCCATATCAAACGCCTTCACTGGATTCTGTCGAAAGCCCCTCCAAGCTGCCCAATCCTCTCCTGCTCCCTTTCTCAGGAGTCGTCAGGCTGCTGACTCAGCTGTCTCCAGTTCCTCTGGGCCATTCCCTGGGGAGAGGCTGGGAGGAAGCATGAGGCACTCTCTGGGTCACTGTGGGAGGGCAGGGAAGCCATGCTACCCTCTCAGTAGACCCAGAGCAGCTCCATATCCTGGGCCTTCACACAGAGCCACAGCCTGCCTTCTCATTCTGCGCCCTCTTGCACGCCCTTGTTCTTTGCGACTGAAGGGACCTATCCTAGCCTCCGAGGCGCTAAAGAGTAGGCTCCTCTGGTTCCTGCTGCCTGTTTTTCTTCCTCAGACAGCTTGAGATAAAGTCACAGAATGGGCCTGTGGCAGTGCTCTTCATTTGGCTCCCTGGCTGATGGGCTGGCTTGGCCCTTGCGGGCGTTTGTCCATTGGCTGGTGGTGTGGCATGAGCTAGAGCTGCAGCTGTGGCAAGGCCTGGCCTGTCTGAACCTGGCTGGCTACACCCCCCACCCCGGACCCCCTCCTGCCTTGGATGGACTGGGCAAGCCAAGGCCAGGTCACACGCCGCCTTGCCTGTCTTGTCTGCTTCTGCCTCACAGTGTGTGCTGCCCTCCCGGTGTGTTGTGTGTCTAACCCTCTCTCTCGTTGCTGTCACTCTCCTCTTCTTGCTGGCGTCATTTCTCTCATCCCATCTCATTGGCTGCCGTAGCAATAGGTAAGCGGCCTCTCAAGCTGCTGCCCAGGTACAGGTGGGTGGGGGCCTGCCCCCATCGTTTTCCTGCATCCTTTTTCATTCCCTCAACTTGCTCTGGAGTTGGATCCTGGGCAAGAATGGGTAGCACAATTCCATGGCCCCTTGGTACTTCTCCCTCCTTTGTGACTTCTGAAGCTATGCTGGCTTTGTCTAACATCTGGAGGAGTCGGCCCTCCCCACTGGTGGGATCACTAGCGGGAGGACTGACGAAGCAGTGTCTCTTTCTGTCCTGGACCTGGGAGCTTACAGGGAAGCTAGATAAAGCTGGGAAATTAGGGCCAGCCCTGGGAGTAAGGAATATCTGTCTCTAAACCTGATGAACCTCACTTTATTAAGGTTACATCAGCCTTAATAGTTGACTTCCCTATTTCTTGTGGCCTTTAGACACTAGCCCAGCTCAGGCGCTCTTCCCATGCCTCCACAGGGAGTCATAAGAAGGGAACCACTCCAGTGGTTTAGGCATTGGCTTTCTTTAGAGTGTGTGTGTCACACTTCTGCAGAAAGGAGGGTGGGGCTGTTAGCAGCTGTGGTTGATCCTTATGGGGTAAGGTTCGCCTGGGTGCTGAGTAGGCCCTATGCACTCTTTTCCCTCAGGAGGAACGCAGTGGATGCCTTTCGGGTCAATGTTATCCATGCCCGGCAGCAGGTGCGCAGCCCCGTCACCAACATTGCTCGCACCAGCTTCTTCCACGTTAAGCGGTCCAACATTTGGCTGGCAGCAGTCACCAAGCAGAATGTCAACGCTGCCATGGTCTTCGAATTCCTCTATAAGATGTGTGACGTGATGGCTGCCTACTTTGGCAAGATCAGCGAGGAAAACATCAAGAACAATTTTGTGCTCATATATGAGCTGCTGGATGGTGAGGCTGGCGGGCTGGCACGGCAGCGGGCGTAGGGTGGGAAAAAACCAGGCTGGGCCTGGCCTGAAGGTGGGTGTAGGTCCGAGGCTCTGGTACACTCTGAACTTTCTTTCCTGAGTATCTGGTCTCTTGGGCTAGGATCTCTATGCCCCTCAGAAGGCCAGTTCACATCCAGACCTAAAGGCTGGTCTGAAGTAGAACACAGAAATAGGCCAGCAGGTGATCTTCCAAGGGGCTAGGAACCTGACTCAGGTTTGGTGGCTGAACCTCCTGTATTCATCCTCTTTCCTTTGTGGCTTGGACCTTAGTTCACTAACTGTCCACCCAGTTTTCCATCTCAGCAGCTGCTTCAGAGCCTGGGGGAGAGTGAGATATTACAAGCCTCTTGGGGTGCACTGTTATCTCTGTTCCTCTGTAGAGTGTGATCTAAGAGAAGGTGAATACTTCCACCTTCCCAATGTCTATTTTCTGGAGAAAACGGCTCAAAGCTTCTTGACTTGCCACCCACTGGCCATGTGACTCTTCTATTGATTTCTTTTTTTTTTTTTTTTTTTTTTGAGACAGGGTCTTGCTCTTGTCACCTATGCTGAGTGCAGTGGTGCAATTGCAGCTTACTGAAGCCTTGACCTCCTAGGCTCAAGCAATCCTCCAGCCTTAGCCTCCTGAGTAGCTGGGACCATAGGCACATGCCACCATGCTTGGCTCATTTTTACTATTTTTTGTAGAGCTGGGTCTCGCTATGTTGCCCAGGCTGGTCTTGAACTCCTGGGCTCAAGTGATTCTCCCACCTTGGCCTCCCGAAGTGTTGGGATTACAGGCATGAGCCACTGCACCTGGCCTTGATTTCTCTATTTGAAAAAAATCAAACATTTGAATTGTTTTCCTGTAAAGCACAAATCACAGAATAAATGCTACAAAGCTAGAAGACTTTGTTGCGGATGATCCCACATGGGCTTTGGGAGCTGTGCCGGTCAGATGTGTAGGCCCAAGTAGGGGCTGGAATGAAGAAGCTCTGTCCAGGGGCTGATGGTTCCCTTCTTTTTGCAGAGATTCTAGACTTTGGCTACCCACAGAATTCCGAGACAGGCGCGCTGAAAACCTTCATCACGCAGCAGGGCATCAAGAGTCAGGTACTTGAATTGTGCAGACTATAGTCAGGGTGGAGTCCAATCTCCCTTCATCTCAGCTGGCCCCTGAGCCTTGTCTGAGCTGACTCATGAGCCCTCCCATGACAGGAAGTGCTGGCCTGAGCCTCCTGCCATGATTGCAGGCCTATTTTGCTCTGTGTGGTCCTCCCACTGCAGGAGCAGCCAATTCAGCATCTCTGTTACCAGGAATACAGCTCAAGCAGTTTCCTTTTGCACTGAGGGGTGGGGGAGGAGGCCTGGTCTTGAGGCCTGGTGTTCCTCAGGAGGAGCGAGCTTGGGCCCTCTCCTCTAGGATCCAAGCCTCATAGCTTTCTCCTCCTTTTCTGCCTCCCTTGCTGCTTCATGTGGGCACCTCGTTGGCCCTGCGGCCTCCAGCATCAGGTAAGCTCTTCCCTCAGCTTCCACCCTTGCAGCTTTGCTTTGTTTCTCCAGGCCCTGCCCTTTGGGGCTTATAGGGGAAAATGGATTACAGGTGGGGACTAGAAGGGGAATGAGGGTGGAGTGGGGATAGAGACAGGATGATTAAAGGGACAGAGGAGTGATGCCATTGCTGTTTGTTTCTGCCCTCATGTAGACAAAAGAAGAGCAGTCACAGATCACCAGCCAGGTGACTGGGCAGATTGGCTGGCGGCGAGAGGGTATCAAGTATCGCCGGAATGAGCTCTTCCTGGATGTGCTGGAGAGTGTGAACCTGCTCATGTCCCCACAAGGTGAGGTCCCTCTCACGACAAAGTTGGAGGGGGCCCAGGGCAGGATCCTGGGCCTGCCTGCCTGACTCCGCTGCTCCCCATTTATCTGTTCCATCACCAGGGCAGGTGCTGAGTGCCCATGTGTCGGGCCGGGTGGTGATGAAGAGCTACCTGAGTGGCATGCCTGAATGCAAGTTTGGGATGAATGACAAGATTGTTATTGAAAAGCAGGGCAAAGGCACAGCTGATGAAACAAGCAAGAGGTGCCTGAGGCAGGAGAGCTGGTGGGAGAGGGTGTCCCTTGGAGGGCTCAGTGGGGTCTAGTGAACCACAAGTTTCTTCTGGATTTCATTCCCACTGTAATTGCAAACTCTGTTCCTGACGGTAAGCCTGGCTGTTCGCTCTTGACATTAGTGCTACGAGAGATGAGGGGATCGTCCTCAGAGAGCAAGCCCCTTTGTTTGGTCCCTAGGACCAAGGCCTTTTCTGTACATACTGACAGCCTCTGCCCAGTGTGCCTGAAACACCCAGGTCCCTAGCAGAAGGAGCCCCAAGAGATGAGCTTGCAAGGCTTCCCTCTCATCCCAAGCTCTGGGGCAGACCTCCGAGTCACAGAGCTGCATTCTAGCAGCTTTTCATAGTCTCTGGTGCCAGCCTGGGGTGGAGTGGTCTCCCAGCATGACAGCTGTCATTCTCCCGTACCAATGAGACCTCTTCTGCCCCTGCTTGCAGCGGGAAGCAATCAATTGCCATTGATGACTGCACCTTCCACCAGTGTGTGCGACTCAGCAAGTTTGACTCTGAACGCAGCATCAGCTTTATCCCGCCAGATGGAGAGTTTGAGCTTATGAGGTGCCATTGGGGTGTGAGGAGGCAGCTAGTGCTGCTGGCAGATTGGGGAGACGAAGTGGGTCAGCTCTTTGGTAACCTTGCTTCCCATCCCTTAAGGTATCGCACAACCAAGGACATCATCCTTCCCTTCCGGGTGATCCCGCTAGTGCGAGAAGTGGGACGCACCAAACTGGAGGTCAAGGTGGTCATCAAGTCCAACTTTAAACCCTCACTGCTGGCTCAGAAGATTGAGGTGAGGACAGGGGGCTCAGGGAGGAGGAAGAACTTGTCCCTAGGAATAAAGGTAGCTGATGTCACAGCTTGACAGAGCTCCCTGACAGGTGTGTCACTTCTAGGTGAGGATCCCAACCCCACTGAACACAAGCGGGGTGCAGGTGATCTGCATGAAGGGGAAGGCCAAGTACAAGGCCAGCGAGAATGCCATCGTGTGGAAGTGAGTCTTTCCTTCATTAGGCCACAGCAGGGCTCAAGATCCCAGTATACCCTCTTGTTTTCAGCTTTGATCCTTCTGAATGAGGGGCAGGGGAGCGTGCCTGTTTGCTTTTCTAGGAGCCTCTGCTTGTACTGTCAGTCTTTATACCTCCATGTGAGTATGTACACGCCTGCATTTGGGTTCATGCACGTGCTTATTTTTTAAGATGCTTTGGCATTTCCCTTTGTAATGTATACATTACAAAGGGAATACATTGCCTTTGTAATGTATCTGTGAAGCAGACAAAGCAAACGATAGCATGCCCAAGCGTCTAGGCAGAAACTGCATCCTGTTGTTCTAAAGAAGTAGACCCAAGTTTCCACAGCAAGTGATTAGCAGGGTCCTGACCACTTCTCCTTGTTCTGGCACCTCCTGCAAGCTCCTGGGCTCTCTCCTTGCTTGAAATGGGCAACTGCCCTTGAAACTCCTCCAAGCCCCAATGGGCTGCCCATTGTCCCTGTGTTCCCAGGATCAAGCGCATGGCAGGCATGAAGGAATCGCAGATCAGCGCAGAGATTGAGCTTCTGCCTACCAACGACAAGAAGAAATGGGCTCGACCCCCCATTTCCATGAACTTTGAGGTATGGCAGAGGAGGGGCCTAGAGTCATGCCAGGGTATGCTGGAAGACCTCTTAGAGATCATTCCGATTAACCGCTGCACCTTAGAGGTGAGGAAACTGAGGCCTAGAAAGAAGAACTGGCTTTAATTCATAGATCCATTCTTCCCCTTTCAAGCCTCTTAGTAGAAATTACTATTTGTAATGAGGCAAATCTTTTACTTCTCTCGGCTTGTCCTAACACAGTTCTTTCAAAAAACTTAGATTGTTTAAATGCCAGGTAAGACACAAAGTTTACTTACAGACAGGATAATGGGCTGACTTTGCTTTGCGCATGTTAGACATAATTTTCTCCACCTTATTTTTAAGTTCATAATATTGAGCAGGATAAGTATGTTCTAAAGCAGTTCTTTGGTTGCTGTCTCCTGCTGATTAAAGGAACTGATTCAAGGTGTCACAGGTAGGGCTTTCTTCTTTAGTCACCTCTTAGGTCCCACGCCGCCCCAGCTTCTTTCAGGACCCCAGCCATTCAAACACCTGTAGTAGAGATGAAGTAGGGCAGGGCAACGGGACTTCCCAGAGGAGAGCGGCTGTAAGAGGAAGGCCACATTTCTAACTAGCTCTCCTTGCCCAGGTGCCATTCGCGCCCTCTGGCCTCAAGGTGCGCTACTTGAAGGTGTTTGAACCGAAGCTGAACTACAGCGACCATGATGTCATCAAATGGGTGCGCTACATTGGCCGCAGTGGCATTTATGAAACTCGCTGCTAGCTGCCACTAGGCAGCTAGCCCACCTCCCCAGCCACCCTCCTCCACAGGTCCAGGTGCCGCTCCCTCCCCCACCACACATCAGTGTCTCCTCCCTCCTGCTTTGCTGCCTTCCCTTTGCACCAGCCCCTGAGTCTAGGTCTGGGCCAAGCACATTGCAAGTGGGACCGGTGGAGCAGCCCCTGGGCTCCCTGGGCAGGGGAGTTCTGAGGCTCCTGCTCTCCCATCCACCTGTCTGTCCTGGCCTAATGCCAGGCTCTGAGTTCTGTGACCAAAGCCAGGTGGGTTCCCTTTCCTTCCCACCCCTGTGGCCACAGCTCTGGAGTGGGAGGGTTGGTTGCCCCTCACCTCAGAGCTCCCCCAAAGGCCAGTAATGGATCCCCGGCCTCAGTCCCTACTCTGCTTTGGGATAGTGTGAGCTTCATTTTGTACACGTGTGACTTCGTCCAGTTACAAACCCAATAAACTCTGTAGAGTGGAGTTGCTGGCTTAGTGTTGATGTGGGAGCTACATGGGGCGGGAACTGGTGTTGCTCTCTGCGCAGTTTTCTGTACTGAATACTCTAAAGGCTCTTTCCTTGTCTTGTCCCAGTTAGGCCCCTCCTGGGCCATCCAAGCCCTTATCCTTGTAGGTTCTGGGCCCAGGTTTCCTGGCTCCTCTTAGAAAGCCTCAAGGGCAAGCAGCCGCAGCGGGCCCCAGTACCCTGGGGATAGATTCTTTCCCTAGCTCCTTTTTATTCCCCCTGGTCCTCGGACTCCTAGGCTCAAGAGATCTTACCTGCCTCAGCCTCTGGAGTAGCTGGGATCACAAGCACGCACCACCACAGCACCCAGCTCTTTCTCTAATTCTTAGGCAGATGTTTTCTAATTAGATTAAGCATAGATTAAGTGTGAAGTTTACATTTGGTCTTGTAGCCATCCTAAGAAATTGACCTTTTAATTCCATCATTTACCCAAGCTTCCCAAATCTTGCTGACTGGGTGGTAGGAGGAAAGATTTGCAAGGAGAATAATATAATGGACTGGGCACGGTGGCTCACACTGTAATCCCAGCACTTTTGGAGGCCGAGGCGGGTGGATCACCCGAGGTCCGGAATTCGAGACCAGCCTGACCAACATGGGGAAACCTCGTCTCTACTAAAATTACAAAATTAGCCGGGCGTGGTGGTGCATGCCGGTAATCCCAGCTATTCGGGGGCTGAGGCAGGAGAATCGCTTGAACCCAGGAGGTGGAGGCTGCGGTGAGCCAAGATCACGCCATTGTACTCCAGCCTGGGCAACAAGAGCGAAACTCCTTCTCAAATTAAAAAAAAAAAAAAAGAATATAATGAATCTCCATGTCTTATCACCCAGCTTCAACTATGATCAATGCGTGGCCAGTTCCTTAATATCACATCCAGTCTGTGTTCACTTAACCAGGTGTCTTATCAAATTTTTCCAGATAAGGTCCATTGTGGTTGGTTAATGCTTCTCAAATTTTAAAAATTGATGTTTCCCTTCAGGTCTTGCAATTTTGTCGAAGAAACCAGAGTTCTGTAGTTTACCCCATCAGAATTTGCCTGTTGTCCCCATGAAGTCACTTAAAATATTCCTCTTTACCTGTATTTCCTGTAAAATGGTTCAATATCGGGATTGATTCCTCATGATGGCAATGTTTAATCCAAAGGGATGAATGGGTAATAATGTAATTTTCGGTGCCACTTTTAGAGACCAATTGGAGGAATATTCACGTTAAATATAAAGCAGTAGCATCATTTTGGAGGAAATTCCTAACTTCCCGAGGGAATCGGTGAAAGGAAATAGCCTTTTATTGGCATTTATTGAGTGCAGAGAAGTCTGCTCAGGGTGTAGGTAGGGAATAATTTATACAGGCCACGTTGTCCTGGTTTTCTTGCCCTTTGGCGGTGGATTTGGTCGTGCCCTGGGGTGGTGGAAGAACTGAATGGGCTTAATTCACAAAGGTCGGCTGAATTATACAGTGAAAAGGCGGTCGCGGCGGGGAGGCGGGTGGCGCTGGCCACCAGGCTGAGGAGCCCGTAGGGTCTGGGGACCCGCGAAAGCAAAGCACTGAGCAGGGGGCTTCTGAGAGTCAGGGACCGGGGTGAGTCAGCAAAGCTCTGGGCAGGCTCCAAAATGGGCCTGACTGGGTACGCACCAGCAGCAGACGCGCCTCCAGGGAGCGCATAAAACCTGGCAAAGCCAAAGTGCTTTATCAGCCGCCTGCCTCTTGGGAGGCTCCCACCCGCCAGACCACGGGTGCCTCGCGGCCCCGATAAACCTTGAGCTCCCAGCCCTTGCCCCACCCCTCGCTCCCGGAACTCCGCCTCCCAGAAGGCAGCGAGAACCGCACATGTGGCTAATCTTTCAGCGGAAAAGGTGTCGCGCACGCGCAGAGAGCGCGGCTCCGGCGCAGACTCGGCGCCTCTCCTCAAGGCCCCGCTCGCCCCGCCCACCGGGCTCCACGCACTCCGCTCCTTTCCTGCGTCACCGCTACACATGCGCCTTGCAAGGAAGGGCGAGATTTCGGGGGCAGGGCGGGGGGCGGGCCTAGGCCGGGGTCTCACAGCGACTGCGCGGACGGGTTCCTGAGTGGAACATGGCGACTTGCGCCGAAATCCTGCGGAGCGAGTTCCCCGAAATTGACGGACAAGTCTTCGACTACGTGACCGGTAAGCAGAACTGAATCGGCCGGCTGGGGAGACCGAAGTGGAGGCCAGGGAAAAGTCTAAGCGAGCGTCGTGCCTGGGACTGTTGCCAGGCCTCTCCTCTGCATGACCTCTTGTCCCGGGGGCTGGTTGGGTCTGGAGCCTGGACTGGGGCCTCTGTCTGGGGACTGAAACTGCTTGTGTGTCCACCCTACCCGATACCTTCCTCGTTCTACCACGCCCTGCCCAGGCGTCTTGCACAGCGGCAGCGCGGACTTCGAGTCTGTGGATGACCTGGTGGAAGCTGTAGGGGAACTATTGCAAGAGGTGTCCGGGGACAGCAAGGATGACGCGGGCATCAGGGCCGTGTGCCAGCGCATGTACAACACTCTGCGTCTGTATGTGCCAGGGAGTAGGAGTTGATGGGGGCGAAGGGACGGCGAACGGTCCGGAGACAAGAGGTGGGGGAAGAAGATCTGATGGCCATAGAGCTTTTCCCTTAACTCCTAACTGTGCGCTTTCTATCCCTACCCACATAGGGCTGAGCCACAAAGCCAGGGAAATAGCCAGGTGCTACTGGACGCCCCTATCCAGTTGTCAAAGATAACGGAGAACTACGGTGAGAGTGAGGGGAGGTTGAACTAACTGCCCCCCTGTGCTTTTCTCCGCCCCCAACCATCTGCTGCCTGCAGCTTAGGGCTCCTACGTCTTTTCCACAGGACAAGGTTGTAGGAGCTAGTTGATGTCTTTACCGAGGGCAGAAAAGCCCATGATGGGGGTGGGGAGGAGGTTGGAGGGTTCTCCCTCCAGACTCTTGGGTAGGGTAGGAAGCATAAGAGCGTGGAGCTGGACAGACGTGCTTTCACCCCCAGTTTTGCAACTTGCTAACCAGCTGCATGATCTTGTAAGAGTTGGTTATCTGTCCCCAGCCTCGTCTATGCCTCTGTATCCTTCTACGTGAGTTTTGTTTTGTTTTGTTTTGTTTTTAGTGCAGGGAAGATAATAGCCATCTATCTGCAGTATTATAAGGTTTTGTAGAAAACGTCTGTGTCTGTGCCTGGTTCATATTAGTCACTCAAAATGTTAGTTTCCCTTCCCTCAGGGAGAAGGTGACTGCTTTTCTTATCGCTTACAGACTGTGGAACCAAACTTCCAGGACTGCTAAAGAGGGAACAGTCCTCGGTGAGGAGGAGGAAGCAAGGGAGGGGACTGTCTGTGATGGGGTTGGGAGTTGACTGTCTAATTGGAGTATCTTTTGGGGGGATTTCTGGCTATGTCTTTTCCTGAGCCTTTGAGTCTGTTCATCATGGGTAAGTTAAGAGGGTTTACTCGAGATGTTCTCTCTTGGGGTTCCTTTCTGAGCCTACACCCGAGAGTGAAGTCGATGTGTTTGGACCCTTAGACAGTGAATGCAAAGAAGTTAGAGAAGGCCGAGGCTCGACTTAAGGCAAAGCAGGAGAAGCGCTCAGAGAAGGACACGCTCAAGACCAGCAACCCTCTGTGAGTGGGGGAAGCATGGCTCAGAAGAGAGCAGAGCAGCTTTTGCCTGGACAGAAGGTGGTGGGGAGCACTAAGAGCTGTCCATTTCTCCCTTTAAAGAGTCTTAGAAGAGGCATCAGCCAGCCAGGCAGGCAGCAGAAAGGAGAGTCGGTTGGAATCATCTGGCAAGAACAAATCCTATGATGTGCGAATTGAGAACTTTGATGTGTCTTTTGGCGATAGGTGAGGGAATAGTGGTGGCAGGGGTTGGCTTTCTTTTTCTAATTAGAGGACAATTTGGAGAGGTGAAACGGGGCTATAAACAATGTTAGGTTTGTCGTTAAACTTGCTGTGCACCTATTTCTAGAGCATCTTTGGTCTCCTTTCTCCACTCCTGCAGAGTACTGCTGGCTGGAGCGGATGTGAACCTGGCATGGGGCCGCCGTTACGGGCTGGTGGGGCGGAATGGGTTGGGGAAGACAACGTTACTGAAGATGCTGGCCACCCGGAGTCTGCGGGTTCCAGCCCACATTTCCCTGCTGCACGTTGAGCAAGAGGTTGCTGGAGATGACACTCCTGCCCTGCAGAGTGTGCTGGAGAGTGACAGTGTGCGAGAGGATTTGCTACGGAGGGAGCGGGAGCTCAGTGCCCAGATTGCTGCTGGCAGGTGAGGACTCCCGGCTAGGGAGTAACTAGCAGCCGCTGTCGCTTACAGAGCGCCTGCCATCCTGGAACAATCCATAATTTGCATGTACATCCTAGTAATCAGCAGAGCTTAGAACTTGGCACTCTGGGACTCAGAAGCCCTTGTTCTTTCCACAGTGCCCATTGCCCTTTCTTGTTCTTTCCACAGTGCCCATTTCCATAGTGCCCAAGGTAATGAGCACTGTGCAAACCCTTCCTGTATTCTCTTCCTCTTCCAGCCACAAGGTAGCCAATGGCCTTTCCAACGGTATAGGGTGCAGGACATCCTCCTAGACTGCCCCCGCTTAGGCCAATTGCTGTTTCTCCTCCCTCCAGGGCGGAGGGCTCTGAAGCTGCAGAGCTGGCAGAAATCTATGCCAAACTGGAGGAGATTGAGGCTGACAAGGCACCTGCCAGGTATTTAAAGCTCCCCCTCCCTCCTTCAGATTTCCTTTCCCTTCTGTGGACTGTTCCAACTGAGTTCTTCGATTTCTTCTCTACTAGGGCATCAGTCATTCTCGCTGGGCTTGGCTTTACCCCTAAAATGCAGCAGCAGCCCACCCGGTGAGTGACCCTTGCCATTCTTGGCTTTGAACCCTGTTGTCTCAGCCCCTTCCTGCCCTGATGAACACCCACCCATAATGTGACTCCATCATTCTTTAGGGAGTTCTCAGGTGGCTGGAGGATGAGGCTGGCCCTGGCCCGGGCCCTCTTTGCTAGGTGAGTCTTCTGGGCCAGTGTATGAAGCCCTATGGAAGATTGGTCTTAGCTCTTGGGAGGTGGCATGAGTTGCTGACCTAAAACCTCAGGCCATGTATTCTTTTTCATAGGCCAGATCTTCTGCTGTTAGATGGTGAGTTTGAAATGGGGCACCCTGACTTTAGGATGGGCAGGGGTGGTAGCATCCAAGTTCCTAGTTCTCCAGCCCTTCAATCCCAAGTGTGTGCTCCCCTGCTTCTCCAGAACCTACAAACATGCTGGATGTCAGGGCCATCCTGTGGCTGGAGAATTACCTGCAGGTGAGTGCCTGTGGGTGCTGGAGTGTGTTGGGGAAAGGCGGCCTCCAAGATACCTGGGGGCCTGAGAACTGACTGCCCTCCCAAACTGGGCCTGCTGTCCTGTGACCCCTCAGACGTGGCCCTCCACCATCCTAGTCGTCTCCCACGACCGCAACTTCTTGAATGCCATCGCCACAGACATCATCCACCTGCACAGCCAGCGGCTAGATGGTTACCGGGGAGACTTTGAGACCTTCATCAAGAGTAAGCAGGAGCGGCTGCTCAACCAGCAGCGTGAATATGAGGCGCAGCAGCAGTATCGCCAGCACATCCAGGTGTGGGGCCTGGCAGGGCTGGGGGTCCCATCCCAGGGGTTCCAGAGTGGGGGATAGTGGGAGAATTTGACCAGTGCCTACACTCCTCCACCTGCAGGTTTTCATTGACCGGTTTCGCTACAATGCCAACAGGGCCTCTCAAGTGCAGAGTAAACTCAAGATGCTGGAGAAGCTGTGAGTACAGCATCCTTGGCCAGGGCCTGACTCCTGTTCTCTTCTCTCCTTCCGCATTTGCAGGCCACCCTTGCCCTACCATTCTAGGTCTCTCCTTCGCTAGAAGCCAACTGTGACTTCCTCCTCTGCTGGGAAGCAGAGTATTCCACACTGTTCTTGGAGGGCTAATCTTGACTAGCACATGGCAACCACTAATTTACTTTCTGTTTCTGCTTCTATGTATCTGCTTATTCTGGGCATTTCATATAAATGGAATCATACAATATGACCTTTGTGCCTGGCGTCTTTTACCTGGCGTCATGCGTGAGGCTCGTCCATGTCGTAGCGTGCGTCAGAGCTTCATTTCTTTTCGTGGCTGGATAATATTCTGTTGTGTGGATATACAGCATTTTGTTTATTGAGTCATGAGGGGCCATTTGGGTTGTTTCCATTTTGGTTATTATGAATAATGTTGCTGTGAACATTGGTGTACAAATTTTTGTGTGGACATATGTTTTCAGCTTGCTTGGGTGTGTACCTAGGCGCAGAATTGCTGGGTTACCTGGTAATTCCAAATTAATGTTTTGAGGAACTGTCAAACTGTTTTCTAAAGCAACAACATCATTTTACATTCCTACCAACAAGGGATGAGAGTTCCAATTTCTCCATGTCTTTGGCAGCACTGTTATTGACTTTTTTTTTTTTAGTTTTAGCCATCCTAGTGGCTGTGAAGTGATAGCTCATTGTGGTTTTGATTTGCATTTCCTTAATAACTAATGATAATATGCATTGGGAGTTTAATTTTGAAGTACCCTTTCTATAAGTGCTGGCAGGAAGCTTAAAATCATAAAGCTTAGATGTTTGCGACGTGGAAACATATCACAATATAGTAACTGGGGATAAAAAGTCACAAAAAGCCTAATTCTATTTTTTAGCATACAGTAAATGAGAAGAATGGACTCTAATGATACCTGAGTGGTAGGAGTACAAGCCCTTTCTAAGTTTTCTCTGAACATATATTACTGGTGCAGGAAGTTATTTTTTTAAGTAATAAATCTAGTCTACCTCATCTCTTCTCCCAGGCCTGAGCTGAAGCCTGTGGACAAGGAATCAGAGGTCGTAATGAAGTAAGTGCTGGGCCAGTGGGGCTGGTGGGGAATTGCTTGCTTCCAGCTGCCCCCACATCCTCACCCCTACCTCCTGCAGGTTCCCTGATGGGTTTGAGAAGTTCTCGCCGCCAATTCTGCAGCTAGATGAGGTGGATTTCTACTACGATCCAAAGCACGTCATCTTCAGTCGCCTCTCTGTGTCTGCTGATCTCGAGTCTCGCATCTGTGTGGTAAGGCTGCTGTTTCTCTGTGCTGCGAGCTGGGACTCTCCTGTCTAAGTGTGTGGTGTGGATTGGCCCAGATCCTCAGGCTGTAAAGGGATGAGGTCTATGGAACAGGAGTGAGGGCCCGGGCTAAGGATTTTTCAGGACTTAACACTAGCCCTGTCCTCTGGCCGCACAGCGCTGCTCTTCAGGGAGGAAGAGCCTGGTGTATAGTGTTTTAAAAATACTTAAAGCAGTGCTTTACCTTATTGGTCTCGGTTCTGAGTTTTCTAAACCTGGAGACATTTAGGAGAGAGCATGGGCTTCAGGGTCAGACTTCGGATCTTGACTATGCTATTTCCTAGCTTGGTTACCAAGCAGCTTCCTAACTCTTAAGATGGCGCTGACATCTACCTCACTTGGTTCTTGGGAAAAGTAAGTCCCCAGCACTTAGCAAATACTCAAGTATTGCTCACCTTAGTATATGCATTTTTCTGTAGAGTTCTTTTTTTTTTTTTTTTTTTTTGGAGACAGAGTCCTGCCCTGTTGCCCCGGCTGGAGTGCAATGGCACAATCTTGGCTCACTGCAGCTTTTGCCTCCCGGGTTCAAACAGTTCTCCCTCAGCCCCACAAGTAGCTGAGATTACAGGCACCCGCCACCATGCCCAGCTAATTTTTTGTATTTTTAGTAGAGATGGGGTTTTACCATATTGGCCAGGCTGGTCTCAAACTCCTGACCTCAAATGATCTGCCTGCCTCAGCCTCCCAAAGTGCTGGGAATACAGGCGTGAGCCACCGTGCCCGGCTAGAGTCCTTAAAAATATTTTTTTGGTTGTTGAAGGAGTCATCGGGACTGGGGACTGCCTGGGACCCCTTCTAATTTCCTTCTCCTCTGTGTTACACACAGCGGTGCTCTTTTTATTGATACATAATTGTACATATTTATGGGGTACAGATGATACTTCCATGCATGTATACAATGTGTAATGATCAAATCAGGGTAATTAGCATATTCATCATAAACATTTATCACTTTATGTTGGGAACATTCAGAATCTTCTAGCTTTTTGAAAATGTACAGTCTATCATTGTGAACTGTAGCGTCCCTGCAGTGCTGTAGAACCCTAGAACTTATTCCTCCATTCCTCCTATCTAGCTGCAATTTTGTTTCAGTTAACCACAACTCTGCTCTCTACTTCTATGTGCTCAACACTTTTTAGTGCCCACATATGAATGAGAACATACCGTATTTATTTTTCTGGCACACACTGTATGACATTTTCATGTTTCTTAAGGTTGGAGAGAATGGGGCTGGGAAGTCTACCATGCTGAAGCTGCTTTTGGGGGACCTGGCACCTGTTCGGGGCATCAGACACGCTCACAGGTCAGGCCCACCCGCACCCCTGCCCCCATGAGCACATTTGCAGGCACCCATGCTGCCTGCGCTCCTTCGTGGCCATTGCCTTTGTCTGCTTTTCCACCTCGGCTTCTGCCTGCAGGAATCTGAAGATTGGCTATTTCAGCCAGCACCATGTGGAGCAGCTGGACCTAAACGTCAGTGCTGTGGAACTGCTGGCACGCAAGTTTCCTGGTGAGTTAGGGATTTGAGTGGGGGGAAGAGTTTGAGTAGGGAAGAGGGCTGAGGCTGACCCCAGCAGCTAGGCCTGCCTTGGGGTGCGTGCAGAGCAGCCCCGCCAAGCCTAGATGGAAGGACATGGGGACTTGGAGGTGTGGCTGGAGGGCACAGGGAGGGTGTTGGGCCAAGAAGCCACCTGATCTGGGGAGTCCTTTTCCAGGGCGGCCTGAGGAGGAGTACCGTCACCAGCTGGGTCGGTATGGCATCTCCGGAGAACTGGCCATGCGTCCTGTTGCCAGCTTGTCTGGGGGCCAGAAGAGCCGAGTGGCCTTTGCTCAGATGACTATGCCCTGGTGAGGCCTCATTTTCCAGAGCTCTTCCCCTCCCATTTCCCCTTCTTGCCCAGTAGAAAACTGTATCAGAAGGCTTTATTTTCTCTCACCACACCCCTTCACTGCCCACCTTCCTGGTTTTGCCTTCCAGCCCCAACTTCTACATTCTGGATGAACCCACAAACCACCTGGACATGGAGACCATTGAGGCTCTGGGCCGTGCCCTCAACAATTTCAGGGTGAGTGTGCCTTCACCCTGACCACTCCTCCCAGGCCTCAGTGCCTCTTGTGTCCCCCTGAGCACCTCCTGCTCTCCTGTCTTTCAGGGTGGTGTGATTCTGGTGTCCCACGATGAGCGCTTTATCAGGCTGGTGTGCCGGGAGTTGTGGGTGTGCGAAGGAGGCGGCGTCACCCGTGTGGAAGGAGGATTTGACCAGTACCGCGCCCTCCTCCAGGAACAGTTCCGCCGCGAAGGCTTCCTCTAGGGCCATCAGGCTGAGGACTCGCCCAGGACATGGACTGGCCTCTCAGACCCCTGGGCCACCACATAGGCCACCACTCCAGGCCGTGGACTTCCCCCAACTTGGGGACAGCCTTATTCCCAAATGTCTCTATCCTTTTGACTGGAGCATCTTCTGCACAACCTTGGGAGCCCATCCAAGGGTTGGTGAGGACTGGTCTCCCGGGGGCGGGGGTCTGGGGGGTACCCTCTGGGGTTATAGATTCCCCCACTGCCCCAGCTCTGACTGGACCCCAAGTGGCTGCTATGTAAATTAAATCTCTCCCCGCGTCTCCTTTGCCTCATGTCTGCTGCTCCCTGGGCAGTGGTTGCCTCCTGCTGAGGGCTGTGGACTCTCGGATTGGCGTTTTCCTGTGGCACTTGTATCCCTCACGTGTAGGAAGCAATAGCAGCACCAGCCTTGCCTCTAGAAGAGACATTGTCAAGCTACTGGGGCATGGAGGTCATCTGCCTGCCTGACCTTGGGGTGGGCTGAGCCAGTGGAATGAAGGGCAGTGTATTGGCATCATTGCGGTGCTGTTAGCCCTAGCCTGGGCTCAGCCTCAGCTGAAGGGGTCTTGGGTTCTGTCGTCACAGCCCCCACTGATGGGCAGTTGAACTGATTGTGTAACCTGGCCTCACACGTGGCCAGCTGCTTTCTCCAGTCGTATCTAGCTCCGGCTTGCCCTGCTTCTCTGCTCTCTAGACTCAGCACTGAAGAGAAACCATCTTTGTCCTCACTTTGCTTGGGTGATTGCATGTTCTTTATATTTCCTCTAACCATATAGGAGGGGCCTGGGAAATAGGGAATTTAGGACAGGGTCTAACAGGAAGGCATAGAACACTTTGTTTTCAAATGAAGCAATCTTTAAGAGGGGAGAGACGTTGAACACAGGTAGTATCATTTATAAATACTATTTCTTGAGGAGTTAGCTGTTATATGTCATTGTTATGCAGAGGACGTTAAAATAGAGACATTTGAGCTGAGCACAGTGGTACACACCTGTAGTCCCAGCTGTTGGGGAGGCCAAGGTGGGAGGATTGCTTGAGCCCAGGGGTTTGCGGCCAGCCTGGGAAACTTAGCAAGACCACTTCTCTCAAAAGAAAAAAATAAAACAGACATATTGCGTTGCTCTCAGTGACAACAAAGTCAGCAGAAAGAACTTGCCGCCTTCATGCAGATTGTAGTCAAAAAGCTCGACCAGGCCAGGAGCAGTGGCTCACGCCTGTAATCCCAGCACTTTAGGAGGCCAAGGTGGGCAGGTCACCTGAGGTCAGGAGTTCAAGACCAGCCAGACCAACATAGGGAGGCCCCGTCTCTACTAAAAATACAAAAATTAGCCAGGTGTGGTGGCACATGCCTGTAGTCCCAGCTACTCGAGAGGCTGAGGCAGGAGAATAGCTTGAACCTGGGAGGCGGAAATTGCAGTAAGCTGAGATCGTGCCATTGCACTCAGCCTGGGCGACAAGAGCGAGACTCCTTCTCAAGAAAAAAAAAAAAAGCTTGGCCAAAGAATCTTAACTCTGAGCTGCTGAGGGTAGCATGGTATGGGTCGCTGGGGAGAGAGCCCTGTTTCGGGGGTTAAAGAAGATAAAGACAGCAAGGCTCTGTGGACTGGTGAAGCTGGCAGAAGGACCACTAATGTGCCTGCCTCCTTGGCATCCTTCCTCCCATGTCTGTGGCCATGGGCACCCTTAGCTCAGCACTCCAGAGAGCTTGCTCACAGCCCTCATAAATCTCTTCCAACTTCAGACCTGCAGGTGGGTGTATCAGGGAGCCATCCGTTATAGGATCATGCCTGCCTACTTGCCAGGCTTCCAGCCTCTGAGCCCCTCACCAGTAGTGAACCCTAGAGGAGTTCTCTCAACTCCTTAGAGTCCTTGGGAATGCATCTGGAGGGTTCTGTGATGCCAAATCTGCTTTTGTGCTTCAAGAGCACTGGAGTTGGAGTCGAATATCAGATCTCAGCTCTGTTGCTGGTAGCAGAAATAACCACAGCTGGTAGCAGAAGGTAGCCACAGCAAATTCCTCAACCTTTCTGAGCACCTTCTTGGTTTCTTTATAGGATTGTTATGAGGATTTGCTGACAAGAACAATGTATCAGCACTCAAAAAAGTGACTCTTGTGTGACCATCTGATTTGAAGGACTATCATATGGGAAAAGAAGTGATATTTCAATCAGTGACTCCAGAGATAGATCAGTTTGGGCTCAAAGGAAAGAAAGTGACTAGCTCAGGCTGTCTTCTGAGAGTTCCCAGTCAGTGGGACTGTTCGGCCCTGCCAGGCTGTAGAGAAGGGCCCTCCCTGAGGTAGGAGGCAGCACTAGATGGGCCTCCGGGGTGGCTTCCAATTTTATGATTCCATGAAAGTCGTGTGAGCAGCCTGCATGTATGGCAATACAGGCCGGTGCTGCAGGACTTCAGAGAGGCGGGATCAAGGAACTGGAGCCCCTGAGAAAGGCCTAGCTTTTGGAGGTGAGAGGGGAGTCAGCAGAAGATAGTTGGTTTGAAGGATGGAAAACGTGGTGTCAGCCAGCTCCATTTTGGAAAGCACAGGACAGAGAAGGGAGAGAGAGGAACCTGGCGTGGAAGAGTGGGAGGTCACTCCTGCTCACTCTGGACTGCGCATCACGGCAGCCTCCTCTTCACTCGCAAACCCCACTTAGCTGGGGGGCTGTCTTTCCACAGCTGCTGACTCTGGAGCTGCTCTGCTGACATTAGGCCTCAGTCCACAGATTCTTCACTGAAATCCTGGGCTCCCTGTTTCTCCTGGCCAGACCACACTCACCAACACCTTCGTGGGCAACCTGGCTGGTCCCCAGTAGGGCCTGGACTCCCTCAATTCCAGCCCCTCCAACCAGGCTTCATTGCACTTTGTGCTAACCCCAGCGAGCTGCATGAGATCGCAGTTCCCACTTGGCCTTGACATTCTTGAAGGCCAGACTGTGGCTTAGTCATCTCTGCATCTGCTGTGCCTGTCACAGGTTGGGTTCCTTGGGAAGCGGCTTGGAGAGGCCAACATGCAGGGCATTTATCGTGGTTGCTCCTGGGATCAACACCCAGGAAAGCAGGCCCAGGAGACAGACTGGAGCAGAGGGAGAGGTTGAGCAGCAATGCAAGCCCAGTGTGCGCCTCCGCCAGCTTAGCCCGGCAGAGTTGTTCTAAGTCAGGGCAGGTGGTCAGGCTTCCATTCTGCTCAAGTGCTCAGCCTTTGGGTGCCAGCTGCCACCAGGAGCATGGCCTTGGGAGAGGACTTTTTTTGTTTGTTTTTTGAGACGGAGTCTCACTCTGTCACCCAGAGTGGAGTGCAGTGGCGCGATCTCAGTTCACTGCAACCTCTGTCTCCCAGGTTCAAGAGATTCTCCCACCTCAACCTCCTGAGTAGCTGGGATTACAGGCGCCTGCCACCACGCCTGGCTAATTTTTGTATTTTTAGTAGAGACAGAGTTTCACCATGTTGGCCAGGCAGGTCTCAAACTCCTGACCTCAGGTGATCTGCCCGCCTTGGCCTCCCAAAGTGCTGGGATTACAGGTGTCAGCCACCGCGCCCAACCTTAAAAGAGGCTTTTTCTTTTGAGACAGGATCTGACTCTGTGGCTCTGGCTGGAGTGTGGTGGCAAAATTCTAGCTCACTGCAGCCTCAGACTCTCCAGTAGCTGGGACCACAGGCACGCACCATCACGCCCTGCTAATTTTGAAATTTTTTTGTAGAGACAGGTTCTCGCTATGTTGCCTAGGCTGGTCTTGAAATCCTAGCCTCGAGTGATCCGCTTGCCTTGGCCTCCCATGGTGCTGGAAATACCAGTGTGAGCCACCATGCTCGGCCAGGGCCTTTTTTTTGTTTTGTTTTAACTTCCCCTTGTTTCAAGACAATGCTAAGGAACTTTAAAATTGTAGCAGTTCATATTTGCTGGGCTCTTACTGTGTAGTGGCAGGGTTGTAATTGCGCTACCTATATTAACTCAGTCAATCCTTACAACAGCCCTATATGACTGGCATAATTATACCCTTGTTTTGTGCATGAGGAAATACAGGGAATTGACATACTGGATGGCAGGGCTGGGACTCAAGGACAGTCTGACTCTGGAGCACAGCTCTTTTTTTTTTCTTTTTTTCTTTTTTCTGTGTGTGTGTGTGTGTGTGTGTGTGTGTGTGTGGGTGTGTGTAGGAGAGAGAGACAGAGTCTCGCTGTTGCCTAGGCTGGAGGTGCAGTAGCTCAATCTTGGCTCACTGCAACCTCCACCTCCCAGGTTCAAGGGATTCTCCTGCCTCACCCTCCCCAGTAGTTGGGATTACAGGCGTGTGCCACCACCCCCAGCTGACTTTTTGTGTGCGTGTGTGTATGTTTTTTTTTTTTTTTTGAGACGGAGTCTCGCTTTGTTGCCCAGGCTGGAGTGCAGTGGCGCAATCTCTGCTCACTGCAAGCTCTGCCTCACGGGTTCATGCCATTCTCCTGCCTCAGCCTCCCAAATAGCTGGGACTACAGGTGCCCACCACCACGCCTGGCTAATTTTTTGTATTTTTAGTAGAGATGAGGTTTCATCGTGTTAGCCAGGATTGTCTCGATCTCCTGACCTCGTGATCCACCCACCTCGGCCTCCCAAAGTGCTGGGATTATAGGCATGAGCCACTGCGCCCGGCCGACTTTTTTTTTTTTTTTCAAGACGGAGTCTCACTCTGTTGCCCAGGCTGGAGTGCAATGGTGAGATCTCTGCTCACTGCAACCTCCACCTCCCGGGTTCAAGCGATTCTCCTTCCTTAGTCCCCCGAGTAGCTGGGACTAGAGGCGTGCGCCACCACACCCAGCTAATTTTTGTATTTTTAGTAGAGACAGGGATTCACCATATTGGCTAGGCTGATCTCGAACTCCTGACCTCAGGTGATCCGCTTAGCCTTGGCTTCCCAGAGTGCTGGGATTACAGGCATGAGCCACTGCGGCCGGCTGAGGAGCACAGCTCTTAACTGCCACACTGTGCTGCCACCTGCCTTTTAATGTGCAGAAGAGTCGTGGCTTGTTAATTCCATCACTTAAAACTCATCCTTAGTGGCAGGGGCAGGGACCTTGAACACACTTCTCTCAGGAGAGCAAGCCGGTGAGTAGGAGTTCCTGGGACAGTGGCTGACACATGCTAGGTGGTCAGTGAGTAGTTAGTTGTTCGTGAAATAAATGGGGCTGGGCACGGTGGCTCACACCTGTAATCCCAGCACTTTGGAAGGCCAAGGTGAGCAGATCACTTGAGCCCAGGAGTTCAAGACCAGCCTGGGCAACATGGCAAAACCTCGTCTCTAAAAAAAATACAAAAATGAGCCAGATGTGGTGGTGTGTGCATGTAGTCCCAGTTACTTGTGGGGCTGAGGTGGGAGGATCACTTCAGCCCAGGTGGTTGAGGCTGCAGTGAGCTGTGATCATGCCACTGTACTACAGCCTGGGGGACAGAGCAAGACCCTCTCTCAATAAATAAATAAATAACACACAATTCATGGAAGAGTCATGCACTGGGATTAGCCCAGCTCTACAGCTGATGGTCTTAGGCAAGTGCACCTCTCTTGGAGTAAATCATTCTAACCGATAAAATGGGTATAACAGTTCGTCTTGCCTGCTTCTTTTGGTAATTGGAAGGACTGAATGAGACAAGGTCCTGTGTAAACAGAATAAAAATTTTTGTAAAATCTTATGGATCTAAGAGGTGTTATTTCATAAGGAGAGAGCTGGCTCTGGGGTCAGCAGCCTGGAGCCTCCTTGAGACACATGCTTACACACATGCACATAAATATTCCAGGCCATCCTCACGATGATCACCCCAAGACAGCCCCCATAGCCTCCATGTCTGCTGAACCAGGCATCAGAAAGCATGCGCGTAGCTGGATGTGGTGGTGCAGAACTGCAGTCCCAGTTATTGAAGAGGCAGGGGCAGGAGGACCACTTGAGCCCAAGGCTGCAGTGAGCTATGATCTCATCACGTCATCCAGCCTGGGCAACAGAGCAAGTCTGTCTCTAAAAAATAAGGCCAGGCTCACGCCTGTAATCTCAGCACTTTGGGAGGCCGAGGCGGGCAGATCACTTGAGGTTAGGAGTTCGAGACCAGCCTGGCCAACATGGTGAAACTATGTCTCTATTAAAAATATAAAAAATTAACTGGGCATGGTGGCGGGCACCTATAATCCCAGCTACTCAGGAGGCTGAGGCAGGAGAATCGCTTGAACCCGGGAGACCGAGGTTGCAGTGAGCCAAGATCGTGCCACTGCTCTCCAGCCTGGGTGACAAGAGCGAAACTCCGTCTCAAAAAATAAAAATAAGTAAGCATGCACTCTGGCTGCTCAGATGTGACGGAAAAAAAAAAGCGTGCACATAGAAGTGCCGCATGAGGCTCTGCCTGGCACCCACTGATTCCCATGGCGTGAGGCAGAAATCACCATGCAATTGAAGCCTGTTCTAATAATATGTATAGATCATGCCCTGTCAGTAATTTTAGGTTTCTTTTTTCTTTATGTTAAATAAATACGTAGTTTGGAAGTGATTTCTGTTTTACTGTATATAGAGAAACCTATGAAACCCTAAATTAGAATAAATATTCGTCAGCCCATACTACAGCATTTTTAACACTGGGGAATGCTTTCCCAAAATTTTTTTTTTTTTTTTTTTTTTAAGACAGAGTCTCATTCTGTTGCTCAGGCTGGCTGGAGTATAGTGGCTCGATCTCAGCTCACTGCAACCTTCGTCTCCTGGGTTCAAGCGATTCTCATGCCTCAGCCTCCCAGGTAGCTGGGATTATAGGTGTGCACCACCACACCCGGCTTTTTTAAATTTTTAGTGGAGACGGGATTTTGCTGTGTTGGCTAGGCTGGTCTCAAACTCCTTTGCTTAAGTGATCCACCTGCCTCAGCTTCCCAAAGTGCTGGGATTACAGGCGTGAGCCACCACGGCCTCCGAACCTTTTCTTTTGGTCCTCTCAAAAGCCAGGCGTGGCGGCGGGCGCCTGTAATCTCAGCTACTTGGGAGGCTGAGGCATGAGAATCGCTTGAACCTGGGAGGCAGAGGTTTCAGTGAGCCAAGATCGCACCACTGCACTCCAGCTTTGGTGACAGAGCGAGACTCCATCTCAAAATACAACAAGAGGAGTTTGGGGCTGAAAGATGTTGTTTTGCTTGGTTTAAATACCTGTGTGTGCAGAGATGGGGCAAGAACCCAAGTATCTGGGTCCCAGCCTTTTTACATCCAGGTCAACTGGTCTCAAATTTGTTTTGAGCCCCCTGTGGGGCTATACATGCAATGGGTGACATTCTCATGTCCCTCATGCCTTTGAGCACACCCAGGGGCATGCCCATCTGTCCTTTTAAGGAAGTATTTTGAACCCAGAATGAGGGATAGTGAATCTGATTTAATTTGTTTTTAACTTGTAAATTAGGGAGCCCACTCTGGAGTCAGGAAGAACTGCATTTGAGTCTGGATTCTATTATGTATTGGTTGTGTAACCTTGGCAAATGAAGCCTCTCTGCACTTCAGTTTCCTGTTCTATAAAATGGGAATGATAATAGTCCCTGCACTGAAGAATTATGGTGAATATTAAATAAGACAATACAAGCAGGCCAGGCACAGTGGCTCACGCCTGTAATCCCAGCACTTTGGGAGGCCGAGGCGGGTGCATCACGAGGTCAGGAGATCGAGACCATCCTGGCTAACATGGTGAAACGCCGTCTCTACTAAAAAATACAAAAAATTAGCCAGGCGTGGTGGTGGGCACCTGTAGTCCCAGCTACTCAGGAGGCTGAGGCAGGAGAATGGTGTGAACCTGGAAGGTGGAGCTTGCAGTGAGCTGAGATCGCACCACTGCACTCCAGCCTGGGCGACAGAGCGAGACTCCATCTCAAAAAAAAAAAAAAAAAAAAAAAAAAGAAACATCAGGTTGACTAGGGCACAATAAGCCAAAGAAGAACACAGTGATTGGAAGAACACGTGAGGTATGATCGGATCCTGCAATGGGGAAGGGTGTGACGGAGTGAGCTGTGGTCACGGGATCCCCAGCCCTGCCTTGGAGGAGGCAGACCCCATCTAGTGACTCGTCCCGCGAGCAGGACTGGGCAAGGCCCTGGGTTCCTCAGTTCATCAGAGCTTAACACCACCGGCCCCTGAGCTCCTCGTTCCCTAACTGCATTCCACTCTCGCGTAGCTCCTTTGGTGTATGACTCGGCTTCTGGTGTAACTTCTCACCCACAGAGGATGTGCTGACTTAGGAAGATGGACTTTCAGGCCACCTGTCAGCTGCGTTTCTAATGATGAATTAATAAACTGGCATCTAGCTTACATATCAGTCTCTATGTTTCACCAGTATAAGATAGAACCCCTTAGCTTGATCCAATAATAACACAAGCACTCTGTACGAAGCATTGTTCTAAGCATTTAACATGAATTAACTCATTTAATCCTTACAACAAGCCAATGAGGTATGATTTACACCCCACCCTTTTTTTTTGAGACAAAGTCTCACTTTCTCTACCAGGCTGGAGTGCAGTGGCGCAATCTTGGCTCACTGAATAGCCTTAACCTCTCTGATTCAAGCAATCCTCCCACCTCAGCCTGCTGAGTAGCTGGGACCACAGGCACACACCACCACGCCTGGCTAACTTTTGTATTTTTTGAAAAGACGGGGTTTTGCCATGTTGCCCAGGCTGGTTTCAAACTCCTGATCTCTAGCGATCCTCCTGCCTCGGCCTCCCAAAGTGCTGGGGTTACAGGCATGAGCCACCACACCTGGCCTTATCCCCATTTTATAAATGAGAAAATGGAGACCCAGAAAAGTTACATAAATGAATGTTTGCTCAGGTCTGCCCAGCTAGTAAGACTCTGTGTTGGGCCTTGAACTAAGGTCACCTTGGGCCCAAAGCTTAAGCATGCCGAGCTTTAAGCACAGCGAGACACCCCAACCACGGACACTGGGGACGTGAGGTAGAGGGACCTGGTGCTCTGTGCTGTGGTGACCTCTGAAGGTCATATCTGAACAGCCTTCCTGGGGCATACCACGTTTCAAAAGACTTTATCTATGAAACAAACCTAATTTGTTAAATAACAATTATTTTCCATAAAAATTTCATCAACTAATACTAATCATGGTTTCTGATCAGCCTTAAATAATCACAGTTGTCAACTCAAGTTATCTAATATCAGCTTCAAGAAAATAAATGTGGGCTGGGTGCAGTGGCTCATGCCTGTAGTTCCAGCACTTTGGGAGGCCAAGGCGGGTGGATCACCTGAGGTCAGGAGTTTGAGACCAGCCTGGCCAACGTGGTGAAACCCTATCTCTACTAAAAATACAAAAAGTAGCTGGTCATGGTGGTACACACCTGTAACCCCAGCTACTTGGGAGGCTGAGGCAGGAGGATCGCTTGAACCTGGTGGGTGGAGGTTGCAGTGAGCCAAGATTGTGCCACTGCACTCCAGCCTGGGTGATAGAACGAGACTCTGTTTAAAAAAAAAAAGAAAGAAAGAAAAGAAAAGAGAAAAGAGAAGGAAAAGAAAAGAAATGTGGCCGGGTATGGTGGCTCACACCTGTAACCCCAGCACCTTAGGTGACTGGGGTGGGAGAATCGCTTAAGCCCAAGAGTTCAAGACCACCCTAGGCAACACAGTGAGACTCCCATCTCAAAACATTCTCATTCACACTTTTTTTTTTTTTTTTTTGAGACAGAGTCTCGCTCTGTCACCTAGGCTGGAATGTAGTGGCATGATCTTGGCTCCTCATTCACACTTCTTAAAAACTGTCTTGAGGCCGAGTATGGTGGCTCACACCTGTAATCCCAGCACTTTGGGAGGTCAAGGTGGGTGGATCATTTGAGGTCAGGAATTCGAGACCAGCCTGGCCAACATGGTAAAATCATGTCTCTAGTAAAAATACAAAATTTAGCTGGGCATGGTGGCGCACACCTGTAATCCCAGCTACTGGGAAGGCTGAGGCATGAGAATTGCTTGAACTTGGGAGACGGAGATTGCAGTGAGCCAAGATCCTGCCACTGCACTCTAGCCTGGGCCACAGAGTGGGACTCTGTCTCAAGAAAGGAAACAAATAAAAACCTTCTTGAACTTTTTTGCTCATTATATACAGTAGCTTTATTTTTCTGCAGTATCTTAGAAATCTCATTTAGGGAAATTATCATGCTAGGAATTGTGAAATCATCTCTCTTTCTCCCCCTTCCCCCTAGTCCATCTTTATCTCTGTCTCTCTCTTTCTCTCTCTCTCTCATGGCGTTGTTTTCCCTGAAGCTTGTTGAGCACCGGAGATCCTATGTTTCTGAGACAGTGAACACTTAGACAAGTTTTGTGCAGCAAAATACATTCAGCCCCATAGAAAAGGTGAAATTAGGGTTGGCGTGGTAGCTCACACCTGTAATCCCAGCACTTTGGGAGGCCAAGGTGGGAGAATTGCTTGAGGCCAGGAATTTGAGACCAGCCTGGGCAATACAGAAAGACCCCATCTCTAAAAAAATTAAAACCCGCAAAAAAAGAAACCCCTTCCTCCTGAGTAGTCTCTCCCCCTCCTCCTCTGGCTTCCTATGGCACTTTGGTTCCACCCCTCTTGGTGAACTGGTTACTTGCGGCCTTAAAGGACCATCCTCTGCATACAAGTTGCAAGACAAGAGGCCCTGTCTGATTCATCTTTGAA
The DNA here is from genome assembly GCF_028858775.2 of Pan troglodytes. Classification (NCBI taxonomy): domain Eukaryota; kingdom Metazoa; phylum Chordata; class Mammalia; order Primates; family Hominidae; genus Pan; species Pan troglodytes. The sequence continues at coordinate 187,387,210 of NC_086015.1, forward strand.
TCCCCTGTGGGGCCAGCATTGAGCCAGGAACACAATGGCAATACTCAAAAGTATGTGGAAAGGAATATTCTTAGGTCTCCATAGCTGCACTTCTCTAGCCTTATGGGTCTATATCCCAGCAAGTCCATGGAAGTATTTGTACAATTAACAGTGCTGTGTATGGTTCCTTGCGTTGGAACAGCTGGTGCAGCTCCTTTGAAAGAAAGACTATGGCAAGCACTTATTTAGCATCCTCCCTCCTTCTCTCTGTCTCTCTCAATCTCTCAGATTGCTGTCACCCCGGTTGCCACTGAAGATATTAGTTGTGCATTTCTGCTACCGCCTAATTTCAGGTAAAGCTTTCTCCTGATTTTGTTTTTGTTTTGTTTTTTTATAAGAGCAATTAGCACACTGGTTGGATTTTTGAAAATTAAAAAAGTCCTGCTTCTTCTTCTTCATTCTTCCCCTTCCCTTCCTGAGTAATTCAGTCCTGACGCCATTAGGTGGAGAAGAATGGGGTTAGGTATCTGCACTAGTGTTGGGGGCTCCCTTGGTATTTCAGAGCAGGATGTCCGACCCTGAGGAGGGCATCTGTGTAGGAAGGTTGCCCAGTGTGAGTGTCAGAGCCTGAGCAAGGTGAGGACATCCATGTATGGCCTGGTACCAGAGCGTCAGAGACTCAACAGCGTGAACCTGCAGCAATGGGGTGGGAGTGAAGCCCGGTGTGGAGAGTCAGAGCCCAGGAAGGGCCCAAGGAGGGCATTGCTGAGGAAGGAAGGGCCAGGGCAGGGTGTCTGGCAAGGCTGGGATGCAGAGGGCATTCATCATTTATCATAGGTGATGGGGAAAGCAACCCAGTGCAACCCAAGACTGAACAAAGTGAGAAGGGCACTGAGTGTGGAAGCGGGAGCAATGACAGGAGACTGATCTAGAGGTAAACGTGTGAAGGAAAATGACAGCCAAGATTCTCACGGGTGGAGAAAAAATTACAAATATAGAAAGAAGAAAACTAGAATGAACTCTGTGGTGCTGGATCAAAAATGTAGATACTGGTGTGAACTCACGATTTTCAATACAAAGAGGCAGATATAGAAATAAATACAGATTTAAGTGTGTATGTAAGCTCTGTCCCAGCTCTGTCCATTGAGAGGGTCTTGGAGAAGTGACACCCACGCCCCTCCCAATGAGCACACCCAGCGTCCAGATCTTGGGTTCCTTTATTTGAGATGAAGTCTCACTCTGTCACCCAGGCTGGAGTGCAGTGGCAAACATCTGTCTCCTGGGTTCAAGCAATTCACCTGCTTCAGCCTCCTGAGTAGCTGAGATTACAGGCGCCTGCCACCACGCCCAGCTAATTTTTTGTATTTTTAGCAGAGACAGGGTTTCACCATTTGTCCGGGCTGGTCTCAAACTCCTGACCTTGTGATCTGCCCGCCGCGACCTCCTAAAGTGTTGGGATTACAGGCGTGAGCCACCACACCCGGCCCCAGATCTTGGCTAAATGCCATTCTCTACTATAAGGTACCAGGGCTCCCTGGTGAAAAGCCTGAGACAGAAATTACAGGATGAGTCTAGGACTCTTATACTAGAAAGCAAAGAAGCACTGAAACAATGATGGAGACATCTAAAAAGGATACAGGGCTGGCACAGTGGCTCTTGCCTATAATCCCAGCACCTTGGGAGGCGAAGGTGGGCAGATCTCTTGAGCCCAAGAGTTTGAGACCCCTGTCTCTGCAAAAAATACAAAAATTAGCTGGTGGGCTGGGTGCAGTGGCTCACGCCTGTAATCCCAGCACTTTGGGAGGCTGAGGCAGGTGAATCACCTGAGGTCGGGAGTTCGAGACCAGGCTGAACAACATGAAGAAACCCCGTCTCTACTAAAAACACAAAATTAGCCAGGCATGGTGGTGCATGCCTGTAATCCCAGCTACTCAGGAGGCTGAGGCGGGAGAATCGCTTGAACCTGGGAGGCGGAGGTTGCAGTGAGCCAAGATCGCACCATTGCACTCCAGCCTGGGGAACAAGAGTGAAACTGTCACCAAAAAAAAAAAAAAAAAAAAATTAGCTGCTGTGGTGGCGTGCACCTATAGTCCTGGCTACTCAGGAGACTGAGGCAGGAGGATCAATTGAGCCTGAGAGCTCGAGGCAGCAATGAGCTCTGATTGCGCCACCGCACTCCCTGTCTCAAAAGAAAAGAAAAGAAAAGAAAAAAAGACAAAAAAGTCAGCTTGAGGTGCTCCCACTTCAAATTAGGGACTGTTTGAGCATCAGCATAAATAATGATAAGTCTGAGGGTAGTGGCTCATGCCTATAATCCCTGCACTTTGGGAGGACGAGGTGGGCGGATCACTTGAAGTCAGGAGTTTGAGACCAGCCTGGCCGACATGGTGAAACCCCGTCTCTACTAAAAATACAAAAATTAGCCAGGCGTGGTGGTGTGCACCAGTAGTCCCAGCTACTTGAGTGGCTAAGGCAGGAGGACTATTTGACCCTGGGAGGCGGAGTTTGCAGTGAGCCAAGATGGGGCCACTGCACTCCAGCCCAGGCAACAGAGTGAAGCTCTGTCTCAAAAAAAAAATATATATATATGTATGTATATATATGTAACTATATATACACATATGTGTATATATGTAACTATATATACACATATGTGTATATATGTAACTATATATACACATATGTGTATATATGTAACTATATATACACATATGTGTATATATGTAAGTATATATACACATATGTGTATATATGTAAGTATATATACACACATATGTGTATATATGTACATATATACACACATATGTGTATATGTGTACGTATATACACACATATGTGTATATGTGTACGTATATACACACATATGTGTATATGTGTACGTATATACACACATATGTGTATGTGTACGTATATACACACATATGTGTATGTGTACGTATATACACACATATGTGTATGTACGTATATACACACATATGTGTATGTACGTATATACACACATATGTGTATGTGTACGTATATACACACATATGTGTATGTGTACGTATATACACACATATGTGTATGTGTACGTATATACACACATATGTGTATATGTGTACGTATATACACACATATGTGTATATGTGTACGTATATACACACATATGTGTATATGTGTACGTATATACACACATATGTGTATATGTGTACGTATATACACACATATGTGTATATGTGTAAGTATATACACATATGTGTATATGTATGTATATACACATGTGTATATGTATGTATATACACATGTGTATATGTATGTATATACACATGTGTATATGTATGTATATACACATGTGTATATGTATGTATATACACGTGTATATGTATGTATATACACGTGTATATGTATGTATATACACGTGTATATGTATGTATATACACGTGTATATGTATGTATATACACATGTGTATATGTATGTATATACACATGTGTATATGTATGTATATACACATGTGTATATGTATGTATGTACACATGTGTATATGTATGTATGTACACATGTGTATATGTGTGTATGTACACATATGTGTGTGTGTATGTACATATATGTGTATGTGTATGTGTGTGTACATATATGTGTATGTGTATGTATGTGTACATATATGTGTATATGTATGTATGTATACATATATGTGTATATACATACATATACACATATATGTGTATATGTATGTATGTATACACATATATATGTGTGTACACACATATATGTATGTATGTATACACATATATGTATGTATGTATGTGTATACACACATATGTGTGTATGTATGTGTATACACATATATGTATGTATACACACACACGTGTGTATGTATGTATACACACACACACGTGTGTATGTATGTATACACACACGTGTGTATGTATATGTATACACACACGTGTGTATGTATATGTATACACACACGTGTGTATGTATGTGTATACACACGTGTGTATGTATGTGTATACACACGTGTGTATGTATGTGTATACACACACGTGTGTATGTATGTGTATACACACACGTGTGTATGTATGTGTATACACACACGTGTGTGTGTATATATACACACACGTGTGTGTGTATGTATGTATATATACGTGTGTGTGTGTGTATGTATATATACGTGTGTGTGTATGTATATACACGTGTGTGTATGTATGTATATATACACATATGTGTGTATGTATGTATATATACACATGTGTGTGTATGTATGTATATATACACATGTGTGTATATGTATGTATATATACACATGTGTGTATATGTATGTATATATACACATGTGTGTGTATATGTATGTATATATACACATGTGTGTGTATATGTATGTATATATACACATGTGTGTGTATATGTATGTATATATACACATGTGTGTGTATATGTATGTATATATACACGTGTGTGTATATGTATGTATATATACACGTGTGTGTATATGTATGTATATATACACGTGTGTGTATATGTATGTATATATGTATGTGTATATAATGATAGCAATGAATTATAACCCCTGAATAAAGTAGAAAACCACAGGTTCATACTGATATATATAAATACATTAATACAGTAAAAATTTAATGAGAAATGAGATACATATGTTGAACATATCTCCACCCCAAACATTAATTCACTATGGGGGTGGGGAAGAGTCACTTTGCAATGAAGGAGCCTGGCAGACACCGCTTTAATCAAGTAATCGAGTGAACATCATGAATAACGGGATAAATCAGCATCTTGTGCCACCCGATAGGAGGCAGTCAGAAGAACACAGCATTGCTTCTGTGATATTCTTGCCAAAGTTGCATAACCTGAATCTAAGCCCAAACTGAGGGACGGTCTACAAAATAAACATCCTGTACTCTTTCAAAATGTCAAGGTCAAGAAAAGACAGATAAATTGTTCTGGAGTGAAGAAGAGATTAAAGAAATATAACAAAATGTAGCATGTAATCTACACTGGCTTTTTTTGTTTTTTAAGAGACAGGGTCTCACTCTGTTGCCCTGGCTGGAGTTCAGTCATGAAATTATAGCTCACTGCAGCCTCAAACTTTTGGGCTGAAGCAATCCTCCCAGCTCAGCCTCCCAAATAGCTAGGGCTACTGGCACTCACCACTGTGCTGGGCTAATTTTATTTTTGTAGGCATGGTGGGAGGTCATGGTTTGCTGTGCAGGCTGGTCGTGAACTTCTGGCTTCAAGCGATCCTCCCACTTTGGCCTCAGAGCACTGGGATTACAGGCGAGAGATACAATGCCCAGCCAGGAATTTTTTTTTTTTTTTTTTTTTTAAGACAGAGTCTCACTCTGTCACCCAGGCTGAAGTGCAATCGTGAGATCTCGGCTCATTGCAACCTCCACCTCCCAGGTTCAAGCACCACCATGCTCAGCTAATTTTTGCATTTTTAGTAGAGACAGGGTTTCACCATGTTGGCCAGGCTGGTCTTGAACTCCTGACCTCAGGTGATCCGCCAGCCTCCGCCTCTCAAAGTGTAAAGTGTTGGGATTATAGGAGTGTAATCCCAGGCCCAGCCAATTTGTTTTGTTTTGTTTTGTTTTTTAGTCTCGCTCTGTCGCCAGGCTGAAGTGGAGTGGTGCGATCTCAGCTCACTGCAACCTCCGACTCCCAGGTTCAAGTGATTCTCCTGCCTCAGCCTCCCAAGTAGCTGGAACTACAGGCACCCGCCACCATGCCCAGCTAATTTTTGTATTTTTAGTAGAGATGGGGTTTCATCATGTTGGCCAGGATGGTCTCAATCTCTTGACCTCATGATCTGCCCACCTCGGCCTCCCAAAGTACTGGAATTACAGGCATGAGCCACTGTGCCCAGCCAATTTTTTAAAATTTAACTTAATTTATTGAGACACTAAACAAAACTGGAATGAAGTTTGAGGATTAGATGGTAGAGATATATCTAGGTTAATGGCTTGATTTTGATGGTTGTGCTGTGGTTATGTAGGAGAATGTTTGCATGAAATATACTGAAGTATTCAAGAGTGACAGGGCATCAGATTGGCTACTTACTTGTAAATGGTTCATGGGGTAAAAAAGCTATTTGTTCTGGGACTACAGGCACCTGCCACCACGCCCAGCTACTTGGGAGGCTGAGGCAGGAGAATGGCATGAACCTGGGAGGCGGAACTTGCAGTGAGCCAAGATCATGCCACTGCACTCCAGCCTGGGTGACAGAAGGAGACTCTGTCTCAAAAAAAAAAAAAAAAAAAAAAAAAGAAAAGAAAGAAAGAATAAAAAAAGCTATTTGTTCTGTACTTCCATTTTTCTGTATGCTCAAGATTGATTATAGCTCATTGCAGCCTTGAACTTCTGGACTCAAGCAATCCTCCCATCTCAGCCTTTCAAAGTGCTGGGATTATAGGCATGAGCCACTGTATCCAGCCCAATTTTCTTTATAGAAATATACAAACAGCTGGGTGCGGTGGCTCACGCCTGTAATCCCAGCACTCCAGGAGGCCAAGGCAGGCAGATCACCTGAGATCAGGAGTTTGAGACCAACCTGGCCAACATGATGAAACTCAGTCTCTACTAAAAATACAAAAATTAGCTGGGCGTAGTGGCACACACCTGTATTCCTAGCTACTCGGGAGGCAGAATCACTTGAACTGGGGAGACGGAGATTGCAGTGAGCCCAGATCCCGCCACTGCACTGGGGCCTAGGGGGTAGAATGAGCCTGGGGCCTGGTGGATAGAATGAGACTCTTGTCTCAAAACAAACAAACAAACAAACAAAACAAAAAACAAAAAACAATGTTTTTTTGATTCAGGATCCAATTCAGGATCCCATATTGCATTTAGTCATTACATCTATTTAGGCGTCCTTTTATTTGGAACAATTCTTTAGTCTTTATCTTTCATGACCTTGACATTTTGGAAGAGTGCAGGGCATTTATTAATTTGGGCTAGTCTGGTGTTTTCTCATGATTAGATTGGGGCTATGCATTTTTGGCAGGAACACCACGGAAATGATGCTGTTCCTTCTCAGTGCATCTTATCAGGAGGCATGTGATGCCAATTTGTCCCATTACTGCTGATGTTAACTTCGATTACTTGGTTAAGGTGGTGTCTGCCAGGTTTCTATGCTGTAAATCACTATTTTTCCCTTTGTAATTAACAAGTTTCCTGTAGAGAAGAAATATGTAATTTTTATCTAATACAAATTATCGATGTTTTGCAAGAATAATTTGTTCTTTTGAAGCTTTGAGTCCTTGAGATTTTCTACACCATTGTTTTCTATTGATAGTATCATTTTATTTTTATTTAGGTCTTTAATCCATCCAGAATTCACCCTGTACGTATTGTTGTATAGGAACATGGTTTTCATTTCTCTCCATAGAATGAGCTAATTTTTCCAACATTACCTATGAAACAGTCTGTCCTCTCTTCAGTGATGGTGATGCCACATTTACGCACATGATGTTCTCATTTATATTACATTGTGGGTCAGGTTCTGTTTTGGTCTCTTTGTTCTTACACCCGTACCATACTGTTTTGATTACTGTAGATTAGAATCTTTTTTTTTTTTTTTAAGACAGAGTTTCACTCGTCTCCCAGGCTGGAGTGCAGTGACACCATCTCAGCTCACAGCAACCTCTGCCTCCCAGGTTCAAGCAATTCTCCTGCCTCAGCCTCCTGAGTAGCTGGGATACAGGTAAGCGCCACCACACTCGGCTAAATTTTTTTGCATTTTTAGTAGAGATGGGGTTTCACTATGTTAGCTAGGCTGGTCTTGAACCCCTGACCTCAAGCAATCCGCCCACCTTGGCGTCCCAAAATGCTGGGATTACAGGTCTGAGTCACTGCGCACGGACTGATTACTGTAGTCTTTAGTCTTGTAGTATGTCTTGATATCTGGTAGAGCAAGCCTCATTCTTTTTTTTTTTTTTTTTTTTTTTTTGGAGTTGGAGTCTTACTCTGTTGCCCAGGCTGCAGCGCAGTGGCACAATCTGGGCTCACTGCAACCTCTGCCTCCCAGATTCAAGTGATCCTCCTGCCTCAGCCTTCTGAGTAGCTGGGACTACAGGCACATGCTGCCTGTGCCACCACGCTCGGCTAATTTTTTGTATTTTTAGTATAGATGGGGTTTCACCATGTTGGCCAGGCTGGTCTTGAACTCCTGACCTCAGGTGATCCACCCACCTCGGCCTCCCAAAGTGCTGGGATTACAGGTGTGAGCCACTACACCCTGCCCAAGCCCCACTCTTTACTCTTCTTTTTATATATTGACTTTGCTAATTTTGAAAATGAACTTCCGCAAATAAATACTAAAGTAAGTTTAAGTTTTTCAGAAAATTCCCATGGATTTTAGGTGGAATTGCATTGAATATACACATTAACTGGGGAGAACACTAATATCATTTGTTATTAAGCCATTCTGTCCAAGATAATGAAATATCTCTCTATTTTATTTGGATCATCTTCTGTGCCCTTTGAGTTTTTTTCCCCCATAACGCTTCTATTGGACTTTGAGTTTTAATGTTTTCTTCAGAGTTTGCTGTGTTTTGCTTTGCTTGAGATGGAGTCTTGCTCTGTTGCCCAGGCTGGAGTGCAGCGGTGTGATCTCGGCTCACTGCAGCCTCCGCCTCCCGGGTTCAAGCAATTCTCCTGTCTCAGCCTCCCAAGTAGCTGGGATTACAGGCACCACCACCACACCTGGCTAGTTTTTGTAGTTTTTAGTACAGATGGGGTTTCACCATATTGGTCAGGCTGGTTTCGAACTCCTAACCTCAGGTGATCCACCCGCCTTGGCCTCCCGAAGTGCTGGGATTACAGACGTGAGCCACCACGCCTGGCTATAGAGGTCTTATATTAATTAAGTTCCTAGACACTTTATAGTTTTTGTCATTATTGTGAATGGCTTCTTTGATTGTCATTTTCTAGTTGGTTACACCTGGTATAGAGATATGCTATTGAGGCCGGGCGCAATGGCTCACACCTGTAATCCCAGCACTTTGGAAGGCCAAGGCGGGTGGATTACTTGAGGCCAGGAGTCCAAGACCAGCCTAACATCGTGAAACTCTGTCTCTACTAAAAATACAAAAATTAGCAAGGTCTGGTGGCGGGTGCCTATAATCCCAGCTACTTGGGAGACTGAGACAGGAGAATTGCTTGAACCCAGGAGGCAGAGGTTGCAGTAAGCCAAGATCAGACCACTGCACTCCAGCCTGGGCAAGACAGCAAGACTCCATCTCAAAAAAAAAAAATAAATACGCTATTGATTTTTGTAGATCTTCTATCTGGCTACCTTGGTGAATTCTCTTACTAATTACAACAGCTTCTTAACTCTATTGGTATTTTGAAGTATACCACATAAATAATTATGGTGTTATGTATATGAATACATACCAATAAATATTTTTACATGTGGCTATCTATATCTACAGTAAGCTACACATGGATTCATACTGATGACTCCAACTCCAATCCATTACTGCATGGAACATTCTGACCTATCCCCCTTGCTCACCTATATGTTCTCATTCTTTTTTTTTTTTTTTTTTTTTGAGATGGAGTCTTGCTCTGCCACCCAGGCTGGAGTGCAGTGAGACGATCTTGGCTCACTGCAAGCTCTGCCTTCCGGGTTCACACCATTCTCCTGCCTCAGTCTCCTGAGTAGCTGGGACTACAGGCGCCCGCCACCATGCCTGGCTAATTTTTTGTATTTTTAGTAGAGACGGCGGTTTCACCGTGTTAGCCAGGATGGTCTCGATCTCCTGACCTCGTGATCCGCCCACCTCGGCCTCCCAAAGGCTGGGATTACAGGCATGAGCCACTGCGCCCAGCCTACGCTCTCATTCTAACAGCAAAAACCTGCCTCTTGGCTGGGCACAGTGGCTCACGCCTGTAATCACAGCACTTTGAGAGGCCAAGGAGAGCAGATCACTTGAGGTCAGGAGATCGAGACCATCCTGGCTAACATGGTGAAACCCCGTCTCTACTAAAAATACAAAAAATTAGCCAGGCATGGTGGCGGGTGCCTGTAGTCCCAGCTATTCGGGAGGCTGAGGCAGGAGAATCACTTGAAACCAGGAGGTGGAGGTTGCAATGAGCTGAGACCTCATCACTGCACTCCAGCCTGGGTGACAGAGCAAGACTCCGTCTCAAAAAAAAAAAAAATCTACCTCCCACCATGCACCACTGGAACTTAATTGTTCAAATCCAGGATACACGTGGAGTGATCTCAACAATTGTTAACCTATTTCCTCAAGGAAACAGCTGTATCCACAAGAGTACAGTACTTGTGTACAGTTCATTTTACCTTTAGTCTTACAGACTCTACACATTTCCAATCGACTGAGGTCAGCACCATTCTCCCCACTACTCTTCTGCAGTTATTTCACATGTTTGTAATACAGGTAGATTCTTTTATTCCATTCTTCACTCCATCCTGGGATCTCTCAATCTCCTAAATGATTTTTTAAAATTTGCATACATGATGTTTTACTCTTTGAGCTGTAAGGGTCTATGGGTTTCCACAAACACATAGTGTCACGTATCTACAATCACAGTATCATACAGAAAAGCTTCAATGCCCCCCTCCGAAATTTCCTGTGTTTCCTCATTTAACCCTCACTGCCCCCTCCCTCCCAAACCCTGGCAACCACTAATTTGTTTGTTATTTCTATAGTTTTTCCTATTCCAGAATGTCATATAAGTTACATTATACACTCGGTAGCCTTTTCAGACTGACTTCTTTCGCTTAGCACCGTGCATTGAAAATTCATCTATGTATTTGTGTGGTTTGATAGCTCATTGCTTTTTATTGCTGAATAGTATTTCATTGTAGAGATGTATCACAGTTTGTTTACCCATTCACCTATTGAAGGATATTTTGGTTGCTTCTACTTTTCAGCAATTTTGAATAAAAATGCCATAAACATTTATGTGCTAGTTCGCTAGTTTTTGTGTGAACACAAGTTTCGCATCCGCTGGGTAAATACCTAAGAGTGTGATTGCTGGATTGTGGGTAAAACTGTGTTTGGTAAAACTATGTTTGGCTTTGTAAGAAACTGCCAAACTATCTTCCAAAGTGGCTGCATCGGGCCAGGTGCACTGGCTGACGCCTATAATCCCAGCACTTTGGGAGGCCGAGGCTGGCGGATCACCTGAGGTCAGGAGGTCAAGACCAGCCTGACCAACATGGCGAAACCCTGTCTCTACTAAAAATACAAAAATTAGCCGGGCATGGTCGTGGGCGCCTGTAATCCCAACTACTCAGGAGGCTGAGGCAGGAGAATCGCTTGAACCCAGGAGGCAGAGGTTGCAGTGAGCCAAGATAGTGCCATTGCACTCCAGCCTGGGCAACAGAGCGAGACTGTCTCAAAAACAACAACAAAAACCGAAGTGGCTGTATCATTTTACATTCCCGCCAGCAATGAATGAGCATTCCTGTGTCTTCACCTCCTTGTCAGCAATTGGTATTGTCAGTTTTCTGATTTTTGCCATTCTAAAAGATGTGTAGCAGTTATTTATGGTATTTTCAAAGTGTTCTTTTTGTTATTTATTTTTAGTTGTACTGCATAATGGTTAGGGAACATAGTCTATGTGACATTGATGTGGATCTAATGGTGGAATGAATTTTGGTCTTTCTTTGTGACCTAATGCATGGCTTATTTTTGTAAATCTTCTGAGTGTACATGAAAAGAGTATTTCCTGTTTGTGCAATCCAGCAGAACACAGGAGTTCAGAGCATAAGCTTTGGAGTCAGCCTGCGTAGTTTCCCATCCTGCTCTAAGGTTAGTAACAATATGAGCTCAGGCAAGCTTTATTCCCTATGCTTCAGATCCTTTAATAAGTGGAAATAATAACAATAGTATCTACCTTTTAGAGTTATCGTAAGGATTAAAACAGCTACTATTTGTAAAGTACCTAGAACGGTGCCTGGCACTGTAGTAAGTATGATATAAATGTTTGTAAAATAAACTAATGTATCTAAACTTATTGTATATTTTAAGTCTTTTACTATTTTCTTTCTATTTATTTATTTATTTATTTATTTATTTTTTGAGACAGTCTCGCTCTGTCACCCAGGCTGGAGTGCAGTGGTGCAATCTCAGCTCACGGCAACTTCCGCCTTCCAGGTTCAAGCGATTCTTTTGCCTCAGCCTCCCGAGTAGCTGGGATTACAGGTGTGTGCCACCACGCCCAGCTAATTTTTGTATTTTTAGTGGAAGTAGGGTTTCACCATGTTGGCCAGCTGGTCTCGAACTCCTGACCTCAAGTGATCCACCCGCCTTGGCCTCCCAAAGTGCTGGGATTACAGGTGTGAGCCACCGCGCCCAGCCTGTTTTTATTTTTTTAGGGAGAGGGTCTCACTCTGTCACCTAGGCTTGAGTTTAGTGGCACGATCATAGCTCACTGCAGCCTCAAACTCCTGGGCCCAAGTCATCCTCCCGTCTCAGCCTCCTTAGTAGCTAAGACTACAGGCATGCACCACCACATCCAGCAAATTTTTATTTATTTATTTTATTTCTTACAGACAGGGGTCTTGCTATGTTGCCTAAGCTAGTCTCAACCTCTTGGCCTCAAGTGATCCTCCTGTCTCAGCCTCCCAAAGTGCTTGAATTACAGGTGTGAGCCACTTCACCTGGCCTATGTTTTTGATTTTTCCTCTTTTTTTTTTTTTTTTTGAGACAGAACTTCAATCTTGTCACTCAGGCTGGAGTGCAATGGCACAATCTCGGCTCACTGCAACCTCCACCTCCCAGGTTCAAGCAATTCTCTTGCCTCAGCCTCCCCAGTAGCTGGGATTACAGGCGTGCGCCACCATGCCAGGCTAATTTTTGTATTTTTAGGAGAGACGGGGTTTCACCATGTTGGTCAGGTTGGTCTTGAACTCCTGACCTCAAGTGATCTGCCCACCTTGGCCTCCCAAAGTTCTGGGTTTACAGGCATGGGCAAACATGCCCGGCCTTAACTGCAGTTTTCATATCTAAGAGGTCCACAATCATTTACTGAAAATCCATGGGTCCGGGCCCAGTGGCTCATGCTTGTAATCCCAGCACCTTGGGAGGCCAAGGCGGGTGGATCACCTGAGGTCAGGAGTTCGAGACCAGCCTGGTCAATATGGTGCAACCCCGTCTCTACTAAAAAAAAAATACAAAAATTAGCTGGGCGTGGTGGCATGCGCTTGTAATCCCAGCTACTCGGGAGGCTGAGGCAGGAGAATTGCTTGAGCTTGGGAGGTGAAGGTTGCAGTGAGCTGAGATTGCGCTATTGCACTCCAGCCTGAGTGACAGAGCGAGACTCTGTCTAAAAAAAGAAAGAAGAAAAAAAGAAAAAATCCATAGGAACACATATTTTTCAGAATTCAGAATATTTCAAATTTTAGAAAGTTAATACAATAATACCTTAACACAGGAGTCCTAACCCCTGGGCTGCACATCAGTACCCTATTAGGGTGGCCTGTTAGGAACCGGCCGAACAGCAGGAGGTGAGCCACGGGCCAGGAAGCATTATCACCTGAGCTCAGATCAGCCCCGCATTAGATTCTCATAGGAGTGCAAACCCTATTGTAAATTGTGTGTGCGAGGGATCTAGGTTGCCTGCTCCTCGTGAGAATCTAACTAATGCCTGATGATCTGAGGCGGAGCAGTTTCAACCAGAAACAGTCCCCTGCATCCGTGGAAAAACTGTCTTCTAAGAAACTGGTCCCTGGTGCCAAATAGGTTGGGGACCACCGTCTAATGCAATACTGCCTGTTAGGTAACATCCCCAGTGGGGTCTGGAATGGTACTCTGTAATCAGACACATTCTTACTTCTGAAGCAAAACATGAATATTCACCCTGAATGGGATAACTACTATTATTATATAAACAGCCCTTGTTGGTTCAGATTTTGCTACCCAATGAGTATTGTCCTCAAAATTATTATTATTGTTGTTGTTGTTATTTTGAGACGGAGTCTCACTCTGTTGCCCAGGCTGGAGTGCAATGGTGTGATCTCGGCTCACTGCAACCTCCGCCTCCCGGGTTCAAGCAATTCTCCTGCTTCAGCCTCCCGAGTAGCTGGGGTTACAGGTGTGAGCCACCACATCCGGCTAATTTTTGCATTTTTAGTGGAGACAGGGTTTCACCATGTTGTTCAGGCTGGTCTCAAATTCCTGTCCTCAAGTGATCCACCCACCTCGGCCTCTCTAAATTCTGGGATTATAGGCATGAGCCACCATGCCCGGCTAATAAAACTTCACTTTAGAATGTACATGTTGTTCAGTTTGTTGTCCTTCACCTGGACTCCCTAAGTGTGTGATGATTTTGGCCTGGGAGCTTATATTCCGCTGGGGGGGTCTCAGCCATTCCATCTGGTAGAGGGTGTTGGGAAAGCTCTGAAGGCTGTGTCACCCAGTCTATGGTAGTCCTGGTGAGTTCCAGGAAAGAACCCTACGGCAGAGAGCAGCACACTACATGACTAATCACTCCCATTTGCTGCCACCCACCAAGACATTTAAGCCCTTTAAACTCACAGGGAGAAGCAGGTGGGGAGGAGGTAATCTCCCAGCCCTGGGGTTTTGGAAAGAGGAAATGGCAGAGTGGTGCCAAGGTGATTCAGTCCCCTTCTGTTCTCATCAGATCCTCTTGTGGCAGGACTTCTGCACTCTCCTGATATTAGACGTAGTGGTAATTTTTTTTTTATAAAACAGGTCATAAAAGTGATAAACGTGATCTAGAAGACATTGACAATTATTTGTTTTTATAAAAATGGAATCATACTATAAAATCATTCTGCACTCAGCTTTTTAAAATTTTATCGATATACATAAATAGAACCCATTCTTTTTTTTTTTTTTTTTGAGATGGAGTCTCCCTCTGTTGCCCGGGCTGGAGTGCAATGGCATGATCTTGGCTCACTGCAACCTCCGCCTCCCGGGTTCAAGCAATTCTCCTGCCTCTCCTGATTGGCTGGGATTACAGGTGCCCACCACTACACCCAGCTAATTTTTTGTATTTTTAGTAGAGATGGGGTTTAACTATATTTGCCAGGCTGGTCTCGAACTCCTGAGCTGGTGATCCACCTGTCTCAGCCTTCCAAAGTGCTGGGATTACAGGGGTGGGCAATCATGCCCGGCCAGAACCCATTCTTTTTAACAGCGGAACAAAACTGCACAATATTTTCTGGTATGGATGCACCATCATGTATTCAATGGTTCTCTCTTTGGTGAACATTCAAGTTGTTGCCCTCTTTTTTTGCCCCTTCAGACAGGTTTGTATCTGTGACTATATTCCCTTACCCAATAGTGTGCTCATTTCTGTAAGACAGCTTCCCAGTGTATTATGGAAGGATCATAAGAGATACCGATAGCATTAATTACTTCTAGGAGTGGGACAGAGAAGGGAAAGGGGGGTACTTTTTACTTTCCACTGAATACCCATTAAGACTTTATATCTGGAATGTGAACTAATTTTACAATATTAAAAATAATTAAAGCACAACAATGTGAATGTACTTAGTGCCACAGAGGTGTGTACTTAAAAATGGTGAGAACAGTACATTTTATGTCATGTATATTTTACCATTTAAAAATATAAATATGGCCAGGTGCAGTGGCTTATGCCTGTAGTCCCAGCACTTTGGGAGGCTGAGGTGGGTGGATCACTTGAACGCAGGAGTTCAAGACCAGCCTAGACAACATGGCAAAACCAAAAAAAAAAAAAAAAAAAAGAAAGAAATACAAGAAAGCTGGGCATGGTGGCGCACACCTGTAGTCCCAGTTACTCAGGAGACTGAGGCAGGAAGATGTCTTGAGCCCAGGAGGTTGAGGCTACAGCAAGCAGAGGTCATGCCACTGCATTCTAGCCTGGGCAACAGAGCAAGACTCTGTCTCAAAAAAAAAAAAAAAATATATATATATATATATATATACACACACACACATATATATACACACACAGGTGCACACCTGTAGTTCCCAGCTACTCAGGAGACTGAGGCAGGAGGATCACTTGAACCCAGGAGGAGTTCGAGGTTGCAGTGTGCTGTGATTGCGCCAGCTTGGGTGACAGAGGGTCTGTCTAAAAAAACAAAACAAAACAAAAATAACCCTCCACTAGTTTCCAAACAAGTTTGAAAATCCTTATCAAGGTTCCAAGGCCCTGAGTAATCCAGCACCTCCTGACTTCTCCAGACTGTCTGGCCTCACTCTCCGCTTGCTCTCACAAGACCTTCCCTTCACCCCCTGTTAGGCTCCAAGCTTCTCTCAACGCATGGCTTCTGCACACACAGGTCCTTGTGCCTGAAAACTTATCCTTCATCTTGTTTGCTTTACTAATTTTTTTTTTTTTTTTTTTTTTTTTTTTTTTTTTTGAGACGGAGTCTTGCTCTGTCGCCCAGGCTGGAGTGCAGTGGCGCAATCTCGGCTCACGGCAAGCTCCGCCTCCCGGGTTCACGCCATTCTCCTGCCTCAGCCTCCCGAGTAGCTGGGATTACAGGCGCCCGCCACCACGCCCGGCTAATTTTTTGTATTTTTAGTAGAGACGGGGTTTCACCGTGTTAGCCAGGATGGTCTCGATCTCCTGACCTCGTGATCCGCCCACCTCAGCCTCCCAAAGTGCTGGGATTACAGACGTGAGCCACCGCGCCCGGCCATTTTTAATTTTTTTATTTATTTTTGAGACAGGATCTCGCTCTGTTGCCCAAGCTGGAGTGCAGTGGCATGATCATGGCTCACTGAAGCCTCAACTTCCCAGGCTCAAGCAATCCTCCCACTTCAGTGTGCACCACCACACCCAGCTGATTTTTGTATTTTTTGTAGAGATGGGGTTTCACCATGTTGCCCAGGCTGGCCTCAAACTCCTGGCCTCAAGTAATCTGCCCACCTCAGCCTCCCAAAATGCTGGGATTATAGGCATGAGCCACCATGCCTGGCCAGCTCACTAATTTTCCTTTTTTAATTATTGTGGGTAAATAGCAGGTGTATATATTTACGGGGCACATGAGATGTTTTTATATACCATGTTGCCCAGGCTGGTCTCAAACTTCTGGTCTCAAGCATTCCTCCTGCCTTGGCCTCTCAAAGTGCTGAAATTACAGGTATGAGCCACCGTGCCTGGCCTTTTCTTTTCTTTTTTTTTGAGACAGAATTCCGCTCTTGTTGCCCAGACTGGAGTCCAATGGCACGATCTCAGCTCACCACAACCTCTGTCTCCTGGATTCAAGTGATTCTCCCGCCTCAGCCTCCCGAGTAGCTGGGATTACAGGCATGCGCCACCACGCCCAGCTAATTTTGTATTTTTAGTAGAGATGGGGTTTCTCCATGTTGGTCAGGCTGGTCTCGAACTTCCGACCTCAGGTGGTCCGCCCTCCTCGGCCTCCCAAAGTGCTGGGATTACAGGAGTGAACCACCGTGCCCTTGTCTTTTCAACAAGTGGTGCTGGAGCTATTGGATATCCACAGACAAAACTAACAAACAAAAAGTTGACCTAAACCTCATACCTTATACAAAAGTTATTTCAAATGGGTCGAAGATTTAAATGTAAAACTATAAAACTTTTATAAGCTAACTAGAAGAAAATATCTGGGATGTAGGGCTTAGTGAAAAGCTATTAGACATGATACCAAAAGTATGATCTATAAAAGAACAAAACAATAAACCGAGGTTTTGGCCGGGCGCGGTGGCTCACACCTGTAATCCCAGCATTTGGAAAGGCTGAGGCAGCGGATCACCTGAGGTTGGGAGTTCGAGACCTGTCTGGCCAACGTGGTGAAACCCTGTCTCTACTAAAAATACAAAAGTAGCCAGGCATGGTGACAGGCACCTGTAATCCCGGCTCCTCGGGAGGCTGAGGTGGGAGAGAATCACTTGAATCCGGGAGGCAGAGGCTGCAGTGAGCCGAGATCACGCCATTGCCCTCCAGCGTCGGCAAAAAGAACGAAACTCCATCTCAAAAAATAAATAAATAAATAAATAAATAAATAAACTGAGGTTTGGATTTGTGTTGGTGAGGCTGTGGGGAAATAGAAACCCTTACACATTGCTGATGGAAATGTAAAATTGTCCAACTCGTGTGGAAAACTTCAACGAGTTAAACACAAAATTATTCTCTGACCTAGCAATTCTATTCCTGGGTGTACACCCAAAATAACTGAAAACAGTTGTTCAAACAAAAACTTACATACCAGTGTTCACAGCAACATTATTCACAGTAGCCAAAAGGCGGAAACAACCCGAACTTCTATTTACAGATAGATGGATAGATAAAATGTGGGATAGCCATACAATGGACTATTATTTAGCCATAAAAAGGAATGAACTGGCCAGGCGTGGTGACTCACGTCTGTCATTCCAGCAATTTGGGAGGCAAAGGTGGGCGGATCACCTGAGGTCGGGAGTTTGAGACCAGCCTGACCAACATGGAGAAACCCTGTCTCTGCTAAAAATACAAAAGAATTAGGTGGGTGTGGTGACGCATGCCTGTAATCCCAGCTACTCGGGAGGCTGAGGTAGGTGAATTGCTTGAACCCGGGAGGCAGAGGTTGCAGTGAGCCGAGATCATGCCACTGCATTCCAACTTGGGCAACAAGAATGAAACTCTGTCTCAAAAAAAAAAAAAAAAAGGAATAAACTGATTAATACTACAATGTGGATGAATGTTGAAAACACTATACTAAATGAAAGAAACCAGACACAAAAAGTCATATATTATAGGATTCCATTTATATGAAATATACAGAATAGGCAAAGCTACAGAGACAGCCATATTGGTGGTTTTTAGAGACTGGGAAGAGGGGACATAGAGAGTGACTGCTTAATGGATACAAGGCTTCCTTTTGGGGTGAGAAAAATGTTCTGGAGCTAGATAGAGGTGAATGAGTGCACAATATTGTGAATGGGGCCAGGAGCGGTGGCTCACACCTGTAATCCCAGCACTTTGGGAGGCCGAAGCAGGCAGGTCGCCTGAGCTCAGGTGTTTGAGACCAGCCTGGCTAACATGGTGAAACCCCATTTCTAATAAAAATACAAAATTAGCCAGGTGTGATGGTGGGCGCCTGTAATCCCAGCTACTTGGGAGGCTGAGGCTGGAGAATTGCTTGAACCCGGGAGGCGGAGGTTACAGTGAGTCCAGAAGGCTCCATTGCACTCCAGCCTGGGCGACAGAGTGAGACTCCATTTCAAAAAAAAAAAAAAAAAAAATCAATTAATCACTATTGCAAATGTGCTAAATATCACTAATGGCAAATTTTACGTTATGTATATTTTACCACAATAAAAAATAGTGCATTTTACTACATGTAAATTATACCTCAATAAAACTGATGTAAAATATTATTTAGGTAATTAATGGATGCTAAAACTGATGGGTAAAATTTTGATGACGATTAGAATAGTTACATACAATCAAATTGTCTCCCTACAAATGTACTTATTTAATTATAAAAAGAAAAATAGTAGCATTATAGTGGAAAATCTGGCAAGCAACACCCGTGATGGTTAATTTTATGTGTCAACTTGAAGTGTTTTTGAATGAGATTAACACTGAAATTGGTGAATTTTGAGTAAGCACATTGCCCTCCAGAATATGGGTGGGTGTATGAGTCACAGTTCTCCAGAGAGACAGAACCAATAGGGGATAGATGATGGATGGATGGACAGATAAATAGATAAATGGATGAGAGGGGATTTATTAGGCGAATTAGCTCACATGACTATGGAGGCTGAGAAATCCCACAGCCAGCCCTCTGCAAGCTGGAGACCCTGGGATGTGGCAGTCCAAGTCCAAGTCCAAATCCAAAGGCCTAGAGCCAGGGAAGCCAATGGCGTAACTCTCAGTTTGAGGCCATCGACAACCTGAGAACCTGGGAGGCCTCTGGTATAAGTCCCAAGGCCTAGAGAGAGCCTAGAGTTCTGATGTCCAAGGGCAGGAAAAGGAGTGTCCCAGCTCCAGGAGAAGGAGACAGAGGAAATTCTTTTCTCTCCTTTTTTGTTCTATGTGGGCCACCAGCAGATTGGATGGTGCCCTCCCACAATGAGGGCAGATCTTCCCTACTCAGTCCACTTACTCACATGCCAATCTCTTCTAGAAACACCCTCACAGATGCACCCGAAGGAATGTTTTACCACTTCTCTAGTCTTCTTTTTTTTTCCAGACTATAGTCAGGCTTCTTTTTTTTTTTTTTTTTTGAGTTGGAGTTTCATTCTGTCACCCAGGCTGAAGTGCAGTGGCGTGATCTCAGCTCACAGCAACCTCCGCCCCCAGACTCAAGCAATTCTCCCACCTCAGCTGGGATTACAGTTGTCCACCACCACACCTGGCTAATTTTTGCATTTTTAATAGAGACAGGATTTTGCCATGTTTGCCAAGCTGGTCTCAAACTCCTGACCTCAGGTGATCTGCCCACCTCGGCCTCCCAAAGTGCTGGGATTATAGACGTGAGCCACCACGCCTGGCCCCGGCTTCTGAATAGGTCTTCCTTAATTTAGTCAAGCTAAGACCCAGAGTTAACCTTCACAATGTTCCTCATCTAATCACTTGAGGCCTGAACAGAACAAAAAGATGGACCTCCATGAGAAAGAGGAAATTCTCCAGCAGGCTGCCTCCAAATTTCATCTGCACCATCCGGTCTCTTGGGTCTTTAGCCCGCCAGCCCGCACTGGACTTGCCTGTACAAGCACACGAGCCAATTCCTTATTTTATATATACGTATTCTCTCTCTCTCTCTCTCTCTCTCTCTCTCTCTCTCTCAATCTCTGTTGGTTCTGTTTTCTCTGGAGAACCCTAACACACCACCTTATTGAAAGGATCAAAGTTAAAATCGCCAGTAACAGTAACTGACATGTACATCCTCCCAATGAGATATAGTGAGAAGGGTACAACGTCACTTATGTGGTGTTCCTACGGGAAGTGCATATCCTGAATCTAATTATGAGGAAACAACAGACAAACTCAAACTGACGGACATTCTACAAAACAACTGGCCAGTACTCTTCAAATGTGTCAGTATCACAAAAGACAAAAAGGAGAAACTACTCCCAGTAGAAGACTCTTAAAGGCTGGGAGCAGTGGCTCACACCTATAATCCCAACACTTTGGGAGGCTGAGGCAGGCAGATCACTTGAGGTCAGGAGTTTGAGACCAGCCTGACCAACTTGGTGAAACCCCATCTCTACTAAAAATACAAAAATTAGCTGGGCATGGTGGTGGGTGCCTGTATTCTCAGCTACTCGGGAGGCTGAGGCAGGAGAATCGCTTGAACTGGGAGGTGGAGGTCACAGTGAGCTGAGATTGCACACGCACCACTGCACTCCAGCCTGGACGACGGAGTGAGATTCCATCTCAAAAAATAAAAATAAAAACAAAACCACAAAAATTAGCCAGGCATTCTGGCGTGCACATGTAGTCCCAGCTACTCTGGAGGTTGAGGCATGAGAATCACTTGAACCCGGGAGGCGGAGGTTGCAGTGAGCTGAGATTGAGCCATTGCACTCCAGCCTAGGCAAAACAGTGAGACTGTGTTTCAAAACAAACAAACAAACAAACAAATAAAAAAACTACCCCCCCGACACACCAACTGGCTGGGCATGGTGGCTCACACCTGTAACCCCAGTACTTTGGGAAGCCAAGGAGGAAGGATCCTTTGAGCTCAAGAGTTCAAGACTGCAGTGAGCTATGATTGTGCCAGTCCACTCCAGCCTGGGCGACAGAGTGAGACCCTGTCTCTGGAAAAAAAAAAAAAAAAAAAGAAAGAAAAGAAAAGAAAAGACAAACCGAAGTGTTTAGGGGTAAAGAGGTAGGATGTGTAAAACTTAATTTGAAATGGTTCAGAAAAAAATGCTTTATTTGCAACTTTTGTAGAAGTTTTGAAGTTATTTTGAAATACAAAGTTTAAAAATTAATTGTGTAATTGTTTGACGTCTTTCGTGAGGGGAGGGGCTACCACTGTCTTGTTTTCTGCTGTAGTTCCAGCTCTAGCACACCACAGGCTTCAACAAGAAATATTTCTTGAGTGAACAAATGAATGAATGAATTAAACCATCTTCCAATTTGGGTTTCAGGCAGGGGCTGGGATTTTGGAAGTCAAGCTTTAGACAGCAAGAGGCAAAATTCCTCTTTTTCTCTAGGTATATCTCTTCTGGAGCTCCAATGTGAGAGGGTAGATCATCTATAGTTTGGGGAAATAAGACCTCTGCCCTCCAAAGGCCGACAGGCAGCCCACAAGCAGGAGATAATTGAGTTGTGCTTTGCAACAAGAAGACCTGGCTGAGTGCCATTTTCTAAGTCGGTTCCCTAAGGTTCACCCTATTCCCCACATCACCACCACCCTTGGTTAAGATTTTTTTTTTTAATTTTTAATTGTTATGGAGATAGGGTCTCCCTATGTTGTCCAGGCTGGTCTCGAACTCCTGGCCTCAAGGGATTCTCCTGCCTTAGGCTCCCGAAGTGCTGGCATTACAGGTGTGAGCCACCGCCAGCCAGTTAAAAGCTTTTATAATATCCATTACTATTACTCTTGTAATGCAGCACTTATCTCAAGCTACTGTAACTGTATATTTGTCTGCCCTTTTCACTAAAGTGTGAGACTCTCCTTGGCAGAGGCTAAGTCTTTTCAGCTCAATATCCTCCTATGGGCCAGGCGCAGTGGCTCATGCCTATAATCCTAGCACTTTGGGAGGCTGAGGCAGGCAGATTGCCTGAGCTCAGGAGTTCAAGACCAGCCTGGACAACATGGTGAAACCCTGTCTCTACTAAAAATCCAAAAAATTACCCAGGCATGCTGGTGCTCGCCTGTAATCCCAGCTTCTCAGGAGGCTGAGGCAGGAGAATCACTTGAACCTGGGAGGCAGAGGTTGCATGCAGTGAGCCGAGATCGCTCCACTACACTCCAGCCTGGACGACAGGGCGAAACTCTGTCTCAAAAATATATCTATATATCTATATCTATATGTATATAATCTATATCATCTATTCTCCTATGACTACCACGTAGCCCACCCCATGCTATCCCTCAGTCCGGCCTCAGATCTCCTGGAATCTGGTTCCTGTGCTGTCCCTTCTGCCCTTGGCTGTCATGCTGCTGCCTCACCACCAGAGGGCCTTCCAGCTGGGCCTCAGAGACCCTTCTTACTACCCCACCCAAGGTGCCAGGCAGCAGCACTGGCTCCCCACCCCCTGCCCCTCATCCTGCAGGGTGCCCTATGCTTTTTGTGGAGCCATTCACCTGTCTCTCCCTCCATTTGCCTCAGCTAAGGAGACCTTCCTAGCAAGATCTCAGGGTTGGTCCAGCTTTGCAGCAAAGTTTGACTTCTGCCAGTGTGTGTGTCTGGTCTCTGATAGGGATGCTATCTTCCTGGGAGGCTATCTTACATCTAAGCTCTCCTCAGGACCAAACAGAAGGACCTCTTTTTCCATTTCCATGTGTCGGAGACCTCCCTAATGACTGCTATTTGCAACCTCATGTTTGTCCAAGGGCTACATGTAGCTCTTGGTTCATTTGTAGAAGGGGCAGAGCACAAGGTGCTTGTGGAAAGGTGGCCACTGCCTGGACCTTTGTGAGGCCCTCAGGGCCAGGGCTGGTCCTACCTGAGGCCCTAGATCACCTGGAGGGACCATCAGCCCATCCACTGTTTCTCCCTAGGCCTGAAAGAGGGACCCTCGTTCAGGATGAAGCTGAGAACAGACTCAGTAGAGAAAGGGGGAGACAGGTGAATGGAACCATGACCCAGGCAGTATGGAAAGAGGGCTAGGACCCAGCTGGAGCTCCCCGTGTGTTGGGTACGTGTGACTGTGTCTGTGCTCCCTGTATCATTCCTGTGCATTTCCACCCATGAAATTCCCTGGGAAAACGTCAAGCTCTCTCCACCATGCTAAGTAGGGTGAGCAAAGGAGATGGTTGGGGTTGAGGGCTCAGATGCTCAAAGAGGCAGGGATTCCCCCGGGGGATGATCCCTGGTGATAGTGATTGAAATCAGAGGGAGAGAGTTAATGCGGAGGAGTGAGAACCATGGGCCCGACTCGAAAGCTCACTTCCTACTGGCTGTCCTCCATCCCCAGCTCTCCTCAAGCTCTCTCTGCAGAATCTCAGTATGGCATCTGCCAAAAAGCTTACATGGATGATCCCCAAACATGGTCATCTCCTCTCACTTCCCCAGGGCTCTCAGACTCTTCCTTGGGGGACCTGGGAGAGGTTTTCCGGACCTTCCTACTTTTTGACAGCATAACGCTGTCAAGCACATGCAAAGTCTGCCAATAACAAGGGGCCCTCCTGACAAGCAGAGATGTTTTCTCTTCAGGGCTGCGGTGATGGGTGGGGGTCACTGCTATGAGGGGACGGTCTGCAGCCATAAGAAGGCTCTTCAGGCTAGAAGGCTTCACTCCCAAGGCCCGCACAGCTGAAGAGACCAAGGGGTTATAGGCTGAGGGCGCTATTGTGCACACCCTCCCACCCCAGCAGAAGTGGTTGGCACTGCGGCGATGCCAAGGCCGGCTGGGAGGAGGTCGCTGCAGTGATGAGGAATCCCTGCTTGGAGTGAGTGGTCACTGAAGTGGCTGCATGAACTAAAAGTACCTGCAGGGATGGGGGAGGTTTTCTGCAGTGATGAAGAGCACTTTGCAAAGGAAAGGGGCCAGCTTCTTGGGGGAAGAGTCCTGCGGTGACGGTGATGGGGGGCTGGGGGGTTCGCTGCAGTCAGGAGGGAGGGTCTCTGCAGCGATGGGAAGCAACCCAGGGCAGGGGGTGGGGTGGGCTGGGGAATGGGATGCGGTCGTGGTAATGGGATAGCTGGGGTCGCGGCAGTGTCGGTGGCACTTGCAGGACGCCTGATTCCTGAAGAATGGAAAGGGTGGGGTCTCTGAGGCCTCGGTCCTGCAGTGACGGGGATCCGTGCGGCGGCGGGGACGCGGTCCCTGCACTGCGGTGCCCAGTCTGGCTCGGGCTGCCGCGGCTGGCGCGGAGGCGGTACCGCGCCCGAAGGAGGGGGGAGCGCCAGCCCCGCCGCAGCAGCAGCAGGCGGGGCCAGGGCAGGCCGGAGGGGCGGCCTTTCGGAACGGGGGCGGGACCACCGCCGGCAGGGCCCGCGCCCCTGCCGGGACTCAGAGCCGCTGCAGCCACAGTCGCGAACTGGCGGCCGGCAGGTGCCGGGACCGAGGGCCACCCGGAGCGCAGAGGCGGCACCACCCACACGGATCCCGTGGGCACCTAGAACTCCGCGGAGGACGCGACGGTGAGGCTGAGACTGCCACAGGGAGCGGGGCGATCCCCAGAGCCAGCCCGCGGCATCCCCTGCGCGGGCCGCGGCCACTGCAGGTGCCCCCTCCTCCCACATCAGCTCTGCCGGGGTAGGGAGCGGTGCCCTGGCGGCTCCCACGGACTCTCCCTGGCCCGACACCTCTCCCGGGCTTGCCTCCCAAAGACCCCCTCTTTTCGCTTTCCCAGCTCGTTCTTCCCACCCTTAACCCCTCCACTCCGGCCAGCACCCCCGTCGGATGAGGCACCAGGGAGAGAAAGACCAAGGCCCTTTCGGCGCCCCATCCACCCTCCCCCCGCGATCCCTCGCAGGGCCGGGGGCCTCCGGGGGGATTCGGGCCCTTTAAACCTCCGCCTTCCCGGAGCATCTTCCATCTCCACCCGCGCCGCTTCCGACAGCTGGCGGCCGCGGGGAGCCCCGGGGGGCCGGCAGGTACGGGGGTGGCTGCGAGGTTGGGAGTGGGCGGTGGAACAGCTGTGACCGCCCCCACCCCCGGGGGAGCCGCGGCGGGACTGCTGGGCGCCGAAGCGCGCGTTAATCATTAACCCTCCGCGGCCCGGCTGCCCAGGTAACGCGTGAGGATGCCCTCCTCGCCACCACGCCTGCCGCCCCCTTATCTCCCCCGCCACCTGTCGCCCTCAGGAGCTCCCGCTCGGCCTCGCGCCCCGGCAGGCCCCGTCCGGGTGCTGGAGTGAGACTCTCGCGCTGGCCTGTGGAGCGCGGGGTGGGCGTCCCGTCACCCTGCGCCCAGCTTCCCCGGCCCGTTCCCGCAGGGCCGGCCTCCCGGCGCCATGCCCGGCCTGTACTGCCCCTCCAGCTGGACGCCGCTGCCGCTCACGGACTCCTGGGTCCGGGCCTGCGCCAACGGCCCCTGCCTCAGCGTGCGGGCCCGGCTCACCTACCGCAACCCGCAGCCGCAGCCGGTGGACGGTGAGGCCCGGGTGGGGCGCGGGCGCGGCGGGGGGTGCGCCGGGCAGGGTCCGACGCCGCCTCCCGCCGCCCTCCCCAGGCGTGTTCGTGTACCCGCTGGCCGAGGCCGAGGTGGTGTCCGGCTTCGAGGCCGAGGCCGCCGGACGGCGCGTCTCCTTCCAGCTGCAGAGCCGGCGCCGCTCGCAGGCCGCCTGCTGCCGCGCTCTGGGCCCGGGGTTGGGGACCCCGACGCCCCGCCGCTGCGCGCAGGGTGAGTCCCGCGCGCCCGCACCCGCGCTCCTGAAAGCCGGGCGCAGCTCAAGCTCCCGCACCCGCTCGGCCTCCGCCCGTCCCCCGCCTTCCTCCGGGCACTGCCTTGTGCATTCATTGGCTCATCCTGGTATTCAGCAGTCGTGGGCTGGGCACCTGACCTGCGCCAGGTGCTGGGAGAACATGGCCCGGAGGTTCACAGCCTGGGAGACAGACACAGCAGGCAGCACAGGGCTTGCGGGGGCGCCAGCAGCCCTTACAGCCCAGGAGACCGGTCTCTCTAGGGGGCTGCAAAGGGAGCCTTCTCCCCTGGTCCCCTCCGGCCCCTTACTATTTTAGGCTGCACACCTCAATCCGGCCCCGCGTGGGCCACTGAATCAAGTGTAGACTCCAGTGCCTAGCAGCCAAGGCCCTCGCTCTCACCCCATTCCATCCCTCTCCCCGCGACCCCATACACCAGGTACCGCTGCCGCTGGCCACACTGACTGACAGGTCCTTTCCCAACTCTCTGCTCTGTCTTTCCATCTTCTATTGAGCAAATTCCTACTTGTCCTTTAAGATCCACTAAACGTCATTCCTAGGGAAACCCTCCCTGACTCTCCCACAAATAGCTGCACTGTTTCCTGGCTCCCCAGCCTTTTGTGCCCCCTCGTTATGGCACTTACAGGGGGAGTCATTGTCACAGATCTGCCTGTCTGTCTCCCCGCTGGAGCATCTCCAAATCCCAGCACCTCACACAGAACCTGGCACTATGAGGCCCAGCGAGTGCCCGGGGAAGGGACAGAAGCCCAGCCCTGTGCTGTGTGCTGTGCTTGCACCTGGTTCTTTCATTGATTCATTCATACATGCCTTTGATTCCTGCCCAGGGGATTCGCAATCCAGGTAAGAAGAAGAGGAACAGAATCCAGTGGTGTTGAGAGCTGGCATAAGCCCAGCAGGTTAGAGGCTTGTGGTTAGAGGCTAGAGTGAGCTCTGGGCTGAGGCCCCAGGAATGTTCCAGAAGGAGGTAGAGCCAGCATTTGACTGCAAGAAAGGGTAGGACTCAGTTAAGTGGAAGGTAGGGGCAACAGTATAAGCAAATGCTTATAAGTAGGTTACAGTGGGTAATGACAATAAAATGTCTCATGTTTATAGTGATTTACAGTTTACAATCGCTAGTATCACCTCATTTGAATCCCAAGTAGTGGGTAATGCAGGCTTCTTCCTGTTATGGGGGATGGAAGGGGGATAATCCCCCTTCCTCCTGTTATGGGGGATGAAAGTCATAGCAGGGGTCACTGACTTATATGTTGGGTGCTTTGCATACATTGCCTCATTTGTTCCTCACCACAATCACAGAGTTATTATGATCCCCACTTTATGGATGAGGAAACAGGCTCCTCAGAACAAGAGAGCTGCCAAAGGACTCAATTAGAGGTCACCAAGCTGATATTTAAAACTTGATGCTGTGCTGTCTCCCCTGTGTCGGTTGGCTGGGATGGAAGCCCCTTTCTTTCTTTCCTTCCATCTTTTTCTTCCCTTCAGTTATTCAGCAAGTATTTATTGAAAGGATGAACAATTGGTCATTGTGAGGAAGTGAGGTACAGTAGGGCTGTGAAGGTGGGCTGGGGCCAGACCACGTCGGTGGTGTACACAGCTGCCACTGTACATGGCTGGTCATTATTCCTTTAGCAGCCCCACCAGTCCCCAAACAAACCTAGGAGCTAAATAAAACAGTGTGTGCGGTGTGCAAATGGAGCTTTATGTCCTCCAGCCTGCTTCTCTATTCCTCCTGCCCGGGAGGAGTAGAGAATTCTGGAGCCACCTTAGTGGGCAATGGGGGAGCTCCTGATGGTTCAGGAGCAGGAAATTTATGAGCAGAGTGGGGTCCCAGGCCACAGGGAGATGTCTATCCACAAGGGATGGTGGCCAAGGGTTGAATGGAAAGAGGCAGGCAGGGGGAGAGGGGCAGAGGGTGTGGGTATTCCCAGGGCCTTGAGAGTGGACATGGCCCCTTCTCAGCCTTCCATTAGCAAGGATGTCACTGCTGCTCTTGCCTGATGACAGCCAGATCTGTTCACAGTTAGTCTGCCTCTCCTGCCATCATTCATCTCATGCCTCCATCCTGCGTCACCAATGCATTAGCCTAGTGCCAACATGCAAAGTCCCCCTTGCCCAGGCTCCCTGACCCAATGCCTGCTTCCACATCTAGCTTCCTCCCTCTCCTCTGCTTCCAGCATGCTCTGACCCCATTTCTCACCCATCATAGGTCATCTTGTCTTGGATCTGGCCCAGGCCCGGTCCACGTTGGTGCTGCCCACAGGCATTATCGCCGCGGCTGGCACCATGACGGTGACCCTGCACAGCAGCCGGGAGCTGCCCTCAAGGCCTGACGGGGTGCTGCATGTGGCCCTGCCCACTGTGCTCACCCCGCTGGCCCCGCCAGGCCCGCCAGGGCCCCCCAGGCCTCCGGGGCTCTGTGACGACAGGTTGGGCCTATGGTGATTCTCTTCGTCCCTCCCTCGGCTTCTCTGGGTCTAGTGCGGGTGAGGGGGCACTGGCAGGGTACCCAGGGATGGGAAGGGTGAGGAAGGGCTGGGGCCAGTCAGCCGGAGGGTTTAGGGGCCTTCACAGTGGCCCAGTGACCCTCCTCATGCTCCCTTCCAGCCCCACCAGCTGCTTCGGGGTGGGCAGCCCTCAGGAGGAAGGGCTGGCCTGGGAGGAGCCGGCTGCCCCTCGGGACGTGTTCTCAGGCCCTGCCCGCTGCCCTGCCCCATATACCTTCTCCTTCGAGATGCTGGTGACTGGGCCATGCCTGCTTGCAGGTGGGTGCATCTGGCTGGCCTGCCCTCTTTTCAGATGCCCACTCCACCCAGTGTAGTGACTGGAAGGGAAATAAGGCTCAGGGATAGGAGGGACACAGGACAAAAAGACAGGGACCCAAGCCTCCGGAACATCTGGGTTAGTGGTGGGAGCATCCCCTGGTCACCTCTACCCAACACACACACCCCAATTTTATCAAGGTAATTTATTTATATCTCATCCCACCCACCAGTGGGAAGAGAGATACTTACAATGGGACTAGTACCTGTGATGAAGTAGATTTTCCTTACACAGAAGGTGGGGGGTGGATGCTAAATCAGCACCTGGCTGATGCATGACTCTTCGACCAGCCAGAAACCCCGCTGGAATCTACTTCCCAGCCCGTGAAAGCAGGCACATCCTCCCTCGTCCATCTGACCCCATATAGATCAGACTCTGAGAGCTGACTGAATCAGCCATGACCCCTGCCAACATTTGCTGTCCCTGGGAAGGTGTTATGGCTACATCTCCCCTTCCTGCCTCTATGTCCCTCAGGCCTGGAGAGCCCCTCTCATGCTCTGCGGGCAGATGCCCCCCCTCATGCCAGCTCTGCAGCCACCATCTGTGTCACACTGGCAGAGGGCCACCACTGTGACCGGGCCTTGGAGATCCTGCTGCACCCCAGTGGTGAGAGACTGGGATACACCGTGGGCCGGCTCTGACCTGCTTCTATATGAATGGGGGAAGCATTTCTTAAGTGCAGGTTTCTGGGCCCCGGCCCAGATGGACTGAGTCATCTGTGAGGGCAGAGCCTGTGGTGCGGGAAGGCTGGACCTGCAGGCTCCTCCTGGACAGTGAAACTGGGCACTTGGGGTCCAGAGGCAGGGCCTTCCTTGACAGAATTGTGTCCTCTCCTCTCAGAGCCCCATCAGCCACACCTGATGCTGGAGGGCGGCAGCCTGAGCTCAGCAGAATATGAGGCCCGGGTGAGGGCCCGCCGAGATTTTCAGAGGCTACAGCGAAGGGACAGTGATGGGGACCGGCAGGTACCGCCATAGGAGCCTGGCCTGGCCCCTGGCCTTGGCTGCATTTGTGCACAAGGAGCAGGCAAGCAGGCTTACATTGGAATGGGTGCGGGGAGGCCTCTTTTCTCGGCAAGATCTCTCCACAGCTGCCACCAACCATCACAGAGGACAGATGAGTATTGTCATTGGAGGGCCGATGTGAATCTCTCTGGGGTGTGTCTCAGAGGATGGAGGCTAGGTCTGATATAAACAGAAGACAGCCACCTGCCTTTGCCCCTGCCTTTATTCGAATTACTACAAAAAGATGTCCCCTCTGGGTGGATCAGACAGAAAAAGGCCCCAGAGCCAGTCCCACTGCCCACCCTCAACAAAGTAGCACTAAGCCTTGCCCAGGCTGACTTGGGACTCCCCCGCTCAGGTGTGGTTCCTGCAGCGACGCTTCCACAAGGACATCCTGCTGAACCCCGTGCTGGTGCTGAGCTTCTGCCCAGACCTGAGCTCCAAGCCCGGACACCTGGGGACAGCTACTCGGGAGCTACTCTTCCTTTTGGATAGCAGCAGCGCGGCACACAAGGCCCGTGGGGGTGTGGTGTGGGCGGGCCTGGGGGTTGGATGGGGCAGTGGGTCTGAGGAGGGCTGGGGGCAGCCTCTTGAAGCCAGGAGTTACCTTGTTGCTTCAAACACCATCTTCCAAAGAGGAAGCAGATGGCAACTCCTCAGGGGATTCCCTTAGACAGGAGCCCTGCTCCAACCGCCAAACAGACACTGTCACGCTCTCTTGCTCATATTCACGCACACACATCTCTCCAGGATTCCAAGAGCCTCTCACACATAGACTTGCACTCAGTCACAGGGAGTCACTCCAATCACAGGGACACTCAAGTTTCATGTGTACCTCCAGAGTCCCACACACAGTCATGTGTACCTCCAGAGTCCCACACACAGTCATGTGTACCTCCAGAGTCCCACACACAGCCATGTGTACCTCCAGAGTCCCACACACAGTCATGTGTACCTCCAGAGTCCCACACACAGCCATGTGTACCTCCAGAGTCCCACACACAGTCATGTGTACCTCCAGAGTCCCACACACAGCCATGTGTACCTGCAGAGTCCCACACAGTCATGTACACCTCCAGAGTCCCACACACAGTCATGTGTACTTCTAGAGTCCCACACAGTCATGTATACCTCCAGAGTCCCACACACAGTCATGTACACCTCCAGAGTCCCACACACAGTCATGTATACCTCCAGAGTCCCACACACAGTCATGTATACCTCCAGAGTCCCACACACAGTCATGTGTACCTCCAGAGTCCCACACATCTCTCACACACACTTGGGGGCTCACTGGCACACTTTCCCTCACACCCAGGGCCTCTCCTAGGTTACCACAGCCTCTCACTTGAATCACAGCCTGGATAAGGCAGTGATCTGGCTTCCCTTGCTCTGTATCAGGGCCCATGGGGCTGGCCTCACGCCGCCCTCCCTGGCCCTCCACAGGATGCCATTGTTTTGGCTGTGAAGTCCCTCCCGCCCCAGACGCTTATCAACCTGGCCGTGTTTGGGACGTTGGTGCAGCCACTCTTCCCAGAGAGCCGGCCTTGCAGTGATGTGAGTGTGGTCCAGGGATCTGGAGGCCTTACAGAGAGGTTTCAGCCCAGTGCGTCCCAGCCTGTGCCTTCTCGCTCCAGGATGCTGTGCAGCTGATCTGTGAGAGCATTGAGACCCTGCAGGTTCCGAGTGGGCCCCCAGACGTGCTGGCTGCTCTGGACTGGGCCGTGGGGCAGCCCCAGCACAGGGCCTACCCTCGGCAGCTGTTCCTGCTCACTGCTGCCTCACCCATGGCCACCACTACCCACCGAACCCTGGAGCTCATGAGGTGGCACAGGGGGACAGCCAGGTATGGGATGGGCAGAGCCAGATGCGTAAGACTGAGCCCCCACAAGGGGCTCCTGAAGATCACAGCTGCTTCCTTTCCTTCATCAGATGCTTCTCCTTTGGGCTGGGGCCCACCTGCCACCAGCTGCTCCAGGGTTTATCTGCCCTCAGCAGAGGCCAGGCCTACTTCCTGAGGCCTGGGCAGAGGCTGCAGCCCATGGTGAGCTTGAGCCTGGGCCCTGTTCCCTACACCTGGAAGTTTTTCTCCCAAGTTACACATCAAGTCTGAAACAGAACTCAGGCAGGCCATGGGGGCTCCTGGCGCCCTCACCAGGCCTTCTCCCCACTCCAATCAGGGGAAGAGCTGTTGGTGCTGTGAAGGCCAAAGGTGTCAGGACACTGTCTCTGACCACCCTCTGAATCCCATTTAGTCCTGGAACGGAGCCTCGTCCTCACAGTCTTGCCCCATCCATGTGGCAAAGCTCAGGCCAGGAGACAGACCAAATCCTGAGGGCTGAGCACTCAGCCCCCTGCTTGCTCCTACCCTCATTCCTTCTCCTGACCCCAGCCTGGCCCTGTGCCCCATCAGCTTAGGGGCTGGGCAGATGGCATCAGGGGAAGGGCAGCCTTCCTGCTCTGTCTGGCTGTATGACACCTCTTTCCTTCCCATGTCTTCCCTGTGGCCACTCCCCACAGCTGGTACAGGCTCTGCGGAAGGCACTGGAGCCTGCTTTGAGTGACATCTCTGTGGACTGGTTTGTGCCTGACACTGTGGAGGCACTGCTGACCCCCCGGGAGATCCCAGCACTCTACCCTGGGGACCAGCTGCTCGGTTACTGCTCACTCTTCAGGGTGGATGGCTTCCGGTCCCGCCCACCAGGGGTAAGCTTGGGCTGGGGTGTGGTAGGGGGGCTAGGGTGAGGTAGGGGGGCCTGGGATGGCTGAAGTCCCCGCATCTCTTCCAAACCCTTTTTCCATTCTCTGTGCCTCTCTCTACCAAGCTTCTCTACTATCCCCTAGGACTCCACAGAGATCACACTGGGCCCCCTAAGATGACACACCCTGTCCCCTTCATGGAGTCTTCCACTGAGTTGTCCTGCAAAGTGTTACCCCGAGTTTTTACCCAAGGTCACTAAAGCACAGCCACAGAAAACAGCACCTGCATTTGCTACGAGGTTTCCATCAAGGCTTGCTCATGGCTTCACATAGTTCCCTATAGAAAGCACCAGCCAGCGTATTTTCTGGGACACGCAGTGATGGATGAGCATAACCTAGGCACAATCTCTAATCCCAGCTCTGTCACTTACCAGCCATTTGATTTGAGCAAGTCACTTCACCTCACTGACCCATTTCCTCATATGGAAATGAGGTTTTTCACAGGTGGTTGTCATCAGGGGTCATAAAGTGAGTACTCCTGGCAGAACACTTGACACAGTAGGAGCTGGGGACATGGTAGTTATTCTTTAATGAAAAGCCTTATCTCTTTAGAAGAACTCTGCATGCTTCCTCCTTTTTGATCATGAGAGCTGCATAACAGACTTTTTTTTTTTGCCTGGCTGCCAGGGAGCTCAGGGCCAAACTTAAAGCTCAGCTTCCCAGCAGCTCTATTAACCCTTACAGTGAACATGTCTGCTTCCTCCTTCTTTAGTACTGGTCTTTTGTTTCTGGTTTATTAGCTTTGTTGCCTCTTGCTGTGAGCCATCTAAAAATGTTTGGAAAGAGGTAGCACATAACTGCAGTTAATTTTTTTCCCAATAATATTCTCTCTAGGGCCAAGAGCCTGGCTGGCAGAGCTCGGGTGGGTCCGTGTTTCCATCCCCAGAAGAGGCCCCGTCTGCTGCCAGCCCTGGCACTGAGCCCACTGGCACCTCAGAGCCACTGGGAACAGGCACTGTCTCAGCAGAACTGTCCAGCCCATGGGCTGCCAGGGACTCAGAGCAGAGTGAGTGCCCAGGTGTATGTGTGTGGCTGTATTGGAGTGGGCACTGGGAGGGGTCAGGGCTAGGGTCCATTCTACTGCCTCCCAGCAGGTACTGATGCTCTGACAGACCCAGTCACGGATCCTGGACCTAACCCCTCTGACACAGCCATATGGCGCCGCATCTTTCAGTCCTCGTACATTCGGGAGCAGTATGTGCTCACCCACTGCTCTGCCAGCCCCGAGCCAGGCCCAGGCTCCACAGGCAGCAGTGAGTCCCCAGGCTCACAGGGCCCTGGCTCCCCCGAAGGTAGTGCTCCCTTGGAGCCACCTTCTCAGCAGGGCTGCCGCAGTCTGGCCTGGGGAGAACCTGCAGGCTCCCGCTCCTGTCCCCTGCCTGCACCTACACCAGCTCCATTCAAGGTGAGATCCAACCCACATTCATTCGCCTTGTATCCAGCAAATATTTATTTACCACCTGCTGTGCACCAGATATTATGTAGAGTTTACTATTAAGTCTAGCTAGAGAGAAAGGTGGGTAAATCCCCAACGATAATACCATGTAACAACCAGTGATGAGCACAAGGACATGTATTAAGGGGGCTTAAAGTCAGGGTGACTAATTCTGCCTGAGAGAGTCAGGAAAGTCAGAGCCATATCTGGAAGAATAAGCACGAGTTAGCCATGCAGAGAGGGAGAAGACATAAACGAAAATACAGAGACAAGCAACAACCACAAGTGGGAAATAGGGAGTGGAGTGGGATGATGCTGGGAAGGGGCCAAGGCCAGAGGTCACTGTAGGCCATAAGGAACTTGGCCTTCCTCCTCAAGCTGGTGAGCGGCCACCCAGGGTTTCAGACAAGGGGCATGGGCCAGCTGTGCACCCATGTATGATGGTCAAGGGTTCTGCATTCCTTGACCAGTGGCCCCCATATCTCACATGCAGGTGGGGGCCTTGAGTACTGAGGTGCTGGGCCGTCAGCACAGAGCGGCTCTGGCTGGCCGAAGCCTCTCATCCCCTCCAGGCCGGGCAAACCAAGTCCCCGGCCGACCCCGGAAACCCTCTTTGGGTGCAATACTAGATGGCCCAAGTCCTGAGCCAGGCCAACAGTTGGGACAAGGCCTGGATGACTCAGGTAAGTGTTGGATGGGGAGCTGGTTTCCCTGACACCAAGGAGGCCTTGGGGAGGTAAAGCCCAGAGGACCACTCTGCCCATGCCCCTGCTGTCTTGCCTCCCCAGGAAACCTGCTCTCCCCAGCCCCTATGGACTGGGACATGCTGATGGAACCACCCTTCTTATTCATGGCTGTGCCTCCTAGTGGGGAGTCGGCTCCTCCAGCAGTGCCTCCCCAGGCTCCACGCTGCCATGTGGTGATCCGGGGCCTGTGTGGGGAGCAGCCCATGTGCTGGGAGGTGGGTGTTGGGCTGGAGACACTGTGGGGACCTGGAGATGGCTCACAGCCTCCCTCACCTCCTGTAAGAGAAGCTGCTTGGGACCAAGCACTCCATCGGCTGACAGCAGCCTCTGTGGTCCGGGACAATGAGCAGCTGGCCCTCCGAGGAGGGGCAGAGACCACAGCTGACCGGGGTGAGTTGCTCGTGGGTCCAGTCAGGACCCAAAGGCATGGGCTAAAAACAGCAAAGGTAGAGGTCTGTGTGTTTGATCACTCTCTATACCTCGCTTTGATCACAAAGGATTTGAGGCTCATCACAGACAAGATAAAAAATTAAGCAGGACAATGGGAAAAAGTAAAAATAAAGGAAACTGAGAATGAGGTTATATTAAAGGTGCATGCTGTGAGGTTATATACTCTTGCAAGGATCAGATCCAGAACTGACAAGCTTCCTAGCAGCCAGCACAGAGGGCAACGTGATCCTGTCATGATTCACAGCACCCACAACGTAAAAACAAATCTTTGTCATTTAGGAAAATACTTAAAGTTCATTTCCTCAGTTGCACTAGCCACAGCTGAAGTACTCAATAGTCACATGTGACTAGTGGCTACCACATTGGATCATGAAGAGAGAGAACATTTCCAAGTTTTATTAGTGCAGAAGCAGGTGGAGGAAAATGTGCCAGCTAATGCTTCCTCTGGGTGTTGTCCAGAGTGCTGAATTTCTGGGCAGCCAGGGGGCCCTTGCTCTGCTATGGGTTGAAGATTCAGCCTGATCACTTCTTGTCAAAGTTGGGGAGTCTGAGCTGGTTCTGGGCCTAGCAAGGCAATCTACTCTGTTAAAGTCGATAGAGGGAGAAGCTGGGGAGAACACCGCAATTTTTTCTATGAGCCCTCTGTAGAGGGCGGGTGGTGGGGGCTCCACAGACTGCTCCTTGGTTCCACAGGCCATGCCCGGAGGTGCTGGCTTCGAGCCCTTCAGACAAGTAAGGTCAGCTCTGCCCCCTCCTGCTTCACTTGCCCTGTAGCTGTGGATGCTACTACTAGGGAGGTCCTGCCTGGGGCCCTGCAGGTGTGCAGCTCAGGTAGGGGCCTATTCTGGTGACCTCTCAGGTGCAGCTCTCACCTCACTGGCCACTCTCCTGGACAAACCTGACTCCTGTCCCATGTGCCCCTGCAGAGCCCGCTGAGCCCCCAGGAACCCCTCCTGCCTCTCACAGCCATCTAGATGCAGCTCCTCTGCCCACTGTTGTCTACTCTAAAGGTAACACCCAAAGGTAGGGAAAGGGTAGGGGCACTTGGGCTTAGAGACCACCCCCTGGCACTGATGATCCCCACTGCAGGACTTCAGAGAGGCTCTCCAGCAGGCGCCTGGGACTCGGACCAAAATGGCAACTCCAAGCGTGCTTTGGGGGACCCTGCCACTCCCACGGAAGGTCCTCGCCGCCCACCTCCCCGTCCTCCCTGTCGGCTCAGCATGGGCCGCCGTCACAAACTCTGTAGCCCTGACCCGGGCCAGGCCAACAACAGTGAAGGCAGCGACCATGACTACCTGCCCTTGGTGAGGACTCGGGAGGTGGAGGGTGGTGCCGCCGGGGCCGGGCGCTGTTTCAGCTCGCTTCTCCCCCCACCTCCTCTCTCCTCAGGTGCGGCTGCAGGAGGCACCAGGCTCCTTCCGCCTGGACGCGCCCTTCTGCGCCGCTGTGCGCATCTCGCAGGAGCGCCTCTGCCGTGCCTCGCCCTTTGCCGTGCACCGCGCCAGCCTCAGCCCCACCTCGGCCTCATTGCCCTGGGCACTTCTGGGCCCTGGTGTTGGCCAGGGTGACAGTGCCACGGCCTCCTGCAGCCCGTCCCCCAGCTCGGGCTCCGAGGGGCCAGGCCAGGTGGACAGTGGGCGGGGCTCAGACACCGAGGCCTCCGAGGGGGCGGAAGGGCTGGGCGGCACCGACCTGCGGGGCCGGACCTGGGCCACTGCCGTAGCACTCGCCTGGCTGGAGCACCGATGCGCCGCTGCCTTCGGCGAGTGGGAACTGACAGCGGCCAAAGCTGATTGCTGGCTGCGGGCCCAGCACTTGCCTGACGGCCTTGACCTGGCCGCCCTCAAGGCCGCAGCCCGAGGGCTCTTCCTGCTACTGCGCCACTGGGACCAAAACCTGCAGCTACACCTGCTGTGCTACAGCCCAGCGAACGTGTGAAGGCTGCCCCCTGCTGCTTGGGCTGGCGCCCCACCCAACACACTCAAGTCACTGCCGCCCAGGGCTGGCCTCTTGGTGCTGGGAAAGTGTAGGCTGGTGCCAGCCTGCCCCCCACTGCTTCTTACTCCCTCCCTAGAGCCCTCTTGCCCCCACAAAAAGTGCCTGCCTGTGCTCTCTCCCGCTCCTCCCACCCCACTCACACTCCCCTCCATCCTCTGAGCTCCCTGCAGCACAGTGGAAGGGTAGAGAGCCACAGTCCCCAAATCCTATGCAATAAAGTGCCTCCTAGGACTGCTTGAGTGAATTCTTTATCTGCTCCATACATGTCCCTCACAGCCTGGACCAGGCATCGGCTGCCCCCACCTCCATGTAGGTTGCACAGAGTTGGACTTAGCAAGGTTTATTTGGAAGGGCACAGAGTCCAACCCACCCCAGGTCCTGAGGGTAGACTGGAGGGAAAGGGGGTGGACTTCAGTGGGCTTTCTTGCTGTGTTGGGTGCTCTTGGGGAAAGGCTGCGGGCCCAGCCAGAGCTGCAGCAGGATGACGGCATGGCATATGTGCAGGGCAGCAGAGCTGCAGGATGTGGAAGGGTATGTGTTCCAGGAGAGCTCAATGAGCCCCAGCACCAACAACCTGGAGATGAGAAACAGGTTCCACGTTTCATCCAGTTTCAAGGCCTGCAGACCTGCAGCTCCTCATGCCCCAGACATAAACCCCCAACAGGAACTCCCTATCCCTTCCCACTCCCCCAGTTGTCCCAGCTGGTACCTGAGCAGGTGTGTGAGCCAGCGTGCAGGCATAGCCCACAGGAGGTAGGGCAGTGTGTGGAAATACCAGACGTAGAACTGGTAGTGGAGGGAGCGGCTGAAGCAGATGCCAATGAAGTTGGAGGTGAAGAGGGTAGAAACGATCTGTATGCGGTGGTCAAGGTCAAGGGCAGGAGTGTGTGTGGGGGGACTATCCCAAAACAGAGGGGCAATAGTTTTTAGGTCACATAGCCCCCTGGCTCTGCCATTCCTTGATGCATGCCTTTGGGCAAGTTTATTAACCTCTCTGGACCTGCTCCTCAACCGAATATGGAATATGGAGAGAGTAATACCTAGGGCCATAAGGTCTTGTGGGTTTGAACCCCTAACTTACTGGCTGTGTGGCCTTGGTAAGTTACTTAACCTCATGAAGTCTTAATTTTTCCATCTGTAAAATGAGAATAGTAAATGTAAGTGTACCTCCCTGTCTCGAGGTCTCTTGTGAGCTTTCAATATTAGAACATATGTAAATCTCTTATGATAGTACCAGGGAGAGGTACTCATAAGAGTAGCTCGTATTTAGAATTAAGAATCAAATATACTTCAATATGTGAAGTGCTCAGCACAGTGGTGCAGAATAGGACTTCTATGATTGGGGTCCCCTTTCCTCGCCCAGGTCACCAGCTGTCAAGGGATACCTGACCAGCTGGCATCCAGTCAGGATACCTGACTCTGTCAGCACCTAGAGAGGGCAAGACTTACCTTCCCACAATTTAAAGGATATGGTTGGGCGTAAGGGGCTGGGGTGGAACCTTCCTTTTGGAGGGATCCCTCAGCAGCGACAAGATACTTTCCCCTGTCCTGGGGAAAAGCCATTCAGACAGTTATCAAGCCCCTTTTGTGAGTCAAACTCTAGACTCACCCCATGAGCTTAACTGACACTTCCCCCAAGCAGCCCCTAAGGCTTAGGCCCTTCACTCCTTCCCCCAACTCTGCCCATGGCACTACTGCCTTTTCTCACCTGTGCCACCTGCAGAGGGCAAACAGCAGGAGCAGGGTGAGGTGGGCAGTCAACAGGGCCAGGTGGAAGGCTCGATGCAGGAAGAGCGCCTCTGGGAGGAAGCGCCAGTTCACTGTCCAGCGGAACAGAAACTGGCGGCCAAGGTCAAAGGAGCGGGACAGGTAGCCGCTGGGGTTCTCCAGCAGGAAGGGCAGCCCCAGCACCACCTGAGGATTGGTGTGATGTCAGCAGAGCTGCCAAGGCTCGTTCCCAATGACCAGCCTTCATGCTACTCATTGAGGGGTGTGGGACTGGGATGTAGGCCTCAGAGGTTCCCCAATTCCCACTAGAAATAGCAGGAAAACCACGTCCCCCACCCCTACCCCAGGCCAGTGCCTGGGGCCAAAGAAGCTTAGGAGGCAGGTCATAACAATGCTTTAAGGTGTGGATTCACCTTAAAGTGTGGGCAGAGCAAGGAAGGCTCTCAGAAGCCAGGCAGGGTGGCTCATGCCCGAAATCCTAGCGCTTTGGGAGGCCAAGGCAGGAGGTTTGCTTGAGCCCAGGAGTTTGAGACCAGCCTGGGCAACCCAGCAAGAGCCCATCTCAAAACTTAAAATTAAAAAAAGCAAAAAGGCTCTCAGAGACCATCAAATTTAATACCCTGTTTTACAGCTATGGAAACTACAGCCTAGAGATAGTGGCTCCCTAGCTCAGAATCAACTCTAAAACCCTGTCTCTTGGCTTTGAGGGAGTCTCAGGGATAGAGCCCCTCAATCAAGACAAGTGGCTTCTCCTTGATTAGAAAGAGGAAGGGTGAGGTGGGGGTACCTGAAGGCCAGCACAGATGCCCAGCTTGGGGAGGGACCCACGGAAGCCAAACTGTGTGAGGAGAAGAAACAGTAACCCAGGGGCGAAGAGCAGCACATTCATCTTCACAGAGACTGCCAGGCTGGGGTGAGCAGGGGAGAGGAAGGGTGGAGATCAGCTCCAGGGCCGTGCACACAACACCCAAAGACATACCCCCCACCATCACCACAGCAACCTCCCCCCCGCCGCCACGCCAGCAAACTCCAGGATGGGACCTACACTCACAACTGTTGGAGGGAAGAGCCTGGAGTAGGCAGGAGGCAGATACATAGTCTCTATGCCTACTAGATGTGAATGAGCATATACTGAGTATTTAGAATGTGAAGGACTAATTCCAACAAGGAATGCTGTCTGGGAGGAAGACAGGATGGAAAGAGGGCATGTGTGTATGTTGGGGGATGGCAGGGCAGAAACTTTCTATAGATCCTGGACTCGCTTTGTGGAGCCCTGAGTGACCCATGCTGTCTTGGCTACTCCTTTACTCCCTCTGCTGCAGGAAAATGGGAAGAGATGGAAATGCAGAAAACGAGAGGGGGCCAGAAGGAAGAGGTGTTGACCTGAAAAAGCAGCAGCCCCAGCCCCAGCGCTGGGCCAGCAGGAGGTTGATACTGAGGAAGAGCAGCACCATGGCCACTGGGTCATTGAAGAGCCGCAGCACAAAGATGGAGTGGACACGGTAAGAGGCGCAGCACATGAAGAAAAAGACGAAGGGAGGTACCTAAAGGGAAAACACAGTAAGGTACAAGGTCAGCTCAGCAAGCCTGAGCCATCCCCACCACCCAGCCCTCCCAGGCTGGGGCCCTCTAGCCCTGGTAGCATGGACTTACCTTGCAGGTCTGGTGATAGATCAAGAAGACAAGCAGCAAGGTAGCCAGGTAGAGCACAGCAAAGATGTTCTGGGCCATGCGGATGTCAGTGCCTCGGCTGGTGGCATAGTACAACCCCATAAAGATGTACACGAAACCAGCTGGGTACCTGGAAGATGAGAGAAAATGTGAGCCTGGGTCAGGTCACACAGACTAGTACCTAACCAGCCCCTCGCATCCTCCCTGAACTTCC
The DNA here is from genome assembly GCF_028858775.2 of Pan troglodytes. Classification (NCBI taxonomy): domain Eukaryota; kingdom Metazoa; phylum Chordata; class Mammalia; order Primates; family Hominidae; genus Pan; species Pan troglodytes. The sequence continues at coordinate 187,428,460 of NC_086015.1, forward strand.
TGTCCCCACTCACACAAGTGGTCCGGTGTCACCCCGCAGTTGGGTATAGTCATAGGTACCATTGATGACGCCTTCTACCTCGGCCATGTAGGCCTTCCAGTCAATCTCTGTGTCTGGAAGAAGACAAGATGATCTGGTTACTTCTGAGTCTAGAACTTGTCTGCCACCCTCCCCATGCCTCCAGACCATCAAAACACAGACTTTCAGCCAATTCCCAGGGCTTCACTACCTCTTAATCTAACTCTTTATCTGAGATTCTCTGGGTGAACCCAGACATCTCAAACTCAACATTTCTATAAGTGAATTTGTGATCTTTCTTCCCATTCCAATCTACTCCCTTTCCTGGGTTCCGCAAATGGCACCACCGACCTCTTAGCTACCAGGTCACGGACCTGAGTAACATCTTTGATACTCCCTCCTCTCTCATTTGCAACCCTTCGTCAACAAGTTCTGCCTGTTCCTCACCGTAAATATCTCTATCTCATCCTTCTCTGCTACTACATACTCAAATTTGAGCCTAAAGTAATCTCTAGCCCCAATGATTATACAATAGCCTGCTAATTAGGCTCCTGACTTCTACTTTCACCCTGCTACAATATATTTTCCACCTCGTACACCAAAGAGCTCCTCCTAAAATACAAATCGTAACAGGCCTCTGCTTAAAACCTCTCAATGATTCCCCAAGACCCTTAAGATAAAGAAAACTCTGTATTATTCCCATTTTTAGAAGGGGAGCCTAAGAATTAATTAGGTTAAGTGACTGGCTTAAGATAATTGAGCTAGGATGGTGGAGTTGGGATTGAAGCTTGCAGGGTCCCAAGTTCTTAATTATCATGCTATCTTCTTAACAAAGCTTTCAAATTCCTTCATGATCTGGCCTCAGTTTCTGCATTCCCATCTCTTACTACTCCCTTCACTTGATTTCTACACTCTAGCTCTAAAAAAAATCATTTCAGTTCCTCAAAGGAACCAGGCTGTCTTTTTTTTTTTTTTTTTGAGACAGAGTCTCACTCTGTCACCCAGACTGGAGTGCAGTGGTACGATCTCAGCTCACTGCAACCTCCGCCTCCCGGGTTCAAGTGATTCTCCTGCCTCAGTCTCCCGAGTAGCTGGGACTACAGGTGTGTGCCACCATGCTTGGCTAATTTTTTAAGTTTTGTATTTTTAGTAGAGATGGGGTTTCATCGTGTTGGCCAGGCTGGTTTGTTTGTTTGTTTTTCTTTTGAGACAGGGTCTCGCTCAGCCACCCAGGCTGGAGTACAGTGGTGCGATCTCAGCTCACTGCAACCACCATCTCCCCGGTTCAAGCCATTTTCCCATCTCAGCCTCCCAGGTAGCTGGTATTACAGGCACTTGCCATCATGCCCAGCTAATTTTTCTATTTTAGTAGAGACAGGGTGTCAACATGTTGGCCAGGCTGGTCTTGAACTCCTGACCTCAGGTGATCTGCCCGCCTCGGGCTCCCAAAGTGCTAGGATTACAGGCATAAACCACCATGCCCAGCCAGGCTGGTCTTTAACTCCTGCCCCCAAGTGATCCGCCCACCTCAGCCTCCCAAAGTGCTGGGATTACAGGCATGAGCCACCGTGCCCAGCCTAACTGAATTTTTTTTTTTTTTTTTTTTTTGACACGGAGCTTGCTCTGTCACCCAGGCTGGAGTACAGTGGCGCAATCTCGGCTCACTGAAACCTCCACCTCCCGGGTTCAAGCAATTCTTCTGTCTCAACCTCCCGAGTAGCTGGGATTACAGGCATATGCCACCACACCCGGCTAATTTTTGTATTTTTAGTAGAGACAGGATTTCATCATGTTGGCCAGGCTGGTCTCAAATTCCTGACCTCAGGAGATCCACCCGCCTAGGCCTACCAAAGTGCTGGGATTACAGGCGTGTGCTGCTGCGCCCGGCCTAGCTGGAAATTTTTAATAGAGGATCCTCTGTCCACAGCACTCCTTCCCCTCACCTTTTTCTTCTTTCCTTAAATAGCTAATTCCTACCTTCCAAGGGTGGCTCTATGAAGCCTTTGCTGACTCCTCCAACCTGGTTTAAGTGACTTCCTATGCCCTTTATGGTATCCTGTGTTACTACTACCATGATTATGATGCATTATAATTGCCTGCTAACTTACTGTCCAGGCCCGAGTTAGAAATGCATCCTTTTTTTTTTTTTTTTTTTTTTTTTGAGACGGAGTCTTGCTCTGTCGCCCAGGCTGGAGTGCAGTGGCGTGATCTCGGCTCACTGAAAGCTCTGCCTCCCGGGTTCACGCCATTCTCCTGCCTCAGCCTCCCGAGTAGCTGGGACTACAGGCACCCGCCACCATGCCCGGCTAAATTCTTTTGTGTTTTTTTTTTAGTAGAGACGGGGTTTCACCGTGTTAGCCAGGATGGCCTCGATCTCCTGACCTCGTGATCCGCCCGCCTCGGCCTCCCAAAGTGCTGGGATTACAGGCGTGAGCCACCGCGCCCAGCAGAAATGCATCTCTTATTCACCACTGTACCTCTCTCTGGTAACCAGCATAATGCTAGGCATATAATAAGCACTAAATAAATATTTGTTGAATTAAGAGTCTTTAGCAAGAAAGCCAAGTGCCTTAAGCCTAGAGTATAGTTTCAGCCTGGAAAGGAGTAGCCAATAATGCCTAATGGACTCAAGTGGTCACAAGATGCCATCATTGAGAAGGGACGTTCAAAGATCACAGAACTGAACACATGGAAAAAGCTGAGATCCAGGAGGAGACCTGAGGTGTCCAAAGCCACAGAGAAAAGCGGCAGCAGCAGCAGTACAACAATTTTGGCTCAAATCTGACTTCTAAGCTGGTTTGCAGGCTGTAAGTTCAGTGCAGAAGGCCAATCTCTAGGGTATCCACCTCTGCCACGCGGGCAGATTAAGATCCGGTTTTCTATAGAGCAGGCTTGGCGCTCAGGTAAGGGAAATGGATGGGTTCGCAATTGACAAGTGAGTGGATACAGAGTCTGGTTTGGAGTTCCAGGTCTGAGATCCAGTTTGGGTCGCGGGTTCAGGTCTCCCTCCCTCCCCTCCCCTCCCCCTCGGCGCACTCACATGCCACCCTGTGAATGACCCAGAAGGTGATGCCCACCTCCGCCAGGCAGAGGCAGGCGGCCACCAGCAGCGTGTAGCGCGGCTCCCGCAGCAGCAGGCGCCGCTCTTGCCAGGCGCGCTGCAGCCATTGCTTGCAGAGTCCCGCTGCCTGGGCCGCGGAACCGGACCGGCCGCGTTTCCGCAGCCCAGCCGCCATCTTAACGGTGCGCCGCTTGTGTGGGCCCACCAACCCCGGAAACCCGAACCTTCGACACTTAGGTTCCGCTTCCCGTGCCTGGCGTCCCACCAGGCTAAGCGCCGATCCGAGTAGCCAGTCTTCATTTATTCCACTAAAATGTAATTTTTCTGCATTTGTCTCCTCTGATGCACTCCACGCTCCATAGGAGCAGGGACAATGTCTTACTCCTCAGTTTATACCCAGCCCTGGGTACACAGGCGCTAATTTAGAACGAATGTCCAGAAAAGCAACATTCCTGCCTACCTCCCCCACAACCGCTGAAGCCAGCATTCTACTTCGCCTGCGCTGGGAACATCTGTGTTCATGCTGTCTCTCCAGGAGGGCAAAGCCCCTGTTCGCGCCCCTCCTGCCTGCCCTTCGAGCCTTCCGGATGCTGAGAAAAATGAACCTTTCACTAATTTTCAGATTTCCTGATAAAAGTCATTCACATTGAAAATATGAGAGGACGCAGTGATGAGCCCACGTGAGTCTGACACCATGAGTGCGGCCCTAGGAAATGACTTGGCAGTACAGCCGGAGGATTCAGGGTCTGGACGATGGTTTTCCCAGCCGGAGGATTCTTCGAAGAGCGCTTAGTAAAGGACGGAAGTTCCACGTGTTTGTGTTGAGCAACTGCAGATGGTGGGCGGAGACACCAGGGCCCCGCCTTCTGCATCCTGCCTTCCGTATTGGCTGAAGGGCCGGCGGCTCTGGCTGCCCGGCGGTTGAGAGCATGGCCTCTCCAGGGGCCAGTAGGGCGCCTCCGGAGTTACCGGAGCGGAACTGCGGGTACCGCGAAGTCGAGTACTGGGATCAGCGCTACCAAGGCGCAGCCGATTCTGCCCCCTACGATTGGTTCGGGGACTTCTCCTCCTTCCGTGCCCTCCTAGAGCCGGAGCTGCGGCCCGAGGACCGTATCCTTGTGCTAGGTGGGTAATCCCGGGGCGGCCCCGCCAGGTAGAGCTGGCAGGACCGGCGCTGCATGGGCTTGGCCCGGTCCGCTTTCCTCCCGCCTGTCTACCCCTCTTGGAGGACGCCTGAGTTGGGACGCGAGATCCAGCTCCTTCAGAGTGCCGGCTGTATTTAGTCAAGGCAAACAGGAGTAAGAGATTGTTGGTCCCGGGGCCCTCTGGAGAAAGACAGTCCCTCAGAGTTTGAGCGTGGGGGGTACCCAAGACCCTGTCCGGACCCTCGGGAGGCAGGCAGCCTTGGGGACCGGATTGCTCAGAGGACCTAGTTCAAGTCGTAGCGCTAATTGACTTGTATAACTTAGGACAAGTCATGAACCCGTTCTGAGCTTTAGATTCAGTTCTAGAAATGGGACTGCGAGTTCACATCGGAGGCGGCACGCGCAGGCACCTCGAGAATAATGCCAAGCGCTTTTCTTTTTGCCCCTGGGCACTGGGAGCCAGAGTCACCTAGAGAGAGTCCTATCTGAAACTTGGTCCTATGCCTTAGAGAGTGAGAACAGCACCCTCTAGGGGTGGAGGGGAGATTGCCGCCCAGGGTGATACGATTCCCCAAAGGGAAGACGTGCTGGAGGAAAGGTAGGGCTCTGGGGTGTTCGGCTGACCTCTTGAGGTTCTCTCCTACTGTCAGCCTTGGAGGCGCTAGTAAAGTTTGAATGAGCAACAGGTTTTCTTCCAATTGTCGTTTTTACTTTGCTCTTTGTAAAAGCCTTTGTATGTTTAAGTGAAGTCTTTAATAAATAAAAAAGGTATATGTAATATATATGTAAGGTATAAATAACAAATCTAATGTGTGTGTCTATTCCACTCAGTTTGAGAAATAGAACATTACTAGGGATAGAAAAAAAGTATAATTTAGTGGTTAATAACTTGGCTGGGCGCGGTGGCTCACGCCATTAATCCAAGCACTTTGGGAGGCCAAGGCGGGTGGATCACCTGAGGTCGGGAGTTCGAGATCAGCCTGACCAACATGGAGAAACCCCATCTCTACTAAAAATACAAAAAATTAGTCGGGTATGGTGGTGCATGCCTATAATCCCAACTACTTGGGAGGCTGAGGCAGGAAAATCACTTGAACCAGGGAGGCGGAGGTTGCGGTGAGCCAAGATCATGCCATTGCACTCCAGCCTGTGCAAGGAGAGCAAAATTCTGTCTCAAAAAAAAAAAAGAAAGAAAAACTTGGACTCTGGGCTGGCCTCATGATTCACGCTCATAATCCCAGCACTTTGGGAGGCCAAGGTGGAAGGATCACTTGATCGCAGGAGGCAAGACCAGCCTGGGCAACATAGTGAGATCCCATCTCTACAAAAAATTTAGGCCAGAGCAGTGGCTTATGCTTGTAATCACAACACTTTGGGAGACCAAGGTGGGTGGATCATTTGAGGTCAGGAGTTCAAGACAAGCCTGGCCAACATGGTGAAACCCCGTCTCTACTAAAAATACAAAAATCATCCAGAATTGGTGGCACGTGCCTGTAATCCCAGGTACTTGGGAGGCTGAGGCAGGAGAATCACTTGAGCCCAGGTGGTGGAGGTTGCAGTGAGCCGAGATTGCACCACTCCACTCCAGCCTGGGTGACAGAGTAAGACCCTGTCTCAAAAAAAAAAAAAATTAAAACTTAGCTGGGCATGGTGGCCTGTGCCCATAGTCCGAGTTACTCAAGAGGCTGAGGCAGGAGGATCATTTGAGCCAGGAGATCCAGGCTGCAGTGAGCTGTGATGGCTCCAATGGGCTCCAGCCTAGGTGACAGAATGAGACCCTGTCTCAAAACAAAGCAAAACAAAAAACAAACAAACAAAAAACCACCTTGGACTCTAGAGGCAGTGAATTATGTTGGAATCTTGGCTCGGCTTATACTGGCTGTGTAATCCTGGACAAAATACTTGAATTTCTGTGCTTCCATTTTCTCAAACTTAAAAACATAAGTATGTTTATTAATTGGGCTTTAAGATGATTAAATGAGCATGAAGGATACCTAGAACAATGCCTGGCAAAATGAAAAGTATATTAAAGGTTCTCTGTGTGGTCCTCCTAAAACCCCTTCTCCCCACAAGTAAACACTTCCTTGAATCTGTGATTTTAAACCATTGCACTTATTTATAGATTTACCTTAGATCTATGTTTTCTCAAGCTTTAGTGTGTATCAAAATTACCTGGGGAACTAGACTGCACTGTGAGATTCTAATTCCAGGGATGGTCTAATGTGGGTCTCAGGAATCTGTATGTTCAACAAGCTTCACAGCAGATTCTTATGCTGGTGATTGGCAGAGTAACACTGCCTTAAAATCTGCTTGACTGGTTTTTCACCAAACTGATGCTTTAAAAAAAATCTGCTTGACTGGGAACTATCCTTTTCTGGATAGGAGGGGCAAGAAGTCTAAAAATCAAAAGGGGAATTTCTAGAATCCCCAAGATGTAAGAACAGGACCCACAACTTGGGGAATACTCTTCGTTACATTCCACCTCAACAGACTTAAGTTGAGTGCCTGATAAGAGCCAGAGAATGTGCTGGGCCCTTTCTAACTTACTTAATCCTTATGACAACCCCTAAAGACAAGTCAAAAGTATTAAGAGACTTACTCCAGGTTAGGGGTCTGTAAACTTTGTTTGAAAATGGCCAAACAAGTAAATTTTTTAGGCTTTGCAGGCTACACAGTCTCTTTTACAATGACTCGGTTCCGCTATTGTAGTGGAAAAGCAGCTACAGACAATACAAAAGTGAATGACGGCCGGGCGGGGTGGCTCACGCCTGTAATCCCACCACTTTGGGAGGCCGAGGCGGGTGGGTCACCTGAGGTCAGGAGTTCGAGAGCAGCCTGGCCAGCATGGTGAAACCCCGTCTCTACTAAAAATATAAAATCAGCCGGGTGTGGTGGCAGGCACCTGTAATCCCAGCTACTCCAGAGGCTGAGGCAAGAGAATTAATTGCTTGAACCAGGGAGGCGGAGGTTGCAGTGAGCCAAGATTTCACCACTGCACTCCAGCCTGGGTGACAGGGTGAAACTCCATCTCAAAAAAAAAAAAAAAAAAAAAAAAAAGTGAATGAGAATAGCCATGTTTCAATATAACTTTATCTAGCAAAATAGGTGGCAAGCTGCATTTGGCAACCCCTGCACTCATTGTCTTAGATTGAGTTCCCCAGAAGCAAATCCTGAGATGAGGATTCATGTCCAAGTTACTTGTCAAGAATGTGCTCCCAGGAGAATTGGTAAGAGCTAGAGGGAACAGAGAAAGGGAAGAAGCAAAGTTTCCCTGAAGGTAGTTTCAGCCTGAAGAGTCACAGATGTACACCATTAGAAGCAAACACACACCAAAACCCAGGGATATAAAAATTAAAATCGGTAAAAAGACTCCCAGGGCATCTGGTCAGAACACTGACAGTGTCCACTACTGTCATGCAGCAAGGAAGTGGTAAAGTAAGGGTGCTTTGTGACACCACACAGATGGGAGTAGGGAGGCATCTGGAACTCTTAAAACTGGTAAAATGACTACATTGTGAATTATAGCCTAATGGTCATATTGATATAGCTAACAATGGAATGTTACGACTGAAGGTGAGTGGGCCTCTTGAAAACTGGGAGGCAGTTGAACACAGTGGTTTAAGAGCTCTGGCTCTGGAGCAATAGAGGCCTGGGTCCAAATTCTGGCTCTTCCACTGACTATGTGACCTTGAGAAAGTTTCTTACCATTTTCCTCAATTTTCCCATGTAGAAAATGGGAATGGTAATAATAGTGTCTTTTTTTTTTTTTTTTTTACATGGAGTCTCGTTCTGTTGCCCAGGCTGGAGTGCAGTGGTGCAATCTCAGCTCACTGCAAACTCCACCTCCTGGGTTCAAGCGATTCTCCTGCCTCAGCCTTCCGAGTAGCTGGGATTACAGGCGCCCACCACCACACCTGGCTAATTTTTGTATTTTTAGTAGAGACGGGGTTTCACCATGTTGGCCAGGCTGGTCTCCGATTCCTGACCTCAAGTGATCTGCCCGCCTCGGCCTCCCGAAGTGCTGGGATTACAGGCATGAGCCACTGTGCCCAGCCAATAGTATCCTTTATATGGCTCTACCGTGAAAGTAAACTGAAATAATTCTTATAAATGCTTAACATAGTACCTAGTGTTCAATGACTGTTAGCTATTATTATTTTTATTGAAAATGGGAATCAGAGAGGCAGTTTACCCAGGACTGTTCAGAGAACAGAGTACCCTGTTGGAAGACTCGTGTGTCTGGTCCCCATGGCTGAGACATCCTCATAGCAAATGAATGTATATGGATGGCTGGCCCCACTTTGCTGTTATTGAGCTTCTCCAATTTGCTATGCTTGCTTGACTTCATGCTCTGTAGGAATCTTCTTGTTTTTTTAGAGACAGGGTATTGCTCTGTCCCCAGGCTGGAGTGCAGTGGTGTCATCTTGGCCCACTGCAGCCTCTTGAACTCCTATGCTTAAGCGATTCTTTGGAATCTTTTGATCATAATCAAAAATTAATTTGGAAGCAGCCGGGTGCGGTGGCTCATGCCTGTAATCCCAGCACTTCGAGAGGCGGAGGCGGGCAGATCACAAGGTCAGGAGATTGAGACCATCCTGGCTAACACGGTGAAACCCCGTCTCTACTAAAAAAAAAAAAAAAAGAAATTAGCCGGGCGTGGTGGCGGGCGCCTGTAGTCCCAGCTACTCGGGAGGCTGAGGCAGGAGAATGGCGTGAACCTGGGAGGCGGAGCTTGCAGTGAGCGGAGATCGAGACTCCATCTCAAAAAAAAATATATTAATTTGGAATCAATTTGACTTCCAATTTAGATTTCCTATAAAGAGAAAAGGGACTGGCCAGAGGATTCAACTCCTGTTCCCATGATGGCTATTTTTCTTGTTATAAATTAGTAAATTGGCATTCTGGCTTATATTTCAATCTCTTGGTGTTGAGTTAGGATCCACTCAGCTCTAGGCCCTCATGTGATGTATTCTTGGATATGGATCAATTCTCCAAGGCTCTACTTCCCTCAGGCTCCACTTTGGAAGGCAGTGGCTTTCCCAAGCCCCTTCTCAGTTGCTGGCCCCAAATCTCTGAGTCAACAGAATCAAAAGTCACTGCATGTAAAAATGACTGCCCCAGTGACCAGCTTTTGTTTCCCCTTCACCTTTGGTAAAGTTATCTTGGAAGATGCCATCCTGTACTAAGGAGAACAAAGGAAGGAAAGCTGGATTTGTCCACAGTTTGGCAGAGCTCTACAGGTATATGAGGTCAGGTGTGGGGGTAATGAAGGGATTGTGGGTCAGCAAACCCAGTGGGATTTCAACCTGGAACTAAGTCAGGTTCTGCCACCCTTACCCCCATCCCATGTGCTGTATCTATCATGGCTTTTTGTGGCTTCAACTTTGGGAAGCACATGTTGGGTTTTCCTAGGCAAGATAGTTTTCCTTGAGCCCCAGGGCTTGAAGAGGAACATGGGAAGGGGCAGCTGGGGAGCAAGCAGCCAGCTGCCTCTGGGTACATTGTCCAGGTGCCAAACCCTGATAGATTAGGGCTATCCCAACTGCTGATCCCATGATCCTCTTAGGGAGGCAAGTGGGGATTAAAGGAAATCTAATCCCAAGAGCTGAAGATCCCCAGTGGGGCTGTCAAGAGCTGTCACCCAGCTCCATTGTCAAGCTGGGACTGGCCATAGGAGGGCCTGGAAGAGGCCACTGGATCTTCTAAGGAAGTCATGCCCATTGGACTATAGATCCACATCCACTCCTCTCACCTCTATCCCTTCTCCATCCTGACCTTACCCCCTTTGGGACTGCTTTCCAGGCACTTCCTACCAGAGTGTTGGGAAGTTGTCAAGACTCTGTTCTTCAAGACTTTGCTTGGTTGTCAGCTCCCCGGAAACTCTTGGCTGACTCACCTGAGGTGAGGTCCAGACCTTCCTGTGTGCTCTCACAGCCTGTCTCTATTGAAACACTCATCATGTTTTGCAGCAACTGTCTGATGACACATTTGTTCCTCCTACTGGAGCATGAGCTCCTTGAGGGCAGGGACTTTTATTCATGGGCAGAGCCTAATATGTAGTGCTCAATACATACATTAAGAATTGCGGCCAGGTGTGGTGGCTCATGCCTGTAATTCCAGCACTTTAGGAGGCCAAGGCAGGTGGATCACCTGAGGTCAGGACCAGCCTGACCAACATGGTGAAACCCCGTCTCTATTAAAATACAAAATTAGCTGGGCATGGTGGTGCATGCCTGTAGTCCCAGCTACTTGAGGTTGAGGCAGGAGAATTGCTTGAACCCAGCAGGCGGAGGTTGCAGTGAGCCGAGATCGCACCTCTGCACTCCAGCCTGGGCGACAAGAGTGAAACTCCATCTCAAAAAAAAAAAAAAAAAAAAGAAAAAGAAAAGAAAAGAAAAGAAAAAAAGAATTGCAAGGAATTAGTCAGCTCCACTGTGTGTCCCCACCTAGTTTCCCCTTCACTTGTTAATTCTGTTTTGGAAAACAAAGTAGAATAACCCCTAACATGAGGCCTTCCCAGGGTTGATATCTTCTGAGGTTTTCTAAGAGGTTGGGGATTAGGATAATACTAATTCATATCATTATTATGCTACTAATAATATTATGGTCCTAATGATACCAGTATTATCCCCATTTTGAATTTGAGGAAACTGAGGCTCAAAGAGTTGAATGATTTGCCATGGCTGTGTGACTAGGAATATCAGAACCCAAATCTCTGAACTCCTAACTTTAGAGCTCCTTCAGCTACTCTACAGTTCTTAGTTCTTTTTTTTTTTTTTCTTTTTTTGAGACGGAGTTTCGCTCTTGTCACCCAGGCTAGAGTGCAATGGCACAATCTTGGCTCACCGCAATCTCCGCCTCCCGGGTTCAAGCAATTCTCCTGCCTCAGCCTCCCAAGTAGCTGGGATTACAGGCATGTGCCACCATGCCTGGCTAATTTTGTATTTCTAGTAGAGATGGGGTTTCTCCATGTTGGTCAGGCTGGTCTTGAACTCCTGACCTCAGGTGACCCGCCCTCCTCGGCCTCCCAAAGTGCTGGGATTACAGGCGTGAACCACTGCGCCCGGCCCCTAGCTCTTAGTTCTTAAGTTTAATGCATCACATCCTGTATATGGCCTACGTATTATTATCTTCATTTTTCTGAATAGGAAATCCAAGTTTTAGCCAGGCGTGGCGGCACGCGCCTGTAATCCCAGCTCCTCAGAAGGCTGAGGCAGGAGAATCGCTTAAACCCGGGAGGCGGAGGTTGCAGTGAGCCGAGATTACACCACTGTACTCCAGCCTGGGCGACCGAGTGAGAATTCATCTCAAAAAAAAAAAAAAAAAAAAAAAATCCATGTTTCTACTATTTAAACAACTTGTCCCAGCCCACACAGCTAGGAGTGATAGAGCCAGGGTTTGCACCCAGGCCTGTGCGATTCCAAGGCTTGTGCTTTTTCTGCACTCTGCCACCTCCTCTCAGTACTGGAGGGTTTGGACTGAGAGAAAACGGGGCCAAGAGTGGATGGATATTCAGGGGGAGGTGAGAACCAAAGCTAACGTAGCTCTTTTGCTACCCATTCCCTCCCACCCCAGGTTGCGGGAACAGTGCCCTGAGCTACGAGCTGTTCCTCGGAGGCTTCCCTAATGTGACCAGTGTGGACTACTCATCAGTCGTGGTGGCTGCCATGCAGGCTCGCTATGCCCATGTGCCGCAGCTGCGCTGGGAGACCATGGATGTGCGGAAGCTGGACTTCCCCAGTGCTTCTTTTGATGTGGTGCTCGAGAAGGGCACGCTGGATGCCCTGCTGGCTGGGGAACGAGATCCCTGGACCGTGTCCTCTGAAGGTGTCCACACTGTGGACCAGGTGTTGAGTGAGGTGAGGGAGCAACAAGAGAGGAAAGCAGATCAATAGGTGGGGCTGCGGGGTTGAGGTTTCAGGGGACTGGAAGAAATCAGAAGCCAGCAGCATGTTTTGGAGCAAGTAGTGGGTCACCCTCAGGAGTGTGGCTCTCTGAAGGAAGGGAAGGGTTAAGCGGGGTCGAGATTTATAGAGGCGGCTGGAGTAGTCAGGCTCACAAAGGCTGACGTGTGGTTACTGGGTTGCCATAGGGATGAGGTAGCAGCCAGGTTCCTGACAGGTGACAGAGACTGCCAAGGTGAGCAGTTATAGGAAAGTGGTACCCCTATACCTGATATCACTCCTATACCCCTCCCTGAATAGAATATAGCCCTAATCCCAAGGAATGGCCAGGGGCAGAGAAAGTGGCTCACTCTTTGCCATGGAAAGCCTGAGCTACAGATGTGGGGTGGTTCCTGAGGTTTGACTGGGAGGGCATCTGGAGCAGTACTGACCTTTGAGAACCTGAAGATCCACTTCTCACCAATGGCTTCTCTGTCTGCCTTGCAGGTGAGCCGCGTGCTTGTCCCTGGAGGCCGGTTCATCTCAATGACTTCTGCTGCCCCCCACTTTCGGACCAGACACTATGCCCAAGCCTGTTATGGCTGGTCCCTGAGGCATGCTACCTATGGCAGCGGTTTCCACTTCCATCTCTACCTCATGCACAAGGGCGGGGAGCTCAGTGTGGCCCAGCTGGCTCTGGGGGCCCAAATCCTCTCACCCCCCAGACCTCCCACCTCACCTTGCTTCCTTCAGGACTCAGATCATGAGGACTTCCTTAGTGCCATTCAGCTCTGAGGCCAGAGCATGGTCCTCCGCCCTTCCTGCCATTCTGCCCTGGGCTCCTCAGGTAGCTGGAATTCCTGACTCAGGACTTGGGGTTGGGTCCAAGGTGCTTACATCCCAGGGGCCTCATGCCTAAGATAGAGGGTGGGAGCGAACCCACATGAACCAATACAGCCCAGCTCCAACTAGATCCAGATTCCAGGTTTCTTGCTTCTTTCTTGGGTTCCTCAGTTCTCTCCTGGGTTCCCCAACCTCCTCTGCCACCACACCAAACCACCAGTGATGCATCCCCTGGGGCAATGCTCATTATAACCCCTCTGCACACCAGCCAGCCTGGAGACCATTGTTCCTGGGGCCTGTTACTGATCCTCATCTAGCCTTGATTTATCCACAGGAGACTGCAGGCTTTGAACCTAGATTGCTTTATGTTTCTCACCCTAGCTCCATCCCCAACACTGGTGACCAGTCACGCCTGGGTTGTATCTCTACCCAAGGAGGCCACATCATAATGATATTCCCAGGCCAGGCTGGCCTGTCTGTCTTACTTGGCAACCGTCCCTCACCAGCAACATGCACCTGAGATTCCCAAGTACCTGCCCCCCCTCCCATTTTGGCCTGGCTCCTGAGACCTAAGCAGCGGCCACACACACACAGGGGGGTCTGTGTTTATTCACACACTCCTGGTACAGTGAGGATGGAGGAACATTTACAAAGGGCACCCCTGGGTTGAGAACATCTCCGGGGCCACAGATGTCATCCAAAGGTTCAGAGCAGTCCCCATTTGGGTTCCCAGGGGCAAGACGCAGGGGTCCAAGGTAAAATCGGATCTGGGCCCTTGGAAGGTGATGATACCTTGGGGAGAAGGGGTCTGCCAGAAAGCCTCCTGGGGTCAGGCCTGGGCAGACTGGCCATGTGGTTGGTAACCGTGTCGGGGGCTTGTCTCACCCCAGCCTCAACACCCATCCTATCTGCCAGGCGCAGAAGAGCGTGGCCGAGACTGAGGGGAGGGCAGGAACCATGAGCAGAGCCAGTAAACAAAGAGTCGGATATAAAAATACAAATGTGCTGAGGAAGTCCCTTAGAAAGAGGCTGAGGCTGGGGTCACGCCAGACAGGGGTGGGGGCGAGGAACGGCCCGGAGGACTGGGCTCAAGTGGGTGGAAAGCTCATGCAAGTACGCAGCCAAACATCCCTGGCCGCGCGCGGTCCGACACCGGCGGCCGCCCGGTCTGCAGACCAGACTGGCCGGAGGGGGGCGGGGCAGGGGAGCCGTGCGGGAGGGGGCGGGCCGGGGGCTGGGGGCCGCGGGTCTCCGTGTCCGTTCCGGTGTGCGGGGTGGGGCTGCGGCCCGAGGTTTTAAAGTGCATGAGCGCGGCGGCGGGTTCCGGGCGGGTCCGCGCCGCCGCTACCGCGGCCGCCGTGGTGCTGAAGCGGACAGCTCCGGAGTGCCTGGCGGCGGCGGCGGCACGGCCCCGCAGCCCCCGCCCGCGGGCGCCTGGGCCGGGGCGGGGGGGCGCCGGCAGCCGCATCGCCGGCCCGCGCTCCTGGCCGCTGCGAGGCTGGGCCCGGAGCCCGCCGCCCGAGCCGGCGCGTCTACACTCCGGACGGCGGCTTCTCCCCCATCCCCTTCAGCACGTCGTCTATCCGGTCATCCTCGATCACCACTGCGCAGGGAGAAAGCGCGTCAGCCGCGCAGCCTCGGGGGGCGGCGGCGATGAGAATGAGCCCCGCGTCCTAGCTTCCCGCGCAGCTACTGCCCGTGGCCCAGCGACGCCCCTCGGAACCCTGTGCCGCGGTGTCCTCCCCGTCCGAACTCTTCTGGAGACCCAACCTGCCGCCAAGCCTAGACCCCCTCCCCTCCCGATGGCGGAACGCCCCTCTTCCAAAGGCTCCAGCTATTCTCCCTCCCAGTGCGAGCCCTCCTGCCACCTGAGCCTTCCTCCCTCTGAGTTGATCAGAAACCTCTTGCTCACGGAATCCCCCTCTTCAACCCGCACTTCAACAGATCCCCCTGCTCAAATGGGGCTCAAACCGAGTATCCAGCTGGTCCAGCCCTCTCCTCAACCTGAGCCCTCTCGCCGCTGGAACCCCTCTTCCGATCCTGGCACCAACAGAGCTCCCCTCCCCATGCAAACAACCAAGACAAGCGGACCCCCGGCCTCCTGCCCTCTCTTGTTAGACGCCCCTCTCGACCCGAAGGTTCTTCGTACTGTCCACCGACTCAGTATTTGATCCCAAAGAATCAGCCCGTTACCCCGTGTTCCCACTTCCGTGCAGCCCCAAATGCCCCGACCGGCCCCTCCCCCTCGCCCGGGTGCCAGGGCTCTGCTTCCAGAGGTGGCGAGCATCGAATCCGGGGCACCGTGTTCCCGGGAGAAGGGAAGAGGGGGACACACACTGCAGCGGGGACCCCCCCCTCCAGCCCGGGCCGAAGAGCGGCTGGTGCGCTGGTCTGCGGCAAGAGCTGCGGGCACTCGGCGGGGAACGGCAGCCGGGGGCGCCCGGCGGAGGGTTTCTGGGTCAGGCGGCGACTCCGGGCCCGGGCCGCGTACCTCGCTTGGCTCGGCCGATCTGGCCCAGCTTGGGGGGTCGCTTGGCCTGGTTGCCCGCGAAGAAGGAGTTGGTGTCCTGCAGGCGGCAGCTGAAGGAGAGGTCGGAGCCCTCGGGGTCTGCGCCGAAGCGGCCCATCTTGTCTTCGCTGTAGGGCAGGATCTCGGACATGGCGGGCGCGGGGTGGGCGCGGGGCGGGAGCGGGACTGCGGCGGGGCGCGGGCGGCGGGCTTGCTGCCGGACCGGCCCTACCTCAGCAGGGGAGCCGGCGGAAGGATGAAGTCATGCAGCATCCGGGGCTGAGGAGCCAAGCGGGGCCTCCTCCCCCGCGCCTCCGCCTCCCGGGCCGCTGGGCAGGCGGCGGCGGCGGCGGTGGCGGGGACCGGGCGGGGGCGGGGGCGGGGGGCGGGGGTGGCGGCGGCGGCGGCAAGAGCGGAATGACGATGAGCGCCCGACTGCGGCAGAGCACGGCGGGCGGGGCGCGGTGGAGGCGGGGCGGGCACTGGCCAGGGGAAAGAGGCGGGGCCGGGGGCAGGAGCGCGCCCAGCTACCCCCGGAACAGAGGCAGCTGGAGTGGGAGGTTCCCGCACTGTGGCGGGGAATGGCCAGCACGTGGGTCTTGGGGAATAGTACCAGCCAACCCGGCTGGGACCTGGCGGGGAGGGGCGGGACCGAAGGGGGGTGGGATCGAGCCTGGTACTGGAGGAGCTTGGGGGAGGGTCTGACCCCTAGGCTGGGAGAGGCGTGCAAGGGGGACTGGGAGCAGGGGGGCAAAAGCTGGCCGGGCGCGTTGGGGCGGGAAGGCGGCCGCAGGGCTGGCAATGGAAAGCGGGGAGCGGGAAATGCGCGGGGAGGAGACTCGGGTACAGGGTGACTGGGGAAGGCACGAACCCACAGCGCGGGAAGAGCTCGGGCCAGTGGGATGGTGCCCTTGCCGCTGACGCGCTCTTGTACTAGTTGCTCTGGTCTTAAGTAGATCGTCAGGGTCCGTGCGTCTCTGAGTGCCGGTCTGTGTCTCTGTCTCCGCCTTTGTATGTGTCAGTCCATCTCTAAGTGTCTGTATCTCTGTCTCTGTGCCCCGTATCTCTTTCGCTGTGTTATGGCCTTTGTCTATGCCTGTCCCTTAAGTGTCTGCCTTTCTCCATCTATCTCCATTCTTGACTCCTGTATCTCTGTGCCACAGTGTCTCCGTCTCCTGAATCTGGGTATTTCAGTCTCTCCTAGGAGGGGTCTATAGTAACTGGGCCGACGCGCGCACACCAGGGCAGACACCCCCAGCCCTAGTCCGGTGGCTGGAGCCCCCCGCGGCTCTGGAGTGGTGCGCTCGCAGTGTAGGAGGAATGAATGGCGGCGTCGCGGGGGGCGCCCTGGCTGCGGGTGACGCGGGGAAGCTCGGAGCACCTGAGGACGCGGAGCGCGCCAGTGTATGCCCCGAGGGAGTGCGGTAGAGATGGAGGGTGCCCCCCGCCCTCGTTGCTTTGGACCACGGGTGAGTTCTCGCTTCACCGACGGGAACATGCCCTCTTCTCCCCTTGCCTCCCGCCCCCACAACCCCCGCCCTGGCTGGCCGTCACCCGCGGCGTCACCTGCTTGCCAGCGCGCAGGAGCTCTGGCGCAATCACTGGCCTTGGGGAGGAGGGGGTGTCTCACATGCGGCGACAGTGACGGCAGCGCTGATAACTGTAAGTTCATTCCACACTCCAGGCGAACGCGCTTTCCTTCCTTAATCTGGCCAAATTACCAAATCACACAGCTGGTGAGGCTGCCTTGTAGTGGGTCTCCTTCCAACACTTCCTCGCCAGGTGTTAATACCGGAGACACAGGGACAAACGCAATGGTGGCTGCCCAGGGAACTGGATGGGGTGGGGGGCGGTATGCCACAGGATACCTTGATGCCAGCCTCACTCAAGGGCCCAGGCCTGGGGGCCCATCACTATGAAGCCCTCCTCTGCTCTGTCCTAGTCTCCGGGATGAGGGCCACAGCTGGAGGTGGAGGCCCAGCCTGGAGTGAGAGGAGCCCTGAAACTGGAAGGACAATAAAGGCGGAAGACTGGGGTCACTGGAAGAGAGTCCAGAAAATTCCACATCCACTGGAAGTTGTCCAGTAATGGGTTCCAATCCTGACTCCCACTTTCTCAGTGACCTTGAACTGAAGGACCCATAATCATGGTTTTAAAAAATTAATTCGTTTGTACTTAAAACATTTTAGGAGGCCGGGCTCAGTGGCTCACGCCTGCAATACCAGCACTTTGGGAGGCGAGGTGGGTGGATCACCTGAGGTCAGGAGTTCAAGACCAGCCTGATCAACATGGCAAAACCCCGTCTCTACTAAAAATACAAAAAAAATTAGCCAGGTGTGGCACACACCTGCAGTCCCAGCTACTTGGGAGGCTGAGGCACAAGAACCGCTTGACCTAGGGTGGCAAAGGTGGCAGTTGGCGGACATTGGGCCATTGCACTCCAGCCTGGGCGACAAAGCGAGGCGAGACTCTGTCTCAATAAAAGAAAGAAAGAGAGAGAGAGAGAGAGAGAGAGAAAGGAAGGAAGGAAAAAAATTTTAGGAAAATTAAGAAAATCACATAACATCTTTTTTTTTTTTTTTTTTTTTGACACGGAGTCTTGCTCCGTTGCCCAGGCTGGAGTGCAATGGCGCGATCTTGGCTCACCATAACCTCTACCTCCAAGGTTCAAGCGATTCTCCTGCCTCAGCCTCCCGAGTAGCTAGGACTACAGGCACACGCCACCATGCCCAGTTTTTTTTTTTTTTTTTTTTTTTTTTTTTTGAGACGGAGTCTCACTCTGTCGCCAGGCTGGAGTGCAGTGGCGCCATCTCAGCTCACTGCAACCTCCCCCTCCTGTGTTCAAGTGATTCTCATGCCTCAGCCTCCTGGGTAGCTGGGACTACAAGTGCGTGCCACCACTCCCAGCTAATTTTTGTATTTTTAGTAGAGACAGTGTTTCACCATGTTGGCCAGGATGGTCTCAATCTCTTGACCTCGTGATCCGCCCACTCGGCCTCCCAAAGTATTGAGATTACAGGTGTGAGCCACTGCGCCCTGCCAGTCTTTGTATTTTTAGTAGAGATGGGGTTTCACTATGTTGGCCAGGCTGGTCTTGAACTCCTGACCTCGCGATCTGCCCGCCTTGGCCTCCCAAAGTGCTGGGATTATAGGCATGAGCCACCACACCCGGCCTTATAACTATATATATACATATCCTTCTAGTCTTTTCACCATGTGTCTGCATGATATGATACCTCTGTAAGCCCCATGTTCTAGTCTGAAGCATGGGGATGATAAAACCTACTTATTAAGGAACGTTTTGCTGGGCAACATTCATGGCTCACACCTGTGAATTCCGCCACTCAGAAGGCTGAAGCAGAAGGATCGCTTGAAGCCAGGAGTTGGAGACCAGGCTGGACAACATAACTAGGCCCCATCTCTAAATAAATAAGTAAATAAATAAGCAAGCCGGGTATGGTGGTACACACCTGTGGTCCCAGCTACTTGCAAGGCTGTGGTAGAAGGATCACCTGGGCACAGGAGTTTGAGGCTGCAGTGAGCCATAATGGTGCCACTGCACTCTGGCCTGGGTGACAGAGCAAGACCCTGACTCAAAAAAAAAAAAAAAGAAAAGGACAGTTTTGTAGATGAAACTCTCCTGGGGTAAAGTGGGTTGTCTCAGGAGGTAGTGAGCTGCCCCTCACCTAAAATGCCAAAGAAGAGGCATGAGGGTTCTTGCCAAGGATGAGATAAGAGCATTGTGTGAGGAATTGAAACAATTCTTCTTTCTCTCTGCACAATGAGGGAGATTGGAAAAATGACAGTTTAATCCAGAATTCACTTGGTTACCTCCTTCTTAAATAATTATATTCCCGTCCCTGCCGTGCCTGCTGGATCATGGTTAAAGCAAAAGTCCTAAGTACAAACCTGTGGACTATTACGATATATAAGCTTCAGCTATGTTGTAAAAATGTGGGGATTTCTTTAAATTCTGCTCCTCTCTTTAAAATTCTTATATTCTGCTTCCTTCCCATGAGAGGAAAATACATTTTCTCTAAAATGAAATAAAGCTTGTATAGAGTTGCGTGACAGTGCATTGAGTATCTCAATTGGAAGTCCCTCAAACCCAGTATACTTGCTCCACGTGCTCTACACAGATAACATGCCTTTTGACAATTGAGTATTAGTGACACTTTTAGTCAAGTGGAAACTGTAGACCCCTGTAGTGGATTGAATAGGGACTCCCACAACAATTCAATGTTCACCTGTAACCTCAAAGTGTGACCCAGGGCCAGGTGCAGTGGCTCATGCCTGTAATCCCAGCACTTTGGGAGGCCAAGGCGGGAGGATGACTTGAGCCTAGGAGTTCAAAACCAGCCTGGGCAATATAGTGAGACGCCATCTCTACTAAAAAAAAAAAAAAAATTAGTTAGGCATGGTGGTGCATGCCTGTAGTCCCAGCTACTTGGGAGGCTGAGATAGGAGGATAACTTGGGCACAGGAGCTAGTTGACAGTGAGCTATGATTGTACCGCACTGCACTCTAGCCTGGGTGACAGAGCAAGACCCTGTCTAAAAAAAAAAAAAAGTGTGACCTTATTTGGAAGTAGGGCTTTTGCAGATACAATTAGTTAAGATAAGGTACAGTCAGGCTAGGTGGCTCATGCCTGTAATCCCAGCACTTTGGGAGGCCCAGGCGGGTGGATCACCTGAGGTCAGGAGTTCGAGACCAGCCAGGCCAAGATGGAGAAACCCCATCTCTATTAAAAATAGCCCAGATTATGCCACTGCACTCCAGCCTCTGTGACAGAGTGAGATCCTGTCTCAAAAAATAAAATAAAATAAAATAAAATAAAATAAAATAAATAAAATATAGGCCGGGTGTGGTGGCTCATGCCTGTAATCCTAGCACTGGGAGGCCAAGGCAGGAAGATCCCACGAGCCCAGGAGTTGAAGACCAGCCTGGGCAACACAGGGAGACCCTGTCTTATATAGAAAGAAAAAAATAAAAAATAAATTAAGGTGGGGTTATACTGGATTATGGTGGGCCCTAAATCCCATCACCGATGTGTTTATAAGAAGAGAACAGACACACACGGAAAAAGGCCACATGAAAGACACAGAGATAGGAGTGAGGGAACTACAAGGTAAGGAAAACCAAGAATTGTTGGGAGCCACCAGCAGCTGAAAGAGGCAAGGAAGAATTCTTTACTAGAGTCTTCCAAAGGAGCTTAACCCTACCAACACCTTGATTTTGGACTTCTGGCCTCTAGAACTGTGAGAGAATAAGTTTCTGTTGTTTTAAGCCCTCGGTTTGTGGTACCTTGTTACAGCGGCCCTAAGAAACAAATACAAGCTGTTAGGAATATTTTGGGGTAAGCCGGGTGTGGTGGCTCACACCTGTAATCCCAGCACTCTGGGAGGCCAAGGCAGGTGGATCACCTGAGGTCAGGAGTTCAAGACCAGCCTGGCCAACATGGCGAAACCCCGTCTCTACTAAAAGTACAAAAATTAGCTGGGCATGGTGGTGGGCACCTGTAATCCCAGCTACTGGGGAGGCCGAGGCAGGAGGATTGCTTGAACCCGGGAGGCAGAGGTAGCAGTGAGCCAAGATCGGCCACTGCACTCCAGCCTGGGTGGCAAAACAAGACTCCATCTCAAAAAACATAGGCCGGGTGTGGTGGCTTACACCTGTAATCCCAGCACTTTGGGAGGCCGAGGCGGGCGGATCATGAGGTCAGGAGATCGAGACCATCCTGGCTAACACAGTGAAATCCCATCTCTACTAAAAATACAAAAAATTAGCCAGGTGTGGTGGCAGGCTCCTGTAGTCCCAGCTACTTGGGAGGCTGAGGCAGGAGAATGGTGTGAACTCAGGAGGCAGAGCTTGCAGTGAGCTGAGATTGCGACACTGCACTCCAGCCTGGGTGACAGAGTGAGACTCCATCTCAAAAAAAAAAAAATGCATATGTATATATTTTTTGGGGGGGTAGTATTTTTACTATCATTTCTCATGATCATGTTTCTCCTTCCTTAGACTCTCTCTGGGCCTTTTGGTCCTACCCTATCCACCTGATGGAAGCCCACACCATGAGGGTATTTCTAGGGCCCATTCTATTTAAAAGAAACTGATAAATTACTGTATCAGTCTGTTTTCACACTGCTGATAAATACATACCTGAGAGTGGATAATCTATACAGGAAAAAGAGTTTAATGGACTTACAGTTCCACATGACTGGGGAGGCCTCACAATCATGGCAGAGGGCAAGGAGGAGCAAGTCATGTCTTACATGGATGGCAGCAGGCAAAGTGAGAGAGTTTGTGCAGGGAAACTTTCTCTTACAGAACCATCAGATCTCATGAGACCCACCCACTATCACAAGAACAGCACAGGACAGACCTGCCCCCATGATTCAATCACCTCCCACCAGGTCCCTCCTACAACACATGGGAAGTCAAGATGAGATTTGGGTGGGGACACAGCCAAACTATATCAATTACCAAAAAAAGAATGAGAAAGATCTATGTGAACAGACATGGTAAAATCCTCAAGACCTGCCAAAATGTCACCAAATAACAAGTTTAGAGTAGAATTTTACATATGTGGGAAAAGTACACATACATACATATGTATACACACCTACATTCACATATATACATACAGTATATGTAGGAACATAAATGCACATAAAAGAAAGATCTGGGCAGGCTCAGTAGCTCACACCTTTAATCCCAGCACTTTGGGAGGCTGAGGCAGGTAGATTGCTTGGGCTCAGGAGTTTGAGACCAGCCTGGGCAACATGGCAAAACCCCATCTTTATTAAAAATACAAAAATTAGCCAAGCATGGTGGTGAGCACATATATTTTCAGATGCTCAGGAGGCAGGAGGATTGCTTAAGCCCAGGAGGTAGACGTTGCAGTGAGCTGAGATTGTGCCACTGCACTCTAGCCTGGGCGACAGAGTGAGAACATGTCTCAAAAAAAAAAGAAAGAAAGAAAGAAAGAAAGATTTGGAAAGATACATACCAAAACGCAAATGATAGTTATCTCTGAGGATGGTACCAGGATCCCAACAGAATGAATTTCATCTTTTATTCAATATAATTCTAGAGTATATTACATTTGCAATAAAAACGTTTAAATATATTTTACATTTTATTATTTAATTTTCTTTATTATTATTATTATTTTTGAGACAGCGTCTCAGTTCCATCACCCAAGTTGGAGTGCAGTAGCATGATCTTGGTTCACCGCAGCCTCAACTTCCATGGCTTAGGTGATCCTCTACCACATCTGGCTAATCTTTGTGTATTTTTAGTAGAGACGGGGTTTCACCATGTTGCCCAGGCTGGTCCTAAACTCCTGGGCTCAAGCAAACCTCCAGTCTTGGCCTCCCAAAATGCTAGGATTACAGGCATGAGCCACTGAGCCCGGCCTTAATATATTTTTTTAAGGGCTTAAAACCAGTGATATAGCACATTTATCAAACATTATACTCTAGCCGCAGACAAATTAGTTGCCTTTGAAAGGAAAATATTGGGCTGGGTGCAGTGGCTCACACCTGTAATCCCAGCACTTTGGAAGGCTGAGGCTGGTGGATCACCTGAGGTCAGGAGTTCAAGACCAGCCTGGCCAACATGGTGAAACCCCATCTCTACTAAAAATACAAAAATTAGCCAGGTGTGGTGGCGGGCACTTGTAATCCCAGCTACTCTGGAGGCTGAGGCAGAAGAATCGCTTGAGCCCAAGAGGCAGAGGTTGTAGTAAGCCAAGATTGTGCCATTGCACTCCAGCCTGGGTGACAAGAGTGAAACTCCATCTCAAAAAAAAAAAAAAAAAAAAGGAAAATAGTGTAGCAGTTAAGAACATGAAGCTTAGATTCAAATCCAGGCTCTGCCCTCTACCTGCTTGTAACTTTGGACAAGTTATTAAACTTCTCTGTGTCTTAGGTTCCTCATCTCTAAAATATGGACAATGATATTGGTAGAACCCATCTTATAGGCTATCGCAAGGATTAAATAAGTTAACATATATATAAACTGCTTAGGTAAATGTTGGACTATAGAAATGTTATTATTATACAGAAAAACATAAAGAAAAAATAATGCCATCGCTAGATATATTTATTATTAATATTTTGTTTTATGTATTCCTAATCTTTTTTGCTTTTTTTGTTTGGTTGGTTTGTTTTTCTTGTTTTCTTTTTTTTTTTTTTTTGCGACAGAGTCTCGCTCTGTCGCCCAGGCTGGAGTACAGTGGCGTGATCTCGGCTCACTGCAACCTCTGCCTTCTGGGTTCATGCCATTCTCCTGCCTCAGCCTCCCGAGTAGCTAGGATTACAGGTGCCTGCCACCACGCCTGGCTAATTTTTTGTGTTTTTAGTAGAGACAGGGTTTCACTATGTTGGCCAGGCTGGTCTCGAGCTCCTGACCTCGTGATCTGCCCGCCTCGGCCTCCCAAAGTGCTGGGATTACAGGCATGAGCCACCATGCCCGGCCTTGTTTGATTTTTGAGATAGGGTCTCACTCTGTCATCCCTTCTGGAGTGCAGTGGCACAATCATAGCTCACTGCACCCTCAATTTTCCAGGCTAAAGTGATCCTCCCTCCTCAGCCCCCTGAGTAGCTGGGACTACAGGTGCATGCCATCATGCCCAGCTAATTTTTTTTTTTTTTTAATAGAGATGAGGTCTCACTATGTTGCCCAGGTCTCGAGCTCCTGAGCTCAAGCAATCCTCCTGCCTTGGCCTCCCAAAATGCTGGTATTACAGGCATGAGCCACTGTGCCTGGCAATTCCAATTTTTTTTTTTTAAACTATGCTTTTATACCTTCTGCTTAACAAAAATGAGATTTTGTAACCCTTTTTCTCCTCCACTTAACTGTATGTGGGGAACATTTTCCCACAGCATAAACTCTTCTTGTCTATCATTTGTAAATGTTGCGTAGCATCTCATTGTATGGATGTTTAATTCAACAAGCCCTCTACTCTTGAACATTGAATTCCCTCCTAATTTTTTATTATTATAAATAGTGCTGTGATGAACAAATGTTGTAGGAAAAAAATGGCCACACTATTTTGTACCTCCTCCAATCAAGAAGTAGCATCTATTTCTCCAGCCCTGAATGGGCTTGATCATGTGACTTGCTTTGCCCAATGTGGACGTTGGTAAATGTGTTGCAAGCAGAGGCTTGAAAAAAGTGTTTATGGCCAGGCACGTTGGCTCACCCCTGTAATCCCAGCACTTTAGGAGGCCAAGGCGGGTGGATCACCTGAGGTCAGGAGTTCGAGACCAGCCTGGCCAACATGGACAAACTCTGTCTCTACTAAAAACACAAAATTAGGCATGGTAGCACATGCCTGTAATCCCAGCTACTCGGGAGGCTGACACAGGACAATCACTTGAACCCGGAGGCAGAGGTTGCGGTGAGCCAAGATCGCACCATTGCACTCCAGCCTGGGCAACAAGAGCGAAACTCTGTGTCAAAAAAAAAAAAGTGTTTATGGCCGGGCGCAGTGGCTCACGCCTGTAATCCCAGCACTTTGGGAGGCCAAGGCTGGCGGATCACGAGGTCAGGAGATCGAGACCATCCTGGCTAACATGGTGAAACCCCGTCTCTACTGAAAATACAAAAAATTAGCCTGGCGTGGTGGCGGGCGCCTGTAGTCCTAGCTACTCCAGAGGCTGAGGCAGGAGAATGGTGTGAACCCAGGAGGCGGAGCTTGCAGTGAGCCGAGATCGCGCCACTGCACTCCAGCCTGGGTGACAGAGCAAGACTCCATCTCAAAAAAAAAAAAAAAAAAAAAAGTGTTTATGTACTGGGGCTTGCCCCTTCTTTGTTGCTGAGAATCTTAAGGCCACCATATGAAGAAGCCTGGGCAAGCCTACTGGAAGAGGAGATAATACACAGAGACACTGTTCAGGCATCCCAGCTGAAGCCCAAAAATGTAAATGAAGCTATTCTAGACCATGCTAAACCATCCAGCTCCTGCTGAGCTGGCCAATCCCAAAGAATCACAGAACATGAGAAATAATCAATGTTTGTTATTTTAATCCAGTTTGAGATGATTTGTTACACAACAAAAGCTAATTGATAAAACTATCCCATGGATAATGATTATTTCCTGGAACAATTTCCTGGAAGTAAATTTTCTGGGTCAAAGAGTATGTACACTTTTATACCTTTTGATTCATATTGCCAAAAAGGTTGTATCAACTTTTAAGCTACCAGCAATGTATGAGTGTTCATATCTTCCATCTTTATCTATACTGGACTTTGATGTTTCTTTTGTTTTTGAGATGGAGTCTTGCTCTATCGCCCAGGCTGCAGTGCAGTGGTGCCATCTTAGCTCACTGCAACCTCCATCTCCCAGATTCAAGCAATTCTCCTGCCTCAGCCTCTGGCGTAGCTGGGATTACAGGCACCTGTCACCATGCCCGGCTAATTTTTGTATTTTTAGTAGAGACTGGGTTTCACCATGTTGGCCAGGTTGGTCTCAAACTCCTGACCTCAGGTGATCCACCCACCTTAGCCTCCCAAAGTGCTGGGATTACAGGCATGAGCACCACACTGGGCCTCATTGATGTTTCTTGTTATCTTCATGACTACATTGTGTTTGTAAATTTAACACACAAGCCATTGTCCATTCCCTCTCAATTCACAATCAATTTAGACCAAAAAAAAAAAAAGACTATCCATGTAGGAAGAAAGACCAAAAAAAGATTATCTATGTAGGAAAAAAGATCAAAAAAAGATTATCCATGTAGGAAAGGAAGAGTAGAAAAGAGAGAGAGAAAATAGGAGAATAAGAGAGAAACAGAGTCAAAGATGAAAAATGCAGAGAAAGAAAATAGAAATATAAAATAGAGCAACCTCCAAGACTCTTATACATAGGGTATTTAACATGTAGTCAGAAATAGTTATGGGGGGCTGGGCGTGGTGGCTCAGGCCTACAGCACTTTGGGAGGCCAACGCAGGAGGATTACTTGAGCTCAGGAGTTTGAGACCAAATTGGGCAACACAGTGAGACCTCATCTGTATGAAAAAAAAAAAAAAAGGCCAGGTGTGATGGAATGCACCTGTAGTCCCAGCTACTTGGGAGGCTGAGGTGGGAGGATCGCTTGAGCATAGGAGGTTGAGGCTGCAGGGAGCTCTGATAATGCCAGCCTGGGTGATAGAGCAAACACTGTCTCTAAAAATTGGAAGGAAGGAAGGAAGGAAGGGAGGAAGGAAGGAAGGAAGGAAGGGAGGAAGGGAGGAAGGAAAGGGGAGGGGAGGGGAGGGGAGGGGGCGATGGTTATGGGTCTCAAAATAATTTGGGTCATGAAAGAGACTTGAAAAGAAAATGTCCATTTAGGCCAAGCCTAGTGCATCTGAGAGCAGTGTAAAAATAGGTAACAGGCTCTATCATATGTGGTTGCATTTAATTCTCACAGCAACTCTCTGAGACAGGGGTGATTATTCCCATTTTATAGATGAGAAAAATTAACAGTCAGAGCTTTGAAGTAACTTGATAAAGATGATACAGCTGATAAAGAATTGAGCCCAAATTTGAGCCCAAGTCTGCCTGTCTTGGAAATTTATGTATTTCCACTTATTCTTCCTAGAAGGGATGTAGCAAAACACTAGCAACTAATGCAGGGAGGAAGTGTAGCCACCTTTTGATTCATATTGCTAAACTGCGCTCCAGAAAGGAACCATACTCCCTGGGTTTGAATCCCAGCTCTGCCACTTACAACCTGTATAATTCTGAGTGTTTCTATGTCTCAGTTTCCTCATCTGTAGAATGGCTTCGTAAGTGTCATGAGTGCATAAGATGTAAACCACTTAGAGCAGTGGCTGCCACATAGTAAAGTGCTGTCTAAACTTGCTATTTGTAGTATGCTGTTGCAGCGACCCTGGGAATATTTCTAATGATCCTGTTGCCAGGTGGCCCATACGTAGTAGCTTTCATTATGCAATCATGCACCACATAACAACCTTTATGTCAATGATGGACTGCATGTATAATAACAGTGGTTTCACAAGATTATAATGCTGTAAGCCAGGCTCAGTGGCTCACGTCTGTAATCCCAGCACTTTGGGAGGCCAAGGTGAGTGGATCACTTGAGGTCAGGCATTGAAGACCAGCCCGGCCAACATGGTGAAATCCCGTCTCTACTAAAAATACAGAAATTAGCTAGGTGTGGTGGTGCGTGCCTGTAGTCCCAGCTACTCGGGAGGCTGAGGCAGGAGAATCACTTGAACCCAGGAGGCGGAGGTTGCAGTGAGCCAAAATCGTGCCACTGCACTCCAGCTTGGCGACAGAGCGAGACTCCGTCTCAAAACAAACAAACAAACAAACAAACAAAAAAACCACATTGCCCATTATGTGTCATGCACTGTCCCATATACTTTACAAGTACTATTTCATTTAATTCTCACAACTAGCCTTTGAAGTAGGTATTAGTCTTTTTTTTTTTTTTTTTTTTTTTTGAGACAGGGTTTTGCTCTTGTTGCCCAGGCTGGAGTGCAGTGGCACGATCTCGGCTCAATGCAACCTCCACCTCCTGGGTTCAAGCAATTCTCCTGTCTCAGCCTCCCGAGTAGCTGGGATTACAGGCGTGTGCCACCACACCCAGCTAATTTTTTGTGTTTTTAGTAGAGACAGGGTTTTATCATGTTGGCCTGGCTGGTCTTGACCTCCTGACCTCAGGTGATCCACCCACCTCGACCTCCCAAAGTGCTGGGATTACAGGCATGAGCCACCGTGTGTGGCCTGAAGTAGGTATTCTCATTTCCATTTTACAAATGAGGAAACAGAGTCTGGATCCAGAATCTTTTATCCTTACTGTACTGTACTGTCTCCTGTTTGAGAACCATGCAATTTTGGGGTGCAAAATGCCAACAAAAGCAAATGCAACACTTCTCAGCCTGCTTCATTTATCATCTACTCTTTCTCAGCCGCAAGAACATTCTGCATTAGATCCACTGCAGCAAGTTGTCTGAGAACTGAGGTCAGCGTCAATAAATGGATTATGGGCCAGGCATGGTGACTTACGCCTGTAATCCCAGCACACTGGGATGCCGAGGTGGGAGAATTGCTTAAGGCCTGGAGTTCAAGACCAGCCTGGGCAAGATGGTGAGACCCCGTTTCTATAAAAAATTTTTAAAAATTAGCCAGGCACAGTGGCACGTGTCTATAGTCCCAGCTACTAGGGAGGCTCAGGTGGGAGAATTGCTTGAGCCTAGGAATTTGAGGCTGCAGTGAGTTATGACCATGCCACTGCACTCCAGCCTGAGCAACAAAGTGAGACACCCTTCTCTTATTTTATTTATTTTTTTTTTGAGACGAAGTTTTGCTCTTTGTTGCCCAGGCTGGAGTGCAGTGGCATGATCTCAGCTCATTGCAACCTCCACCCCCCTGGGTTCAAGCGATTCTCGTCTCAGCCTCCCAAGTAGCTGGGATTACAGGCGCCCGCCACCATGCCTGGCTAATTTTTGTATTTTTGGTAGAGATGGGGTTTCACCATGTTGGCCAGGCTGGTCTCGAACTCCTGACCTCGTGATCCACTCGCCTCGGCCTCCCAAAGTGCTGGAATTACAGGCGTGAGCCACTGCACCCGGCTGACACCCTTCTTGAGAGAAAGATGAAAGAAAGAAAGAAAGAAAGAAAGAGAAAGAAAGAAAGAAAAGAAAAGAAAGAAAGGAAAGAAAAGAGAGAGAGAAAGAAAGAAAGAGAGAGAAAGAGAAAGAAATGGATTATGTGTTTGCTACCCATTCAAGCCTTCTCAGGTCAAATTCTTGTACTTTCTCAGTGGGGGTGGAGGATGGGGAGAGGAAGATGAAGCGCACTCTCTTTTCCATTTTTTTTTTTTTTGAATTGTAAAATACTAGGCACTTTTCAGTGCAGCAGACTGCAATAACACCAGGCCTGATTAAGGAATGACAATATGGAAGGCAGATGGCAGATGCATGGGTGCCACACTATTGCTTTTCAGTTAAATATTGCTTGGTGTTAGTTTTTTTTCTCCTTGTAAATCTCCCAAATAAAACGGTTTGCTTTCCCCAAGTTAGAAGTGTTAGCACGTCTTTTCTTTAAATATCTGTGCATGGCTGTTTTTTTCCCTGCCAATTTGTCACCATCTGTAACCCTCCCTTTATGAGACGATCTGATGACAGCAGTTATCTTGGAGAGTAGAAGTGTGGTCTTGAAGCGCCATGGAAGAGTAGAGTCAGTGTAGGCTGTGTGTGTGTGGAGTGTATGCTCCCCCTGCACTTGGTGTGTGTACATACAGAAACACAGTGTGCGTGTGTGTTGGCTCTGGGTGTGTTGTGCGTGTGTACACTGTGTGTGAGTATGCAGTGTGTGTACATTCTGTGGGCATCTCGTGTGTGTGTGGACTGTGTGCTGGGCGTCGTGCCTGCCCGTGTCCTTGGCGCCTTGGCGTCCATGCGCTCTCTGCACATAGGTAGGTACCACAGCTAGGTACCACGTGCACACCCTGAATGTGAGTGAACTGCCTGTGTGCTCTGTATTTGCCGGCTGAAGAGGGGCTGTGTGGACTACTGGGGGAAGACGTTCCTCAGGAGGGCATAATTTCTCTGAAGTGCTTAAAGGGGATGGAGACAGCCTGAAATTTGGGGGAAGTAGGCCAAGGAGTATTAGCAACATCTGGGCCTGGTTGAATTTCATTACTTTTCCTAGGAAAGTAAATTATGGGTGGCTTGAAGGAGGGTGCTGCTGAGATGGGGGGCGGACCATGAAGCGTGGAGGGGTCTCCGGTGTTGCTGGAGGGCAGCTGGAGCCTGCGGAGAGCCTCGGCGCGCTCCTCCCTCTCCCCCACCCTCCCCCCACCCCGGGCGGGGCTCCGCGTGGGGTGGTGGACTCGGGCGGGGGCGGGGGGGCGGCCGCGGCCGAGCCGGGGTGCTGCACGGCGGCCGTGATGGCTGGTGACGGCGGGGCCGGGCAGGGGACCAGGGCCGCGGCCCGGGAGCGGGCCAGCTGCCGGGAGCCCTGAATCACCGCCTGGCCCGACTCCACCATGAACGTCGCGCTGCAGGAGCTGGGAGCTGGCAGCAACGTGAGTGGGGGCCCCGGGCTCCACGGGAGGGGACTGGGTGGAGGGGGACGAGGCAGAGGGGTCGGCCGCGGAGGGGCAGGCGGTGCCCGGCTCGCGGAGGTAGGGCTGCCTCCCGGGCCTGGTGGAGCGGTGATAGAGAGACCCCAGGCCCGAGAGCAGGGTAGGTGGGAAGGGAAGGGCCCTCTTAGCAGCGGGGAGGGGTCCGCGAGGCAGGGAGCACTGGGGCAGGGTCTTGGGCAAATAGCCCTCTCTGCCTGACCTCGGTTGGCAACCCCGACTGTCTGGCAGATGGTGGAGTACAAACGGGCCACGCTTCGGGATGAAGACGCACCCGAGACCCCCGTAGAGGGCGGGGCCTCCCCGGACGCCATGGAGGTGGGCAAGGGGGCTTCCCCTTTCTCACCAGGCCCCAGCCCTGGCATGACGCCTGGCACACCCAGGAGCTCTGGGCTGTTCTGGAGGGTCACCTGCCCCCACCTCCGCTCCATCTCTGGCCTCTGCTCTAGGACTATGGTGAGGCGATGCTAAGCCATGACGTTGCACAAAACAGACTCAGGGCTCAACTCACCAGCTGGCCTCATTGCCCCCGGGCCCAAAGTTAACCCTGTGGCTCTGAAAACTGCCTGTGGCTTCACCCTCTGGTAATCTTGGATCCCTGCCCTGCATCTCAGTCACTCTCTGTCCCCCTGTGTTCCCCAGGTGGGATTCCAGAAGGGGACAAGACAGCTGTTAGGCTCACGCACGCAGCTGGAGCTGGTCTTAGCAGGTGTCTCTCTACTGCTGGCTGCACTGCTTCTGGGCTGCCTTGTGGCCCTAGGGGTCCAGTACCACAGAGGTAGGTGGGCCCACACTCTTCATCGGTATTCATAACTAGGGGTTCTGGAGGCCTAAGGGCCTCTAAGATTTTCACCTGTGGGAACCAAGCCTTCCCTGCAGAAAAGCCCCCGGCTTTGCTTTCTCTTCCCAACCTTCCTGCTGTCATGGCCCTTGCAAAGAGTTTGCCTCTTCCAGACAGACAGACTGACAGTCTCCTACCCTCCGGCCGTGTTCCCTACCACAGACCCATCCCACAGCACCTGCCTTACAGAGGCCTGCATTCGAGTGGCTGGAAAAATCCTGGAGTCCCTGGACCGAGGGGTGAGCCCCTGTGAGGACTTTTACCAGTTCTCCTGTGGGGGCTGGATTCGGAGGAACCCCCTGCCCGATGGGCGTTCTCGCTGGAACACCTTCAACAGCCTCTGGGACCAAAACCAGGCCATACTGAAGCACCTGCTTGGTGAGTGGGGCTGTTAGGGAGGCCTTGGGCCACCTATGTGCCTTGTGCCCAGCACAGGGCCTGGCACTTAGCAAATAGTGTCCATGAATGAGGAAGTGGATGGTTCTGTGAACACTCCAGAGGGTGGGGAGGCAGAGAGCAGGGGACTATTGAGAAGTGCGGATGGGTTTGATGGGGGCAGAACTCTGGATATAATGGAGGGCCGCTTCTCTGCACTCTGTTTGGAGCACTGTCGTGGTGTGGTAGACACCAGGGAGCCTGTACTGCTTAGATATCCTTGGGTCTCCATGGACAGGGAGAGGAAGCCACGGCTTGCTGTTTCAGACACTCTTCCTGGGTCTGCGTTAGCAGGACTGCTCATTGACAAGGCAAGGAGAGAAACCGAGCAAGGGCCAGGGACTCCCCCTCAGCAGTTAACGTAATTCCCACCTGGATCCTGTGTTCTGCCCCACAGAAAACACCACCTTCAACTCCAGCAGTGAAGCTGAGCGGAAGACACAGCGCTTCTACCTATCTTGCCTACAGGTGGAGCGCATTGAGGAGCTGGGAGCCCAGCCACTGAGAGACCTCATTGACAAGGTAGGGCCACTGAGCCAGTTGAGGGCAGGGGAGCAGGAGGGGCCTTGAGAGAGGAGATGGCCCAGGAACGCTTTGGGAGTTCCTGCACTAATCATTCCACTTATGGTCTCTACATAGATTGGTGGTTGGAACATTACGGGGCCCTGGGACCAGGACAACTTTATGGAGGTGTTGAAGGCAGTAGCAGGGACCTACAGGGCCACCCCATTCTTCACCGTCTACATCAGTGCCGACTCTAAGAGTTCCAACAGCAATGTTATCCAGGTGATGAGCTGGGAAAGGGTGGGGAGAGACTTAGGGACACTTTGCTGAGCCCAGACTTCCCTCTCCTGTGACAGGCAGGCTGGGCTGACCCCCCGGCCCCACCCCTACCCCTGCTCGGGAATTCAGGTTCTCATGGTGGGGAAAGCGAGGGGCTCACCTCCTTTCCTTGACATTGCAGGTGGACCAGTCTGGGCTCTTTCTGCCCTCTCGGGATTACTACTTAAACAGAACTGCCAATGAGAAAGTAAGGAACATCTTCCGAATCCCCATCCCTACCCCTTGCTGAGCTGGGCTGATCCCTGTTGACTTTTCCCTTTGCCAAGGGTCAGAGCAGGGAAGGTGAGCCTATCCTGTCACCTAGTGAACAAACTGCCCCTCCTTTCTTTCTTCTTTTCTTCCTCCCTCCCTCCCTCCCTCCCTTTCTTCCCCTTTTCCTTCCTTCCTTCCTCTTATTCTTCTAGTAGGTTTCATAGACACCTACTGTGTGCCAGGTCCAGTGGGGGAATTCTGAGATATAAGTTTCCGAGCCATCGCCACAGGAAGCATTCAGTGTCGATGGGTTCATGGACCTAGATAGCTGAGAACAAAGCTCACAAGAGGGTCCTGAGGATTCAGGAGAGACTTAGGGAGCCAGCAAAGTCTTCCTGAAGAGATTGCATTTGAGCCAGGTCCTGTAGAATACATAGGAGTGGATGAGGGCATGCTGGGTAGAAAGAAGTTTAGGCCAGGTGCGGTGGCTCACGCCTGTAGTCCCAGCACTTCGGGAGGCCGAGGTGGGTGGATCACCTGAGGTCAGGAGTTCGAGACCAGCCTGACCAACAAGGTGAAACCCCATCTCTACTAAATATACAAAAATTAG
The DNA here is from genome assembly GCF_028858775.2 of Pan troglodytes. Lineage (NCBI taxonomy): Eukaryota > Metazoa > Chordata > Mammalia > Primates > Hominidae > Pan > Pan troglodytes. The sequence goes on from NC_086015.1 coordinate 187,461,941, forward strand.
CCAGTCGTGGTGGCAGGCACCTGTAATCCCAACTACTTGGGAGGCTGAGACAGGAGAATTGCCTGAACCTGGGAGGCGGAGGTTGCAGTGAGCCAAGATCGTGCCACTGCACTCCAGCCTGGGTGACGGAGAGAGACTCTGACTCAAAAAAAAAAAAAAAAAAAAAAAAAAAAGAAAGAAAGAAAAAGAAAGAAGGAACAGTTTAAACAAAAGTGTTGATGAGGCTGAGCACAGTGGCTCACACCTGTAATCCCCACACTTTGGGAGGCTGAGGCCGGCGGATCACTTGAGGTTAGGAGTTCAAGACCAGGCTGGCCTACATGGTGAAAACCCGTCTCTACTAAAAATACAAAAATTAGCCAGGCATGGTGGTGTGCACCTGTAATCTCAGCTACTGGGGAGGCTGAGGCAAAGAGAATCGCTTGAATCCAGGAGGCAGAGGTTGCAGTGAGCTGAGATGGCACCACTGCACTCCAGCCTGGGCAACAGAACAAGACTTCATCTCAAAAAAAAAAAAAAAAAGTGTTGACGAGGGAAAGGCTAGGTGTGTCTGGACCATGGCAAGGGGTCCACTGTGGTAAAATATAGAACTCAAGGCAGATGAGAGGCTGGAGAGGTGGGCAGGAATGGGTTATGGAGGGGACCTTGAATAGCACACTACGGAGTTTATTCTGTAGCTCCTGGAGAACCATTGCATGCTCCAAAGTAGGGAGGGAGCGCAGTGCTTTGGGAAGTCAGTTTGTTTGGGGTGTGAAAAGTAGATGTGAGAAAGAAAGCCTGGAGATGAATTAAGAGTGTCTGCGGTACTCCGTGCTCTGAGTCAGGAAGGTCCCAAATGAAAGAGGTGGCAGAAGGAATGGTAGGAAGGGGAGGATGTAAGCGATATCATCAAGTCAGAATCATGAGTTCTTGGTGCCCGGATGTTAGAGGAGGGAAGAGGTGAAGATGGCTGAAGCTGTACGCTTTCATGATGGTGTAATGGAGGGGTCCCTTGGGAATTAGGGATGTCTGTAGGAAGAACCAGCTTAGGGTACATTGAGAAAGAGGAGACAGTGCAACGTCACAGGAATAGGAGAGACTTTGGAGTCAGACCTGGATTTCAGTCTCAGCTCTGCTGCTTGGTGCAAGTTGATTAATCTCTCTGAGGCTGTTCCCTCATCCATAAACAGGGGATCATAGCATCAACCTCATATGGCGTTTGGAGTAGGTTAGGGGTACAAACTTATGCTGCTGCATGTGGCAGATGCTCAATCAGGGTGTGGGAGCTGCTCCTTTTAGACATGGGAGTTTGATGGGACCTGGGCACCTTACATACAGAAAGGTCAGCAGGCAGCTGGGAAAGCTGTGTGGAGTCCTGAAGAGAGAATAAGCCTGAAAGGACCCAGAGGCCTGAGGGGCGTCTCCTTAGAAACCTAACCAGGCCAGGCAGGGTGTCTGTAATCCGAACACTTTGGGAGGCCAAGGCGACCTGATTACTTGAGGTCAGAAGTTTGAGACCAGCTGGCCAACATGGTGAAACCCCATCTCTACTAAAAATACAAAAATTGGGCTGGGTGTGGTGGCTCTCACCTGTAATCCCAGCACTTTGGGAGGCCAAGGCAGGTGGATCACTTGAGGTCAGGAGTTTGAAACCAGCCTGACCAACATGGTGAAACCCCATCTCTACTAAAAATACAAAAATTAGCCTGACATGGTGGCGGGTGCCTGTAATCCCAGCTACTTGGAAGGCCGAGGCAGGAGAATCGCTTGAACCTGGGAGGTGGAAGTTGCAGTGAGCTGAGATGGCACCACTGCACTCCAGCCTGGGCAACAGAGCAAGACTCTGTCTCAAAAAAAAAAAGAAAGAAAGAAAAGAAAAAAGAAACCTAAACAAAGGCTTTGAAGAGGTGAGACAGGAGGAGGACAGAGAAAGGACAGAAGGAGATCCTTGTATTTTAAGGGCAGTGGGAGAGTCAGCAAAAGAGATTGCTGTGGAGTAGGACAACCATTTGTCCTTCTGTCATTCATTCAGAAACATCTGCTGAGCATCCCTTGGCCAGACCCTCCTCTAGGCATATGGTGAACAAGACACTTCTACTACCCTCTGAGTGGGGGAGAAGGCATAAAACAGTTCGCTACACAGTTGTCCTGTTTCCAGTTGTTGGGACTATATAGAGGAGAAGCATAGGGTTCTGAGAGCAAGTGTGACCAGGAACCTGCCTAGTTCCAGGGTGCGGATAGGCTGCAATGAAGGGAGAGGGCTCTACAAAGGCAATAGGTTATGCAAAGGCTCCAAGGTGGGAAGGCATATGGCCAGCCCACTGGCCATTCTCAATGGGAGAGGGAGCAGGAGGGGCATGCGGGCCAAGGCCTTCTGGACAGGTCCATAGCCTCACACTATGCAGGAGCATTGCGGGCCAAATTTAGGATTCATCCCGAAAGAAATGGAAAGGGAAACTCAAAAGTGATGTGAACAGATGTGTGATTTTGACATCATCTGAGTCAGGGGAGGAGATAATTTTTACAATTTGGGAGAGAACCACATCCTTCAACCCTTTGGAAGGGGCAAGAGGAAAGACTTCAGTTTGGCTGTCACCGTGTCACTGGTTGCCTTCAGGAAGCCTCCTGTGCTGGGATCTAGAGAAAGATGCAACACAAAAGGTTAAGATAGGATGAAAACTAAGAGTAGGCTGGGTGCAGTGGCTCACGCCTGTGGCCCCAGCACTTTGGGAGGCCGAGGTGGGCAGATTACCTGAGGTCAGGAGTTCGAGACCAGCTTGGCCAACATGGCGAAACACTGTCTGTACTAAAAATACAAAAATTAGCCAGGCGTGATGGCCCGCGCCTGTAATCCCAGCCACTGGGGAGGCTGAGGCAGGAGAATCGCTTGAACCCGGGAGGCGGAGGTTGCAGTGAGCCGAGATCACACACCTGCACTTCAGCCTGGGCAACAGAGGGAGACGCCATCTCAAACAAACAACAACAATAAAAAAAACTAAGAGTAAAGCAGGGTTCAGGAGAGTCTCAAAAGTAAGCACTAAGCTGAAGGTGAGAAGGTAGGGAGAGAAGGGGTAAGGTGAGATCACTGGTTTAGCTAACCACCCCCTCAGGAGCTGGGATGACTGGGATTGGTACTCAAACCTCTTCCTCTGATGCCAGCAGCAAGTAGGAGGAGAGGTGAGAGACAGGAGGAATTTGAAATACACAGAATATTAAGGGATCTAAAACTTCTTGGTAAGTAGAAGAAGAGATGGCCTTTGGCGATTAGTGGAGCCCAGGTGGGCCTTCAGGTTGAGTGGGAAGTGGTTTCTGGGAGGAGGGTTAAGGGAATTGGCACAGAGCAGTGTTGAGTGTCTGTTTGCAGGTTTTCACCCTGTTATTCAACAGATATTTATTGAGCACCTACTCTGTGGCAGATAGCTGCGCTTGGGTCTGAAATTACAGTGGTGAACAAAGCAAACCCAGCCCTGCCTTCATGGAGCCTCAGGGCCAGCAGGGGTGAGGCCACAAGAGTTTGTACTGGACCCGAGCAGGGCCAGGGCCGCCATGGCCCTGGGGTCATCAGGCCTGGGCCACATTCTCACTCTGCCATCTGCTAGTTTGTGATGGAAGTCAAGCCGTGTCATCTTCCCAAGCTTCTGCCCTGGGGTGTGAAATGGGACTCCTCTTCACTTCATGAAGTTGCTGTGCGGGGAGGAGAAGATACACTGTATGGAAAGCCTCTAATAGAGAGTCTGATGCATGTCTGCAGAAGTGGTCACTAAATATTTCTTCTCCATGCTTTTCTCTCCCTTGGAGACCAGCGGGTAGTGGAGAAAGCAGCTAGCTTGAGGCCTGGCAGGATGGGAGGTAATAGAGGCCTGAGGACACCATGGCCCCGATCCCCTGTGAGGTCCAGTCAGCTGTTCAGTGAAGGCACGTGGTCACTGATGGGCTGGGACAACTAGCAGGGATCTAGGAAATGAGAAGGCAAAGCAGTATGGGAAGCAGACCCATCTGCTGGACAGACATTTGCAGAGCACTTACTCTGTGTTCTAGTCCCTAGAGACAGCAGTGAGTAAGCTGCTGTAACTTGGAACAATGCTCTGCTGGAACTCACCTTCTCCTTGGAGAAATAGATGATAAACAAGTACAGAAGTAAGTAAACATGGCTGGGTGCAGTGGCTCACGCCTGTAATCCCAGCACTTTGAGAGGCTGAGGCGGGCAGATCACCTGAGGTCAGTAGTTCGAGACCAGCCTGGCTAACATGGTGAAACCCCGTCTCTACTAAAAATACAAAAAATTAGCCAGGCATGGTGGCACACGCCTGTAGTCCCAGCTACTTGGGAGGCTGCAGCAGGAGAATCGCTTGAACCCAGGAGGTGGAGGTTGCAGTGAGCCAAGATCGCGCCACTGCACTCCAGCCTGGGCAACAGAGTGAGACTCCATCTCAAAAAAAAAAAAAGAAGAAGAAGAAGAAGAAGAAGAAGTAAGTAAACAATACTTAGCCAATGACGGTAAGCAGTGTGTCAGAAATGAAACAGGTCATCCAGAAAGGCTTCCAGAAGGATCAAACAGAAGAGATATTGGGCAGAGGTGGTGGTAAGAACAGATCTCAGCCTTGGGCAGGACTTGTTGCTGGGCTCTGAGGATCACCCGGGCCTTGACAGGTGCTCACTGCCTATCTGGATTACATGGAGGAACTGGGGCTGCTGCTGGGTGGGCGGCCCACCTCCACGAGGGAGCAGATGCAGCAGGTGCTGGAGTTGGAGATACAGCTGGCCAACATCACAGTGCCCCAGGACCAGCGGCGCGACGAGGAGAAGATCTACCACAAGATGAGCATTTCGGAGCTGCAGGTGGGGCAGGCAGGGGGCTGGAGACAACTGAGAGGGGCCAGCCTTGGCACGGACCACCCAGCTTCCCTCCATGCCATCTCCCCAAGGCAGCCAGTCCTTTCCTCATTCCCTTGCTTTTCTGTGCTCCCCAGCTGCACTGCTGCTGTCCTGGGGAAAAAAAATGGTGTCCATTTAGGCCACCTCTCACTGGGTCATCCTTTGGTCCCTTTCTTGCCTGGGGATGCATGGAGGGATTGTGTTAAAAATGTATAACAGTTTGTATGAGATGTCCACAAAACAATCAGAATAGGCTGGGCATGGTGGCTGACATCTGTAATCCCAGCACTTTGGGAGGCCGAGGCGGGTGGATCGCCTGAGGTCGGGAGTTCAAGACCAGCCTAGCCAACATGGTGAAACCCCATCTCTACTAAAAATAAAAAATTAGCCGGGTGTGGTGGCACATGCCTGTAATCCCAGCTACTCGGGGGGCTGAGGTAGAAGAATCGCTTGAACCTGGGAGGCGGAGGTTGCAGTGAGCTGAGATCGCGCCATTGCACTCCAGCTTGGGTGACAAGAGTGAAACTCCATCTCAAAAAAAAAAAAAAAAAAATAGAAGTGAAAGTTTCCACTGGGGGACCCGTACTGTGCCAGGCCATTAACACTTTAGATGTTGGATTATGGAAAAGTTGGGATGGAGTGTGGTTCTGGAGGAGAAGCCAGTACGTGCAGGGTGTTGGGAGTGGTATTTTATCAATTGTTAGGAAAATATTTGAATATCTAGGCCCCAGCTGAATGTCACATGTAGTGGTTATCCTTGTATAATAAGTGGTTGGGCTCCCAGATTGGAGGTGCCCAGGCCTGGAAAAGGGTATATTACAGGAAGGATACACCATGAAGCCAGTAGTTGTTGCTATGGCAATGGGAAGGGCTCCCAGGCTACAGCATACAGTGGGGGAGGGATCTGCTGGAAGCTAGTCGGGCAGGCAAGGCCTGAGATTTTTTTCTGTCAGGCTCTGGCGCCCTCCATGGACTGGCTTGAGTTCCTGTCTTTCTTGCTGTCACCATTGGAGTTGAGTGACTCTGAGCCTGTGGTGGTGTATGGGATGGATTATTTGCAGCAGGTGTCAGAGCTCATCAACCGCACGGAACCAAGGTGTGGGGGTAGCCCAGGGTGAGGGTGGGTTCTGTGGAGGTCTCCAGCAAGGCTGGGCATAGTGGACAGGCCCAGCCACACAGAACAACATTTGATAATGCTATGGGCCTTCCAAACATTGAATCAGAATGTCTATGGGCTTTTCCTCTGCGCTAGGGTTGCAGGGTGCTCCCTGTGATCTCTGTCCCCCAACTGCTCTCCAACCTGACCCCTACAGGCAGGTGTGTGGCCCCGGGACCAAAGAGGAACCCCGGGACAGCTTCCACATATGCCTCTCGGGACTCCTGCAACTTGCATGTTCCTGGGGGCTGGTTTGAGGGGTGTGAAGGGCATCCCACCTGCCCTTTTCTTATTTTCTGGTCTGGTTGTCAGCATCCTGAACAATTACCTGATCTGGAACCTGGTGCAAAAGACAACCTCAAGCCTGGACCGACGCTTTGAGTCTGCACAAGAGAAGCTGCTGGAGACCCTCTATGGCACTAAGAAGGTGGGCTTTCTGATTTTGCCTCCACGTTCTGATCCAGTCTAGCCGATGCTGCATACCTTCAGTGTGACAGGCACCATGTGCCTCATGGGGCACAGGTGCATAGTATGGAGCGCAGAATTTGGAAGCAAGCCGACTTGCGTTTCAATCCCAACTCATTCATTTTCTAGCCTGTAGGACCTTGGGCAGATCACCTAGCCTCTCTGACTCTCCATTTCCTGCTCTGTAAAGCAGGAATAACTTGGAGGGTTGTCAGGAAGAGTATTAGCTGAGTTAATGTAAGTGAAGCACCTGCACAGTACATGGTATGTATAGGCACTCGGCTTTGATGAGGAGGATGGAGAGGATATAATAAATAAATGAGTATTTAGTTTCAAGATGCCCCATTAAGTGGGGGGAGTGGACATGTAAACAAATACATTATATTTTGTGGTGATAACTGCTCACACTGAGTGAAAGACTTTTGTGCTATAGGACAGAGGTGGGACAGCACATTTCACCTGGGGGGATGGTGGGGAAGGGCATCAGAGAAGCCTTCTCTGAGAGGTGCCATGTGATGGAAAAGTTCACCAAGAAAGCCGGGGAGAAGGGCATTCCAGGGACAAGGAACGGCATGTGCAAATTCCTAGAGGCCAAAAGGAGCATGGTGGCTTTACACAGGTTCTGGCATGAGCTTGAGAAGAGGGCAACTGAGAGATGGGGTGTGGTAAGGTGGGCATGGGGCACTTGGGAAGGGACCTGAATATTGTATTGGGAAGTCCGGCCTTGATTCTTTCACAGATGGGGCTCCATGGGAGTAGCCATGGAGAGGAGAAACACAGTTGGGTTATGTATGAAATGATATTTCTGGTGGCTAAATGGAAGATGGAGGGGAGCAGCAGGGAAGCGGGGATGAGAATGGAGTCAGGGTGTCCAGTTAAGAGGCAATTGCAGGCCAGGCTTGGTGGCTCATGCCTGTAATCCCAGCATTTTGGGAAGCCAAGGCAGGTGGATCACCTGAGGTCAGGAGTTCAAGACCAGCCTTGCCAACACGGTGAAACCCCATCTCTACTAAAAATACAAAAAATTAGCTGGGCGTGGTGGCAAGCAACTGTAATCCCAGCTACTCGGGAGGCTGAAGCAGGAGAATCACTTAAACCTGGAGGTTGCAGTGACCTGAGACTGCATCATTGCACTCCAGCCTGGGCTACAAGAGCAAAACTCTGTTTAAAAAAAAAAAAAAAAGGGCAATTGCAGACTGAGTGTGGTGGCTCGTGCCTGTAATCAGCATTTTGGGAGGCTGAGGTGGGTGGAGTGCTTGAGCTCAGGAGTTCAAGATGATAGTGTTATAGGTCAGGGAAGTGGTAATCATTTTCCCCGTCCACTTGAGTGGATGGGAAAGATGATTAAGAAATCAAAGCAGGCAGGGCGCCGTAGCTCATGCCTGTAATCCCAGCACTTTGGGAGGTCAAGGTGGGCGGATCACTTGAAGTAAGGAGTTCAAGACCATCCTGGCTAACACGGTGAAACCCCGTCTCTACTGAAAATACAAAAAATTTAGCCGGGCGTGGTGGCGGATGCCTTTAGTCTCAGCTACTCGGGAGGCTGAGGCAGGAGAATGGCGTGAACCCGGGAGGTGGAGCTTGCAGTGAGCTGAGATCGCACCACTGCACTCCAGTCTGGGTGACAGAGTGAGACTCCATCTCAAAAAAAAAAAAAAAAAAAAGAAGTCAAAGTAGTAGAAACTGCTGATAGACTGAATGTGGGGGTTAGGGAGATGGAGGAAGCTGAGTGACTCCCAGGTTTCTTGCATGGGGGACTGACTGGATATAAAATTAGTTGTGGGCCGGGCACGGTGGCTCATGCCTTTAATCCCAGCACTTTGGGAGGCCAAAGCGGGCAGGTCGCTTGAGCTCAGGAGTTCAAGACCAGCCTGGGAAACATGGTGAGACCCCTTCTGTACTAAAAATACAAAAGAAAATAGCTGGGTGTGGTGGCATGTGCCTGGGGTCCCAGCTATTCGAGAGGCTGAGGTGGGAGGATCGCTTGAGCCCGGGGGACAGAGGTTGCAGTGAGCAGTGATTGCACCACTATACTCCAGCCTGGGTGACAGAGCAAGACCCTGTCTCAAAAAAAGACAGATGTGGCACTGAGCAAACCCAGGACTCTTGTCCAGAGCTGAGAAGGGCTGCTAGCCCCAGTGACAGAGAAAGGCCCTCTGACTGGAGGACACAGCCATCTCTAGGGTCCTGGCTCTTTGTCCTTTAACAGTCCTGTGTGCCGAGGTGGCAGACCTGCATCTCCAACACGGATGACGCCCTTGGCTTCGCTTTGGGGTCCCTCTTCGTGAAGGCCACGTTTGACCGGCAAAGCAAAGAAATTGTGAGTCTACAAGATTCTTTCAACACTATGCCCTCAAAATTGACTGTTCATGTATGTGCAGACATATAGAAAAACAACGGGAGCCAGGCGCGGTGGCTCACGCCCGTAATCCCAGCACTTTGGGAGGCCAAGGCGGGTGAATCATGGGGTCAGGAGTTCGAGACCAGCCTGGCCAACATGGTGAAACCTGGTCTCTACTAAAAATACAAAAAATTAGCCGGGCGTGGTGGCGGGTGTCTGTAATCCCAGCTACTTGGGAGGCTGAGGCAGGAGAATCACTTGAACCCAGGAGGCGGAGGTTGCAGTGAGCCGAGATCGCGCCAGTGCACTCCAGCCTGGGCGACAGAGCAAAACTCTGTCTCAAAAAAAAAAAAAAAAGAAAAGAAAAGAAAAGAAAAACAACTGGATGTAAATTGATGAACAAATGAAGTAGTGCTGCTTTGGGCAGTGGGATTATAAGAGTCCTTTAAAGTTGTCTATGTGTTTATGTTTAACTCTATAACTAGAAGAAATATTTATTTATTAGGATATGATAATGGATGTGCTTAAAGTATTACCTGTAAGGATGTTTATGGTTTTTATGGCAATGTTGTTTATAATAGCAGAAAATGAGAACAGGTTAAATGTCCAACTATAGGGTAAAGGAAAAATAAATTGTGGTTAGGATGGGTTGTGAGGATCCTTAAATGGCTGATATATCTTTCAGCGAAAAAAGTAGGTTACAAAAAATATATACCTTATACAACATAATTCCATATTTTATATGCATATCAGGGGAGGGAAAAACTCTAGAAGTGGGTAATCAAAATGTTAAAAGAACTTATCTATGAATGAGTGCTTTATAACTGGTCTGTTCTTCAATTCTCAATTTTCCAAATTTTCTGTGAATGTCCTCTTTTCATAATCAGATAAAAATCATTGCACTAGGCTGGGCATGGTGGCTCACGCCTGTAATCCCAGCACTTTGGGAGGCTGAGGTGGGTGGATCATGTGGTCAGGAGTTCAAGACCAACCTGGCCAAGATGGTGAAACCCCGGCTCTACTAAAAATACAAAAATTACCCGGGCGTGATGGCGGGAGCCTGTAATCCTAGCTACTTGGGAGGCTGAGGCAGGAGAATCGCTTGAACTCGGGAGGCGGAGGTTGCAGTGAGCCGAGATTGCGCCACTGCACTCCATCCTAGGTGACACAGCCAGACTCTGTCTCAAAAAAAAAAAAAAATCATTGCACTATATTAAATTATAATATAATTTGATGAACTTATTGTCAATTAAAATGTTTATTTAATTAAGAAAAAAGCCAGCCACAATCCCAGTACCTTTACAAATGGTGTTTCCTTCTCATCGTCTCCAGGTGCTCAGCCGTATTTCTTTGGTCTAGACGTTCCCATTTCCCCTAGGTGGATGGGGATGGGGCACCAAGGGTGGATGGGTGGGGGCAGGGATGCATTCAGTGCAGGGGAAGGCTGACTTTGCCTCCTCCCTCCCAGGCAGAGGGGATGATCAGCGAAATCCGGACCGCATTTGAGGAGGCCCTGGGACAGCTGGTTTGGATGGATGAGAAGACCCGCCAGGCAGCCAAGGAGAAAGTGAGCGGTGGCTAGGGTTGGGGCGCCATCTTGAGGTGGGGTTCAAGGATACAGTTTTGCTAGGAACCTGGGGAAGGAAACAAACCCTTAACCTGGTCTCTTCAGGCAGATGCCATCTATGATATGATTGGTTTCCCAGACTTTATCCTGGAGCCCAAAGAGCTGGATGATGTTTATGACGGGGTGAGTACCTACGCTCATCAGTACTGAACTTCAGCCCTGTAGAGGGCACTGTTCCCTGGGCTTAGAAATTGGGGCTCAAGCACTGGGAAAGAGGTGCTTGTCGGTTTCTTTTAGAGGCAGATGGAGGTAACCAGCATTGTTAAAATGTTGGCTCTGTGACAGGCTGCAGGCCAAACAGCAGTGAAATATAGTGTTAACGAGCCAAGATTTGGAGTCAAGCCTAATCAAATTCTGTTTCTACCCCTAACTTTGTAACCTTAACAAAATCTCTCTAGGCCTTGGTTTCATTTTCTGTAAAATGGGGGTCCTACTAGTGCCTTCCTCATAGGGTTGTTGTGAGATAAATGAATACAGTATGTAAAAAAACAGCACCCATAACATAAATGGCCTTTAAATATTGCCAATTATGGTTTACTAGATATTTTACAGTTGAGGAAACTGAGGTTTGGAGAGATACTAATGAGTAGCCAAACTGGGGCTATTATCTTCTCCAATGGATTCTCTTGCTCTCTTTCTACTTCCCACCTTTCCCACAGTACGAAATTTCTGAAGATTCTTTCTTCCAAAACATGTTGAATTTGTACAACTTCTCTGCCAAGGTTATGGCTGACCAGCTCCGCAAGCCTCCCAGCCGAGACCAGTGAGAATGACGGGGTGGACATAGACACTAGGGGTGGCAGGAGAGGTGGGGGAAGGTTTCCTGGGATGGGGGAAAAGGGTGGCAAGACTGGTCCCAGACCGGCGGCCCCATACCCTTGCAGGAGGTAGGGCAGGGCTGCTGGGAGGGGAGCAGTGTCAGGAGAGTCGGGAGCCTCAGCCCCTCACTCTTCCTCCGCCAGGTGGAGCATGACCCCCCAGACAGTGAATGCCTACTACCTTCCAACTAAGAATGAGATCGTCTTCCCCGCTGGCATCCTGCAGGCCCCCTTCTATGCCCGCAACCACCCCAAGTGTGTCTGAAGCAGGAGGGGCTGGGTGCTGGGGCCTGGGCCTGTGGTTGAGCTGGGAGCAGGGCTGGAGGTGGGATTCAGAAGTACCCCCACCATGTCCTCACTTGCTATTCCTCACCTACCAGGGCCCTGAACTTTGGTGGCATCGGTGTGGTCATGGGCCATGAGTTGACGCATGCCTTTGATGACCAAGGTAGGGGCCCATGGAGTCGTCCCCTCTAGCCTAGAATTCCCAGTGGCTCCTGCAAGGCCTTGGGACATTGATGTAGCCCCAAGGGCCCTGAAGTCTGTGGACCAGGGCTGGTGGGGGCACTGCTGCCCCCAAGAGATGAGCTCTGGTTTTGGTGGGGTGCAAAGGTGAGTTCTCCTCAGGGCGCGAGTATGACAAAGAAGGGAACCTGCGGCCCTGGTGGCAGAATGAGTCCCTGGCAGCCTTCCGGAACCACACGGCCTGCATGGAGGAACAGTACAATCAATACCAGGTCAATGGGGAGAGGCTCAACGGCCGCCAGACGCTGGGGGAGAACATTGCTGACAACGGGGGGCTGAAGGCTGCCTACAATGTGAGTGGCCTGACCAGCCCTCCAGCGGCTGAGGCCTGCTGGCCTGGGGTGAAAGGTGCTGGGTGGATGGGGGCAGGCCTGGATGGGCTTGCTGCCCACTGTTCTGTCCCCAGGCTTACAAAGCATGGCTGAGAAAGCATGGGGAGGAGCAGCAACTGCCAGCCGTGGGGCTCACCAACCACCAGCTCTTCTTCGTGGGATTTGCCCAGGTATCACCCTCTCGGAAGGCCTGGGGTCTGCCCCTTTGTCCTGCTCCCTCCTGAGTATGTCATTAGAAGAACTCTGGGGCACGTGTCAAAGGGGCTGGTGAATGGGGCTGAGGCTGGGGCATGAAAGGTGGGCTGGGAAGGCCCATGCCCAGAGCCTCCGGCCAGCCAGGGCCCACAAAGGCAGCCTGAAGAGGCCTGAGCGGGAGAATGCCTTGGTAGGATTTCGCATAGTTCAAAGGGCAAGGTTGTCGTGCTTGCGGGGCACAGGGTGGGGCAAAGGGTGGCGAAGGGGGCAAACGTTCATCCTCACGCTGTTCCTGTGAGGGAGACATGCAGGAAACTAAAGCTCGGGATGCAGAGTGGCCTGTCCGGGGCTGCCCAGGAATAGAGTAAGTGGCAGAGCAAGGACCCAGGCAGAGCCTCCGCTGGGCAGCCACAGCAGGCAGCTTCTGGGGCTCCGCTTTTTCCCCTCGTCATGTCCATGCTGGGCAACCCGATGTCCAGGGCAGTTTTGGAAGGAACTTGGGAGGGGCTGCAGCGGTGGTGGTTCGTGCCCCTGGGATGGCTGTAGCTGACTCTAAGGCCCGGCTCCACACTAGACACCATATGCCCCCATGTCTGTCCTGGCCCGCAGGTGTGGTGCTCGGTCCGCACACCAGAGAGCTCTCACGAGGGGCTGGTGACCGACCCCCACAGCCCTGCCCGCTTCCGCGTGCTGGGCACTCTCTCCAACTCCCGTGACTTCCTGCGGCACTTCGGCTGCCCTGTCGGCTCCCCCATGAACCCAGGGCAGCTGTGTGAGGTGTGGTAGACCTGGATCAGGGGAGAAATGGCCAGCTGTCACCAGACCTGGGGCAGCTCTCCTGACAAAGCTGTTTGCTCTTGGGTTGGGAGGAAGCAAATGCAAGCTGGGCTGGGTCTAGTCCCTCCCCACCACAGGTGACATGAGTACAGACCCTCCTCAATCACCACATTGTGCCTCTGCTTTGGGGGTGCCCCTGCCTCCAGCAGAGCCCCCACCATTCACTGTGACATCTTTCCGTGTCACCCTGCCTGGAAGAGGTCTGGGTGGGGAGGCCAGTTCCCATAGGAAGGAGTCTGCCTCTTCTGTCCCCAGGCTCACTCAGCCTGGCGGCCATGGGGCCTGCCGTGCCTGCCCCACTGTGACCCACAGGCCTGGGTGGTATACCTCCTGGACTTCTCCCCAGGCTCACTCAGTGCGCACTTAGGGGTGGACTCAGCTCTGTCTGGCTCACCCTCACGGGCTACCCCCACCTCACCCTGTGCTCCTTGTGCCACTGCTCCCAGTGCTGCTGCTGACCTTCACTGACAGCTCCTAGTGGAAGCCCAAGGGCCTCTGAAAGCCTCCTGCTGCCCACTGTTTCCCTGGGCTGAGAGGGGAAGTGCATATGTGTAGCGGGTACTGGTTCCTGTGTCTTAGGGCACAAGCCTTAGCAAATGATTGATTCTCCCTGGACAAAGCAGGAAAGCAGATAGAGCAAGGAAAAGGAAGAACAGAGTTTATTTTTACAGAAAAGAGGGTGGGAGGGTGTGGTCTTGGCCCTTATAGGACCCTGTGCCAATAAACAGACATGCATCCGTCGGCCTGTCTCTCTTCCTTCAGTCCTGTTTTCATGTATCCATTCACTCATTCCACCAGCATCTACAGAGCAACTACTGTATGCCAGCCACTGTCCTCAGTGCTCATTTACTCACTAGCGGATACAGGGGACTGAGATTTGAAGCCCAGAGAAGACAGAGAAAGAGAGGCAGGATGGAGGAATGGAAGGAAGTTGAGTCTGACTGGGCAGAATACATTGTCTGCTAACTGGTGGCCATAGCCCCATCCCCAGCTGTTCTACAGCTGGAAGGATTTGCTGCTTTCCTCCACTGGTGTGTGCAGCCAGGCCTGACACTGAGTGTGGGTAACTACTGGGCCAGGGTCAACTTGGAAGATGGGCGGCCCTTACCCTGCAGTGGTGGGAAGTCCTGGGCATATCACTCCCTGAGCCCCCAGAGCTCAAAGCCCTGGCCTCTGCTTGTAGCTGAAAAGACAAACATTTCCTTCTAGCCTCAAAGGCTCAGAGCTCCCAAGAGTCAGCCATTCCACCTACACACACTCATTAGGCCTATCAAGTGCCAGGCACAGAGACTGCATATATGGCCTCTACCCTCCAGAGTGAGGGAGGGAAAAGGAACGTTGATTGAATACCTCCTGTGTTCCAGGCACCTGTGCTAGGTGGCTCATTTCTTTATTCATTCATCCATTTATTAATTTATACATTCATAGGCTTATTTTCAAAAAAATATTGCTTTATCAACAATGTGTCAGGCACTGGTGATACAAAAATGAATAAGATAGGTGAGGTGGTGCGCCTGTAGTCCCAGCTACTCGGGATGCTGAGGTGGGAGGATCACTTAAGCTCAGGAGTTCAAATCCAGCGTGGGCAACATAGCAAGACCTCATCTCTTAGGAAAAAAAAAAAACAAAACTGACGAATGAGAAGTTTCTTCTTCCCTTAGGTGACTCTTCTTCTGTTGGCACTTTCGCCTTCATGAGCTCACCTAATCCTTGTGACAACCGCCCTTTACAAATACTCTAGTCTCCATTTTACAGATCTATCCCTAACTACTTCACTGCAGTCAAAGAGAGCTGAACTGAAATGGAAGCTCTGATAGTTTTGTGAGCTTCAGCCTGTTCCCTAAACTCCACGAGCCTCAGTTTCTTCACCTATGAAATGAGAACTACAGCAAAACAGTGGAAAGAGTCCAATCTCAATTCTCTTTATTTTTTATTCTTGAGATGGAGTCTCACTCTGTCGCCCAGGCTGGAGTGCAGTGGTGCAACCTCCACCTCCCAGGTTCAAGTGATTCTCCTGCCTCAGCCTCCTGAGTAGCTGAGATTACAGGCGCGTGCCACTACGCCCAGCTAATTTTTGTATTTTTAGTAGAGATGGGGTTTCACCATGTTGGCCAGGCTGGTCTCAAACTCCTGACCTCAAGTGATCCACCTGCCTCAGCCTCCCAAAGTGCTGGGATTACAGGCGTGAGCCACAGCACCCAGCCTCAATCTCAATTCTCTTTAAAACTCAGTGCTTTAGGCTGGGCGCAGTGGCTCAAACCTATAATCCCAGCACTTTGGGAGGCCGAGGCGGGCTGATCACAAGGTCCAGAGTTTGAGACCAGCCTGGCCAACATGGTGAAACCCCATCTCTACTAAAAATACAAAAATTAGCTGGGCGTGGTGTTGTGTGCCTGTAATCCCAGCTACTTGGGAGGCTGAGGCAGAATTACTTGAACCGGGACCTGGGAGGTGGAGGTTGTAGTGAGCTGAGATTGCGCCACTGCACTCCAGCCTGGGCTACAGATCGAGACTCCGTCTCAAAAACAAACAAACAAACACAAAAAAACCTTAGTGCTCTCCAAGGTGCAAGTAGGGATGAGTTTGTTCAGTGTGGAAGGGGAGGAGTGAAGCTCTGGTTATGATTGCTGCTGGTCCTTGGCCCCTTGGTGAATGGCAATAGTATGTGTCCCACAATCTTTCCATAAAGAGCTGTATGTGGATCTCTGTCATGTGACCTCAAAGTGCTGGCTGGCCACAAAAGGAAGAAAGTAGCCGACTGCTCAGAAAGGAGGAAAGTGTCTTGAGGAACTCCAGGACCCAGGGAAAGCACAGCCTGAGTCTCTAAGAGCATGACTCCAGGGTAAATGGCTGCGTGTATTGGAAAGAGGAGGCCATCACATCTGCAGGCCTGGTCTAGCTCCAGCTCTGCCATCCTTGAGCTGTGTGACATTAGGCCTTCAGGTCTCAGTATCTTCTGCAGTCTGTAAAACAAGTGAATTTGATGAGACGATCTTTGAGGAGCATTTCTGCTTTAATGCTCTAAAAAGTGAATCCATGGGCTTAGCAAATTCCGGAACCCAAAGAGATAGTAAGTGACTCGTGACATTCAGATGAGATTTATAATGTCAGACAGCATAATGACTGAGGAGACAGGCTTGGCAGATAAAGCCTTACCCTTTCCCTGACACCTAATTTCAGAGGCCAGCTTAGGATTCTGACAGGCTGGCCAGTGGGTTATTAAAACCTCATATTGCAAAAAGGTCAAAGTGTCAAATGATGATGATGATGGCTAGCCTTAATTTACTGGGTCACTATTTTGCTTAAGCTTGTGCTAAACACTTTAAACATACCTTCTCATTAAATGCACACAATGATTTGCAAGGAGGTTCTATCATTGTCTCTATTTTACGAATGGAGAAACTAAGGGAAAAGATCACGTAACTTCCAATGTCAGACAAGACAGATTGCATTAAAGTTAGATTTGGAACTCAGATGCCCTTAATCACTATCAGTTAGTCTTCCAACATGACAGAATTTAGACTGAAACACACACATCTGTCTTCTGGGCAATTTCATCATGCTTCTGAGTGGGACCATCACCAGCAGGTGCATTTCCATGCAACCCAGATTCCCTGGGCAAGGCACATGTGACAACCAGACAGCTTCGGGAAACCTAAGCACACATTGAGCTGAAATCAAGCCAGGGAACACCTGTTTGTTGAACACTCTGCAGGTGCTTGGTTCCAGAGGCAAGCCAAGGTGAACATCAGGTAAGAGATGTAACCTTTACCCTTAGTAGCCCTGTCAGGCTGAGTATGCGTATGTGATATGCTCTGGTGTGTCAAGGCAGAAGGGGAAATAAGGGATGGTGCTCCTCGGTGGACACAGGGAAGCAATTATTGGTAAAGTGCTAGGCCATCCCTTATGCAGTCCCACTGGTAAGTCTAACTAATTCCCATCCACAATAAGCTAACATATGCCAAGAAGTATGATTTCACACCCTTGATAGCACTTTGGAAATGTCCGGGTGGAAGAGAGTCCCTCATAAAAATAAGCACAGTTTTCTGCAGGATTGGAGGTCCTATTTTTTTTTTTTAATTAAAAAAAGGCTGGGCGCAGTGGCTCATGCCTGTAATCCCAGCACTTTGGGAGGCTGAGGTGGGTGGATCACTATGTCAGGAGTTCAAGACCAGCAGGAGAATCGCTTGAACCTGGGAGGCGGAGGTTGCAGTGAGCCGAGATCGCGCCACTGCACTCCAGGCTGGGCGACAGTGGGAGACTCCATCTCAAAAAAAAAAAAAAAAAAAAAAAAAAGGCAGTTTTAGTGGGTCTATCATGATTTACAAATGGAGAAACCTCATGATTTTCCAGTGCCTAGTTCTGGCCTCCAAAGACAGCTCCCAGTGGGTCATTATTATACACAAAGATGGCCTGAAGATGAATGCAAAGCCATTCATTCATTCATTCATTCCGCATGCATGCATTCTGCAAATATTTATCAAGGCTCACTACAAGCCAGGCGCTAGGCTGGAGGCTAGGAGCATAAAGATGAATAAGACACAGTTCCAGGCCGGGTGCAGTGGCTCATGCCTGTAATTCCAGCACTTTGGGAGGCCAAGGCAGGCAGATAACTTGAGGTCAGGAGTTCAAGACCAGCCTGGCCAACATGGTGAATCCCCGTCTCTACTAAAAATACAAACATTAGCGGGGTGTGGTGGTGCATGCCTGTAGTCCCAGTTACTTGGGAGGCTGAAGCAGGAAAATCACCTGAACCCGGGAGGTAGAGGTTGCAGCAAGCTGAGATCATGCCACTGCACTCCAGCTTGGGCGACAGAGCACAGTTCCTGTTCTCCAAGGGCTCAGAGTCTAGGGAGGGAGAGGTATGTGCCAAGCATGATGAGAGCACAAGGGAAGAAATGAATAACCTAAAGGTAGGGTAGGAAAAGCTTCCTGGACTGGTGACATTGAGCTGGAGCTGAAAAACAGTGAAAGGTGTTTCATACAGAAGGAACAACAATGTGAAATGGCCAGTCACCTGAAGGGGCAAGGCTTACTCAGAAATGGTGAAGTGTTTAGAATGATCAAAAGGGGATAAGTGATAGGGGCATAATAAGGGATTATGAGTCTGTAGAAGGGTGGTAGTAATAGTAGGTATGAAAAGAAAGAATTGTAAAATCTTCTGTGGGACTAGGTATGAAAGGGAAAAAAGGTCAGGTGCAGTGTCTCACGCCTGTAATCCCAACACTTTGGGAGGCCGAGGCGGGCAGATCACTTGAGGTCAGGAGTTCAAGACCAGCCTGGCTAACATGGTAAAACCCCGTTTCTACTAAAAATACAAAAAATTAGCCAGGCGTGGTGGCACATGCCTGTAATCCCAGCTACTTGGGAGGCTGAAGTAGGAGAATCACTTGAACCCGGGAGGCAGAGGTTGCAGTGAGCCGAGATCGTGCCATTGCACTCCAGCCTGGGCAACAAGAGGGAAACTCCATCTCAAAAAATAAAAAAGGAAAAAAAACACAATAAAAAAAAATTTGCTGTCAGTCCTAGGAATTAAGAGTAAGAAGGGCCACAGCACAATCTGGCTGTTTGAAGAATACCTCACAAAGAAAGAAGCAAGCCAGTGGAGACAGTGCAATGCTGAGTGCTGCCAGGAGCAAACCTGGTGTTATGTAAGTGATGGCTTTGGGTTGAACAGTTCTCTGATGTGTGAGCTATCCATAAGATAATGTAGCTCTACAGCTTAGGCCATGTCTAGGGGGCAGCATGGCAGGCTTACGGATGTAATGTAAGGAAGGAGGAAGGAAGGGTCAGGTAATGGGTTGGCCCCGATTAGAGAGCAGTTTGGCCACAAGGCTGGGAGTTTGGTGATATGGTAGAAAGGAGTGCTCCTAGAAAAATAGTTTGGCTGAAATGAAGCATGAAGCAGGACATCAGTGTTATCGGGGCCTTGAAAAAATGGCCACAGCTGGGCACAGTCACTCACACCTGTAATCCCAGTATTTTGAGAGGCCAAGGTGGTGGATCACTTAAGGTCAGGAGTTCGAGACCAGCCTGGCCAATGTGGCAAAACCCCATCTCTACTAAAAATACAAAAATCAGCCAGCATGATGGCGGGCACCTGTAATCCCTGCTACTCAGGAGGCTAAGGCAGGAGAATTGCTTGAACCCAGGAGGTGGAGGTTGCAGTTAACTGAGATCGTGCCACTGCACTCCAGCCTGGCGACAGAGTGAGACTCTGTCAAAAAAAAAAAAAAAAAAAAGACAGAAAGAAAAAAAAAAGAAAAGAACGGCCAGACATTTGCATTTGGCAAGAGAAACTTGGAAGCTTGAGGGCTTGGAGGTGGGGAGTAGTGGACAAGAATATTTAAGTCACCCTGCAGATTTGAGGTAACTGGAAAATAAAATGACAACTGCCTGCTTTCTAGTTGCCAGACACCTACCTGGGCACTTTAAATACCTCGGCTCATCTTTCTTTCTTTCTTTTCTTTTCTTTCTTTCTTTCTTTCCCTCCCTCCCTCCCTCCCTTTCTCTCTTTCTCTCTTTCTTTCTTTGACTGAGTCTTGCTCTGTTGACCAGGCTGAAGTGCAGTGGTGCAATCTTGGCTCACCACAACCTCTGCCTCCTGGGTTTAAGCGATTCTCCTGCCTCAGCCTCCCAAGTAGCTGGGACTATAGGCGCACGCCACCATACCCAGCTAATTTTTGTATTTTTAGTAGAGACAGAGTTTCACTATGTTGGCCAGGCTGGTCTCGAACTCCTGACCTCATGATCCACCCGCCTTGGCCTCCCGAAGTGCTGGGATTACAGGCGTGAGCCACCGCTCCCGGCCTCATTTCTTTATAACAACTTACGAGAGATACTTTATGATTCACATTTTACAGAAGCAGAAACCAGGCTGAGAGAGATTAGGTAGCTTGCCCAAGCTTCATGGCTGGTGAATGGCAGAATTTGGTTGTAAATACCAGATCTATCTATAAAGCTTGTGTTCTCCTGCCCTCAACGTTTTATTTCAAAACATTTCCAACCTACAAAAATGTTGAAACATACTACAACACCTATTCATTTACTCTTCATCTGGAGTCACTTGAGCTTTATTAAAGCCACATCACCTTACCTCCTCTAAGGTACTGGTTGGGGTGTGACTGGTACATGGCACAAAATCTGCAATCTGATAGAAGGAAGTCATGGGGCCGGGCACGGTGGCTCACACCTGTAATTCCAGCACTTTGGGAGGCCGAGATGGGCGGATCACCTGAGGTCAGGAGTTCAAGACCAGCCTGGCCAACATGGTGAAACCCCGTCTCCACCAAAAATACAAAAATTAGCTGGGCGATTGGCACGTGCCTGTAATCCCAGCTACTCGGGAGGCTGAGGCAGGAGAATCACTTGAACCCAGGAGGCGGAGGTTGCAGTGAGCCAAGATCGCGCCACTGCACTCCAGCCTGAGTAACAGAGCAAGACTCTGTCTCAAAAAAAAAAAAAAAAAAGAGAAAAAGAAAAAAAAAGAAGGAAGTCAGGCCGGGCGCGGTGGCTCACGCCTGTAATCCCAGCACTTTGGGAGGCCGAGGTGGGTGGATCACGAAGTCAGGAGATCGAGACCATCCTGGCTAACACGGCGCAACTCCATCTCTACTAAAAATACAAAAAAGTAGCCCGGCGTGGTGGTGGGCGCCTGTAGTCCCAGCTACTCGGGAGGCTGAGGCAGGAGAATGGCATGAAACCGGGAGGCGGAGCTTGCAGTGAGCCGAGATGGCGCCACTGCACTCCAGCCTGGGCGACAGAGCGAGACTCCGTCTGGAAAAAAAAAAAAAAGAAGAAGAAGAAGGAAGTCATGGATAAAGAGGAGTTTTAGAAAAAAATCCCTCTACAGATGACTGAAAAGCATGAAAATGTATGGACACCGTGAAGCCAGAGATAGAATAGGCAGAACAGTTATGGACTGTTGAATTTTTGTCTGCAGACCAGCGCTGGGGGAGTCATTGGCAATGGCAATGGAAGGTCATGCCTAGAATCCAAGCACTGAGTGGAAAAGAGCAACAGGTATTTAAAATGGATTCAGACCTTCACTTCCGTATCTACACAAACATTTACCCAACATTCACTCTGTGCTATGTTGTACTAGGTGTCTTTTTCTTCAATGTGTCAGAACCCATAAAATAAGATTCCTAGAAGACTCCTGAGTGTTCCCACTAGGTGAAGGGGAGGAGTTACTTCCTTTTTTCTCACCTTACACACACACACACACACACACACACACACACAGCTGAAGAAGAAACTCTGGGGTTTGCCTAAAACAGTCAAGGGCTTTGAAGACTGAAAGACTGAGCTTTAAATTTTGATTCCGCCGGGCGCGGTGGCTCACGCTTGTAATCCCAGAACTTTGGGAGGCCGAGGCGGGCGGATCACCTGAGGTCGGGAGTTGGAGACCAGCCTGACCAACATGGAGAAACCCCGTCTCTACTAAAAATACAAAAATTAGCCGGGCGTGGTGGCACATGTGTAATTCCAGCTACTCGGGAGGCTGAGGCAGGAGAATCACTTGCACCCGGGAGGCGAAGGTTGTGGGGAGCCGAGATTGCGCCATTGCACTCCAGCCTGGGCAACAGGAGAGAAACACTATCTCAAAACAAATAAATAAAATAAAAAATAAATCCTCATTTTACTACTTGATATGATCTTCTCTGTAAAATGGACCTAACCCTACCAATCTCAAAAGATTGTAAGAAGTGCATGGAATCACTCGAAAGCGGTCCTGACATAAGCGCGTCAGTCACACGCCTCTAAGGCTTCACAGGGAAAGACGAGAAGATAGAGGACGAAGACCTTGTCTTGTTCTGCTTTTAGCTCCAGAACTTGGCGGGGAGCACAGGGCTTTATTGATCGATGTCAACTCCACCTGGCTCCCCAAAGTATTTAAAATGGTAGCCACGGGAATAGCAGAGTACTCTCTTTCAACTGGGGAGGAATATCAAATGAGGTTAATAGGCCGGGCGCGGTGGTTCACACCTGTAATTACAGCTCTTTGGGAGGCTGAGGCGGGCAGATCACTTGAGGTCAGGAGTTCGAGACCAGCCTGGCCAACATAGTGAAACCCCCCGTCTCTACTAAAAAATACAAAAATTAGCTGGGCGTGGTGGCGGGTGCCTGTAATCCCAGCTACTCGGGAGGCTGAGGCACGAGAATCACTTGAACCTGGTAGGCGGAGGTTGCAGTGAGCCGAGATCGCGCCACTGCACTCCAGCCTGGGCGAGAGAGCGAGCCTCCTTCTCAAAAGCAACAACAACAACAAAACCAAATGAGGTTAATATTCCACAGCGGTGTGGGGCTAGACACAGTTACACAGACTTTATACAGGCGGCAATCAAGCGTCCCGGACTTCAAGAAATCTAGTTTGTCTGTCGCGCCACGCAGTCAACTGGAGTGTCACTGTGGGTTCTATTTACACCGTTATGAGAAAAACCTGTGGCCGAGGAAAACTCGGTAACTCCGGTCGCAGACCGCCCATCTACAGCAGTGAGCGCACCCAAACCCCACACGGCCAAGTCCCGCGGGTTTCAGGAAACTCCGAAGAGGTCGGGGGCCAGGGGCGCCTATGGCGCGGGGGAGGCTGGGAATTGTAGTCTCCGCCTGCCTCCGGGGGCGGGGTCCGAGGGCGGGGCTCTCAGGCCGTGGGGGTGGGTGGGTCGCCGAGCGCCCCGGCTCGCCCCGGCGTTTCCGGTCGCAGGCGGGCTCTGGAGGAGGAGGGGCGCCGCGACCGACGCGCGCGAGGCGGTCTGGGAAAAAGGGCGGTGCGAGCGGGTGCGCGCGCAGCGGGCCGGCAGTGGCGGCGGAGATGGAGGAGGGAGGCCGGGACAAGGCGCCGGTGCAGCCCCAGCAGTCTCCAGCGGCGGCCCCCGGCGGCACGGACGAGAAGCCGAGCGGCAAGGAGCGGCGGGATGCCGGGGACAAGGACAAAGAACAGGAGCTGGTGAGGCGCGACCCCGAGAGTCGGCGAAGGAGGCCGCGGGGCTGAGTCACGGCGGCTCCGCAGGCCTCAGGCCCGACACCCAACTACCCCACCGCGCCAGGGAGAGGGCGATTGGGGCGACCCTCGGGACTCCCGGCACCTTGCCTCTCTGCTCCTCATTCTCCGTTCCGCGCTGTCACCTCCGCCGTCCCCACCAACCCTCACCACCGCCGCGTGAGGTGGACTCGGGCAGGTCATTGTCACCTCCGTTTCCTAGAGTGGCATTCAAGTAGAGCCTGATTCAGAACCCAGGCTGATTTCTCACCAGGGCTTCCCATTCCCACTCGGTTTCCTTGTCCACCTGGCGCCTCCTAAGGAGGCAGGCTTATTCTTCACCTGCCCCGGGTAAGTGGGAGGGGACGTCTTTGGGATTCCTTCTCTTCATGAGCTGCTTCTCCCAACCCTCCAGTCTGAAGAGGATAAACAGCTTCAGGATGAACTGGAGATGCTCGTGGAACGACTAGGGGTGAGTCACGATGTTAACATGATTCGGTGCATGTTTGGATCTTTCCCACTTGTTTTATTCTTTTTTGAGGCAACTGCTATGTGCGGTGGACTGTATTTTAGGGTCAGTGTTATGATGATGTTGGGAGGCAGGAGAGTTAGTTACAAAGGGTATTTGTACAGTTTTGCAGCTTTCTCTTGTGGGAGAAGCAGAGTTCTTACCTCTTAACTTGGGTCATTTGTTTTTGTGCCAGGCAGGGTGCAGGGAGTTGAGGAATCACAGCTGAATGAATAAGACACAGCATTTCCTTGGAGGAGTTGTTAAGTTAAATATCTCTGTATTATGACTTGAAGGGGTGTGACTCCTTTTTGTCTGAGCCCTGTCGTCTCTTGATCAGGAGAAGGACACATCCCTGTATCGACCAGCGCTGGAGGAATTGCGAAGGCAGATTCGTTCTTCTACAACTTCCATGACTTCAGTGCCCAAGCCTCTCAAATTTCTGCGTCCACACTATGGCAAACTGAAGGAAATCTATGAGAACATGGCCCCTGGGGAGAATAAGGTAAAACTGTTTCAAACCTGGTGGAGGCCTAGTTTAGGAATTCCTTTTTACCCAGATCATGGGGGGGCTCATTGTGAGTCACAGGAAGCCTGATAGACCTAAGCCGTGATCTATTTGAGCAGAGTTCATCACAGTCAAAATATCCGCAAAAGAGCTGAAAGGAAGGTCAGCTTCTCAGAAGACACTGTTTCTGTCATGTGTATTGGACTTTGGGGTTTCATTAGCATGGTCTACTTTTAACGTATGTTTAACCTTGATTTTTCTCTTTTCTTCTATCCCATATACATTCATTTATCTCTAAAATATGTTCCACATTCAGTCACTTCTCTGCCTGCTGGTACAACCCTAATCCTGGAAATGTTCAGTTTTTGCATGGGTTATTGCAGCACCTCTTAACTGATGTTGTTGCTTTTGTGCTTTGTTCCTACACAGTCTGCCTCTCATGTAGCAGCTATCGTGATCTTTCTCCGTTATGGGTCTTTTCTGCTTAAAACCTTTTAATAGTTTATAATTGCAATTAAAGTAAAATTAAGAGCCTCCATTTTTTTCCACTTTATCCCTTGTTTATCACCCTTCAGCTGTGTGAGTTTAAAAGGAAGATAGTGGCTGGGTGTGGTGGCTCACACCTGTAACCCTAGCACTTTGGGAGGCCGAGGGGTGGATCACCTGAGGTCAGGAGTTTTAGACCAGCCTGGCCAACATGGTGAAACCCCGTCTCTACTAAAAATTAAAAAAAAAAAAAAAATTAGCTGGGTGTGGTGGTGGGCGCCTGTAATCCCAGCTACTTAGGAAGCTGAGGCAGGAGAATCGCTTGAACCCCGGAGGCAGAGGTTGCAGTGAACCGAGAGCACACCATTGCACTCCAGCCTGGGCAGCAAGAGCGAAACTGAGTCTCAAAAAAAAAAAAGGAGATAGCAACAACACCAACCTTGGTTTTTGTGAGGTTTAGCTTCGATAACATGTTAAATTTCTAGTACAGAGATTGGTATGTAGTTAGTTCAATTTTGGAGACAATGATCTTGATTCCACAATGCATGCTCCCTTTATGCTGGACTGCTGGGTTTGACTTCAAAGAACTCTTTTCTTTGTAGCGTTTTGCTGCTGACATCATCTCCGTTTTGGCCATGACCATGAGTGGGGAGCGTGAGTGCCTCAAGTATCGGCTAGTGGGCTCCCAGGAGGAATTGGCATCATGGGGTCATGAGTATGTCAGGTAAGATCTTTCTTCTTGGGAATCTGAAGGGGGCTCTGAGGCTCTGAGATAATTCAGAATTCTCTTGTGGGGTACAATCTGTCTTGGAGCATCAGTGTATTGAATTTCCCAGACGCTGGATTCCTTGACCCACAGAGAAGTGCTTCCCCTGAAGCTGTGCTCTCTTAATCGTCTGGGACTATCTGTAGGCATCTGGCAGGAGAAGTGGCTAAGGAGTGGCAGGAGCTGGATGACGCAGAGAAGGTCCAGCGGGAGCCTCTGCTCACTCTGGTGAAGGAAATCGTCCCCTATAACATGGCCCACAATGCAGAGCATGAGGCTTGCGACCTGCTTATGGAAATTGAGCAGGTGGACATGCTGGAGAAGGACATTGATGAAAATGCATATGCAAAGGTCTGCCTTTATCTCACCAGGTGAGTGAACATGGTAGGGAAGGGTGGCAGGCATGCCCTCCTCAGCACCTCTCTCTCAATTGCGCCTCCTCTATTTTCCCAGAGCATTTGCTCAAGCATAGCATCACGCTGTAGTTAATCTTTTGATGTGTGTGAGTTTCTTGAGGACAGAGACTTTGTGTCTTCTTAGTAGTTCTAACATCTAGCACAGTGCCTGGTGTATATAGTAGATATTTATTATTTATTTTGGGTAAGTGAATTCAATGGGGAAAATGAGTGCCTGGGACTTTCTGAATTCTTTGTTACTTTTACTTTTGTAGTTGTGTGAATTACGTGCCTGAGCCTGAGAACTCAGCCCTACTGCGTTGTGCCCTGGGTGTGTTCCGGAAGTTTAGCCGCTTCCCTGAAGCTCTGAGATTGGCATTGATGCTCAATGACATGGAGTTGGTAGAAGACATCTTCACCTCCTGCAAGGATGTGTATGTAGGGAAGAAGCTGGCAAAGAGATAAGCTTATGAATAGGACACTCGCATAAAGAGCTGGGACTTGTAGTTTCTGGTTAGGGCTTGAGGGGTTTTCCTGTGCCCTTAGTGGACAGTGATGAGCAGATGTACGGGCTCTCTCCACAGGGTAGTACAGAAACAGATGGCATTCATGCTAGGCCGGCATGGGGTGTTCCTGGAGCTGAGTGAAGATGTCGAGGAGTATGAGGACCTGACAGAGATCATGTCCAATGTACAGCTCAACAGCAACTTCTTGGCCTTAGCTCGGGAGGTGAGACTGCCCTTTTTTCATCAAGGCCTTTTCGTCATAATTCTACCTGCCATTTCACCTCCCTGACTCTACCTCTGACTAGACTCTCCTTGATTAGAATTGCCATTCAGTGGGATAGCAGAAGGGACAGCTGGGGGAGTTCTAGGGAAGCAATTGTGACCCTCTGACTTCTCTTCAGCTGGACATCATGGAGCCCAAGGTGCCTGATGACATCTACAAAACCCACCTAGAGAACAACAGTGAGTAGCCCTCTCTGTGTATGGGATTTGGGGGATTGTAGGTATGCCCCTTGTATTGGGAGTGATGGCTTGGCCAACATGCTTATCCTATCGAGCTCAGAATCCTCATGAATCTTTTTCAGGTCACTGCTTGGGGGTATAGGTAGAGGATACTAAGGGACTAGCTCAGAACCAGAGACCAGTTGCCATGCTGTGTTTCTTTCCTGTCCTACCTGAAACCTTCTTTCCTTACTTTTCCTCTCCCTCCTGTTGCAGGGTTTGGGGGCAGTGGCTCTCAGGTGGACTCTGCCCGCATGAACCTGGCCTCCTCTTTTGTGAATGGCTTTGTGAATGCAGCTTTTGGCCAAGACAAGCTGCTAACAGATGATGGCAACAAATGGCTTTACAAGAACAAGGACCACGGTATAATTCTGTTCCTGCTTTGTCTTTTGTTTTGCTTTGATCACTTCTTTTGTCCTCTTGGAGTCATACGTTATCTGACAAGGGATCCACCATGCAGTTCTTTGGAGAGCTCTTTATAATAACAGGATCCTCAGGATAGGGCCATTTTAAGACTAATAGATTCTTCCCTGGTATAGGAATGTTGAGTGCAGCTGCATCTCTTGGGATGATTCTGCTGTGGGATGTGGATGGTGGCCTCACCCAGATTGACAAGTACCTGTACTCCTCTGAGGACTACATTAAGGTTGGTCTGCATACAGCCTGCTCATGGGGACTTCCCCGTTCCATATTCTAGTGCCTAGCAGTGCCTTTCTTTCACTGATGAGGTCTGCCCAGTTTTTAACTCTAGTTAATAAGGGTGCTGCAGTGAGGCCCATGTTGCATCCTTTGTGGTGAGGAAGATAGAGTATCCTGAGTGAAGAATCTGTTTGCTCTTTGTAGTCAGGAGCTCTTCTTGCCTGTGGCATAGTGAACTCTGGGGTCCGGAATGAGTGTGACCCTGCTCTGGCACTGCTCTCAGACTATGTTCTCCACAACAGCAACACCATGAGACTTGGTTCCATCTTTGGGTAAGGTTCCTCGCTTGTCTTTCTGGTAGTGCTCAGCCTGTACACTCTGGAGAACAGGAACTGGGCCCTTTTCACCCATATTGCCAAGGGCTACCACTGTGCCTATTGGGTATCTGGCTCTTGGTGAATGTTTGTTGAAATGGTGAATGAATGACCGATTCTCCTTTTGTTCTTTTCTTGCTGCATCCTTGGGTATGTGTTGGGGACCGCCTTTCCATGGCTTTTGCAGGCTAGGCTTGGCTTATGCTGGCTCAAATCGTGAAGATGTCCTAACACTGCTGCTGCCTGTGATGGGAGATTCAAAGTCCAGCATGGAGGTGAGTAGAGGCTATTGAGCATTTAGAGTAAGTAGGGAAGGTGCTTTGAGTCCTACTTTCTGTGATAAATAATGAAAAAGAAGTAAGTGTGTGCATGTGTGCATACATGTACATGCCTGTTGGTGTGTATTGAGGGGCGTCACCTCAGTGAAACCCCTTGATCTGGGATTCTAAGCCTCTGGTGGTTTTAAGGCTAAAGAGTTAACATTTTAGGCCTGGCACGGTGGCTCGTGCCTATAATCCCAGCACTTTGGGAGGCTGCAGTGGGCGGATCACTTGAGCCCAGGAGTTCGAGACCAACCTGGGCAAGATTGTGAAACCCCATTTCTACCAAAAAATAAACAGAAAAATTAGCCGGGTGTGGTGGTGCTCGCCTGTAGTCCCAGCTACTAGGGAAGCTGAGGTGGGAGAATTGCTTGAACCCAGAGGTGGAGGTTGCAGTGAGCTGAGATCGCGCCACTGCACTCCAGTCTGGGTTACAGAGTGAGACCCTGTCTTTAAAAGAAAAAAAAAGTTAACATTTTAATGTTGAGTTCTGTCCCTTGGAATCTCTGAGAAACTACTTGGACTAGAGTGAAGTGTAACTTAACACAGCCTGGGGTTGATGATTCTCCTTAGTATTGTAGTCATTGGTCAGCCTTAAATGTTCATACTTGTGCAGAGTCATTAATGGATAAATACAGCATGGTGGCTAGTGGCATAGATTTAGAGTCAGAAAGACTTGAGTTCAAATCTTGCCACCTCTGCTTATAAGCAGTGTGATCCTGAACAAGTAATTCAATCTCTTTAGGCCATATTTTTCTCATCCATAAAAGGGGATAACAGCCAGGCACTCATGTCTGTAATCCCAGCACTTTGGGAGGCCGAGGTGGGTGGATCATGAGGTCAAGAGATCAAGACCATCCTGGCCAAGATGGTGAAACCCCGTCTCTATTAAAAATACAAAAATTAGCTGGGCGTGGTGGCGCGCACCTATAGTCCCAGCTACTTGGGAGGCTGAGGCAGGAGAATCGCTTGAACCCAGGAGGTGGAGGTTGCGGTGAGCCAAAATCGCGACACTGCACTCCAGCCTAGCGATAGAGCGAGACTCTGTCTCAAAAAAAAAAAAAAAAAAAGCAGTGCAGGGGATAACCTCAGGATCTGTGACCTTGGGGCTGTCACAAGGGTTAAATGTCAATAGTATGTAAAACAGTTGGCTTAGTGGCTGGCATATAGTATATACTCAATGAATAATGACTACTATTGTTATTTTGATATTATGAACTAATGTTATTAGGGAGAATATCTTGCAGTGGACTGTAGGAATAGGCTATCTTGAATCAAGACATAAATATTTTAATAACTTACTCTGTGTAATACTGATTTTCCTACCTGTAGGTGGCAGGTGTGACAGCTTTAGCCTGTGGAATGATAGCAGTAGGGTCCTGCAATGGAGATGTAACTTCCACTATCCTTCAGACCATCATGGAGAAGTCAGAGACTGAGCTCAAGGATACTTATGCTCGTTGGCTTCCTCTTGGACTGGGTCTCAACCACCTGGGTGAGGGGATGTTTCTATTTGGGCAAAGAGCTGACAGTAACTGGATACAACAGGGAGGGTTTATGTGTCAGGCTGTGCTGGATGGAGGCAAGTATCCTCTGACCCCTTGAATCTGTCCTGTAGGGAAGGGTGAGGCCATCGAGGCAATCCTGGCTGCACTGGAGGTTGTGTCAGAGCCATTCCGCAGTTTTGCCAACACACTGGTGGATGTGTGTGCATATGCAGGTCTGTGTCTTTATGAGTCTGTCTTGTGCTTCCCCAGTGACTCCTCACTTCTTTCTTGGTCCTTATTTTCAGGTTGTTTCTCCTTTCTCCTTCATTCTGATCTGCTCTAGATTCTTTAGACTTCTCCTGTTTTCCAAAGCTTTTCCTTGGTAACTTCTCATTTCTGTCCATTCTCCCTCACCACCCTGACGCAGGCTCTGGGAATGTGCTGAAGGTGCAGCAGCTGCTCCACATTTGTAGCGAACACTTTGACTCCAAAGAGAAGGAGGAAGACAAAGACAAGAAGGAAAAGAAGGACAAGGACAAGAAGGAAGCCCCTGCTGACATGGGAGCACATCAGGTTATATGGGCAGCTGGGCACTTGCAGAGAGGCTGTGAGAAGAGATAAGCATATAGGGGAAGCTGGGTTTGGTTTTTGCTTTAGGGCCTCTCTGGGTATTGCCATGTATTGAAATAGCGTGTGACTGGGTTCTGTATGTAAGGGGTAAAGGTGTTCCCCACAGGATGGCTTTTTATTTTCAGATGGGACTTGAGTCAAGGGTGACTGTTTTTTATTCCTTGAGCTTAATGGATTCTGCTCTCTCTTCAATTGCAGGGAGTGGCTGTTCTGGGGATTGCCCTTATTGCTATGGGGGAGGAGATTGGTGCAGAGATGGCATTACGAACCTTTGGCCACTTGGTGAGTATAGCATGAAGAATATTGGAATATACTGGTTTTGATGGCCTGGGGTTCCCCAGGGAAGATTTTTCTGATGGGTTTTCTTGGTGGAGAGCTGGTCTTTTTGCTGTGCCTTTTCTTTCTTTTTTCTTTTCTTTTTTGAAGCGGAGTTTTGCTCCAGAGTGCAATGGCACGGTCTTGGCCCACTGCAACCTCTGCCTCCCGGGTTCAGGTGATTCTCCTGCCTCAGCCTCACAAGTAGCTGGGACTACAGGCACATGCCACCATGCCCAGCTAATTTTTGTATTTTTAGTAGAGACAGGGTTTTACCATGTTGGCCAGGATGGTCTCTATCTCTTGACTTCATGATCCACCTGCCTCGGCCTCCCAAAGTGCTGGGATTACAGGCGTGAGCCACCATGCCCAGCCTGCTGTGCCTTTTCTACAGAAGTTAAGGCCCCCTTTTACCCATCAGTCCACTCCTGTAATGGAACTTGTTTTTACTGCATTCCGCCTTACTGTTGTATTTTCTTGGATCATCAGCTGAGATATGGGGAGCCTACACTCCGGAGGGCTGTACCTTTAGCACTGGCCCTCATCTCTGTTTCAAATCCACGACTCAACATCCTGGATACCCTAAGCAAATTCTCTCATGATGCTGATCCAGAAGTTTCCTATAACTCCATTTTTGCCATGGGCATGGTGGGCAGTGGTGAGTATCCGGCAGAAGAAGATCATAAACAGATTGGGGGAAGATTTGAAGCCCCTTTTTTCACTTCTGTAATGCTTAACATTTCCAGGTACCAATAATGCCCGTCTGGCTGCAATGCTGCGCCAGTTAGCTCAATATCATGCCAAGGACCCAAACAACCTCTTCATGGTGCGCTTGGCACAGGTAAAGAATAGAACTCCTCCACAGAGCGTGCCGGGGAAGTATCTGTGGTGATGGAAGGAGGAACATGGAGTGTTGGCCCAGGAGGAAAGATGTGACCAAGTGGGAGATTTCTGTTTGGCTGGGTTAGGCGATGTCTCCTCAGTGGTAACTCCTCACCTCTACTTCCCTCTGTTTTTTTCAGGGCCTGACACATTTAGGGAAGGGTACCCTTACCCTCTGCCCCTACCACAGCGACCGGCAGCTTATGAGTCAAGTGGCCGTGGCTGGACTGCTCACTGTGCTTGTCTCTTTCCTGGATGTTCGAAACAGTGAGTTCCTGTCAGAAATTTTATATCATAGCATGCAGGGCTCTGACTCCACCCTTTCCAGGGCCACTTTGATAATTTAGGTTCAAGACCCCAGTTTAGCTCTGTATCGCTCTAGGTTCCTGAGACAGGCTTTGGGCCTGTGACATGAGACTTTCATCACCCACACTTTTGATCTGGCCCAAAGAGATTTAAGGGTGATGTGCCCAGCGACTGCTCCTAAGTCACTGAGGAAATGCGATTTTCAAGTCTAAGGGCTGTAAGCAAAGTGAGGTGGGGGCATCTCTGGTTCATAGTAGGGTGTATGAGGGGAGGAGTGTGGATTCAGTCATATGACTGACGGGTTAAAGGGTCAGCGCTGAGGTGGGCTCTCAATGTTTCTGGCCAGGCCTGTCTTTTTGTCTCTTAACTTTTTGTCCTGTCTGCTTCCCTCAGTTATTCTAGGCAAATCACACTATGTATTGTATGGGCTGGTGGCTGCCATGCAGCCCCGAATGCTGGTTACGTTTGATGAGGAGCTGCGGCCATTGCCAGTGTCTGTCCGTGTGGGCCAGGTGAGAGGCTGAGTAGAGGGGAGGGCTCAGGCTGTATTCTCAAACTGGAGAATGTACATATACTTGCTTTGCTGAAACTGGCGTGGGCGGTGGCTTGTCGCTACTTTTCCATCTCTCTTTTCAATTTTCTTACCCTACAGGCAGTGGATGTGGTGGGCCAGGCTGGCAAGCCGAAGACTATCACAGGGTTCCAGACGCATACAACCCCAGTATTGTTGGCCCACGGGGAACGGGCAGAATTGGCCACTGAGGAGTTTCTTCCTGTTACCCCCATTCTGGAAGGTTTTGTTATCCTTCGGAAGAACCCCAATTATGATCTCTAAGTGACCACCAGGGGCTCTGAACTGCAGCTGATGTTATCAGCGGGCCATGCATCCTGCTGCCAAGGGTGGACACGGCTGCAGACTTCTGGGGGAATTGTCGCCTCCTGCTCTTTTGTTACTGAGTGAGATAAGGTTGTTCAATAAAGACCTTTATCCCCAAGGTCTCTCTCTGTCTGTTTTCTGGGGTGTCATGGCTGGAGTCTAAACTAGAGTAAGGAGTGGAAGTGAGAGGGCATTGTTAGGAGCAACTCTGAGTTTAGGTTAGCAGCACTGCCCTGGATGGAAAGAACTGAGCCCCTTCCCTCCCCTGGGTGGAAAAAACTAAGCCCCTCCTTTCTAATCATCTTCTCTTTGCATTTTCTTAGAACCCTTGAGAAGCCAATAAATGTAATGGATCTTCTTTTTGTTTTGTTTTGTTTTGTTTGAGACAGAGTCTCGCTGTGTCCCCCAGGCTGGAGTGCAGTGAGGCAGTCTCGGCTCACTGCAATGCCTGCCTTCCGGGTTCACGCCATTCTCCTGCCTCAGCCTCCCAAGTAGCTGGGACTACAGGTGCCTGCCACCATGCCCAGCTAATTTTTGTTTTTTGTTTTTGTTTTTTTGAGATGGAGTCTCGCTGTGTCATCCAGGCTGGAGTGCAGTGGCGCGATCTTGGCTCACTGCAAGCTCCACCTCCCGGGTTCACGCCATTCTCCTACCTCAGCCTCCCAAGTAGCTGGGATTACAGGCACCTGCCACCACGCCTGGCTAATTTTTCATATTTTTAGTAGAGACGGGGTTTCACCATGTTAGCCAGGATGGTCTCGATCTCCTGACTTTGTGATCCGCCTGCCTCAACCTCCCAAAGTGCTGGGATTATAGGCGTGAGCCACCGCACCCGGCAAATTTTTGTATTTTTAATAGACGGGGTTTCACCATGTTGGCCAGGATGGTCTTGAACTCCTGACCTCAGATAATCCACCTGCCTCGGCCTCCCAAAGTGCTGGGATTACAGGTGTGAGCCACCGTGCCTAGTCAATGGATATTCTTCCTAGGAGACGCAAATACACAAATTTTTACACAAACTCTTCCAAATAACTTCAGGGGGCTTGTGGATCCTGTAAATAACCCCCCACACTCACCCTCCACCACCAATACACCCTCTTAAAGCCTATCGTCTTCTGACCTTGGGCTAAGGATGCCCAAGAGTGGGCAGCCTCATACTTTTCTAACTTGACTTACGTGCTACTGAATGAAAGAGACATCTTTACCTCCCGCAACCATCTGTCCCTCTTGGGAGGCTGCTATGAGGAATTTGATTATGTTAACATCTACTTCTAGGATGTCCTTGTA
Source organism: Pan troglodytes (assembly GCF_028858775.2). NCBI lineage: Eukaryota > Metazoa > Chordata > Mammalia > Primates > Hominidae > Pan > Pan troglodytes. Next base: position 187,495,860 of record NC_086015.1, read on the forward strand.
GAAAGTGGATTCAAGAAGGCTTGACCCTCAGCCTCCCAAGCAGGTAAGGTAGGGCTACAGGTGTGTACCACCACTTCTGGCTTTTTTTTTTTTTTGAAATGGTCTCACTCTTATCACTCAGTCTGGAGTGCAGTGGCACAGTCATAGCTCACTGTAGCCTCAAACTCCTGGACTCAAGTGATCCTCCTGACTCAGCCTCCCAAGTAGTAACTAGGACTATAGGCATGAGCCACCACAGCTGGCCTACTTTTATTTTTGTAGAGGTGGGGGTTTTGCTGTGTTGCCCACGCTGGTCTCAATCTCTTGGCCTCAAGGGATCCTTCCACCTCAGCTCCCAAAGTGCTGGGATCACAGGCATGAGCCAGTGTGCCTGGCTATTTATTTATTTATTTATTTTGAGACAGAGTCTTGCTCTGTCGCCCAGGCTGGAGTGCAGTGGTGTGATCTCGGCTCACTCTGCGTCTGGGGTTCAAGAGACTGTCTGCCTCAGCCTCCTGAGTAGCTGGGACTACAGGCATGCGCCACCATGCTCTGCTAATTTTTGTATTTTTAGTAGAGATGGGGTTTCACCATGTTGGCCAGGATGGTCTTGATCTGACCTTGTGATCCACCTGCCTCGGCCTCCCAAAGTGCTGGGATTACAGGTGTAAGCCACCGCACCTGGCCCAGTTATTTTATTATTAAATTTTTTTAGAGACAAAGTCTCACTTTGTGGCCCAGGCTGGAGTGCAGTGGCATGATCATGGCTCACTGCAGCCTTGAACTTCTAGGCTTAAGTGATTCTCCCACATCAGCCTCTCAGGTAGCTGGGATTACAGGCATGAGACATTAGCAATTTTGGATTGAGTCATCTTGGCAGCCTGTATAAAAAGGTTGAAACAGGATTAAGGAATCCCTGTTGAGCCCCTTTATGGTTCCTGCCATAATCTTCAAGTTAGCATGTGTGATGTGATAAGCCTCTGTTATTATATAATGTGGATATAGTAGTTGCCTTACCTGATTTCCAGTGGTGGTGATGTTAGAATAAAAAGTGATTTGTAAACTAAAAAGAATGATTCTCTCCCAAATTGTGATTTAGGTGATTGTGCTTTAGAATAAGACAGTTTCATAGTGGCTTTTAACCTTTCACCTTTAGTTCTTCGTTCATCAGTGAATAGCAGTGGAGCCTTACTCTGCATCAGACATTCGTCTAATTTATGGGGATGCAAATACAGAAAAAAAACCCTATGCTCAAAAAGTTTAATGAAATGATGAAAACAACTGTGATCGATACTTACCAGGGTGTGAACAAGGTACCCTGGTATCACTGAGATGGGGCCTAAGTGCCTGGGGCAATCAGGGGGGACTTTGAGGAAGCTTATATCCTTAGAGGAAGATAAGTTTGTACAGAGGAAAAGAGGGCAGAATATAGCTAAGGGAGTAGCAAAGGCAAGAAGGAGGAAAAGCTGTTTTCAGAAACTTACAGATAATTTGGTTTGGCTAAATGTATAGGGGCCAGGGAAAAGGGTGGTAGGAGATACAGCTGCAAATTCAGGCTCAGACTAGGTTTACAAGAGCTTTGTTGTGCTAAGAATTTGACAGTATCTTTCAATGGGGCCCACTGAATGAGAGCAGAAAAGTGACATGGTCAGCTATCTGGGTGAGAAAGCTAACCCTGGAGGACAGGAGAGCAGGCAAGGAAAATGAATGCTTGAACTAAGGCAGTTGAAATGGGGACATAGGGAAGGGTAGAATAGTTATTTTTTAAAAGATAAGATCAATAGGACTTGATTTTGATCCAAATACCAGTAAGACCTGGTGTCTGATTAGATGTAGTGTGTGGATGGAGAAGGAATATAGGATGAATCCCAGATTTTCAGGTTAGGCACTATCTATTACGTAAGCAACAATATATTTGGGGGACTTGATTGAGTAGGGAAAGTTAACAGATTCTGGCCAGGTAATAAGTATCAGAGTTTGGATGAAAACTCAAGCAATCTGACCTGTGGATTTGGCTGTAGATGATGGTCCCTTCTGGCCTCTGTCAGCTTTTTCTTTTTCTTTTTTTTAAGACGGAGTTTCGCTCATGTTGCCCAGGCTGGAGTGCAATGGCAGGATCTCAGCTCACTGCAAGCTCCACCTCCCGGGTTCAAGCAGTTCTCCTGCCTCAGCCTCCTGAGTAGCTGCGATTATAGGCATGCGCAACCATGCCTGGCTAATTTTTGTATATTTTTAGTAGAGACGGGGTTTCTCCATGTTGGTCAGGCTGGTCTCAAACTCCCGATCTCAGGTGATCCGCCTGCCTCAGCCTCCCAAAATACTGGGATTACAGGCGTGAGCCACCGCCCCCGACCGGCTGTCAGTTTTAAGATAACTTCTCTTCTGTCCTTATTCTTCCATCCTTACGCTTTTGCCCCTCTGTGGGAGTGTCTGCTCTTTTTATATTTTATGTCATTTATTTATTTATTTATTTGAAATAGAGTCTCACTCTGTTGCTCAGGCTGGAATGCAGTTGTGATCTCAGGTCACTGCAGCCTCCAACTCCCAGGTTCAAGCGATTCTCCTGCCTTAGCCTCTCCACTAGCTGGGACTACAGGTGCTTGCCACCACATCTGGCTGATTTTTCTACTTATAGTAGAGATGAGGTTTCACCATGTTGGCCAGGGTGGTCTCGAACTCCTGACTTCAGGTGATCTGCCTGTCTTGGCCTCCCAAAGTGCTGGAATTACAGGCGTGAGCCACCGTGCCTGCCTTTATTTTTTATTTTTATTTTTATTTTTTGAGACAGAGTCTCACTGTCATCCAGGCTAGAGTGCAGTGGCGCAATCTCGGCTCACTGCAACCTCTGCCTCCCGGGTTCAAGCAGTTTTCTGCCTCTGCCTCCTGAGTGGCTGGGACTACAGGCGCACGCCACCAGACCCGTCTAATTTTTTGTATTTTAGTAGAGATGGGGGTTTCACCATGTTGGCCAGGATGGTGACCCCGTGATCCGCCCTGACCCCGTGATCCGCCTGCCTCGGCCTTCCAAAGTGCTGGGATTACAGGCGTGAACCACCGCGCCCGGCCCATGATCCTTTTAAACGACAAATCTCATACTACTTGCCTAGTTACAATGTTTCTATCCTTTTAATTTCCTTTGTTATTGGTCTTTCAATGACCTAATCTAAATTATTTTCAAAGCATGCATAATTCGTATTGTATCACGATTTACTTAGGCAGGATGGAGTCTTTAATTTCTTTCTTTCTTTTTTTTTTTTTTTGAGATGTTGTCTCGCCCTGTCGCCAGGCTAGGCTAGAGTGGCACAATCTCCGCTCACTGCAACCTCTGCCTCCCGGGCTCAAACAATTCTGCCTCCCGGGCTCAAACAATTCTGCCTCAGCCTCCCAAGTAGCTGGGTCTACGGGTGCGCCACCACGCCCGGCTAATTTTTGTATTTTTAGTAAAGACGGGGTTTCACCATGTTGGCCAGGATGGTCTCGATCTCTTGACCTCGTGATCCGCCCACCTCGGCCTCCCAAAGTACTGGGATTAAGGTGTGAGCCACCGCGCCCCGCTTTTTTTTTTTTTTTTTTTTTTTGCCGAGACTTTGATTTCAGTTTCTCAGCCCTCAACCAGCACTTCGCCTTGTACTTACCATGCACTCAATAAATGGTTGCTTAAAGTATGAATGAACTAAAGAATCGCGGAACAGAGAGAAACACAGAGGGGAATCGGTCTGGGAGTTTCAAAGTTCGGGAGGGGACACGGGGGCGGGCTGTGGCTGTCACGTGACGGGGCGGGGCAAATCCCATGTGCTCGGCGGCGCAGATCGCCCGGCGCGGCTCCGCCCCCTGCGCCGGTCACGTGGGGGCGCCGGCTGCGCCTGCGGAGAAGCGGTGGCCGCCGAGCGGGATCTGTGCGGGGAGCCGGAAATGGTTGTGGACTACGTCTGTGCGGCTGCGTGGGGCTCGGCCGCGCGGACTGAAGGAGACTGAAGGTAAAGCCGCCATGTCCGGGCCCGACCCGGCCCCCCCACCCCCTCCCCCCGCATCCGCCGCCATCCGGGCCGGGACCGGCCACCCTGCGCCGCCGCCCCGGCGCCCTGGCCCCGCGGCCCGACCCAGGGCTCCGGCCCGCCAGGGTCCCGATCCCCGGCCCACGTGTGCCTGGCCCGGCCGGGCCTGGCTGCTGGGTGGGGGTGGGGAGCGCAGGGCCGGACTATGCGGGCCCCGCGGGCTGGTAGGGCGCCGGGTTCGTCGCCGCGAAATGCCACCTCGGCCTGACCCGAGGAGGCCCGGCAGCCCACGGGCGCAGGCACCACGGCTCCCGGCCCGCCGCCCCCTCCCCCCTTCGCGGCCAGGCCGCCGGGAAGTGACACGTTGTTCTTTGGCACTGGCCCGCGCTGCGCAGGGAGGGCGCAGGGGAGGGAGGCGGTGGCGGCGGGCAGGGAGGAGCCCCCGGCCCCGCCCGCCCTCCGGGCCGACCCTCACTTGCCTGAAACCGGCTCCTCGACGGCCGCCGCCCGCCTGGCCTTTTAGGGCCTGACTCCCGCCCTTCCTGGCCTACACTCCTGGGCGGCGGCAGGCCTAGCTTCTGGCCCAGTGCGGGTTCCCCGGCGGCAGGCGTATCCTGTGTGCCCCTGGGCCAGGCCCGAACCCGGTGTCCCCGGGTGGGGGGTGGGGACACCACGGCCGAAGCAGCTAGCTCCGTTCGTGATCCGGGAGCCTGGTGCCAGCGAGACCTGGAATTTCCGGTCTGGTTGGTCTTGGGCCCCGCGGAGCCAGGTTGATACCCTCACCTCCCAACCCCAGGCCCTCGGATGCCCAGAACCTGTAGGCCGCACCGTGGACTTGTTCTTAATCGAGGGGGTGAGTGAGGGGACTGTTTCAGTAGGTCAGGGGTTGGTCGGAAGTGATGCGGGTTTGACAGCATGTTGGTGGGGACAGGCTGTATCTTTTCTGCTTCACCCTCTTGGCATCTCTGGGACTCCGTATGGGACCCAGCCCTTGCATCAACCCTTTCACCGCCCCATTTGCCTTAAGCTTGGGTCCCTTCCTCTTCCTGAGCGCCACTCTTTCCCAACAGGTGCTGGGGGGACCCTGATGTGGCACCAAATGAAATGAACAAAGCTCCACAGTCCACAGGCCCCCCACCCGCCCCATCCCCCGGACTCCCACAGGTAATTAGGGAGGAATTAGCAGGGGTGGGGGTGGGGGAGGCCAGGCAGTCGGGCAGGAACAGGTTCCAGCCTCTGGATCTTCCTACCCCCATCTGTGTCAGGGCAAAGTGCAGCCGCCTGCTGCCAAATTGAGACAGGGCCCCTGGGCTGTCCCCGGGGGCTGTCACGGGGAGGGGGTATGTGGATTGTTAAGGCTCTTGCCGCAGATCTGCTCCCCTTATTTCACCAGCTTGGGTTTCTGCCCTACCTGGGCTTCCCCTCTTGCTGAACTCTGGTCTCCCCTCTTCAGCCAGCGTTTCCCCCGGGGCAGACAGCGCCGGTGGTGTTCAGTACGCCACAAGCGACACAAATGAACACGCCTTCTCAGCCCCGCCAGGTGAGGGGCTGTGGGGAGGGGAGTAGGGGACCTGGGTGGGAGCAGTGGAAAGCTTTGGCCAGTTTAGGTCTAGGATGGAAACTGGAGGCCCCATACCTGGCCTTAATCCTCTGTGTTCTTTCATGCGGCTCTGCGCCTTGCCCTGTTGATTACTCACGGTGGCTGGTCCCTTGGATAGTATGTTGTCAATGAGGGTGGCATTACTGGGATCCTAGTGCCTCTGAGAATTGGGGGCAGTGCTTTGGGCCCTGCTGCCAACTCTTGCTTTCCTATTTGCTCCTTTTACCGGAGGCTGCCATTGCTCTATTGCTCTCTCTGCTTTCTCTTTGGACTGTGGTGAGGTAAACACTCCAGCTGGTCCTTGCCTTTCTCTGTTCCCCAACTTCTTCCTTACTAAGTGGGAGGATTCTTGTCCTGTCCTATTGCCTTCATTCCCTCCCCCCGCCATCACCTTGGGGGTAATTCTCTTCTTTCCTATCCCCATGTGCTCTCAGGGAGGATTCAGGTCTCTGCAGGTAATACCCCTTTCCCAACCCTGGACAGTCTTCTGGTCTCATCCTTACCCTCCACCCTAGTCAGGGGCTAGACACAGGGAATGGGGATCTTCAGGGTAGTGACTTGTTTGGTGTCCAGGTTCTCAGTTGGAGGCCGAGTGATGCATGTTAGGGGCTACATCTTGAAGAACGCGCATCTGGGGACTGGGATGCTGTTGCATGTTATGGTTAGCTCCTCATTACATGCTGGTGGAGCAGTGCATGCTGGGGATATGTTGCCCGAAAGGGCCTTACTTAGGCATGATGCATCTCGGTGTTAGGAAGCCTCTGCAGAGGGGTAGTTTGGTAGAGGTGACGTGTGTATGCATGGCAGTGAGAGAGTAAATCTCTGCAGGATGCAAAGTGTACATCTGAATTTGGAGGTTTGGAGGGCGTGTGTGTGTACAAGAAGCCGCTTAGCCATTTGGTCAAGTGGTCTTGGAAGGATTGGTCGCCATGTTCTGAAGCCCACAGTACTTCTTTCTAGGCTATAGAGACATTGTGGAGTGGCTATTTTTTGTCCACTTCCTTCTCTTTACAATGCCAACTGCTTTCCTCCCTCCTGACAGCACTTCTACCCTAGCCGGGCCCAGCCCCCGAGCAGTGCAGCCTCCCGAGTGCAGAGTGCAGCCCCTGCCCGCCCTGGCCCAGCTGCCCATGTCTACCCTGCTGGATCCCAAGTAATGATGATCCCTTCCCAGATCTCCTACCCAGCCTCCCAGGGGGCCTACTACATCCCTGGACAGGTGAGGCTGGGGGCTTGGAGCCTAGAAGCCACAGACCCCTATACCTCTCACTTACCTCACCCTGACCCTCCAGTTCCATTGCTTTTCCAGAGGTGGGACTTCCTTCTGGTCATTGCCCAGAGTTGGCTTGGCTTGTCTTGACCTACGTTCTTTTTGGAGTCTGATATGGAACTCATAGCTCCCTCAACTCCTTCTCTCCTTCTCCCCCTTCCCCACCAGGGGCGTTCCACATACGTTGTCCCGACACAGCAGTACCCTGTGCAGCCAGGAGCCCCAGGCTTCTATCCAGGTGCAAGCCCTACAGAATTTGGGACCTACGGTAAGCAGGGGAGGGAGTCAGAGGTGAGAACAAGCCCAAGGGAGCATCTAAACTCATCTGCTGATTTCTAAAGCAGCAGACCTTTCCCAGGCTTGGCTTCTGGTCTAAAAATGATAAGGTTAATAGGTGGTAGGGATTGGTGCTTAATATTTAACTGGTGTTGATTGTGGGGAGAAAATTTGATTTTATTGCCAGGAGAGTTAGAGTCTTTCCCACATCAGGGAATGTAGGATCAGGCACCAGCCTGAGAGCCTATTAGTAGGCTTTCCCTGTGACACTTCTTCCATGGTTGGGAGCCCATGTAATGCAAATTTGGGAGGTTTTTGTAGCTATTTTTTATTTATGTTCTAGGGAAGGATTAGTCTGTTCTTTATGGCAGTGGCTTCCAAGTTTTTTGATCACCTATCAGGAAAAGTTTTGAGTATGAATCTCTCATACACGTATGTTTTTGTTTATATGTATGCAAAATTTAAACAAATACACTTGTGCTTGTCAAAAACAAGTGGAATTTAGGGATGAAATTAAAGAATGTGCCTGGATCTTGCTTGTAATCCCAGCACTTTGGGAGTCAGGAGGACTGCTTAAGGCCAGGAGTTTGAGACCAGCCTGGGAAACTTAGTGAGACCCTGTCTCTATTTTAAAATTTGAGGGGGGCTGAGCACGGTGGCTCACGCCTGTAGTCCCAGCACTTTGGGAGGCCAAGACAGGCGGATCACTTGAGGTCAGGTGTTCGAGACCAGCCTGGCCAACATAGTGAAGCTCCGTCTCTACTAAATTTTATTGTTATTATTTTAATTTTCTTTTTGAGACGGAGTCTCGCTCTGTCACCCAGGCTGAAATGTAGTCGCACAGTCTTGGCTCTCTGCAGCCTCCGCCTCTCGGGTTCAAGTGATTCTCCTGCCTCAGCCTCCCGAGTAGCTGGGATTACAGGCGTGTGCCACCACACCCAGCTAATTTTTGTGTTTTTAGTAGAGATGGTGTTTCATCATGTTGACCAGGCTGGTCTCGAACTCCTGGCCTCAAGTGATCCACCTGCCTCAGCCTCCCAAAGTGCTGAGATTATAGGCGTGAGCCACCACGCCTGGCCCTGTCTCAACTAAAAATACAAAAATTAGGCCTGGTGATGCACTCTTGTAATCCCAGCTATTCGGGAGGCTGAGGCAGGAGGATCGCTTGAACCCGGGATGTGGAGATTGCAGTGAACCAAGATTGTGCCACTGTATTCCAGCCTGGGCAATAGAGTGAGACTCCATCTCAAAAAAAAAAAAAAAAAAAAATTAAGGGGAAAAAAGAACTCACCGACTTTGGAGATAGTTTGCTTTAAGGAATTAATTTTTCTTCATCTTGAGCCTAGTTCATAATGTTACTTTGTTTCTTTGCTCCTTTGTAAAGGGCTGGAGACAGGAACTAGACTCAAGTTAAATGGAACAGGGTTGGCAGATCTCTTTCTCTCATTACCAGCCAAAGACCTGGTTCTGTTTCAGGTTCAGAGTATGTGTGTACATGTTGATAGCGGGTGGGGTACACACACGAGAGTAACTTGTACGGTGGAAGGACAGACATAAGTCCTCCTGGTCACTGGTGTGTGGTAGGGAAAGAGTGCCTGCCTACGAGGGGTGTGTGTGTGTGTGTTAGGAATTCTTGTAAACGCAGTTCAGACTGGTTCCCCAGCTTTGACAGACACCTAATTCCCTGGGGGAGGAGGGCAGGGCAGGGCAAGGGGCCGGCTGTGGGTGGTGAGAGGTTTTGGGGTGGGAGGTGTCAGGCAGGCATTAGTATATGGTTGGGCCCTGACGCTACCACCATTCTTCTCCGTCCCCCCTCCCCCAAGCTGGCGCCTACTATCCAGCCCAAGGGGTGCAGCAGTTTCCCACTGGCGTGGCCCCCGCCCCAGTTTTGATGAACCAGCCACCCCAGATTGCTCCCAAGAGGGAGCGTAAGACGGTGAGTAGCAGTGAGGGGCTCCGGGACATCTGGGAAGGGGAGAATCAAGGTCAGGTGCTGCTGGGACATTGTGCCGGAAAGAGCAGTGACTTGAGGAGGAAGGAGCTGAGAGTGGGCAGAGAATGGGGTCTGTGGAGGGCTCAGGTTCTTTGTAAGATGCTAAGATTTCAGCATAGAAGCAGGTCATGGGAAGACTGAAGTGGCTAGCGAGGAAGTTCCTGCGAGACCTGGGTGCTGGGGGGTTGGAAGAACTATGCTTGGTTTTGGGTTTCTGGTGGCTTGCCTTGGAAATGGTTTGTTTTCTGTGGCCCCAGCCCCCATTCCCCCCTGCCCCCCCAGTCCTGGAAGCTCTCAAGGCCTCCGCCTCTGCTCAGTCCTCAAGCCCTGGGCGTGGTGCCCAGAATAGGGTGCCAGAGCTGGGGAAGCCGCTGAGTCACCCTGGCTCCACCTACTGGATCTGGGCCCTGCCCCCAGAGATCAGGCACACTAGCCACAAGTGAGCCGACTGGGTTCTAGATGGGGGTCCTGGGCCCCAGGGTGTGCAGCCACTGACTTGGGGACTGCTGGTGGGGTAGGGATGAGGGAGGGAGGGGCATTGTGATGTACAGGGCTGCTCTGTGAGATCAAGGGTCTCTTAAGGGTGGGAGCTGGGGCAGGGACTACGAGAGCAGCCAGATGGGCTGAAAGTGGAACTCAAGGGGTTTCTGGCACCTACCTACCTGCTTCCCGCTGGGGGGTGGGGAGTTGGCCCAGAGTCTTAAGATTGGGGCAGGGTGGAGAGGTGGGCTCTTCCTGCTTCCCACTCATCTTATAGCTTTCTTTCCCCAGATCCGAATTCGAGATCCAAACCAAGGAGGAAAGGATATCACGGAGGAGATCATGTCTGGGGCCCGCACTGCCTCCACACCCACCCCTCCCCAGGTACTGTCTGCTTTTCGAGTGATACCCTGGCTGGGATGTCTGTTCTGCCCTGGACTCCCAAGTCCCTGGATCTTTTCTTTCAACTAAGGGATTTATTTCCCTGCTTTCCTGGATTTCTAGGCAGAGCTAAAGTAGAAATGGCTCTAGTAAAGAAGGGTTGTGGGACTCTTCAGTGCAAACTTGGTAACCCTTTGTGTCCTGCAGACGGGAGGCGGTCTGGAGCCTCAAGCTAATGGGGAGACGCCCCAGGTTGCTGTCATTGTCCGGCCAGGTAAGTAAGCCGGTGGGACGGAGCTTTTATGGGGAAAGGGAATGTTAACAGTTAAATGCTGAGGTGGTGGAGTGACTTGAACTGGGTACCAGAGAATGATGACTTAGATTTCAGGTTGTGGGATTTTGAGGGTGAATTGGGTTTTGGATGAAAGTGGAAGTATAGCTTAGGTGGGGAGAAGATGATGCGGGGTTATTAAGTTGGGAATGCCTTGGCTGGAGGATGGGGAGGAACAACAGCAGTTAAGCACTTGCCTTTAGTTGCTCATTCTTCCTTCCTATGGTGCAGATGACCGGTCACAGGGAGCAATCATTGCTGACCGGCCAGGGCTGCCTGGCCCAGAGCATAGCCCTTCAGAATCCCAGCCTTCGTCGCCTTCTCCGACCCCATCACCATCCCCAGTCTTGGAACCGGGGTCTGAGCCTAATCTCGCAGTCCTCTCTATTTCTGGGGACACTATGACAACTATACAAATGTCTGTAGAAGAATCAACCCCCATCTCCCGTGAAACTGGGGAGCCATATCGCCTCTCTCCAGAACCCACTCCTCTCGCCGAACCCATACTGGAAGTAGAAGTGACACTTAGCAAACCGGTTCCAGAATCTGAGTTTTCTTCCAGTCCTCTCCAGGCTCCCACCCCTTTGGCATCTCACACAGTGGAAATTCATGAGCCTAATGGCATGGTCCCATCTGAAGATCTGGAACCAGAGGTGGAGTCAAGCCCAGAGCTTGCTCCTCCCCCAGCTTGCCCCTCCGAATCCCCTGTGCCCATTGCTCCAACTGCCCAACCTGAGGAACTGCTCAACGGAGCCCCCTCGCCACCAGCTGTGGACTTAAGCCCAGTCAGTGAGCCAGAGGAGCAGGCCAAGGAGGTGACAGCATCAGTGGCGCCCCCCACCATCCCCTCTGCTACTCCAGCTACGGCTCCTTCAGCTACTTGCCCAGCTCAGGAGGAGGAAATGGAAGAAGAAGAGGAAGAGGAAGAAGGAGAAGCAGGAGAAGCAGGAGAAGCTGAGAGTGAGAAAGGAGGAGAGGAACTGCTCCCCCCAGAGAGTACCCCTATTCCAGCCAACTTGTCTCAGAATTTGGAGGCAGCAGCAGCCACTCAAGGTAAGGTGTGGTTGGACGGTAGAGGTAGGGCGGGCTAGGGGATATGGTTCCTTGCCCTCCTTGATGACCGCCCATTTTTGACATGTTTCTGGGTCCCTGCAATGGAATCTAAGAACTAGATTAAGGACTTTTAAGCCTAAAAAGGGTGATGCAAAGGGGAAATACTGTTCTTTGGCTGCTTTCTATTTCCCAGGGATTAAGGGTACTCCTTAAATTATTGGCAAAGATCCATGCTTTTATTTATTTATTTTTAATTAGTGGCAGTATCTGTGCCAAAGAGGAGACGGAAAATTAAGGAGCTAAATAAGAAGGAGGCTGTTGGAGACCTTCTGGATGCCTTCAAGGAGGTAAGGGAGCAGAAAATGGGAGGGGAGAGGGCCAAGTTTGAGGTATGGAGCAGTGGTCATTCTGCAACCAAAACTGGATGTTCTGTTGTTCTAGGCGAACCCGGCAGTACCAGAGGTGGAAAATCAGCCTCCTGCAGGCAGCAGTCCAGGCCCAGAGTCTGAGGGCAGCGGTGTGCCCCCACGTCCTGAGGAAGCAGATGAGACCTGGGACTCAAAGGAAGACAAAATTCACAATGCTGAGAACATCCAGCCCGGGGAACAGAAGTATGAATATAAGTCAGGTATGCTGAGGAAAGGGTTGAGAATGGCTTGAGTTTTCTTATTAGGGCCAGAGGAGGCAGTATGATTGCTTCATTCTGTTTTCCTTGCAGATCAGTGGAAGCCTCTAAACCTAGAGGAGAAAAAACGTTACGACCGTGAGTTCCTGCTTGGTTTTCAGTTCATCTTTGCCAGTATGCAGAAGCCAGAGGGATTGCCACATATCAGTGACGTGGTGCTGGACAAGGTTAGTGGCTTCAGTTGGGGAGGGGACGATAAGTTTGTGCTGGATGGATTGGGGAGGAGCCTGAGGTCCTGAAAGAGTAGTCAACCACTCTAGCCTGCTTCTGAGACCTTTTCCTGTCCTCTTTGCAGGCCAATAAAACACCACTGCGGCCACTGGATCCCACTAGACTACAAGGCATAAATTGTGGCCCAGACTTCACTCCATCCTTTGCCAACCTTGGCCGGACAACCCTTAGCACCCGTGGGCCCCCAAGGGGTGGGCCAGGTGGGGAGCTGCCCCGTGGGCCGGTGAGTGGGGCTGGGTAAAGTGGCAGGTGGGCAAGGAGTGGGAGTGGATGATTCCATGTCTCAGTGCCCGCGGGGAGGGGTTTGCCCTGGAGGCGTGTAGTAGTGGTGTCACATATTGTGCTGACTAGTTCAATGTCCCCTCTTGTCTTCATGCCTTGCTTAGCAGGCTGGCCTGGGACCCCGGCGCTCTCAGCAGGGACCCCGAAAAGAACCACGCAAGATCATTGCCACAGTGTTAATGACCGAAGATATAAAACTGAACAAAGCAGAGAAAGCCTGGAAACCCAGCAGCAAGCGGACGGCAGCTGATAAGGATCGAGGGGAAGAAGATGCTGATGGCAGCAAAACCCAGGTACTGGCAAGTCCTGCTTTTGGTCTCTCTCCATTTCTTCTCCAGGTCTGCCATCTGTGCCCTCTTTGCTTCTTTTTGTCCTTATCACTAGCGTCTGTCATGCCTAAGTCCCCACCACCCTCTCCTGTCCCTCCCAACAGCCTGTTCTGAGACCCTCACTGGAACTCTTGTCTCTTCTCCCTCCAGGACCTATTCCGCAGGGTGCGCTCCATCCTGAATAAACTGACACCCCAGATGTTCCAGCAGCTGATGAAGCAAGTGACGCAGCTGGCCATCGACACCGAGGAACGCCTCAAAGGGGTCATTGACCTCATTTTTGAGAAGGCCATTTCAGAGCCCAACTTCTCTGTGGCCTATGCCAACATGTGCCGCTGCCTCATGGCGGTTAGTTTCCAGTGGGTTCTAAATCTAATGGTCTGGTTGCCCATTTCTATTCCCAAGACTCCTTGAGTCCAGCTTCTTGGTTCCCCTCCAACTTGTGCCTCTTCCAGCTGGAAGGAGGCAGAGCTGGGGCCAGAGATCTTCCTGGGTCAGGTAGTTAAAGGCTCTTGGAGGGCCTTCCCTGCCCAGGACTAGTCTGAGTGTGACATTCTCTCTGACCTACAGCTGAAAGTGCCCACTACGGAAAAGCCAACAGTGACTGTGAACTTCCGAAAGCTGTTGTTGAATCGATGTCAGAAGGAGTTTGAGAAAGACAAAGATGATGATGAGGTTTTTGAGAAGAAGCAAAAAGAGATGGATGAAGCTGCTACGGTGAGAGAAAACCCACTATCGATTCCACTCACCACTTACCTCCTTCCCTTACCCAGATGCTACTCAGCTGTAGAATTTGGAATGGAGGTAGTGGTGTCTTGGGGATTTCTCTGGCTCAGGACGTTTTTTTTCCTTTTTGAGACGGTCTTGCTCTGTCACCCAGGCTGGTGTGCAGTGGTGTGATCTTGGCTAGCCTCCACCTCCTGAGTTCAAGCGATTCTCCTGCCTCAGCCTCCCAAGTAGCTGGGATTACAGGCATGTGCCACCATACCTGGCTAATTTTTTTGTATTTTTAATAGAGACGGGGTTTTACCATGTTGGCCAAGCTGGTCTCAAACTCCTCCTGACCTCAAGTGATCCGCCTGCCTCAGCCTCCCAAATTGATGGGATTACAGGCATGAGCCACTATGCCCAGCCAGCCTGCCTCAGGACTGAGTGCTTATTGCTAGGTTTGGATATCCAGGTAGAAAAGGGTTTTAGCCGAGTGGCTGGTTATCTTTTTGACACAATCCCTGTCCCGTGAATGGCAGGCAGAGGAACGAGGACGCCTGAAGGAAGAGCTGGAAGAGGCTCGGGACATAGCCCGGCGGCGCTCTTTAGGGAATATCAAGTTTATTGGAGAGTTGTTCAAACTGAAGATGTTAACAGAGGCAATAATGCATGACTGTGTGGTCAAACTGCTTAAGAACCATGATGAAGAGTCCCTTGAGTGCCTTTGTCGTCTGCTCACCACCATTGGCAAAGACCTGGACTTTGAAAAAGCCAAGGTAGAGGTCCTTGCATCTGGAGGGGGATGGGCTGAAGCATATGTGGGGTTCACTGAGCCCACAATGATGGGGCGGAAGGCATGAGGAGGCGTGGGGCCTGCAGTTATAGGTGGGACATGAGAAGTTCCTGGTCTGATGCCTTTCTCCTTCCTAGCCCCGAATGGATCAGTATTTCAACCAGATGGAAAAAATCATTAAAGAAAAGAAGACGTCATCCCGCATCCGCTTTATGCTGCAGGACGTGCTGGATCTGCGAGGGGTGTGTGTCCCCCTCCTCCCCACTGCCAGCCTGCTGCCTCCAGTTTCTGACACTGCCTTGTCTGGCCTTCCCTGACATCATCGTGACTGGCCCTCTGTCTCCACAGAGCAATTGGGTGCCACGCCGAGGGGATCAGGGTCCCAAGACCATTGACCAGATCCATAAGGAGGCTGAGATGGAAGAACATCGAGAGCACATCAAAGTGCAGCAGCTCATGGCCAAGGGCAGTGACAAGCGTCGGGGTGGTCCTCCAGGCCCTCCCATCAGTGAGTTCCAGGCTGGGATTGAGAAGGGAGCAGTGAAGGGACCGGGAGGTTATACTTTCCTCTGATGACTTCCTGTTAGTGCCACGTGTCTGGGCCACTGAGACACCATGATGGAACTGAGGATCTGAGGAAGGGAGGCTGGGGGTGGCCCAAGGGGAAGGGGCTGCTAGGATTTATTCATTATTCCAGTATGCCCCTTTTTTTGTGTCAGGCCGTGGACTTCCCCTTGTGGATGATGGTGGCTGGAACACAGTTCCCATCAGCAAAGGTAGCCGCCCCATTGACACCTCACGACTCACCAAGATCACCAAGGTAGGGGTGTGTGTGGGAGTGGGTGATTCAGCTCAGGTTTAGATCTTAGTCCCTTCACTTTTCTAAAGTTGAGAAGGTGACAGCTGAATGTTTCCTCTTAGACTAACTGGTTGGATTGCTGGAGACAGGACTGCCAGCTGTAGAGGGAGGGTGGTACTCCCATTAGTCTGGACCAGTGTTTGGCAAACACACACACACACACACACACACACACACACGTGCCAGATCCAGCCCATTCATACATCCCAGGACCCAGTAGTGGTTTTTACATTTTAAAGTTGCGAAAAGTCAAAAAGTGAATGGTAATTTATGCTGTGGAAATTAAATAAAATGTAAATGTCAGTGTCCATGAAGTTTTATTGGAACACAGTCACAGCATGCCTTTATCATCTACAGCTGGTTTCATGCTACTGTGGCAGAATTGAGTAGTTGCAATAGAGACTGGCCCTTTATTAAAAAAGATTTTCTTACCCCTGGACTGGGCCATTCACTACCTGTTTGGTTGCATATGGTGGTGCTGGCCAAGGGACTCAGCCGGGTTGGACCTATGATTCTACTCCCCTTTTCTTCTTCAGCCTGGCTCCATCGATTCTAACAACCAGCTCTTTGCACCTGGAGGGCGACTGAGCTGGGGCAAGGGCAGCAGCGGAGGCTCAGGAGCCAAGCCCTCAGACGCAGGTATGGAGGCAGTGTCAGGAGCTGGGTGGTTACCCGTCAGAGCTCCCTTGAGGACAGAGCCTTTTCTGTTAGGGAGGCCTTCAGTACAAGGTGGTTAGGCAATGCGGGCAATAGAGGAGGTTTGTGTTGTGGTTCCAGGGATTGAACTGCTTTACTTTTGGGACTGGGACCAAGTGTCCTAAACTGGCAAGTAGGGGATAAAATGCAGGAAAGGAGAAAAAGATTTTAATACGGATTTTCTGCATCCCCAGCATCAGAAGCTGCTCGCCCAGCTACTAGTACTTTGAATCGCTTCTCAGCCCTTCAACAAGCGGTACCCACAGAAAGCACAGATAATAGACGTGTGGTGCAGAGGTGAGGTTTCCTGGACATCTTTGTTATTCACACTGGGGGTACCGTGATTGGGTTCTGGTTGTTGCCATAGGTTGGAAATTTCTTCATACCTGTCCTGGTTGGAGCCCTTGGGTTAGATTGGGGCATACTCATTATGCTAAGAACAAGGCCCAACAGTTGCTCAGCATGTTGTGTAATTACATGAGTGCCTGGGCAGTGCAAGTGAGTGAAAATGTGTCTGTCTTTCTTCCAGGAGTAGCTTGAGCCGAGAACGAGGCGAGAAAGCTGGAGACCGAGGAGACCGCCTAGAGCGGAGTGAACGGGGAGGGGACCGTGGGGACCGGCTTGATCGTGCGCGGACACCTGCTACCAAGCGGAGCTTCAGCAAGGAAGTGGAGGAGCGGAGTAGAGAACGGCCCTCCCAGCCTGAGGGGCTGCGCAAGGCAGCTAGCCTCACGGAGGATCGGGACCGTGGGCGGGATGCCGGTGAGAGTCTGGGAGAGGAATGGAGGGAAAGGCATTGGCTGCCTTGGGACTAGCTGGTCCCCAGCTTTTTGAGAGCTCCGAATCTTGTTTGCTGGGAAGACTGAAAAGTCCCTCTAATCTGTGTTCTCTTCCCACAGTGAAGCGAGAAGCTGCCCTACCCCCAGTGAGCCCCCCGAAGGCGGCTCTCTCTGAGGAGGAGTTAGAGAAGAAATCCAAGGCTATCATTGAGGAATATCTCCATCTCAATGACATGAAAGTAGGCAGTGGGAGCGGCGTGTGATTGAGGAGTGGGCAGGGAGGGATCATGCTGGCAGGCATAGGGGTCCGGGGTCTGGGTCAGACAGTGACTGGTCTCTTCCTGCTGTGCCCTGCACCCCTCAGGAGGCAGTCCAGTGCGTGCAGGAGCTGGCCTCACCCTCCTTGCTCTTCATCTTTGTACGGCATGGTGTCGAGTCTACGCTGGAGCGCAGTGCCATTGCTCGTGAGCATATGGGGCAGCTGCTGCACCAGCTGCTGTGTGCTGGGCATCTGTCTACTGCTCAGTACTACCAAGGGTATGACCGGCTTCTCTGGGCCTCCCACTTATACAGACCCACAATTTTCTACCTCCTTTTTGGGACCCTTGGAACCTTGCATAAGAGTGTAGGTTCCCTGGCCGGGTGTGGTGGCTCACGCCTGTAATCCCTGCACTTTGGGAGGCCAAGGTGGGTTGGATTCCTTAGAGGATCACGTGAGGTTGGGAGTTCTAGACCAGCCTGGCCAACATGGTGAAACCCTGTCTCTACTAATAATACAAAAATTAGCCAGGCGTGGTGGCGCAGTAATCCCAGCTACTCGGGGGGCTGAGGCAGGAGAACTGCTTGAACCCGGGAGGTGGAGGTTGCAGTGAGCCGAGATCGTGCCATTGCACTCCAGCCTGGGTGACAAAAGCAAAACTGTCTCAAAAAAAAAAAACCAAAAAACAGTTTGGGTTCCTTGACCATCCTGGTCAGCATAACTTTAGGGGGTTTAAGCGGGGTGAAAACCATCTAAGGACACAGAGGTGGCCTTAGCTTGAAATAATTGTCCCCATGTCTAGAAAATGTTCCTGGGGGTTCCATAGTTGATGCCCTAGCCATGCCATGTTGCCCCAGAAGGAGAGTGGGGACCTGGCCTAGAATGTCGTGACTTTGAATTCCCTTTGCAGGTTGTATGAAATCTTGGAATTGGCTGAGGACATGGAAATTGACATCCCCCACGTGTGGCTCTACCTAGCGGAACTGGTAACACCCATTCTGCAGGAAGGTGGGGTGCCCATGGGGGAGCTGTTCAGGTAAGTCCCCCTGGGTGGAATTCAGGGGAGGTAAAGACCAGAGGAAAGGTGGTAGGGAAATGGCTGGGTTGGATACCCTGGTTTGGAGGGAGATGGAGTAGTGGTGAGAGAACTGTGGAGGCTGTCAGCATTAGGTTTTTCTCTTCTTGCAGGGAGATTACAAAGCCTCTGAGACCGTTGGGCAAAGCTGCTTCCCTGTTGCTGGAGATCCTGGGCCTCCTGTGCAAAAGCATGGTGAGTGAGGGCCAGGAGTCCAGAGATGCCTCCCACGGTGTGGTTTTGGCTGTTTGCTGTGGCCCTGAAGCTTCATGGTCCATTGGTGGAGTGGAGTGATGGTGATGACAGGATTGTGTTGGTACCTGGGAGAGGAAATACTGAGGTGGGCCATCTCCCGCACACCAGTTCCTATCATGAGTTCTGGCCAAGACTGGAGAAGAATGGCAGTCTAAGACCCTAGGCCTGTGATTGATGCATTTATTTATTCATCCATTGAACTAGGGTTTTGTTGATGATCATTTATCATATACTAAGCACTAGGGACACAGCAATGAATAAAACACAAGAAACAAGTTGGTAGAGAAAAAGGAAGAAATGGGCCGGGCGCAGTGGCTCACGCCTGTAATCCCAGCACCTTGAGAGGCCGACGTGGGTGGATCACGAGGTCAGGAGTTCAAGACCAGCCTGGCCAATATGGTGAAACCCCATCTCTACTAAAAACACAAAAATTAGCCGTGTTGTGGCAGGCGCCTGTAATTCCACCTACTCAGGAGGCTGAGGCAGGAGAATCACTTGACCCGGGAGGCGGAGGTAGCAGTGAGCCGAGATTGTGCCACTGCACTCCAGCCTGGGAAACAGAGCAAGACTCTGTCTCCAAAAAAGAAAAAAGAAATGACAGCTTGATAAAAACAACAGTAAAGCGTGACATAAAACAGTTGAAATAGAGTGGAGTATCTTAAGTACTGTGGGGTTGCAAAGGAATATTTGACAATATTCGTGACAGGAGGCTTTCAGGGTGCTGAAGCGGCTTTGTGAAAGTTAATTGGTAACTAGCGAATATAAAGGTAAAGAGATGGGGAAAGGTAAGTTGAATGTGGTACTTAGTGGAAGTGAGAAGTTGGGGTGAGTGTGTGCAGTTTCAAGGGTTCAGCCATCTGGAACCTGGAGGAATCACACTTGGGATTTAAAGGAATTGTTATGTCAACATCATTTAATTCTTTTAAATAGACGTGTACCAGGACAAGTTGTTTTTTAACAACAAATAAGCATATTGAACTATTTGTGTATTTCATCAACTCCAAGGTGCCATAGATTATAAGACATTCTTTATGCGCTGTTAAGAAAGAAAAGACTGGGCCGGGCGTGGTAATCCCAGCACTTTGGGAGGCCGAGGCGGGTGGATCGCGTGAGGTCAGGAGTTGGAAACCAGCCTGGCCAACATGATGAAACCCTGTATCTACTAAAAATACAAAAAAATTAGCTGGACATGGTGGTGCGCACCTGTAGTCCCAGCTACTTGGGAGGCTGAGGCAGGAGAATTGCTTGAACCCAGGAGGGGGAGGTTGCAGTAAGCCAAGATTGTGCCACTGCACTCCAGCCTGGGCGACAGAGCAAGACTCTGTCTCAAAATAAAAAAAGATATATATCGGCTGTAAGACAACTTTTAGTTAAAATGTGAAAAAAATGGGCATGTTTTAAAATCTGTGAACTGCAATAATCTTGCTAAGAGCCAGTGCCATTAGTCTGTTATAAAGAAAAGAGTGATGTCTTCATAGTCTATTGCCCCTTACAGAAAATGCGCTCAGACTGCTGGTTTTATGAGGATTTTTTATTTGTGTTAGGGATGGGGTATATTTGTGTCTTAAGATTTTCTGGGTTTAGGAAACAAGCATACTTGTTAGAAGTTGTCCCTTCCTAGAGGCCCTTACATCATTTTTCCTACCCTAGTGTCATAGCACTTTGGTGGACAAGTTCTCTTTTATTTTATTTTATTATTATTATTTTTTTGAGACAGAGTCTCGCTGTGTCGCCCAGGCTGGAGTGCAGTGGCGTGATCTCAGCTCATTGCAACCCTCGCCTTGGGTTCAAGCGATTCTCCTGCCTCAGCCTCCCGAGTAGCTGGGATTCCAGGCACCCACCACCACGCCTGGCTAATTTTTGTATTTTCTGTAGAGACGGGGTTTCACCATGTTGGTCAGGCTGGTCTCCGACTCCTGACCTCAGGTGATCCGCCCACCTCGACCTTTCAGAGTGCTAGGATTACAGGCGTGAGCCACCGCCCGCTCCTGGGACGAGTTATTATTTATTTGGGTGGTTATTTGACTGACATCTGTGCCCTGCACCAGACCGTAGGAATGGAAGGGCTTTGCCTATTAGTATTTCTATAGCATCCTTAATGCCTAGCAGGTACCTAGTAGGCTTTCAGTAAATATTTGTTGGATTAATGTGGTAGAGCTGTTGGGTCCTTGGAGAGAGAGAGCTTTGGTAAGCTGGGTTGGTCTTGTGTTTTCCAGGGTCCTAAAAAGGTGGGGACGCTGTGGCGAGAAGCCAGGCTTAGCTGGAAGGAATTTCTACCTGAAGGCCAGGACATTGGTGCATTCGTCGCTGAACAGGTTTGGGGATGGAGTTGGGTTAATTCTAGCATTTGAGGCTGGCCAGTCTTCTTTCTTGTCTCCTGTTGGCAACCTTACCTCTTAACTGCGGGCCTTTTCCATTGCAGAAGGTGGAGTATACCCTGGGAGAGGAGTCGGAAGCCCCTGGCCAGAGGGCACTCCCCTCCGAGGAGCTGAACAGGCAGCTGGAGAAGCTGCTGAAGGAGGGCAGCAGTAACCAGCGGGTGTTCGACTGGATAGAGGTAGGTTTCTCCTGGATATCAATAAAGGAAAGGTAGTTCTTAGGGTGGGGGCAGCAAGAATGAAGACTGAAGGGCCCAATTCAGAATCTGGGGATCATTTGTTTCTCCCATACAGGCCAACCTGAGTGAGCAGCAGATAGTATCCAACACGTTAGTTCGAGCCCTCATGACGGCTGTCTGCTATTCTGCAATTATTTGTAAGAGGAACCAGGGAGATGGAGGGGCAAGGGTGGGCCTGACAGACAAGTGGAGGGAGGTGGGTGTCAGCCTTGGCCTCCCAGTTCTGAACCGGGGTAAGGGTATATTGCTCCACTCATCCCTGTCTTCTTGTAGTTGAGACTCCCCTCCGAGTGGACGTTGCAGTGCTGAAAGCGCGAGCGAAGCTGCTGCAGAAATACCTGTGTGACGAGCAGAAGGAGCTACAGGCGCTCTACGCCCTCCAGGCCCTTGTAGTGACCTTAGAACAGCCTCCCAGTAAGAGCCAGGCCACGGGGACAGGGGTGGGGTGGAGGGACTGCCAGATAGCAGGGCATGAGACCCTTCATGGAAGGGTCTTAATCCAAGAAAGGTAGGTAGTCATTAGAGAGCAAAATGCCCTCCGGGTTTCATTCCTTCCTTTTACGTTTGTGTTGTGTTGTTCCTACAAGTGGAAGGAGTTAGACACAGCCTTGAAGGGTAATTGCCTGTTTTGTGCCTAGCCATGTGTTTGATGCCAACAGTGCAGAGGTGATAAATGATAGGATCTTCCCAGTACCGTGTGCCCCCACGGCGTGGCACAGGCCTGAAATGCTTTGCTTACCTTGCCTCATGTAGTCCTCACAAATGTTGTTTAGGGTGGATGGTATTACCCCTATTTTCCACATGAGGAGACTGAGGTCTCAGTGAACATGTCTCAGGTTATGCGTTCAGAACATAGGTATGTGTCAGGGCATTGGCATGCTCACAGAGAGGAAGCCGAGCAATTTCCTGTGCTGGCCTGGAGTTAGTACTGGCGTGAGCAATGAGCCTGGGAAGACGGGTGCTCTCGGAGGGAGGACACCTGGTCTGAGGGGTAATGAGTGGTAATTCGCTCCACAACAACTGGGAAGGGGAGGGGGAGAATGTTTGAAGCGAAGGCACTATGTGTGTTCTTTCTACCTGTGGTAGGAAGAACTTGACACAGGGAAAAGAACTATTAAAGAAAGGCCAGTGTGGGAGAGCACAGCAACCAGTCCTAAGTGAGGCAAGATGGGGCCGAAGAGAGGGATGTGGGCCTGACCACACAGGGCCGGGTGTAAGCCATGGCCAGAGTCTGGGGCTTTAGCCTGAGGGCAAGAAAACGCCTTTGTGGGATTTTAAGCAAGGAATAAAGGAATTTGATTTAAGTTTTTAGATCATCTTGGCAATAGAGGGAAGAGTGGTTTGGAATGGGGTGAGAGTGGATGTGGCGGTGTTAGCACCAGTGGCTCAGCCTTGCTGGTGATGGTGGAGAGGAGTAGGCAGATCAAGAGATACTTAGGAAATGGAGTTGGCAGCTTTTGGTTACACTGGTCTGGGGAGGGGGCCATGAGAGATTAGAAGTCATGGATGACTCCCAGGATGGTTTTTAAATCACAGTGGGCTTAGAGGCCATAGTGTGATGTCATTTGCTGGGGTAGGCAATGGTGGATCAAGTTGAGTTGTGGTCCTTGAGTAAGGGAATCGAGATGTCAGCTCAATAGCTGGGGTATCTGGGTCCTTTTGGAAAAGAAGAGGTCAGGGCAGGAGGCAGCTTTGTGAAATGCCGGCGCAGGGTAACTCATGTGCAAGTCATAAGAGGATACGGGCTTGCCTGAGGGAGAGTGATAAGGGCCTGAGATACAGCCCCAAGGAGGTAGAGCGGACATACTGGCAGGGACCAAAGGAGGACAGGCCCCTCTGAACCAAGGACAGAGAAATTTGAGGAGAGGGATGTGGTTGATAATGCCAGATGCTGCTGTGAGCGTTTGTAGGAGTGGGCCTGAAAATGCAGGATGTCTGGAATATAAAAACATAGAGGCCACCCTGGCAAAAACAGTATTTAGTGGGGCAGGGGACGGATTCTGGATTGGAAAGGACTGAGAAATACTTAAGTGAGACAGAAAGAAGGGAAAACATCAAGTGTAGACAAAATATTTTATTAGCTGTAAGATAGTGGTTGAAAACAGGGCTTTTTGTTTTTAGGTTAGAGAAACTTGGGCTTGAAAATACAGGGCAGAGTGCATGATCGATTGGATGGGGTCCCTGGGTGGGTATGTGTGGGATTTGGAGTGTAGGTACGGGTTAAGTGAAGGTTCTGCCCTGCTGTGGCCCATTGCTATGGGGTGGGGGCAGCAGGTGACTGTGCCCCTAGGCAGTTTGTGACTTTGAGGCTGGGCATGCCCTGCAGAACATCCTGGCTGGCAGCATCTCATAGATGGCTTAGAAGTGTAAGGTTTGGTTTGGAAAGACTGGTGGTGCCTTGTGGGCACTGGGGTGGGTTGTGTTTCAGGGGTTATAGGACACGTTGCTTGGGAAGGCCACCCAGCAGCTAGGGGTTGAGGAGAAAGAGGGCCCGAACAGGTGATGCTTGAGTTGAGTCCTGAAGGAACAAGACACGAGGAAGTTTCCGGCAAAGGATATAGCATCCACAAAAGTGTCAAGGCCAGAGAAGGTGTGTATGTACAGGAAATGTGTGGGGAAGGAAGGGAAATTGAGATCAGGAGTTGTCAGGATCTGTTTGGGGGGCAGTGAATGTTCAGGTTACATGTAGGATATATATAGGACTTTATGTATGATATATATAGGACTTTTAGCGATTTCCTGAATTCAGGAGTACCAATTCTGAATATAGTTTTCTCCATTAAATACATCATGGGCAGAGAGGTTTCAGGCTGCCAAGGTGAGGCCAAGCAAGTTTGTAAGGTTTTTCCGATGGCCAAGTGACTCATTGCTGTGCAGCAGTCTCAGATCATGAGATTAGCATCCTGTCAGAGGCCTAGTCACTCTGGAATGGCCACAAATGTCAGGCTGGTGCATCAGGGCCTTGTTTGAACAGTGGAACTTGGGAGGGTTCCCTGGGGTGGGCTGGGGTGGCGGTGGCCAGTCACCTCTAACTGCTGTCCCGCCTGCTTGCAGACCTGCTGCGGATGTTCTTTGATGCGCTGTATGACGAGGACGTGGTGAAGGAGGATGCCTTCTACAGTTGGGAGAGTAGCAAGGACCCCGCTGAGCAGCAGGGCAAGGGTGTGGCCCTTAAATCTGTCACAGCCTTCTTCAAGTGGCTCCGTGAGGCAGAGGAGGAGTCTGACCACAACTGAGGGCTGGTGGGGCCGGGGACCTGGAGCCCCATGGACACACAGATGGCCCGGCTAGCCGCCTGGACTGCAGGGGGGCGGCAGCAGCGGCGGTGGCAGTGGGTGCCTGTAGTGTGATGTGTCTGAACTAATAAAGTGGCTGAAGAGGCAGGATGGCTTGGGGCTGCCTGGGCCCCCCTCCAGGATGCCGCCAGGTGTCCCTCTCCTCCCCCTGGGGCACAGAGATATATTATATATAAAGTCTTGAAATTTGGTGTGTCTTGGGGTGGGGAGGGGCACCAACGCCTGCCCCTGGGGTCCTTTTTTTTATTTTCTGAAAATCACTCTCGGGACTACCGTCCTCGCTGCTGGGGGCATATGCCCCAGCCCCTGTACCACCCCTGCTGTTGCCTGGGCAGGGGGAAGGGGGGGCACGGTGCCTGTAATTATTAAAACATGAATTCAATTAAGCTCACTGCCTTTCTGCTTTATGGCCTGCTCCCTCTAGAGAAGGTGTTTATAGGTGGGGATCCTTCCCAGAGCTGGTACTGTAGCGCTGTTCCCTGTAACCTGGCACCCCTCCTGCCTCTTCCCCTGTCCATGATTGCAGGGATCTGAGGTTTCCTGGAAGGTTGGGCCCTCAGATGGGCTTGATAGGTGCCTTCCTGGTCCGGAGAAAAGGGAGATTAGTGATAGGACATCCTTGCTAGACTCTGCTCTCCTACCAGAATGATTCAAGCCCCTGTGTGGAGAAGGCTTTTGGGTTTCGGGTTGTTTATAGCTGGAGAATCCCTTTATGGCTTGAAGGTGTCATCTGTAAAATGAAGGGGCTGGATGCATGAAGGGAGGTTTTGCGACCCCGTGTAGTGTGACTGGGCTGGCTCAGTGAGTGTTCGCCGCCCCTGCCTTCAGGTGGCAGTCGGCTCTGGGAGGAGAGGACCGGCATTTTCGAACCCGGTCCAGGCCGCCTCTGCGTGGCTGTGACGTCGCTGTGCCCCGCCTACTTTGGGTGGTGACGCGGCGGTCACGCCCCCGCGCTTACGTCACCGGCCCGGTTCCCTCTCCGGGGAGCGGCGGCGGACGCGCGGCTCCCACCCCTCCCCTCTCACGGGCTCTCCCCTCCCCAGTGTGGCCGCGACCCTACCCTCTGCAAGGCGATGGCCCGCGCCCCGAGCGCAGGCTAGCGTGCCTGGGTGCCCGGCCATGGGCTGTATCGGCTCTCGGAGCCCGGCGGGTCAGGGTAAGAGGCGGAGGCCGGGTACGGGTTGGGGAGTCGGGCTGCGGCCGCCGGTGCGCGGGCCGCGGGTGGGTGGGGGCCTTGAGGAGGGGGCCGGTGTCGGGAGAGGGAGGAGCCTGCACCGGGAGGCGGGCCAGGCAACAGGAGGGAGCGGGAATGAGCAGGGAAGGGGCCAGACCGACTCCGGTTCGCTCCCACGGCCTGCCTGCCTTGGGGTTTTGCAGGGCAGACGCATGGTCTCGCCGCTGGCTGCCGTGTGCCCACTGCTCAGGGTGTCCGGAGACGCACAGCCCCGGGAGGGGCTGGGCAGCCCGATGCCCCCACCACTCCAGCCCTCGGCGACTGGCCTTGCGCGCCCACACACACACTCCCCTCCGCCTACACCTCTGCCTTCACCGTCCTGGGAGTGGCCCTGTGCTGGGAACCTGCTTCTCCCAGCCGTGTCCCCATCTTCTTAAAGAGGTAGCCTTTCGGTCCTGGCTAAGCACCCTACCACAGAATTTTTGTCGGACATTGACTCCCCTCTTCAGTCAGTCGGCGAAGGGGGACTGAGGTCCCGTCTGGGGCACCTGTGAACACTGAATCACCTCTCACCTATTACAGTTGTTTTAATGTCCTGCCCCCACTCAGCAAAAACAAATCACTCTACTCTGTGGAGGGAAAGAGGAACCCAGAGGCAGGCCATCAGGGCTTCCTTCCCACAGTGCTGACCCCTGCCTGGGCCTCGGTTTCCGTGGGTGGCCATGCACACCGGGCCTGGCCGTAGTCCTGTGCATCAGAGGTCGGCCAGCTTCCTTTACTCCGGTGTGGTGGATTTCTCGACGCATAAGGCAAGGCAGGACTGGGTTTGGGATGGGTCCTGGACCTTCAGGGCAGGTGGTCAGTCACACAGGCCTTGGTGTGGTTGGTACTTGATGTTCTTTGGAGCTAAGACTGGCTGAGATTTGTACTTCCCTTGAGGAATTCTGGGATTTGTAGTCCTGAGTTAACCTCGTGGCTTTTGAAGCTGAGGAGCAGCTGACTGCTCTGATCTCTCTGGCCCTGCCAAGGCTTGGAGTTCAGGAAGTCATCACCTTCTCTTGTCAGGGGTGAGTTTGGCTGACCTCAGGACTGGCCTCGAGAGCCCTGGTTAGGTACCAGTTGGGGGCCAGGGATGGCCTGTAACCTCCTGTTTTCCTTCTGGTTGGTAGCATTTCTGGGGACCAACAGCTGGCCGAGGCTCAGGGATAGAGACGGCTGCTCCAGCTAAAGGTCAGTTGTGATGTACGTTGCCTGTTGGCACTGTCTAGGGAATGGGCCTCAGCTCCCCGAGTCCCAGAGAGCTTGGCTGAGCCCTGGTGTTCCCACCTCCTCAGAGCCATGAGGCAGGAATGTTCTCCTTATGTGACTAGGCACAGGTTCCAAATGGGGAGGGGACTGGCTCAGCATCCGGAGCCAAAACAGGAATAGAACTGGGAGCTGAGCCTGGAGCGGTTCTGGGCTTTTGGTTCTCTGCATCAACACAGCCAGCATGCCTATGATTTCTGTGCTGGGCAAAATGTTTCTGTGGCAGCGTGAAGGGCCTGGAGGACGATGGACTTGTCAGACAAGTCGCAGAGGTGAGACCAGGGATCATGGATGTGATCTGGGAGATGATGGGAAGCTGAGCAGTAGGGTGCTTAGGTGGAAAAGGAAAATTACTCTGGCTTAGATATTAAGAACCAGGCTGAAACAGGGAGAACCAGGTTGGGGCCAGACAGGGCATCAGGAAACGGCTTCAGGGGACAGGGGTGAAAATCAGAAAAAATATCATGAGTTCGTCAGAAAAGAAGAGTAAAGAGCTGTGGACCAGCTGAGGCTGGCGAGAGGAAAGAAGGCAGCAGGAAGAGAGAAGAAAGGCAACCCTCCTGCAAAGGGTCCAGGGTGGCGGTGGTGGGGGGACAGTGATGGCGGAAGAACTCAGTGTGCTTTCCAAGAGGAATGGGTAGGCTGGGAAACGGGAAGGAGAGTCAGAATTTATCATTGTTTGGTTTCACCCTAGGGTTTTGAGGCAAAATTTATCCAGAGCAGGAAGGTGGCAAGTGGGCTGCCACAGAATGGCCCCAGGGGCCCGAGGGTCAGTGATGTGTGGGATGGGGGCTTTTAGAGTTGAGGAGAGCACTCAGTGGGCGCTGATCTTCTGGAAGGTGGGGGAGGGGCCGAGAAATGATACGGCAATACTGGATGAAAATGGGGATCTCTGCAGAAGTAGGGGCACAGCTCAACAGCCTTTCCCCTTCCTCTCAGTGTCCTCGGACCCCGCTTGGGCTGTGGAGTGGATCGAACTTCCTCGGGGTCTCTCTCTATCCTCTTTGGGATCTGCTCGAACCCTCCGAGGCTGGAGCAGGTCCTCCCGCCCTTCCTCGGTGGACAGTCAGGACTTGCCAGAGGTGCTGGGCCCCTGGTGGTGGGGGGAAGGAGGACGGCATCCATTTAAAGGGGATCTGCAGCCCCCACCCACGCCTGGCCAGCCAGCTTCTGGCTCCCTTTTCCGGCGAGCGGAGGCGCTATCCGGCGGCGGGCCGGGAGGCCGCCCCCGTGCCGGTCTGCTCTGCTCGGCGCTGTGCCAGCAGGCGGAGAGCTCGCGCCTTCCGCGCTGACGTCAGCGCATCCCGGGCCGTATCCCGGGAGACCCTGTTGCGTGGTGATGGGTTGCCAGGGAGACATACACCTTTTCTCTGGGCCTGGGCCGCAGCTGCGCGGAGCGCCGGGCACGGATGGCGGCGGCTGAGGGGAGCGAAGCGAGGGAGGGAGAGCAAGCTAAGAAACACCCAGCAGGTGCTCCCCCGCCGAGGCCTGGCTGGAGGCTACTGGCGCCACCCTGGGGGCCCTGTCAGCCAGGTACCCAAGGGGAGGGATCGAGGGTGGGCCTCAGGTCAAGGGGCAGTGTTGGTTGGCTGCCCTTGTGAGGGACGGGAACGTGATAGAAGAGAGCTGGGCAATGCCGGGGAGGGATGTGTGCCTCCAACTTCATTAAGTGAGGGCAACATTTGCTGGGGCTTGTCAGGGAGCCCTGAGCCAGGTACAGGGTGGAGTTAGGAACTTAGGTGCATCAAACTTAGGCCTTGCCATCCTGAGCTCCCTCAGGAGACAGACAAGGGCAATGATGGGGGCGGGGTGTGTCAGAGAAAAGAAGAGGCTGTCGGCTGAAAGCATTATTTGCAAGTGACACTTGAGATGGGCCTTAAGTGATGGCAAGCATTTTTTCACGTAAGGATGGCATTCTTGGCCCAGAGGAAAGCTGAGTTCCTTTTCCTGGAGGCAGGCGGGCTGCTTGCTGACAGCGATTGGTGGAGAAGGGTTTTCGTTTTTTGTTATTTATTTTTATTTATTTATTTTTTTGAGACGGAGTTTCGCTCTTGTTGCCCAGGCTGGAATGCAATGGTGCGATCTCGGCTCACCGCAGCCTCTGCCTCCCGGGTTCAAGCGATTATCCTGCCTCAGCCTCCAGAGTAGCTGGGATTACAGGCATGCGCTGCCACGCCCGGCTGATTTTGTATTTTTAGTAGAGGCGGGGTTTCACCATGTTGGCCAGGCTGGTCTCCAACTCCCGACCTCAGGTGATCCGCCTGCTTCGGCCTCCCAAAATGCTGGGATTACAGGCGTGAGCCACTGCGCCCGGCCTGAGAAGGGGGGTTTTATTGGGCAGAGGAGATCAGCAGTGGATTCAAAGGAGGCTTGGAAGGAGGCAAGGGTGTCACAGAGTGGGATCCTTCAGGGCCTGGGTATGATGCCTGCACTAACCTCACTGGACAGTAGCGTAGGCTAGACAAGATTTTAGAGATGTGTTGTGACCAGCTGCACTCCAGGAAAACTGTTTACATTATATCTTACCTCATTCATCCAGCCTTTGCATTTTTGTTTGCTTGTTTTTGAGACAGAGTCTTTTTCTGTCGCCCAGGCTGGAGTGCAGTGGCACAATCTTGGCTCACTGCAATCTCCGCCTCCTGGGTTCAAGCAATTCTCCTGCCTCAGCCTCCTGAGTAGCTGGGATAACAGGCACCCGCCACCATGCCCTGCCCATTTTAAAAATTATTTTTAGTGGAGATGGGGTTTCACCATGTTGGCCTGGCTGGTCTCAAACTCCTGACCTCAGATGATCTACCCACCTTGGCCCCTTGGCCTCCCAAAGTGCTGGAATTACAGGCGTGAGCCACCACGCCTGGCCCAGCCTATGCATTTTTTTTTTTTTTTTGAGACGGAGTCTTGCACTGTAGCCTAAGCTGGAGTGCAGTGGTGCGATCTCGGCTCACCGCAACCTCCGCCTCCCGGGTCCTGGTTCAAGCAATTTTCTTGCCTCAGCCTCCTGAGTAGCTGGGATTACAGGAACGTGCCACCATGCCCAGCTAATTTTTGTATTTTTAATAGAGACGGGGTTTCACCATGTTGGCCAGGCTGGCCTTGAACTCGTGACCTCATGATCCGCTCACCTCGGCCTCCCAAAGTGCTGGGATTACAGGCATGAGCCACTGACGCCCGGCCAGCCTATGCATTTTTAAGAAATTATTCTGTATTAGGTGCTGTGCTAAACATTGGGCACTACAGTGACCAAAACAGACTGAATTCCCCAAGAGCCAAAGACCAGTGAGGGAGACCAACAAGAAACAGGAAATGCAAAAGAGACCATTATTACTCACTATGACTAAGGGCCACAAATGGGGTACGTTGATGGAGAGTGATTTGTTAGAGACTACAGAGGGAGGACAGACTACCAAGAGGGGGGCCAGGAAAGCTCCTCTGACGAGGTGGTATTTCAGCCCAAACTGGAAGAATGAGAAAGAGCTAGCCAGCCATCAGAATAGTCCAGAAGAGATGGGGAGCACTACACTCACTACACTTTGGCCTGAGAAAACAGCATGGGATTGGAGGAGGCTGGGGGAACACCACTTCTGCCAACCTGGGCAGGAGGCATTGAGGGCTTGAGAAAGGGCAATGGCAGTAGCAGTAGAAAGGACAGGGTAGGAGCAGGGACTTTGCAGGTGGAATCATTAGGTCTTATCAACAGATATGGGTAAGCAAAGCCAGGGGAGAATTGATGGTAATGCTGAGGTTTGGAGCCAGGCTAGATGGGACAGTGGTGGGTGATGCAAAGGAAAGAGGTCAGGAAGCAGGGCCAGACGTGGGGAGAAGGTGTGGGGGTTTGGTTTCCATCTTGCCGAGTCTGCCGGAATGTGGATGGGAAGACCAAGAGGAGGAGCAAGGGGCAGAGGGGAAGGGAATCCTAAAGAAGTCCTGGATGCCACACTCTTCTTCCTTCCGCCTCTTCCCTCTCCTCAGAGGTCCCACTCGTGGTTCTTCATTTCCTGCCCTGCCTCCATCTCCTCTGGGTGCTGGGAAAGTGGAGGATTAGCTGAAGTTTTGCTTCTCGGGGCCTGTCTGAATCTCCATTGCTTTCTGGGAGGACATAATTCACCTGTCCTAGCTTCTTATCATCTTACATTTCCCTGTAGCCACTGGGACATATGTGGTGTTCCTTCCTAGCTCCTGTCTCCTCCTCATGCCTTTGCTGGGTATGGGCATGTTAGGGGGAAGGTCATTGCTGTCAGAGGGGCACTGACTTTCTAATGGTGTTACCCAAGGTGAATGTTGGAGACACAGTCGCGATGCTGCCCAAGTCCCGGCGAGCCCTAACTATCCAGGAGATCGCTGCGCTGGCCAGGTCCTCCCTGCATGGTATGCAGCCCCTCCCATGTTTCTGGCCACTTTGTCCTTTCTCCTCCCATTTGCACATCCCTTTGGAACTGTTTCCTGTGAGTACATGCTGGGGTCTCCCCTTTCTTCCCTTGCTCAGGTGAATCTCAGCCCCTTCTCCCACCCAAAGGTTCACATGGATCCTAACTACTGCCACCCTTCCACCTCCCTGCTCCTGTGCTCCCTGGCCTGGTCCTTTACCAGGCTTCTCCACCCTCCCCTATCTCCAGGTATTTCCCAGGTGGTGAAGGACCACGTGACCAAGCCTACCGCCATGGCCCAGGGCCGAGTGGCTCACCTCATTGAGTGGAAGGGCTGGAGCAAGCCAAGTGACTCACCTGCTGCCCTGGAATCAGCCTTTTCCTCCTATTCAGACCTCAGCGAGGGCGAACAGGAGGCTCGCTTTGCAGCAGGTGGATGGCAGAAAGGGGATAAGCTACACTCTTGGCACAGGGCTGCTTTCTTTCTTTATTTTATTTAATTTTTTTTTGAGACGGAGTCTCACTCTGTCGCCCAGGCTGGAGTGCAGTGACGCAATCTCAGCTCACTGCAACCTCTGCCACCCCAGTTCAAGCGATTCTCCTGCCTCAGCCTCCCAAGTAGCTGGGATTACAGTTGCCTGCCACCGTGCCTGGCTAATTTTTGTTGTTTTAGTAGAGATGGGGTTTCACCGTCTAGGCCAGGCTGGTCTTGAACTCCTGACCTAGTGATCCACCTGCCTCGGCCTCCCAAAGTGCTGGGATTACAGGCATAAGCCACTACACCCGGCCAGGGCTGCTTTCTTATCTCCTCGGGTCTGACATGGGGGTTGGAGTCTTCCCATACCCTGTTTCTCCTCTCTCCTGTCTTCAAGCTGAGCCCTAGACTTAGCTCACCTTCTCTGCTTATGCATTCTGTCCCTGCGACAGGAGTGGCTGAGCAGTTTGCCATCGCGGAAGCCAAGCTCCGAGCATGGTCTTCGGTGGATGGCGAGGACTCCACTGATGACTCCTATGATGAGGACTTTGCTGGGGGAATGGACACAGGTGAGGGACATCCTGGGCTAGGGCTGTGGTGGACCCACCTGATAGACCTTGGCATTCTTCCAGAGCCACATCCAGAACACTCTCAGCCTTTGCAAGGGGAGGGAGAGGGACAGACTCAGTCCAGGCAGGCCTGGACACTCCAGGGACAGGAAGGCTGTCCACACTCATGGGTGGGAAATGAGCAGACAGAAATGGATTCGTTCCTTTCCCACAGGTGCTGAGGCTTCTCTGCCTATCTGCACAGTTGTGCCTTGCAGTCCTCAAAAAAAAAAAAAAAAAAAAAAAAAAAAGCCGAAAGACCTCAAGGACACCTTCTGTGCAGCCATGTCTCTGGGAGGGTCTGCAGTGCCTTTGCCTCTTCCTCTCCGAGGCAGCCTTCTGGCTGGCTGTGGCAGGGCAGATGAGCTGCAGTGCACAGCCCAGCACCTCGCAGGGCTGCAGCCCAGGTCAACAGGAAGGCATGCTGGGCCTGGACACCCACGGGGCCATGCTGGCTCCAACTCAGCATCCTTGCATTCCAGCCTGTGGGCCTTTCTCTGGGCCAGTGCTTGCAGAGGGGACCCTGCAGGGCTCTGCAGCTGTGTTCGGCCCTCCTTTCATCTTTCATTCCCTAGACCACATGGCTGACTTTCTCTGTAGCTTCTGGGCTCAAGTCTCACAGGCCACCATTCCCCACAACCTCTTTGCCTTTGAAGATTACCTCTACCATCCCATACCCCTCCAGTGAATTAACAAGTTCTCCAAGGCAGGCAATACATGAGAGCAGGTTGGAGACTGCTGCTGTGGTCTGGAGGGCTGATTTGGTTGTCTGAAGCCAAGATGGAACCTTAAACCACAAGCATTTTTGTTTGATTGAGTTCCAGGCCTACTTTGACCCCTGGGGTAATGATAATAACTAACATTTATCCAAGGCTGCTACTAGCCTGTGTGGAATCTTTGTGCAAATTAGAAAAAGGCACCCCTTTCTCTGGCAGGCACAGCCTTTCTCTGGCAGGCCAGGGCATGCTGCTTGGTGAGCAGAGTATGGGTTAGATTTTGCTATTTCTCACTGCCTTGGACAGGCCCTGTTGTGTGATGAGCAACCTGTATGGCCATATGCGGTGACCCTGCATTTATTGCTTGTTAACTGTGTGCCAGACTTTTTTTTTTTTGAGATGGAGTTTCACTCTTGTTGCCCAAGCTGGAGTGCAATGGCACGATCTCGGCTCACTGCAACCTCCGCCTCCCAGGTTCAAGTGATTCTCCTGCCTCAGCCTCCCGAGTAGCTGGGATTATAGGGATGTGCCACCACGCCTGGCTAATTTTGTGTTTTTAGTAGAGACAGGGTTTCTCCATGTTGGTCAGGCTGGTCTTGAACTCCCGACCTCAGGTGATCCACCTGCCTCGGCCTCCCAAAGTGCTGGGATTACAGGCGTGAGCCACCGCGCCCACCTGTGTGCGAGACTCTTGTTCTTGTATTGTTAGAATCTCCAACTCACCATTAAGGACACTGAGGTCTCAAAAAGTTGTGACTGGTTCAAGGTTACCCAGCACCTATCCACCCCTAGAGCTATGCCAGGGGTGGAGTGGGGTGAATGTGGCTTCCAGGTTGTCCAATTGAAATGGAGCCAGCAGGACTGTCTTCTTTTCTCTTCTCCTCACAGACATGGCTGGGCAGCTGCCCCTGGGGCCGCACCTCCAGGACCTGTTCACCGGCCACCGGTTCTCCCGGCCTGTGCGCCAGGGCTCCGTGGAGCCTGAGAGCGACTGCTCGCAGACCGTGTCCCCAGACACCCTGTGCTCTAGTCTGTGCAGCCTGGAGGATGGGTTGTTGGGCTCCCCGGCCCGGCTGGCCTCCCAGCTGCTGGGCGATGAGCTGCTTCTCGCCAAACTGCCCCCCAGCCGGGAAAGTGCCTTCCGCAGCCTGGGCCCACTGGAGGCCCAGGACTCACTCTACAACTCGCCCCTCACAGAGTCCTGCCTTTCCCCCGCGGAGGAGGAGCCAGCCCCCTGCAAGGACTGCCAGCCACTCTGCCCACCACTAACGGGCAGCTGGGAACGGCAGCGGCAAGCCTCTGACCTGGCCTCTTCTGGGGTGGTGTCCTTAGATGAGGATGAAGCAGAGCCAGAGGAACAGTGACCCACATCATGCCTGGCGGTGGCATGCATCCCCCGGCTGCTGCCAGGGGCAGAGCCTCTGTGCCCAAGTGTGGGCTCAAGGCTCCCAGCAGAGCTCCACAGCCTAGAGGGCTCCTGGGAGCGCTCGCTTCTCCGTTGTGTGTTTTGCATGAAAGTGTTTGGAGAGGAGGCAGGGGCTGGGCTGGGGGCGCATGTCCTGCCCCCACTCCCGGGGCTTGCCGGGGGTTGCCCGGGGCCTCTGGGGCATGGCTACAGCTGTGGCAGACAATGATGTTCATGTTCTTAAAATGCCACACACACATTTCCTCCTCGGATGATGTGAACCACTAAGGGGGTTGTGACTGGGCTGTGTGAGGGTGGGGTGGGAGGGGGCCCAGCAACCCCCCACCCCCCCCATGCCTCTCTCTTCTCTGCTTTTCTTCTCACTTCCGAGTCCATGTGCAGTGCTTGATAGAATCACCCCCACCTGGAGGGGCTGGCTCCTGCCCTCCCGGAGCCTATGGGTTGAGCCGTCCCCCAAGGCCCCCTGCCCAGCTGGGCTCGTGCTGTGCTTCATTCACCTCTCCATCGACTCTAAATCTTCCTCTTTTTTCCTAAAGACAGAAGGTTTTTGGTCTGTTTTTTCAGTCGGATCTTCTCTTCTCTGGGAGGCTTTGGAATGATGAAAGCATGTACCCTCCACCCTTTTCCTGGCCCCCTAATGGGGCCTGGGCCGTTTCCCAACCCCTCCTAGGATGTGCGGGCAGTGTGCTGGCGCCTCCCAGCCAGCCGGGCTGCCCATTCACGCAGAGCTCTCTGAGCGGGAGGTGGAAGAAAGGATGGCTCTGGTTGCCACAGAGCTGGGACTTCATGTTCTTCTAGAGAGGGCCACAAGAGGGCCACAGGGGTGGCCGGGAGTTGTCAGCTGATGCCTGCTGAGAGGCAGGAATTGTGCCAGTGAGTGACAGTCATGAGGGAGTGTCTCTTCTTGGGGAGGAAAGAAGGTAGAGCCTTTCTGTCTGAATGAAAGGCCAAGGCTACAGTACAGGGCCCCGCCCCAGCCAGGGTGTTAATGCCCATGCAGTGGAGGCCTCTGGCAGATCCTGCATTCCAAGGTCACTGGACTGTACGTTTTTATGGTTGTGGGAAGGGTGGGTGGCTTTAGAATTAAGGGCCTTGTAGGCTTTGGCAGGTAAGAGGGCCCAAGGTAAGAACGAGAGCCAACGGGCACAAGCATTCTATATATAAGTGGCTCATTAGGTGTTTATTTTGTTCTATTTAAGAATTTGTTTTATTAAATTAATATAAAAATCTTTGTAAATCTCTATATACATCTGGTCATTGGAGGTTCCAGTTATAAACCCATCTTAGTTCCACCCCTTTCCCCTCAAAGGGGGAGCAGGGGTCAAGTGACCCCAACCCATCCTGCCAGGGCAGGGCCGATCTTCCTGCCTCTGGAAAACTTGCTGCAGGTGGGTAGTGGGTCAGATTCCAGGTAGGATGAACTGGGAGAAGCTGGCACCCCAGGTCTGGAGGGGGCTGGGGTGCAGCCTCCAGCTATAGCTGCCTCCTGCCTTCCAAAGGCAGAAGGAATGAAAGATGCACATTCTGGGCTGACGGGCATGGCTAGCACCATCCTAGGCCACCCACGAGGGGCTCATTGGCATTTGTCGTCGCTGTCGGAAGGGCTGCCCTCCCGGGGGAGGCCATGACGGGAGTGGGGCCCCCAGAGTGCATGCACCTCAGTGGTCTCCGTGTCACTGCTGCTGGTGGCACTGTCTCGGAAGCTGGCGAGGGGCGGCCGGACTTTCACACCCTGTGCTGTGACAGAGCCCTCGATGGCCTTCCGGAGCTGGAAAGGTGAGAGGGACAGATGTCTGGACCCAGATGTCAGACTCCTCCCCGCCTTCCTCCCCAGGTGAGCTGGACATAAGCCTCCATGACTTTTTGGAAGTGGAGCAGCTTTGGAGGCCACCATCACCTCACCTCCTTTAGAGTAACGATTCCAATGAGTCTGCCAATACTGGTGACATAAGCATGGTCCACTCCCAGCAGTGAGAAGATAGTGTGAGTCTGCAGTGTGGGGAGAAAAGCGATTGGACTTGATGGACGAGGGGCAGCTCTAAATGACAGGCCACAGGGGCCCAGGACAAGGTTGGTGTGGAATAGGAGGGGTGCCACAGATTGGGAGGGAAGGAGACAGGACTGCTGGAGGGAAAATAATAACAATAGTAATAATAATGAGAATGTTTCTGTGTCCAGGCCTCAGGAACTTGATACTCAAAATCCTTATATTGCTTACACTGACGGAGACATAGGATGGGGGAATAATTCTTCGTCCCATGTTAGAAAGGGGGACGTGGGACAGAACAACTGTTCACATGTGAAATCTAGTGATTGGCCAGGCTCCGTGCTAGGTCTTACATTATCATTTAATTCTAGTACTGTCCTGAGAACTAAGCATTAGGAGAAGCAGCATGGGGCTCAACAGTGAAGTGACTTGTTCCAGGCGGGTCCTCAGGAGTGGCTGTGCAGCCCCAGTCACTTTTCATCACACCAAAGAGGGACACACAACCCCAGTCCTGTTTAGTTGCAGATATACCGAGAAGGGAGAGCCCACACCGACCTTAAGGGCACTTGGGCCCTGAATCCTATGCCTCTCGTTCCACTGCTTCTCAGTTGCCCTCCTACCTGGCTGGCCAGGTTTGGAGTCTCTCTCCCCTGCTCTGGCATTCCAGTCTTGGCCTGAAGCACGCTATGCCTCTCATACAGTCTGCCTTTTCTAGGGTCCAAGCAGCATCCCAAGTTCTGTTGAGATGCAGCTTGCAGTCCAGGAGGACAACGGTCACCCCCATCTTCCCATGTTTTTCTTGCTTTGAGCCCTCCCCTAAGCTTTCACATATAATCACCAGGGGTTCAGAAATTGTCAGCCAGTTCTCCTTATGCTTTAAGTAGATTTTCTTGGGGCCAGATGTCTTGAAAAACGCTCTCCTGACTCAGCAGTTCCTGGAATTCTTGGCCTATCATTTATCTCACTGTTCTGAGTTTACTTGTAAGCCTCTTGGCTTAATGTTTGAATCAAGATGAGCAGTAATAACAGCTTCTTGTGTACCAATTACTCAGAACTCACTTAAATTGCCTTAACACTTTTTAAATGTTCTTACACATTTGAAATTCTTTAGGGAGGGATTTCCAGAACTTTCCTAAATTTCTCCACCCATGGCATGACAGTACTTAGAGGGGCAAGAAGTTCAATTTTAGAATAAGCTCTTCTGGGTGCGATGGCTCATGCCTGTAATCCTAGCACTCTGGGAGGCCAAGGCGGGTAGAATGCTTGAGCCCAGGAGTTTGAGACTAGCCTGCAATATGCGAAACCCTGTCTCTACAAAAACCCAGACATGGTGGTGCATGCCTGCAGTCCCAGCTACTTGGGGGCGCTGAGTTGTGAGGATCACCTGAGCCCAGGAGGCAGAGGCTATAGTGAGCCATGATCGTGCCACTGCACTCCAGCCTGGGTGACAGAGTGAGACGCTGTCGTCTCAAAAAAAAAAAAAAAAAAAAAGTTCTTCTGTGTTTCTTGAATACCTATAACACAGTTGTCATGTGGTTAGCGATTCCTTCTGGCTAACTGGAGTCCTACGTGCTACAAGTTAGCTTTAATTTCCTTGTCTGACTTCAGAGGGAAACGCTTTTATTATAAGGCTTCCTATGTTACTAATCCCTTAGCCTTGTCTTCTTATGGTCAAATAACCCCTCTCATCTTCTCCCAAGGAGCCTATTAAATAGTTCCCTTGAATTTTCTTTTTCTCCACAATCCTAATCAGGTGAGCTTCTGGCGGGCGATATGCCTTTCAGGTTTGCAAACCACTTGCCCCTGACAGTCACCAAGCCTTACCAATTCACTTCCTAAACCTCCTGGCCATCACTGACTGTAGCCTCACTATCCTCACTAAGACTGGGGCTGCAACAGCCTGGTGGGTTCTCCTTTCTGCCTCCCTTCCCTCCAGTCTGGCCCTGCTTATCCTATGCCCTTTGTCAAACTTGAGTACAGCCCAGACTCCCTAGAAGGCCCATGAGACCCTTCCCAAGCCAACCCCAGCCTGTCTTTATAGCCTCACATTCTACTGTGTACTCCAGCTTCCAGCCTGCAGCTTCACATAATCACTCTTCTTTTTCTGAAAACATTCATTTCTTCCACACTTCAGCTCTTCTCTCATTACAGTATTTTTTTTAAACAATGTTTTTTAGTTAAAAAAATTTTCTGGGCCGGGCGCAGTGGCTCATGCCTGGCCAACATGGTAAAACCCTGTCTCTACTAAAAATATAAAAAATTAGTCAGACGTGGTGGCACGCTCCTGTAATCCCGGCTACTCGGGAGGCTGAGGCAGGAGAATCACTTGAACCTGGGAGGTGGAGGTTGCAGTGAGCCAAGATCGCACCATTGCACTCCAGTCTGGTGACAGAGTGAGACTCCGTCTAAAAATAAATAAATAAATAAAATTTTTGTGTTAGAAGACAGTCTCACTATGTTGCCCAGGTTGGACTTGAACTCCTGGGCTCATGCAGTCCTCCCACCTCAGCCTCCTGAGTAGCTGGGACTACAGGTGCGCACCACCATGCCCAGCATATGCTATCTTTTAAAATTCATCTCTCAGTATAAGTAGTAGGAGTAGTAATAGTAATTCCTAACATATATTGAGTATTTACTGTGTGCTAGGCCCTATTGTAAGTGCTTCACATGTTTCAAGTCCTTTAATTCTTAGAAAACCCAGTGAGGTGTGATCCCCATTTTACAGATCGGGAAAGTGAAGCACAGAGAGGCTAAGAAACTTACCAAGGTACACAGCAAGCCAGCATGTGGCAGAGTAAGGATTTGGGTTCAGCTGGTCTGGCCCTAGCTGTGGCTGCCACTCTGGCCTTTACCATTGCTTCTCCGTGGGTGGCCTCTGAATGAATTACTTATTAGCCGGCACAGCGATCTCCAGTTGCACGGGTTCCTAAGTAGTCTCCAGTGTTTTCTCTCTCTTATCTGAATGTTCCCCTCCTGAACTTAATTGGGCGACTACCTATTGATTCCTCAGGCCTGTAAGGACATTTTGAATTCTAATCTTTTATGTTCTTATCACTTCTAGTTCTTTGTACTTTTGTTAGTTGGTTCCTCAAAGACTTCTTCTCTTCTTCTGATTTTTAAGTTTGTAACAAATATCTACTTTGTTCTTTTTCATTTAATTTAATTAGACATCATGGAACCCATTGGAGGGCCCATACTTCTTGGGCCTGGGAACAGTGAACTGACATGGAGAGGGACAACATGGCCTTCTGAAAGAATCCTGGGAGCAGGGCCAGGAAATCTGGGCTCTGGGCCTGACTCTGCTGTGCTGACTCAGGCACGTGACCTCCTCGCTGCATGCCTCAGTTTCCCTGTGTATTAATATGGTTAAAGCCACAGGCTTTTGAGTCAGACCATCCTAGATTCCAGGCCCAGTTCTGCTACTTATTATTATTTTTTTGAGATGGAGTTTCGCTTTTGTCACCCATGCTGGAGTGCAGCGTCATGATCTCGGCTCACTGCAACGTCCACCTCCCATGTTCAAGCAATTCTCCTGCCTCAGCCTCCCATGTAGCTGGGATTACAGGTGCCTGCCACCACGCCTGGCTAATTTTTTGTATTTTTAGTAGAGATGGAGTTTCACCATGTTGGCCAGGCTGGTCTCGAACTGCTGACCTCAAGTGATCCACCTGCTGCAGCCTCCCAAAGTGCTGGGATTACAGGTGTAAGCCACTGCGCCAGTTCTGCTACTTATTAGCTGTGTGTCCTTGTGCAACTTGCTCAACCTCTCTGAATCTCAGTTTTCTTATCTATAAAAACTGGAGGATCGCAATATCTAAGTGTGTGCTTGTGATGATTAAACAGTTGAAGAGCTTAGCACAGTGTCTCGCACATAGCAAGCACTCGAAAAATGTCAGCATGATCATCATCATGGATGTTTGAGGAGTAAGATCATTGTGGAAAGGCCTCAGAGGTTTTGGGAAGAAGGGCTTTAGATAAAAGCCCTCTCAGGCCTATTACCTTTTTTCTTGCAACTGCACTGCAGTTTGCCACTCATCCAAGGACTTCTAAGTTCCTTTATTTTTGCCTTTTTGTTTCTCTTTTGTCCCCTATGCTTCCTGCCTCAGTCTCCACTTGTCCATGCTATACTGGCTCTTAGGCAGAGCTTGTGTGTAAGCTGAATGCCCAAGCTGCAGGTTTTGGGTACATCTACCTGCTGCTTATCCCCTCCCCCAAACCCCCCAACGCTTCAAGGCTTGTACATTATGCCTGTCAAAAGTTTAGCTAAAACACCCCTTGGCTTCTGCTGGTCCCAGGAGCCATTTTACCAATGCAGGCTGCCCCCCTTAGGAGTCCTGGAAGCAGAGAGCTCCTGGCCTCCTCTGGTGTCTGCCTCACCCACCACCAGGCAGTCTACTCAGTTCCTCGCCCCATTTCTGCAGGCTGCTTTGCAGTTCTGCTGAGCCATCTTCCTGCGTCCCTACCAGTTTTCCTTCGGCCCACATTAAGGCAGACTTTCTGGGGTCTGGCATTCCAAGCCCCCCACTGGGTGTTTCTCATCTTTGTTTATCTCTTCTCTGCAGTCTCCCCACCCCTACTTGGATGTTTGTTAGCTTGTTTATTGCATTTTCTTATCCTGCCTGTTTCTCACCCATTTTTTTCCGCATGGGCGTATCAACCTTGTTGGGCTGTGGTGGCCTCCTGCCTAGCTCTGACCCTGGCCTGGCCTTCTGGCTTCCACCCAGCTCAATCCCTGTCTTTGTTGCTTTGTTGGTCCAGAGTTCCCTCGAGGGCAAGGCTGAGCAGAGGAAAAACGATGCCTGGCTCCACCACAGAGCAGGAGGAGGCTGCTCCCACCTCCCATCATCCAAGCAATATGTCTAAAAAACATCTCAGCACTGAGCCAACTCCCTTCTCCTCCCTCCTTCCCCACTGGCCTGAGTCCAAACTTGTAGGGGGACCAAGATCCCCACTGTGTCCTGAGAGCCCAGACCAGCCCTGGGCCAGGCTGCTGGCCCTACCTTGTGCAAAGAGGTCCGCTCCACCAGCTGGAAGGGAGCAGGATCAATTTTGCAGTCACTGAAGTTGACAGGTTCATCTAGTTGCTGCTCCTCCCACTCCAGAATCTGAGGGGAAGAGACTATGAGGTTTAGGGAGAAGGTGCCTGTAGCTGATCTCACCTCCCTGAAAGCTGGCCTGCCCTTTTTCCAACCCCGTGGTCCCTCCCATGGGGACAGCAGCCAACATGATGACTGAACACAACCAGGAAGAAACAGGGTCCAGAGTCCAGTGGCACCTTACCTCTTCAGGGCTCATCTCGCCTTCCAGGTCCGCGTCACTCTAGTAGAGAGGGAGGGAGGCTGGCAGCTAGGGGCTCTGGAGTTTATCCAGCCTAGACCCTGCCCTCCCTGCCCGGTGCCGCCGAGATGCTAGAAGAGCAGGCATACTTACTGCCAGGGAGATTCGGACCCGCTTCAGCTTGCGCTTCTCACAGGATTCCAACTTCTTCAGTTTTGTTAGAGCCAAACCAGAAAGATGAGGAGTTGAGGTTATAGGGAGAGGGGAGGTGAGGGGAAGTGGTGGAGCCCAGGGGAAAGGGCACGCCACAGGACCTGAGCTGACAGCAGGGAGGGCCGAAGGGCAGGGAGAATAGAGGCAGGCACTGCAGGGTTAATGACGTGGTCTCAGCATTGGAGAGGGAGCTGGGGAAAAAGCAAGCTAGGAGGACAGGCTCCAGCCACTCACCTCCGAAGCAG
The DNA here is from genome assembly GCF_028858775.2 of Pan troglodytes. NCBI lineage: Eukaryota > Metazoa > Chordata > Mammalia > Primates > Hominidae > Pan > Pan troglodytes. The sequence goes on from NC_086015.1 coordinate 187,537,872, forward strand.
CCTCAGGGGGTGGACTGCTACAGAAGAGGCTCCGGAGGGCGATGCCTGCCGACTCTGCGCTCCCTGTGTTCCCAAACATAAGGCCCCAGGGGGCAATGTCATCTTTTGGGGAGAGGACCAGGAAAGGTAAGGAAGACACGGGGAGAGGTATCCCAGTTCCAGCCCTGGCCCATGTGGGCAGCCTCTTCCAGCTGGGATGTACCCCAGCAACAGGGCTGGGCAGGGACTCTAATGGATCTCAGTAGCTTGGCTGAGGCTCTGTGGACACAGGAGACATGGGCTTACCTGTGGGACTCTCTCCGAGGTTCCTGGTGACACTGGGCCCCCTCTTGAGTGCAGGCTTTAGGGGCTTGTGGGTCTCCCCCCGGGCTGCTGGGAAGGCTGAGTCTTCTGTGTTCACCTGCATAGGCAGGAAGGGGCTGGTGAGGCCACGGCCCCAGACCACCCTCCCAATCAGTCTACACAATGACATTTAGGAAGCGTTTGTGGCTTTTCCCCTCACCTGGAAGCAGACAGAAGCCTCAGGGCTAGGGGGACCCTCCTGATCAGATAGTGGAGAGGTCTGGGTGGCTCTGCGCTCCTGCATGTGCTGCCGCCGGCGGGCTGGGCTCAGCTGGGCCCCCAACAATGCCACCACCTGTGAACGCTCGATGGAGCCCAGCAGAATCATGGACTCTGGACAGAACAGGTGGAAGGACTCAGGAGCTGAGAGGGAGCCCTCCAGCCCCGTCCTTCTCTCACACTCAGAGTGGGGGGCCTTGCATGCAGGCCACACACCAGAGGGAAGCCCCCACCTGGCAAGTGCTGGCCCATTCCCTTTGGAACCAAGGAGACTGGTCCTGAGCTCCCTGCCCCTTCCCGAAGCTTCGACCCTGGGCGATGCCCCTAGCACCTGGGACCCCTCCTGGCCTCACCAGGGGACTCCACTAGGGCCAGCATTCGGCCCTTGGTCCTGTGCAGTGCCAAACGCAGGTCCCGGAAGGTGCAGCTGAGGGCCACATGGGGAACATCCCGCACCATGATGTCCTCCACACGCACCCGGTACTGCCTGGGGGCCGAGAGAGGCGCTTGGTTTGTGGTCAGCATGGGGAGAGGCGCCCAGAGCATTGCCATCCCAGGGCCACAAGGAGGGCTCCAGAGCCCATCCATGGGGACGGGAGCTAAGGACCAAGGGGTGCTCCCACCCTTCTTTCTGAACAGCAGGGGCCAGCTACAGCCCCTCCGGAGTGTGGACGAAGGTGGCTCATCTCCCAGCTTCACAGGCTCCAGGACCTTGCTAGAGGTGGCTGTAGGGGGATCTAGGATGCCCTCTGCCCTTCACCCACAGCCCCCTTGGCACCCAGCCCTCCGTACTGGTGGCGGCCCCAGCCGAGCTCAGGCAGGTAGGGCAGTTTCTTGATTCGAATGATGCTGTCATAGAGGGAGGGCTGCAGACTCTGGGCGACAGCGTTGGCCAGGATGACGGCGATCATGACAGGCAGGATGTGGGCAATCTGGCCTGTGAGCTCGAACACGATCACAGCCGTGGACACTGTGTGTGTCACCGCTCCTGCCAGCGCAGCTGCCCCTGGGGACAGTCACACTCAGTCTCCTCAGGGTGCCCAGGTCCCAGAAGACCCTCCACAACCAGGGCAGGTCCTGAGTGGGTCCCTCAGGGCTGCCCAATACAGTCCTGGGATTGGACCTGTGCATCTGAGGGAAGCCTGGTTTCTGCCAGCAGGGGGCACCAGAGTCTCAGACCCTGTGGCTGGGGCGTGGGTGAGGGGGTCTTCCAAGGCCGATGGGACCTGAGGCACTCACCGACCACAGCGTAGCCCCCAGGCACAATCCGGTAGGTGCTGCTGTCCGTATGAATTCCATCTGGGAACCAGGCAGCCATGCTTTCACCCACCAGACGCCCAAATGCTGCTCCTTCAGGGAGGGGGGTGGGAAGAGAAAGAGGCAGTGGAGGGGGAGGGCAGGGGGCACTAGGAAGAGAGAGGGTCAGAGGGTGAGGGAGGGGCCAACGGGTCATTCAGTGCAGGGCACAGCCCTGTGGGGTCAGGGTTCGGGCTAGGGCTGGACCAAAAACCCGCTCTTGGGCAGAGGGTTGGCTGTGGGGGGGGGTGGCCAGAGGCTGGGGAAGGTGCAGGCTGGGAGAGCAGGCAGCTGAGAACTCACCAATGACAAAGACAGGCATGAAGGCCCCACAGGGAACTGGGATGGTGGTGGCCAGTGCAGACATCCAGAACTGCAGGCAGGGGGTGGTTCAAAGGCAAAGAGGCTCCACCTGGCCCCAGGCAGCGCACAGCGCCACCCAGGAGAAGTCTACCTCGCTGATCAGGTGGGCGTAACCCTCCCAGCCACCCCGTAACCCTCCTAGCTACCCTGGGACCCCCAGGCCTCCCAGGTGATGGCAAGGGGAAGGACTCTGGAAGCAGATGGCTTGGGTTCAGATCATCGCTCTGCCCTCTAGCTGTGTGACTTTGGGCCAGCTACTTGTGTTTCGACTCCCCCATCTTTCAAACGGGGGTGATAATAGTGCCTTTCCCATGGCACTGTGGAGAGGCTTCGAGGAGTGAGCACTGCGTGGCAGGTGCTTAGAAGGGCAAGCTATGTAAAGGTTAGCAGTGTACACGTGAGGAGCCCACCTTCATGAGAATGAAGATGACCAGGGTGAGGAAGACGTTGGCACGTGGTGGGTTCCAGGCCTGTGAGGTGCTGGGTGGTTCTAGCTCCTCCACCAGGCCCTGGCGGACCCACGTCCGATTGTCAAACAGGGTGACCAGCGTCTCTTTCTGTGAGAGCTAGAGTGAACAGGGTGCCTCAGGCTGGGAAACCGACAGGATGAAGGGAAGAGGCCATGGGATCCCATGGGGAACAAGGGGTCCCACAGTCACACTGGGGCTGTTGGCTTTGGAGGAATGCCTTCCAAGGGAAAGCACAAAACTCCTGTTCTGCCTGTGGTTACCTGTCCAGCCATGAACTGTCCAAAGCCAGGGGGGAAGGTCAGCGTGGAGATGAGCAGGGTCACCAGAGCCGGGAAGAGCAGGCGTCTAGAGTCGTAGGTTTCACATCAGTCGTGGGTGGCCAAGGGCTGGGTGCCCTCGCATATCTCAGGGCTGAGGTCAGAGCAGAGCCTTGGCTCTTTTATGAAAACACTCAGTCCTGACAGAAGGTCTCCTTTGCTGTTTATGATACGATAGCCCCAAGGCTGATGGTGGACTGGGGTTATTCTAAGAGCAGGGGTCTGACCCAAAGACCTTTCTGTCAGCCCCTGACTCTGTAGGTGGGTAGCAGCAGCAGAAGGTCCATCCTCCAAGCCCTCCCTTGGGGCCCTCCGAGTTGTTATTCCACCCTCCACCCTCAGAAGCCCATCAGGGCATATTGTGTGATGGGGTGGAGAAGTTTCTGCCTCTCTTTGTCTCTCTGCAGTGACTTAGAGTGAAGGTCAATGTTGGGGGAAGCTGGGGTCACTTGTAAAGTTGACCGGAGGTGCGTAGGGAGCAGGTTCAGCTGGCTGCCCTCTCTCTGAAGGATGTCAGTCCCAAGGGAAGTCATGTCTCGCCCTCCCCACTCCCAATCCTCAGGGTCACACTGAGAGAGCTGTGTTCTGGAGATAAAAAAAAAAAAAAATCTCGGCCGGGCACAGTGGCTCACGCCTGTAATCCCAGCACTTTGGGAGGCCAAGGTGGGCGGACCTGAGGTCGGGAGTTCGAGACCAGCCTGACCAACGTGGCGAAACTGTCTCTACTAAAAAATACAAAATTAGCCGGGCGTGGTGGCGCATGCCTGTAATCCCAGCTACTTGGGAGGCTGAGGCAGGAGAATCGCTTGAACCCAGGAGGCAGAGGTTGCGGTGAGCCGAGATCGCACCATTGCACTCCAGCCTGGACAACAAGAGTGAAACTCCGTCTCAAAAAAAAAAAAGAGATCTCATCTATCCCCATGGGTCATGGGGGGAAACTGAGGCTCAAACACTCTCCAGGGAGCATTCCTATATGGGCCAGCCCAGAGGACCTGAGGAGGCCTTAGTCTTTGATTCCCAAATGTCCTCTACCGCTGACTATAAACTTAAAAATGCCAATTTTCAGGTAATTCATATGAATATAAAAATGCTCAGTCAGCCTGGAAAACACTGCTGGCTGATTTCTCAGTGAAGTGCCTGTTTTGACTGGGCCATTCTCTCCCCATCACTGTCCCCTGACCTACTGAGGCCCTTATACAACTCAAAGCAGCCTGGAGAGGAGCCGAGAGCCACTCACTTCCTCATGAGGAAGCGATTGATGGTTTTCTGCTTCCGCATCACCTGGACAATCTTCCGGTTCAGGTAGACAAAGAGGGCTCCACCGAAGCCACTAGCAATACTGGAAAGGGAAGAGGCACCTGAGTGAAAAGGAGCCTTCTAGAAACCCCCCTCCTCTCTGATACCCCCAGCCCCCTCAGCTCCTCACCCAATGACAGCAAAGGCTGGCAGCTCCTGCAGGTCAAAGGGGAAGTCGAGCCGGAATCGGGTTTTGAAGAGGGCTGTAATAGTCTCTAAAGGGAAGAACAGCAGAGGGAGGCAGGCCTAGCCTCCTGGGCCCCCTACCTGGCACCATCTCGGGCTGCCCTCATCCCCTGGGTGCCCCCACCTTCATCCCGGTTCCAGACTGCTAAGACCCGGAAGATGAAGGCACTGAAGGTGGCAGCGAAGAAGCCCCGCCAGTAGTTCCGCACTGCAAAGAAGGTGGAGGTGACCTCGATGCTGAAGAGGACGCCTGTGAGGGGGAGGGAGACCAGCACTTGAGGCCTGGGCCTGGCCTAAGGCCTTAGACCCAGATAAGAGGGGCCAAGGAGGAGAGGCCAAGGGCAGGGTTGTGGGGCTGGACTGACCTAGGAGCCCTGCCTACCTCCAATAGGTGCCGCGAAGCAGCAGCCCACCCCCACGGCACAGGCGGCAGCCAGCATCTCTGTGTTCCGGGATTCATTCTGGTGAGAGTGGTGGCAAGAGGGGGTCAGCTGTGGGCTCAGCAGCCTCTGCCCCCCACTTGCCCCAGGGTTCCCCTTACCTCATAGATACCCCCAAAGAGGGAGAGGAACTTGCTGAGAAGGGCAGCACACATGCTTGCAATATGCACAAAAGGGCCCTGCGGGGTGGGGCAGGCGGTGAGTCGGGAGGGGGCCCGCCCTGACCTTGGCCTGGCCTCCTCTTCCACCAGGAGGGACTCCTTCATTCCCCAGCCTGCAGTTACCTCTTTGCCAAGCGGCATCCCGCTGCCTAGGGCGCAGGTCAGCCCAATGACCTTAGCTATAAAGGTCTTGAGTGTGAGGTATTCTTTCAGCACCACTCCCCGCAAGATGGTCTTCATCTCAGGGATGCCAGAGCCTGGAGAGGGAACAGTCTCAGGAGAGGCATTCGATGCACCCATTTCAGGGGTCCCGCCTCTGCCCTCCCCTTCTCTTCTAACATACCAACAGCCTGAGGGGCCAGGATCTGTGTGAATCCGGCTGAGAAAGTGATGAGGACAACAGGGTAGGTGACCCAGGCCAGGTACTGGAGCAAGATGCTGGTGTTCAAGCCCCGGGACATCCACTGCTGGGCTGTGGGAAGAGGACCTGCTGGACCCCCAGTGCACACACCCACTGCCTGCCTGGCCAGTGGACCACACTGATACGACAGGCTGTCCCAGGGAGTACCACACAGAGTCAGGGCATGGGTGAAGGAAAGGGTCCCTGAGGGTATTCACTGGGACAAAGCGCAATCTAGGCAAGAGGATCACTTGGAGAGGGGATGCAAGAAGCTGTGCCCTGTGGGAGTGGCCGAGATGATGCCTGAATCTGGGCAGTCAGACTGGCTGGGGAAAGTGGTCAGTGGCCAAGAAGCCAAGACGCCTTCCTCCATGTCTAGACGAGTGTGGCATGGACGCAGGAGGTTTATTCCCAGTCCTCCCCCTGCCAGCTGTCGCCCTCACCTTGCAGACAGGCAGCAATGGCATAGTCCATGACCCAGCTGACCAATGCCATGAGGAGCCCCAGCAGGACCAGGAAGATCCAATCTTCACCAATCCTGGATACTAGGAACTTGTGGCAGCGGACAGAACAGACTGGGTGCAGGGAAGGGAAGAAGGGGGAGGCTGGCACCGAAGTGTTCCTACCCCTTTTACTGCCCCCTGAACTGTCCCCTCTCCCCCATCAGCAGCTCTAATGGCCTCTGCTTCCCTCAGCACAGCACAGCCAGGTCCCCTGCCCCCACCCCAGTTCTCACCGCGGCATCGGGCGCAACGGCTCCGTCCATATTCCAAGAGCTCTGGGGCAGCCCGAGGGGAAGGGGGACCTTTCCAGGGTTCAGGCCCTCCCAGGCGAATCCGAGCAGCTTCCTCTTTGGCAAAGGCCCCAAGGTCCTGAGTGTACCGGCCATACATCTGGAGCATCAGAGGGGATGGGGGCATTCGAGGTCATGGGCTGAGTGGGAACGCAGGGAGAGTTCTTAGAGCCTCCACTCCTCTTCTCCCAGCCCCCACACTGGATATCCCTCTTGAACGCATAGTTCCCACTCTGGCCCGAGGTGTGGGAACAATGCACATTGCAGACTGTGGAGGCTGTCGTGGCCAGAGTGATGGGGACAGCCAAGGTACAGGGACACAGCTCTGGGGGTGGCAGAATAATCGGTCCTCTTCTCACAGGCCTGGGGCTGGGGCACTGAAGAGGAGTGAGAGGGAAGCCCCAGAAGAGGAAAAGGTGGAAAAACCTGTGGCACAGTCTAAAAGTGGGAGGCGGGAAGGCCAGGGAGTAAGGGATGATCAGGGGCACATGGGCAACAATAAGAGCCTCGTGGAGCTCGGGGCAGCTGAGTTGGGCCCAGGAGCAGGCGCAGCCCCAATCCTTATCACGTTCCTGCTGGGCCTCTGGCCTGTGACCAACTCAGCTGCACCTCTCCCACCCACCCTAATCCCCTTGTCCCCATTCTCCACTGCCACCCCCACCAGCCTGCCAGCCCAGCTGGGAGTGGAAAGCCTCTCACTTAGGGTGGGTGGAGAGGGCTTGGTGGCCTCAGCCCCACTCTGGAGCTGCACTGAGCCCAGCGGTGGGTTGGGGGACAGCGGAGGCTGAGGATGGCTGGGCTGTGACTGTGGATGCTGGGGTGATGGGACGGGAGAGTCGCCTGAACCATGGCTAGACCTGCCAAGCTGGGCGTGTGTTGGGGGGCGGGGAGGAGTAGATTCCGGCTGCCACCCGCAGAGCTTCGGGACACAAAGGGCTCCTGTTGGGGCTGGGATGGGGGGGAGGGAGGGAGGGAAAGATAGAGACAGAGAGAGGGTGAGAGATAGGAAAGGGAAAGCAAAGAGAAGAGAGGGAACTAGAGAGGAGAAAGTAGAAGAGAAAAGAGAGGGAAGGCGAAGGGATGGAGAAGAGAAAGAAGGGGATGAGAGAGGAAGTAGTACGGAGGAGGAAGAGAATGGAGAGTATTAAGAGGCAAGCACGGTGTAGGAGGAGGGAGGCGAGAGTGGGAGAGAAAGACAAAGGGATAGGATGGTGAAGGGGGGCGGGAGCAGGCTGGAGCACAGAGTGCCCGGGACAGAGCTCGACCCTGAGAGCTCATTCCAGAGACAGCTGGAAGGGACGGAGATGGAGAGGTGGCTGGTGTTAAGAGGCACCATTTCAGAGGCCAGGTGCCTGGCTTCCTTGACCATGCTCCTATCCTGGTCTGGGCAGATTGGCAAGTGTCTCCTACCCCATCCCAAGGGTTGGCCCCTTTACCCTTGCTCTACTCCCACCTCTCCCTGACATCCTGATTCATCCAGCTACTTTCTCCTAACTGGGCACCTCCCAGACTTATAGCCTCTCCTCTCCAAGATGTTCCCTCCCTGCCACCTTCCTGGGCAAATTCCAGCCCAAGCTGGTAAAAAGGAACCACGGGCCCCTTCCTTTCCCTAGGGCTTGGGTCTTCCACCCCAGTGACATGAGGAGGGTCACGTGGCTTCTCAAACACCAAGTAACAATGGGGGCGATAAGTCAGCTCAGAGCCCAGGACCCCTGCTTCTAATGAGGTCAGGGGACACACCCTGGGGTGGGTGGGGGCTGGATACCCCGCATCAGCATAGACAAAGGTCCCAATTCCCACACCCATTCCTGCTTCACCCACCCTCCCTAAAGCTCCTGTCCCCCAGAGTGGCAAGCCACCCTTTTCCAGAGTCAACTGAGGGGCTCCTGGAGCCAACGCTGGGTGTGGAGCCTCCAGAGGTAGGGTCTGGGGCTGACCATCTTTCTACACACTCGATTCTATGCTTAGCATGGTGCCATGCACATGGCAGGGACACAGAATGTCTTGGGTGGTGGAGATAGTGGCGTAGAGAAAGTTCAATGGTGTGAATGGTGCCGCGGAAGGGGCAGTGAGGTGCTGAGACTTGGGCCCAGGTGGTGAAGGGGAGGTGCAAAGAAAACGTGCATGTTGTGGGGTGAGGGGAAGGACACCTGAGACAAGTACCTGGTGTCCTTGTCCTCTGCAGGCCCTCAGCCTCAGCCAGAAACCAGCATGCAGTTTTCCATCCCTTCGGCCCTGCAGCCTCAGACTTCCAAGCCTCAGTTTCCCCAGCTCAAAATGCTAGGACAGGATTAGGGTAGGCCCCTGGTCCTCGCGCTTCCCAGGGTAACCTGGAGCAGGGGTCCCGGAGCGCACTCCTGGGGCTCAGCTCAGCTTCACTTACCAGGGTCTGCTCGTACTGCAGCGCCCGTGGCTCCATCCCTTCCTCCGCCGCCGCGGCCGCCATCTCCGCGCACTGCCCTCTCGCCTCCCTCGGCGGTTCCGGCTCTGTCCTGGACTCGGCTCCCGGCCCGCAAAGTCCGCGCCGGCAGCCGTCCCGTCCCCGCAGCCCGGGAGGCCGAGAGCAGAGTGCGGCGGGCCCCCGGCGGGCGCCGCTGGCGCAGCCTCCCGCTCGCGTCCCCTCCTCGGCGGGCGGGCCGAGGGCGGTGCCCTCTGCGCTGCTCCGCCCGCCGGCCCATCCGGAGGGGACGGCCCAGCCAGGCTGGGGTCCGCGCGGGGCCTCCCGAGAGGCGGCAAGGGGCGCTGGGAAGGCGCAAGCCCGCGCCGGCTCCCTGCGGATGCCCGGGTCGGAGAGGGGCGCCCGGGAGGGGCGGGTCTACTGGCACGTGGAGGGGCCGGCCCGGGTTCGCGGTTCCCCGTGCCCAGGCAGGAGGGGCTGCAGACGCCTGAGCTCCGTAGGGGTTGGGGCTGGGGGCTGCGGAGCTGTCTACATCGGACTCCTCCGGGTCAGCCCGTTAGGAGCCGCCTCCCCTCTGCCCCTCCGAAGAGACGAGCGGCCCAGACAGGCCTGGGAAGGCCCCTCTGCCCCGTCAGGGGTGAAAAGCAAAGCTGGAAGGATTCGGAGAGGGTTGGGGCCGTCTTCCTCATCCTTCCTTTTCTCGGGGCTCCCGTGGGTAGGTGCACTTGGAGCAACCGGGCCTGCGGGGTGTGCGGGGGTGGAGGTTGGGGAGGGCACCGGAAGGGGTAGGCCGGAGGGAAGGGAGCTCCAGGTGCCGGGAAGTCTACTCCTGGGACGCGGGCGTGGGTCGCTTCTCCCTGGCTGGGCCCAAGGAGGAACCCAAGTCGCTGCTTCCATCCCTCCGCTTTGGGGGAACTGCCTACTGGTGTTCTGGGTTCTCTATCAGGGGCTGGGGAAGGATAGAACAGAGGGCGGAGCGCCCGCAGGGTGGATGGGCAGCGTAGAGATAGTGTGAGAGGAGCGAGGGCAGCGCCCAGGAAACGCACAAGTGTGCGGGAGAGCCAGCACCAGGAGGAAGGGGCATTTGGGAGGCAGAGGCGGGGCTCAGGGGGCGGGAGCAGTGCCCGGGAAGGGGAGGCCTTGTGATAGAAGCCAGCACTCAGGAGGAAGGGCCAGTGTGAGGGAAGAGCTGGTATCCAAGGGACGGGGCAGTGCCAGGCTGAAGGGGCACGGAGGGGATCCGTGTCCAGGAGAAGGCAGTGGAGGGGGAACGCGCAGCACTAAGCTGGAGGGGTAATGCCCGGGGGAGGGGGGTGGCGGGAGCCCGGCTGAGGGGGCGGTGTGGGGGAAGAGAGCAGCGCCTGGGGGGAAGAGGGCAGTGGTGGGAGGGTGCAGTACGAGGGGAGGGGACAATGCAGGCTTTCCTCTTCTCCATAGCGACGTCATGGCAAATTCCCAAACTGGACGGATCCGGCTCGGGTTACGTCCAGCAGGGCCGAGTCGGCCCAGGCCGGCCCCGGGGTCCTCGGTGCCGGCTGGAGGGGCTGGGCACCTCTGGGGCGGGGTTCTGCTCCACCTGCCCTCGGCGCGGACTGTGCCCTCGGCAGGCACGCGGACCGGCGGGGTAGGGCTAGGGCCCGGCTTCTCTGGGCCAAGGATCAAGGTCCCTGCCTGGGTTAGGCCCCCACGCATTCCAGTCTTCGGAACCCGGCCTCTGAAGAGGGCGCAGTAGGGCCCCAGCGGAGCGCGAGAACCCGCTCTACAGCCTATTGCTTCCCCGCCCTGGGCAGAGCCACCTGGACATGAGACCCGCCCTCAATGCCGAAGCCTCTCGGAAGCAATCTTTCGGGACGGAAGTTAAGTAGCCCCGAGCGGGAGGCTGTGGCGGAAGTGGTCGCGTTACCGCTTGTTTGTGCGCATGCGCCACTCTCGTCGGCCGCCGCGCTTTCAGGAGGTGCTTTTGGTTCTCTCCGGTCTTGTCCACACTAGGGGGTGCACGTACTCCCAACTGTGGTCGCGCTCTCACCCCTTCTGCTGCTCTCGTGGCCCCCTCGCGATGGCGGGCATCCTGTTTGAGGATATTTTCGATGTGAAGGATATTGACCCGGAGGGCAAGAAGTTTGACCGAGGTAAGTAAGGTATGTAGGGGCGGTTTGGAGGAAGAGGCTAACCTCGCGGACATGCCCCTGGGCCCCGTGTCCACCCAGCTCTTGTGGCCTGCCCCTACCAGCAGGTCCTGATGTAGGGACCTCCCTCAGTAAACATTTTATGGATGAGAAAACGGAGACTCCCGAGCTCTCTCTGGCTTCACGCATGCCGTGCCCGGTGCCTGGGTGGCCTTTTGTCATGGTGCTGGCAAACTCCTAGGCATATTTGTAATCGCTACCTGCTCTGTGCTAGACACTGTCTTGTGAGACCAGCCTGGCCAACATGGTGAAACCCCGTCTCTACCAAAAATACGAAAATTAGCCTGGCGTGGTGGCGGGCGCCTGTAATCCCAGCTACTTGGGAGGCTAAGGCAGGAGAATTGCCTGAACCTGGGAGGCGGAGGTTGCAGTGAGCCAAGATCGCGCCACTGCACGCCAGCCTGGGCGGCAGAGCGAGACTCCGTCTCAAAAAAATGACAGTCCTCATGAGGTGGGTGGTGCCTTTCCCATTTTTCTCTGAGAGGTTGAGTAAACCACCCAAGGCTTCACAGCGAGTAATCTGACTTCAGAGCCTATATTCTTGTATTGCCCTCAGAATCTTTAGCGTTTTGTGAAGTCTTCTTTGAGTTAGAGTTAGCTGCTTGGTATATACCTTTTTTTTTTTTGAGACGCAGCCTTGCTCTGTCGCCCAGGCAGGAGTGTAGTGGCACGATTTTAGCTCACCACAACCTCCGTCTCCCGGGTTCAAGCGATTCTCTGCCTCAACCTCCCAAGTAGCTGGGATTACAGGCATGCGCCACCACGCCTGGCTAATTTTGTATTTTTAGTAGAGACGGGGTTTCACCATGTTGGCCAGGCTGGTCTCAAACTCCTGATCTCAAATGATCCACCTGCCTCGGCCTCCCAAAATGTTGGGATTACAGGCATGAGCCACTGCACCGGCCTACACCTCTTTATTTTGTCATCTATCAATAATTTTCTCTTTGATGTCTCTTTCTTTGCCTGGAGACTAAGATGTTTTTCAAGACGGATACCAGTTCTTATACATCTTGGTCACTCCCCTCAGCACAGTGCCTAGCATAGAAAGAGAAAACCTTTGGATGATTGAATAACTTGCCCAGAGTCAGGTTCTCAGTCAGCCAGGCAGGCTTTGCTGCTGGAGTATCTTTGGTTGTTTTCTGGGGATTACGTTCGCTTGCCACAGTTTTTCTCCCCTTTTCCTTCTTGCATATCTGGTTCTGATTGAGCCTGAATTTCTATGAGAGCAGATGAGAGACCACTGGATGTAGACTGGGTTAGATTGAGTATCCTGTTGCATACAATCCCACACTGTAGGATCTGCCTTGGCAATACCTCTGTCACTCTTTTCCTGCTTCTCCCCAGTGTCTCGACTGCATTGTGAGAGTGAATCTTTCAAGATGGATCTAATCTTAGATGTAAACATTCAAATTTACCCTGTAGACTTGGGTAAGTATTGAATACAGACAATAATAAGAGACTTTTTGCTGCTTCTGCTATTCTTTACTCTCTGATATTGCTGTTATTTTCAGGTGACAAGTTTCGGTTGGTCATAGCTAGTACCTTGTATGAAGATGGTACCCTGGATGATGGTGAATACAACCCCACTGATGATAGGCCTTCCAGGTGAGGGAGTGGAGAAGGTAATACTTGAAATATGCCTTGAGGACTAAGTAGATAAGTGATATAGAAAGACTCTTCTAAAATTCCTGGAATAAATGATGATCAGCAGAATCTGAGTAACCTTAAGGAAATTTCTGCACTTAAGAATTCAAACAGGCCAGGCACCGTGGCTCACACCTGTAACCCAAGCACTTTGGGAGGCCGAGGCAGGAGGATTGCTTGAGTCCAGGAATTCAAGACCAGCCTGAGCAACATAGCGAAACCTCACTGCTACATAAAAGAAGAGAGGAAAAAAAAAAAAGGCTGGGCATGGTGTCATGTGCCTGTAGTCCCAGCTGCCTGGGAGGCTGAGGTGGGAGGATTGCCTGAGCCAGGGAGGTTGAGGCTGCAGTGAGCCATGATTGCACCACTGCACTCCAGCCTGGGTGACAGAGCAAGACCGTGTCTCAAAAAAAAAGAAAAAAATTCAAACAACCAGGTATTTATCTATAACAGTGATTACATGCTTGTGAGTTGCAGCCTTTTGAAGGCTGAGGAGGTAACTGCTGAGTGACCTAGGCCATGTGGGTCTTGTGTCTTGGGAGGGAGCTTGGTGTGATGGAAAGACTTTGGCACCCCACTTGAGTTCATTTCTCAGCTCTACCACTTATTTGTTGAGTAACCTTAATCTCCTTCAGCCTGTTTCCTCATCAATAAAATAGAGCTGGTCATGCCTAGCTCATGGGGTTGCCATGAGGACTAAATGACATCATGTTTGTAATGTGCCTGTTGTTATAATGCTGGCATTTAGTTACCAGTAACCATTTTTTTTTTTTTTTTTGAGACGGAGTCTTGCTCTGTCGCCCAGGCTGGAGTGCAGTGGCGCGATCTCAGTTCACTGCAAGCTCCGCCTCCCGGGTTCACGCCATTCTCCTGCCTCAGCCTCCTGAGTTGCTGGGACTACAGGAGCCCACTACCACGCCCGGCTAATTTTTTTGTATTTTTAGTAGAGATGGGGTTTCACCGTGTTAGCCAGGATGGTCTCGATCTCCTGACCTCGTGATCCGCCCGCCTTGGCCTCCCAAAGTGCTGGGGTTACAGGCTTGAACCACCACGCCCGGCTGACCAGTAACCATTTTTAAATGGGATCTTTTATATTGTTAATTACTGTTAAGAATAACTTTGCTGCTATTGCTCCATAGGGCTGACCAGTTTGAGTATGTAATGTATGGAAAAGTGTACAGGATTGAGGGAGATGAAACTTCTACTGAAGCAGCAACACGCCTGTAAGTTACGTAATCTTGTGAGGATTCTTTTCCTCCTCCATGTTCTGAGACTTTGAGCTATGCTCCTGCTTCCTCTGTTGAGTCCCTCTCCTCAGGCACCTCAGACTGAGGTGGGAACTAGAAAGAAATAGTTCTGGGAGCAGTTTCCAGTCTGAAATGTAGACTGCCCTTTGTCAGGCCCTCCTGGCCCAGTGGTCCACATGAGAAACTGGTTATCTCACTGTGTAAAGTGCAAAGGAGACTTGCTTCCCCAGGAACAAATGCAGCATTAAGTGATTAGACTGTTAGGCTTTGTGTGTGTGTGTGTGTGTGTGTTTTGCTACTCTGTAAAAGGCTTTGTGTGTGTGTGTGTGTGTGTTGCTACTCTGTAACCCAATCCCTAGTTCCTTGGTTTTCCTGTCCAGCTATTTTTTCTTTTCTTTAAAGTCTTATTAAAACAATATGTGCTTTTTGTAAGCAATTTGAAATGCAGAAGAGTAATGTGAAGAAGGAAAAAAAAAGTCACCTGTAATTCCATATCCAGAGAGAACCTTTTACATAGACTTTTTTGCATATCCTGGTGTTCTGTTTTTTTCTTGGAGACTGTGGTGTTTATTATGTTTTCTTCTGCTCTTTTTGCTTAACATTATGTAAAACATGTTTCCCCATGTTAGTGTAAAGCTTTTCTTTTCTTTTTTTGAGATGGAGTCTTGCTGTGTTGCCCAGCCTGGAGTGCAGTGGCGTGATCTCGGCTCACTGCAAGCTCCGCCTCCCGGGTTCACGCCATTCTCCTGCCTCAGCCTCCTGAGTAGCTGGGACTACAGGCACCCACCACCATGCCTGGCTAATTTTTTTTTGTATTTTTAGTAGAGACAGGGTTTCACCATGTTAGCCAGGATGGTCTTGATCTCCTGACCTCGTGATCCGCCTGCCTCAGCCTCCCAAAGTGCTGGGATTACAGGTGTGAGCCACCGTGCCCGGCCAGTGTAAAGCTTTTCTTAAACGTTTCAATAGTTGCATAACATTTCAGTAAGTGGATATGTCTTGATTCATTTGAACATTCCCCTGATTTGGGGCATCTAGGTGTTTGCCACCCTCGATAATATAAAGAACAGTGCCTTGCACATATCTGTGCATTGATGTTTGTCAGAATTTTGGTTCCTAGTGACAAAACAGTAGGAAGATGCCTCTTCTGTTTCTTAGGCTGAGATGGAACAGTGCCTTGCACATACCTGTGCATTGATCTTTGTCAGAATTTTGGTTCCTAGTGACACAACAGTAGGAAGATGCCTCTTCTCTTTCTTAGGCTGAGATGGAGAGCTGCTGAGTGGCAGTGCTCCAGACTCACGGGATGGGGCCTTCTGTTTCAGCTCTGCGTACGTGTCCTATGGGGGCCTGCTCATGAGGCTGCAGGGGGATGCCAACAACCTGCATGGATTCGAGGTGGACTCCAGAGTTTATCTCCTGATGAAGAAGCTAGCCTTCTGAACCTCGCCTGAAGCCAGCCTCTCTGCCAAGTCACTCAGGTCATGGGCATTGTTCAAGCCTGAGTGGCAGCCGCTCTTGCTCACCTGTTGAGGAAGGGCTGGCTCACTGTCCACCGTGGCGGCATCTTTAACTGGCCTCCACTCAATGGGAAACTGACTCGCCTGTGAAAGACACAGTGGGAGAGCTGAAAATGAATCAGAAGCTTTATGTATATGATTTTTAAATTAAACTTTACTTTTTCAGACTGCCCCTCCCCTTTTTGTAAAAAGTCCATTTACTGTAAAATCATTTTTTCCAGTTTGTCTGTGGTGTATTGTTTCTGGCCCACAGCCAGCTGATCACTTGTCAATGTAGGATCTATTCCAGCCTTTTGGTATCTGGGTTCAGGGTTATCTCAGTCTCCTGGCTGACTGTTCTCAACATTTATCCTCCAGTGTGGTTTTCGGTCTGGGAGAGAGTTGTGCTTTTGGCTCCTGAGGGTACCCCAGGCCCAGAAGATACCACCCATTTGGCGCAGAATTTTGAATTGGCAAGGAGCCCTGCTCATGTCCTTCCAACACTTTCAGTCTCTTAGGAAGTCAGTTCATGCTGACTTGAATGAGTCACTTGCATAGTCTAGAAATGTTCATTATTTTTATGGAAGCTTTGGGTAGAGGCTTTTAGCTACAGGCATGGGAGATGACTATGAAGAGAGTAGGACGAGAGGACTTGGTGGTTCTGGAAGCAGCTGGAGGAGCTGGCTCTCTGCTCTACATTCCAGTGGTGACCTGGGAGGGAGGGTAAGTGGAAGTGGACAGGGCAGCAATACCAATGAAGTTGGCAGGCCAGAGCCAGGGCCAGTGCCAGGACCATGTAGCGGCCTGACTACAGTCACTAACTTACGAGTGGGGGAAGAAAAAACATTAAGGAAATGGCTATGATAAGGGCTCCAGCATGTGAGCTGGCTCTTCAGCTTGGCATTAGAGGTCTCTAGGAAAGCATATGGGGTTCTGTTTTCCCCTAGGAAGTTTAGGGTAACAATCCAAAAAGATTCTCTGTGCATTAAACAGTTGTCTGTTTGATCTGGTTTTGCCTGGGAGCTGGTCCCCTGCTGGGATACCTGGGGTATTTCCTTCCCCATCATTTTCAGATCTTCATGTGAGGTGTTAGAAATAGTATTTAGGGAAATGGGTTGAAAATGAATGGCCTCAGCAGGGAGGAGGAAGAGGTGTTTCTTTTACCTTACTATGGGTAGAGTAGGGGGAGGGAGTTGGGATGAATTTTTATGAAATCCTAGAACCTTTCCATGGGGTGGGTTTTTTTGTGGGGTTGGAGAACGACAAATGAGAGTGAGACAAACAAATTACAAGTAATAGTGTGTAGGTTATCATAGACTGTCCTGGCGGTCTTGGGGTAGCAGAAGAAAGAGAAGTGGTAGAGCATTGAATAGGGATAGGAGTGTTCTGGTTGTAATTGTTTTTTTGTGTTAGTGGGAAGAAGGGATGGGACCAACCAGACTGATTTGGGAATGGGTTAGATTTGTAATAGGGCAGGTAAGTTCACACTGGAGAAGCCCATGAGTTACTCGCATTTGCCCACAAGTGGAGTAAGTCACATACCAATACCAGATGCCTGGAAGTTTCTGGTGACATTTGCAGTTTTGACATTCTATTTTTTTTTTCTTTTTTTTGAAATGGAGTTTCGCTCTTGTTGTCCAGGCTGGAGTGCAATGGCGCGATCTCAGCTCACCACAACTTCTGCCTCCCAGGTTCAAGCGATTCTCCTGCCCCAGCCTTCCGAGTAGCTGGGATTACAGGCATGTGCCACCATGCTCAGCTAATTTTGTATTTTTAGTAGAGACGAGGTTTCTCCATGTTGGTCAGGCCAGTCTCAAACTCCCAACCTCAGGTGGTGCACCACCACGCCCAGCTAATTTTGTATTTTTTAGTAGAGACGGAGTTTCTCCATGTTGGTCAGGCTGGTCTCGAACTCCCGACCTCAGGTGATCCGCCTGCCTCGGCCTCCCAAAGTGCTGGGTGTGAGCCACCATACCTGGCCCTAAAGTTTTGCCATTCTTGTCTCTCATCTGTCTGTGCTGGGAACCCATCATTCTCTGGTTCTATTGGTGTATCGTGTCCTAGGTGCTGGCACTTTCATGTGCTATAAAGTGTTTCATTTGATTATTAAATTTAACCTAGCTCAATATGTCAGTAAGTTAGTTTCCACTTAACATTCCCTTGACTGCATGCTGGAATTTGTAGTATGAATGAACTACTTCTCTTCCATGCAGAAACTGACAGCATTTGAGATTTGGACAACATTTTTGAGCTTTGTACATTTGTTGATTCCTTCTCTAGGAAAACTATTCTGTCCGTGAAGGGAGAGAGGGACATGGGAAGATGTCTAAATTGGTCACCTCCACTAAGAACTTTGGTTTTCTACTCAGAACTCTTTTTTTTTTTTTGAGATGGAGTCTCACTCTGTTGCCCAGGCTGGAGTGCAGTGGCGCGATCTTGGCTCACTGCAACCTCCATCTCCTGGGTTCAAGACTACAGGCGCTTGCCACCACACTCGGCTAATTTTTCATATTTTTAGTAAAGGCAGGGTTTCACCGTGTTAGCCAGGATGGTCTTGATCTCCTGACCTTGTGATCCGCCTGCCTTGGCCTCCCAAAGTGCTGGGATTACAGGCGTGAGCCACCGCGCCCGGCCTCAAAACTCTAATTGTTACTCCTTAAGGACTTGTATGTCTTTCCCAGTAAATAGAATCATTAAATGACATATAGGACAGTGTACCACACAGGAGAGAGTATGGACCCTAGAGTGAGGTCAGACTAGGGTGTTTCTTCTCCTGCCCACAGGGTGTGTAACCACTGATAACTCACCTGGCTTCTCTGAGCCTCAGTTTCCTCATCTCTAAAACAGAAAAGATAATACCTACCTTACAGAGTTGTGTGAATGTTACAAAAGGTAAAGTACACGAGGTTCCTAGCACATTGCCTTTCATTCTGCTGCTTTGGAATGCCTTTGGTGACCCTGGGGTATTTGTGGCAGTGTTTGGGTTTCTGGGTTCCTGGCTCCTCTACCTCCGTGGTAGCCTTTCCTTCCTCAGGGGTGGGGGAGAGGAAGAAGCTTCCACTAGTTTTCCTACAGGAACCTCTGGAGGTAGCAGGTTGATTTTTGCAGTGGAATTTGTGTTTTTGTGCAACACAAACCTTTTCCTGAGCACCAAGGCAGCACTTATTTGCAAAGCCCCATAAGCCTGACTCCTTTTTAGAGATTCCCTAGCAGAGTTTATGGTGGTCACACAGAGCTGCTTTTTAGATGCATTTGCGGGAACTGGGAAATGAGCCTTCAACTTGTACTTGACTTGTACTTGTTCTCCTGCTGTGTGAGCTCAGGGAGCCTGACTCATGCCACTTCCTGCACTTCCTCCTGACCTCCACAGGAGGGAGGCAGGCGTCCATGCCTGGCAAAGCCTCCTGCTGAGCTGCCAAAGCTCTAGCTGTTTGCTCAGCTGTCACATCCAGGTCCTGTCTTTACTGAACTGTCTACACAGCCTTACCTGGGGTGTGAGGCTCTCCAAGGCTTCCTGTTAGCTTTTTTGTTGGGGGTGGCAGGGTGAGGGGGATCTATTGCCACCCTCGAAGAACATCTTTCCCTTGCTTTTTAGGGAGCTTTTGGGCACTCTCATTTATTCCTTATACAGGCTCAGTTTTGTCTATTGTATAGGGACAGCGTTTCTGAGAGACAGCTTATTCATTTCTCAAGAGTAAAGATCTGTTAAGAATATGGGATCAGAGTCCCACTGAGAATGATAGTAAAGGGGATGGGGGCGTTGGAAGGCCTTGAATTTGAAGCAAAGGAAATTACCCTTTCTCTGTTTTCTGACTCAAGGTTAGTCTCTCCCTCTGTTCAACTGCCAGGCCAGCCCAGGCCTTTGCAGAATTATCACAGAAAAAGAGCATGTAGAGAATCAGTGAGTTGCAAATTTCTGCAGAAAATAGACCAAAGAGCTAGCTGCTCTGATGAGTATTGCTGATAGCTTAAAAAAATAGCTTCTGAAGGTTTATAATGTACAGTGAAAAATGATTCCCTTTTCAGTCCTGTGTATCCCTTTTACCAGGGCTTTGGGTTTCAGGAGAAAGTAGGAAATCTTGTCCAGTTGTCTCCCAGGGGCGCCCTGCAGGGAAGGGAGCTGTACATGAGACAATGCTGATGTCGGCAGTGTCTGAGAACCTTACCCTTCCTGAGACAGATTCTGGGAGTGGGTGTAGGATGTGTTTAGAAGAGGGCTGGTAGGGGTGGGCGTTGGAGCAGAAGGGTCAGGAAGCAGGGGGTGGAGCTGGACCACAGGGGTGGGCAAGGTGGGTGGAAGAGGGAAGAGCGTATACTGTCCAGTAGGAGGATGGGTTGGGGAAGGAGAATATCCAGGCTGGAGGTTGGGTGGCAGGGAGCCTGTGTCTGATGTTCCTGAGGAAATGTCCGGGGCTCCTAGGGTCCTGCGTGAGGGTCCAGGAAAGAGTCCACGAGTTCCATTCAAGAGTTCGTGTATCCTGTTCAGGTATCCGGGGATTTGGTCCAGGGACCTGGAGGTTTGGTTCAGCAGACCAGGAATCTTGGCTCTGAATCCCTGCTGCCACTTCAGAAGCCCAGAGCCAGTAGTTCTGGCTGAGGCAGTGAAGTTTGTCTCCAACAATCCAGAAGTCCTGTTTGGGAGCTCGTTCAGTGTGAGGACTAGAGAGGTTCTGCTGGGGACAGCTGTGGTGGGTGGGGCCCGCCTGACGCAGAGGGTGGACCCTCCTACAAGCATCAGGAAACGCACCTTTCCTCGGAGCAGGTGTTGGAAGCTCAGGAAGATGGCATTGGGATCCTTGTGAGCTGTGGTCCTGCCCTGTGGAGGAAGCTGAGGGCAGAGGATGGTCCTGAGGCCAAACACCAGGGCCAGATCTCAGGCCTCCCTTGTCTAAGTAGGAAAGACAGGATGCCAGTACCCAGGCATTGTGGCTGGCAGGGAGCACTCTTAGTAGATCAGCTCTTCTGCCCTTGAGCTCCCTGGAAGAGCCCTTCTTCCCTCAGGTCTTCTAGGGGGACTGAGTCAGAAAAGAACAGTTTCTACAGGTCCCTTGACTGGGGACTTACCTGGGTTCCAAGGAGGCTCTGCAGGGCCCCAAGGAGGAGACGGACCTGTCCAGAAAGCTGCCCCAGGAGGGATGAGAGGCAAGTGGGTCCCAGTTGTCCCCGTGCTGCCATCACTCCCTCCAGCAGAAGGGTCACTGCTCCCAGAATGTCCTGTGCCTTGGTCTCCTCCTGAGAAAGAGATGGAAGAGAGAAGCGCACTGCCTCAAAGGGCACACTAAAAGCGGGTGGGGAGCCTTAGGAGTAGCCAGCAGAGTGAATCATACAGGCTGAGAACTGGACAGGACCAAGGTCCCACCCAGGGCAGGAATTCCTTCACAGTCTCCCGACAGCTGGTCATCAGCCTCTGCTTCAAAAACTCCGGTGTCCTCTAGTCCGGCCTGGTCTTACACTTGGTTTCAGTGAGAAGAGCTCCTTTCTTCTTACGTTGCTGAAATCTGCCCTGTTATAGCTTTTACCTCTTGGTTCTAGTGCTGCAAATTTACTCTTTCTGCTGCAAAACCTTAGGATCATTTGATTTTTAAACTGAATGAAGGCTGGGTGCAGTGGCTCACGCCTGTAATCCCAGCACTTTGGGAGGCTGAGGCAGGTGGATCACCTGAGGTCAGGAGTTCAAGATCAGCCTGGCCAACATGGTGAAACCCCATCTCTACCAAAAATACAAAAATTAGCTGGGCATGGTGGTGGGCACCTGTAATCCCAGCTACTTGGGAGACTGAGGCAGGAGAATCGCTTGAATCCAGGAGGCTGAGGTTGCAGTGAGTTGAGATCATGCCACTGCACTCCAGCCTGGGGGATAGAGTGAGACTCCATCTCAAATAATAATAATAAATAAACTAAATGTAGATATGAGACTCTATCATAATGATCATAAGGATGAAAAGAAAGGACTAGAAGGGACCCATAGGAACTGCCCTTCTTCCCTGACTCAGTCCTGAAGGAAGAAGGGACGCTAGGGTTCTTGAGGATAGATTTTAGTTTTTTAAACTATTGCCCATAAAACATGCTTCTAGTCTCTTTCTGTTCAGGCTGCTGCTTTCTAGACACATGTTAGTTTAATATGGTCCCTCTTAATAAATTAGCATATGTCTTCAGGGGGATGTCCGGTGTTCAGGCCAGTATATTTAAGTGTAGTCCACTCGGAATAGAGTTCTGTACGAGCATGTCCACAATGGGGATGCTAAACATCAAACAGACAAGAATTACTAGCTTTAAGAATAGCAGCTTCAGTAATGTTACATGGTAAGTTTGGGGGCAATTTAATTCTCTCAGATCCTTTTCATAGGAAGTGCTAGGGCCAGAGGCTTAAATGATGGAAGCAGGGCATTGTGGCCTGAAAGCTGGAATAGGACTTTACTCATTAATTTACACATGTAGAATTTTTTTTTCTTTTTGAGATGGAGTTTTGCTCTTGTCACCCAGGCTGGAGTGCATTGGCATGATCTCAGCTCACTACAACCTCCACCTCCTGGGTTCAAGGGATTCTCCTGCTTCAGCCTTCCGAGTAGCTGGGATTACAGGCGTGCACTACCATGCCCGGCTAATTTTGTATTCTTAGTAGAGACGGGGTTTCGCCATGTTGGCCAGGCTGCTCTCAAACTCCTGCTCTCAGGTGATCTGCCTGCCTCGGCCTCCCAAAGTGCTGGGATTACAGGCGTGAGCCCCCGGGCCACATGTAGAAGTTTATATCTCTGTTGTTTCACCTTGTTTTTGACCCAGTCTTTCAGTGATTTGAATCTTGATTCAGTCTTTTGTTATTTTAGTGGTACTTCCCAGCTTTGTGTCATCTGTGGATGACATATGAGTCTTGCTTCTTCATGCCAATTTAAGAAGACTGAACAGGAATAGGTCAAAGGCATGGCCATGAGCGATTTCTCTCCAGCTTTTCATGGCGTTCAGCTTCAAATCTATTCACATATTGGACCTGCAAGGCATCATCTTATCCACAGGCTATCATCATAGGTGAATGTAGATTGGGTTAGGGTGGCCAAGCTGAAGGTGAGATATTTTTAAAAAGCTCAAGAATGTTGGAGAATCCATGGGAAGCAGTGGGAAACTGAAGACAGGACTTAGGGAAGCCAAGGTTAGGGATGGCTTTCTTACCATCTGGGTTTTCCATTCTCCCAAGCTAAAGTCCACAGCAGGCAGCAGGACAGGTGTAGGCAAAGGGTGAACCTCTGGGCACTGGCTCTGTTGAAAAAGATTGGTGGGGGGAGAAGGGAGCTGAAATAGAGAGAGCTATGGTAGCCTAATAAGCAGGCTAGTCCTCCATGAGTACTATCTCTAGACGAGAGCTTTTAAATGAGGGCTGTATTGTGAAGAATAATCCTTGTCAGAGAGTGTGATCAGTAGGTGGGGACAATATGGGAAGAATAGTCATTGGGTCAAGGAGTTAGAGGAAGTGATGGTGTCTTCCTGGGAGTATGGGTGTCTTACCAGTTACGCGGATAAAGGGGATAATGTTGGGAGTTCTCACCAGTCTGCTGTGAAGGACATGGGAGTCACGAAGCAGTTTACTGAGGACTCGGAGGTCACAAGCAGGAGGAGCCGGGCTGGACAGCGTTAGCCTTGCAGTTAGGAGAAGCATGACCACGAGGAGCAATTCTTAGATGAGGAGAGGTGAGGTTGAAAGATGAGGAAATCATTGTCAGCTGGTATTCCAGGAATTCCCATTCAGGACCCAGACCCGAAACCCAGGGAATCCACCCCTCAGACCCCTTATTTTTGGGAGAATGGGTTCCCCCAGCTTCCTGCCCCCTGCAGCATGTCTCGTTTCTCTCTCCCCTTCTGTCATGTTTCCATATGGCCCTAGCCCCTCAAGTGTGTTCTCACCAGTCAGCTCCATTCTGGCCGGGGTGTCTGGCTGGCGTGGCTCCCTGTTTGGGGCCTCTCCCCTGAATCCTTCCTGGGGCCATGGAGGCGGCTTGGGCTCTTGCACTTCTGGGCAGAGTAGGGTGGGGCAAAGGCGGGCCAAGGATGAGGAATCTATCCTGAAAGTAGCAAGAAGAGTGAACATTTAACCAAGTTTCTAGGAAGAGACTGCCTGGCAGGGTGAACAGATGCTGGGGAGGGCTTGAGATGCTGACCAGCCTGGAACTGCCAAAGCCCTGAATTCTCTCACATTTTCTTGTGATGAAAGCATATGGTGTGCCGGGTGCAGTGGCTCATGCCTGTAATCCCAGCACTTTGGGAGTCCAAGGCGGGTGGATCACCTGAGGTCAGGAGTTCGCCACCAGCCTGACTAACATGGTGAAACCCCGGCTCTACGAAATACAAAAAAACTAGCAGGGCATGGTGGTGCATGCCTGTAATCCAAGCTACTTGGGAGGCTGAGACAGGAGAATCGCTTGTACCTGGGAGGCGGAGGTTGTGGTGAGCCGAGATCGCGCCATTGCACTCCAGCCTGGGCAATAAGAGTGAAACTCTGTCTCAAAAAAAAGAAAGAAAGAAAGCATATGGTGTCTCCTTTTTGTCAGGACTCCTCAGTGAATCGGACATGGATTTGGTGCCACCTACCCCTGCTGAGAGCAGCAGGACATGATATGTATACACACATATCTTAATTAGCCTTAAATTCTGAGCAACCTTGGTTGTTAGGTCAGAGAAAATCTGGGATGGGGATAGAGAAGGAAAGTATTGTGGCTTCAGCCTGGAGAAGAGAGTGGAAAATGGGATGCAGGGCCTGGGTGAGGAACTGGCAAACAGGCGCAATATGTTGAGGGGTAACTTCTGCGGTGGGGAGTGGGGCTGGGGAGGGGAACTGCACAAAGCTGTAACTGGGACCACTAGAGGTCAGGATTAAAAGGCGGTATGGGAGAAATTAACCTCTATTCTTTCCCTATCTACCCCCACACATAAAGCCTCTGGAGCTTTTCTTTGGACTCCAAGTCCTGAAATACTCCATTATCTGAGGCCAAGAGATGGGCTAACAGTCCTGGGACTTCCTTCCTGAGACCAGCTGCCCAGGAACGGGCACCTGCTGGGTGATGCCCACCTTAGGGGCTTACCTTGTCTTAGGCGCCCACTAACATATCTGTCTCATAGCTCACACCTGCCTCCCTGCCCCCTTGGCAGAACCCCTTCCGGTTCCTTCACAGGACCCCCCACATGGCTTCCTCCTCCTTTCACAAGTTGTGCAAAGAGGCTTGCACCTGATTCAATATTGGGATTTCCTGTAGGTCTGTCAACATGAGCGGGCCCTCCTCCCATTACCCTCTCCTTGCGCCCCGGCTTGCCTGGCCCAGCTTCCCCAGCGCCAGATTCAGAACCTTAAGCTAACGAGGAATGACCAGCTAAGAATGGGGATTGGGGCTGTGTCCATCTTACTACTGTGTTTGCTAAGCCCTAAGTGCAGCTCCCTCTCTTATTTTCTCCCTGGGCTCATGTCCCCTTTCCTTAGGGCCAGCCAGGGCTGTGCTGTATTCCACCAAGTAAGTGATCAGTCCCTCAGAAACCAGCACCCCACCCCCTACCCCTGCTCTGCCCTGCTCCTCCCATTCTGGGAAGGCTACACTCTTCTCGACAAAGGTCAGTGCCTGTAGGTTCCAGTTTGCCTGCCCCTCCCCCAGCTGGGAGCCCATTTCTCTTTGCTGTCCTTTCTACCCTCACATAACCCCACACCCTGCTGGCCACTCACCGGGTGGAGAAGGGCTCCAGGACCCAAGTGCACAGCAGGCAGCCCTCTGGGGAGCAGATGGGTAGGAAGACATGTGGCGGTGGGGCACAGCCCCTCCACAGCAGCAGGTCATACGCCTGCCTGGGCCACTTCTGCCCAATCAGAGAAGGGAGCCACCAGACACTGGTGAAGGCCCCCGGAAGTGACGCCTTCTCTTCCCTGGAGCCCCTGCCTGGACCAGGGTCCACTCCTCCACCCACACACACCACGGAGAAGATTTGGATAGGGGCATCCATCTTTTCCTGGACATGGGCAACCTGGGACCTGGAGGGGGACAGCAGCAGAAGTTTTTTTCCAGGAGGAATCTGGCAGGACATTTGTGTTGCTGGGGAAGAAGCACAGAGGTCTTGTTTAAGATTGGTGGGGTTTTCACTCCCTGGCTATCCAAATTTCTTTTCCCTGGACATCACACCTGCTGCTGAAATCCAACAGGATGCTTGCTTTCCTGCTTTTCTTTCTGTAATCCCCTAGGGAGTCCTATCTTGTCATTCCCCCTTTCGAAGTGGGAACATGGATATTGCCCACATGAGAGAAATCTCCTGTTATGGGTTGGTGTTATGGGGAAAGGGTTTGGACGGGTTGAGTGGACTGTCAGGTGCGGGGCACATGTATGTGCGCACACGTGCACTGGGTTAAGCCTGAGCTTAGGTGCTCGTCTGCTGGGGTCCAGTGGCTTGGATGGCTACACACACAGACCTCTGTGCCCAGGGCCCTCCTTTGCTTGTTCTGTCTCCCTCTTCCATCTCCTACCGTTCCACATGTGACAAGAGGAATAACCAGGCCCATGTGTCCCTGTCTTAGGAAAGACAGCTGCTGGACCTCCCCCGCAAATACCTCCCTGCTGGCCCCCCTTTTCCTTTGGCCCTGGCTCTAGCTCCTTTGCTTTCTTCCCAGTCCCAGTCTCCCCACAGTCTCTGTCCTCAGGGGCTTCCTGGCCTGACCTTGATCCCATCATCCCCCTGTCCCCCAGAACTTCCTCAGGCTCTCTCCTGTTCCTCCTCCCCAAGGATGGGCATGTCTGCTGAGAAGTGTGGCCTAGATCCTGGAATTTTCCCGTCCAGCCAGACGAGATGTCTCCCAAGATTAGGAAGGAGGGTGCTGGGATAGCTGGGAGGATAGTGGGTGTGTGTGGGAGGGAGAGACAGGAGACAGGGAGGCAGGCATGACCAGGGAACCAAGAGAAAGGAGGCTGGGAGTGGGCTGGAGAGGCAGAGGGTCCCTTGGGTGAAGGAAGGGGGTGAGAAAGCAAGAGGGGACTGTCGAATGCGCCTGAGGATAAGTTACAATGAGAGGGAGATACTGTCACTCCACAGAAGGGGGAATGCTGCCGGTTTCTGGCTAGGTCCCTGTCCTGGGTAACACAAGAATGAGGAGCGACCTCAGAGAGAAGGTAGGGAGGCAGGTTAGGCAGTGAGAGAGGGTGGTGAGGGTTTGGGGGGCGCTGTGGGCCCAGGCAGGGGGAGATCGGCTGATGGGCCTTTCCTGTACGTTGTCATCTTTAAAGACAAGTCTTCATCCTTCGGGCGGAACCGGGTCCTCGCTCACAGAGCGGTCCAGGCCTCAGGCCTAGCCTCTGCCCCTCCCTAGCCTGAGGCTCCCTTCCTGGGCTGGACACCGACCTCCTGGTCCAGCGGCCCTGTGGCCGCCAGCAGCGGGGGGCTCCGGGCCCGCCTCTCCTCCCCCTCTTCGCGCCCCCTGGTCCCTCCCCTCCCCCTCCCCCGCTCCCCCTTCCCCTCCCGCCCCTCCCTCCTCCCCTGCCCGGTCCCAGCCCCTCCCTCCCCTCCCCCACCCGCGATCCGGGCCGCTGCTGCTGGGTCGGACCCCCCGGGCTCAGCCCGGCCCCTCGCCGAGCTGCCGCCGCCGCCCCGTTTGCTGAGGAGGAGGCCCCCGGCCGGGGCGTCGGGCGCGGGGCATAAAACGGGCCGGAGCCGGCGCCCGGGGCAGTAGAGCCGCGTACGGCCCGGGTCAGCGCCCGCCCGCCCGCGCTCCTCCCGGCCGCTCCTCCCGCCCCGCCCGGCCCGGCGCCGACTCTGCGGCCGCCCGACGAGCCCCTCGCGGCACTGCCCCGGCCCCGGCCCCGGCCCCGGCCCCCTCCCGCCGCACCGCCCCCGGCCCGGCCCTCCGCCCTCCGCACTCCCGCCTCCCTCCCTCCGCCCGCTCCCGCGCCCTCCTCCCTCCCGCCTCCCCAGCTGTCCCGTTCGCGTCATGCCGAGCCTCCCGGCCCCGCCGGCCCCGCTGCTGCTCCTCGGGCTGCTGCTGCTCGGCTCCCGGCCGGCCCGCGGCGCCGGCCCCGAGCCCCCCGTGCTGCCCATCCGTTCTGAGAAGGAGCCGCTGCCCGTTCGGGGAGCGGCAGGTAGGTGGGCGCCCGGGGGAGGCGCGGGCGGGGAGTCGGGCTCGGGGCGAGTCAGCGCCAGCCCGGAGGGGGCGCGGGGCGCAGGTGGCTCGGCGCGGCGGGCGGCCCGGAGGGTGGGCGGGGGGCAGAAGGGCGCGGTGCCTGGGACCCGGGACCCGCGGGCAGCCCCCGGGGCGGCACACGGCGCGAGCTGGGCAGCGGCCTCCAGCCAAGCCCGTCCCCGCAGGCTGCTCCTTCGGCGGGAAGGTCTATGCCTTGGACGAGACGTGGCACCCGGACCTAGGGGAGCCCTTCGGGGTGATGCGCTGCGTGCTGTGCGCCTGTGAGGCGGTGAGTGCACCCCGCGGCCGGCCCGGGCCCTGGCGGGTGGGGAGCGCCGGGTCGCGCCGGCGTCGGAGTGGATTCGGAGCTGCTGAGAAGGAGCCCAGTCGGCAGATGTTGGGGATATTTTTCTGGTGGAGGAAGGGGAATCAGCCCCTTCAA
Organism: Pan troglodytes; assembly: GCF_028858775.2. Taxonomy (NCBI): domain Eukaryota; kingdom Metazoa; phylum Chordata; class Mammalia; order Primates; family Hominidae; genus Pan; species Pan troglodytes. The sequence continues at coordinate 187,565,701 of NC_086015.1, forward strand.
TTCTTAGGTGCTGTTACTGATCGCCCACTCTGTGTGAGGCTCTGTGTCAACTCCGTTTCGTTCCCTGCTCATCTAACTCTCATGGCAGCCTTGCTAGATAGAGAGTATTATTATCCCCATTTTCCAGACAGGGACCTTGAGGCCCAGAGAGATGAAGTAGCTTGTCTAGGGTCACGCAGCTTGTAAGTGGCAGAGCTGGCTGACTCTGCGGGACATCCTTGCCTGGGGGGGTCTCATCAGTTGGCATCTTGCACTCACTTGGGTTTCCCGCCTTTTCCGGGAGCAGCCTCAGTGGGGTCGCCGTACCAGGGACCCTGGCAGGGTCAGCTGCAAGAACATCAAACCAGAGTGCCCAACCCCAGCCTGTGGGCAGCCGCGCCAGCTGCCGGGACACTGCTGCCAGACCTGCCCCCAGGGTAAGTCTTGCTCCGCCCTGCGGGGAGGGAGGCAGGGCCACGATACTAGGTCCCGGGCCACTTGGATGGGGCGTCGGACTGGCCCTTCCCATGGCCAGCTGAAGCCCGTGTTCTTACCCGCCCCGCCCGCAGAGCGCAGCAGTTCGGAGCGGCAGCCGAGCGGCCTGTCCTTCGAGTATCCGCGGGACCCGGAGCATCGCAGTTATAGCGACCGCGGGGAGCCAGGCGCTGAGGAGCGGGCCCGTGGTGACGGCCACACGGGTAGGGGGCTGGCGAACAGCGGGGTTGTGGTTGAGGCTGGGCCACCAAAGCGGCGTTTGACAGTGCTCAGGCCATCTTCCTCCCGTCCCAGACTTCGTGGCGCTGCTGACAGGGCCGAGGTCGCAGGCGGTGGCACGAGCCCGAGTCTCGCTGCTGCGCTCTAGCCTCCGCTTCTCTATCTCCTACAGGCGGTGAGAAACGGGAAGGAGCAAGGAGGGGTCAGCTGCCGGGGCCCGGGAGGGAAACTGGGAGAGCTGGGAGGGGCTGCTTTTGGCTCAGTCCGGCCTCACCCGACCTCTCATTCCCAGGCTGGACCGCCCTACCAGGGTCCGCTTCTCAGACTCCAATGGCAGTGTCCTGTTTGAGCACCCTGCAGCCCCCACCCAAGATGGCCTGGTGAGATGATGCCATTTATGAGCACTTGTCCAGTCTGGGCACTGTGCTGAGAGCATGCTCTGCATTGCCTCCCGTGGTCCTCACCACAGCCCAGTGGGAGGAAGGCACTGACATTATGATGCCCATTTTACAGAAGGGGGAACTGAGGCTCAGTAGGATAATGTGATTTGTTCAAGGTCACACAGCTAGTAAGTGGTGCAGCCAGGATTGGAACCCAAGCATCTGGCTCCAGTGTTCTTTCTTAAGCTTCCTAGGGCACCCTGGAGGTTCCTTTCCATGTTCCTTTTTCATAAGCCCTGCCTGGGCATCCTAATTGGCCTAGCCTGCACAGTGTTTGAGCGTAGGGCCTTCTTGTCTCTCTGCTCCAGGTCTGTGGGGTGTGGCGGGCAGTGCCTCGGTTGTCTCTGCGGCTCCTTAGGGCAGAACAGCTGCATGTGGCACTTGTGACACTCACTCACCCTTCAGGGGAGGTCTGGGGGCCTCTCATCCGGCACCGGGCCCTGGCTGCAGGTAGGGAGCAAAGAGCCCCGGGCGTGAAGTTCTGAGTCTTCTCTATCACCCAGGAAAGGGGAGGGGGGGTTTCTGACGGGCTCTCATCATTGTCCCTTCCCCAGAGACCTTCAGTGCCATCCTGACTCTAGAAGGCCCCCCACAGCAGGGCGTAGGGGGCATCACCCTGCTCACTCTCAGTGACACAGAGGACTCCTTGCATTTTTTGCTGCTCTTCCGAGGGCTGCTGGAACCCAGGAGTGGGGGTAAGTGGGATGGGGGCAAAACATGTGAGAAGGTTAGGGAGAGCACCTGTCTCAGAAAGGCCCACATGTGCGGCCTTGCAGGACTAACCCAGGTTCCCTTGAGGCTCCAGATTCTACACCAGGGGCAGCTACTGCGAGAACTTCAGGCCAATGTCTCAGCCCAGGTGAGTGGGGATCTGGCTCTTGCTGCCACCTGTCTTGGCCTCTTGCTATTGCCCATCACACCCTGCTCTGTCCCCAGGAACCAGGCTTTGCTGAGGTGCTGCCCAACCTGACAGTCCAGGAGATGGACTGGCTGGTGCTGGGGGAGCTGCAGATGGCCCTGGAGTTGGCAGGCAGGCCAGGGCTGCGCATCAGTGGACACATTGCTGCCAGGAAGAGCTGCGATGGTGAGGCGGGGTGGGGGGGCCTGGTGCGCCGGGCATGCACAACTGAGAGACACAGACAAGTGCCAGGGTGGGTGTGGGAGAGATCCTGTGGACTGGGGGTGTAAGCGGCCATGAGGTAAACCTAGCCTCACCTGTCTTGCCCCTCTGTAGTCCTGCAAAGTGTCCTTTGTGGGGCTGATGCCCTGATCCCAGTCCAGACGGGTGCTGCCGGCTCAGCCAGCCTCACGCTGCTAGGAAATGGCTCCCTGATCTATCAGGTAAGAGCCAGGGGCTGCAGAAGGTGGGGGAGGGGTGGCGTGGGCAGCAGGCCCCAGGCCTTTACTGCCTCTCCACTTTGCCCTCCTCCATCCCTGCCCATCAGGTGCAAGTGGTAGGGACAAGCAGTGAGGTGGTGGCCATGACACTGGAGACCAAGCCTCAGCGGAGGGATCAGCGCACTGTCCTGTGCCACATGGCTGGACTCCAGCCAGGAGGACACACGGTGAGGGCTCCAGGTGGAGCTGGACCCCAGGGCCCAATGCATGGGCTGTGGGAAGCCAGGTTGGATGAGCAGGGATGTTCATTATCATCCACTCACTCATGGGTTCTCCCACTCATTCATTTATTCATTTGACTTTTTTTTTTTTTTTTTTTTGAGATGGAGTCTTGCTCTGTCACCAGGCTGGAGTGCAGTGGTGTGATCTTGGCTCACTGCAACCTCTGCCTCCTGGGTTCAAGCGATTCTCCTGCCTCAGCCTCCCAAGTAGCTGGGACCACAGGCATGCACCACCACACCCAGCTAATTTCTGTATTTTTAGTAGAGACGGGGTTTCACCGTGTTGGCCAGGATGGTCTTGATCTCTTGACCTCATGGTCCGCCCACTTCGGCCTCCCAAAGTGCTGGGATTACAGGCGAGAGCCACCATGCCCGGCATGATTTGACATTTTTAGTGAGCCCCAGACTAGGGACTAGAGTACAAAGCAAATCAGATGTGGCCCCTGTGCTTAGCAAGCTCACAGTCAAATGGGAGCATTGGACCTGGAGAACAGTGCCACAGGCCGCATATTAGTAAATGTAATGGCAATGGTTGCTACTTATAGGGCCTTTCCATGTGCTAGGTGCTGCATTGGTGGCCTTACATAGTTTTTGGCTTTCACAGTATCCATTTTAGAGATGAGGAAGTGAAGACTTGGAGAAGTTAATTTACTCTTGAAGGTTGTTACATAGCTAGGAAGCAGCAGGGGAGGACCTTGAAACTGGGCCTGGCAAGTCCTTATCCTGTGTTTCTGGTGTGTGGAAGTGTGTGTGGGTGGAGTGGGGGCACAAAATGGTCCAAGACTTCAGAACCTTGGACTTGTGTGAGAGCTGAGAAGGCCTATCCTCCCCTGCCCCCAGGCCGTGGGTATCTGCCCTGGGCTGGGTGCCCGAGGGGCTCATATGCTGCTGCAGAATGAGCTCTTCCTGAACGTGGGCACCAAGGACTTCCCAGACGGAGAGCTTCGGGGGCACGTGGCTGCCCTGCCCTACTGTGGGCATAGTGCCCGCCATGACAGTGAGTGTCCTTAGGGGTCTGTCTGCCCTTTGGTTTCCTAGAACATTTGAGGGATGGTGGCAGACAGCCGGAGCCTGGTGTGTCTTTCTTTGTGCCTAAGCTCCGGTTGCCATCTGAAGGTGGGGACATATAGGGTGGCCCTGCTGGCAGACTCTTCCTGTTGCTGAGGTTCAAGGGTCTAAAACTTGCTGCTCTCCAGGCCCTGGACCTATGGACAGTGTCTTCCAGCTCGTGGAATGTGTGCTGGGGAGCTAGGGAATGCTGGGTTTGAGGGCTTGCCCTAGGCCACCTTCTCACCTGTCATCTCTCCTCTGTCTGGACCCAGCGCTGCCCGTGCCCCTAGCAGGAGCCCTGGTGCTACCCCCTGTGAAGAGCCAAGCAGCAGGGCACGCCTGGCTTTCCTTGGATACCCACTGTCACCTGCACTATGAAGTGCTGCTGGCTGGGCTTGGTGGCTCAGAACAAGGCACTGTCACTGCCCACCTCCTTGGGCCTCCTGGAACGCCAGGGCCTCGGCGGCTGCTGAAGGGATTCTATGGCTCAGAGGTAAGGATGTGATGGTAGGCGACAGCTTGGAACATTTCTGTTTTTTAGCTTGAAGGGCTGTGTGGGCCTGTGGTGGGGAAAGCAGAGAGCAGGCAGCCTGGTATAGAAGAGCTGGCATAAATAAAATAAATTAAACAGTGATTTGTAGGCCGGGTGCAGTGGCTCACGCCTGTAATCCCAGCACTTTGGGAGGCCAGGTGGGTGGATCACCTGAGGTAGGAAGCTCGAGACTAGCCTGACCAACATGGAGAAACCCCATCTCTACTAAAAATACAAAATTAGCTGGGTGTGGTGGCACATGCCTATAATCCCAGCTACTCCAGAGGCTGAGGCAGGAGAATCGCTTGAACCTGGGAGGTGGAGGTTGCAGTGAGCCGAGATGGCGCCATTGCACTCCAGCCTGGGCAGAAAGAGCAAAAATCCGTCTAAAAAAAAAAAAAAAGAGCTGGCATGGGCTTGGGAGTCAGACAGACCTGGGCATGACTCTGACTGGCTTTTTATTATTCATTCTCCTTTCTAAGTCTTTTTTTGGTGGGGTGTCTTGGATAGTATGTAATATCCTGGACCTCAGGGGGGTAGGTGGGATGGACTAAGCCCTTCAAGTGGGGTGAGTTCTCATGGACTTGGAGTCAGAGAGACCTGGCTTCCAAGCTCTACACTATTGCCAATGGGCTTTGCTACCATGAAGACTTTATTTAACCTCCCTGGCTCTCAGTTTCTTCATCTGTGAACTGGGGACAGTAGGCTCAGCCCTAAAGTGCCTTATTCCTATCCATTGTCCTGTCTATGTGCAGGCCCAGGGTGTGGTGAAGGACCTGGAGCCGGAGCTGCTGCGGCACCTGGCAAAAGGCATGGCCTCCCTGCTGATCACCACCAAGGGTAGCCCCAGAGGGGAGCTCCGAGGGCAGGTAGGTGGCGAGTGTGGGCAGTGGGGGCAGTGGGGAGGGTGCAGAGTTGGAGGGGCACTGTGTGCCATTGCACTAGTCACTTGCTGCCTCTGAGTCCTGGGGGTGGTCGTATCATAGCGCCCCCCCGGCTGGTGGGGAGGATGAGCTACATGAGGAGGCTGGCAGCCCAGCACCCTATCCCTGGCAGCTGAGATGATTGTGGAGCGAATGGCATCCTCCTGGGCCACTGCAGCGCTCAGGGGGCCGAGGTGTCTCCTGCTGGCTGGCCAGCTGCTGCTGGTAAAGACGCGAGGGGGAGCCCCAGCGCTGCCTCAATTGGCCTCTCCTCCCAGGTGCACATAGCCAACCAATGTGAGGTTGGCGGACTGCGCCTGGAGGCGGCCGGGGCCGAGGGGGTGCGGGCGCTGGGGGCTCCGGATACAGCCGCTGCTGCACCGCCTGTGGTGCGTGGTCTCCCGGCCCTAGCGCCCGCCAAACCTGGTGGTCCTGGGCGGCCCCGAGACCCCAACACATGCTTCTTCGAGGGGCAGCAGCGCCCCCACGGGGCTCGCTGGGCGCCCAACTACGACCCGCTCTGCTCACTCTGCACCTGCCAGGTAGGAGGTCTTGGAAGGGCACACTGGGTCCTGGGATCTGGAGCAAGGGGCCTGGACACTCCCGTCAATGCCTCTGCTCCTCTCTGCAGAGACGAACGGTGATCTGTGACCCGGTGGTGTGCCCACCGCCCAGCTGCCCACACCCGGTGCAGGCTCCCGACCAGTGCTGCCCTGTTTGCCCTGGTGAGTTCCCCGCAGGGGAGTGGAGGGAGGAGTTGGCCCAGTGCGGACAGGTCCTTTGGGGAGGGAATGAGGGTGGTCACTCTCTGCTTTCACCATTTCTTTGGCTCCACAGAGAAACAAGATGTCAGAGACTTGCCAGGGCTGCCAAGGAGCCGGGACCCAGGAGAGGGTGAGCTGGAAGGGTGCGTGCAGGGTGGGAGGCCCCAGAGGAGCCATTAGGTTGAACCAGGAGGGGGACAAGAAGGGGAGAGTATATAGGGGGTGGCCTGAGGGGCACAGATTCCAAGCGATGCCTGACAGGACTCATTAGTGTTACTGGCCCCCAGGTGGGCCCTTGGCTTAGGCTCGTGTGGGGGTGGCCTGAGGCTCAAGCCTTGGTTGTGGGCCCAGCTGATGAGCTCATACTAATGGCCGCTGGGCCCTGTTCCCCACCAGGCTGCTATTTTGATGGTGACCGGAGCTGGCGGGCAGCGGGTACGCGGTGGCACCCCGTTGTGCCCCCCTTTGGCTTAATTAAGTGTGCTGTCTGCACCTGCAAGGTATGGCCACCCAATCTTCTCTGGTGCCATAACCCAGCGGGGTCTGCAGAGATGGGGAGGGGCTGCCAGGTGAGGAAGGCCCGTCCTTGGTGAGGAGGGCTCAAGAATCAAAACGATATGAGAAAAGGCCCTTGCGCTCTGAGAGTCGGCTTCCTGTGGGAAAATGAACAGGGCTGACCTGGGTGTGGATTCTGGCTCTGCCAGCTAACTAGTGCCAGTGACCCTAGGCACCTTCTGTCCCTGAGCCTCACTTTCCTCTCCTGTAAGCAGATATGATGGCACCTACCTTGCAGGGTTCCGATGAGGAGCTGAGTTTAGGTCTATAAAGCCAGTCCGGGCCTCTGAGTAAAAGGCCACAGAGAGACTGCATTTGAGGTGTGGAATAGGAGAGGGAGTGGGCAGGAGGCTTATGTGCCCCCTGCCTGACACTCCTTGCTCAATGGATCCCTACAGGGGGGCACTGGAGAGGTGCACTGTGAGAAGGTGCAGTGTCCCCGGCTGGCCTGTGCCCAGCCTGTGCGTGTCAACCCCACCGACTGCTGCAAACAGTGTCCAGGTGAGAGAGGTGGCTGAGCACTGAGGCCTCACCTTTGGGTTGAGGCAGGCTTTGTCCTGGGTGAGGGGAAGGGTGCTCAGTTAATTGAGCATTATACTGAGCACTGCTCTGTGCCTAGCCTGGAGCCAGGACTCTAAATGCAGTGGAAAGAATGTGATATACTAGTACGGTATGATGGGTTCTTGTTCCTGCTCCATCTGTCCATCCATCCATCCATCCATCCATCCATCCACCCATTGATGCATCCATCCATCCATCCATTCATCTATCTATCCACCCATACAACCATCCACCCATTGATGCATCCATCCACCCACCCCTTGATGCATCCATCCATGCATCCATCCATCCCTCCATCCATCCACCCATCCACCCATTGATGCATCCATCCTTCCATCCATCCATCCATCCATCCATCCATCCATCCATCCATCCATCCTTCCATCCATCCATCCGTCCCTTCATCCATCCATTCATCTGCCCACCCACCCATCCAAATTTATCACCTACTAAGTGCCAGAAACTGCAACGTGCTGGGTATTCAAAGAGAATACTCATAAAACCTTGTTGGTCCTCCTGGGCTGATCCTTTCTCTTTCCCTCTCAACAGTGGGGTCGGGGGCCCACCCCCAGCTGGGGGACCCCATGCAGGCTGATGGGCCCCGGGGCTGCCGTTTTGCTGGGCAGTGGTTCCCAGAGAGTCAGAGCTGGCACCCCTCAGTGCCCCCTTTTGGAGAGATGAGCTGTATCACCTGCCGATGTGGGGTAAGTGGGGAGCAGAGGCTTGTGTGAGGTGGGTACTGGGGGCCTGGTCTGGAGTAGGGAGACCTTCCCAGGGAGGTCCCTGAAGAAGCTGAAGGTCACTGTGTCCCAGTGCCTCTGGGGGACACTCAGTGTCTGCTCTGTCTTGTACCAGGCAGGGGTGCCTCACTGTGAGCGGGATGACTGTTCACTGCCACTGTCCTGCGGCTCGGGGAAGGAGAGTCGATGCTGTTCCCGCTGCACGGCCCACCGGCGGCGTAAGTGAGGGAGTCCAGGGTCAGCAGCTGTGAGTGGAGGGCTCACCTGCCTGTGGGACTCCTGATCAGGGAAGGGAGCATTCACTGTGTGCAGGAACAGTGCAGCCTGCCTCACAAGTGCCATTCCAATCCACCCTCACAGCAACCTGGTGGAATTGTTATTTATGACCTTTTCTTTACAAATGAGATTGCTGAAGCTCAGAGAAATTAAGCAACGAGATGAAGGTCACCCAGCTGTGTGCACTGACCTGTTTAGAAAATACTGGCCTTTCTGGGACCAAGGCAGGGATGCTTTGCCCCGCCCTCCATGCCTCTCTGTGCCTCTCCACTCCCTCTCCCCTCCTCCAACATTCCCTCCCTTCTGTCTCCAGCAGCCCCAGAGACCAGAACTGATCCAGAGCTGGAGAAAGAAGCCGAAGGCTCTTAGGGAGCAGCCAGAGGGCCACATGACCAAGAGGATGGGGCCTGAGCTGGGGAAGGGGTGGCATCGAGGACCTTCTTGCATTCTCCTGTGGGAAGCCCAGTGCCTTTGCTCCTCTGTCCTGCCTCTACTCCCACCCCCACTACCTCTGGGAACCACAGCTCCACAAGGGGGAGAGGCAGCTGGGCCAGACCGAGGTCACAGCCACTCCAAGTCCTGCCCTGCCACCCTCGGCCTCTGTCCTGGAAGCCCCACCCCTTTCCTCCTGTACATAATGTCACTGGCTTGTTGGGATTTTTAATTTATCTTCACTCAGCACCAAGGGCCCCCGACACTCCACTCCTGCTGCCCCTGAGCTGAGCAGAGTCATTATTGGAGAGTTTTGTATTTATTAAAACATTTCTTTTTCAGTCTTTGGGCATGAGGTTGGCTCTTTGTGGCCAGGAACCTGAGTGGGGCCTGGTGGAGAAGGGGCAGAGAGTGGGAGGTGAGAGAGAGGAGCTCTGACACTTGGGGAGCTGAAAGAGACCTGGAGAGGCAGAGGATAGCGTGGCAGTTGGCTGGCATGCCTGGGTTCCGCAGAGGGGCTGGGGATGGTTCTTGAGATGGTCCAGAGACTCAAGAATTTAGGGAAGTAGAAGCAGGATTTTGACTTAAGTTTAGTTTCCCACATCGCTGGCCTGTTTGCTGACTTCATGTTTGAAGTTGCTCCAGAGAGAGAATCAAAGGTGTCACCAGCCCCTCTCTCCCTCCTTCCCTTCCCTTCCCTTTCTTTCCCTCCCCTCCCCTCCCCTCCCCTCCCCTTCCCTTCCCTTCCCCTTCCCTTCCCTTCACTCTCCCTTCCCTCTCCCTTCCCTTCCCTTCTCCTTCGTTCACAGCAATGGGGTCTTGCTATGTTGCCCAGGCTGGTCTTGAACTCCTGGCCTCAAGTGATCCTCCTGCCTTGGCCTTCCAAAGTGTTGGGATTACAGGCATGAGCCACCACACCCAGCCCAGCCTCTACCTTCTTTGTCTAAAGTGAGGCAAACACTTTCCTGTTTTTTTCCTGGAAACTCGTGTTCTGGACCAGTTCTGGGGCAAACTGGGGTCAGAGTGGATTGGAGTCAGCTCTGGTCCAGCTTTTGGCTGTGCTTACCTTGAGACAAAATCATGTAGAGAATAAGACAAGACCCTCCTGCCCTGTTACCCTCTTCTCTCTCCCCTCCCTCATTCCTACCATCAAGACCCAGGCATTTTGACAAGCTCTAGGAAATGAGGGTATCAGAACAGAAATCTAACAAATGTATGTAGCTGCAGATCCATCTTTCATATAAACAATGTGGAGTCAAATGAATCTGGGATTTTATGATCTGGTAGGGCAGGGGAAAGGGAAATCATAGCTTGCTTATGGAGTGTTAGGCATGCTGTATGTGGTTAAGAAGTTATTGTCTTAGCCCATTGAAGCATCGAGTTCCAGTTCTGCTGTTAACTAGCTGAGTTATTTAACTTTCACAAACCCCCGTTTCCCTTTTATAAAACACATGATATCCCCCTCACAAGATTCAATCAGAACACGTGCATTACACAAGCTCAGGGCCTGGCATGTATTTGCTGCAAAAGGCACTCTCCCCGAGGTGGGATTTGTGGGGCTGGTTTGGAATGAAGGCAGGGAGAATCGCAGGGAGGAGAGTGGCCATGGGCTTCACTTGCGTTTGGCAACTGATATCCTGCTGAATGCTTAGGGGAGAGGAGGGGCTGGACTGAGGATTCAGGGATGATGAGGATGGGGATAACCACTTGGGCCAGAGCCCTGGCTGTTAATAGGAGGATCGTGAGGGCCAGATAGGGATGAAAAAGCAGCAGTATTCAGCACGGGGTTTAAGTGTGGGAGTGAGGCACCAGTTGTGGTATGATGGAGATTTGGCCCAGAAATGGTGTGCTGACAGTGTTGTCCTCCTTGGTGTGGAACTTTGGTGGGAAGAAGGGTTGGAAAGGGAAATTTTGATCCTTGGATTTAACCCGAGTTTGTTACTGATGCTCACAAGACTAGGGGAAGGATAAAGGCAGGTGAGTCACTCTAGGATGGCTCAGTGGGCTCCACAGAGCTGGAACCACAGGCACCAGGAGGGATTCAGAGCAGGCCTCAGTGCACGTCAGCTGAGTGAACCAATGAGCAGGTGATGGGTCCAGGCAGAGCCCTGTCCTCTTTAGGCAAAAACCCTTGAAACACCGTTCCCATCCTAGCCTGTGTTCCAACCAAAACTGGCCAGTCTCCAGGCCCTGCCTGAGCCCCAGGGAAGTGGTATGGTGAAACAGAAGGGCCAGCCCTGTCCAGTGTGTGAGGAACTTCATTTCAGACTTGTTGGAAGCCCTGATGTTCAGAGACCTCAATAACATCATTCATTTTTCCCATCCATTCAATGCCCATTCAATGCCCATCCATTCAATGCCCCATCCATTCCCCTTCAGGCAACTGCACATTGGTCAGAGAGCCCTTTCCCTTTCCAAAAAACCAAACCAAACCAAACCAAAAACCCTGCAAAAATGCAGCAAAATCCAAGCAGAGGACCATTTTCCTGGGTGTAGTATTTCTGTGTCTCAAAACAGTTACCTGTAGTATTTAAAATTTGATCTCTCACCCTGGGGTCAGTCAGGCCTTTTACATTGCAGAGGGTTTGACTCGACCACTGAGCTTCTCCAGCAAAACAGACAGAAGGGAATACATACCTGCTTGGCTGAAGAAATGGGGTGGCTTTGATACAACATTTTTTGAAGAGAAAACTCCTACATGTGCAGTAATCCACTTGCCAAGTTCTCCTTGTGCGACTACCTCTTAGGCATTCCCTAGTGATACTCTGCCCACTTTTAATATACCAAATCCAGATTGTGCTAAGGTAGGTGATGAACAGCGAACAGTTTGGAGCTATGGCATGGTGGTACTGCTGGCAGCTGTCAGTTCACTTTTGTCCATGTCACCAGAGCAGGGTCTGTGCAGTGACTTAAGAACAATAGTTTTCAAATCTTGGCCATGGATATGTGAAATTGCCACAGGGCAGAGGGACAGATGGGGGTTCCAGGGACCTCCTGGGAGTGGGAGGGCCGAGGCAGGCAGATCACCTGAGGTCAGGAGTTCAAGACCAGCCTGCCAACATGATGAAACCCCGTCTCTACTAAAAATACAAAAAATCAGCCAGGTGTGGTGGCGGGTGCCTGTAATCCCAGCTACTCGGGAGGCTGAGGCAGGAGAATCGCTGGAACCTGGGAGGCAGAGGTTGCAGTGAGCCGAGATCGCTCCATTGCACTCCAGCCTGGGCAACAAGAGCAAAACTCTATCTCAAAAAAAATAAAAATAAAAAAACAAAGTCAACTCCATCTTAAAACTAGCAGGTAGGCGGGGCATGGTGGCTCACGCCTGTAATCCCAGCACTTTGGGAGGCGGAGACAGATGGATCACCTGAGGTGAGGAGTTCTAGACCAGCCTGGAGCCTGGCCAACATGGTGAAACCCCGTCTCTACTAAAAATACAAAAAATTAGCCAGGCGTGGTGGCAGGCGCCTATAATCCCAGCTACTTGGGAGGCTGAGGCAGGAGAATCGCTTGAACCCAGGAGGCGGAGGTTGCAGTGAGCTGAGATCGCGCCATTGCACTCAAGCCTGGGCAACAAGAGCAAGACTCTGTCTCAAAACAAACAAGCAAACAAAGAAACAAACAAAACAACAAAACTAGCAGGTACGTTCCTTGCCAGTCATGACCCATGGTCATAAGATGTCTACAGTTCAGGAAGCAGCTTCACAATGCCTGCAAAGACAAACTCCTATGACAGCAGAATGTCCTGATGTCCCCATATCACATAACAATGTATGCTTTTATGATGGTTATAGTCAAGATTTGATGTACTTATGCACTAAAATGCCAAGGATAGTTTTCTTTAAATCAGCAACATAATAAATGTCATGCTGTCAGTCCCCCACATGTAGACATAACTTAGCTTTTACATGGATAAGAAACCTATATAAAAAAACCTTAGGCCAGGTGTGGTGGCTCATGCCTGTAATCCCAGCACTTTGGGAGGCCGAGGCAGGTGGATCACTTGAGGTCAGTAGTTTGAGACCAGCCTGGCCGACATGGCGAAACCCCGTCTCTACTAAAAATACAAAAATTAGCCCGACATGGTGGCACACGCCTGTAATCCCAGCTACTTGGGAGGCTGAGGCAGGAGAATTGCTTGAACTCGAGAGGCGGAGGTTGCAGTGAGCCGAGACTGCGGCCATTGCCCTCCAGCCTGGGCGACGAGAGCGAAACTTCATCAAAAAAACAAAAACAAAACAAAACAAAAAACACCTTAGAAGAGGCGTTCCTCGTCTTGCTTTCTGAAGACACTCTACGCTGAAACAGTAGCTTTCAATAAACCATCTCTTCTCACCGCACTCTGCGACTTGCCTTGAATTCCTTTGTGTGCAAGATCCAATAAGCCTCTCTTGCGGTCTGGATGAGAACCCCTTTTTTTGGCAATACTTCTGACACAACAAAAATGGCAGAAAGGAGAGGTCTCATCATGTAATAAAATTAAGGCAGAGAAAGATTTCTCTGGGCATGCTGAAAGAGACACAGTTTCACTTGTCAAATATTAGGTAGTCATATATGATGTGTGATGAAAAAAGCCTGTGTGTATGGAATGCCTACATAGAGGGTATTATGGAATGCTGGAAATACATTGTTAGGGATGACAAAAGGGGAGGACTTATTAGAGATTGTGGAATGACTGTGCTGCTCTGAGAATGGAGCTTACAACATTGTTTGGCTTTGATACGTTTTCATGTACAAAGGGAGCTGCCAGAATTATTTTTGCTCTTCATAAAAGTAAATCATTGTTAACAATTATGGTAATATACAAATATGTGAGAAGGAAAGAAAAATCCACCTGTTATTCCAACTCCTGGGTAGCCAACCACTCTTAAAACAAAATTACTGATGGCTGGGTGCGGTGGCTCACGCCTGTAATACTAGCACTTTGCAGGGCTGAGGCAGGTGGATCACCTGAGGTCAGGAGTTCGACACCAGCCTGGCCATCATGGTGAAACCCCATCTCTACTAAAAATACAAAAATTACCCGGGTGTGGTGGTTTGCACCTGTAATCCCAGCTACTTAGGAGGCTGGGATAGGAGAATCATTTGAACACTGGAGGCAGAAGTTGCAGTGAGCCGAGATCGCGCCATTGCAGCCTTGGGGACAGAGCGAGACTCCATCTCAAAAAAAAAAAAAAAAAAAAAAAAAATTCACTCAGTATTTTTCTAAGTGTTAGTCAGTGAAAACTTCATTACCCAGCTTTGGCCCCGCTCCCACTCCCACGCCAGGTTCTACCCCTACAGTGCCTTCTGCAGCGCCTTGATCCTCACCTGTGAAGTGGCTGTGATGTCCCAGCATAGGGTATTTGTGCGACAGCTTCAGGAGCAGGAGTGCACTTCTTTCTGCAGAAATAAGGAAAGCTATGGAGTGCGTTTAAGGGAAATCTGATCTTTCGCATTGAAAATGGCCAGGGAGGTACACAAACAAAAAGTTTGAAAAAAATCTTCCCTAGCTTAGAGAATCGGGCAAATTTTCTGCAAACTGGCTAGAGCTCCCCCAGGGGAATCCATGCTTCTCAGCTGACGGGTGTTGAGCAGGCCTGGAGGTTGTCCTCTCCTCACGTGAGCAGCAGAGATTGGCCAGGGCCCCAGCCATTTCTCGGGAGGAGTCATTCACAGTTTTTTCTTGTCCACCTGCCTTGGCTGGGCTGGCTCAGCCTCTTTTGGAGCCTCCATTTTTGGAGTTCGTCATGCTCCACTGAGGTGCCAGGCCTACTGTGGGGACAGAGACTCCTCACTCTCTCATTTGTGCAGTGGGACAAGCAGGGGGCACAGATAGAGGCAGCCGATGCCAGTGCAAGGGTTGCTGCCTGACAGGCATTGAACTGGATACTTCTCCATGCAGGGGCAGAAGGGCTGCTGTTGAGGTCTTGGGAAGACAACTCGGTCAAGTACATGTGCTTCCGGCTGGCCCAGCAGCTGGCGGGTCTCATGAGCCTGCCTGGCAAAGAGGCCTGTGAGACTGGAGCAGGTGGCCATGGCTGTGACCTTCCACACTTATGGTAAGAACACCCTGGAGATCACAGGCAAGGCTGGTTGGTGCTGCTGGTCTTCCTGGTGGCCCGGCAGCTTTTAACATGGTGGCCTGGGTCCCTGACCAGCCCCCGACTCTGAGGGAAGGTGGGGAAGAGGGAGGGAAGCCAGGGGCTTTCTCCCCAACACTAATATAAAAAAAGGAAAGGACTTGTCCTTTAGGGAGAAAAAAAGAACGGAAAAAAAAACCCCCCAAGAATTTGTCCTTCAAAACCCGAACCTTTTGTGGTCTTTTCTGCCTTCTATAGGGGTAGCAGTGGAGACATATTCTTTTTTTTTTTTTTTTTTTTGAGACAGAGTTTCTCTCCTGTTGCCCAGGCTGGAGTGCAATGTTACCAATTTCTTGCATATAAGAAAAAAACCTTTTAAGAATGGGGATGTCTAAGATCCAAGTTTAAGTTGTTTGCATTGTTGTGATACAGACCAGTGTTTTTATTTTTCTTTGTATTATTTTTATTTTTGAAATAGAGATGGGGAGTCTCACTATGTTGCCCAGGCTAGTCTTGAATTCCTAGCGTCAAGTGATCCTCCCAACTCAGCCTCCTAAAAATGCTGGGATTTCAGGCGTGAACCACTGCACACATGGCCTAGACCAGTGCTTTTCAAGCATTCATGCACCTGTGAATCATCTGGGAGTCTTGTTGAAATGCAGACGCTGATCAGAAGGTCTGGGGTGAGGCCTGGGATGCTGCCTTGCCGACAAGCTGCCAGGTAATGCTGCTGCTGTTGGTGCAGGAACACATTACGAGTAACAAGGCTGTGGACGGCCCATCACCTGACATTTTTAGCAAAATCCGCCATACTACAAAGCTTCATGTAAGTGTATTCACTCAACTAATATTTATTGAGCATCTTCTTTTGTCAGGTACTTTTTTTTTTTTTTTTGAGACGGAGTTTCGCTCTTGTTTCCCAGGCTGGGGTGCAGTGGTGCGATCTCAGCTCACCACAACCTCCGCCTCCCGGGTACAAGTGATTCTCCTGCCTCAGCCTCCCAAGTAGCTGGGATTGCAGGCAATGTGCCACCATGCCTGGCTAATTTTGTATTTTTAGTAGAGATGGGGTTTCTCCATGTTGGTCAGGCTGGTCTTGAACTCCCGACCTCAGGTGATCCAACCGCCTCGGCCTCCCAAAGTGTTGGGATTACAAGTGTTAGCCACTGCACCCGGCTTATCAGGTACTGTCTTAAGTGCTGGGGGTTTGGCAGTGAATTAAACCAACAAAAAGCCCTGCCCATGTGGAGTTTATAGTCTAGTGGGGGAAGACAGTCAATAAATATAATAAACAAGTCAGTTATATAGTGTGCCAGAAGAAGATAGTGCTATGGAAAAAATAGAGCAGAAGGAGAACTGGGAATTCCAGAGGGAGAGGATCTGATAGCAATTTTATTTTATTTGTATTTTGTTTGTTTTATTTTTGTTTTTTAAAATTCTCTTTTCAGTCAGGCTTGGTGGCTCATGCCTGTAATCCCAGCACTTTGGGAGGCCGAGGTGGGCAGATCGCTTGAGGTCAGGAGTTCGAGACCAGCCTGGCCAACATGGTGAAACCCCATCTCTACTAAAAATACAAAAATTAGCAGGGTATGGTGGTGTGCGCCTGTAATCCCAGCTACTTAAGAGGGTGAGGCAGGAGAATTGCTTGAACCTGGGAGGTGGAGGTTGCAGTGAGCCAAGATCACACCACTGAACTCCAGCTTGAGTAGACAGAGTGAGACTCCATCTCAAAAAAAAAAAAAAAAAAAAATATATATATATATATATAATTTATTTATTTATTTATTTATTTATTTTTGTCTTTGTTTTTTTCTGGTTGCAATTTTAAAAGGGGTAGTCAGAGAATGCCCCAGTGAGGTGACATGGAAATAAAGCCATGGGGATATATAATACTTTTTAAAAATTCGTGAACGTGACTAAGTTCCTTGTCAGGAGAAATGAAGGGAAGAGACCTGCCATAATGGTGAGATTCATGTGAAATCAATAGGTTGGTAAATATCACAGTAGGAGAGGACCCTAAGAAAATGAGTCCCTTGGGATATTGGGGTGAGAACTGGATCTCTACAAAAATAGAGGATAAAGTCTTGATTCAATTATATTTAAATCTCAAAGGACTTAGTGTTTCATCTAACATTTAAATGATATGCTATGTGAAGATGAAATATGACCAGAGTGAGCATTAAAGCAATAGCTACTACCTGGTACAATGAGGTCACATCCATTCATGGGTCAGTTATGCTTGCACAAGTTTGCTTACAAGATGCAACCCACCCAGGCATTTGCCAGTCTGGAAAAGGGGAAGAAGGAAGGGGGATCTACTCACGACTAGGAAGGGACCCTATCCTAAAATCTCCACTCAAGAAGAGTTGCAATTTAAGCACATATCTTGTGGTCGGAAACGTGAGAGGCCAAAATGCCACATGAAGCATAAATTGGTTTCCAGGTTGGCAGACAAGGGAGGCTGGAGTGTGAAAATCTCCCTGAATGCCACCTAAAGAAGCACTGGGCCAGAAAACACAAAGAAGCTCCTGGAAGCTCTGAGGCAAGGGGTGAATGTGAAAGAAGGGGAACAGCTGGGCGCGGTGGCTCACGCCTGTAACCCCAGCACTTTGGGAGGGCGAGACGGGTGGATCACGAGGTCAGGAGTTCAAGACCAACCTGGCCAATATGGTGAAACCCTGTCTCTACTAAAAATACAAAAATTAGCCAGGCATGGTGGCATGCACCTGTAGTCCCAGCTACTAGGGAGGCTGAGGCAGAAGAATCACTTGAACCTGGGAGGCAGAGGTCGCAGTGAGCCGAGATCACACCACTGCATTCCAGCCTGGGCAACAGAGCAAGACTCCGTCTCAAAAAAGGAAAAGGAGAACAAAGGAAAGGTGGTGGTGAGGGGAGATACCCAGTGGACCGTCTTGAAAGGGGAGGCTCCAGATACTGGAGGACAAAAGATGCCTCATTCTCCCCCAGTAGCTCCAGCAGCTGGAACCAGCCCAGCCTGTTTTTCCTTCCAAAGGAGTAGGGGCTCACCTGGGGAGAGGCCCAGCACCCTTCCTTCTGACACCCCCCCACACCCAGGTCCGAGGACATCTCAACCAGATTTATAATACTTTCAGGACCCCACCACCCATCCCTTTGGCAAAAACATTACTGCACCTGCTGGCTGATGCCTGAAATTCCTTCAGTAGAAGTTTTTTAGTCTCAAACTGGAAGATGAGAATTTTAAAATGCTAATGACTGGTTAAGATATTAGGTCATCTGTTTAAGTATAATCTATCAGTCAACAAATGTGAATGATTATTGTCAGATCCCATTGCTTTTTTTTTCTTTTTTTTGAGACAGAGTCTGGCTCTGTCACCTAGGCTGGAGTGCGGTGGCACGATCTTGGCTCACTGCTACCTCGGCCTCCCGGGTTCAAGCAATTCTCCTGCCTCTGCCTCCCGAGTAGCTGGGATTACAGGCGTGTGCCACCACACCCAGCTAATTTTTGTATTTTTTAAGTAGAGACGGGGTTTTGCCATGTTGGCCAGGCTGGTCTCGAACTCCTGACCTCAGGTAATCCGCCTGCCTTAGCCTCCCAAAGTGGTGGGATCATAGGCGTGAGCCACCGTGCCTGGCCCCCATTGCTTTTTTTATTTTTGGAGACAGAGTCTCACTCCGTCACCCACGCTGGAGTGCAGTGGCGTGATCTTGGCTCACTGCAACCTCTGCCTCTGGGGTTCAAGCAATTCTGCCTCAGCCTCCCGAGTAGCTGGGTCTACAGGCACCTGCCACCATGCCTGGCAAATTTTCTCTATTTTAGTAGAGATGAAGTTTCACCATCTTGCCCAGGCTGGTCTCAAACTCCTGAGCTCAGGGAATCCACCCGCCTTGGCCTCCCAAAGTGCTAGGATTACAGTCATGAGCCACCGTGCTGGGGCGCGGCGTGGGGTGGGTGGGGGCGGGCATTGGTTTTTGATAAGAGGGAGGGTTAGAGAAAGGGATGGATAACGGAAGGGTAAGGAGGTAGGGGCATGGGGACTTCACAGCCAGCAGGAACATTTACAGCGGTTGGGCTGTTTACCTTCAACAGCTCCGCAGAGGAATAGTCACTGTGTGGGGAGGAATTTCTGTCCTGCGCATCTGTGTGCTCACCCAGCTTAGTGGGAACTCTGCCACTCAGACATATGATTCACATCAACTGTGTTTTTCATGAGTTTTAGAGACTTTTTTTTTTTTTAAAGCAAGGCTGACATCATTATGAAGGAACTTTTTTTTCTCATAGGTTGCAGCCGAGGTACCACTGGAAATGGCACCAGGGAAGACCTTCAAAAGAAGGTGTTTTTTTTTCCCCTCCCCTCCTCCACAAATAGGTGAGTGAGGAGACTTCCTGACGTGGCTAAAATAAAAAATTATAGCACTTTATTTTTGACTGATTATAGATGTAACAATTCTCCACTGGAAAAGTTTCAGAAAATAGAAAAGTATAAACTGAAGAAAATTTACTTACTTAATAAAATTAGAACTGCAATTCAGAATGAGCCTCATTTACCTTTGATGTTTTCCCTAGTCTTTTTTATCCTGAACATTATGATGCCATGATTTATTTCAAAATTTCAGATGGTAGTTTTAGTGAATCATGCTTTTTAATTATAAAAATGTTTCCTTGAAGTAAAAAATTTTGGTTAAAAAAATCAAACAACAAAACAAACTAGGAAAAATTCTTTGTGGAGAATACAGAGTTTTTTTTGGAGTTTTTCTTCTTTCTGTGTGTTTTGTTGAGTTTGCCTTGTGTTTATAGTTTTATATCTCTTTTCCTTGCTTGGCTCTATTACCGCACATATAAGTTTTGCCATAGATTGTCAGAATTTTAAGAGAAATGATGCTAGGCCAGGCACAGTGGCTCAATCCTATAATCCCAGCACTTTGGGAGGCTGAGGTGGTGGATCACTTGAGGTCAGGAGTTCGAGACCAGCCTGGCCAACATGGCGAGACCCCGTGTCTACTGAAAATACAAAAATTAGTGGGGCGTGGTGGCAGGTGCCTGTAATCCCAGCTACTTGGGAGGTTGAGGCAGGAGAATAGCTTGAAACCGGGAGGCGGAGGTTGCAGTAAGCTGAGATTGCACCACTGCACTCTGGGGTGACAGGGCAAGACTCCTTCTCAAAAAAAAAAAAAAAAAAAAGAAAGAAAGAAAAAGAAAAAAGAAAAGAGAAACGATGCCAGGTGGCTGTTCTCTTTGCACATCTGGATGAAGACCCAGAGGCTGGGGTGACACTAAAACTCCACAGCCTGAGCCCCATCCAGCTGATGGCAAAGCAGATACTTCACGACTGCGCCTTGGTGAGAAGTGAGTTTGGACACCCCAAATGAACTGCAGTTGGGAGCAGCTCCCAGCTCCAGCTCCAGCTCCCTGTTCATTTTCCAAGAGGTGGCAACAGCCAGAAGGAGTCTGAGATGTGACTCCAAGGGAGGAGGGGTCGCTCCTGAGGATCAGTCCAAAGTTGCTACAAGGCTGGACGCCCTCTCTCCACATAGCTGTGGTTACCTTAACAGTTTGCAATGTGTGTATTCATCTTGGTTGCCAAGAAGACTCAGCTGAGTAGATGTGGGCTCTGTAGACATTGTGAGAAGAAGGGAGGCAGGGAAATGTGCTTTGCTAGTGACTTGGTTCTTGACCACCATCACCTCAGTTTTGTGACGACTTCCCGGAAATACGGCCAGCCTTGAACTGGCAGCAGTTTAGTAGAGTGGTATGAACCGAAAATGACACTTGTTAGCTGTGTGACTTTGGCAAGGCATTTGCCATGCCTGAGCCTCAGTTTGCTGCAACATGGTCTTAATGATGGTTACCTGCATGATTGTCACAAGGACCATAGAAAACGTATGTACATGCTTGGCGTATAGTTGGCACTGAATGCTGTCACTGTAATTGAATCTGACAATGGGTGTGAGAACCATTAGGGAGGGGTGAAATGCTCCCCATGCCCGTGAAAAGGTGGAGGGGACTCAGTGCTCCGGCTTCTATTATGTGATGCGACAATAACTATTACTGTGGGCATGACCACAGCCTTTCTACCTTTGGCAGCCTGTCAAAGGGAATCTTCTGGAGCCAGCCTCTTCCCTCCTTTCCCACCCGAGAGAGGAAACATTCTTTCTTACTGGGAATGAGGCTGTCAATCTACCTGATTAAGAGTGAGAGAAGAGAGGTGGGGTACAGCGGTGAGGGCTGTAGGGCTGGAGGGGGTGGGTAGGTGTGGAGGAGAAGTCTTCAGAGGCATGTGTGGGTGAGGGGGAGTGGAATGAGAGCAAAGAGATTCTAACATTCTGGGCTGTGTTTATAGGTCTTCTTTAATATTTTTCAAGATATGAATTAAGTGAAATTTCTCTTTCTTGGTAAAATATATATAACATAAAATTTACATTTTAAGGCTGGGCGTGGTGGCTCACGCCTGTAATCCCAGCACTTTGGGAGGCCGAGGTGGGTGGATCATGAGGTCAGGAGTTCAAGACTAGCATGGCCAAGATGGTGAAACTCCGTCTCTACTAAAAATACAAAAATTAGCTGGGTGTGGTTGTGGGTGCCTGTAATCCCAGCTACTCGGGAGGCTGAGGCAGAGAATTGCTTGAACCCGGGAGGCGGAGGTTGCAGTGAGCCGAGATCCAAATAGAAACTCTGTACCCATTAAATAATAACTTCTCACCTACCTCCTCCAGCCCCTGGTAACCTCTATAACCTTGATTCTACTTTCTGTCTCTACGCATCTGCTTATTCTCTATCCTAGACATCTTATATAAGTAGAATCATACAATATTTGTCATTTGTGTTGAGTTTATTTCACTTAGCATAATATTTTCGAGGTTCATTCATGTAGTAATATGCATCAGAATCTCATTCTTTTTTAAGGCTAAATAATATTCCATTATATGTATAGCCATTCCTTAGTATCCATGACGGATTGGTTCCAGGATCCCCGAAGATGTCAAAACCCAAGGATGTTCAAGTCTCTGATATAAAATGGCACAGTATTTGCATATAACCTACACATATCCTCCATATACTTTAAATCCTCTCTACTTATAGTACCTAATACATTGTAAAACTATGTAAATTATTATGCTGTATCATTATTTATTTATTGTTATATTGTTACTTTTTCATTTTATTTTGTCTTCAATACATATACTTATTTTCATTTTTTATTTTTTTTTTTGAGATGGAATCTCACTCTGTTGCCAAGGCTAGAGTGCAATGGCACAATCTCAGCTCACTGCAGCCTCTGCCTCCCAGGTTCAAGCTATTCTCCCGTCTCAGCCTCCTGAGTAGCTGGGATTACAGGCATGTGCCACCATGCCTGGATAATTTTTATAGTTTTAGTAGAGACAGGGTTTCACTATGTTGGCCAGGCTGGTCTTGTACTCCTGACTTCAAGTCATCTGCCCGCTGTGGCCTCCCAAGGTGCTGGGATTACAGGTGTGGGCCACCGCGCCTGGCTGTCTTCAAATATTTTTGATCTGTGGTTGCTTGCATCCCTGGGTGGGAAATCGTGGGTACAGAGAGGGCTGACGGTATAGTCCACATTTTGTTTCTCGATTCATCTGTCGAGGAACATTTGGGTTGTTTCCACCTTTTGGCTATTGTGAATAATGCTGCTTTGAACATTAGTGTACAAGTATCTATTTGAGTCCCTGCTTTCCATTCTTTGGATAGATATTTAGAAGTGGAATTGCTGGATCATATGGTAATTCTGTGTTTAATTTTGGAATTTTTCTTTAAGTGCCTTTGGCTGTCAAACTGCATCTTTTGTTCTCACGATGGTTCTCAAATCCTTTCATTCTGTTATAGTTTCTTCCCCTCTTTATTTCATGCCATTGATTTGTTGGAGACACTGGCTAATTTGTCTCTAGAGAATGATCTACCACTTAGATATATTTGTTCCCTACTCACAGTGTCATTTAATTTGTTCCCTCATCCCCCATGTTTCCTGTAAACTGAAAGTTAAATACAGTCTTCATTGGATTCTGGTTCAAGTGTGTGACAGGAATAGCCTATAGAAGCGCTCTGTGTTTTTCACTGGATCCTATCAGGAGCTACCAAAATGTACTTCTTTTTTTTTGGAGCCAGGGTCTCACTCTGTCTTCCAGGCTGGACTGTAGTGGCACCACCACAGCTCACCGCAGCCTCGACCTACTGGGCTCAAGTGATCCTTCCACCTCAGCCTCCCAAGTAGCTGGGACTACAGGTGCACAGGTGCATGCCGCCATGCCTGGCTATTTTTAAAATTTTTTGTAAAGATGGGGGGTCTCACTATGTTGCCCAGGCTGGTCTTGAACTCTTAGACTCAAGTGATCCTCCTGCCTTGGCCTTCCAAAGTGTTGAGATTACAGGTGTGAGAAACCATGCCTGACAAAATGTACTTCTTAAACATAAACATAAATTTACTCTGAGAATGACCCACCTGGGTATGTGGGGTAAAACCTCTTTATTCTGTGACATGAATTCTTAATTTATGTTTATTATTTGTTGATTTATTTACTTTTAGAGACAGGGTCTTGTTTTGTCACCTAGGCTGGAGTGCAGTGGTGTGATCATGGCTCACTGCAGTCTTGACCTCCCCGGTTCAAGTGATCCTCCTGCCTCAGGCTCCCAAAGTGCTGAGATTACAGGCATGAGCCTGTGATTGTGCAGTGGGATGATCTCAGCTTACCGCAACATCTGCCTCCCGGGTTCAAGTGATTCTCCTGCCCCAGTTTGCATTCTTAATTTCATTCATAATGCTCTGGGGTAGGTACTATCACTCCCACTTTATAGAAGAGGAGACTGAGGCTTAGAGAGATTAGATAAGATGTGCAAAAAAACACTGTTAGTAAGTCGCTGAGCCGGGATTCAAAGGAAGGGACTTGTGGAACATGGATCTGACGGGTCATTTCAGCTTTAAGGGAGGGGTCAGCTGTCCAAGGGTCCGCAGACTCAGTGCCCAGGATCCAGGTCCCCTTGAGGAAGGATTCACGGGGCCTCGTCTAGTCCACAGCGCTCTCTAGCAAGTTGTAGCTGCTTCACTGTAGATTTTCGTGAGATCTGCAAGGTACAGAGGATGTAGAGGAGTGGTTCTGGCCTGGGAGCTTTTACAAGAGAATGATGCTCTGTTCCTAAACCAGAATCTCCAGGAATGGGGTCTGGGCAGCGACAGTTTTAAAAAGCTCCCCGGAGACTGTGATGCAGGTGGAGGATAGGATGCAGGCAGGCCTTAGAGGCCTGGGCAGGGCTGTGACTTGGTGCGGAACTTTCCCTCAGAGCAACCAGCCAGGGAGGGTGCAGTGACTTTGCTATACCTTGCTTAAAAGCCATGGTCTGCCCGGCGCGGTGGCTCATGCCTGTAATCCCAGCACTTTGGGAGGCCAAGGTGGGTGGATCACTTGAGGTCAGGAGTTCGAGACCATCCTGGCCAACATGGTGAAACCCCATCTCTACTAAAAATAAAAAAAAATTAGCGAGATGTGCTGGCACATCCCTGTAGTCCTAGCTACTCGGGAGGCTGAGGCAGGAGAATTGCTTGAACCCGGGAGGTGGAGGTTGCAGTTAGCCGAGTTCATGCCACTGCACACCAGCCTCGGCGACAGAGCAAGACTCCGTCTAAAAAAGAAAAGAAAAAAAAAGGTAAAAAAGCTGTGGTCATAATCTATTATTTGTGTCCATGAGAAGAAAGATTGTTCTGTGGTGGTACCAGCAGCCTCAGGAATCTCCTGCGGAAGCCTCCTAAGCCCCACACACTTGTAGGTTCTGGGTAAGCTGCTTATCTGTCTCTGCAGTGTGCTGGGGCAATTGCTGTCAACTGCCAGAAGGTAAGGCCAAAGCCTTTCCCCTTGCTGTGCTTCTGCAGGTGCCCTGCAGTCAGGGATGAGAGTGGAAATAGTGATGGGGGTTCGTTTAAATTAGAGCAATGCCCTGGATCAATGGAGGTCCTTCTTCTCAGTTGCTAGTTTCACCATCCTTTGCTCCATCGGCCGCTGTCTCCCAACCCCTGCCTGGGCCTCTGTCCCTGCTGTTTGCTGGTCATCTCTGACTACCAGTCTCTGGCCACCTCCTGCACCTCTGACAAGCATCTGTCACTCTGGCCCTCGGTGCCTGCTGCTCATGTGGGGATGACGGCCCACCCTCATCCTTGGTCCTTGGGTTGTGAGGCAATGCTCACTCTTTCACCACTACCTAGAACTCTCCCCAGACTTCTGGGACCCACGGTCTTCCTAGTTCTGTTTAGCTTTTTAAGGGGGACGTGGGTGTTTCATAGCAGAATTGCTTGAGCTCCTAATGGTGGTCCTCCCCCGCCTCCCACTGGGTTTTACTCTGCAGCCTTTTACAGTGAGGCACGCCTCCTCCTCCTTCATCATCACCATCATGACCATGTGCTGAGTATCCTGAACTGACAGCACTGTGATGACAGCGTAACATACACGTGGTCCTCCGTAGGACCGTAGGAGGATTGATCGTAGGAGGTTGTTAGCATTGCCATCCCATCCCTATTTTGCAGATGAGGAAAACAAGGTACACAGAAGTAAAACAGTATTCCAAGGGAATGTGACTGAGTGGATTCCTCATGAGATAATTGCTCCCCCCACCTCCTGCCCCTTAAGCTCAGATCTTTGCCTTCCAGGAGGGAGGTGAGTTTGGAGGATTCAGGAGCAGCCTCCCAGAGCACCCTGATTGTTCTGCTGTCCCTGACTGTCACTCCGAGGTGCTGAGTCTGGCCCACTTCCTCATGCGTGGTGATTTCTTTCTTGGGGTACAGTCACCGCACATGTTACAGGCCTCCACTGGGCCTCTATCCCCCACCCCCAGCCACACCCACTGGAGCATTATCGCTGCCTGTGCCTGAGTGAACCTCAAATGTGATTAGGGTTCAAGCTGTTTTCCGTTGGGCACAAAACACATCTCTTAATGTCTCCAAGCATTTTGTGACAACTTAGTTGGCACAAGGGTGTCTACAGGGTGGTGTCGCTTAACTCCACCGGCCACTGTGTGAGTGGGGTGCGGGGGGTGGGGGGGGTGGTAAGGTAAGAAGTCAAAATGTCAGTCATCATGGTCTCCGAGTGCCAGGATTCTTTCTGAAAACTGCTGTTGTTTTTCTTATAGTTTTTGCTATACCAAATACTTAGTACTTGCATAATCAAAGTAAAATAAACGTAATCTGGGAATTTTTTTTTTTTTTTGAGACGGAGTTTTGCTCTTGTTGCCGAGGCTGGAGTGCAATGGCACAATATCGGCTCACCACAGTCTCTGCCTCCCGGGTTCAAGCAATTCTCCTGCTTCAGCCTCCCGAGTAGCTGGGATTACAGGCATGCCCCACCACGCCCGGCTAATTTTGTATTTTTAGTAGAGACGGGGTTTCTCCATGTTGGTCAGGCTGGTCTTGAACTCCGACCTGAGGTGATCCGCCCTCCTCGGCCTCCCAGAGTGGTGGGATTACAGGCGTAAGCCACAGCACCAGGCCGGGAAAAACTTTAAAAACATAGAAGAGGCGGGGCACGGTGGCTCACGCCTGTAATCCCGGCACTTTGGGAGGCTGAGGCGGGCAGATCACCTGAGGTCAGGAGTTCGAGCAGCCTGGCCAACATGGTGAAATGCCGTTTCGACTGAAAATACAAAAATTAGCTGGGCCTGGTGGCAGGCGCCTGTAATCCCAGCTACTTGGGAGGCTGAGGCAGGCGAATCGCTTGAACCCGGGAGGCAGAGGTTGAAGTGAGCTAAGATTGTGCCGTTGCACTCCAGCCTGGGGGACAAGAGCAAGACTTCTCTCAAAAAATAAATAAATGAATAAAATAAAATTAAAAAATAAATAAAAAATTTAAAAAAGTACAAAGAAGAAAATGAAAATCTAAAATCTTAATACCCAGGAATAACTACTGTTGATTTTGGTATAACTACCTAGACTCTTCCTCTGCTGTTATAGATATGCATGATTGGGGTTATCATGCTCTTTTGGTCACAAATAACAGAAATCATCCCTAATAAGATTAACCAAAAAGGAAAATGTACTCAGATGATGGAGGGGGTTTGAAGAACGTGGGGCGCTTGGCCTTCTGAGGCTGGAACCAGGAGTCAGGAAGCTGTCTCTGAACAGGACTGAGGACAATGGATTTGTTGACCGCTCCTCATGTTTTCCCCACTCTGTCCCGCTTTGGGGATTCCTCTCCCAGTCCAAGTGGCCCTGGGGACTGTCAATCACAGAGTTTCCACCACCCCCCTCACCTGCAGATTCTCACAGACATCGGGGTGTTCTTTGGCCCACTTATTAACTCAGGGCTGAAGCGTGCTCCGAGCGTCCGAGTCTTCCTTGGGATAGGCCCGTGGACAGGATGGAAGGAGTTCTCATTTCCCTAGCTGGTGATAGAGTCTGGCCCTTCTGAAGGCTTTTATAATTACAATGGGGCAATAACTAAATCCAAGTAGGGTAAGGAAGTGGAGAGAGGAACAAGGCAATACCGCACCTACTTAGCAGCTGGTAAGCTCAAGTCATTCTTTTTTGCTCAAGCTGATTGGATCTGGGTTTCTACCACTTGTTTCTGAATAAGATCTGAACAATACCATTTATCTTGGCTCATCTGCTACAGTCCCTTATTTGTTTGTTTGTTTGAGATGAACTCTCACTCTGTCGCCCAGGCTGGAGTGCAGTGGCGCAATCTCAGTTGACCACAACCTCTGCTTCCCGTTTCAAGTGATTCTCTTGTCTCAGCCTCTTGAGTAGCTGGGATTACAGGCGTGCACCACCACGCCTGGCTAATTTTTGTATTTTTAGTAGAGATGGCGTTTCAACATGTTGGCAAGGCTGTTCTCGAACTCCTGACCTCAAGTAATCCACCTGCCTCAGCCTCCCAAAGTGCTGGGATTACAGGTGTGAGCCACCATGCCTGGCCAGTCCCTTGTTTTTGAATGCAGGTCTTTGCTGCTTTTCCAAGTCCAGAAGGGTGTGTCCACTGCCTGGCAGTTTCTAGATACCCAGTCCCACCCATGCTCAGAGACTCGCTGGTTGTGTTTGAGTCCCAAATTCCCAGAGAAGGAATTTGCTTAGAGAATGGAATCACACAGGAATATGATGGCTGCCAGGGGCCCACCTTTGTGGAGGTGTGGAAGTGTAGGTCGGGAGGGATCACAGAGAGAGAAAGAGGACTGTTCTGAGCCAGACAGGCCTCCTGGAGGGATTTCTTAAGCGTCAAAGTGTACTTATGCATAAGTACACTTTGCATATTTTTGCGTGGGCGGCCGTGATACAGTGCCACTGATTCCTTAGTTTCTCTTGCCCTGAAGATGTCAGGATCTGCCTTTTGCTCTGGGCCCCCTGCCTCCTGTCTCCTACTCTGGGCCTTTCTGCTCCTTCCCTGGGCTCCCCCTATCCACCTTTGCTCTAATCAAGGCTCTGCTCTGGACAGACTTTGCATTCTTTTTTTTTGAGGCGGAGTCTCGCTCTGTTGCCCAGGCTGGATGGAGTGCAGTGGCGTGATCTCGGCTCACTGCAAGCTCCACCTCCCGGGTTCAAGCCATTCTCCTGCCTCAGCCTCCCGATTAGCTGGGACTACAGGCGCTCACCACACCTGGCACATTTTTTGTATTTTTAGTAGAGACGGGGTTTCACCGTGTTAATCAGGATGGTCTCGATCTCCTGACCTCGTGATCCACCCGCCTTGGCCTCCCAAAGTGCTGGGATTACAGGCATGAGCCACCGCGCCTGGCCTGCATTATCATTTAGTCAGAGAGACTTGAAGTATGCAGAAAACCCCAATGACGCGGAGCGATGTGAGGAGCAGTGGGGCCCCTGGAGATCAGGGATGGAGACATGCTCCCAGCTAGGGGAATTAGGGCAGATCTCATAGAGGAAGTGGGTCTTGAGCTGAGCCTTGGAGGACCCCTACACGCAGACACTGCAAGTGGACGGAAGGACCCAGGGCCCTGAGGAGAGTGTGGATTCAGTGGGGCTGGAGGAGGAATATGGAGTGGGAGGATAAAACTGGACAGGCAGGCCCGGGGCGGCTTGTGGAGGGCCCTGAATATCATACATATCTGCGCTAGAATAACCAGGGGCCTCCAAAGCTCAGGGCTGAGAGGATGGCTGGGAGTTACCTGTCTCTGTGGGCTGATACCACACTCAGATGTGGGAGAGCAGGTCCGTGCCCAGGGCTGGGCCTCAGAGGGCCCAGTACTTTGGAGTGCCCTCCTTGCAATGTTCTAAACCCTTCTTGGATGTCTGGGCTGGGCCGACAGTGCTAGCTGGGCTGGGTGCCCAGTGCCTGGACGGTCTGTGTGGGTCATGGTTTCTAGAAGCCTGTTCCTCAAACATTTCTCTGATGACAGAGGCCAGCCAGAGCTGCCCTCCTGGCAGACATGAGTCTGCCCAGGCCCTGTTTCTCTCCTTTGTGGTGTTCTCTGCCCCCTACTCAGGGTGTGAGGTCAATCCGATGCCCTGAGGAGCTCTGGCACATATGCCTATTCCAGGAGGGAAGCCTGGTGATTGAATTGCTCCCGTTGGCACGCACAGTATTTCTTTTGTGGGATCATGTGAGTTTGGTCCACCTTAATTTGTCAGACACAGGATGAGTTCAAGGTTCTGGGCTGCAGATGGTCCACTACCAACTCTTGGCTTGATTGTGAGTGTGCCCAGGCATCAGCCCTCCCACTGCACTCCAGCCACAGTGCTGCCTCAGGTCGACAGTACTCGAGTGTACCCGTGAGCCCTCCTCACTTTGTCAATGGCACTAGGATGGCCAGCCCAGCCCTTCTGTGGTCTCCACACCACGTCAGGCAGTCCTCTGAGGGTGGCCCACCTATCTCCTCCGAGGGCCCTCAGCACTGGCTCACAACACCAAGGGGCCTTCCCACGGATGTCCTGCTTGCCTTGACAGTTATGTGAGAACCAAGGAGACTGTTCTCTCTGTCCATGGGCCCCCTGGCCGATCCTTCCTGCCGGTGGTGTGTGGAGCTGTAGGGGGTCAGCAGGGAGAAAGATCACATTCTAGGGATTCGGCAATTATGGCCTGAAGAGTTCTAGAGCAGTCATGTTTGGGTGATGTGCTGTTTTATGTTTATGCTCTACAATTCTAAATGATAAATTTAATATAATCAGAACACAAAGAATTGCTCTTTTTTTTTTTTTTGCATACTCTGGGTGAGACTTGCCTTGGTAATCATTATCGAGGAATCACCATCACCACCTTTGAGAGAGCCACTGGAAGCCAGTCCTCAGGGGCTGCACTGCGGATGATGCAGTGTGGAATTATGATGCAACCAGCCTTAAATACATGGTGTTAAGGAATTGCAGAGGCAAAAAGGTCTATATTGTTTCAATATAAACAGGTTTTCTAAAGCAATGACATTGTGGATAATTACTGTCTTGCTACCTGAGATTTATGAAGTTAGTCAGGAATGACAAATTTGATCATAACAAATGTGAAGAGACGGGGCCGGGCGTGGTGGCTCACGCCTGTAATCCCAGCACTTTGGGAGGCCAAGGCGGCGGATCACCTGAGGTCGGGAGTTCGAGACCAGCCTGGCCAACATGGTGAAACCCCGTTTCCACTAAAAATACAAAAGTTAGCTGGGCGTGGTGATGTGCGTCTATAATCCCAGCTACTTGGGAGGCTGAGGCACGAGAATCTCTTGAACCCGGGAGGCGGAGGTTGCAGTGAGCTGAGATCACGCCATTGCACTCCAGCCTGGGCAACAGAGCGAGACTCCATCTCAAAAAAATAAATAAGTAAATTAATTAATTAATAAAATAACAAATGTGAAGAGATGGTTCCTGGACTCAACAGGAAAAGATGGGTCCTGTACATTCTGAGGAATCTTCATGTTCATTGACTGGACAATAAACAAATACAAAGGACCTCTTCAATCAATCTGTATCACTCATGTGGACCCATGACTTTTTGTAATACATTATAAAATGAAATTGTTCATGTTGACAGGAGCCCACAAAATGTATTTGCCCAGGGCCTGCAAATCCTAGGAGTGCTTTTGCCCTGGGCAGTACTGGAGAGACCATAGGCCCCTACCCGCCACCCCTGTGGCAGTTCCATCCATTCTGGCCTTGAGGGAATGGTCACTTCCCGCCCTTGGGACCCAAGGCTCTGCATCCTGTGCCTGCATGCTGGCCTGGCCCCATGCACCAGGTAGACACGGGGGACAAGAAGTGTGTCATGGCATAAGAGACCTGGCATGGGGAAGGAAAAGTCACAAGTCAGGAGGAAGAGATTGGTGGGAAGAGACATACGGGTCAGTCTCTTTTGAAACCAGGTGAACAGCCCTAGCCAGGTGTCCAGGCTGTAAGCCAGGGCCTCGTCCTTGAGTCCCCCTGTCCTTCACCCCCACAGTCAGTTAGTCACTATGTCCAGCCAGTTCTGCCTCATATGGAGCTTGCATTTGCCAAGGTTCTCCGGAGAAATAGGACCAATAGGAGGTACATATGTACATCCTATTATTATTATTATTAATTATTTGAGATGGAGTCTTGCTCTGTCACCCAGGCTGGAGTGTGGTGGTATGATCTTGGCTCACTGTGACCTCCATCTTTCAGGTTCAAGCAATTCTCCTGCCTCAGCCTCCTGAGTAGCTGGGACTACAGGTGCGTGCCATCACTCCCGGCTAATTTTTGTATTTTTAGTAGCGATGGGGTTTCACCATGTTGGCCAGGCTGGTCTCGAACTCCTGACCTCGTGATCTGCCCGCCTCAGCCTCCCAAAGTGCTGGGATTACAGGCGTGAGCCACTGTGCCCAGCCGTACAAGCCATTATTAGATATACTACGTATTACGGGACTTGGCTCATGTGATTAGGGAGGTGGGAGGTCAAGAAGTCCCACCGTCTGCTCTCTGCAAGCTGGAGACCCAGGAATGCTGGAGATGTAATTAGGTCTGAGTTCAGCTATCTGAGAACCAAGAGCTCTGATGTCTGAGGGTGGGAGAAGATGTCCCAGCTCAAGAGGAGAGAGGAAGAAAATGTGTTCTTCCGCCACCTTTTTGTTCTATTTGGGCCCTGGGGATGACACCCACCCACCTTAGTGAGGGTGGTCTTCCGTGCTTAGTCTACTAATTCCAGTGCTAATCTCTTTTAGAAACACCCTCACAGGCACACCCAGCAGTAATGTTTTCTTAGCTATCTGGGCACCTCTTAGCTCAGTCAAGCTCAAGCATAACCTTCACCATCACAGAGCTATTCTGACTTCCACCTCCTCTTCCTCCTATTGCCCCTGCCTCAGCTGAGGCCTTGCGGTCTCTGTCCTGGACCACTGCAATAGGTTCCTCATTCCTCTTGCTCTGATGGTGCTCCCTCTCCCCATCTCTTCTAGACATTTTTCTTTTTCCATTTGGTATCTATTTTTTTTTATGACAGCTTTAAATGCATCTAGTCTTTTGTTTTGTTTTGCTTTTTTGAGACAGGGTCTCACTCTGTTGCCCAGGCTGGAGTGCAATGGCACGATCTTGGCTCACTGCAACCTCCACCTCCCAGGTTCAAGTGATTCTCCTGCCTCAGCCTCCCTAGTAGCTGGGATTACAGGCATCCACCACTGCGCCCAGCTAATTTTTGTATTTTTAGTAGAGACGGGGTTTCACCATGTTGGCCAGGCTGGTCTCGAACTCCTGACCTCAGGTGATCCCCCTGCTTTGGTCTCCCAAAGTGCTGGGATTACAGTGTGAGCCACCACGCCCAGTCAGTTCTAGTTTAAAGAGTCAAGTAACTCAAGATGACTTTTTACCAAAAACAGTAGCCTCTTCCCATCCTTCCTCTTCAATCTCCCCCCCACTCACCCCAATTTACTGCTTTTTGTAAGCAACCACTTTCCACTCACAGAGCTGATTGCTTTCCTGCTTACCTGAGTGTGTATGTGAGGATGAAGGGAGGATGCTTCGTTGCAAGCTTTGCTGCAGAATGGTCTGGGCTGGGCCAGGCTTCTTAATGGGAAGTGTCATGTCAGAGTCTTTAGGACTTTCTTTGTGGGCTAGTCAGGTTCCTGCAGATGGCTCTTCCAGTCCTGGCAGGGATTAGGGACCTGGCTGCCAGTGTTGGGGAGAAGACAGGGAAGAGGCTGGGGACAGGGCATATTTCCGTCTTCGACTTGTAACTCCTGTTTGATCCCATTTTTGGTGTGGTGGCCCTGCCCTCACTCTGCTTGATGTGCTAGTTCAGAGACCCCCGATTTTACTTTTTTAGAAGAAAAACACCCAAGTCTGTGAAGGAGCAGGAGAAGATGAGGTGGGGGGAGGAGCCAATCCCCAGTCCTCCTGTTTTTGGCTCCATCTTTACCGGCCTCCTCTTCCCTGCTTTCAGAGGACCTGGTGCCACCAATACCTGAACCATTTGTGGGTCTGGGGTCTAAAGAAAATTGGCTGTTTACTTCCCTCATGGTTCAGGATTGAGCTTTCTTGGTTCTGCTATGTTGGTTGCCATTTTTCTAGCTGCTTTCCAGTTTCAAAATGTTGCTATTGATGTATCTTCTGTTCTCTTTTTCCTTATGGATTTTTTTTATCTTAAAAAAAAAGAATTTCAGAAAGGAGTGAGGATAAATGTACATGCCCAGTCCACTACTGTTAAGCTACTGGAGAGATCCTTCTAGCATTTCAATCTGATTATGTCTTCCTCCTGTTCAAAATACTTCCATGGTGCCCCATTGGCAGTAGGATAAAATATAGAAGCCTTGTGAATGGCGTTTTTGGGCTATGCCCTAAATCAGGGCTCACTCCTCTCCTGGACTAGACTGTACTTGATTCTATTAATTTTAATGAAACAGAAATTTCAGGACACCTAGAAACGGACAGACTCAAAACGTTTACTTTTTTCCCCTATTAAATGGCAATGCTAGAACAATGCTTAGCTATCACCTTGCATGACCTTTAGTTCTTTCTCGTTGGGAAACTGTAATTGCTGAGCAGTTAGGAACCCTGAGATGACTGGGTTTGGTTTGAGTTAAAACTCAATGCCGGTGTGGGGTGTGTGTGTGTGTGTGTGTGTGTGGTGTATGTGTGTATATGTGTGTGTGGCGTGTATGTGTGTGTGGTGTGTGTTTGTGGCACGCGCATGTGTGTGGCGTGTGTGTGTGGCATGAGTGTGTGTGGCGTGTGGTATGTGTGTGTGTGGCGTGTGTGTATGTGTGTGTGACGTGTGTATGTGTGTGGTGTGTGTGGCATGTGTGTTTGTGGCGCACGTGTGTGTGTGGCGTGTGTGTGGCATGAGTGTGTGTGTGTGGCGTGTGTGTATATGTATGTGTGTATGTGTGTGGCGTGTGTATGTGTGTGTGGCGTGTGTGTATATGTGTGTATGTGTGTGTGGTGTGTGTGTGTGGCGTGTGTGTATGTGTGTGTGTGTGTGGTGTGTGTGTATGTGTGTGTGGCGTGTGTGTATGTGTGGTGTGTGTATGTGTGTGGCGTGTGTGTGGCGCACGTGTGTGTATGTGTGTGTATGTGTGTGTGGTGTGTGTGTGGCATGTGTGTGGTGTGTGTGTATATGTGTGTGCGTGGTGTGTGTGGTGTGTGGGTATATGTGTGTGTGGCATGTGTGTGGTGTGTGGGTATATGTATGTGTGTGTGTGGTGTGTGGGTATATGTATGTGTGTGTGTGGTGTATGTGTATATGTGTGTGTGTGTGTGTGTGTCTTCCTTCACACCTGCAGCCTTGAGCCTCTGCAGGGGATTTCCAGTTTATGTTGCCAGTAACTAGAAGGCAGACTCTTTTTTGTATTCTTTCCGGGGCATAAATTGCAGCTGGTGATGAAATGTATTCAATCTCTCTCACTACTAAATCACATCGGACCACACAGATACTTGGCCTAGGTAATCCTATTAGACCTAAACCAAAGGGGCAGGCTTTCCCCTAGATGGATCATGAAGACGCAAAACCGTGGGGTGGGCTGGCAGGGTCACCCGAAAGTGAGGGGCACTGCCATCTGTTTTCTCTTCCCTGTTAGTGATAACATGAAGGAATTGTCCCGAACAAGTGCATTTCCCTTCGGTAGGCCTCGCTCAAACATATTGATCAGCTTACTCTATTACCACATCAAAGGAAAATGCCATCATGGGTGGCTCCGGCAGAGCATTTGGGTTCTTGGTGATTTTGCTAAGAATCTCTGAGGAAAGGCAATGAAGGCTCTTAATTGCATATTTCCTGTGTACTCAGACTTCTTCTCCAAAACAAATGACATTAGCTTTCTTTTTTTTTTTTTTTTGAGATGGGAGTCTCTCTCTGTCACCCAGGCTGGAGTGCTGTGGCACTATCTTGGCTCACTGCAACCTCCGCCCCCTGGGTTCAAGCGATTCTCCTATCTCAGCCTCCCGAGTAGCTGGGACTACAGGCGCCTGCCACCATGCCCAGCTAATTTTTGTGTTTTTAGTAGAGACGGGGTTTTACCATATAGGTCAGGCTGCTCTCGAGTTCCTGACCTCAGGTGATCTGCCTGCCTTGGCCTCCCAAAGTGCTGGGATTATATGCGTGAGCCACCGTGCCTGGCCTAACTTTCTATTTCAACTGCACAGAACTACCCATATGTGTCAGCAGGGGCCTACTTTCCTTCACATTAGGTTTTCACAGTCTTTTCCCTCTGCGTGGAATACCTGCTCTGCCTTTTCTATTCCAGCTAGGTTGGCATATTTGCAGGTTTCAAGTCTGCCTGTCATATTCCATCCTCAGAGCCTTTACGATGACTGCTCTGTCTGCCTGGAATGTTCCGCCCCGACGTTTCCGCATGGCTTGCCCTTCATTTCATTCAATCTCCACATTTCCACTCAAATCCTACCTCTCA
The DNA here is from genome assembly GCF_028858775.2 of Pan troglodytes. NCBI lineage: Eukaryota > Metazoa > Chordata > Mammalia > Primates > Hominidae > Pan > Pan troglodytes. The sequence continues at coordinate 187,601,097 of NC_086015.1, forward strand.
GCCATCACTGTCAATTGCCCTCCACCCGAAGACCACCAGGATCCCACCTATAGTGGAGCACTTGGGGTTTATGGCTGGTTGCAGTGAAGGGGAACGCACGCCATGGGGCACTGTGGGCGTATCAGTGAGGGGGTGTCGAAAGAACTTGTAGGGTTTGGGCTTGTTTCTGTCTAGTTCCATCACAGCCACAGAGTGGCCTTGTCTGATGTTGATGTTCTGTGAAACTGTTTATGTTCAACAGGAGAGCACCATGGGCCTGCAGTGAGTGCCAGGCCAAGGTCTGGACAGCAAGAACTGCTTTACTCTTCTTCACCACTGAATCCTTAGTGCATAGAACAGCAGCTGCAGGGAGGGTGGCAGGTGTCGAATGAAAACGTATCGAATGAATCGATCAAGTCTGTCTGCCTGGCAAATTCTTACTCCACATTCAAGTGCCCAGCCAGAAGCCCCTCTTCTGGGTGCCGTCCCTGACTCTCCTGGGCGGACCCTGATCTGGGCCCGGGCTGTGCCTGCAGAGTCTCACTAGAGCGGCTCCTGTGAGTCATGTCAGGGGGCTCTGCAGCCAGTCTCCCCACTGTGCTTCGAATGCCTTGAAGGCAGAGACACATCCCTTCCCTTAGAAGCCCCAGTGCTAAATACAGAGCAGGTGCCCCATAACTTTAGTGTGACTGACAGACCAGCTGCAGGCCCAGCTCTGCTGTGTTTGAACTGTGCCTCTGGCAGGGGCTGCAGAATTCTGTGTGTGTTCCCTGAGAGTATAGGACCTGTGGGCCACTGGGTGGGAAATAATTAAACAGGAGAAGCCCAGGCCCCAACAGCCAGAGGGTATGTTTGTGAGTTTGTGATTCTCTGGGACATCTTCAGGGCCTGAGGACTTTGGCCCCCATGTGAGGCCTCTGCAGTGTGACTCCATCTGGGCCTGGCTCCTCCTCAAAAAATGCCCCCAGCCAGGCGCGGTGGCTCATGCATGTAATCCCAGCACTTTGGGAGGCCAAGGCGGGCGGATCACCTGAGGTCAGGAGTTTGAGACCAGCCGGGCCAACATGGTGAAATCCCACCTTTACTAAAAATACAAAAATTAGCCGGGCATAATGGCACACACCTGTAGTCCCAGCCACTCTGGAGGCTGAGACGGGAGAATCACTTGAACCCAGGAGGCAGAGATTGCAGCAAGCCAAGATCGCACCACCACATTCCAGCTTGGGTGACAGACTGACTCTGTCTCAAAAAAAAAAAAAAAAAAAAAAAAAGACCCCCATCCCTGTCGCCCAAGGCCCAGAGGAGGCTGATGGAAGCCCGCAGTTTCCAGGAAGGGCAGAGGAAGAGGCAGTAAGAGCCCAGGCACCTCCAAAACAGGGGCCATGGGCGGGGGGCGGAGAGGGAGGAGGGACCTGGTTATCTGGCTCTATTCTCACAGCAACCCCTTAAGGTATATACAACTATTATCTTTATTTTACAGATGAAGAAACAGAGGCACAAAGAGGTTAAGTAACTTGCCTAGAGATACACAGCTAATGAGTGGCAAGTGGGATTTGGACTCAGGTCTATCTAATCCTCAAACCCACGTCCTGGACCCCTACACAGACTGCCCTCCCTCAGTCCTCTGTGTGGCCTCAAGAAGGGTCTGGACATTCAAGTTTAAAAATCCATCCAAAGAATCTATGGACCCAGTGGTCTCTGGAGTCAATGTTCTGAGGCTCAGAAGGGCCAGGCAGGAGGGAGCCGCCTCTACACAGTCCTGAGCAGAGTGGGCTGTGTCCCAGCACAGCAGGGGAGATCATAGACAGAATTCTGCCCTGGGCCCTATTTAAGTGGGACCTTTAGGCTGCCGGTGTCATGACCACAGGTCCCAGGTCTGCACGATTGGCTGTGTGTGGAAAATCTTCACTCCTTGCGGCCTTGTCCTTGGCAGAGAGCACCGCTGCTTCCTCTGATGGCCACCAGGGGGAGGCGCTCCCCTGGGAACGGTTTGCAGGGGAGCCTCACCCCACACGTGCCTTCCGTGGTACCCAGCACCAGCTGCTACCCATGGTTACCCACAGGCCCAGCTCTGCTCTGAGGAGGGAGGAGTGGTGGCGATCAGGCCTTGTCTGCATCCCGTGGCTGTCCCTTTCTTTTCTTTCTTTCTTTCTTTTTCTTTTTTTTTTTTTTTTTGAGATGGAGTCTCACTCTGTTGCCCAGGCTAGAGTGCAATGGCACAGTCTCGGCTCACTGCAACCTCTGCCTCCCAGGTTCAAGTGATTCTCCTGCCTCAGCCTCCCAAGTAGCTGGGATTACAGGCATGCGCCACCACGCCCAGCTAATTTTTGTATTTTTAGTAGAGACGGGGTTTCACCATGTTGGCCAGGCTGGTCTTGAACTGCTGACCTCAGGTGATCCACCCACCTCGGCCTCCCGAAGTGCTGAGATTACAGGCGTGAGCCACCGCCCCCAGACGTGGCCTCCCCTTTCAAAGAATAACCCTCAGCATGTGTGTGTGTGTGTGTGTGTGTGTGTGTGTGTGAGACTGGGGAACACACAGGCTCAGTCTGTTATCCTGAGAGGAAATTCATAGCGAAGCATAAAAGCCCCTGAGTGGGCTGGGGACAGTGGCTCACACCTGTAATCTCAGCACTTTGGGAGGCCAAGGTGGGCAAATCATTTGAGGTCAGGAATTCAAGACCAGCGTGGCCAACATGGTGAGACCCTGTCTCTACTAAAAATACAAAACTTAGCCGGGTGTAGTGGCGCATGCCTGTCGTCACAGCTACTTGGGAGGCTGAGGCAGGAGGATCGCTTGAACCTGGGAGATGGAGGCTGCAGTGAGCCGAGATCCCACCACTGCACTCCAGCCTGGGCAACAGAGTGAGACTCCATCTTTAAAAAAAAAAAAAAGCCTATTGGGTTTTAATGAAACCATCTCTCCTCTTTTACCTGAATGAAAGCAGACATGGGACTTTCTACAGGTACGGCAGCCTCACAATTCAGTGCTGGACTTCCAGCCAAGACGGCAGAGTGGGCTCACGCTGTGGCCTCCTCTCTCTGTTCCAAACACACAGCAATCAGGAATAAAATAGAAAAAATGATAAACAAAAGGACATAGTTGGGCCCCAACCAAAATGGCTGTCTCTGTGTACCACAAGCAGATCAGAAATGCAAATTGGTGACTGGGGCCAGGGGCCTGCTGGCCTCGGGGTCTGGAAACAGCAGTAGCTGCCAGAAACAGAGCTCCTGGTAAGGGAGTTAAAGTGCTCCATGCTACAAAGGGGCCAACAGCCAGGTGTCTGGAAGGCAGGGCTCGGGGAAGGTTCCCTCTGCTTGTGAAAAGAATCGGGGGTGGCGGGGGTGGAGTGAGGAAGCCAGCTGTCCACAAATAGCTTGGGGCTTGAGTTGTGGGAAGATGAGGACAGATTCTTGACTAGATGCTGAGCCAAGCCACCCTCTGGCTATGTGCTTGTAGCTGTGGTGTCCTCATGCCACAACAGAGTAGAGCCCTGCAATGCTATTGTAAGACCTGGTGCTCAACTGGGCCTGAGGTCCTAGCTCAGGATAGTTAGAGACAGAGTGAAAAACAGATGTAAAAACAAGGTGGAAAACCCTCCAACTCACTGTAAAGTTGTAAGCCAAAATAGATGAGAAACAATGGTAAGAAAAACAGTCAACAAGGCCGGGCGTGGTGGCTCGTGCCTGTAATCCCAGCACTTTGGGAGGCGAAGGTGGGAGGATCACCTGAGGTCAGGAGTTCAAGACCAGCCTGGCCAACATAGTGAAATCCCATCTTTAGAAAAAAAAAAAAGCAAGAAAGAAAAACAGTCAACAGAATCACCATGTGGAATATGAATTCACTGCAGATTAAATTAATTTTGTGAAAGTCTTACAAAGAATTAAAAATGTTTAGGATGCCAAAAATGGCAAATGAAGGCTTAATATCCATTGGAAATTAACAAGACATAAATGAAGGCAGATCAAAATGAAACTAGAACAAGTAGATGTGAAAAGAATCAATTAGAAATCTTAGAAATAGAAAGTTTGTTCATTAAAAGAAAGCTCAGTAGACAGAATAAATGACGCAAAAAGAGAATTAGTGAGTTAGAAGACATTACTTAGGAATTAACATGAATACAATACACAAAGATTAAAAAATATAAAAGCAGTTATGAGATATGAAGGACAGCTTGCATGAAGGGCTATGTATGTCTAATAGGAGTTTCAGAGGAAGAGAATAAAGGGAATGGCAGTGAAAAATATATGAGGAAATAGTAGCTGAGAAATTTCCTTGGGGAAATTGCAGAACATCAAGGGCAAAGAGAATAAAACCTTACCATAGACCTGAGAAAAAGACAGATTACTTAAAAAGTAATTTCTGGACCTCAGCAAAGACTGAGGCTGGGGATGAGGGGGTAGTATCTTCAAAGTGCCAATTGGATTTTTATGCCCAGCTAACTTACAGTGGAAATTTAAGACAAAAGGGGCGTTTTGATACATGTAAAGTGCAGCCCCTCATTGAAAGAATTATTATAGGTTATACACTTCAGGAAGAACAATGAACCAGAAAAAAAGGGGAGAGCACATGAAACACTGTTAAGCATAGAAATAGATAAAACATGTTGATAAATTTAAATGAGTGTTGACTACAACAGAAACTCCTTTATTTTTTATTTATTTTTGAGACTGAGTCTCTGTCACCCAGGCTGGTGTGCAGTTTTGTGATCTCGGCTCACTGCAACCTCTGCCTCCCGAGTTCAAGCAATTCTCATGCCTTGGCCTCCTGAGTAGCTGGGACAGGCCTGGCTAATTTTTGCTTTTTTTTTTTTTTTTTTTTTTTGAGACGGTGTCTTGCTCTGTCTCCAGGCAGGAGTGCAGTGGTGCTATCTCGACTCACTGCAACCTCCGCCTCCTGGGTTCAAGGAATTCTCCTGTCTCAGCCTCCTGAGTAGCTGGGACTATAGGCACGCACCACCATGCCCAGCTAATTTTTGTATTTTTAGTATAGACGGGGTTTCACCATGTTGGCCAGGATGGTCTCAAACTCCTGACCTCGTGATCCGCCCGCCTTGGCCTCCCAAAGTGCTGGCATTACAGGTGTGAGCCACCGTGCCTGGCCTAATTTTTGCATTTTTAGTAGAGATGGGGTTTCACCATGTTTGTCAGGCTGTTCTTGAACTTCTAACCTCAGGTGATCCACCCTCCTCGGCCTCCCAAAATGCTGGGATTTACAGGCGTGAGCCACCATGACTGGCCAAAAACTCATTTAAACTTCTCATTTTTATTAAAGATATATATATTCATGTTTTTTTAGAACTCAAATAACTCTGCAGGGCTTATGTGGGAGCCAGCTTCTGGTCTGGCCCCAGTGATCCTCACCTCCTGGTGCTCATGCCCTTGTGTCACACCTTTCCACAATGAATAGGGCTGATCTGTGTAACCGGTAGGGTGGTGCAGAAAATAATGGTGTGTGACATCTCAGCTTAAGTGACGACAGACATTGCAGCTTCCACCTGTTTATTATTGTTATTATTGTTATTATTTTTGAGATAGGATCTCTCTCTGTCGCCCAGGCTGGAGTGCAGTGGCACAATCGTGGCTCACTGCAGCCTTGACCTCCTGGGTGCAAGCGATCCTCCTGCCTCAGCCACCTGAGTAGCTGGGACTAGAGGTATGTGTCACCACTCCCAGCATATTTTATTGTTGTTTCAATCAGTTATTGTTATTTCAATAGTAATAGAGAACTGATACACTCACTTATGAACATAAATACAAAAGTCATAAATAAAATATGAGCAAAATGAATTAACTAGCCTATTTTTAGAGTTTAATATTAGAATGTAAGAATGTTTAACTTAATTTATGAATACTACTCACCATATTAAAAAATTAAAGGAGAAAATATTGATCATCTTAATAGATGCAGAAAATTCATTTGATAAAAAATTATATCCATTCATGGTAAAACTTAACCAAATTTGGAATAAAAGGAAGCTTTTTGAACATGATAAGGGTTATCTACCAAAAATCACCAGCAAACAAACTCAAATGGCACAAATCTTTTTTTTTTTTTTTTTTTTTTTTGAGATGTAGTCTTGCTCTGTCGCCCAGGCTGGAGTGCAGTGGCGCCATCTCAGCTCACTGTAACTTTTGCCTCCTGGGTTCAAGTGATTCTCCTGCCTCAGCCTCCTGAGTAGCTGAGACCACAGGCACCCACCACCAAACCTGGCTAGTTTTTGTATTTTTAGTAGAGATGGGGTTTCACCACATTGGCCAGGCTGGTCTTGAACTCCTGACCTCAGGTGATCTGCCTGCCTTGGCCTTCTGAAGTGCTGGGATTACAGGTGTGAGCCACCATGCCCAGCCCAGAAGCATTCTTTTAAACTCAGGAGTAAAACAAGGATGGCTGTTCTCATCACGTCTTTTCCACATTGGAGAACCTAGCCTATGCAATAATATAAGAAAAATGGTATAAGAATTGGAAAGGAAGAAATCCAAACGTGGCTAACCTCAAAAACATAAAGTTGAGCAAAAAATCACTTTGTATCACTTTGTAAAATGACATACAGAATGTGATACATTTTATATATAGTTTGAAAACGTAATGGGTATGTAGTTACATATATTTTATATAGTATAAACATACAGGAGAAAGATAAATGTCAGAATTCCATAGAGCTGGGTGTTGGGTGCTTGGGTGTCAGATACGTTAGTGTCTTTACTTTTTTGTTTGAAATATTGTAAAAGGAATAACAATCCAGATTTATGTAACTTAGTTAAGAAAGAATGGCCTCTGAGATCCTTGTGTGTGCAAATTTCATGATTCTAGGGTTCTTGACATCCCTGTCCTGCTATATTGTGAACTCCCTGACCTTAGGGGCGTTGTCTTTTTTTGCTCTTTATATTTCTAGGGCCTAGCATGGTATAGATGTTCAACCTGTGTTTGTTGACTGACTGAGTGAATGGAGAAAGAGGGAAATGCAAAAGAAAGAAGGAAAGGAGGAGGATGGATATGAACTCTGAGACAATTCTTTGACTGCCTGCATCTGACATGGACTTGTATGGAAAGAAGCAGATGGGTTTAAGCAAAGGTAGGGAAATTAGCTCAGCTGGACTTCAGGCATGATTAGAGGAAGTCCAGGATGTTTTGTGAGCCTCCCAGTAGAAGGATGGCGTTGATGGCATCACCATCTAGGTAGGGAGCCCAGAAGGACATGCACGTTTAGGAGGATAAGTGCAGTCTAATTTTAGACGGGGCTGTGAGACCTCCAGGTGTAAACATCCAGCTTGTACTAGGATATGTGGGTCTAGTGCTTGCGAGAGAAGCTGGGGCTAGAAATGGAAACTCTATTGTTATAGGAGAAAGGTGATAAGTAGCATGGTAATCCATAAGCTTCTCCAGGGAGAGTGGGGAGGATGAGGAGAGGAGGAGGCTGCTGACAGAGTCGTGGGGAGCCTCAACATGTAAGGACTGGGCAGAGGGAAATAACTCAGGTGAGGAGGCTGAGATGAGAATCCAAAGAAGTAGGAGAAGAACAGGAGAGGCAAGGAAAGAAAGCTTCAGGAGAGAGTGAGTTCAGTGGGGTCAGATAAGGAAAAAAGATCAAGAAATATAAAAACTGAAAAGTGTCCTTTGAATTTGGCAAATGGCGGTCACTTGTGGCCTTTGCTGGAAGAGTTTCATTAGAGAAGTGGGAGGAGAAACAGGTTGTGCTGTGTCATCAGTGGTGGTGAGCTAAATCTAAGTAAATGTGCAAGACTGAATCTCGAAACCCACTTTTTTTCAGATGCCTAGTCTTGAGGGGTGGAGACAGGTTGGCCAATGAGATCATGGGGTGGATTTGGGGGATAGGAAATAGTTGACTCAATAAACTAAGAGAAGGAATCTGAAGACAGATTTAATTGTGGGAGAGGCCAGGTATGGTGGCTCATGCCTGTAATCCCAGCACTTTGTGAGGCCAAACCAGGAGAATCACTTGAGGCCAGGAGTTTGGGACCAACCTGGGCAACACAGTGAGACCCCTATCTCTAAAAAAAAAAAAAAATTGTGGGAGAAAGGGGAGATAATGGATGAATAAGGTTTTGGAGGAAATGGAAGAATGTACAAATACCAGCAATACTGATTAGTCCTGCTAATACTGGTGCTAGCAAACACTTACAGAGCCCCTTCTATGTGCTGAGAGCTTTTCTAAGTACTTAACATACATTTGGCTCATTTAATCTTTTATTTTTTTTGAGACAGAATCTTGCTCTGTTGCCCAGACTGGAGTGCAGTGGTTCAATCTCAGCTCACTGCAACCTCTGCCTCCAAGGTCAAGGGATTCTTGTGCCTCAGCCTCCCGAGTAGCTGGGATTACAGGTGCCTGCCACCACGCCTGGCTAATTTTTGTATTATTATTAATTTTTTTTTGAGACAGAGGCTTCACTCTTGTTGCCCAGACTGGAGTGCAATGGTGCCATCTCAGCTCACCACAACCTCTGCCTCCTGGGTTCAAGTGATTCTCCCGCTTCGGCTTCCCAAGTAGCTGGGATTACAGGCATGTGCCACCATGCCCAACTGATATTGTATTTTTAGTAGAGACAGGGTTTCTCCATGTTGGTCAGGCTGGTCTCGAACTCCCAACCTCAGGTGATCTGCCCACCTTGGCCTCCGAAAGTGCTGGGATTACAGGCGTGAGCCACCGCGCCCGGCTTAATTTTTGTATGTTTAGTAGACAGGGTTTCACTTTGTTGGCCAGGCTGGTCTCAAACTCCTGACCTCAAGCAATCTACCTGCCTCAGCCTCCCAAAGTGCTGGAATTACAGGCGTGAGCCACCGCACCCAGCCTCATTTATTCTTTCTAACAATCCTATGAGGTAGGTGCTGTAATCACCTAATTTTACAGTTGAGGAAACAGAGGCACTGAGAAGTGAAGTAATTACCATCATTACCATGTATTGAGCTCTTTCTCTTTTCTTTTTCTTTTTTTTTTTTGAGATGAAGTCTCACCCTGTCACCCAGGCTGGAGTGCAGTGGTGTGATCTTGGCTCACTGCAGCCTCTGCCTCCCGGGTTCAAGCGATTCTCCTGCCTCAGCTTCCCAAGTAGCTGGGACTACAGGTGCACACCACCATGCCCGGCTAATTTTTGTATTTTTTTTTTAGTAGAGATGGGGTTTCACCATGTTGGCCAGGCTGGTGTTGAACTCCTGACCTCAGTTGATCCGCCCACCTCGGCCTCCCAAAGTGCTGGGATTACAGGCATGAGCCATTGTGCCCAGCCAAGCTCTTTGTATTGATAAGGTACTACATGAAGAATTCACAAGTCTTACTCCTGACAACTCTGCGATGTATTCGGAGATGAGTTTTACATAGCAGGTAGAGCAAGGACACGGTGAGAGGCAGTGAGAACACAGATGGAGAGTTTGCCTCAGGCTCTGATTCTAGAGGGAGGGATGGATGTGGGTTCAGAGACGGTTGTGGACTTCAGGGAGGGAGGGGGAGAAAGCAGTAGGAATTTGAGGCAGTTCAGGGCAATGGGTTTGATTTCTTTGGTAACGTAGAGAAGGAACACATTTATTGTAGAAAACACAGGTAGTGATAAAAGAAAATAACAGTAATTTAATATCAAGCCCTTGTCACAACCACTCTTAACATTTTGCTGTGTTTCTTTCCAGGACTTTTTTTTTTTCCGAGATAGAGTCTTGCTCTGTCTTACCCACGCTGGAGTGCAGTGGCAAGATCCTGGCTCACTGAAGCCTCCACCTCCCCAGTTCAAGCGATTCTCCTGTCTCAGACTCCCGAGTAGCTGGGATTACAGGCACATGCCACCACACGGGCTAATTTTGTATTTTTAGTAGAGATGGGGTTTCACAATGTTGGCCAGGCTGGTCTCGAACTGCTGACCTCAGGTGATCCACCCGCCTTGGCCTCCCAAAGTTCTGGGATTACAGGCATGAGCCACCATGCCAGGCCTCTTTCCAGAACTTTCTTTAAGAATCCATATGCAAGTGTATATGCATAACAGAGAGAGGTCAGTCCTTCCTTCTGATGGAGAGGATAAGAGTCAAAATAAACAGACCCAGAAGCTGGGGGTGGGGTGGGAGTAGGGCCTCCTGGCATCACTGAGGGGAGCATGTAGCAGATGGGTGCCCAGTGAGTGGCCCAGTTGTCTGAGGAAAATAGTGTGGGGTATGGAGACTCCCTTTGTGTTTAGAGCATGTAGAAGACCAGCCCGCAGGTCCCTGAGAGAGGATATAGGAGAGATGGAGGTGAGTGGCTATGACTGCAAGAAGGGGAAGGGGCTGGACTTTGTCCTGCCCCCATACCTGTGGGTCAGCCTTGGGACCCTCTTTGACCCTTCGAAGAACCCACAGGAATCGATGGAGCCAAGCACCCAGGCTGCGCCTTTACCTTTCAGGCCTGTTCTCCAGAAGCAAGATCACTGCTTTGATGAAGATGGGCTCCTGCTGTCCAGGCCCTTCACTTAATAATGTATTGTAAATCTTGTAAATCTTTTTCCACTTCATTCAGTGTTTGCTGCGCATCAGGATGTTTGGTGGACATTCCATTGTGGATGGACCCTGGCTTCTTGCCCAACCGCTTATGTTGGAAATGCCCACCAGACTGGACCTCCCTGGAGACCAAACCCAGCCCATCTTGGGAGCTGGCCAGTGCCACATACTCCCCCTCTTGCAGGGACCAGCTGAGTCAGTTGCTCCATCTCGCACCTCTCAACACCTTCCTGTGTGGCACTGGACCACCTGTGGAAGCCCTGGCATGCCTTGCTACCATAGCTCGCAGAAGTTATGGAGAAAAGGAGGCCCACACAGACTGAGAAAACACCAAGGCGAGGGCATGGCTGGGATCCCAGCGCAGGATCCCCGTTCTTCTGCAGTCACAGTCTTGGCTGAACTGAGCCCTTTCCTCCCAGTGTTTGGCTTGGATGCTAGACCAGGTGAGTCAGCCGTCCTGGCGCACTCTTTTGAGCTGAAAGTCACATCCAGATGGGGCTCTTGCCAGAAGGGCAGAATTATCGATCTCGTCTTCCCAGCCCGCTCTCTGAAACTAGGTCCCAGAACGTGTCCTGTGGGGAAGTGGGCAATGACAAGCCATAGGAGCTGACATAGATCAGCTCTAAGTAGCACGGAGCCTCTCATAGTCACGCAGGGTCTGGGCCCTCAAGTGAGAGACACACTTCTCTATGTGTCCTCAGATTCTTGGGCTTGAGCATGCACCTCCCAGAGGATGCCAGATAGACCTGGTTGGAATCCCAGCTTCGTCACTGGCCAGTTGGGTGACCTTGGCCTTACCTCTCTGGGCCCTCAGAGATGAATTATTCTCATCTTAAAAATGGAAAATGTTGTCTGAGCTTATGAAGATAAAAAGGTCAATGCATATAAACAGAATAATAGGGCCTTAAAATTTCCACTAGACACTAATATGCACCATAGATGTGAAGATCCAAAGTGAGAGCCCGAGTCACCTTATGGAAGATTTTCTATGGAAATGCCAGAAAATCTGATCCAAGACTTTGAAACCCCTTTCCCACTTTGAGACACTGAAAATGTAGACAGACAGGTGATGGGAGGATGTTGTATGGCGGATGTCCTTGAAGAAGGCTGTGCTGTGAGTCCCATCCTGGGGACAGGTGAGCTCCTGCTCCCTTACCTCACACTCGGTAAGGGTGAGTGTCTGTGGGGCAGCTTCTTTAAGAGTCTAACATGAGGCCAGGTGTGGTGGCTCACACCTGTAATCCCAGCACTTTGGGAGGCCAAGCCGGGCAGATCAAGAGGTCAGGAGTTCGAGACCAGCCTGGCCAACATGGTGATACCCCATCGGTACTAAAAATACAAAAATTAGCTAGGTGCGGTGGCGCACCCCTGTAATCCCAGCACTTCGGGAGGCCAAGCCAGGCGGATCATGAGGTCAGGAAATCTAGACCAGCCTGGCCAACATGGTGAAACCCCATCTCTACTAAAAATAAAAAAATCAGCTGGGCATGGTGGCAGGCGCCTGTAATCCCAGCTACTCGGGAGGCTGAGGCAGGAGAATCACTTGAACCCAGGAGGCGGAGGTTGTAGTGAGCTGAGATTGCGCCACTGCACTCCAGCCCGGATGACAGAGTGAGACTCCGTCTCAAAAAAGAAAAAGAAAAAACAGAGCCTAACATGAGACCCCTACAACTGGGGAGTGGGGTGGCCTGGGGTCTAGTTTCACCTGGGAAATCTGGAGGGTGACAGGAGGGCTCACCAGCTGCTCTGGTGGGGCTGCTGCCACCTCACTGGGACCAGCTTGCACCCTCAGAGTTTTTTCTGGGGTAGGGAGGCAGGAGAGTTTCTTCTGAACAGACGTAGGTCCTGTGGCAGAGAGAGCCTGCAAGGACTCCCTGTCTTGAGTCTATGTAGAGGGATCCTAGCGGGAGAAGGTTGGAACTGAATGCCCAGGGGCTGAGGATGGGGTCTCAGATGACCACCCGAAATGAGATTGGACTTGAGACACATCCACAGATAAAAGAGGATTTTGGGAGAAAGGCTGAGCCGGCACTCAGCCGGTAACTTGAGTGGAGGGAGTGTAAAAGCACTCCATGAAAAAGAGGCAAAATTTAACATCTGCCTGCCAAGACAGTCTGAAGCCAATTCTATGGTAACTGGCTCGGGGAGGCCAAGTGGAACGAGAGAGAAGACAAAGCCCTCTCCTTTGTGTCCACTGGAGGTTCCCAGCTGGCCAGGCACAAGCTGGGGGAAGAGAGAAGGATGTAAGGTAAAAATAAGCTCAGAGTTTTGATGAATACCTCACATTAACGTTCCAATTTCTGGCTTGAGACTGCGTTTGCAACTAAAAGCAACCACAGACTATTCTAAGCATGAGCAGAAAAATCTCAGGCCTGCTGAAATTGGCATCCAGGCTGGGGAGGGTGTCCTATTCTGAATAATTATGATGCAAAGAAATAGCACACTGGTTACTTAAGGCTCAGCAGCTTGGCAGCTGGGACACGCACAGCAATAGCTCTTTGTCTCACTGCCCCAGTCACCTGATGGTCTTTGGTTCACAGACTACTCTTTCTCTAGCTCATAGATTATTCCTTGAAGGATGTTTGTCTGAATATCAAGGTCAAGTTCTCTTAGCAAACGCCACTTCTTACCACTGATTATCTTGAGCCTAATTTCCCTAGAAGTCAGATGGGCCGGGTGTGGTGGCTCACACCTGTAATCCCAGCACTTTGGGAGGCTGAGGCAGGCAGATCACCTGAGGTCAGGAGCTCAAGACCAGCCTGGCCAACATGGTGAAACCCTGTCCCTACGAAAAATACAAAAATTAGCCATGGCATGGGAGCCTGTAATCCTAGCTACTCAGGAGGCTGAGGCAGGAGAATCACTTGAACCCGGGAGGCGGAGGTTGTTGTGAGCCAAGATCGCGCCATTGCACTCCAGCCTGGGCAACAGAGCAAAACTCCGTCTCAAAAACAAAAACAAAGAAGTCAGATAACCTCCCTGATGGATACTATCCTGAGAGAGAGAAGAACATGCCATGTTTTTTTCTCTGTTCCAGACAGCGGCAGTGCTACCCAAGAATCAGGCCAGGAGATGGAACCAGGCAGGCTGGCTTCTGCCTCTTAGAAGTCATGTGGCCCCATGGACAGACTTAAGCTCTCTGCCCTACTAGCTGGTCATCTGTAAAACAGTTGATAGTAATAATGTGTATCTCACAGGGTTAAGAGTATGTAATAAAATTATCTATTAGGTTCAACCCTAGAAATCCCTAACATTCAACCATTTTTTACTCTACAAAAATAGCAGTTTCTAATGATTCATCCAAATATGTAAACAATGCTTTGCAACCTCTCCATTGCTAGTTATTGTGTTAGACAAAACAAAACAGCAGTAACAACAAAATGTTTCCATCCATGCTCCGAATAATGAGTCTCCAGAATTCTGTTTCCAGGAATGTCTCAAGGAGCCTGGTGAGTTGTAAAGCAGCCACGATCGACAGCTCAAGACCTGTGAATGCTCAAGACCTTCCTGGTTTCCTTGCTAGATTTTCCCAGTGCCCAGAGAGCTCACTGTCTCTCTTCTGGGCCTCACTGCAAAAACAAGCACAACCTGTGCCTCAAACACAAAAAACTCTCAATCATATTCTGAAATTTCACTACACTGCATCTCAATGGATGTTTATTGCATTCATCCTGCTTAACATCAAGCGCACCCTCTCAATTCTAAAGACTCGCGTTTTTCTTTGGGTTTGAGAAATATTCATTGATTCTTTTTGTTTTTTGAGAATGGGTCTCACTCTGTCACCCAGGCTGGAGTGCAGTGGCGCCATCATGGGTCACTGCAGCCTCAACCTCCCAGGCTCAAGCAATCCTCCCACCTCAGCCTCCCAAGTAGCTGGGACTACAGGCACAAGCCACCACACCCAGCGTTTTGTTTTTTTTTTTTGTAGAAATGAGGTCTTGCTGTGTTGCCCAGGCTTGTCTTGAACTTCTGGCCTCAAGGGGTTTTCCTTTCTTGGCTTCCCAAAGTGTTGGGATCACAGCCTTGAGCCAGCACGCCTGGCCTATTCATCTATTCTTTAAAAACTATATCACTCGGGCTGGGCGTGGTGGCTCACGCCTGTAATCCCAGCACTTTGGGAGGCTGAGGCGGGTGGATCATGAGGTCAGGAGATCGAGACTAACACGGTGAAACCCCATCTTTACTAAAAATACAAAAAATTAGCTGGACGTGGTGGCGGGCGCCTGTAGTCTCAGCTACTCGGGAGGCTGAAGCAAGAGAATGGCGTGAACCCGGGAGGCGGAGCTTGTGGTGATCTGAGATGGGGCCACTGCACTCCAGCCTGGGTGACAGAGCAAGACTCTGTCTCAAAAAAAAAAACAAAAACGTGTGTGTGTGTGTGTGTGTGTGTATATATATATATATACACATTATATATATATACATTTTATATATATATACATTATATATATATACATTTTATATATATGGCTTGTCACGTTGATAAATTTGACTATATAAAAATTAAAAACTTGTGTATGAGAAAAGACTCTATAAATGCAATAGAAAAAAGATTTAAAGAGGAAGTTCACAGAAAAAGTGTCCCAAATGTCTAATAGACCGTGAAGGATAATCAGCCTTAGCAGAAATCAGGGTCATGCAAATTAAAATTATAGTGAGGTATAATTTCTCACCTATGAAATTGGAAAAGCTAAAAAGTCTGAAAATAATAAGTATTGGTGAGGATAAGGAAAATAGGAAGAGCTGTATACTGCTCGTGGCAGTATAAATAGAAGAGTAATTTGGCAGAATCTAGTAAAATAGGAAATGTGCAAATCCTATCATTTTGTAATTTTTCTAGATATACACTTGGAGAAACCTTCATCTATGTGCAGAAGGCAATATGTACTATTATTATATTGTTTCATTGTTTCGTGATGGTAAAAATTTGGAACTACTGCATAAGTCCATCTATAAATAAAGCACTATATAAAAATGTGGTATAGTTAGTTGTACAGTGAAATGTTCTATAGCAGTGTGCAGAAATTAACTGGCTCTTTATAAATGTGGAGAAAGCCAAAACTTATAGTGCTGAGTGAAAATAGCTAGTTGCAGAACCCTACATACAGTATGTTATTACTTAAAGCCACATACAAAGGCATCATATATATTATATACATTCTTGTATTGTGTATTGTATTGGAAAAGTATATACAAATTTATGATGGTGGTTGCTGCCCTAAGGGAAAGGGAGGAGATTGGGGTCAGTAAGACCATTAGCCTTGTTTGTAATGTTTTATTTCTTTTAAAACATTAATTGAGCTGGGCACAGTGGTTCATGCCTGTAATCCCAGCACTTTGGGAGGCCAAGGCAGGAGGATCACCTGAGGTCTGGAGTTCGAGACCAGCCTGGCCAACATGGTGAAGCCCTGTCTCTACTAAAAACTCAAAAATTAGCTGGGCATGGTGGTGTGCATCTGTAACCCCAGCTATATGGGAGGCTGAGGCACGAGAATCGCTTGATCCCAGGAGGTGGAGGTTTCAGTGAGCCGAGATCATGCTACCGCACTCCAGCCTGGGTGACAGAGTGAGACTCGGTCTCATGAAAAAAAAAAATTAATTGAAGCACATTTAGTAAAACAATAAATTGTCAGTATTGATTGGTGGTAACATAGTATTATATTATTTGCTGTTCTATTTTGTAACTTTAACATTTAAAAAATTCTATTCTGTTTTCTTCTTCTGGAACATCCATTAGAGGGATGTTGGAACTTCAGAATGTATTTTTCATATCTCTTAAATATATTAATTTATATTTTTCTTTTCTCATGCTGCATTCCAGAAGGGTCTCTCAGCTCAATTTTCCAGCTCAGTAATTCTTTTTATCTAACCTCCTTTTTTTTTTCCTTTTATAATACTGTTTTTATCATATTGTTAAAATAGTCACTGGTCAGTGTTTGTGTTTACAAAACCATTTTTGTTAAGATTGGTCCCCTCTTTTGTCTGTCTATGTGAAGATGTTAGGAAGAAATGAAGCCGGCCAGGCGCAGTGGCTCACGCCTGTAATCTCAGCACTTTGTGAGGCCGAGGGGGGCAGATCACAAGGTCAGGAGTTTGAGACCATCCTGACCGATATGGTGAAACCCTGTCTCTACTAAAAATACAAAAATTAGCCAGGTGTTGTGGCTCATGCCTGTAATCCCAGCTACTGAGGAGGCTGAGGCAGGAGAATCACTTGAACCTGGGAGGCAGAGGTTGTAGAAAGCCGAGATTGCACCACTGCACTCCAGCCTGGGTGACAGAGTGAGACTCCATCTCAAAAAAAAGAAAGAAATGGTCTACCTCATATATATATATATATATATATATATATATATATATACACACACACACACACACACACACACACACACACACATAGCTATATGCTTATTAGAATGTCCAAGATAATAATTTAAAAAATGAACAATACAAAGAAATGGTCACAGGAACTCTGATATACTGCTCAAGGGTATGCAAAATGATATGGTCATTTTTTTTAAAATTTTACTTTAAGTTCTGGGATACATGTGCAGAACATGCAGGTTTGTTACATAGGTATACATGTGCCATGGTGGTTTGCTGCACCTATCAACCCATCATCTAGGTTTTAAGCCCCACATGCATTAGATATTTGTCCTAATGCTCTCCCTCCCCTTTCCCCCCACCCACCAACAGGCCGTGGTGTGTGATGTTCCCCTCCCTGTGTCCATGTGTTCTCATTGTTCAACTCCCACTTATGAGTGAGAAAATGTGGTGTTTGGTTTTC
This sequence comes from Pan troglodytes, assembly GCF_028858775.2. Lineage (NCBI taxonomy): Eukaryota > Metazoa > Chordata > Mammalia > Primates > Hominidae > Pan > Pan troglodytes. Next base: position 187,618,340 of record NC_086015.1, read on the forward strand.
TGTTCCTGCGTTAGTTTGCTGAAGATGATGGTTTACAGCTTCATCCAGGTCCCTGCAAAGGACATGAGCTCATTCTTTTTTATGGCTGCATAGTATTCCATGGTGTATATGTACCACATTTTCTTTATCCAGTCTAGCATTGATGGGCATTTGGGTTGGTTCCAAGTCTTTGCTGTTGTAAATGATGCTGCAAAAAGGTATGTGTGCATGTGTCTTTATAGTAGAATGATTCATATTCCTTTGGGTATATACCCAGTAATGGGATTGCTGGGTCAAATGGTATTTCTGGTTCTAGATCCTTGAGGTATTTCCACACTGCCTTCCACAGTGATTGAACTAATTTACACTCCCACCAACAGTGTAAAAGCCTTCCTATTACTTCACATCCTCACCAGCATCTGTTGCTTCCAGACTTTTTAATGATCGCCATTCTAACTGGCATGAGAAGGTATCTCATTGTGGTTTTGATTTGCATTTCTCTAATGACCAGTGATGATGAGCTTTTTTTCATATGTTTCTTGGCCGCATAAATGTCTTCTTTTGAGACGTGTCTGTTCATATCCTTCACCCACATTTTTTTTTTTTGAGATGGAGTTTTTGCTCTTGTCATCCAGGCTGGAGTGCGATGGCATGATCTCGGCTCACTGCAACCTCCGCCTCCCCAGTTCAAGTGATTCTCCTGCCTCAGCCTCCCGAGTAGCTGGGATTACAGGCACCCACCATCATGCCCAGCTAATTTTGTATATTTAGTAGAGACGGGGTTTCTCCATATTGGTCAGGCTGGTCTTGAACTCCCAACCTCAGGTGATCCACCCGCTTCAGCCTCCCAAAGTGTTGGGATTACAGACGTGAGCCACCACGCTGGCCGTCTAACCTCCACCTCCATTTGTTTAAAAAAATATTTGTTTTCTAACCTCCTTCTTTTTAAAAAAAGAAAAAATTTGTCATAGAAGACTTAATATTAGATCTCTCCCCTTAACTAATTTCTAAGTGTGCAGTACCTAATTGTTGACTAGAGATTCAATATTGCACAGCAGATCTCTAGAGCTTATTCATCTCGCTTGACTGAACCCTGATGCCTACTGGTTAGTAAATCCCCCAGTCCCTGGTAACCGCCATTCCACTCTTAGATTCCATAAATTTCACCATTTTAGATATCTCATATAAGTGGAATCATGTAGTTTGTCCTGTGACAGGATTTTTTTCACTTAGCCTAATGTCCTCAAGCTTTATCCATGTTGTCACATATTGAAGAATGTCCTTTTTTTTTCTTTTTTTTGAGATGGAGTCTCACTCTGTCACCCAGGCTGGAGTGCAGTGGTGTGATCTCGGCTCACTGCAACCTCCGCCTCCAGGTTCAAGTGATTCTTCTGCCTCAGCCTCCTGAGTAGCTTAGACTACAGGCATGCGCCACCATGCCTGGCTAATTTTTGTATTTTTAGTAGAGATGGGATTTCACCATATTGGCCAGGCTGGTCTCGAACTCCTGACCTCATGATCCACCTGCCTCGGCCTCCCAAAGTGTTGGGATTACAGGCGTGAGCCACTGTGCCCGGCCAGAATGTCCTTCTTTTTAAAGGCTTAATAGTATTTCACTATATGTATATACCACATTCTCCTCATATATTCATCTGTCAATAGACATTAAGGTTGTTTCTACATCTTGCCTATTGTGAATAGTGCTGCAGTGAACGTAAGAGTGCTAATATCTCTTTAAGATCCTCATCTCAGTTCCTCTGGGTAAATATCCAGAAGTAGGATGCTGGATTATATGGTGGTTCTAGTTCTAATATTTTGAGAAACCTCCATACTGTTTTTCATAGTGGCTGCACCTGCAACATTTTGCATTACCATCAACTGTGTGCAAGAGTTCTGATTTTTCTACAACCTTACTAACACTTATCTTTTTATTTTATTTTATTTTATTTTGAGACGGAGTCTCGCTCTGTCGCCCAGGCTGGAGTGCAGTAGCATGATCTCGGCTCACTGCAAGCTCCGCCTCCCAGGTTCACGCCATTCTCCTGCCTCAGCCTCCCGAGCTGGGACTACAAGCGCCCGCCACCATGCCCAGCTAATTTTTTGTATTTTTAGTAGAGACGGGGTTTCACTGTGTTCGTCAGGATGGTTTCGATCTCCTGACCTCATGATCCGCCCACCTTGGCCTCCCAAAGTGCTGGGATTACAGGCATGAGCCATCACACCCGGCCAACACTTGTCTTTTATGTTTTTGGTAATAGCCATCCTCATAGGTGTGAGGTGATAGCTTATTGCTGTTTTGATTTGCCTTTCCCAGATGATTAGTGAGGATTAGTGCTCAATTAGGGATTGAACATTTTTTCATATACTTGTTGGCCATTTATATGTCTTCTTTGTAGAAATGTCTATTCAAATCATTAGCCCATTTTAAAATCAGGTTATTAGTTTTTTCTAAACTATTGAGTTGTAGAAGTTCCCTATATTTTTTATTTTATTATATTTTATTTTTGAGACAGAGTTTCGCTCTTGTCACCCAGGCTGGAATCTCAGCTCACTACAACCTCTGTCTCCTGGGTTCAAATGATTCTCCTGCCTCAGACTCCCTGGTAGCTGGGATTACAGGTATGCACCATCACACCTGGCTAATGTTGTATTTTTGGTAGAGGTGAGGTTTCACCATGTTAGCCAGGCTGGTCTGGAACTCCTGACCTCAGGTGATCCTCCTGCCTCGGCCTCCCAAAGTGTTGGGATTACAGGCGTGAGCCACCGTGCCTGGCTCCTTATATTTTTTAGAGATTAACCCCTCACCAGTCATATGGTTTGAAAATATTTCCTCTCATTTCATAGGTTGCCTTTCATTCTTGATTCTTTTCTTTGCCATGCAGAAGCTTTTTAGTTTGATGTAGTCCCACTTTTTATATTTGCTTTTGTTGTCTGTGATTTTGGTGTCATATCTGTGAAATCATTGCAAAGATCCATGTCACAAAGATTTTCCTCAGTGTTTTCTTCTAAGAATTTTACAGTTTCCTCTTTCTTTTCTGATCTCACTTAACTGTTTTACCTTTTTTTCTGAGTTAGTCTAGCCAAAGATTTGTCAATTTTCTTTATCTTTTCAAAAAGCTAATTCTTAGTTTTGTTCATTTTTTTCTTTTCTTTCCTTTTTTTTTTGAGACGGAGTCTTGCTCTGTTGCCCAGGCTGGGGTGCAATGGCACGATCTCGGCTCGCTGCAACATTTGCCTCCCGGGTTCAAGTGATTCTCCTGCCTCAGCCTCCGAAGTAGCTGGGATTACAGGCATGCGCCACCACACCCGGCTAATTTTGTATTTTTAGTAGAGATAGGATTTCGCCATGTTGGTCAGGCTGATCTTGAACCGCTGACCACAGGTGATCAGCCCACCTCAGCCTCCTAAAGTGCTGGGATTACAGGTGTGAGCCACTGTGCCCGGCCGATTTTTTTCTATTGTTTTTCTTTTTTCAATCTTATCTGTGCCCTAATCTTTGGTATTTCTTTCTTTCTGCTAACTTTGGGCTTAGGTTGTCATTTTTTCCCCAGTCAGTTGAGTTGTGAAACTTATGAGATGCAACAAAAGCAGTCCTAAGAGGGTATAGTGATACATACCGACATTTACAGTTGAAGTAATTATTGATAGAAAAGGATTTACTATTGCCATTTTGTTAGTTGTTTTCTGATAGCCTTGTGGGGTTTTTTTTTCTGTCTTTTACCCCTTGCTGTCTTCCCTTGTGTTTTATTTTTTTGTATTGCTATGCTTTGATTCCTTTTGTGTGTGTGTATGTGTGTGTGTGTAACTTCTTCCTTTTTTTTTTTGAAGACGGAGTCTCGCTGTGTCACCCAGGCTGGAGTGAAGTGGGGCAATCTCGGCTCACTGCAACCTCTGCCCTCTGGGTTCAAGTGATTCTCCTGCCTCAGCCTTCTAAGTAGCTGGCATTACAGGCATGCGCCACCATGCCCAGCTAATTTTTGTATTTTTTAGTAGAGGTGGGGGTTCACCATGTTGGCCAGGCTGGTCTCGAACTCCTGACCTCAGGTGATTCACCTGCCTCGGCCTCCCAAAGTGCTAGGATTACAGGGGTGAGCCACTATGCCTGGCCCTTGTGTAACTTCTATAGGTATTTATTTTGTAGTTACCTTGGGGCTTAGGTAAAATATTTTATAGTTATGACAGTTTATTTTAAGCTGATAATTTAAGTTTAATCATGTACAAAAACTTTACACTTTAACTTCTACCCCCATCACACTTTATATTATTGTCATAATTTATATCTCTTAATTCTGTGCATATGCCAAGGCTTGAATGTTTGTGCCATCAGAAACTCATGTTGAAACCTAATCCCCAGTGTGGCAGTATTGAGAGGTGGGGCCTTTAAGAGGTGATTGGATCATGAGGGCCCTACCCTCATGAGTGGATTAATCCATTATTGGATTAATGGATTAATGGGTAAATAGATTATCACAGAAGTGGAACTGGTGGCTTTATAAGCAGAGGAAGAGAGACCTGAGCTAGCGCTCTCAGCCCCCTCACCATGTGATGTCCTGTACTGTCTTGGGATTATGCAGGGTGTCCCCACCAGCAAGAAGGCCTCCACCAGATGTGGCCCCTTGACCTTGGACTTCCCCAACTCTAGAACTTTAAAAAATAAACTTCTTTCATTTATAGATTACCCTGTCTCAGGTATTCAGTTATAGCAACAGTAAATGGATTAAGAGTATATTTTAATATATTTTTGGTTATAGTTCTTTTCTTTTCTTTTCTTTTCTTTCTTCTTCTTCTTCTTTTTTTTTTTTTTTTTTTTTTTTTTTGACAGAGTCTTGCTCTGTGGTCCAGGCTGGAGTACAGTGGTGTGATCTCAGCTCACTGCAACCTCTGTCTCTGGGGTTCAAGCGATTCTCCTGCCTTGGCCTTCCCAGTAGCTGGGATTATAGGCATGTGCCACCAAGCTTGGCTAATTTTTTATCCTTTTAGTGGAGGTGGGGTTTCAATATATTGGCCAGGCTGGTTTCGAACTTCTGACCTCAAGTGATCTGCCCGCCTTGGCCTCCCAAAGTGTTGGGATTGTAGGCATGAGCCACCATGCCTGGCTGGTTATAGTTATTTTCCATCTTTTTTCTTTTAACTTGTATAGGAGAATTAAAAGTGGTTTCTCCATCACCATTACAGTAGTACAGTATTCTATATTTGTCTGTACATTTACCTTTACCAGTGAGTTTCACACTTTCTTTTAATATTGTGTGGCTATTTAGCATACTTTCATTTCAACTTGAAGAACTTCCTTTAGTATTTCCTGTAAGGCAGGTCTAGTGATGAACTCTCTCAGCTTTTATTTGTCTGGTAGTCTTTATTTCTCTTTCATTTTTGCAGGACAGTTTTGTCAGGTATAGTAGTCTTGGTTGGCAGTTTTTTCTTTCAGTGCTTTGAATATATCATCCTACTCACTTCCTAGCTCAGTAATTCTTACAAATTGTGATTATTTTGTTGTCAGCTCATCTGCTTAATTTTTTATTTCCATTACAAAATTTTTGAGATGCCTCATTGACTTTTTTTTTTTTTAAATCACAGCTTGCCTAAATTTGTTTTTATGTCTTGGCTATTAGACCCTCCCTTATTCTTCCAAGTATTTGCTTTTTTATTTTTTTATTTTTTTTGGAGATGGAGTCTTGCTCCCATCATGCAGGTTGTAGTGCAGTGGTGCAATCTTGGCTCACTGCAACCTCCACCTCCCAGGTTCAAGTGATTCTCCTTCCTCAGCCTCATGAGTTGCTGGGATTACAGGTGTGTGCCACCACACCCAGATAATTTTTATATTTTTAGTAGAGACAAGGTTTTGCCATGTTGGCCAGGCTGGTCTTGAACTCCTAACCTCAGGTGATCCACCTGCCTTGGCCTCCCAAAGTGCTGGGATTACAGGTAGTGAGCCACTGCACCCAGACTCTTCTGAGTATTTGAATTGCATTAAGTCTTGCTATGATTACACTTGGCCTTTGTAAGTTCTTCTTTTTTTTTTTTTAATTGTTCTATTTCTTTCATAGTGTTGGCCTTACGCAAATACTTGCTGATTGTTGATGTGCTCATTGTTTTAATTGAGAGACTCTGTTAGGCTCTCTGATGTCTGTGCTGCTTGCTTTGGGAAGGAGTGGGATGGAAGTGGGATTGGAGAAAAGGGAGGGTGGGCAGTTGGGAACAGGGTATGGCACAGGCTGGTCTTGTGGATATGAGTGCTCCAGTTTGTGGTTTGCATGGAGCACTGCTTTGTCTCTCTGACCCAAGCTGACAGCCATTGCCCTACCTGGTGGGAACCCAGTTGCCTCTGGCTGGCTGGGCATTTGTGAATATGTGAGCAGGAATTGGTTTATGGAGGCCAAAACACGTGGCAGTTCCTCTTGATGGTTTCTCCCTTTGGGTTGCCCCAGATCCCTCCAGCTCCCAGGCCCTTCCTCCTTGGTCATGGTGCTCTCCCATCCACATTTTAAACTAAGTTTTCTTTCTTCAGTCAGATCCTATCATCATTTCACCAGCATTTCATCTTTAGGAATTCTCCACCGTTTTTGGTCCATCAAGAGACCACTTCATGATTTTGAGTTATAGCTTTAAAAAATGTCTTTTCTTTCATTTGTTAGGAATATATCTTATTTAGGCCAGGCACGATGGCTCATGCCTATATTCCCAGCACTTTGGGAGGCCAAGGCGGGTGGATCACTTGAGGTCAGGAGTTTGAGACTGGCCTGGCCAACATGGTGAAAGCCTGTCTCTACTAAAAATATAAAAATTAGCCGAGCATGGTGGCAGGCACCTGTAATCCCAGCTACTCAGGAGGCTGAGGCAGGAGAATCGCTTGAACACAGGAGGCAGAGGTTTCAGTGAGCCAAGATCGTGCCACTGCATTCCAGCCTGGGCAACAGAGCAAGACTTGGTCTTAAAAAAAAAAAAAAAAAAAGGATATATCTCATTTATAGTCCACCATCTGTGAATCTCAGGCTTGGAGAGAAAGCTTACGTCTAGACACATAGATTTGGGACTCATTTGAATAATAAATGAAAACTTGAAGCATGGTAGGATAAAAGATATTCAGAGAATGTGTGCACAGAGAGAGGAAAAACCAGCCAAGGGCAGAATTTAGGAAATTACCTGTTCTTAAGGGGTTGGGATACAATGAGAAATCAGTGGCAAGGGGTGATTGGAGAGGTAACAGGAGACTCAGAGAGGGGAAGAGGAGAGAGGAAGGATAAAGACTACAGAGAGGTGATATGTCAGTCCTGAGGAAAGGTCACAAGGACAACATCCGAGGCTGCTGGTGACCTGTGAGAGCTGCCTCACTGGAGGGGTGAGGCCAAAGCCAGATGGAGATGAGCTAATGAGTGAGTGGGAGAAAGCAAAGGAAGGCAGTAGGCACCCTCCGATGATGGTAGTGAGAGAGGGCAGGCAAAGTGGAGGGGGCTTGAAGGCATAACAGAGCCAGGAGCAGATTCTGGAAGACCCTTGGAAACATCCCTCTGTTGAATTGACTCCCCCATCCCACCCCTACCACCTGCAGGGCTTGGCTCTGATCTTGCAGTACAGGAGCAAATATCCTCAGTCGGTCAGTGTTAAGGGTGGTGGAGATCAATCCTTCTCTCCAGTCACCGCAATCTGATCTAGCAGGCATCTGCTGTTCTCTGGCCTCTCTTTTTCCTCTGGAGGTGGAGAAGTCCCACCATCCTGGGCACATCCCCTCCACTCTCCTTCCCCCCATGATCATGTCCCTAAAACACCTCAGTTTGCCAGTTCATTGCCCCCACATCTTCCGTGGTTTCCCCATAAACTAAGCCCCTAGCATATCCTTTAAGGCTCCCCATGCTCTGGCCCTTTCTCTGTAATCTCAGTCCCTCCACACATTGCTGCTGAGCCTCTATTAAGAGCCAGGCAAGGGGCTCATGGCTTAGCACTGGGGCACTGAGACACCTCTGGAGCAAATGGTACAATACCATGTGGAATGTTCTGGCATCAAGGTTTGTCCTGGGGCCAGATGGCACTGAGACGGGAGTGGACTAGGTCTAGGGTAAGAAAGATAGGGGTTGGGCTGGCATGTGCAAAGGCCCAGAAACAAGTCTGTGGTACACTTGGTAAAGGCAGTTGGCTTTGTCGTCTAGACTCTAGAGCAGTGTGTGAGTTTGTGGAGGGAAAGAAAGGGTGAGAAAGGTGGGAAAGGAAGCCTGCGAGAGCTGTGGAAATGCACTCTGTTCCAAGGCGATGGTCCATGCAGAAGGGCTGTGAGCAGAAGGCAGCCTATCCATATTGGTGTTCCATAGAGATGGCCCTGGGGCCTGTGCTGGAGGAAAGACGGCACAGGAAGATCCATTAGGAGGCTTGTTCTGTGCAGGCAGGTGGTGACGAGGACCTGTGCTTCCCGCAGCAGTGGGAGGTGATTAGAGACAGTTCCCACACTGTAGCAGGTGAGGGCTGGTGAGGAGCAAAGGTGTGGTGGGCATTTCTAAAGAGAACGCCTGATTAGGTGGTGCAGATCCCACAACATGTGACACACGGAACGGAGCAGGGGAGATTGCTGAGCCTCATTATCCATCCTGCTCCCAGGCCCCACAATTCCACCCACACACATCCTCCACCCAACAGGTCTCTTCTCTGAACACGCGCTGTCTTGCCACACCTTTGCTAATGGTGTTCTTTCTGCCTGAAATGCCCTCACCACCCACTCTTCACCACCTCGTACATAATAAAATAAATGATAATTAGAGCAACCTTTTGAGCTCTCACCACAAATCCAGGGAGGATGCTGACTTCTCTGTTTGTATATTTAATACTCACAACAAGCCTATGAGATGGACGTTATTATTCCAGTTGCTAGATGTAGAAACTGGAGCCCAGAGGTGGTTACGTTGCTGATGGGCACCAGGCAGAGCTGGTTCCTGGGCTCTGTGGCACTGGGAAATGCTAGGACCAGTTCTTACCAGTCCCTGGAATGAGCTCCCATCCATAGTTCCTGGGCTCGCCTGTCTCGTGGAGGAGAGGGCAGGAGGGAGGGAGCACCAGCACTGAGGACTTTTCCCTTCTTGAAGCAGTCTCTTTCCAGTCTCTTGCATTCTCTTCTCTTTTTTTTTTTCTAGACAGAGTCTCGCTCTGTGGCCCAGGCTGGAGTGCAGTGGTGCAATCTCAGCTCACTGCAACCTTCACCTCTTGGGTTCAAACGATTCTCCTGCTTCAGCCTCCTGATTAGCTGGGACTACAGGCATGGGCCACCACGCCCAGATAATTTTTTTTAATTTTTAGTAGAGACGGGGTTTTGCCATGTTGGCCAGACTGGTCTCGAACTCCTGACCTCAGGTGATCCTCCCATCTTGGCCTTCCAATGTGCTGGGATTATAGGTGTGAGCCACTACACCCAGCCTCTGGCATTCTCTTCCTCTCTACTTCCCTACCCTTCAGGGTTGGGGTTCTTTCACGTTCTAACTTAGACCTTTGTGTCATCACTCACTCCATGCTCATGTCTTAATGACCACCTGCATCTAGCAATTCCCGACTCTTTATCTTGATCCCAGCCCTCTTTCTCAAGCACCAGCCATGTATATCCACCTACCTAGTTGACATCCCAACTTAAACATGTGGCATGGAATACAGAATTCACGATCTTCTTCTCCCTCCCCTCCTCCTTCTCTTCCCCACATCACTGAGTGACCCACCATCCAGCCTCCCCAGGGCTGAACCCAGAACCCCATGTGTCCTTTACTTATCTGCCCACGATGCCCAACCTCTCTCAGCCAGCTTACAACCACCAGGTTCGGTCGATTTTCCTTTAAACATCTCTTAACTCTCTATTCCCTTCCATCCCTACCATTACCCTATGTCTGGTTGACTGCCATGGCTTTCTTCTTTATTTCTTTTCCTCCATCTATTGTCTTAATGGCAACGATAGACATCTTTCTAAAGTGGAGAATAGCTTAGATACAATGCAGCATGGACTCCAGGGCCAAACTACCTGGGTTCATATTGTGGCTTTCTTACTTACTACCTATATGACCTTGGGGAAATTACTTATCCTTCAGCTTCCTCATCTGTAAAATGAGAATATTAACAGGTTTTATACAATCTCTTATCCAAAACCCTTGGGATCACATATGTTTCAGAATTCAGAAATTCTGCATTTTATAAAAGGCAGTACTTTGCCTGTGTCTTGTATTTTTTAACACTCCTAGTGAGATCTGGGGCAATACCCTGCAATCAAACATGGCATTTCTGCAGTGAAACATACAAATATTCACATTACATGAGGATAAATAAAGACAGAATGTCAGTTCACATCAATAAAGATGTCAGTTCAGCTCAAATTTTGCTGCCAAATAGGTTATGAAAATCTTTAGGTTGGGAGAGTTTTGGATTGTGGAAATTGATGTTAGCAGATAGTGGACCTACTTCATAAGGCTGGTAGAAAGATTACATAAATTTGGTCAGGCGTGGTGGCTCACGCCTGTAATCCCAGTGTTTTGGGAGGCTGAGGCGGGTGGATCACCTGAGGTCAGGAGTTCGAGACCAGCTTGGCCAACTTGGGGAAACCCTGTCTCTACTAAAAATACAAAAATTAGCTGGGTGTGATGGCACACGCCTATAGTCCCAGCTACTCGGGAGGCTGAGGCAGAATTGCTTGAATCCAGGAGGCAGAGGTTGCAGTGGGCCGAGATCATGCCACTGCACTCCAGCCTGGGCAACAGAGCAAGACTCCATTTCAAAAAGAAGAAGAAGAAGAAGAAGAAGAAGAAGAAGAAGAAGAAGAAGAAGAAGAAGAAGAAGAGGAAGAGGAAGAGGAAGAGGAAGAGGAAGAGGAAGAGGAAGAAGAAGGTTTACATGAATTAAGTGTGCCTATAATTTTATAGTCATTTGCAGAGTGCTTGGCACACAGTTGGGTGATATAAATGCTGGTTAAGGGGCGTTTTTCTACTTAAACCCTCCTATGGAATCTCCTAGGTCCCGGGAGAAACCTCACTCTTGGGAAGCTCCTGCGTGCTACCCCTGTCGGCTGGGAGACAGCTCTGCCGCATTTTTTTCAATTCCTCCATTGCTCTGCTGATTCACAGCCTCCAGCTTCCAGAACCTTTCCCCTGTCGGGACAGTAGTCCAACTCCCTTTTCACATGCTTGTCCTATTTGCTCGTTGGGTTCCAGGAGGCTCTCTCCATCCCCTGGCTCTGTGTATGGCCCATCGTCCTTACCACATTGTCCTGCAAGTGCTCGTTAACTCGCCTGGCTTCTCCACTGCCCTCTCTGCTCCCTCAATGAAGGAACCCTGAGATCTTGATCGCCCCTAGTATCTGGCACATAGTATACCCACAGGAAGTATTTATTGTGAAATCAATAAATTACCTGCATTGATATTTGTTGAGCATCTCTGTGCCAGGCTGGTGGTAAGCCTTTTGCACAATCATTCCACGCAGATTGCAAAGCCCCTCTCTGAGGTAGCATCGTAACCCCTGCTTTCCCTTCGAAGCTTGTGCTCCCCAATCTCCTACCTTCCGGTCCTCCTGTATCTGTCGCTGGGTCACCTCACTTGCCCACTAAAGATTTTGGCATGAATTCCATGGTTTTCCCTGGCAGCTCAGGGCACTTCCCATGTCCTTGTCGAGAAAGCCCCATGCTGGCTTCCCTGTTCTTGAGGCCCCTCATCTCTGGGGGGTTGACTCACTTCAGTCACCCACTCCTGAGGCCACACACAAGATACAAACTCCAAAGCCCACCCCCATTTTGTGCCCCACACCCCTGTCCTCCCCTCATGCAGACCCCCACTACTCTCCATGTAAACGTTATTTTATAACGAGGCATCTTTCAGCACACCAACCTGCCATTCCCTGCAAAGCTCTACACATTGGTTTTGTCTGCATCTGTTTTTTAGCAAAAGGACTTACTGCCACATTTTGAAAGATCCAGTCATTTTACACACAAAAAAAAATCCAGATTTATGGCTTTCCTTAGAGGAGAAAAATCAGAAGATCTGAACTCGAGCCTTGCATTCCTGCCAGAGATCAAGCAGCCTGGGCTCCTCTCCAGTTTGCCTAATTTCTACCACACCCTCTTCTCTTATTTATCTTACCTGACCGGCCTGAAGGCATCTGAGTATGTGACCTTTGTCTTGGGTGGAAAAGTTTTCAAGGCAGGCAAAAAAATCTTATGTTGGCCAACCCAGAAGTTTCTTGGTCATAAAACAGTATGGATGACAATGTCCCCTGTTTGTTGAGCACTGACTATATGCTGGCACTTCACAGGCAGTGCGCCTCTTGATCCTTACACAACCCTAAGAGGTGCAAATTATTATTCCCCCACCTTTTTTTTTTCAGGTAAGAAAACCAGGTGCTCAGAAAGGGCAAGTAATTTGCTTACTGACACACAGCTAGAAAGTAGCAAGACTTTGTAGGTGCATGAACAAAAATTGCTCCAAGTACCAGACCATTTGGATCTTGGTGAAACATGCAAGATATGAGTGCAGATTGTGAGGAAGCCCCTGACACCTTTGGCCAACAGGATCTGGCTTTCATAGAGAACCAAACCCTTCATAGGGTTTGGTATAGTCTTAAATACAGTAGACATGCTGGAAGATTTTTGAAGAGAAATATTTTGCTTGTAAAATTCTTGGCTGGCTCATGCCTGTAATCCCAGCACTTTGGGAGGCCGAGGTGGGTGGATCACCTGAGGTCAGGGGTTCGAGACCAGCCTGACCAATATGGTGAAACCCTGTCTCTACTAAAAATACAAAAATTAGCCAAGCGTGGTGGTGTGTGCCTGTAATCCCAGCTACTCAGGAGGCTGAGGCAGGAGAATTGCTTGAACCCGGGAGGCAGAGGTTGCAGTGAGTTGAGATCGCACCATTGCACTCCAGCCTGGGCAACGAGAGTGAAACTCCATCTCAAAAAATAAAATAAAATAAAACAAAACTCTCTAATGACCTGATTGGTAGGGTTGAGAGTGAGTGTACGTGGTTATAGGTCCAGAATGATGCTCCAATAAGCATAGGAAGCAAAAAGGAGGAGGCCCAGACCCGGGGGAAATGGCTGAGGGCAGAGAGGCTGCAGGTGAGGGTGGAAAGGACACCAGTTTGCATTTGCTTCCGGAGACAGGAAGCAGGGCCCTTGCAGGCTCCCGGAGACAATTGGCATCTCTGCTGCAGGAGTTTGAGGGGAAGTCTGGGGCTGCCTCAGACTCTGAGATAGAGGGGCTGTCAACTCTGACTCTCGAAACATGCATTCCTGCTACCTATTTCTTCTTCCTCTTTGGTTCTTACCTGACTCTCCTGGGGGTGTGTACCGTCCCTCGCCTCTACTTCTGAAACAAATACTCCATTGGCTCTGCTGCAAACTCAGCTCCCTTTGGGTCTGACACAAAGTGGTCCCTCTGCCTGGGGTTTCACTTCTGGGGATCTGGGACTTATCACTTGTCTGAAGCTCTCTCAATGACAGGTTGAATGAAGGCCCAGGGTCTTCCCAGACAGGGCGGCACCCAGGCAGCCAGACAGGGGAGCATGGTGCCTGGGCTTCTGTGAAGGCCTTTTCCCACGCAGAAGGGAAACAGTGGCCTCTTGTACTTTGTCTTTCAAAACTCTGACAAACATGGGGTAATGCTTATGATAGGGGTTAAGAAAAGCAGGATTCAGTCGTGTAAATACCGTGTGAGTTTAGCAATTGAGAAAGGTACGAGGAGGGAGATGTACCAACACATCTGGAGGGATTATCCTATGCTGGTGCCATTGTGGGAGATTTATCTTCTCTCTCCCTTTCCCTTCCAGATTTTCTACCACTTCCAGGTCTTCTACAATGAACAAGTATTACTTTTCTTTCTTTTTCTTTTTCTTTTTTTTTTTTTTGAGACAGAGTCTTGCTTTTGTTGTCTAGTGCAGTGGTGCCCATAGCTCATTGCAGCCTCAACCTCCCAGGCTCAAGCGATCCTCCCACCTCAGCCTCCCGAGTAGCTGGAACTACAGGTATGTGCCATCATGCCTGGCTAAAGGTGTTGCTTTTCTAAGAAAGACTTTTTTTTTAAAAGAAGTTTCATCTAAAAATTTGTGACTGATAATAAGAACGTTAATATTTAATTGAAAGCTTGGAAGGAAAAACATCCAAAATTTCACTCTGCTTCTTTCTGGAATCTCACCTGACCCTCCAAATAGGGAACGCCCAGCTCAAGTAGTGTATCTGTCCCTCTTGCCCTGTGTATTCTTCTTCATGGCGTTGTGACGACCTGACATACTTTATGCCCATGGCATCGCCTCTTGTCTGCTTCCCCCACTGGCATGTCAGCGGTACAGGAACAAAGGCCCTTCTGGTTGTGTTCACCAGAGTAGAGTTCACCGCCATAGCCCAGAGTAGACCTGCCAGTGAGAAGGAGCTCTGTACACATTTGAATGAAGGAATAGCCAGCTTGTGAGCAATTTCAGTGTTCTTCTTATTTATTTATTTTGAGACAGGGTCTCACTCTGTTGCCCAGGCTAGAGTGCAGTGACACGATCTTGGCTCACTGCAACTTCCACCTCCCACGTTCAAGCAATTCTCGTGCCTCAGCCTCCCAAGTAACTAGAACCACAGGCACCCACCACCACGCCCAGCTAATTTTTGTATTTTTGGTAGAGACGGTGCTTCACCATGTTGGCCAGGCTGGTCTCGAACTCCTGGCCTCAAGTGATCCATCCACCTTGGCCTCCCAAAGAGCTGGGATTACAGGCATGAGCCACTGCGCCCGTCCTTTAGTGTTATTGTTACTATATTTCTGAGTTTCCAGCTGTTTATCCAATAAACTTTCATTGCTTTCATGATCAGAAAAAAATGAATAAATATTATTTTTTTCCTCCATGAAAATAGCACAATGAAGCAAACTCTCAATTCTAACATTTGAGAATGAAGTTCTTTTCTACTGAAGTTAGCATTTATTTTTATTTATTTATTTTTTTGAGATGCAGTCTCACTCGGTCACCCAGGCTGGAGTGCAGTGGCGCGATCTTGGCTCACTGCAACCTCCACCTCCTGGTTCAAGCCTTTGCTTCCTGGGTAGTTGTGATTACAGGCCTGTGCCACCACGCCCAGCTAATTTTTGTATTTTTAGTAGAGACGGAGTTTCACCATGTTGGCCAGGCTGGTCTCAAACTCCGGACGTCAGACGATCCACCCACCTCGGCCTCTCAAAGTGCTGGGATTAAAAGCGCGAGCCACTACGCCTGGTCTGAAGTTAGCATTATTTTAAGTCTCAAAAATACATGAGAAACCTGCTGGTGTGAGTCACATGTCTGTGTGGGCACATTCCTGCTGAGCTGGTTGAAAGCATAGATGTGTGGAAAAAAGATTCCTCTCTGTGCGCCACTCTTTGCCCACAGGGCCATCGATGGTCAACAGGATAGACCTGTGTAAATCTGCCTTTCCAGAAGGCTGGCTGGGAAACCCATGTGCTGTCTCTCCCTCTTGCCCTGTATGTTCACCTTTTGATCTTTGGTCAGCAGGTACAGGGATGTGTTTGCCAACAGGGTTCCCGAAAGCTTGTCTGATATAGACCTCCAGAGCCACCTGGGGGACATGTCAGAAGGAGAGGGGCTGGGCCTGTCCCCAGATGGACCCCTGCTCTTCTGGGAGGACAAACTGGAACTGGTCTGGATCCAGCTGTGACGCTGCTAGAGGAGAACGAGGCATCTTTTGCCCTCCAACATCTGGAGCCTGCCTCTCCAGGATGGGTCCACCAGGCCTCTGCCTGCTCCCCGTTCCTTTCCACACTCCCCTTCTCTTACTTACCTGCTTGCTACCCAGCTTGAAGGGCCTGTTTTTCCTGCTCAGGAACATTGCTTATTTAGGTGATATTCAGAGCTATCTTCAAATTACAGATCACCTTGTCTACCATCTTGGAAAACCTCTCTCTCTCTTTTTTTTTTTTTTCCTGAGACAGAGTCTCACTCTGTCGCCAGGCTGGAGTGCAGTGGCGAGATCTCAGCTCACTGCAACCTCTGCCTCCCGGGTTCAAGTGATTCTCCTGTCTCAGCCTCCCAAGTAGCTGGGACTATAGGTGCATGCCACCATGCCGAGCTATTTTTTTTTTTTTTTTTTTTGAGATGGAGTCTTGCTCTGTCACCCAGGCTGGAGTGCAGTGGTGCAATCTAGGCTCACTGCAACCTCCGCCTCCCAGGTTTCACGCCATTCTCCTGCCTCAGCCTTCCGAGTAGCTGGGACTACAGGTGCCCACCACCACGCTCGGCTAATTTTTTGTATTTTTAGTAGAGATGGGGTTTCACTATGTTAGCCAGGATGGTCTTGATCTCCTGACCTCATGATCCACCCGCCTCGGCCTCCCAAAGTGCTGGGATTACAGGCATGAGCCACCGCGCCCGATCAATTTTTGTATTTTTAGTGGAGACGGGGTTTCACCATGTTGGCCAGGCTGGTCTTGATCTCTTGATCTTGTGATCCGCCCCCCTCGGCCTCCTAAAGTGCTGGGATTACAGGCGTGAGCCACCGCGCCCAGCTGGAAAACCTCTCTACGCATTATGAAGCTTTCTGATCTCTGATAACAGCACTTCGTTCATTTATTTATTTTTGTTTGTTTGATAACAGCATTTCTGACCACAGACTCTTTCATGGAATTGTAGCAGCTTCACTAGTGGGGATTTTACTTTGTGATACTTTCCCTACATCGATGGCCAGCATCTCCTCCCTTCTCTTTCCTTCTCCAGACTTCCAAACGTTGTGCTTTTCCATCTCACACAAGCAGGTTCAAGCCAGTGGAAGAGGTGGCCTGCCTCCCAATTGCACCAAGGGATGCATATTTCTACGTGGTTTGCTGTAGCTCTATTTCATTTTATACAACAGCTACCGTCATCGTTTATGGACACTTTTCTCTCCTCATTCTGGGAGAAGCCCAGAGGCTTTCTGAAAATGTCCATGAACTCCGGGGTGGATGTTCTCAGGAGCCGTCTGATGAGTTCCTGCATCTTCAGCACTGCTGAGGTCATTTACCCCCCACATTTCATGGTGATTCTTTCCCTTTGCTCCCACCAACCCAGATATGAGCCTTTTCTATGTGTTCTTCCAGAATCGCTCATGCAACACGGCTGGTTTAGAAGTAGACTTTATTTTTCTAATTTTTTGAGATAAAGTCTTCCTCTGTTGCCCAGGCTGAAATGCAGTGAAGATTTTATTGAAAAGGTTGGATTTTTTTTGGCCACCCAAGGCAAGCCATTTTAGTGTTAGACAGTCCTGCTTTTGAGAGTGCTCTGCAGCCCTGCTGCTGGCGACTCCTTGCTGGTGCCCTGTCTGCTCAGGCCCAGGCCTCTGCTAAGGGCCTTGGCTCCTCCCCTTGCCTAGAATCTGCTGCTGGACTGTAGAAATGCCATATGCCACCCTCTCCCAATTTTCCCTCAGGGGTGAAGTGACAAAGTTAGTTTTGTTTGTTTTGTTTTTAATTTTTAATTTTAATTTTGTTTTATTATTTTATTTTATTTTTTTGATACGGAGTCTCACTCTGTCACCAGGCTGTAGTGCAGTGGCACAATCTCAGCTCACCGCAACCTCCTCCCCTCGGGTTCAAGCAATTCTCCTGCCTCAGCCTCCCGAGTAGCTGGGACTACAGGTGCCCGCCACCACGCCTGGCTAATTTTTTTTTTTTTTTGTATTTTTAGTAGAGATGGGGTTTCACCATGTTGGCCAGGATGGTCTCGATCTCTTGACCTCGTGATCCGCCCACCTTGGCCTCCCAAAGTGCTGGGATTACAGGCGTGAGTCACCGTGCCAGGCCATTGTTTTATTTTATTTTATTTTATTTTGAGACGGAGTCTCACTCTGTCACCCAGGCTGGAGTGCAATGGCACAATCTCGGCTCACTGCAACCTCCGCCTCCTGAGTTTAAGCAATTCTCCTGCCTTAGCCTCTCGAGTAGCTGGGATTACTGGTGTGCACCAGCACACCCGGCTAATTTTTGTATTTTTAGTAGCGACAAGGTTTTGCCATGTTAGCCAGGCTGATCTTGAACTCCTGACCTCACGTGATCCACCTGCCTTGGCCTCCCAAAGTGCTGGGATTACAGGCATGAGCCACCGTGCCCAGCCTTGTTTTGTTTTTAAGAGACAGTCTTTCTCTGCCACCCAAGCTACGATGCAGTGGCATGATTGTGGCTCACTGCAGCCCTGACCTCGTGGTCTCAAGCAATCCTCCTGCCCCAGCCTCCCAAGTAGCTAGAACTACAGGTGCATGCCACCATGCTCAGCTAATATTTTTTATTTTTGTAGAGACAGGGTCTCACTATGTTGTCCAGGCTGGTCTCAAGCTCCTGGACGCAAGCAACCCTCCCACCTTAGCTTCCCAAAGTGCAGGGATTACAGGTGTGAGGCACCGTGCCCACCAGTTTATTTTTTAAACAAGGTGTTAATTTCCCTACAATTAACATAAAAAATAAAAGCAAAAATGAAATGGACAGAGTAAAATGAGGAAGTCTGAGATCCTGATGATCATACAAAGGTGGATGTGAACCATTATTATAGATTCCAGCTCTCTCATGTTAAACATCCTTAGGCACAAGCGCATGCAGCCTTTCCCGCCCCAGCGACCCAACCCTGCGCCTACTCACAGCTCACATGGTTTGAAATGGGTGTACCTTGGGTGTGCTAGAATAATTACGACCTTAGTTCACGACATGCTCCCTTCATTGGTCCTTGCTTATTCTTTTTTTTTTCTTTTTCTTTTTGAGTCGGAGTCTCGCTCTGTCACCCATGCTGGAGTGCAGTGGTGTGATCTCGGCTCACTGCAACCTCCGCCTCCTTGGTTCAAGCAATTCTCCTGTCTCAGCCTCCCATGTAGCTGGGACTACAGGCACCTGCCACCATGCCCAGCTAATTTTTGTATTTTTGTAATTTTAGTAGAGATAGGGTTTTGCCATGTTGCCCAGGCTGGTCTTGAACTCCTGACCTCAGGTGATACACCCACCTTGGCTTCCCAAAGTGCTGGGATTACAGGCGTGAGCCACCATGCCCGGCCAGTGCTTATTCTTTTATTTTAGTGACCTATTTATATACCCATAAACCTACCCCTCATTTTAAGAACTAAGCCATTATTGAGAACCTCCTCTTCCTCTGAGTTCCCACCATGTTCTATTCTGCTGCCTCCCTTCCTCCCCTCTCCTGAGGGGTGTGTCTTTCTAAATTTTGTGTCTATAATTGCCTTACTTTAAAAAAGTAGCTTTATCCTCAATTTTGGGAATAGCCAATCTGCTTTTCAAGAACAAGGAAGAGGAACCTTTCCTAGCAGATATCAGTGTGGAATAGAGCTGGGAAACTTGACTAGCCACCCAATCTATGCTCACACCCTCCCAGTTCTCCATGCTGGTACCCCTCCTGGATTTCAGAGGTGCCAGAGAAGGCACCTGGCTGCCCTCAGAGAGTCCTGGAAACCACAGCCACAGAATAAACCAGGCAGATACAAAGTCTGATAGAGGGACAGTGTAAAAAACCATCCTAGGAGCTGGCAGGTTTATTTGGGGACAAGGAACATGGCTGCAGAGATGGGGATCCACACTGTGGATCCCAGAACATGACAGGATCACTCACCCAGTGGCAGCCTCCCAAAGCTTCTTACAGGGGTAGCACAGCACAGGTGGGGACAGAATGACAGTCTTTTATTTTATTTTTTTTTTGAGATGGAGTCTCCCTCTGTCGCCCAGGCTGGAGTGCAGTGGCGTGATCTCGGCTCACTGCAAGCTCCGCCTCCCAGGTTCATGCCATTCTCCTGCCTCAGCCTCCTGAGTAGCTGGGACTACAGGCACCCGCCACCACCCCTGGCTAATTTTTTGTATTTTTTGGTAGAGACGGGGTTTCACTGTGTTAGCCAGGATGGTCTCAATCTCCTGACCTTGCGATCCGCCTGTCTCGGCCTCCCAAAGTAATGGGATTACAGGTGTGAGCCACCACGCCCAGCCAGAATGACAGTATTTAAATGAGATGTTTTCATCCTGCAGCATGGCCTCTGCCCTGAGTTTCTTGAGTTCTCTTCCACTGGGGTGTGCGAGGCACGGCTGGTCCCTGGGAATGCTGTCCAGGAGGAGCAGTGACAGTGCCAGAGGCTGCAGAGGCCATAGACAGCAGCCAGCATGGCAATCCCCAAGCCCAGGTGCCAGCAGAAGAAGATGATGAGGAAGGCCAGGTTCTTGTGGCTGTCTGCTCACCAGGGCTGTCCGGTGGGGCATACATCACCGAGGCTCCCTGAAGCAACCAGGAGCCAAGCAACAGGAGCACCCAGGCCTTGAGAACCCAGAGCTGGGGCTGGTCAGGGACCCAGACCTGGGGGAAGTCGGGGGAAGAGGATCTGCTGGCCCCACAGGAGGGCTCTGGACGCCATCACCACATAGTAAAGCCCCAAGTAATAGATGGTCAGTGCTGGAATCAGGTGTCCCAGGAAAGTGCCCATGCAGCAGCCGGCGGTCTGCTTAGGGGTGGAGGAGTGGGGATTATGAGTGACTGTCCCTACTAGGAGTTTGCCACCTCTGAACTGTCAGGGTAGTCCCTGCTGACCTGCCTCTGCGGCCCACACATGGGGCGGGCCCAGGTGCTGTGTAGGCCCAGGTCTATTTTCAGGTAGCTGAGAACTGGCTGGGCTCCTTCCTGCCCTGCAAAATATTGCCAACTATTCAGTGCTGAAACTGAGTCATCAAGAACTTGATAGAAACTGTTCTATCAAGCCAGCTCCTTCAGGATGATGGGGAACATGATAAGACCAGTGAATTACATGATCATGAGTCATTGCCACACTTCTTTTGTTGTAAAGTGTTTGGAAACAATGCTGTATGGAATTTCACTGGATAAGGCATACTTTAAGTTCATGGGTGGTGGTTTTGGCAGAAGATTTGTGAGCAGGGTACGTAAATCTGTGTCCAGAGTAAGTGTCTATCCCAGCAAGAACAAAATGCTGCCTCTTCCATGATGGAAGTGGTCCAGTGTAATCAACCTGCGACCAGATAGTAGGCTGGTCACCGTGGAGAATGGTGCCATATCATAGACTCAGTGTTGGTCTCTGCTGCTGGCAAACTGGGCACTCAGTGATGGCTGTAGCCAGGTCAGCCTTGGTGAGTGTTAGTCTACACTGCTGAGCCCATGCATCCTCCATCCCTGCCACAACAGTCACTTTCTTTTTTTTTGAGACGGTGTCTTGCTCTGTCGCCCAGGCTGGAGTGCAGTGGCCCAATCTCGGCTCACTGGAAGCTCCGCCTCCTGGGTTCAGGCCATTCTCTGGCTTCAGCCTCCCAAGTAGCTGGGACTACAGGCGCCCACCACCATGCCCGGCTAATTTTTATTTTTTTGTATTTTTAGTAGAAATGGGTTTTCACCATGTCAGCCAGGATGGTCTCGATCTCCTGACCTCGTGATCCACCTGCCTTGGCTTCCCAAAGTGCTGGGATTACAGGCGTGAGCCACCGCGCCCAGCCACAGACACTTTCGTTATGAGCCCATTAGGCAATGACAATGATAATGAGCCCATTAGGTCATCAGATGCTGATTGGTATCCATAGAACAAGTCATCCTATTTACTTGATTATTAATATCCTTCTCTGTTGAGGTTGCCTTTTGGTGGGCATTGACATGGGACACAAATGTCTTCAGGTTTTTTATCCATTCAGAGAGGTCTACCCATATATCTCTTTCTCAGATTTCCTTATCACCAATTTTTCCATTCATATTCTTTCTGAGTCCCTGACCATCCAGCCAAACCACTGGCCATAGTCTATAAATGGGTATATAATTGCATGTCTGACCATTTCTCCTTTGAAGCAAAGTGAACAGCCAGATGCACTGCTCAAATTTCTACCTGCTGGGAGGATTCCTCTTCATCACTGTCCTTCGGAGGTGTCCCAGAAAGGAACTGTAGTGCTGCAATTGTCCACCATCAGGTGGTGCCTGCATATTCTGCAGCACCATCTGGGAACCAGCCCCAAGTCTTCTCTTCCTCTGTCAACTGATGATAGGGAACTCCCCATGAGGCCATAGACATAGGCTGGGAGAGAGAAGGCAGGGTAGCAGGAGTGGAGGACCGTGGGCTTTTGGGCCAATTCTTCATGTAATTTACCACTGCCTACAGAGCTTTCTCAGGCCCAATCATGTATATACCACTTCCGTTTCATGATGGAGTATTGCTGTGCACACCCAAATTTATGGCTTGATGGGTCAGATAACATCCAGGTCATGACGGGAAGCTCAGGTAACTTGATGGCCCATGGTTAGGCACACAGTATCTATCTAAGGCCCAGTAACAGGCCAGGAGCCGTTTCTCAAAAAGAGAGTAATCTGTGAAGGATGGCAGAGTTTTGCTCCCAAATCCTAAGGAAATTCACTTGTAGGGGCCTGCCAAAGGCTCCAGAGAGCATCCCTATCTGCCACTGACATTTCACACATCACTGGATCTGCTGGATCATATGGCCCAAGCAGCAGAGCAGCCTGCACGGCAGCCTGGACCTGTTGCATGAGCTACTGTGCCAGGCCTGGCTCTGTTTTTATGATTCAGATTAGACTTTTGTTAACTTGGCTTAGAACTTTTCTGCTTATATGGATCAAGTAATCAGTAGGCTTCCCATCTATTTCACTTCTAGGAACGCCATGCTTAACAGCCTGTGCCATTGGTCTGCAGGAGTTGGCAATTCAGCTGCTGTGACTCTGCTGTCCATCACCGTAACCACGTTCACACCTTGCCTGTGGCAGTGGAGTGCTGCCACTTGGTCCCTGCGCCCTGAGATCCATGACTCCCATTACATTTAAGTTTCCAAATTCAGTGACTGCTGTAAGTTCTGCCTATGGAGACGAGGGATTACAAAGCTCTTTCAAGGTGCTGAGGCTCCATCACAAATTTATTTCTCACAGTATTGGTAAAAAGCAGGTCTTCTGGCCCTTCCCAGTAGGTCTAGAAGATGTACTTGTATGTCTTAATTGGTGAGTAGGTCTTAAATGACAAATCCCCGCGAACATCCCATCTTCCTACGCCTTTGAATCCATTCTACATTAAACCAAGTCATGTCCATCCACCATTTCCAGTTTGTTCATGGTGGGTCACCCTTTTTGTTTTCTTTTTGAGACGGAGTTTCACTCTTGTTGCCCAGGCTGTAGTGCAGTAGCACTTCACCTCTGCCTTCTGGGTTCAAGCGATTCTCCTGCCTCAGGCTCCTGAGTAGCTGGGATTACAGGTGCCCGCCACCACGCCCAGCTAATTTTTTGTATTTTTAGTACAGATGGGGTTTCACCATATTGGCCAGGCTGGTCTCAAACTCCTGACCTCAGGTGATCTGCCCACCTCAGCCTCCCAAAGTGTTGGGATTACAGGTGTGAGCCACCGTGCCTGGCCAACAGTGGGCCATCTTTGATCCACTCATCAGCCAACCAACCAAAAACTGTTAGAGCCTTTTCTTATTTTCTGAGCTGCAACATTAAAATGCAGGATCTCTGCTTAGCGAGCCCATGTCAATAAATTCACTCTGATACAACTTTATGTTTTTTCTTTTTCTTTTTTTAGTTTCTTTCTTTTCTTTCTTTCTTTTTTTTTTTTTTGAGACAGAGTTTTGCTCTTGTTGCCCAGGCTGGAGTGCAGTGGTGTGATCTCAGCTCACTGCAGCCTTCACCTCCTGGGTTCAAGCGATTCTCCTGCTCAGCCTCCAGAGTAGCTGGGATTACAGGTGTGCACCACCATGCCAGGCTAATTTTGTATTTTTAGTAGA
Source organism: Pan troglodytes (assembly GCF_028858775.2). Classification (NCBI taxonomy): domain Eukaryota; kingdom Metazoa; phylum Chordata; class Mammalia; order Primates; family Hominidae; genus Pan; species Pan troglodytes. The sequence goes on from NC_086015.1 coordinate 187,642,018, forward strand.
GATGGCAGTCTCACCATGTTGGCCAGGCTGGTCTTGAACTCCTGACTCCAGGTGATCCACCCGCCTCAGCCTCCCAAACTGCTGGGATTACAGGCGTGAACCACTGCACCCTGCTTGTTTTTTTTCACTATTATCTCACATCCTCAATATCCATTCCCATACATGTTCCCCAGATTTCTGTCTATAGAAATTAGAAAACTTAAGAAGTTCTTTTGAAGTATAGCACACCTCCTCACGGGTAACCTTTGTACCTCATCTGAGGGACTTGCTGGGACTTGAGTCTAGGCTTGAAGTCTAGAAGCAAAAAGGGGTGGTGGGGGTGGATCCTGAAGAGAATCAGCATTGTTTTGCAAAGGCAACTGACTCAAGGGAGGCCATCACAGTTTCCTCTGGCAATGCAGAGTTAGTTCGCTCAGATGGAGGTGGGGAGGCTGCTTCCATGGTAAAGAAGACTCATAAGAATTTCGGGGCTCTGGCTGGGCGCAATGGCTCACCACACCTGCAATCACAGCACTTTGGGAGGCTGAAGCAGAAGGAGTGCTTGAGGCCAGGAGTTCCAGACTAGACTGGGCAACATAGTGAGACCCCCATCTCTACACACACACACACACACACACACACACGCAATTAGTGGGCATAGTGTTGTGTGCCTGTAGTCCTAGTTACTTGGGAGGTTGAGGCAGGATTGTCACTTGAGCCCAGGAGTTCCAGGCTGCAGTGAGCTATAATTGCACCACTGCATCCCAGCCTGAGTGACAGAGCAAGACCTGCTCTCTCTCTCTGTCTTTTTTTTTTTTTTTGGATTTTTAATAGAGATTGGGTTTCACCATATTGGCCAGGCTGGTCTCAAACTCCTGACCTCAGGTGATCTGCCCACATTAGCCTCCCAAAGTGCTGGGATTGTAGGCATGAACCACTGTGCCTGGCCAAGACCTGGTCTCTTAGAAAACAAAACAAAACAAAAACCCCCAAAAACTTAGATGTTCACTATTCCCAGCTTCATCGTGTCTTCCTACACATCCCCACCCCATTCTTCCCCAGTCAACACCCTCACTTTCACAGCAGACACCTGTTAAAGACACCTGTAAGGCTGGAAGTTCAGTCCATGTTGTAATCCGGCCAGTCACAGGATTCTCTGCCTGATTTTCAGTAATCTCAGCGCTTTGGTGACAGGAGATAAGGGTCTCCTTCAGGGCACATGTAGTAGCTTTTAGGTTATTTACACCGCATTTGAACTAGAAATTTGAATCCCTGAACTCATTCTTTTCTTTCACCTCTTTGTCCAGTGACTCTAGGAGCAAGTAGCCAACCTTGTTATATTCATCAGTTTTTCAAAAAGGTTAGAAAGTATCTTATATATAGTCACCCAGCTCCTGGCTTCTTATAAGTGGTTGATTAGGTGTATCCAGTGGGAATATTTTGCATATTTCCATGGTCAGATCATGCCATGGACGACTAGTGCTCTCTCTTACTGGAAACAGAGTTGTTAGTCTCTTTAAATTTAATCAGACTAGAGAGACAATGCCAGAAACCTTAGAACCAATTCAGAAAGCTCATTCTTAAAATTGTTTCTCACGGGAGGCTGAGGCAGGAGAATTGCTTGAACCCAGGAGGCGGAGCTTGCAGTGAGCCGAGATCATGCCACTGCACTCCAGCCTGGCGACAGAGCGAGACTCCATCTCAAAAAAATAAATATATATATATCTTTAAATATATACGTATATATTTAAATATATATATATCTTTAAATATATACATATATATTTAAATATATATATCTTTAAATATATACGTATATATTTAAATATATATATATTTAAATATATACATATAATATATATTTAAATATATACATATATATTTAAATATATACATATAATATATATACACACATATTTTATACACACACACATATATTTTTTTGAGATGGAGTCTTGCTCTGTCTCCCAGGCTGGAGTGCAGTGACGCGATCTCAGCTCACTGCAAGCTCTGCCTCCTGGGTTCAGGCCATTCTCCTGCCTCAGCCTCCCGAGTAGCTGGGACTACAGGCACCCGCCACCACGCCTGGCTAATTTTTTGTATTTTTAATAGAGACAGGGTTTCACCATGTTAGCCAGGATGGTCTCGATCTCCTGACCTTGTGATCTGCCCTCCTCGGCCTTCCAAAGTGCTGGGATTACAGGCGTGAGCCACCGTGCCCAGCTATATATATATATATATATATATATATTTTTGAGACAGGGTCTCCCTCTGTCAGCCAGGCTGGAGTGGAGTACTGTGATCATAGCTCATTTCAACTGTGAACTGTGCACAGGTGATCCTCCTGCCTCAGCTTCTTGAGTAGCCAGGACTACAGGCATGCACCACTATGTCTGGCTAATTTTTAAAATTATTTGTAGAGATGGAAGTATACAGCTATGTTGCCCAAGCTGATCTCAAACTCTTGGCCTCAAGTGATTCTCCTACCTTGGCCTCCCAAAGTGCTGGGATTATGGATGTGAGCCACTATGTTTGGCCCTAAAATCTTTATGAGTCAGAGTTCTCCAGGGGAACAGAACCAGTGGGAGACAGATAATAGAGATATACATATGGAGGCTGAGAAGATCCACCACATGTCATTGCAAGCTAGAGATGTGGAAAAACTGGTGGTATAGTTCCAGTCTCAGTCTGGAAGCCTGAGAAGCAGGAGAGCCAGCGGTGTGGGCTCCAGCACAAGTCTGAAAGCCTGAGAACAAGAGGGCTGATGGTGTACGTTCCAAACTGAGTCTGAAAGCCTGCGAACCAGGAGCACTGATGTGAGACCCAGTCTGAGGGCAGGGGAAGACCATTGTCCCAGCTCAAACAGTCAGGTTGAGAGTGAATTCTCCCTTCCTCCACCTTTTTGTTTTATTCAGGTCCTTGGCAGAGTGGATACTGTCCACTCACATTGGGAAGGGCCATCTGTGTACTCAGTCCATTGATTCAAACACTAATCTCCTCCTTAAGCCCCCTCATAGACACACCCAGAGATAATGTTTAACCAAATACCTGGGCACTCTGTGACCCAGTCAAATTGCTGTATAAAATTTACCATCATGGCGCGGTGGTTCACGCCTGTAATCCCAGCACTTTGGGAGGCCAAGGCAGGGCAGATCACGAGGTCAGGAGATCGAGACCATCCTGGCTAACATGGTGAAACCCCCTCTCTACTAAAAACACAAAAAATTAGCCAGGCATGGTGGCACGCACCTGTAGTCCCAGCTACTTGGGTGGCTGAGGCAGGAGAATAGCTTGAACTGGGGAGGCAGAGGTTGCACTGAGCCAAGATCGTGCCACTGCACTATGGCCTGGGAGACAGAGCGAGACTCCATCTCAAAAAAAAAAAAAAAAAAAAAAAATTAACCATCACAACAAGTCTCAGCAGCCTTCATGTTAAATAGATCCTTCTGTGGGAGAGATGTCAGATGGCTCTAGATATATCTGAGTTTTCACTCTAGAGAAGTCAGAAACTATGCTGTATCTTACAGATATAGATATAGGGGATTTAAGGTTATGTAGTTGGGTTGATACCAGACATCATTTTTAAAATCCTTTTTCTTTCTCATTTAATTTATTTCTCACAACTCATGACCTAATCAAATATAGTTTCCATTTAAATTACAAATGACTTTTCATTAAAATTACAAAGCATATAATTTTTGCGCTAAATATAAAAACCTATCATTTTGAGCAGATTGCAAGGAATGCAAACATCCAGAGTCCTCAATGACCTTTCCTGCTGACCCTCTCAATTACTGCTGAATTGTTCATGGTTTGCACCAAGCTGGAGTTAATGTAACTATCTTACCCTTTCCATCTGACAGTGAAAGTGCTTAAAACCTTTCTGGGCCTTTAATTAGATTTGTCAACATACACACATGTTGCTGCAATTCTAATTATCCTAGAAAAACTAATACAAATCATGATAGCACTCCTATGTGCCAAGGCACTGTGCTAAGCACTTTACATATCTACTAACTCATTTAATTCTTCACAACACTCCCTTTGATCCCTCTTTTATAGATGAGGAAGTGAAGCACAAACCTGCCCAAATCATTGGTTAGCGGGGACCTCACCTGGGCTATTCTCTGCTAATTCTAGGGAAAGATTTCCCATGCCTACCCCTCATGAGTTTCTGTATCCTTCCCCATCTGCAAGAAGAACATAGCTCCAAATATGCTACATCAGCTGGTGACTGTGTTTCAGTCACAATCTGTTTTTTTTTTTCTGCCAACCTTTTCTTCTGAAAAATTCCTGATCCCATTTTAGAAGTGACCTGCCATGATGCCAACCACCTGGTGTCCTCTAGTGTGGGGACATCTGGCGCCTGGCTCACACCCAGAGGGAGTGAACCAAACCTTGGTGGGCTGCTAGGGGTGACACCCAGGCACATCCTTGGGGATCCTTGTCCCAGAAAAGGGCTCATTCCAGGTTGGGCACCGTCAGGGGTCGTCAGGAAACAGCTGGGAGGATTTCATCAGATCCCCTGTTAGCACATGGTTGCAGCAGTTAATAATGAGAGGGAGAATTGGCTGGCCTGGAGGCCAGCAGAGTCTTCTGGGACTCTGGAGAGCCTCACCCCAAGGAACAGCCCAGTTTGGTCCATATGAAGGTCCTAGAAATCATAAGGTCTGCATTTGGAGCAGCAGTAGTAGAGGCAACGTTTTCTCTGAGCTCCTCCTGTCCTGAGAGGCAAGACCTGTCTTCCTACACCATGCCCCAGCCCCTGGCCCACTCACTGGGTCTTGGCTCTACCTTCTTGCTCCTTCTCTGTGCACTCCCTCACCCCCACTCTGTGCAGGGACCTGCCTGGAACAGACACTGGCTTTGAGTTCTTGACATCTAGTAAAGACAACCCATGAGCACGTAAAAGCCTCACAATACAGAGCAGGATTAATAAGAACAAAATGCAAAGCAAGTGGAGATCAAGGAGGAAAATATTCCCAGCTGGGGAGTCACAGCAGACCTCATAGAGGAGGGGGCGTTTGAATTGAACTGTGAAGGTCCAGACATTGCAAGAGGAGGGCCTGGTGTGGGAAATCACAAGAGGAGAATATGGTTCAGTGAGGCTGAAGCAAGGTGCACGATGAGTGGATGGCGCTGGACTGGCAGGTCTGGGCAACTTGGATAGGGCCTTAACTGTTGGACTACCCATCTCTATGGGGTTGCGAGCTCAAGCTCAGGGGTGAGAGATGGCCTGGACTGGTATCTCATCTAATTTCTGTTACGTATAACAGAATACTTGAAACTGGGTAATTTATTTTAAAAAGGAATTTATTTCTTACAGTTATGAAGACTGAGAAGTCCAAGATCAAGGAGCCGGATCTGGCGAGAGCCTTCTTGTTGGTGGGGACTCTTTGCAGAGTCCTGAGGTGGCACAGGGCATCACATGGTGAGGGGCTGAGTGTGCTAGCTCAGGTGTCTCTTCCTCTTCTTATAAGGCCAGCAGCCCCACTCCCATGATAACCCATGAATCCATTCATCCACAAATGGATTAATCCAGTCATAAGGGCAGAGCCTCATGACCCAGTCACTTCTTAAAGGCCCCACCTCTCAACACTGTCATTTGGAGATTAAGTTTCAACATGAGTTTAGGAGGGGATTAACATTCAAACCATAGCAGCAGGGACTGTAACAAGTGAGCTGTCTCCAGGGCCATGCCTGGCAGCCTCTATTGGGAGCCTATTTCTGTGCCCTCCCTTGCCGTGTGCATCAGGTGAATAGGGGTGAGGGATGTCTAATGTTGAAAGGGACCTGGGGTGGAGGAATAGATCACAGGTCAAGGGGAAGGGGAAATTGGAGGGGAGAAAGCATGTGCGTAGGTCTCTTCTGGGACCAGGTGAACAGCCAGCCAGATGCTCAAGTCAGAAACTAGGGCATCATCCTGGGCTCCTCCCTTCCTTCACTCCTGTATTAGTTTGTTTTCATGCTGCTAAAAAAGACATACCTGAGACTGGGTAATTTATACAGAAAAGAGGTTTAATGGACTCACAGTTCCACATGGCTGGGGAGGCCTCACAATCATGGCGGAAGGCAAGGAGGAGCAAGTCACATCTTACATGGATGGCAGCAGGCAAAGAGAGAGCTTGTGCAGGGAAACTCCGCCTTATAAAACCATCGGATCTCATGAGACTTATTCACTATCACAAGAACAGCATGGGAAAGACCTGTCCCCATGATTCAATTACCTCCTACCGGGTCCCTCCCACAACATGCAAGAATTGTGGAAGCTACAATTCAAGAGGAGATTTGGGGCCAGCGCAGTGGCTCACAGCCTGTAATCCCAGCACTTTGGGAGGCTGAGGCAGGTGGATCACCTGAGGTCAGGAGTTCGAGACCGGCCTGGCCAACGCTATCTCTACTAAAAATACAAAAATTAGCCAGGCATGGTGGTGTGTGCCTGTAATCCCAGCTACTCAGGAGGCTGAGGCATGAGAATCATTTGAACCTGGGAGGCAGATGTTGCAGTGAGCCAAGATTGTGCCACTCACTCCAGCCTGGGTGATGGAGCAAGACTCCATCTCAAAAAAAATAAATAAATAAAAAGAAGATGAGATTTGGGTGGGGACACAGCCAAACCATATCAACCCCTCATGGTCAATTGCTCACTGTGTTCACCCAGTTCTACCTGCTATGGGGTTATTTGGACTTTCCTCTCCATTCCACCACCCCAACTTGGTTCTCTCCTGGACAATTGCAGCATCATCTTGACTCTTCCTCACTTCATCTCCTGGCTTTTCTCTTCCACAGAGAGGTCTTGTTAATATTCACATCTCATCATGTCATTTCCCTGATGAACATTCTTCAAGTTCCCTGTGTCAGCTGCAGGTGGAATCTGAACTTCTTTTTTTTTGAGACAGAATCTTGTGTTGCCCAGGCTGGAGTGCAATGGTGCAATCTTGGCTCACCGCAACCTCTGCCTCCCAGGTTCCAGCGATTCTCCTGCCTCAGCCTCCTGAGTACCTGGGATTATAGGTGTGCACCACCACACCTGGCTAATTTTTATATTTTTTTAGTAGAGATGGCATTTCTCCATATTGGTCAGGCTGGTCTCGAACTCCTGACCTCAGGTGATCCACCTGCCTCAGCCTCCCAAAGTGCTGGGATTACAGGCATGAGCCACTGTGCCCGGCCCAGAATCTGAACTTCTGTGGCCAGGCAGAAAAGGTCCTGTGTTACTCGTCTCCTTTATCATTCATGTCCGTATTCTCCCATTTGCTAACATTTATGTTTCTGCTCCACTGGATTCTTTGGATTTTTCTAGAACATACCCATGCTTTGCATTGCCTTGGTCTTTGAATATTTGGTCCACTTTTCCTGCAAAGTCCCCTCTCACCTTATCTTCCTGGTAAACTTCCAGCCAACACTTCTTTACTAACCAGAGAAACATGGTTCAGCTGTGCACAGGCTTGCACAGAAACAGTTCTCATATTGTCTTGTCATTGTCAATGTGGCAGAGATGCACCTTAGATACCTCTTTGAGAAAGGACTCACTGCCCAGCTGCCCAGCACGTGATGAGCTGATAGCTCCAGCTATAGACTCCTTTAGGGTCAACCTCTGCTTTCCAGTTGAGATCATATCCTTTGCAGGGTGGCCTCCCCAACGACGACTAAGGCAGTGTTACAATGGCCTAGTCATTTCCTCCCAATGCTGGACTCCCAATGAACAATCTGCTCAAGAGCTTAACACTGGGCAGTCAGAGACCTTAGCTAGTCTGCCTCCCAATCAGAGGGCTCTCTCTGCCCACTCTGGCTTCTGCCTCTTTCTTTTCACAAGTCCTACTCCCCAGTGAAAGTTTTGAATTCCTAACTCCATCTCAGCATCCATTTTGTTTTCTGTTTGTTTGGTTTTTTCCTTTTTTTTGTTGAGACGGAGTTTCACTTTTGTTGCCCAGACTGGAGTGCGGTGGTGCGATCTCCACTTACTGCAACCTCTGCCTCCCAGGTTCAAGCGATTCTCCTGCCTCAGCCTCCTGAGTAGCTGGAATTACAAGCATGCACCACCATGCCTGGCTAATTTTTGTATTTTTAGTAGAGATGGGGTTTCACCATGTTGGCCAGGCTGATCTCGAACTCTGACCTCAGGTGATACACCTGCCTCAGCCTCCCAAAGTGCTGGGATTACAGGTGTGAGCCACCGCACCTGGCTCTTTTCTTTTTTTAGGATGGAGTTTCACTCTATTGCCCAGGCTGGAGTGCAATCTCGGCTCACCACAACCTCCACCTCGAGGGTTCAAGCAATTCTCCTGCCTCAGCCTCCGAGTAGCTGGGATTACAGGTGCATGCCATCATGCCCAGCTAATTTTTGTATTTTTAGTAGAGATGGGGTTTCACCATGCTGGCCAGGCTGGTCTTGAACTCCTGACCTCATGATCCACCCGCCTTGGCCTCTCATAGTGCTGGGATTACAGGTGTGACCCACCATGCCGGGCCTATGGGTTTTCAATAGTGGTCCAAGAAAGTAGTTGGTAAGACGGGGTTTGGGGGCTGGATCACTCCACCACCAACTGGCAATGAGGCCACGTCCCAGGAGTTAAGTGAGCATGGAAAGTCCCCAGCACATGTTGGTGGCCCTATTGTTAAACATTTCACTGATGCTGATGTGAGAGAATGTACCAGTGAAGGGGAATGAACTGGCTTATGTGATAAGTCAGGCATTTGAAAGGTATACAGGGGAGAAAAACATTCTATACAATATGGATAATATATGATGTATAATATATATGAATATAGAATATATGAATTATAGATAGATACATGGAAATGAACAATTGCATTGGTGATCTACAGACACATAATGAAAAGCTGAGGGCAATTAACAAACAATTGAAAACTAAGTGTGAAAGCCAGAGGATTTCTTTGGCAGCTTATAAAGAATCCTTCATGTCCTCTGCTCAGTGAAGAAAAGGAACTGAAGATGAAGCCATGAGTTAATAGAGTGGCTGCACTCCAAAGATGGCTGAATGCTCTAGCGATTCAGATCTCTGGGACCCCGACACATGGGATGGGACCTCGAGGTGGGTGCCCCTGAACATTCTGAAGCCCTGAGCTTCTCTGGCTCTCAGAACCTGCAGAGGTGGCTCATCCACTACACTTGAGAGTACTCCCTCCTCCTCCGTGTTGGGGGACAATGCAGAGGTCTTTTTTTTTTTTTTTTTTTTTTTGAGATGGAGTCTCACTCTGTCGCCTGGCTGGAGTGCAGTGGTGTGATCTCGGCTCACTGCAACCTCCGCCTCCTGGGTTCAAGCGATTCTCCTGCCTCAGTCTTCCTCAGTAGCTGGGACTACAGGCACGTGCCACCACGTCCAGCTAATTTTTGTATTTTTAATACAGACAGGGTTTCACCATGTTGGTCAGGATGGTCTCCATCTCTTGACCTTGTGATCCGCCCTCCTCGGCCTCCCAAAGCACTGGGATTACAGGCCTGAGCCATGGCGCCCGGCCTGACAAGGCAGAGGTCTTTCCCCTACAAGGCAACAGGTGTCCCTAGGCAGCTGCCTTCACCTCATCTTCTGGCTGCTAGACTTAACTCCTGGAGTGTGGCCCTCATTGCCAGTGGGTAGCTAGACTTTACTACTGGGTTAAATTGTTGCGTAGTTTGCCTGGGGATATGCTAGTTGGATACAGGAGGAAAGGTGCTATATTCCAAAGGAGCTGTAAGATCTAGTCAACAGGTGCCAGCAGAGGCTGCGGGAGTACTTGTGGGCCTGGATTCTGAGAGCTTCATGGGACTGGAGAAGGGAGCTATAAGGCACAGGATTTAACCCCCTGGTAAGGACCCCAGGGAGGGTGCAAGATAACTGCTAGGGTGGTTCATTGAAGCCTGGACAAAGTGGCAGGTCAAGCTGAGTGAGGTTGAAATATCTGAATTGCCGGGGCAGAGGGCAGAGAAAGGGATCAAAAGCCTTGGGAAAGTGGGTGGGCATTTGGAATGGAGACAGTATGTTAGGCAAAAGAGAATAGGATTCTATGGGGAGACAGGGGAACACACCATTTGCCACGGTCATGACTAGGTTGTTCAGTGGTGGCCCTCCCCTGCAGGCCAGGACTGATGCTGGGAGAGGCAGGCACAGAACTTGGTTTGCTGATTGTACTGGAGATGATAGGGCTGGGGCAATAGAGAGCAGGGCGCAGCACTTAGTGGTCAGAAGACAGGGGTCAGAACAACTGTAGCAGCAGAGAAGGTCAGAGTGATAATTACAGGGGCTTGATGTTCAGACAGTTATGGAGATGGCTAAGAGAACACAGTGTCTCCAGTGGAAAAATAGATAAGCAGCCCAAAGGGAACTGTTATGTATAGAAGTATAGTTGGCCCTCTGTATCCATAGATTCTGCATCTGTGGATTCAACCAATTGTGGGTGGAAAATATACATATATTTTAAATTTTGTGTGGCTGAGTGCAGTGGCTCACACCTGTAATCCCAGCACTTTGGGAGGCCGAGGCAGGAGGATTGCTTGAGACCAGGCATTCAAGATCAGCCTGGGCAACATGGTGAGACCCTGTTGCCACAAAAGATTGAAAACAAAAATTCATCTGCACTGAACATGTACAGACTTTTTTTGTTCTTGTCATTATTCCCTTAAAAATACAGTATAACTACTATTTACATAGCATTTACATTATATTAGGTATTATAAGTACTCGAGATTATTTATTCAGGAGGATGTGTGTAGGTGTGTGCAAATACCGTGCCTTTTTTTTTTCTTTTTTTGAGACAGAGTCTCACTCTGTCGCCCAGGCTAGAGTGTAGTGGCGTGATGTCAGCTCACTGCAACCTCCGCCTCCCAGGTTCCAGTGATTCTCCCGCCTCAGCCTCCTAAGTAGCTGGGATTACAGGTGCCCACCACCACGCTCAGCTAATTTTTGTATTTTTAGTAGAGACGGGGTTTCACCATGTTGGCCAGGCTGGTCTCAAACTCCTGACCTCGAGATCCACTCGCCTCGACCTCCCAAAGTGCTGGGATTACAGGCATGAGCCACCATGCCTGGCCAATACTGTGCCATTTTATTATCAGCGACTTGAGCATCCATGGATTTTGGCATCCATAGGGGTCCTGTAACCAATACTGCACAAATACCAAGGGACAACTGTATTCAAAAAAGACCAAAAATTAATAAGCAGGAGGCTGAGGGTAGTTGCCCCAATAAAGTCATGATCCCTTGCCCAGCGTCTGAAAACTCAGCCAGTTTTCAGACTCAGGAACTATTGGCTGCAGAGGTGGTTGGAACCATAGGAGAATCCTGCAATATCATGGCAAGTATGCACTTTAATGATATCTCCAGTCCTTCCCCAAAAGGACCTTACATTTACCATAGTGCTATATCCTGGGTAAAAGGGTAATACTCAGATTTTTTTTTTTTTTTTTTTTTTTTTTTAGATAATGTCTTACTCTGTTGCCCAGGCTGGAGTGCAGTGGCGTGATCTTGGCTTACTGCAACCTCCACCTCCTGGGTTCAAGTGATTCTCCCACCTCAGCCTCTGGAGTAGCTGGGATTACAGGTGCGCACCACCACACCCGGCTAATTTTTGTATTTTTATTAGAGATGGGGTTTCACCACGTTGGCCAGGGTGGTCTTGAACTCCTGACCTCAAGTGATCCACCTACCTCTGCCTACCTAAGTCCTGGGATTACAGGCATGTGTCACCACGCCCGGCCAAGATAATATTCAGATATTTCAAGGACAGTTGGACACAGAGTCTGAGTTGATGTTGCTGTCCAGAGGCCTGAAGTGTTATCATGGTGTCTCTGTTAGTTTAGAGCATATGGAGTCCTGGCCAAAAACTCTGCTTACAGGGGGGTTATGATGTTCATAGGCTCATCTGATGGCCTGTGGAACGGAGATTGACAAACTTGGTAGTTGGGGTAACCTCCACATTGGAACCTTTGCCTATAGGTTAAGAGCCATGAGAGCGGTAAAGCCCAGACACAGTCCTCTGAAACTGCCACTGACCAGCCAGAATAAAAACACAAAACAGTAAAAAAAACAGTGTATCAAAAACAGTATCTATCACATTCTGAGGGGAAAGGTGGAAATGAATGCCATACTTAAGAATCTGAAGGCTGCAGAGATGCTGGTCCTCATCTTATCTTCACATAATCAACAGTCTGGCCCCTGTGCCTCGTAGTGATAAGTGAGCCCCATTTGGGTACCAAGACCTCTGACTTTGTGGAGCCCAGAGGTGCAGGGATGGGAAGCACGAGTTCACCCAGGGGGTCATTGGGAGTGATGGCAAATGAGCCACTCTTACTTTTTTTCTTAAGAAACTCACAGTCTACACTCCTGCTTTTTAACTCCTTTGTTCCTAGGTCCATCTGTTCTTCCTACTGAGGTTGTAGCAACATATAAAGGTTTCTGATCCAGTTAGCATTCTGTGCCCTGGAGGATGGTGCCTCCAAGCCAGCACTCCAACTGTGCCACCAACAAGTCATTCCAAAGAGCTAGCATGCCGGCAGCTTCTGATGGTGTGGCAGGTGAGACCACCAGTGATCTCATGATCATGGCCTTACTTTGCTGTAAAGGGAATTCCCTGGTCAGATGCTGCATTAAATACACGTCCTCATCGTTTGTATTCTTGGTGTTCTGGCATTTGGGATCTTGATCCTGCCTCTCTCAGGGCTAGCTAACTCCTAGAAATAGCAAACAACCTCCCTGCAAGCACGTCCTTGATAGGAAAACCAACCAATCCAAGTCCACATCCCCAACCATGTCCTTTATCAAATTCTCATACATCAAGCCAATATTCCCCCGCCCTAAATCACCCCAGGGCCATGTACCAAACAATTGGGGATCACTCTTTTTTTTTTTTTTTTCAGACAGCGTCTTCCTCTTTTGCTCAGGCTGGAGTGCAGTGGCGCGATCTCAGCTCACTGCAAGCTCCGCCTCCCGGGTTCACGTCATTCTCCTGCCTCAGCCTCCCGAGTAGCTGGGACTACAGGCATCCGCCACCACGCCCAGCTAATTTTTTGTATTTTTAGTAGAGACAGGGTTTCACCGTGTTAGCCAGAATGGTTTCGATCTCCTGACCTCGTGATCCGCCCGCCTCGGCCTCCCAAAGTGCTGGGATTACAGGCATGAGCCACCGCACCAGTCAGGGATCACTCTTTATAGCCCAGGGCCTGCCAAAACGATTTCATCTATCCAATCCTGGACTCAGCATACCTACCCTGCCTTGTCTGCTACTCTCCATGAGAACCCCCATAGAGGCTCTGGGCTGCGCTCTGCCCTCACCTCTCTTTTGCCTCCTGATCAATCCCAGTCCTTCTTCATGTGGCCGTGCATGGTGTGCTGTGCCTCCTGTTTCCAGGATCTGTGAGGATAGACTTCCTTCTTCATTACAGTCATTTCCACGTCTGCATATTTGGCCATATCTGGTTAATACGAATCCTGGGTACATTTGCATAACAGATGCTCTGTTGTGTGGGATGACATGCCTGTGAATCAGGCATTCCATAAGCCTTTGGATAGCAGTGCTGGTTGAGACCTTATGGGAAAGAAAGGCAAACTTATACCCAGAATAGATGTCTATGCTCGTGAGAAAAAACTGCTGACCTTCTAGGATAGAAGGGTTCCAGTGAAGACAACTTGCCACCATGTGGCTGGTTGGTCTCTTTAAGAAGTAGCACCATACCACAGGCTTAGCATGGATCTCTGTGCTGGCAGATTGGACATGCAGAGGCAGCAAGAGCTGGACTGACCTTGTTAAGTGGGAATTCATGGTGTTGGGCCCATACATAGCCTCGGTCATTGCCCATTGTGCTGGCACCGGGGTAGGCACTGACAAAGGCTGGCTACTGACAACTGGCTGAGTCATTTTGTCCACTGAAGGCCTGGCCACTTCCATGGTGGATGCTTTCTTGGACCACTCCCAGTTCCAAATGTTTGGTTGAGCTCTTTAGAAAGCAGGTGTGAGATAGAGTTAGGCAGCAGACATTTGATGGAGGAGTAACACCTGTGAAGAAAAGGAGTAAAGCAAGATTGGGCGAGGGGAGGCTCAGATGGCCATGCAAATAAGACAAAATCTCTGCCAGCCCAGTGGGGCGTCTCCAGGCAAAGACTGGTAAAGGCTAGGCCCTTGGACTGCCACTGTGCTCAGTTATGGGCTGGGGCTTGCTCCCACAATAGGATGACCTTGGCTCCAACACTGAGGCAGATCCTGACGAAGCCAACAGCTGGAGGCTGCCTGCCAACCACACTCCTTACAGCTGGGCAGCACATCTTTCCTCAAAGGAGGGTCTGGACAGGACATTTTCCTTGTTACCAGGGGCTCAGACTCATCAAGAATGAGGGCTAGGGTCACCCCACAGCTAGACCATGAGGGCCGACAGAGGTGGGAGCTGAGGGCAGGGCAATTTAGAAGGAATAGTGGAGGGAGCCAAGCACCAGTGGTGGCCCTGAGGCCAGTAGCAGTGAATGAGGTCTCTATTTCATGCTCGTAACTTCCCTCTTGTACAGAGGCCCCCCAGATCCCTGGGGGAGCTGCTCCCCACATGTGTCCACATGACCGTGACATGTGGACTGTGGCAGACACGGGGCTGCTCTGCTCCATTCTCCTTTGAGAAAGTATTGCTGCCCAGCCACGAGGAGTGTGATGAGTTGACAGCCTCAGCCTCTGGGCTGGTGTTCAAGGTCAGCTGCAGCTTTTGAGCTGAGATCATGCTCTTCTAGGGGTGGCCCCAGCCAGAGACTGAGCTTGATGATAAGGGCCCGGCTGCTTCTGCTCTGTGAAAGACTCTTCTAACAGGAAGTCTTGGACACCTTTGTTCCAGGGCTCCCCTGGGGCTGGCCAAGCTTTGTCACATCTGCACTGTGGTCTGGCAGCTCCCTGCCCCACCCACCTTTCCTCCCCTTTCCTCTCAGAAGCGTTGCTTACCAATGAGGCGCGGGTATTCCCGACTCTGTCTCAGCCTCTGCTTCTCAGAGAACTCTGCTGACACAGTCTGCATGGCACAGTCCTCTCTGATCTCGGAGGACACCTGTCTTTTTTTTTTTTTTTTTTTTGAGACAGAGTCTCGCTCTGTCTCCCAGGCTAGAGTGCGGGGGCGTGATCTCAGCTCACTGCAACCTCCACCTCCCGGTTTCAAGCGATTCTCCTGCCTCAGCTTCCTGAGTAGCTAGGATTACAGGCATGCACCACCATGCCCAGCTACTTTTTGTATTTTTAGTAGAGACGGGGTTTCACCATGTTGGTCAGATTGGTCTTGAACTCCTGACCTTGTGATCCACCTGCCTCAGCTTCCCAAAGTGCTGGGATTACAGGCGTGAGCTACCGCACCCGGCCAGACACCTGTCTTAACAGCATGTGCTTCCTACATGTTTGTGGTCTGACCTACTGACCAGCTGAACGCCCAGCTCAGCTGGGTATGAGTATGTTCTCTAGAGTATGGGACCAGAATTCCGAGTATGTTCTCTAGAGTATGGGACCTGCGGGCCACTGGGTGGGAAATAAACAGGAGACGCCAGAGGGTTTGCTTGTGAGTTTGTGATTCTCAGGGACAGCTTTTTGGCTGGAGGACTTTGGCTGTCAGGTGTGGACTCTGCCGTGTGGACTCCATGTGGACCTGGCTGTCTCCACACCACATACTCCCCTGCTTCCCTAAGGGTCAGATGAAGAAAGAGAGACTTCTAGACTAGGTTCCAGGGACTGAGACAGCAAGTGGTCACAGAGCCCAGCACCTCCAAAACAGGAGCTGCACTCGGAGAGCAGCTGGTGCCCCCAGAGACCAACAGCAAAGGGCAGCGTTTCAAGGAGTGTTGGGGGCCGAAGAGCCCTTCCTGGGTCACTCTTCCATTAAGACTGAAAGTAGGGGACTGGGCGCAGTGGCTCATGCCTGTAATCCCAGCACTTTGGGAGGTCAAGGCGGGTGGATCACCTGAGGTCAGGAGTTCGGCACCAGCCTGGCCAACATGACGAAACCCTGTCTCTATGAAAAATATGAAAATTAGCCAGGCACGGTGGCACGTGCCTGTAATCCCAGCTACTCAGGAGGCTGAGACAGTAGAATCACTTGAACCCGGGGGGCAGAGGTTGCAGTGAGCTGAGATCACCCCATTGCACTCCAGCCTGGAGAACAAGAGTGAAACTCCTTCTCAAAAAAAAAAAAAGACTGAAAGTAGGGAGGGCAGGGACGGGCCCTTTTATCAGTGGCCTTTATGGTTACAGAGGGGGCTCCAGGGAGAAGACTAAACAACCTTCCTCAGCCTCCGCAGCCTCCACAGGTAAAGCACAGACACCCTTTCCCAGCAAGAGGAGTGAGGCTCACTCCCAGTGACCTGCATCCTACATGGCCGTTGATTTTGTGTGTGTGTGGAGTCGGGGGGGTCTCATTATGTTGCCCAGGCTGGTCTCGAACCCCTGGCATCAAACAATCCTCCCACCTCAGCCTCTTGAAGTGTTGGGATTACAGCAGGAGCCACCATGCCCGGTAATTTTTGTCACTTGTTCTATTAGGGGAAATCATGTGAAACCGCTATTTTTATAAGTTGAAAAAACAGTGAAATACTGCCAATTTTGTATATGCTTAATATATAGAGCTGAATTTAAGTTAGGAATAGGTATTCCCAGTTTAGGGTATCTATTTATGAACCTTTCCCGTAGCCGCCATTCCTGGAGCGCCTCCTACAGGTCAGCCACCAAACAGAGCACTTACCATGTGTGTCTGATTGTATTCTCACAGCAGCCCGGAGTATGCACAATTATTATCCCCATTTTACAGGTGAAGAAAGAGAGGCACAGAGAGACTAGGAACACACAGTTAGTGAGTGACAGAGGTGGGACGTAGACCTACATCTGTCTGAACTGTGAACCTGTGTCTCTGACCCTGGTGCAGACTGCTCTCCCAGGGTCCTCTGTGTAGCCTCCCGGGGACGGAGCGGGGAGCGAGGAGCGAGCACTGGAATTTGGGTTAAAGAACCTATTCAGGGCTGGGCGCGGTGGCTCACGCCTGTCATCCCAGCACTTTGGGAGGCCGAGGCAGGTGGATCACCCGAGGTCAGGAGTTCAAGACCAGCCTGGCCAACATTGCGAAACCCCATCTCTACTAAAAATACAAAAATTAGCTGGGTGTGTTGGCAGGCGCCTGTAATCCCAGCTACTTGGGAGGCTGAGACAGGAGAATCGCCTGAACCCAGGAGGCAGAGGTTGCAGTGAGCCGAGAGCTGAGATCACACCATTGCACTCCAGCCTGGGAGATAGAGCGAGACTCTGTCTCAAAAAAAAAAAAAAAAAGAAAGAAAGAAAGAAAGAAAAAGAAAGAAAGAAGGAAAGGAAGGAAGGAAGGAAGGAAGGAAGGAAGAAAGAAAGAAAGAAAGAAAGAAAGAAAGAAAGAAAGAAAGAAAGAAAGAAAGAAAGAAAAGAAAACCTATTCAGAGAGCTCTGGACCAAGTGGCCCCTATGTGACAATCGGGGTCAAAGATAGACTTTTTGGCGTCTTAAGCAGATATAATTTGTGGGACCCTCTTTAGGAAAGATGATATGAAAAATCTTAGTTTTGCAAATTTTGCACAAAATATGTCCATAATGAACATTTTGCTACGACTGCTCCCTGGCTTTAGAAGGGACTTGTGTAAGGGAGGGATCCTGAAGCTTAAGCTACATTATCCAGGTTCTGACACGCAGAGGGTCCGGGGTCCGCTGGTCTGTGTGTATAAAACCTTAACTCCTTGTTGGCCATGTCCTTGGCAAAGGGCACCGCTGCTTCCTCTCGTGGCCACCAGGTGGAGGCGCTCCCTTGGGAACTGTTTGCAGAGGTGCCTCACCCTCCCAGTTCCCTTCCTTGGCATTCTGTGCACCAGTGTGGCTCCCCGCTGTTACCCTCAGGGCCACCTCTGATCTGAGGGAGGAGTGGTCACTGATGAGGCCTCGTCTGCATCCTGTGGCCTCCCCTTGCAAAGAATAACTCGCAGGGAAAGGAAAGTACAGCAGCTGGAGGCAGCATATGAATTCTACCTGCATTAAACCAAGGAGGAAACTTTTGTTCCCCCAGGCATCCCTGACCTTATAGAAAATTCCACAAGTTAAAAGTAGGTAGGCTGGGTGTGGTGGCTCATGCCTGTAATCCTAGCACTTTGGGAGGCTGAAGTAAGCGGATTGCTTGAGCCCAGGAGTTCAAGACCAGCCTGGGTAACATGGAGAAACCCCACCTCTACAAAAAATACAAAAACAAAAAAATTAGCAGGGTGTGGTGGTGCGTACCTGTAGTCCCAGCTACTAGGGGGGCCGAGGTGGGAGAAATGCCTGAGCACGAGGAGGCTGAGGCTGCAGCAAGCCATGATTGTGCCACCATGCTCCAGCTTGGGCAACAGAGTGAGACTTTGTCTCAAAAAAAAAAAAAAAAAAAAAAAAGGTAGCTAAATGTTTGGACTAGAAACATATAAGGCCGGGCATGGTGGCTCACACCTGTAATCCCAGCACTTTGGGAGGCTGAGGCGGGCAGATCACGTGAGGTTGGGAGTTCGAGACCAGCCTGACCAACATGGAGAAACCCCGTCTCTACTAAAAATACAAAATTAGCCAGGTGTGGTGGTGCGTGGCTGTAATCCCAGCTACTGGGGAAGTTGAGGCAGGAGAATCACTTGAACCTGGGAGATGGAGGTTGTGGTGAGCTGAGATCACGCCATTGCACTCTAGCCCGGGCAACAAGAGTGAAACTCCATCTCAAAAATAAAATAAAATAAAATAAAATTTATCTTTAATTCAGATTTAAGAATAGAGGGCATGAAACTCTCGTGTAGGTGCATCTGGGTCCTGTGCTGTAGGTTTGGAGAGGAAGCTCCCGGGAGGGCCATGGCCCTGTATGTGGTCTCTCTCCTCGCAGCTGTGAGCTCCTGGAACTCAGGACTGATCTTCGTCTATTTGATACCCCTTTATCTAGCATACTGAGGTTCTCAGTGTTTCCAGAATGCATAAGAGAACAGAGGAAGAGGGGGATGGAAAATGAGAGGGAAGGAAGTGGTGAGATATGAAAGGAAAGACTGACACTGATACAACTTCTTCAAAAGAATTCTGGGCTGGGTGCGGTGGCTCATGCTTGCAATCCCAGCACTTTGGGAGGCCAAGGCGGGCAGATCATGAGGTCAGGAGTTCAAGACCATCCTGGCCAACATGGTGAAACCCCATCTCTACTAAAAATACAAAAAAATAAAATAAAATTAGCCAGTCATGGTGGCAGATGCCTGTAATTCCAGCTACTCAGGAGGCTGAGGCAGGAGGATCACCTGAACCCAGGAGGTGGAGGTTGCAGTGAGCCGAGATCACGCCACTGCACTCCAGCCTGAACAACACAGCAAGACTCCATCTCGAAAAATTACAAACAAACAAAAAAGAATTCTGAGTGTCTACTCTTTTTAGGACTTTAGAAATAAAGAGAAGAAGGGATATAAAGATAAACAAACAGATGTTCCCACAGTCAGTTAATTCACTCTTTTGTGAAAAAGAAAGATATACAAGTCACCGGGGTACTGGTTTAAAAAACTAACAAAACAGAAAATGTGAAATAAAATATAAGATCTATAGAGGATCATCAATCCTAGGACTCCAACGCCTATAGTAATTGTGGAAACTAGGAACAGAAACATATAGGGGAGGGAGGAATTTTCCAAATATAAAACAAGAAAACTTGCTATAACTAAAGAACATTTGACTTCCATCAAAGAATAATGAATGAAAAATAATTTCATTGATTGGGGTATTGGGGTATTGGGCCAAGCATATGACACAGGACTTCCTGGAGGGAAGCCCAGCCTCCTCGCCACCTGGAGATTTTCTGGTGCTCCCGGAATCAAGCATGACTAGTAAAAATATTGAGAATCCTACATGACTCTTGTTCCTTTGTAGGTGACATGTTAGTGTGTTTGTTTATATCTCTGGAATCTTGAAAAGTCTCTGAAACCCCAGCATGTTAAACTTCCATGCTGATGATGTGGGCGTGCCTGGGCAGAGTTATTTGTCATTCATTATTCTTTGATGGAAGTCAAATGTTCTTTGGTTCTAGGAAGTTTTCTTGTTTTATATTTTGAAAATTCTTGCCCCTGCCCCATATGTTTCTGTTCCTAGTTTCTGGGGTTACTATTAGTCAGTCGTTGGAGTTATGAATTGATCCTCTGTAGATCTTATCTTTTCTTTCACATTTTCTGTTTTGTTAGTTTTTAAAATCTATTTTCTCATCTACCAACCCTTCTATTTAAGTTATTTTTCAGTGATTGTATTTTTCACTTCCAAGAGCTCTAGGTTGCTTACTAAATTTTCTTATTTTAGAGCTTTCTGTTCTTTTTTGTGCTCGTAATAGTTTCTCAAATTTCTCTGAAAATACAATATGTAAAAAAGTATGTAAAAATGAAGTTTTCTCTTGTTCCCAAGCTATCCTTGTTTTCTTTAGGGTCATTCTTCCTGTTTCATTTTTTTCTCTCAGCTTTTTGTTTTAAAAATGTTCAAACACACATATAAGTTGAAAGAAGGGTGCAATGGATACTTATATATCCTTTTCTTAATAGTTATTAATTAATATTTTGCCACATTTGCTTTCTTTCTCTCTTTCTGGTTTTTCAGCTGAATTGTTTGAAAACAACTGCAGACATCACAACATTTTACTCCTAAATATTTGTGCATTTCCTTTAAGAATAAAGGCATTCTCCTTCAGGACCACAAGATTGTTATCACACCCCAAACACTTAATATGAATTGAAGAATATTTTCTTTTTTTCTTTCTTTCTTTCTTTTTTTTGAGATGGAGTTTTGCTCTTGTTGCCCAGGCTGAAGTGCAGTGGCATGATCTGGGCTCACCACAACCTCCACCTCCCAGGTTCAAGCAATACTCCTGCCTCAGCCTCCCAAGTAGCTGGGATTTCGGGCATGCGCCACCATACCTAGCTAATTTTGTATTTTTAGTAGAGATGGAGTTTCTCCATATTGGTCAGGCTGGTCTCAAACTCCTGACCTCAGGTGATCCACCCGCCTCGGCCTCCCAAGGTGCTAGGATTACAGGCGCGAGCCTCCGTGCCCGGCTGAAGAATATTTTCTAATATACAATTCATATTTAAGTTCCTCATTTGTGCCCACTGTTACTTTAATAGCATTTGTTTCAGATCCTGGAACCAATCAAGAGTACATATTATAGTTCGCGATTATGTTTCCTTACTCTTTTTTAACCTAGAACAGTCCCCTTCCCCTGCCCCTTACCAATATTTTGGTGGTTTTTTTATGTCATTACATTTCTGAAGAGCTCAGGCTAGCTCTCCTGTGGAAATTTCTACACTCTGGATTTATCTACTTGTATAAAGCAGGTTCGGCATTTTTCTAAAGAACACTTCCTAGTTAATTTTAAGATGGCGTGACATCAGGAAGCAGGTGCTTCCTCGTGATTAGATCCCGCCTGTGCACTGTCAGCAGCAACATCACATGCATAAAGCTGCATCCTTTTCAGGGCAGCACACTCAGGGACCCACATGTCCGCCTGCTTTTCATGGCTGATGTTGATTTTGACTACCCAGTCAAGGTGCTGCCTGCTTTATCCACTTATTTTTCCCTTGCAACTAATAAGCCATTTGGGGGGAGAAATGTTAAGACTATGTAGATATTCTGCTCTTCGTCAAACTTTGTACTGTTGATTTATCACCCATTTTCCTGACCTAGGCCATATCCTGCTGGTTGTAAAATGATGGTTTTCAAGTTTAACCACTCCCTCTACATTGATCAGCACTTTCTGGTTCTACAAGATGTTCTAGGCTCATCTTGTACTTTCCATATCCTAGTCCTAGAATCAGCCACTTCTCCAAGAATCCCTGGTTCTTTGAAGTGGTTGCCTTTATTATTGGAGGATACTTTCACTGGATATTAAGTAGATTATAGGTTGGCAGTCCCCACTCAGCCTTTGGTACTTTGAAGATGTTCCATTGTTTCTTGGCATTATTTATGATGAGGTCAGTGTTTTGTCGTGGTTTCATTAAACTTTTTTTTTTTTTTTTTTTGAGACAGAGTCTCACTCCAGCCCAGACTGGAGTGCAGGGGCACGATTTTGGCTCACTGAAACCTCCACCTCCAGGGCTCAAGGAATCCTCCAACCCTAATTAGCCTCCTGAGTAGCTGGGACTACAGGCATGTGCCACCAGGCCCAGCTAATTTTTGTATCTTTTGTAGAGACAGGGTTTCGCCATGTTGCCTAGGCTGGTCTCAAACTCCTGGACTCAAGTGATCCACCTGCCTCAGCCTCCCAAAATGCTGGAATTATAGGTGTGAGCCACAGCAACCCGTCCTAAACATTTTTTTCGTTCGATGTTTCATTTTTCTCTGACCGCTTTTACAATTGTTTTACTTATCTTCGGTTTTTAGTATTTGAGCTTCTTGGATCTGTGTGGTGATATTTTTTCATTATATTTCTTCAAATACACTTTTTTCCTGCCACAGTGTCTCATCTCCCCTACTGGGACTTCAGTTACACGCATGTTAGACTGCTTAATGTCCCACAGGTCACGAAGGCTCTGTTCACTTCTTTGCAATCTTTTTGTTTCTCTCCGTGATTCACTTTGGATAGCTCTGTTGCCTTCCCTTCAAATTTATGGACTTTTTTTCCTGCAGTGTCTGATCTGCGCTTAAACTCATTCAGTAAATGTTTCACTTCTGATACTGTATTTTCTAATTCCAGAGTATCCATTTTGTCCTTTTCCGTAGTTTCCATTTATCTAATCAGTTTCCCCATTTGTTTACTATATTCAGCTTTTCCCTTTAAGTCCTTAGCCATATTTGAACATATTTATAATGGATGTTTTAAGATCTGTGTCTGTTAATTCCAGCATCTCTAACATTTCTTGGTTTGTTTTTCTCAACTCTTTTTTTTTCTCCTGATTATGTGTTACATTTTACTGCTACTTCACCTCTTCAGTGATTTTTTTTTTAATTGTATGTGTTACATTATAGACGCTGTGTTGTTGGGATTATGTGGTTTTCCTTTAAAATGTGTTGGGGTTTGTTTTAGCAGGCAATCAATTTACTGGTAGATCAGCATTTTTTTTTTTTTTTTTTGAGGCTTGTTTTAAGCTATGTTAGGGCTGATTGAGATTACTCCTTTCTTTTACTAGGAATAACCTTAGGAGAGAATAGCTCTGTTCCCAAGATGTGGACTTTCTGAAGGTTTGACCAAATTCTGTACTGCCCAGCTACTCTGGCTAGTTGGAACTTCTGTGTCTCTCAGTACTGTGAGAACTCTGTGTAGCTCCCGGCTCCGTAACATCTGTTCTCTACCGTGCCTTGCACACGAACGCAGAAATGAGTCTGCATTCTCAGTTGAGTATTTAGCTCAAGACTTAAGGGGAATCCTATGTCGATTTCCGCAGCTCCTTCTCTGTGCAACTCTCTCTTTTCAGTATCCTGCCCCACAACTTTCAGCTGCCTCAGAAGGCTTAAAATCAAATGTCTGCCTTCTCAGCTCAATGAGCCCACTGTGCTGTACTTGGGCTCTGCCTTTCTGTACTGTGGTCTAGAACATGGATCTCACATGGATTTCTCTTTTCACAGGGATCCCGGTTTTGTATTACCTGTTGCCCAATATCTGAAAAAAATTTTATTTATAGATGTCATCTAGTTTTTATTGTTTCCAGTGGCAAGAAGGCTAGTCCAGTACTAGTCTCTCATGTCTAGAACTGTTAAGAAATTTTAAATGCCAACTACTGAACAACTTTTGAAAAAGCACACTTTTTGAATTTCTTATTTCTTCTGTTAGCTTTGGTGAATTTTATTAGAAAGTTGACTAATTTATCCAAAGTGCAAACTATACTGGTGTAAAGGTGTTTATAATATCCTCTTATTATCTCTTAATGTTTGTAGGATCTGTAGTGATTTCCCGTTTTTTATTCCTGACATTGCTCTTATGTGTATATGTATTTTTTTTCCTTTTTTCTTGATCAGTGTTACCAAGAGCTTACTAATCTTTTCACTGAGCACTTGGCTTTGTTGGTCTTATTCTTCCTCCTCCTGCTCCTCTGCCTCCTCCTCCTCTTCTTCTTCCGCCTCCTTCTCTTCCTCCTCCTCCCCCTCTCATTCTTATTCTTCTTCCTCTTATTTTTATTCCATGGATTTCTGCTCTTATATGTGTTTTCTATTTTCTCTCTTGTACAGCTATTCTGTTACTAGTTTTTGAGTTGGAAACTTAGATGACTGGTTTTTAGCCTTTCTTCTTTCCTAACATATGCATTCCAGGCTCTACATTCCCCTCGAAATGCTGCTTGAGCTGAATTATGTAAGTTTTGGTATGTTATATTTTCATTACCATTCAGTCTGAAATATTTTACAATTTTTGATGTATTTCTTCTTTGACCCACAGATTATTTAAAAGTATATTGCTTAATTTCCAGGCAATTGGAAATATTTGAATTATCTTTTTGTTATGGATTTTTAAAGCTTAATCCACTATAGTTAGAAAATATGATCTGAATGGTTTAAGTCTTTTGAAATATATTGGAGAATCTGTTATGGCCTAGCACGTGGTCAATATTAATAAATTTTACATGTTCACTTGAAAAACTACAATATGTATTTTGTCATTATTGAGTGTAAGGCTCTATATGTATCAACTGGGTCAAGTTTGTTTGTTTGTTTGTTTCCCTTCTTTTCCTCTATGAAGAAGAGTATATAAGCATGAAGACTTTATTGGGTTATTGGGTAATAATTCTGCAATTCCCCTCTCATGATTGTTAAATAATTTTTATGCCTTTTTCTTTTTTTAATCTGTGTATTGTCAGTTACACAGCAACTGACAAACCTTCAGAGAATAAGGGGAAGCTTTCCTTTCTCTCCTACAAGTAGCACTGAAGAACCAGTTTGTAAAGTTCACATAATTTTTATTGTTACCTTTTAAATAGTTTACAGATTATTCTAAGAAAATCTTTTAATGTATCTCCATGACCTTTTATAACACAAAAAAGAAAAATGCTAATTGTATGTATATTATAAAGTTTTACCATCATTTCTTAATTAAAAAGCATTAAATTGAGATTGAAACCACCTTTGCAAAATTATGACAGTGAAGCAGTTTCATTGTCTGGGGTGAATACCTGGGGTTCGTCATCTTTTGTTAAGAAAATTTAGGACACGAGCAGTTTAGGAGCGGAGGTTTAATAGGCAGAAGAAAGAGAAAGGAGAACAGCTCTCTCTCTAGTGAGAGAGAGGGGCTCTGGGAAGGGAAAGATGACTGGGTTAAGTTTTTAAGTGTGTTGTTCATACTTTTATATCCTTATCAGTTTTTTTGGTGTATATACCTTTTCTATCAAGATGTTGAGCGAGAAGTATTAAAATTTTCCTCTATGACTGTGAATTTGTCTTTTTCTCCTTTAGTTCTGTCTAGTTTTCTTTATATATTTTAAAGCTATGTTATCGGCTACATATAGATTTACGACTGTGATGTCTTCCTATTCAATTGGCCACTTTATCATTATGAAATGAACTTATTTCTACTAGAGCTTCATGGCTTAATGTCTACATTGCTTAGCATTAGTATCACTACTTTTGGGTAAGCTTTTATGTGGAATGTAATATTTCAATCCTTTTGCTTTCAACCATCTGTGTCCTTCTATTTAGTGTGTGTCTTTTGTAAGCAATACTTAATTTTTTTTTTTTTTTGACAGAGTCTTGCACTGTCTCCTGGGCTGGAGTACAGTGACGCAATCTCGGCTTACTGCAACCTCCGCCTCCCGGGTTCAAGTGACTCTCCTGCTCAGCCTCCCAAGTAGCTGGGATTACAGGCGCTCGCCACCATGCTCAGCTAATTTTTTTTGTATTTTTGGTAGAAACAGGGTTTCACTATGTTGGCCAAGCCAGTCTCAAACTCCTGACCTAGTGATCTGCCTGCCTCTGCCTCCCAAAGTGCTGGGATTACAGGTGTGAGCCACCATGCCCGGCCACAAACATTTTTTTTAATTGAAAGGCAATGAGAATGGCTAATAAGCAGGTTTTTGTTTTGTTTTGTTTTGTTTTGTTTTTTTGATGGAGTCTCACTCTGTCATCCAGGCTGGAGTGCTGGGGCATGATCTTGGCTCACTGCAACCTCCAACTCCCAGGTTCAAGTGATTCTCCTGCCTCAGCCTCCCAAGTAGCTGGGATTACAGGTGCCTGCCACCATGCCAGACTAATTTTTTTGTGGGTTTTTTAGTAGAGATGGGGTTTCACCGTGTTGACCAGGCTGATTTTGAACTCCTGACCTCAGGTGATCCGCCTCCCTTGGCCTCTCAAAGTGCTGGGATTACAGGCATGAGCCACTGTGCCCAGCCATAAGCCATAAGCAGTATTTTTTAAACCCAGTTTGACAACATTAGCCTTTTACTTGCAATATTTAGTCCATTTGCATTTACTGTTATTCCAGATAAGGTTTGGTTTATAATTACTCTCTATTTGCATGTTATTTGACACATCTGTTTTATGTCTCTTCTTTTCTTCCTTTCTTGGCTTCTTTTAGATTAATAAAATATTTTTTATAATTATTTTTTCTCGTATTAATTTACAGTTATGCATTCTTTTACTATTCTTTGAGTTTTGCACTAGAGATTATCACATAGGATGACCACTTGATTTTCTTTACTTTGTATGTGATTTGGAATTTTTGCTAACAGAATATTTTCTTTCTGTTTATAATAGCTTTACTCAGATATGTCTCAGAGGTGGCCATTCTGGTCAATTTTCTTGTGTATATAAATACATTCAACATCTAGATTTAGTCCTTTTTTAATTCCAGAAAGTTTTCTTAGATTATAATTTTCATGGTTAAACACTTTATATTTTATTTTATTTATTTATTTATTTTGAGACACAGTTTCGCTCTTATTACCCAGGCTGGAGTGCAATGGTGCAATCTCGGCTCACTGGAACCTCTGGCTCCCAGGTTCAAGCGATTCTCCTGCCTCAGCCTCCTGAGTAGCTGGGACTACAGGCACCCCCCACCACGCCCGGCTAATTTTTGTATTTTTAGTAGAGACGGGGTTTCACCATGCTGACCAGGCTAGTCTCAAACTCCTGACCTCAGGTGATCTCCCCACCTTGGCCTCCCAAAGTGCTGGGATTACAGACGTGAGCCACCACGTCCAGCCAACCTTAACTACTCACGTCCAGCCAACCTTAACTACTTTTAAGTGTACAATTTGATGGGTTTTGACAAATAATTTATAGTTGTGTGATCATTTCCACAATCATTATTGGATTATAGTTTTAAATATTACTTCTGTCCCATCGTTTTGTTTTGCTTTTTAGGCAATTCCAATTATATGTACAGTATATAATTTTTTGTTTATTTTCTATAGCTGTCACTTTTTTCTCTGATTATATTTTACCTGTTTATTTGTTTTTGTTTTCCTGCCTATGTCCCTTATTATATTTTCAGTTGAAGTTGAATCTATTTGCCTTTAGGCATCTTGTGATTTAATCTTTATTTCTGAAAAGGTTTAATTTTTTCTTTTACTTTTTTTCCTGAGTTTTATTAACTCACTTCATGAGTTATTTTTGTCCATTTCTGTCCTGATTTTTTGAATTTTGGTGTTCTTTTATATCTGTAAATACCTGTCTAATAATATTTAATTCATATTAGACACTGTGTCATAATTTTCCTGTCTCTTAGTTGTTTTGCCGGGTAAGAAATTCATTAGTTGAAGATAGTAGCCTCTGACTTTCTGTTTTCTTCTCATAGTGGCTTTGTGTAAATGCTACGTGTCATTTTTGTTTACTCAAAAGTATATTGAATTTTTCTGGCCTATCAATAACAAGTGTTTCTTTGTGAGATGGGGATGAAGGACTTGAGTGGCTTACTAAGATTCTTCGTTCAAGAATGCCCTCTTCTATTGGTACCGTGAAGTTCAATTTTCATGAATAGATGGTGCTTTTGTGAGAGAGAGAGGTTGGTATGTCTTTTGATTCTGATTCTCTTTTGTTTCTGTGCGACTCTGGCTTTCCACCAGTTTGTTCCTTTCTTTTCTTTACCTCTCAGTTTCTTTACCTTCTACGTTGCTTTCCTCTCCCCAGACGTGGTGACTTTCCAAGATTGTTACTTCCAGTCCTGTGCACTTCCAAAGCCTCTTCCTTGGGGCTCCTCAGCAGCTACTGCTGACTCACCAGATCTATTTTCAGTACTTCTCCACTCAAGATGAGTGGATCGCAGACCTAGTAGTTTCCTCCACTCATTGTAGCATCCTACACGGAGTGATTTGAGGAACTGCTAGAAGATTTCGAGCAGAGAGAAGTGATTTTATTTGACTTGTGTTTTGAAGGGATCACTCTGGCTGATGGGTGAAGAACAGATTGGGGAGGGGCAAGGATGGAAGCAGAAGGTGTAGCTCCGGTGGCTATTACAATAATCTACATGAGAAATAACAGTGGCTTTGATTGGGATAGTACTAGTAGATGTCATGAGATTTTGGATTTTTTTTTTTTTTTTGGAGACAGAGTCTCATTCTGTCGCCCATGCTGGGGTGCAGTGGCGCTATCTCAGCTCACTGCAACCTCCACCTCCTGGGTTCAAGTGATTCTCCTGCCTCAGCCTCCTGAGTAGCTGAGATTACAGACATGCATCACCATGCCTGGCTAATTTTTGTATTTTCAGTAGAGATGGGGTTTCACCATGGTGGCCAGGCTGGTCTCGAACTCCTGACCTCTAGTGATACACCTACCTCAATTTATTCTTTAAGTGTAGGAGTGTGTGACTTCACTCTTGCTGGGCATTGCCTTAGGTGCTGTTTATAATGTGGTATCTTATCGCTACAAAGAGCCCGTTTTGTCAATCTTATGATCTGTATTTTAACATTAATGCTGGTTAGTTGTATCTAAATTGCAAAAGGGAGGGGATATAATAGAGCGTGTCCAACCTCACATTCCATCATGGCCAGGAACTCGGTTTTAAGGTTTTTCTGGGGTCCTCTTGGCCAAGAGGGTGTCTATTCAGTCAATGGTGGGAGGGAGGAGAAGACCTAGAATTTTATTTTTAGTTTGCAACGGAGGAACTTCTGAGCTACTCAACAGGCGGGCAGGGCAGGCCTTGGACCATCTATTTCACTGCTGAGTCTGGAATTGGTAGAGTGTGTATGGAAAGGAGGACCTCAGGGAGCAGATCCAGCAACTCAGTGGACAGGGTTTAGCTTGAGCAAAGCGGGCTACGGCCCACAGTAGGGCTAGTCCTGTAAAGACACTAGGCAGAGTCTTGGGGCCAACTGCAGGGGCCATGAAGCAGAGCTCACACCCAGGTAAGGCCCTGGGGGTAGGTGACCGTGACTTGTGGGTGACCAGGTGGCAGGCCCTGGGGCAGTTCCCTTCAGAGCCAAGGCCCACCAGGTTGGGAGACTGGAGGCTGTCACTTGTGGGCTGGTCCTTTTGGGATCTAGAGTTGCAGTGGGCTCAGCAGGGGATGCAGGGAGCTTTGGCTGCAGGAAAGGAATTATCATATAAGGATACTGGCAGATTGCATGGAACCTAAGGATAGGAAGAGACGGGCCCTCGGGAGGATTAGGGAGCTGGAAGGCAGGCACCAAGTTCCTTTCTCTCATTGTGGTGCCTATGCATCCTCTGTCTCCCTGGCTCTGCCAGATCTCTCCAGTACTCTTCTCTCTGCCTGGGTCACTACCCTTTCCTTTCTCTTAGCTTTCTCTACTTTGCCTCAGGCCCAATAAAATCTGCCTCATTCTCTGAGATCTACAGGTGAAGGGCCCATGGAGTTTATCTCAGTCTCATGAGAGGGAACCAGTTGGTAACATCCACACCCCATGCCTTTTGCATCCTCATATTGGGGACCAGGCAATCAGTTTGAGAGGTGACCTTGTCCAGTCATGGCCCGCAGGGTTGTGGGAGAAGGAATCTCTAAGAAGAGGGCATGGTCAGGAGAAGCGAAGAGTGGTTTTAGTTTTTGATCCACTTCAGGCAGTTTGCAGAGTAAGAATCTCTGCCCAGGCCCCACTGGGTTCACCAGCTTAGAATCCCTTTTACTGTCTTGTTAAATTAACTTTTATTTTGTCATAGTTTTTTGTAGACATATCGATTACATCAATAAGATGAATCCATTTTAAGTGCATAATTCAAAAAGGAAAATCACCCAGGAAAAGCAGAGCTCGTGTGTTCATCTGTTTCCTGCTGGTTATAGCCAAACACCTGAAACAGGTAATTTATAAAGAAAAGAAATTTATTTCTTACAGTTCTGGAGGCTAAGTTCAAGACTGAAGGGCCACATCTGGTGAGGGCCTTCTTGCTGGTGGTGACTCTCCATAGAGTCCCAAGGTGGCACAGGGCATCTCATAGTGAGGGGGCTGAGCGTGCCAGCTCAGATCTCACTTCCTCTTCTTATAAAGCCACCAGTCCCACTCCCATGATAACCCATTAAGCTATGAATAGATTAATCCACCTATGAGGGCAGAGTCCTCATGATCTAATCACCGCTTAAGAGCCCCACCTCTCGATGCTGCCACATTGGGGATTAAGTTTCAACATGAGTTTTGCAGGGGACGTTACTACCATAGCAGCTGGTAAGACCAGGCACTGAGAAAATCGTCCTGTTTCCTCTGGAGTTCCCATCCAGAGCAGCTCCCCGAAGTTGTCTGTGCTATAATGAAAGTCTGAGATGTTAATCTGGCTCTAGAATAGGATAACAGCAGCTGAAGGGGAAAAACCAGTACCTGCCGTCTCCTGCCGGATAGGAGCTGGATGGCAGGACAAGTGGAAACCTGCTGAGGTTCCTTCACTGGGAAGGGAGTGTCATGCAAGAGACACAGAAGCCCCAAAGGGCCCACACTGAGCCACTAATAGCAGGATGGGGTCAGAAGCTTTGGAGACATAAAGACCAGGACTGGATTTTCAACTCCCCCATTCCCTAGGCATGAAACACAGGAAAATTCACTCAGTCATCTGACACCGGGTACCTCACATAAAAATTAAGATAACAACATCTTACAGAGTGGGCGCTAAAATTAGAGATAATGTTTGCATGAATCACGGTGCTCTAAAAGCTGGCCGTTGTCATCATTTTGGTCCGCGCGCACACACACACACACACACGCACGCACATACACATGCACACATTAAAAAATAGACAGAGAGATAAAGTGAGTGCCTCCGTGGGTCTCCCCGAGGCATGAAGGTGCTGGATTGAATGTGTGTGGAGAATCTCAGGCAATGCTCTTACAGGTAATGGTACTGGGGGCCACAGGCCTTTCAAGGGCCTTAAGATAATGTTTCACACCTCAAATTAAATGACTGACTCAAAATACAAAATAAAAACTCTACAATTAAAATTGGTGAAGGCGAAGTCATCTCCAATGCGACAAACTCATAAATGATACTTTATCCTTAGATGTAAACTCTACAAGAGTTATATAGGCTGTAGTATGTTGGTGTCAGAGTTCTAAGCTTTATATTTTGGCTCCACCACTGTGTGGTTCTGGGCAAGTCACTGAACCTCTCTGTGCCTTTTTCCTTATCTGTAAAATGGGAATAATAATAGTGCCTACTTCAAATAGTTATTGTAAAGTACTTAAAATGGTGTCTGGCACATAACAAGCCTGGCTATTATTATATTTATTAGGATGAAGGTGCATTTTAATATGCTTGATATAATTGGGGTAGGGCTTCCGGAAGTAAAAGGGTCTGAGCCTCATAAAGGCCTTAAAACAACTCTGATCACTTTTATGTGACTGTATTTTTATGTAAATCAGGTATAACTCAGATTGTAAACTACAGGGTGTGATTGTATCTTTATAAAAATTAATGGTTCTCTGCAGGATGATACTGCTCCCAGAGGTATTTTGGAGATTTGCATGGCTTTTTCTTTTGTCATCATGAACAGGGGTTACTGCTGGCATTTAGTTGGGTCGGACTAGTGCAACAAAGATTTCTCGTGTGTCCCTCAGGACTTTTATTTATATTTTATTTATTTATTTATTTTGAGACGGAATCTCGCTCTGTCACCCAGGCTGGAGTGCAATGGCGCGATCTCAGCTCACTGCAAACTCCGCCTCCCAGGTTCAAGTGATTCTCTCACCTCAGCCTCCTGAGTAGCTGAGATTACAGGTAGGCGCCACGATGCCCTGCTAATTTTCATATTTTTAGTAGAGACGGGGTTTCGCCCTGTTGGTCAGTCTGGCCTCAAACTCCAGACCTCAAGAGATCTGCCCGCCTCTGGTTTCCAAAGTGCTGGGATTATAGGCGTGAGCCACCACTCCTGGCTCCTCAGGACTTTTAAATACAACAAACCTGACTGGACATGGTGGCTCAAGCTGGTAATTTCAGCACTTTGAGAGGCTGAGGTGGATAGATCACTGGAGGTCAGGAGTTTGAGACCAGCCTAGGCAAAACCCCGTCTCTACTAAAAATACAAAAATTAGTTGAGAATGGTGGTGTGTGCCTATAGCCCTAGCTACTCGGGAGGCTGAGGCAGGAGAATTGCTTGAACCTGGGGGTTGGAAGTTGCAGTGACTGAGATCTCGCCACTGCACTCTAGCCTGGGTGACAGAGCAAGACTCTGTCTCAAAAAATAATAAATAAATACATAAATAAATACAACAAACCTATTTATGACAATCCAATTCTAAAATCTAACTGAACCTAGAATTATATAGGTGAAAAACCTGCTTCTAATTATTTGAGCCTAGAACGAATTCCATTTTATACGTGAATACAAAGTGGGTTTTTTTGGTCAAGGTTTAGTAAGTACTAAATTTCCTGGGAAGCATCAAGTGCATACATCAAGGAAATACGGCGCAGTGCTTTATTTGAAAATTTGTCAAGAGTTCACCATTTTGAAAAGTCACGGATGGCCATCCTGCTTATATTATTGGCATCATCAAATTAGTTTGCATTGTAACTGTCCTCTTCATGGCGACTACATCTACACAGGAATATACTGATTTAGCCTCTATGGCAAAATGTCAAATATGGAGGAAAAGGGTGAGTATTATTCAGCTGAATGTTAAAAACTTGGTTTTTATATCTTCCCACATGTGGAGAGTTGTCAATATGCCTACTCTATACTTCTTTTAAAATAAACAGTGACCACAAGAAGACAAAAAATAAAGATTGTATAAAGAAATACATTTATAAAGTTGGCAGCATATCATACTTCTGAGATTTAAAGAAGTTTGAAACTAGAATAGCCACGGAATGTTAAAGAAAAATCTCTGAGTAGAAGGTAAAGTTGTTGCTAATTCTTCAGCATAATATAAATGATTGCAGAATATGGTAAGCAGTATAATATTATAGAAAAAACTCAAGTTACCAGTGGTTTATAGGTTATTAGAATGATAGGAAAAAATGCAACTGAAATTTTTTTCTTCACTGAATTCTGATGATACTGTTGTAAGAAAAATCAATGAGATGGTGAAACTGGTGAATATCAGCTGTGTAATGAGACCAGTGGAGCACATTTTCGTTACTAGTGGATAAGATCTCCCAGTGGAACGAGGAAGCTCTCCTGTTCACATGGATAAGGTTAAGAAATGAAAAAAGCCACAGTGAAAATTTATTTTCAAAATTACTGGCAATGTATACAAAGGCACTGACAGCATCCAAAACCCTTGGAATGTATTTCACAGAAAAAAATAATTCCCTTTCCCATTGTCATTATATTGTACGTGCCACAGATTGAGCCTCAACTAGAATTTCTTGGCAACATGGGTTTGTAGGCCATTAAAAAAATTAGCACCAGATGTTTAGCACATTGAGAAGACAAACATTTTGTGAAAATTGTATGTTATTTTATTTATTTTGAATTCCTTGTTGGTTTTCAAGATTTTCAGTGTTGCAATGATCTGCCTTTGAAGGCTTAACCTCTCTGAGACCTCTTGTAGTCTCTTATTTTACAGTTTCTTCTTCCAACTTAGCCTTTATTCTCCACCACCTGATGAAATAAAATAACCCTAGACCACAATGAAATAAACAGGGTCCAAAACTTCATCATGTAAAATGTACAGTTGCATTCTTTCAATGTTGATTTAAAAAAAATGTCTTTCAGGAGGCTTGTACTATCAAAAAAAGGCACAAAGGTAAAAATATTGAAGCATATTGTATACAATTATCCATATATCCAACTAAGCAAGTCCCAATTAAGTTATTTTATTTCATTTTTATTCATTATTTTTCAACTTTTATTTTCGATTCAGGGGGTACATGTGCAGGTCTGTTACCAGGGTATATTGTACAATGCTGAGGTCTGGGGTAATAATGATCCCAACACCCAGCTACTGAGCATAGTACCCAACAGTTTTTCAACCCTTGCCCCACTCTCTCCCTCCCCACTCAGTGGTCCCCGGTGTCTATTATTACCATCTTTATCTCCATGATTACCCAATGTTTAACTCTCACTTATAAGTGAGAACATGTGGTACTTGTTTTTCTGTTCCTGCATTCATTTGCTTAGGATAATGACCTCCAGCTGCATCAATGTTGCTGCAAAGAACATGATTTTGTTCTTTTTTATGGCTGCATAGTATTCCTGGAGAGAGGGAGAGATATATAGTATTTTCCTTTATATTATATATAACATATACATATAGAATATAATATTGTGTGTATATAATAATATATATTATATAATTATATTATGTATATTATATAATCTATATTATATAATATAATTATAATATAATACATATATTATATATTATAATATAATTCGTTTATATATTTTATACACACACACACACACACACACGTATTTTCTTTATCCAGTCCACTATTGATTGGCATCTAGGTTGATTCCATGTCTTTGCTGTTGTGACAGTGCTGTGATGAACACGTGAGTGCCTGTGTCTTTTTGGTAGAACGATTTTTCTTTTTAATATATACCCAGTAATGAGATTGCTGGGTTGAATGGTAACTCTAAGTTCTCTGAGAAACCTCCACACTGCTTTCCACAGTGGCTGAACTAATTTACATTCCCACCAGCAGAGTATAAGCATTCCCTGTTCTCTGCAGCTTTGCTGGCATCTGTTGTTTTTTGACTTTTTAACAAGCCATTTAATAATTGCCATCTGGTGTGAGATGGTATCTCATTGTGGTTTTGACTTGCATTTCTCTGATGATCAGGGATGCAGAGCATTATTTCACATGCTCGTTGGTTGCTTGTATGTCCTCTTTTGAGAAGGGTCTGTTCATGTCTTTTGCCTACTTTTTAATGGGGTTATTTATTTTTTATTTGTTGAACCATTTAAGTTCCTTATAGATTCCCTCCCTCCCTCCCTTCCCCTGCTTTCTTTTTTAGTTCCTTACTGTTTTTTTTTTTTGAGACGGAGTCTAGTTCTTTCCCTCAGGCTGGAGTGCAGTGGCGTGATCTCGGCTCACTGCAAGCTCCACCTCCCAAGTTCACGCCATTCTCCTGCCTCAGCCTCCTGAGTAGCTGGGACTACAGGCGCCCACCACCACGCCTGGCTAATTTTTTATATTTTTGGTAGAGACTGGGTTGCACTGTGTTAGCCAGGATGGTCTCGATCTCCTGACCTGATTATCCGCCCATCTAGGCCTCCCAAAGTGCTGGGATTACAGGTGTGAGCCACCACACCCAGCCTCTTTCTTTCTTCTTTCTTTTTTTCTTCAGGATTTCATTCCTGTTGCCCAGATTGGAGTGCAGTGGCACGATCTCAGCTCACTGCAACCTTTGCCTCCTGGGCTCGAGCAATTCTCCTGCCTTAGCCTCCCAAGTGGCTGGTACTACAGGCACGCACCACTGCGCCCAGCTAAGTTTTGTAATTTTTCTAGAGGCGGGGTTTTGCCATGTTGCCCAGGCTGGTCTTGAACTCCTGAGCTCAAGCGATCTGCCTACCAGACCTCCCAAAGCGCTAGGATTACAGGTGTGAGCCACCTGGCCCGGCCAGATTCTGTATATTAGACCTTTGCTGGATGCATAGCTTGGAAACATTTTCTCCCATTCTGTAGGTTGTCTGTTTACTCTTTAGTTTAATTAGGTTTACTCTTTAGTTAAATTAGAAGCTCTAGTTTAATTAGGTGTCACTTGTCAATTTTTGTTTTTGTTGCAACTGCTTTTGAGGACTTAGTCATAAATTCTTCCCCAAGGCCAGTGTCCAAAATGGTGTTTCCTAGGTTTTCTTCTAGGATTCTCCTACTTTGAGGTATTACATTTAAATCTTTAATCCAGCTTGAGTTAATTTTTGTGTGTAGTGAAAAGCAGGGGTCCAACTTCATTCTTTTGCATATGGCTGACCGGCCATCCAAGCACCATTTATTCAATAGGAAGTCCTTTCCCCATTGCTTATCTTTGTTAACTTTGTTGAAGATCTGATGGTTATAGGTGTGTGGCTTTATTTCTGGATTCTCTATTCTGTTCCATTGGTCTATATGTCTGTTTTTGTACCAGTACCATGATGTTTTGGTTACCGTAGCCTTACAGTTAGTTTGAAGTCAGGTAATATGATGCCTCTGGCTTTGTTCTTTTTGCTTAGGATTGCTTTGGCTATTTGGGCTTTTCATATTATTATTATCACTATTACTAGAGGTAGAGTCTTTCTCTGTTGCCCAGGCTGGAGTGCAGTGACACCACCATAGCTCACGGCAGCCTTGAACTTCTGGGCTCAAGCATCTTCCCACCTCAGCCTCCTGAGTAGCTGGAACTATAGGTGTGTGCCACCATGCCTGGCTACTTTTTAAATTTTTTTTTGTGTCAGACTCAGGGAAAAAAGAAAAAAATTTAAAACTAAATACAAAACCAAAATAAAAAAAGAGAAAACAAATTTTTGTGGAGATGGGGGGGGTCTCACTGTGTTTCCCAGGCTGGTCTCGAACTCCTGGCCTCAAGTGATCTTCCCATCTCAACTTCCCAAAGTGCTGGGATTACAGCCATGAACCACTGTGCCTGGCCTCAATTCAGTTACTTCAAAACATGTCCTCTGTGTCCCCTATTTCCCCCTAGTACTGAGCCTGCACTATTACCTGCAATAGCTGTGCCTGCGATTCTCCTGCCAACATGATCGCACACATTCAATCCAGTACCTTCAATGCAACCAGGCAGACCGACGCAGGCACTCACCCTCTCTTTCTGTGTGCATGCAGACCAAATTGATGGCAATGGCCAGCTTTCAGAGCCCCATAAGCTGTGCATATCCCAAACATTATCTCTAATCTAAGCACCCACCCTGTAGGGTAAGTGTTATTATCCCTTTAGTTTGCTTCAGTTTGAGACTCACGTTTGAGAACGGAGGCAAGGCAAGAACCCGGAGTGCACCTCATCACATGAAAATATGCATTATCTTGTAGGTTACTGAATATGGCCTTCCAGGTCTTTTGAAGTAGCAGGATGCATATCTTGAATGAGTATTGGAATTTCAAAAAGGGAGATAAGATTGCTGAGGTATTTAATCGTTACCTGTTCCACATCATACAGAGGGACGTTTTCAACATTACTCTTATAAATGAGGCCAGTGCTATTCTGAGAATATTATTCTTTCTTACTTTTCCTCTTTGACAGACTGTTGTTTGCTTGGCATGTTATTCCTGTTTCTATTAAGGTTATTCCTTCTTTGGTTTATAGACTAATGAGCCTGGTATGTTTTTATGTATCCGAACACTAATTTTAATTCTGATGTTAACTGGAACCTCTTGTCTTTCATTCTTCAGTATTTGTGTAAAGAAATGCTTTCAATATTCTTACTTCTAATTCCAAACTGACTCATGCAACCATATGATCTATTATGTATTCTAGTAAAGTTGTTCTGGATCATTTACATATGAAGATGCATATTATTTTGTTATGATCATTTCATTTCTCCTTTTATGACAGGGTGTGAGAAAAAGCAGTCCCTGACACCCGGGAGTTGGCTTGGCACTCACTTGTGGGGTTTTTCTGTTACATGTAAACAATTCCACAGAACACCGGTATTGGATAAGGCCACCCAGATGGGGATGGCTCTAGATAAAAACAAGAACATTCCCTAATCACGTCTGAACATAGACAAAACATGAACATTCTCCAAACCACAGAGATGACCAAACCTCCCCGTATCCTGGCTAATAGGAGTGACTGCTGCTTTTTCACATTGATAGCTTTAGCCTGGCTCTAGTCTTCCCTCCTTCTAGATGAAGTTAATTAAAATACCCAGCCATAGAACTGCTCCCACTTCTTGACAGCATCCAATCCAAAGCAAAGCACCGCTTTCACAAATCTTTCCAAAAGCTGCCCCCCAAACCCTAAATCCGATAGTAAGTCCTTTCTAATACCCTCTTACCAAGACATCCTGCATTTCCCCGTGGCGTGCATTCTCCCTCCTTGCAATGTGCAATAAACTGAACTTGTTCAACTGCAAGTGTGTTCCCAAGGGTCTTTGGCTGGGAGGCGTTGATAGATATAATGATGTTTTTGGAATTATGTATATAGATAGATTATATTATCTATGAATTCCATTTCAAGATAGCAAATGGGCTTTGCAAAGCATTTGCTACAAAAATTGGGTATTGAATTTGGTAGGATCATTGATAACAATTTTCTGATCATGACCCTGCCTAGGGCTAAATCCTAAATCCTGGTAGATTGCTACATTTGCATAGAAATCCTGCTTGTGAAGGTAAGGTTTGCTTGAGGATGCCACTTAAATGATTGGTTAGTATTAAATCACCCCACCCTTCCCATGCCCAAATTGTCCTCAAACTAAATACAGAACAAGCTATTCTGCTTTACAGCTTAAGAAAAATGAGTAGGGAGGGACTGCTCCAGGTCAGTCTTGTCTTCCGGACTCTGGCTTTGATCCCCTTTGTCATATAGGGTACTATTGTCTGGGCATTATTAGGTCTTGTTATGCTCATTTAGGACACTCATGTATCCCTATCATTTGTTTTTCAGATGTGTGCTTTTTCTTCTGCCAGCACTTCTGGCATCTCAATCGTGTTGCAGGAACTGTTAAAGTAAATGAGTGGATAAAAGTGTTTTTATGACCTTGCGGAATGAAACTAACATCCTTTCTTACTTTTCAAAAACGAGCTGCTTTAAAAGGGAGGAATAGGCACTTAGGAAATTCTGAGATGCCCCAATGATTAAGATAAATGCTGCTTCATAAATAAAAAAACAATTAGCTACATATGTAAGCATTGTTTCCCAACGACATACCCTCTGCATCTCGGCATACTTTTGCCACTTGCTGTGCCTGGGTGCATGATGAAGACCAACTTGTCAAAGAAGTGTTGCTTTTAAGAGTGTGGGAGGAGGTAGTTTAGATTACTTAGGGCTAATCATTAATATATGATTTAGTAAGTTCATTGTTTATTTTTTATCCAACCGTACCTCCACCCCAGGTCCATGAGGGCGGGGACTTTTGATTGGTTTGCTGTTGCCTGTCAAGAGCTTTAAAAATGCTAAATAAATATTTACTCCCTGCACAAATGACTCAATCAGTCCAGCCCTCAGTGATTCATCTGTTTTCCCTCTTCCTTTTCCCATATCGGGTGTGCGAACCTCTGCTCACCAAGTACCAGTCGGCCCCTTCTCCTGCCCACGTGAAGGAAGAAGGCGCAGTGGCGCTGAGGCCT
This sequence comes from Pan troglodytes, assembly GCF_028858775.2. Lineage (NCBI taxonomy): Eukaryota > Metazoa > Chordata > Mammalia > Primates > Hominidae > Pan > Pan troglodytes. The sequence continues at coordinate 187,681,507 of NC_086015.1, forward strand.
CACTAGGGCACCCACACGGAGCGCTGCGCTCAGCCTTCTGGACCCGGTACCTCCCCAGGCTCTGAGGACAGCAGCAGCCCCGGGACGGACGCGTACGCCAAGTCCTGGGGACCCTCTCCCAAGCGCTGTCAGGGCGGCGGGGTGGCGCGCGCTCCTCCCTCGGGCGCTAGCTCGGGAAATCGCGCTAGGCAGAGGTGGGCTTGTGTCCGCGCCCGCAGCCTCCGCCTCAACACCCTAGGGGAGAGGGACTCGGGCAGGGGTGCCGGGCCCAGGCTCCCCAGCCATTCTCAGGCCAGAACCCCCTTTTTAACAAGACATGGCCGTGGTGTGTCGCGGACTCTGCCGGGGACAGTCTGGCAGAACTGGGCTCCTTGCGCTCCCCAGTATACCGGCTAATTCCGTGCCCTTTGCAAACTTCATATTTTGATTTCAAATTTAAAAATAATCAATAGGCCGGGCGCGGTAGCTAGCGCCTGTAATCCCAGCACTTTGGGAGGCCGAGGCGGACGGATCGCCTGAGGTCAGGAGTTCGAGAGCAGCCTGGCCAACACGGTGAAACACCCTCTACTAAAACTACAAAAAAATTGCCGGGCATGGTGGCAGGCGCCTGTAATCCCAGCTACTCGGGAGGCTAAGGGAGGAGAATCGCTTGAACCTGGAGGCGGAGGTTGCAGTGAGCCGAGATCGGGCCACTGCACTCCAGTCTGGACAACAAAAGCGAAACTCCGTCTCAAATAATAATAATAATAATAATAATAAATATAAAAATAATCAATAGCATTACCCATATCCTTTCTTTTGTCCGTGGTAAAACAATCAAAAGTATTTTTTAAAAAGTGAAAATGAAGTCTCCCTCCCAGTCCCCACGCCCCCAGGTTCAGTCCGGGGCGCCTGGACAGGTTGGCATTGGAAAGCGTGAGGAAGCAGCCACCCCCAGAGCGCACTGCGGCTATCAGAGATGGGGTCTCCGGATCTGCGACTTCCACGAGGCGCTCGCGAGGGGGAAGTTAGGAACTGGTTTCGCAAGGAAGGATGCGGTTGGCACACAGTGCGAGGAGAAAGGGGTTCTTCGGGTTGAGCGCGGGCTCGCTCAGCTCAGCGTCATCAAAGAATTACAAAGTAGAGAAGAAAGCGGCTGATTACCAAGGACGCCTTGGGCAGTGAGGAAGGGGCAGGGTGAAGGGGAGCAAATATATGTGGGCTCCCAGGGTAGCCAGAAGGCGGCCCTCAGCAGTATCTAGGGAGCGGGAGAGAGGGACAGGGGGTCGGGGGAGAGAGAGGAGGAGAGAAGACAGAGGGGAGGACGGGGAGAGAGAAACCTGTGAGGATTCAGACCGATGCCTGGCTGAGACCTTGAAGGCTGGGGACTGTGAATATGGCTCGCTAGCCTTCCTGTGGTCCCTTTTGCACTCACAGGCTAGTGAGCAGAGAGGGAACTGGATTTCTTTTTTTTGATACGGAGTCTAACTGTGTCGCCCAGGCTGCAGTGCAGTGGCGCGATCTCGGCTCACTGCAAGCTCCGCCTCCCGGGTTCACGCCATTCTCCTGCCTCAGCCTCCCGAGAAACTGGGACTACAGGCGCCCGCCACCACGCCCGGCTAATTTTTTGTATTTTTAGTAGACACGGGATTTCACCATGTTAGCCAGGATGGTCTCGATCTCGTGACCTCGTGATCCACCCGCCTCAGCCTCCCAAAGTGCTGGGATTACAGGCGTGAGCCACCGCGCCCGGCCGGAATTGGATTTTCGATTTCCATCTGGTGTATGATAAGCCCTCAATAACCATGGCGAATGAACTAAATAACTACCTCACAGACTCTCATTAGACAGAATAATGCTCAACGTGGTCCTGGGATTAACCTCAGTCCCACCTTAAGATATTGGCAAAATCCTTAGTTGGGTAAGACTCAGGGAAAGTCCTTGTCTTCAGAACGTTCATCTCTTCTCCTTTTCCTTCATTTTTCCCTTCTTCTTTCTTTCAGCCTGGGTGACAGTCTCACTCTGTCACCCAGGCTGGAGTGTAGTGGCGTCCAGTCCAGTGTATTCTGCAGACAGTGCCAAGGCCAGCACTTGGTTAATGAAGCTTGGGCAATACCATGGGGCAAAGCAGGACCAGTTTCATTAGACTTGAGCAAATCTGCGTTTCCTTCACAGGGTAGGAAAGGAAAGAGGAAGGGAGAAATAAGGAAGGAGGCTTTGCTGTCTACTCCCGGTCCTGAAACAGGGCCAATCTTTAGTATCTGCGTTAAAACATGTTCCTGGCTTTCCTTCTACACCTGGCTGCTTTTTCTTGGTCTGCTCCCAAGTGCCTCTCTTTCCTTCTCCAATTATATGTGGGTGCCTCCCAGACTTCTAAGCCCTCCTCCTTGCACCCTCTCTCTCGTGACCTCAACCCATCTCCATGGATTTAATGGCCATTCACTCATGCCTGACGCCTGGATTTCCGTCTCTACCCATCCCTTTCTCTGGAGCTCCAGACTCATACATCTAGTTGCTTCCAGAACACCTCAAACTGCATCTCTCCATCCAGAATTCATCTCTTGCTCTCCACCTCCCTGCCCTGGTTTTCATGATCTCAGCGATTGTGTCCACTTTCCTCCCAGCTGCCCAGCCTGTGGCTCCTTCCCCCTCTTGTTCAGCCCACCAGTCTCAAGCCCCGACATCCTGTCAGGAGCCATTTAAATCAGCTCTCTAATGCATGCAATTTCCTCTTTCCCCTTATCTGGCCACCATCACCTGTTAGATTCCACACTGGTTCCTAAGTTTCCAGGTTTGCTCTGCTTCTGGCCTCATTCCACATGAAGCCATATTCCCAAATGGGTATTTGATAATTACTTCAGGATAAGTGCAAAGTTACTTCATGTGGCCCAGAAGGACACTGACCCTTGTCTGCTTTTCCATGGCTCACCACTCCCAGCTCAAACACCAAGTTCAGCCATCTCGCTTTTGTTCACATCCTTGAATGTTCATGTTCTCTGTGGTCTGGCAAGCTGCCTGTGGCCCTTTCTTTCCCTCTCCCCCAGTTTTTCTCCACTTGGTCTGGCCATACTCATGCTTCAGGCCCCTGTGGAAACATCACTTTTCTCAGACATGTTCCCTGACTTCCAAGTCTGGTTAGCTGGCCCTCGTCACAGCCCTTTTCAGACTGCGCTCGGCTTACTGTTTATTTGCCTTTCTCCTCCCACTGGACTATAATCAGCCTAAAGTCAGGGACCCTAGCATCTGGGTCACTTCATTATTCTCAGGGCCTAGCATGGAGTCTGGCGTATAATAGATGCTTAATAAATATTGAATACCTACTTCGATGAATAAAGGGAAGAATTGAATTGCTGGAAATAAATGGAGATCAACCAAATGAGAACAAGCAAAGACGATTGATTCAGAGCTTCCTATAGCAAGGGAGTTGGCCACCATCACTTGTGTTTTGACAGAGAATCCAAGGCAGGTAGAGGAGTGGGAAAGCTTTATAGTGGAAAAAAGGGAAAGGCTTCATGTATGCCCTGATTGAGGCTGTTGGCCTCTAAATATTATTTTTTAATCTTTAAAAATAAGTGTCACTGGCCGGGCGTGGTGGCTCACGCCTGTAATTCCAGCGTGCTGGGAGGCTGAGGCTGGCAGATCACCTGAGGTCAAGAGTTCGGGACCAGTCTGGCCAATATGGAGAAACCCCATTTCTACTAAAAATATAAAATTAGCCAGGCATGGTGGTGCATGCCTGTAATCCCAGCTACTCAGGAGGCTGAGGCAGAAGAATTGCTTGAACCCAGGAGGCAGAGGTTACGGTGAGCCAAGATCGGACCATTGCACTCCAGCCTGGGCAACATGAGTGAAACTCCATCTCAAAAATAAATAAATAAGTAAGTAAGTGTCACTTACCTGCACACCCAGCACTCTCTCTCGCACTAGGGAGAATATGTAAGGGAAGAGGTCCATATAGTACTATACAGTCAGAACTGCAATTAGAACCTATAGTGATTCAATTCCCTTTTTTTTTTTTTTGAGACAGAGTCTCGCTCTGTTGCCTAGGCTGGAGTGCAGTGATCTCGGCTTACTGCAACCTCCGCCTCCAGGGTTCTGCCCCAGCCTCCCGAGTAGCTGGGATTACAGGCACCTGCCACCACACTGGGCTTTTTTTTTTTTTTTTTTTTGTATTTTTAGTAGAGATGGGATTTTACCTTCTTGGCCAGGCTGATCTTGAACTCCTGACCTCTTGATCTACACGCCTCTGCCTCCCATAATGCTGGAATTACAAGCATGAGCCACCATGCCCGGCCTTAAGTTCCTTTAAAGTGAAGTTATTGGCTGGGCACGGTGGTTCACATATGTAATCCCAGCACTTTGGGAGGCTGACGTGGGTGGATCACCTGAGGTCAGGAGTTTGAGACCAGCCTGGCCAACATGGTGAAACCCCATCTCTACTAAAAATACAAAAATTAGCCGGGTGTGGTGGTGGGTGCCTATAATTCCAGCTACTCAGGAGGCTGAGGCAGGAGAATCGCTTGAACGCGGGAAGCAGAGGTTGTGGTGAGCCCAAATCTTGCCACTGCACTCCAGCCTGGGTGATGGAGTGAGACTCCATCTCAAAAATAAATAAATAAGTAAAAAAGAATTATTATTATTATTATGGAAGGGCTCCAAAAATCACGACAAATACAATTGATGGAAATCACGCCGGAGTGGTCATACTCCAATATGCAGGATATGAAGGATAATTTTATGTGTCAACTTGTCTAGGCTCTGGCACCCAATTGTTTGGTGAAACATCAGTCTAGATGTTGCCATAAAGGTATTTTTGGGTTACAATTAACATTTAAATCAGTAGACTTTGAGTAAGCCTATTACCTTCTATAATGTGCATGGGTCTCACACAGTCAGTTGAAGGCCTTAGAGAAAAGATTAGGTCTCCTAAGGAAGAAGGGATTCTGCCTCCAGACTGCCTTCAGACTCAAGACTGCAACATCACCCTTCACTGTTCTCCCATCCGCTGGCCTGCCCTGCAGATTTTGGACTTGCCAGCCCCAACAATCGCATGAGATGGTTCCTTAAGATCCCTATTAACTCCCAGCAATTGCATGAGCCTGCCCCTTAAAATCCCTGTTATCTATCTACTCATCCATTCATCTATCTACACATCCTATTGGTTTTGTTTCTCTGAAAAACCCTAATACACTGGGCAAGGGCCAGATGTGCAGACAAAAATTCTCCCCACAACAGCACAAGTGAGTGTATGCAGGACTAACCTCTTTACCTCACTCCCACCTTTTCCTCTAGTCTTCTGCAACTCTAATTCCTCTTTATCAATTCAGACCTAGGATCAGATAACACTTATTTACATTTGTTGTCAGAGGGATTATACTATAGCCGTTGATTTTCAGCCAGTGTTTGAGGTCATTAACGTTATAAGCATCTTGTTTTCAAGTTGAAGAAGGAAGGATTCTCTAACAAAGAATGTTCCATGAACAGGTGAAGGGATGTGTTTATCATAAAGCATCCTGAAGTACATCTGCGGTAAGCCTCCAGGGTGGGGGCAGAGCCAGGCTTTGTGAGGCCGAATGCTTACACAATTTAAAGGACCCTCTTTAGGAAAAAAGAATACACAAAAATAGTACATTTGCAAATTCTCAGTGATATGCGGATCATGCGAACACCTTGCTAAAGCCTCTCCCAGGGCCTTGGACAGGATGAGTAAGGTGAAGGGCCTTGAAGCTTAAACTTAATTAGTTCCGGTATATCTGGCTCTGCTTCAGGGCTTTTTGGGGTGGGGAGAGAAAGACAGGTGCTGGCCTCTCCCGGGTCGGTTCTTCCTCCTCTGGGGAGGGAAGTTGGGGGCTGGCCTGGTTCCAGCTGCTTGAGAGACACATTTGTTTTCCTCTAAGATCCAGAGTCTTCCCTCCCATCCAAGCCCTGCCAGTGTGAGTGGCCAGATTTTTGGCTCCTTCTTTATCCCTTTCCCTTCTCCCCTTCTCTAATATCAACCCCTTGTCCCAGAGTCTCCACGGCCTGTTTTCTGTGCTCTTGTGTACTGCTTCTTTAGAGTGCACCCAATTGTCTTGTCTCTTCTCCTTTTCTTTTCTTTTCTTTTCTTTCTTCCTCCCTCCCTCCCTCCCCCCTCCCTTCTTTCCTTCCGCTCTCTCTCTCTCTCTCTCTTTCATTTATTTATTTATTTATTTTTTGAGTCAGGGTCTCACTCTTTCACCCAGGCTGGAGCGTACTGGCATGATTACGACTCACTGCAGCCTCTACCTCCCAAGCTCAAGCGATCCTCCCACCTCAGCCTCCTGAGTAGCTGGGACCACAGGTCTGTGCCACCACACCTGGCTATTTTTTTTTTTTTTTGTATGTTTTTAGAGACAGGGTTTTGCCATATTGTCCAGGCTGGTCTCAAACTCCTGACCTCAAGAGATCTGCCCACCTCTGCCTCCCAAAGTGCTGGGATTATAGGTGTGAGCCACTGTGCCTGGTCTACACCGATTCTTTAGAGTGCATTCAATGATATTTTCAAATAACAGTGTGCAGTCTGTCTTGTCTGCCATCCTGCAAACCTCTCTGTGCTTCTTGAAGCTTCTCATGGTCTGAGGAGAGCATTCCAGGCTGCACACGGGGTGTTGTAATTGCAGCAGCTTCATCATGGGGACTTTTCTCTATGGTTCTTTCTCCACATCTATGGCCAGCATCTCTTTTCTTTTTGCCTCTTCAGATTTCTAAATGCTGGGTGTGTCCATCTCACTTAAGCTGACTCATACTATTAGAAGCAATGGCTTCCTAACTGTACCCAGAGATACGTAATTTTATATAATTTGTTTTCATATATTTCACCAAATATGTGAATTTATTAGCATCCCATTCTGAGAGAAGACCAAAGATTGACTGAAAATATTCCTGCACATTCCAGGGGACTGACACCCTCAGATTCTCTCTCAGCTCTGAGTTCCTGTGTCTTCAGAAGCACTGAGATCACTTGCACCCCATTTCATGGCAATTCTTTCCCCCTCCTCCCTGTTCTTTTCCTGTCAATTGAGATCTGGGCTCTTTCTCTGGCTTCCCCTCAGAATCACTCACATGAGACGTGTATACATGTAATAGACTTTACTGAATGAGTTGGAGCAATGGAGTTGTTTTGTATCACAGAAAAACACAAACAATTTAAAATCGTATTTAAATCACCTTCATTTCTGACAAGCATCTTTGGAATTCCTCCCTGGCCTCCTTTCTCCCAATTCTTGATCCCCTGCTAAATTGATTGGAACCACACCCCCCCGCAACTGCCCAAGCTTCTCATTCCTTCCTCTCTCATAAGGCAGAAGTGGCCTCATTTAGTTCAGGTTTAAAACACAAAAAATGGCCAGGTGCGGTGGCTCATGCCTGTAATCCCAGCACATTGGCAGGCTGAGGTGGGCGGATCGCCTGAGGTCAGGAGTTTGAGACCAGCCTGGCCAACGTGTTGAAACCCCGTCTCTACTAAAAATGCAAAAATCAGCCAGGCATGGTGGCGGGCGCCTGTAGTCCCAGCTACTCAGGAGGCTGAGGCAGGAGAATTGCTTGAACCCAGGAGAAGGAGGTTGCAGTGAGCCGAGACCAAGTCACTGCACTCCAGCCTGGGTGACAGAGTGAGACTCCGTCTCGAAAACAAACAAAAAACAAACATGAAAATTCCTCATACTGTCATACTGAGAGTGAATAAAAAACAGAGAAATTAAGAAAACAGAAGACTTCACCATTATGGAAAAACGGACCCCCTGTCTTTCACACATTGAGAGACTTCATTTGCAGGCATACCCGTGCATACCGTAGTCCTGCCCCATCTAAGAAATATGGTGTCTACGGGCCCTCTTTCCTCTCCGTTTACTTCCTCAATTCATTTCCTCCTCTTGGATCCTGAAAACTGTCAGAAAAAAGCAATACTCCTATTCTCATTTCATGTATGTGCTTGGCCAGAATAATGAGAGAGAAAAGAGACAGACCTGGAGAGAAGAGAATGATGGATGAGAAGTTACCCCAGGGGCTGGCAGGTTTATTTGGGAACAAGGAAGATGGCTCCCGAGATGGAAGCTAGCCTGTGAATTCTAAGGCATTTCCATGCTATGCGTGCTGTGGGCACCCTTGAAACTCTCATTACAAAAGGCATAGAACAAAGACAGTTTCTGTACCTAGACGCCTCCATCCAGCAGCACAGCCTCTGCCCTGAGCTTCTCAAGCTCTTCACCACTGGAATTGGTGAGGCACGGCTAGTACCTGGCCCCTGGGAACGCTGTCCAGGAGGAGCAGTGATGGTGCCAGAGGCTGCAGAGGCCATAGACAGCAGCCAGCGCGGCAGCCCCCAAGCCCAGGTGCCAGGAGAAGAAGCGAGTGAGGAAGGCAAGGTCCATGGGGTTCTCCACCTGCAGGGCTGTCCGGAGGGAGGCGCAAACATCAGCACACACAGCTGCAGCATCCAGTTGCTGAGCACCAGCCCCACCCAGGTCTTGAGCACCCAGAGCTGGGGCTGGTCAGGGACCCAGACCTTGATGGTAAGCACCAGGGAGACCAGGAAGGGGGGCACGCTGAAGAGCTCATGCACACGGATCTCCAGGGTGCCCTTGTTCTCAATGTGGGCTGCCATCAGTAGTGCCAGCACATAGGAGCCCAAGGCCTTGACTGCTTGCTCCAGCTTCATATTCTACCATTCCTGACACGACTGGCTTACAATGTCCACCACGCCAGTGAGCATAAAGAACTCGTACATGGTGATGTGCTGCCAGCTGTCCTTGAATACGAATGGCCACCGCGGATCCTCCCAGTCTACCACCATTAGCCGATTTACTCCAGACGGGTAGAATAACTTGGGTAAGATGCCAGCCAGGGTGATGACCACCTTCACCACACCTTCTAGTGGCACCAGCTGCCACCACCTGTGTCCTCACTTCTCCCTGGGGGGCAGAGGGAGTTTGAGGAGCCTCCGTTCCTGTAGCAGGGCCAGAGACACCAGCACCATATAGTAGAGTGAGTAGAGAAGGAAGAACATTGCTGGCAGCAGGTGTCCCTCGAGGGTGCCCATGGCTTTAGTGTGTGTGTTGGGGCCAACGGGGCGAGAGCTGGTAGATGAGCAGCAACCTCACACACACATGACCGGCATCCTCACAGGCAGGAGTGGCTGCCTCTGAACCACGGAGAGATCATGCTGACGAGCCCCACCCCTGCCTCCCACACACAGAAAGGAATAGGTCTTGTTGCAGAAACCTGAGCCACACCCCAGGGTGGGACGCCTTTAAGAGGGTCCTCCAGGGTGGGACCGCTGCAGCCACCTTGCTCTGCTCCTTACTTAAATCGGCTAGGCCCAGCATTTCAATCTGTGCACCTCACTGCAGATGTCAGTTTCACAGATGCTGATTCAGCATTTCTTTCACCAGCCCCTCTGCCACAGCGCCCTACCCCTGCAGAGAGGAAACAAAGAGAGTGAAGGAGCTCCAGCAAAGAGGAGTAGGGCTGACTCTCAGGCTGACTTTTCTCTCAGTGCTTGGCACAGTACATACTTTTCTCTCATTTAGCAACTCTATGAGGGAGGTGTTATTAGGTGAAATTTTACAAGTGAAATGAAGGTCCAGAGCGGTGCAGAGACATGCACAAAGTGGTCCATCTGCCAGCTGGCACAGCAGAGCCAGGACGTGGACCCGGGTCTGCTCATCCAACAAAGCCTGAAGTTTATGCACAGCAAAACTACTGACATTCACTTCCAACCCCATAATCATGACTGTGGGGAATTTACTTCGTCTTCTTGAGTCTCAGCTTCCTGATGTGTAGAATGGGAATAATAATTACTTCATAGATTTGTTATGAGAATTAAATGGGATTATATATAAAGTGTCTGATACATAGTGAATAATGATGGTGATTATGAATAATTTAGCTATTTTTTTTTTTTTGAGATGGAGTCTGGCTCTGTCACCCAGGCTGGAGTGCAGTGGCACGATCTTGGCTCACTGCAAGCTCCGCTTCTTGGGTTCACACCATTCTCCTGCCTCAGCCTCCTGAGTAGCTGGGACTACAGACGCCCGCCACCGTGCCCAGCTAATTTTTGTATTTTTAGTAGAGACGGGGTTTCACCGTGTTAGCCAGGATGGTCTCGACCTCCTGACCTCTTGATCCCCCCACCTCGGCCTCCCAAAGTGTTGGGATTACAGGCGTGAGCCACTGCACCCGGCCCTCCTATTGTTATTACTAGCAGTCCTTGCTAAATTTCTATGATCCTGAAGTTTTTAAAGTATTTCTTTGAATGATACCAAAGCAAGAGTCATAAAGAAAAACAGTAACATATTTAATTATATTAAAAATTGTAAGTTATTTATTAATAAAAATTAAACATGTACTGATTAAAATTACAGTTTAAAATTTTCAAAAGAAAAACAAAATAAAATTGTGCCCCATATGTAAGAAAGTGTTAGTCTCTTTACAACATAGAAAGCACTTACAAAGAAAAAAGTTAAAAATATGGCCAGGTGCCGTGGCTCACACCTGTAACACCAGCACTTTGGGAGGCCAAGGAGGGCAGATCGCTAGGTCAGGCATTCGAGACTAGCATGGCCAACATGGTCAAATCTTGTCTCTACTAAAAATACAAAAATTAGCCAGGCATGGTGGTGTGTGCCTATTATCTCAGCTACTTGGGAGGCTGAGGCAGGAGAATTGCTTGAACCCAGGAGGCAGAAGTTGCAGTGAGCTGAGATCATGCCACTGCACTACAGCCTAGGTGACAGAGCAAGACTCCATTTAAAAAAAAATAAAAAATAAAAAATAAATAAACACCTCAGGAGAAAAATGGACAAAGGACAGAAAGTGGCTATTCGTGCCAAGGGAACTATAGATGCCTCATAAACACGAAAGGCAAAAAAATTGGGGGCTGTAGGATTCTTGGTTGACAGGCTTTCTTTTTTCTTTTAGCACTTTGAATATATCAGCCCCCTGCCTTCCGGTCTCCAAACTTTCTGATGAGAAATCTGCTAGTAATCTTATTGAGGATCCCTTGTATATGACAAGTGGTTTCTCTCTTGCTGCTTTCAAGAGTCGCTCTTTGTCTTTGTCTTTTGATGGTTTAATGATGATGTACCTTAATGTAGATCTCTAAGTTCATCCTACTTGTTGAACTTCTTAGATATTTATGTTCATGTCTTTCATCAAATTTGGGATGTTTTCAGCTATTTCCTTAAATACTCTCTCTGCCCTTCTCTCTTCTCCACTGGCTGTGGCAAGGACTTTTCATTAACACAGAGACATAGAATTGCTGCTACAGAGGAGGTAGAGAAGTGTGGCTGAAATCCAGAGGAGGTAGATGGGTGTGGCCGAAATCCAGAGGAGACAGAGGGGTGTGGCTGAAATCCAGAGGATGTAGAGAGGTGTGGCTGAAATCCAGAGGAGGTAGAGAGGTGTGGCTGAAATCCAGAGGAGGTAGAGAGGCGTGGATGAAATCCAGAGGAGGTAGAGAGGCGTGGATGAAATCCAGAGGACGTAGAGAGGTGTGGCTGAAATCCAGAGGAGGTAGAGAGGTGTGGCTGAAATCCAGAGGAGGTAGAGAGGCGTGGCTGAAATCCAGAGGAGGTAGAGAGGCGTGGATGAAATCCAGAGGACGTAGAGAGGTGTGGCTGAAATCCAGAGGACGTAGAGAGGTGTGGCTGAAATCCAGAGGAGGTAGAGAGGCATGGATGAAATCCAGAGGAGACAGAGGGGTACGGATGAAATCCAGAGGAGGCAGAGGGGTGCAGATGAAATCCAGAGGACGTAGAGAGGTGTGGCTGAAATCCAGAGGACGTAGAGAGGTGTGGCTGAAATCCCGAGGACATAGAGAGGTGTGGCTGAAATCCAGAGGAGGTAGAGAGGCATGGATGAAATCCAGAGGAGACAGAGGGGTACGGATGAAATCCAGAGGAGGCAGAGGGGTGCAGATGAAATCCAGAGGACGTAGAGAGGTGTGGCTGAAATCCAGAGGACATAGAGAGGTGTGGCTGAAATCCCGAGGACATAGAGAGGTGTGGCTGAAATCCAGAGGAGGTAGAGAGGTGTGGCTGAAATCCAGAGGAGACAGAGAGGCGTGGATGAAATCCAGAGGAGGCAGAGGGGTGCGGCCAAAATCCAGAGGAGGCAGAGGGGTGCGGCCGAAATCCAGGTGCTTCACCAGGTTGTTTTCTTAGGCTTGGGACCAGTGGTAGTTAAAGAAAGACACTTCCATAATCCTAAGTAGGCATGATCACTAAAGGATATTTGATTTATTTATTTATTCAATAATAAAACTTCCAAATTCCAGACATTTTTCTAGGCCCCAAGGATACAATAATGAAAAAGACAGGGAAGAAACAAATAAATGCACAATTAAAAAAGAAAAAATGATAGAGAATGATAAATAATAATGGCAAACTCCCTCCTCCCTGCCAAAAAATACTTAAATTAAGGCTATTGAAATAGTGAGTAGCTCTTTCAGATTGAACCATCAGAGACGATGTCTAAGAAAGTAACATTTAATCCAAGATTAAATTAGCATTAGAGGCCAGCCATACCATATCTGACTGCATGTGTGAGTCACTCCATCACATAAAAAACAAAGGAGGAGCTCAATAAAAGCCAAGACCCTGATAACCTCTGTTGATGGAATATGTTATTTTTAATATTTTCAGTGTTTTGGTCTGTTTTGTGCTGCTATAACAGAATGCCTGAGACTGGGTAATTTACAAAGAACAGAAATTTATTTCTTAGAGTTCTTCGGGCTGGTAAGTCCAAGATCAAGGCACTACCATGTGATGCAGGCAGAAGGTGGAAGGACAAAAGGGAAGAAACCTCATGCGCCCACATGGTGGAAAAGCAGAAGTGCAAGAGAGAACCAGGTTCGTCTGTCAAGCACCTTTATAAGGATTCTTAATCCCATTCATGAGGAGTATCACGGACTAGTCACCTCTTAAAGGCCCCATCTCTTAATACTATCACATTGGCAAAAGCTGAATTTTGGAGGGGACACATTCAAATCGTAACATTCAGTAATTGTCTTCCTAGCCAGAATCTGATTTTGTTTTTTGCCATGATGAACCATAGTGGGGCACTCCAGGTAATAAGGCAATGGGGTAATGTATCTTTCCTTATCCATCTTTTTCTGCATTTTGCAATGAATAAGTATTACCTTTGTAATCAGGGACTATGTGAAAACTTGAAATCAATGACACAATTATTTAATGCATGGAGAAGTAACTAGGATATGAAGACACCAAAATGTGGCAATTTCTGTCTACGCCTTTTTGTATTTTTCAAATGTTCTGAAACTTTATTAATTTTATTTTTATGGTAAAATTATTAACATGAAACTCTTTATAAGAGCTCTTCTCAGTCATCAAAGTATTTCTTTTCTTTTTACTTTTTTTTTTTTTTTTTTTGAGACAGGATCTTACTTTGTCACCCAGGCTGAAATGCAGTGGCCCAATCATGGCTTACTGCAGCCTCGACCTCCTGCACTCAAGAGATCCTCCCACCTCAGCCTCTGGAGTAGCTGGGACCACAGGCGTGTGCCATCACACCTTACACATTTTTGTATATTTTGTACAGATGGGGCTTCACCATGTTGCTCAGGCTGGTCTCAAACTCCTGGGCTAAAACAATCTGTCTGCCTCAGCCTTCCAAAGTGCTGAGATTACAGGCATGAGCCACAGTGCCTGGCCAAAGTATTTCTTTATACATGTGTCTTTATGTGTACGATTATTTATAGACCTATATATATAATACTGACAACTGTTAAAGATACCAAAAAGCACAAAGACGAGTAAAAAGAGTGAATATAACACAACAAATGCCAACTCAGAGAGAACAAGTGTTAACATTTTGTCCTGCTTGTTTCCAGGGTTTTAAAAAACTAAGTAAATAAAACATTCAAATTATTCTGATCCCATTCCCATACCTCCCTTCCTCCATTGGGAGAACCAATATCATGATTTGGTGTGGATCTTTCTTATCATTTTGTCACTTTGTATACATTTGCGTGTCTCTTTATCTGTTTATCTACCTACCTATCTATCTACCTATCATCTATCTATCTGATCATTCTCTGTATATTTCTAATTCTGCAGAAAGAAGGAACAGAAGGAGCTCTTGCTTGAGTAAGGCACTGGTCATGCCTCAGTTAGAACCCATGTAAGTGAAGTTCCTTTGTAATGAAGTCAGTGCAGTTAAATGAAAAAAACTTGGGGGGGGAATTCAAGAATCATGCAAAAATACAGTTGATGGGAACCATATGTCTGAGTGGCCGCATTCCAATGAACAAGGCAAATCCACAGATGTGCTGGTCGTAAATTCCTCCCAAATCCTATTTTGTCCACAAGGTAACTAAAGGTAAATAGGACTAACCTTTATCACCACTCCCTAAAAAGCGGCCATGGGTCCCAGTGTGTCTGTCTCTCCCCATCTCCCAAATCAGCAGTCACTTACCATCTGCTACTCTGAGCCCTCCCAGTTTCCAGAAGGAGACAGTGTCTGATAATAATCACTTAACCCTGTTGACTGGTAGGTTAATCTTTAGCACATGAGTTTCAGTCGCTGTGATACCCGAATACGTCATTTTAAGCCTCTCATCTCCAGTTGAAGAAGGAGAACCCTTAGCTTTACCCACAGCTAAAGGAATCTGGGGAATCAGCCAGCAGGTGCTGAGGTGTGTTTGTCATGGGGGAGGGGTTCTTGAGTGCAAATCTGATTTAGATCTTCTGACCCATGGGTGCCCATTAGAATCACCGGTGAGCTTTTAAAAATAACAACAATTACTTGGGCTTTTCCCCCCAGAAATTCTGATTTAATTAGCTTGGGGTTGAGCTTGGGCATTCATGCTTTTAAAACTTCCCCTGCAGACACTAAAGGAAAAATACTGTATGATTCCATTTATATAGGGTACCCAGAGTAGTCAAATTCATAGAGGAAGAAAACAGAATGGTGGTTGCCAGGGGGCTGAGTAGAAGGGAGTGAATTGTGGCCTAATGTACAGAGTTTCAGTCTGGGAAGATGGAAGAGTTCTGAAGACGGATGATGATGATGATTGCACAGCAATGGTGATGTATTTAATGCCAATGAACTGTATACCTAATAGTGGTAAAAGTGGTCAATTTTATGTCACGTATATTTCACCACACTAAACAAAGTGAAGTATGTAAGCTCCTGTGGTGATTCTACTGTGAAATCCTGTCCAGAGCTGCCTTATACTACCTGTGATGACTGTTGAAAGGGAGGGTCCTCTTGATGAGTTGGGTCCTCCTTCTTCCCACCCTGCTGCCCCGGGAGGCTCAGCTGAGTGCCCTTCTGGTTTCAGCTTTTGCTGCTATTGGAGGGCAAAGGAGTTCACTTTTCTTTTAAGATTTGGCCTGTCAGCTGCCCAAGACTGGTTCTGGAAACCCTCTCGATGCCCCCTGTAAGTGTCTCTGCATCCAGTAGCAACTTTTCACAATAGAGAGTAGAATGGCAATCTCTTACCAGAAGGGGTTTTATTTATTCTCTGGTCTCTTCTGATATCTATGGCTGGAGCCTCCTCCCCTTCCTCTCTTTTTCCAGACTTACGCATGCTTTGTTTGATTCAATCACATAATCTGACTCATGAAGGTATAAATCATGCAAGAATAACCAGCCAGTTAATGTCAAATAGGGACGACCATATGTCCATGGGGATGACTAGTTCTTTGTATCTTTTCCAGTGAAATGTGCTTATCTAGTTTATAATTCCATTGTTAGTGGAAAGTATATGAAGTTGACTCAGCCCCTGTCCTACCTTCTGAGGGGAAGTCCAATGCTCTGCCCAATGTTCCCCCTCCCGTCTGGCTTGGAGTGTCTGAATCTGCTCAAGCGGTGCCTTACTTGCAAACACATTCTGCAGAAGCTCCCTTTGCTCCGTTTCTGCACTGACCCAGATGGGAGACTCGGCTCCTTTCCACGGATTGTCACCTCTAATATCTGGAAAACAAAACAAAACAAAGCAAAACAAAAACACATGCAAAAGACATTTGTTTGCTCAGCAGGCTTTATTATGTGTATGAGGATGATGATATCATCCCAAAGCAAAGTTCTCAATATTGGGTATTCAATATTTCTGTTCTTAAAAGTCCTTCAATAATATCAGATGATTCTATTCCTATAAAGTCCCCAACTGGTGAAAGGAAGCTAAGGTATTAGAAGTCAGGTTAGTGGTTAGCATGGTGGGGGAGTGACTGAGTGGAAGCATTAGGGGGCTTCTGGTGTTCTAGTAGAGTTCAATTTCTTGATTAGATGCTAGTTACACATGTGATTTTGGAAAAGCCACTGAACTCGTGATTTGTGCTCTTCTCTGTATTTATGTTATGCTTCGATAATAAAGTTTATGTTAAAAACTAAAGAAAAGATAAGAAGCCTCCAACCACCTCATGTGCAGGCAGGTTACTCAACTCTGCAGAGAGGGACAGAAGGGTCTTCTACCAACCCAGCATCTGCACCCCTGAAGTCAGACATGGCTGTGGTCGCTTTTGGGTTTTGACCTGTTAGCAATGTTTTCAAAAAGGACCAAGAGAATGCAGGCATACAAGCACTTTGTGGATGGTGGGCCCTGTGCAGAGTTGGCCTGTCACAAACCCTGCTTCATACACATCCTCATAGCAATCACAGCAGTGAAAACTGGGAAGACTCGCCCAGGTGCCCGCTCCCCACTGGCCCGCCCTTACTCCCTCCACCTCTCCACAGCAACTCATCCTTTGGACCACCCAAACCTGTCAGAAGAGTGTCTCCGTCTCCATTTTTGACTTTCCAGAGAGGTCTGAAGCCACCTCCACACAGTGAGGTGGCAGACTTGTGGACAGGTCCTGAAGCCATACCAGGAGCTGACCAGCCCCAGAAAACGAGGACATGGCTGCAGGGATAGAAAGCCAAACTGTGGGTCAAGGGGACTTCAGCCTGTCCATCTGGGGGCATGCTTAAAGGTCTATGATGGGGCCAAAAAGAAAGATGCAGGCTAAGGACAGAAGGACAGCTCAGCCTGAACAGCCCCATCCTGCAGCCCACCCCAGCCCTGAGCCTCCGGAACTCTATCACTGCATCCTGGGGCACCTGCCCCCCAAGCCCCCACCCCAGGAAGAGTATCTATGCTGTCAGAGGCTGCAGACGGTGCCAGCAGAAGGTGGTGAGGAAGCTTGGGGCCTTTGGTGGGTGGGACGCATCAACACACACAGCCGCAGCAGCTGCGCATAGATCAACAGGCCATCCGTGCCTCGAACACCTACATCAACGGCCAAGGCCTTGGCCACCCTGCCCAGCTCCGTGCACCGCTAGTTGCTTTGGTGGATCACAGCCGCTCCACGCTCCACAGGAAGAATCCCAAACCCGGTGACCGGCTGCCCCAGCATTCCAAGTAAGACCAGTTCCTCAAGGTCCGCCCTGTTCTTCCTCACCATCTGTTTTGTCCTTGGAAGATGAAAGAACTTAGCAAGGATGATATTAAGGAGACAACCGCTTTCTCTGTCTCTTCCACAGGTACCTGCTGCTGGTACCTCTACCCTTGGTTAGACACAATTCCAGCAGGGCAGGACCACTTGCCCTGAGGAGAAGAGCCCAGGGACTCATCACAGGCAGGGAACCACTGCCTCTTCTATCCTGCCCGGGGCATAACGGCGGTCCAATGGGTAGACAGGTGGACTCACCACTCAGGTAAGTGCTTCCCGGGGCAGCAGGAGGCGCCTCAATAATGGCATTTTGCCCTTGTGCCTTCAGTCACACCCCTCTGCTCTGCCCAGGCATAAAGCTGATACATGGGAATGGTGTGTGCCATGGCAATGAAGATCATCATTATGACCATGGTGCCCACACGCCAGGACTCTGCGGCCTGGAACTACAAGTCCAGTCTGATTCACAGGAGCATCCACATTCTGACGCCTCTTAGCCCCCACCTGATCACAGAGGCTCTTAGGGTCTTGCAGAGTTTCCCTTCAGCACCTGTGCTGAGGGAGACTCTGGAATCTCACCGGCCCAAGAATCAGTCCTTGTGGCTGCTCTGGCAGTGGGTTGCTGGTCAGGTGCAAAGGTATTGCCCGTGCTGACAGCTGGGCACTGATCCCACACTTGCCACCCTCCACAGCTCCCAGGGAAGCTGCAGCTGGCTGGGTGGAGCCCTCTTGACCTCAGGTGGCCTGGAGTGCTGCCATCGCCATGGGGGACGCTCTTACTACCAGCTGGGCTGGGTCTCTGAGCCTGGGTCTCCACTGACAGCAGCCTCCACAGCTGTCCCTGCATGGTTTCAGATCTCTGCCAGTCTCTGTAGGGAATGATGCTTATGCCAAGAGGGAGGAAAGCAGCTCTTTTATCCCTGGAGGGTGGTGAGGGGTACACAGGAACGTTCTTTGAGCTCTGCAGGATTCTACCTTTCTCCTCCACCCTCCACCCAGACGATCGTCTTCCCAAAGCACATTCGTGCTGCTGTGGTAGGCTGGGTTGGGGTCGGGTTGAGGATCAGCCTCCCAGAGTTTCTGAAACCCCAAAGTCACTTAGGCCCTAAGAGTGGGAAGACGAATGTGGATTGTAACAGGAGATACCTTTGTCCGGTAAAGTAAGTGTTCTCTTTGGTTCCACGCTGTTTCTTCTTACAATGGCTTTTATCAGTGATGCCCAGGGTATCAGTTATCTCTGAACTGTGACTATTAACAAAGTTCAAGTTCTTTGAACAGCCCCCACACAGTTCAGCGGGTACAGACCTTATGGGAGAGGAGGGGCCTTGTGGACATAGTTATTCTGTTTGGCTGTTCAGCATCTCAGCCTTGTTTCTCTATCTAAGGAATTCCCCATCTCATGAGCAGGTAGGAGGCAGAGCTCAGTTCTGCATAATACCCCACCATGGGCACCTTGTTACATTTTACCACTCCATTCTCCCCGCAATGGGCACTCAGGTGATCTTCAACTCCCTGCCACCATAAAAAACAAACAGTGATAACATCTTCATATGTGCTCCCTATGGGTCCGCATGAGAACTTCCCTGGGGTATTATGCAGAGACTAGACGCCTTGAATTAGATGTCACACTGCAAAGTGGTTGGGTGTTAAAAATATAAAAAGGAGGAAACAGAATAAGACCTATCACATGGTACCTTTCAAACAGGTTTTTTAAATGTATGCAAATAAATCAACAGTACACATTTGCAAAAACACATTCAAATAAAGTTGCCCATTAACATGGTAAAATAGCTACCTGTGGAGGAAGGGGAATGAGAATAGGGACTAGAGATAAAAGAGAAGTCAGTCAATACAATAATGAATGGCTTTGTGCAACCCAAGAATAATTATACATCGTGGGTATAGAAACTGGAATAATTCAAACCCCTTCCACCCAGGCGAACAAATGAAACAAACAAAAACAACAGGTACATGATATGCATAACATCTCGATTCTATAAGATGGAGTGTGAGAAATGGCCACATGAGACAAGGCAGGGAGAGACCCTGCCTGTGTTAGGAGAATCAGAGCAGGCTTAACAAAGAGGCATCATGTTTGAGTTAATGTAATGATCTAAGAACAGGCCTTTTCCAGGTGGCTCACATCGGAGAAGTCTACTCAAAGAGGAATTTGTCCACCCACTTATAGAGACCTTGGGACCAAATCCATATCTGATTACCACTGGGAAGCCCAGTCATCAGAGATGCCTGCATACATGGGTGGATGGTCATGGAGACAGGAAGATGGCCTCGAAGCTGGGCCCAGTGGCATGGGCTAGGTCATAGGCCATAGGTAGTGGCTGGTTATAAATTGCTCTCTGTATTATAATGCATTATTTAGTCCCCTTATAAAACTCAACTGTGGGTGAATAAAAGGAAGGATCTAAGTTCAGCCAGGAAAGAAGTGGTACCAAGGGGCATTAGAGATTCCCTGCCAACTGTTTCCAGTAATGGTAGACTAAGGGATAAATCACCATACTTCTAAAGACAGCTATAAAAGTTAGAGGAGATATCAAACTATCTTCTTAATAGCACTGAAGGCCTCATTAATAGAGCCGAACAGGGAGGGGTAAGAGCCTAAACTGGTTACTTGGGATGTGTTCACTTCCTGGGAGAAGGCAGCTGACATGCCAAGGTCCTTGGGTGAGTGTGAGGGGTCATATTGCATTACATAGTGTCCTGGAGATGTGCAAGTCACTTGTACCCCACTGATATGTTTACTCTGGGCTGTCTGCCAATCTTCAGAACCATGTGAGGTGAGCAGGGTGAACAGTACTTTTGGGGGGTGCCCTAGAGCTGGAGGAACAGTTGGTGTCTACTGTTAGTAAAGAAGGAAACTTAGTATGAGCCCACTATGTGCCCTGAGTAGTGGCCCCAAAGGGCTGCATCTGGAAAAGGGGGTGGGTACTGGCCCTGTGGACATACAGAACAGCCTCAAGCCTTATTCCCGGACTGCTAGTTCCCTCAGGTGTTGGAAAAAAGGAAAAAAAATCCTTTTTGGAAGAGGATCCTAGATTTCAAATTAACTCTCAAAAGAGCCATTTCAAATAAATTGTCCAGAAAGCACAGAGGCACAAGAGCTACATGAGACAAAACACCACAAGTCAGAATCAACAGAAACTGTGGACCATAGAAATAGACCCACCGCATCCCAGATATTAGAATAACTCGATACAACCTGTAATGAAACTGTGCTTACTGTGTTCATGGAGATAAAAATTGAATTTAAAATTTTATGTAAGGATATAAAAATTTTGAAAGCAACGGTGAAGATTTTAAAAAGAACCATTTGATATTATAGAACTGAAAATTATGATAACTCAATAAAGAACTCTGTAGAAGAGTTAATAGCTAATAATTGGTGGAAAAGAAGATAAGTCAGAAGAAACTATCCAGAATGAAGTCCAGAGAGGCATAAAGATGGAAAATACAGATAAGAAGATAAATAAAATAGAAGACACAGGGAGATAATCCAATATACGTTTAATTGGAGTTCTAGAAGAGAGGAGAGAGAGAATGGAGCAGAGGCAATATTTGAAGAGATAATGGCTGAGAATTTTCCAAAATTGATGAAATAACACAATCCACTGATTCAGGAAACCAAAGGAGAGATTCCTACAAGAACTAGGAAGCTTCAGGAACCAGGCATTTGTTAAAGCATAAATGTCTCCTGTGGAAGTTCCCTTTTCATGACAAGGGAAGAAAGCACTTGAGGGAGCCGGTGGGTTTCTTTGCAGAAGAGTTTTTGGTTTTGTTGTTTGCTTGTTTTTGAAGATAGGATTTGATTATGTTGAAAAGCTGAGAGAATAAACCAATTGAGAGGGAGAGGCTGAAGCCACAGGAGAGAGGAGGAGTAATTCATGAAGCATGAAGAAGTTTTTAGAGGGCACAGGGACCGAAACTATGAAAATAATAACAGCTATCCTTTACTGAGCATTACATGTCAGAGCTCTCTCAGGAAATTGGTCACACATTGATACTAATTCTTATAATCGTTAACGATGGGTATTTCTATTCAAATATCCTTATGTTAATTGATGTTCTAAAGAGAGAGAGAAAAAAAATCTTGGTCATATAGCTAGTAAGTGGTGGCAGTGGGATCAAAATCAGGTCTGACTTACTCCAAAGCCTGTGCCCTTTCCACTCTACCAGCTGCTTCCACAGCTCCAGCTGGCCTCCTCTTTGTCTGAGATAGCATGCAAGGAAGAGAGGATGAGTGTGGAAGTGAAGATGTTTGGAGATATTGTAGAATACAGGAAGTTGAAGTAATTCAGGCTGGAGGCTTGGTCATTCCCAGGAAAATGTAAGGGATTCTACCTGCAGAGTTCGAAGGATGTGGGAATTCAACAGAGGAGCTACCAAGGAAGGGCCGACCAGGGGAGAGGGAGAGGAAAGGAGCCAAGGTGAGGCCAGCCAAGTGCCCAAACCATCAATGGCAGCATGTAGCGGTGCTCCAGAGGCAGAGAGAGGAGATCAAGAAACGTGGGGCGGAGAGGGGAGGGGAAGAGTTTGAGAAGAAACAGAATACGTCACAGTCTCAGAGCATCTCCTCCCAAATATTTATTAATTACAAAGGGAAAACTAGTCATTTTACAGTGGGGAAACCAGCAGACATCACTATAACAAAGTGATCTCAAAATATTGTTTATTAAAAGAGACAATGAGACGAAGCTCCTGGCAAGGAATAAGTGACTAAACCATGGATGTTCTGTGGTCTTTGCAGTAATAACAATATCCTCAATGACCTGCGGCCAAAAGATCCCCCCACCTCATCCCACCTCAGTGCCAGGTTCATCTGTGCTAATGTGTCACCGAGTCCTAAAGGATGACTGAGTCGTCCTTGGGTAACACGTGGTTAACGCGTGTGCATTTGACAGGGGTCTTCTGTAATAATGGAGTGATTCTCACGCGTGGGCGGGATTCAGGCACGGCAGCAGCATTGGGAGAAGTGCTTTGGGGCTGGGGTGAGAGGAGTTTGGGATCTCCACGGGTAGTAGGTGCCCCCGCTGTCCTCTATGGTTGGGCTCTTGCGTGCGGCGGCAGATCCCGGACGGCGCTTCGGCAGATCCTGGAAGGCGCTTCGGCAGCTCCTGGACGGCGCTTCGGCGGGGCTGGCCTCCTGCACACACTCGGGTCTCCAGAGGCGGGTGTGCGCGTTGGGGACGCTTCGTCCTGCAGTTGAACGCCCTGAAGAGGGAGAATCAGCGGCCTTCCCGACCCTGGCTGCGCTGTAGGGTCTATGAGCTCCTCTGCAGCGCCCGACCTCCTTCGCCAGCAGCCCCAGCCCCCTGCGCAGAACCAGTCTACGCGGACGCCGGAGTCCACCTGGGCTGCTGAAGAGCCCGAAAGCTCCCGGGGCCGTGTCTTCTGGGAAACGCGCCAATGCCCTCTAGTGGGCGAGCTTTGAACTTCCCTGAGGCCCTACACTGACCTGAGCAGGGGAATGAAATCTCCGGAGCCTCACCTGTGTCTTGCCGAGAGCGGGGCGCAGTGCAGCCCTGGAAGGGCGGAGAGAGTGAGGATGGTGCACACCCGAACCAGCTGGGTCGAGTCAGCCCCCTCCCAGGAGGGCGGCGTGGTCTCCTCCTGCCTCATCGTCCCCCTCCCTGTCCTTCACTCCTCCCAGCTAGAATTGGCACCATCCACTCTTCACTCTCCTTGAGCGAAAAGAAGGGAGACTTGAACACATCTATGCGCCAGGCAGCTTCACTTCTTCATCTGGAAGCTATTTCTAAAAAGGATTTGAAGTGATCACAAAGGCTTACAAGGGAACTAAAGAAAGATGGGGAAACAAAGACGCACAGGCTAGCACTGAAAATGTCTTAAGACCCTGAACGGTCACTAGACCCGGAGTAGAGATAGGACGTTAAACTTCCAAACCCTTAGAGCGTTACGAAAGACGAGACCGGGAAAACTCCAACAGTCCTTCAGGAATCAGGAACAAAAGACCAAGGCAAGGGGAAGCAAAAGAGGAAGGGGCAGGGAAGCCATGGTAACTAAAAATAGGAAAGGAAGGACAAAAGGAGAAACCACGGATCAGAGCAAAATTACTGCAGATGGATTAAACTCCCCTATTAAAAAAAAAAAAAGTAAAAAGCCTAAAACAGCCTATCTACCTAGCTTCTAAGATACATAGCTGTAACAAAGTGACATTTAGAGTTTCAAAATAAAGAGGTCAGTGAGGATATACCAGGAAAGGGCTAACGTCTGTACATCCCTCCAGCTGGGGGCCTAACTCTAAAATACAGCTCACTTCCACCCGTGTGTCTTCTTCGCCCCGGTGCCACTTCCTAAGGCACACCACGGTGACTTCCCACCTGTCCCATAGCTATAGCTTTCTAATGGGCGTCCTTAGCCCCCCTTGCCTTCCTCCCTACAAAGCACATATAATATTCTTTTAAAAACATAAATAAGAAGCTGGGCGTGGTGGCTCACGCCTGTAATCCTAGCACTTTGGGAGGCCAAGGTGGGTGGATCACCGGAGGTCAAGAGTTCGAAACTATCCTGGCGAACACGGTGAAACCCCATCTCTACCAAAAAATACAAAAAATTAGGTAAGTGTGGTGGCAGGCAACTGTAATCGCAGCTACTCGGGAGGCTGAGGCAGGAGAACCGCTTGAACCTGGGAGGTAGAGGTTGCAGTAAGCCGAGATCCTGCCACTGCACTCCAGCCTCGGCGACAGAGCCAGACTCCATCTCAAAAAAAAAAAAAAAAAGCATAAATCTGGCTAAAGTCCTTCAATGTCTTCTTATGGCATTTAGAGTCAAGTTCAACCTTTTTACTCTGGCCTACAGCCCCCACCCCACCCCACTTTCTCTCACACCAACCTCTTTCCTTCTAGCTGCTGTCCCAGTGGCCTTCTTGCTGTTCTTCAAACCCACCCTGGCACACACTGTTCCCTCTGGCTGGAATGCCGTTCTTGGAGCTCTTCCTCTCCTTGCCTGGATCCCAGCTTCAGGATCTCCCCTAGAGGAAATCCTTTCCTGGCCACTGTGTCTGGAGTGAGGCCCTTTGCCTAGCTACTCTTCATCACTGCTCTGTTTATTTCCTGCAGAGTACTTTTTACAGTCTGTGAATATCTTGTTTATTTATTTGCTTATTTATGTCTTCTCTAGTAGAATGTTTACTGCAGTCTTTTGGGTTCTTCTCCATGTATAATCATAGTATCTGCAGGTAAATATAATTTTTTTCTGCTGTTAGAATTCGTTCTTATACTTTCTTTTTCCCCAATAATGCAATTGAGCCTTTAAAACATGTTGAATAATAATGATCATGGTAAGCATCCCTTCTTTGTACTTTCCTAATTTGATGGAAATAGTTTGAGGGTTTCATGGTTTTAGTAAGAAAGATATTTGCTATTGACTTCTGGTAAATATTTTTCATCATATTTAAGAAATGTCTTTCTATTCCTACATTACTTTTACTTTTCCAATTTCTTCCTGGGTAACTGACCTATTTAAATTTTCAATCTCTTTTGATATCAGTTTATGTTTTTCTAGGAATTCAACAATTTTCTCTAGATTTTCAAGTTGGTTGCCCTAGGGTTGTATGTAATATTGTCTTATAATTATTTTTCTCTCTTTTTGTATCTGGCATTATATCACCGTCTTAATTTCTAATATTGCTTGCATTTGATTTCTTTCATTTGTTCCTAATGGTCGGCAGGGGATATCTATTTATCTTACAAAAATTAGATTTGGCATAAAACTACTGTATGATCCAGAAATTCTGCTCCTATGTATCTATGCAAGAGAACTGAAAGCAGGAACTTCAACAGATATTTGTACACTCATGTTCATAGCAGCATTATTCACAGTAGTCAAAAGGTGAAAGCAATCTAAGAGTTCATCAGCAGATGAATAGATAAACAAAATATGGTATAAACAGAGATAGAACATTATTCAGCCATAAAAAGAAATGAAATTTTGATATATGCTGTAACATGAGTATGTCTTTTTTTTTTTTTTTGAGACGGAGTCTCGCTCTGTCACCAGGCTGGAGTGCAGTGGCGCAGGCTGGAGTGCAGTGGTGCGATCTCGGCTCACTGCAACCTCCACCTCCCGGGTTCAAGCGATTCTCCTGCCTCAGCCTCCTGAGTAGCTGGGACTAAAGGCGCGTGTCACCACGCCCAGCTAATTTTTGAATTTTTAGTAGAGACGGGGTTTCACCATGTTGGCCAAGATGGTGTAACATGAATATATCTTAAACATTATGCTATGCGCAATTAACCAGACACAGAAGAACAACTATTGTATCACTGTAGAAAGTAAAATAGAGGTTACCACTGGTGGGCAGAGGGAGGAAGGGTGAGTTATTGTTTTAATGCATACAGAGTTTTTACTGGGAATCATAAAAAAGTTTTGGGTATAGATAGTGGTGATGGTTATACAACATTGTGAATGTATTTAACGCCACTTAATTGTACATCTATGAATGGTTAAAATGACAAATATATTATGTATATTTTACCACCATAAAAAGTTAGATTTGGGATTTTTTAAAAAAATTCTTTCCATTTATTTTTGACACTTTCACTAGTTTTGGCATTTACTTTTGCTAATTACCATGACTGAAGTATTTGTTCCATTTTAAATTTTCTAAAATGAGTTCCATATTCCTTTAATTTCAGTTTTCTTTAACAATGAAGGCATTTAAGACTGTGATTTTTCCTTCGAATATGAGTTTAACATACCAAAAAATAGGATTCATTGCTTTCTAGATAGTTTTTATTCCAATTTTGATTTATGTATTGATCCAGGGTTTTTTTATTCTAAGCAGTTAATAGTTTAGTGGTCATCTTTTTATTATTATTCTCTTGTATTCTAAAATATTTATCAGAAAATACCCTGTAAAATCTTCACTTTTTTGAATTTTTCAAGCTTTGTTTGTGGCCAAGTACATGACTGATGTCTATCTATCTGTCTATCCATCTATCTATCTATCATATCTATCCATCTATATCTATCATCTACCAATGTGTTATTTACATAAGAAAAAAGCATCTTCTATATTTGCATGTTTCACAGTTCTATACACATCTATTAAATTGAGCTGGTTGATTGTAATACTCAGAACTTCTATGTCCTGGCTAATTTTTATCTTCTAGATCTGTCAGATTTTGAAAGATGTAGATTAGAATCTTCCACCGCAGTTTACGTGTGCATGTTTTTAAATCACATTCTCCACGTTTCTAACAGTTTTTGCCTTATAGATTTGACTGCCATGATGTTTAGTGTTTAGAGATTTACGTTTAACATCTTCTTAAAGTGTGCCTTTTATCATTACATATTATCTCTGTCTCATTTAATACTTTTAACCTTCAATTTCATGTTGTCATTTTAGCTTTTTCTTTGTATTTGCCTGGTATTTCTTTTTTTCTTTCAGAAAACATTTGCTTTATTCATTTGTTAAATTCTTATGGGTTGTTATTCATAAGGCACATAGATGTAGGTATTGTGGACACCAACATATGTTGATTTTACAATATTCTGGGAAACAAAGAAATAAATCAATAATTACAATATCCTGAGACGTGGATATGACAATTTGGTAAAAATGCTAGACCACATAGAAAGGGCATCTTAAGCAGGCAGAGGGGCTCAAAGAAATCTCCCCAGACGAGGGCAACTTTGAGCTGAGACAAGATTAATGTGAAAAAGGACTTTCTTCCTAAGTGGTTCTGTTTTATAATGGAAAACTTTCTTTAAAAAAAATTTGAAGATTCATAAATGACTGCAGAGCATTTCCTTATGGAACTACTATGGATAATACAGATATTGTAGCATAGTATCTATATTAATCTATATTATCTATGGCAGTTCCACAGGGAAATGCCCTGAGGTCATTTATCAGATATCACAATATATGTATGCCTGGTATTTCTTTAACCATCACTTTGTTTTAGATGTGCTTCCTACAAAAATTATACATTTTAATTTGGTTTTTCAATCCAACCTGAGAGTCTCTATCTTTCATATGAATATTCAGCTCATTCACACTTAGTGTAACAGCCAATATATTTGATTTTATTCTTTCCATCTTTTTTATTTTTACTATTTGTCTTAATTTTTATCTTTTTCCTCTTTTCTAATGTATTTTCATTACTATTCATTTCTTTCTCCCCCTTTGTTAAATTAGAAGCACTCATGGGCTTTCCTAATCAAAACTAGATTTACTTACTGTTGTATCAAAACATGGCAACAACCTGCTGTCACACCCCCGGGTGCTCACTGCTTGGGCACCCTCCTCCCAGTGAGATAAATCCTTTAAAACACCTTTGCTTCCTCACTGTTCCCACATATTCTCAACTCCTTGTTTTTTTCTAAGACGGTTCAGTGTTCCTGATTTATAACTAATATTAAGTTTTTCCCTTATGATAAAACCGTTCTTACTTAACACTCATATTACAAATTTTCGCACTATTCTCATCCATTTAAATCTAACAATATATAATGCAAACATCATTTCTCAGTAACTGTCTCCCTTTCTTTCTCATATTTCCTTTTGTTGAAGTCTCTAGATTCATTTCTTATTTGGTTATTCTTGGCATCTTTCTTTTACTTGACAGGTAAGTGGTCTTTTACCTGTGTATAAGATTCATAGGTCACTGTCCTTTCTCTTAATATCTGTAGTTATTAGTCTATCATCCCTTAGACCCTAGGGCTGTGGCAAAACAAAACAAAACAAAAACAAACAAACAAAAACCTCCTATCAAGCTAGTAATATAAGGAAACTTCCTTAATACAGTAAGGTTACCTACAAAAAAAAACTTATCGCAAACATCATAATTAATGGTACAATGCTAAAACTTTTCACCGTTAGGTCAGGAATGAGGCAAGTATGCTCAATTTCACTACTTCCACTTAACATATTATTGTATGTCGAAGCCGGTGAGAGAAGGCAAAACAAAGACATAAAAAATTATATTATTTAGGCCGGGCACGGTGGCTCACATCTGTAATCCCAGCACTTTGGGAGGCTGAGGCGGGTGGATCACGAGGTCAGGAGATCGAGACCATCCTGGCCAACATGGTGAAACCCCGTCTCCCCTAAAAATACAAAAAAGTAGCCAGGCGTGGTGGCGGGCGCCTGTAGTCCCAGCTACTCCGGAGGCTGAGGCAGAAGAATGGCGTGAACCCTGGAGGCGGAGCTTGCAGTAAGCTGAGATTGCACCACTGCACTCCAGCCTGGGGGACAGAGAGAGACTCCATCTCAAAAAATATATATATAAAAGAAATAAAAATTGTATTATTTAAAAGAAGGAAATAAAACTATCATTAGCTGTAGGCAATGTGACTGTGTATGTAAACATTCTAGAATAATCTAAAGATAATATGTTTAATTTAATAAATGGATTTAACAAGAATGCTGGCTCCAAGGTTGATATACCAAATATAGCACTGATTTGTAGCTCACTATTATTGCCACATGTAACAACAGGAAATAATCCCACAAACATAATACAGAGTGAAAGGAGCAAAGGATTAAAACAAATACAGCATCATCTCATTCTTTTTTTTTTTTTTTTTTTTTTGAGACGGATCTCGTTCTGTTGCCCAGGCTGGAGTGCAGTGGTGCGATCTTAGCTCACTGAAGTCTCTGCCTCCTGGGTTCAAGCGATTCTCGGACCTCAGCCTCCCAAGCAGCTGGAACTACAAGTGTGCACCACCATGCCTGGCTAATTTTTGTATTTTTAGTAGAGACGGGGTTTCACCATGTTGGCCAGGCTGGTCTCTAACTCCTGACCTCAGGTGATCTGCCGGCCCCGGCCTCCCAAAGTGCTGGGATTACAGACGTGAGCCACCACACCCAGCCTCATTCTATTTGAATAATATATTTTTTTAAACTAAGATATATTGTTTAGGGATATATATTGTTTAGGGATATACATATACTGTTTATTACAGAAATCAGGTATTTCAGAAATTAGAAATCCCTTCCTGGTGGGGAGGGAGAAGATTATTATCTATAAGGGGCACAATGGGGCAGGAGGAGCAGTTCTAAGGTATTGATAATGTTTTTTTTTTGTTTTTTTTTTTTTGAGACGGAGTCTCGCTCTGTCGCCCAGGCTGGAGTTCAGTGGCACGATCTCGGCTCACCACAACCTCCATCTCCTGGGTTCACACCATTCTCCTGCCTCAGCCTCCTGAGTAGCTGAGACTACAGGTGCCCGCCACCATGCCCAGCTAATTTTTTTTGTATTTTTAGTAGAGACGGGGTTTTACCGTGTTAGCCAGGATGGTCTCGATCTCCTGACCTCGTAATCCGCCTGCCTCGGCCTCCCAAAAGGCTGGGATTACAGGCGTGAGCCACCGCGCCCGGCCCGACAATATTTTATTTCTCTACCTGGGTTGTAGTTACACAGGTGTTCACTTTATATTTATCATAAGCCATATATATGTGTGTATATATATATATGCGTATGTATAAAATCCTAGTTTTCTATATAGAGATATATACCATGTTTATCAATAGAAAGACTCAATATCATAAAGTTGTCAACTTCCCCAAATTAGTCTATGAAGTTACTGGTTTTTTGGTTTGTTTGTTTTTGAGATAGCATCTCACCCTGTCACCCAGACTAGAGTGCAGTGGCGTGAGCATGGCTCACTGCAGCCTTAAACTCCTGGGCTCAAGCCACCCTCCCACCTCAGCCTCTGGAGCAGCTGGACTACAGGTGAACGCCACCAAGCCACGCTAAGTTTTTTTTTTTTTTTCTTTTTGTAGAGATGGGGCCTTGCTATGCTGCACAGACTGGCCTTGAACTCCTGGCCTCAAATGATCCTTCTGCCTCGGCCTCCCAAAGTGCTGGGATTATAGGTGTGAGCTACCGTGCCTGGCCCTGAAGTTACTGAGTTTTTTTTTTTCTTTTTCTTTTTTATTATTATTATTTTTTTACCGCTTATCCTCAAGTTCTATGAAGTTACTGTTTTAATCAAAATTCCCAACAAAGATTTTTATAGAACTGGTATGCTAACTTTAAAAAAATGTACATTTCACAATAAAAATGCATGTAAAGTACTATAATAAAAGATGAAACAAGTTTAAAAATAGAACTCTTGGAGTGGGGAAAGCCTTTCTAAGTAAAGTACAAAACTCAGAAGACAAAAAAGGAAAAATAGAACATGTGCAAATACATTAAAGCAAAATTCTGTATGGAAAAAACAAAAAAAGTAAAAAATAAATGAAAAGTTAGAAAAAATACGGCAACTCATATGTTATATAAATAGCTAATTTCCTCAATATATAGTTAGCTCTTACTATCAACATAGGAATAAATACAGCCCAAAAGAAAATCAGCATACAGCAAGAAAAGATGTATAAATGGCTTAAAGACATACAAAAAGATGGATTCTATTTCAACCATAATTAAGAATATGCATATTAAAGAAAAAATAAGTTCTTCATTTTAAAATTTGATAATATAAAGTGTTAGCGTGAATGAGGGCAATGCAGACAGGCAATTCTCATGCGTTTTTTGGAATTGTAAATTGTTGCAATCTTTTTAGAGAGCAGTTTGGCAGTGTATCAAAATTACACATGCATTTATTCTCTGCCCATTCCTGTAGGGATGCTCCCATTGTTGTAAAGCTGTATGTGTAAGAATGATTATTGCAGTGTTGTTTGTTATTGCAAAAGACTGGACACAAGTTAACAGGGAACTGGAAAATGAACTGTGTAGTTATTTTTAAAATGAGCTAAACTTTATGCACTAACATGGGAAGATTACAATGGGAAAAGCAAAGTGCTGAACTGTATGTATTTTATACTTTCATTGGTGTCAAAAAATGGATGGGATAGATTTGGAGAGAATATAATCATATGCATAATTGTAGGAGACTACAATATTTCTGAAAGGCTACACAAGAACCTGTAAGCAGCGGAAGCCTGCTGGTGGGGGAGCCGATAACCTGAGGTGGGCAGGTGGGCAGCTGAGTTCCATTTGCACACTTTGTACTTTTTTTTTAAGAGACGGGGATCTTGCTGCGTTACCCAGGCTGAAGTGCAGTGGCTATTCACAGGCGCCATCATGGTGCACTACAGCCTCAAACTCCTAGGCTTAAGTGATCCTCCTGCCTCAGCTTTCTAACGTGACTACACTGTGCTCACGTCATTTTCCATTTTTAATAAATCTATTGCCCTATATTCTCGCTCTGTCTCTCTGTGTCCGTTTCTATTTGCCTCTCTATTACACACACATAAACTTTGTAAATTCTTAAGTGCATAAAAATTCTCCTGCCTTCTTCCTTTCTCCAAAGGTTCTAATACTTTTTGTCAAACTTGAGAAAACTCACTGTAGAGGCCATCTTCCCATGACCCCAATCTGCATGTTGATACAAATCATTAAATACTTTTAAGGATTATAACTGAAAAGGTTTACAATTAAAACCATACGTAAAGGTGTTGTTTTCCAATTATGAAAGTAAATCCTGGAGACTGCTGAAATTTTATAGAAATCAAGTATCTAGGAATAAATGTAACAAAAGATGTTAGATATATATGAAAAACTTTATTGAAGGATTTTGAAGAAGACCTAAATAAATGAGACATATTCCATGGTTATCAATAGGAAGACTCAATATCATGAAGATGTCAGTTTCCCTAAATTAACCTAGGAAGTCATTGTTTAAATCAAAATCCCAACAAAATGTTTATAGAACTGACAAGCTAATTCTAAAATGTGTATGAAAATGCAGAGAACTCCAAATAGTTGAGATAGTCTTGAAAAAAAAATGTATGAATACATGCTCATCCAGAAATCAAGACTTATTATCAAGTTATAGTACGTGAGAGTGCAGTATTGCTAGAGGACAGAACAATGTAACAAAATAGAGAACCCAGAAACAGACCACCACTTACTGGGAAATTTGATTTATGGCAAAGCCAGCATTGCAGATGACTGGAAAAGGATGAGCTGTCCAATAAATGCTTTGACAATTATTATCCAATGAGAAAGATGATCGCTCCACCACACCTTTACAAAGAATCAAATCCAGATAGATGTAAGACCAAATATAAAACAACAACATTTAAAAACTTTTAGAAGAAAGTGTAGGGAAACTTATATCTTGGAAGAGGAAAAGGTACTTTAACCATGTCAACCAAAATGAGCTAAAGACATCACAAAAAGTTATAAGATAAGCCATGGAGTGAATGACAATATTTGCAACTCATCCATCTGATGAAAGATTAAGATACAAAATTTATAAAGAATTCTTAAAAACCAACAAGAAAATGTCAACAACCAATAGAAAAATAGGAAAAAGTTATGATCAAGACTTTACAGTATAAAAAATACCAATAAACATAGGAACAAATGCCTGACCTCTAACCCCATGGTAATTAGGGAAATGCAAATTTAAACCATGAGAAGTAACCACACCCATTACACTGGAAAAGAACTGATGAGAGGCAGTGTTGAGGGCTGGGAGTGTTACTGCAATGACTCATCTGCTGCTGGCAAGATCGCTTTGGAGAACGACTGGGCAGTAATTTGTAGCACTGAAGTTAGGCATCCCTTGCAATGTCTGTGGCCAATGCTAGGTGCACTCCATAGAAACTCACATGTGCACAAGAAGACACAGACCAGAATGTTCATCGCGGCACTGTTTGTAATAAGCACAAAATGGAAACATTCTAAATTTTCACAGCAGGAGAATGGATCAATACATTTAGTATGATATTAACAAGTCTACTATACTGCAGTGAAAATGATTTTTTATTTCTTAAAAAACAACAAACATATGTAGTGCCATGTGCCAGGCTCTGCTCTACGTTTTTGAGAAATATTAAGTCATATTTACTGAATGAACCAGAGCCAGATTCATCAACATGAGTCGACATGGATGAATCCCCAGAGCACCAAGTTGACTTAAAAAAGCAAGTCAAAGGAGTGTGCATAATACTTTATCATATATGTCAAGTTTGAAATACTTATATAATGTTTAGGA
This sequence comes from Pan troglodytes, assembly GCF_028858775.2. Lineage (NCBI taxonomy): Eukaryota > Metazoa > Chordata > Mammalia > Primates > Hominidae > Pan > Pan troglodytes. The sequence continues at coordinate 187,714,884 of NC_086015.1, forward strand.
ATCCACTCATATGTAATAAAGATAGTGAGAAGTCACCTCAGGGATGAGGGTGAGGAAGGTGGTGAAGAGGGTCCCTAAGGGGCTTCAGCAGTGAGGTTGCTCCATTTCCCATGATTATTGATGGGTAAGTTCTTCTCTATACCTTGATATGTATCTGAAATAGTTCATAAAACAGTTTTTTCAAAAGAAAAAAAAAGCACCCATTCCTATTTAAAATGTATTTCTTCCAGTCTTTCCACTATGCTTAGTTTATATACTTGTGATTATCTTGTGTATACAAACTTACCTTGTGCCTTTTACAGAATAAGAAAATTTCCTTATACTATCGAAAACTTTTCAGAAATGTTATCAATGACGGAATGATATCACAACTGTGGATACACCATAATGTATTTATCAGTGCCCAACTAGTTGATTCCAATTTTAGATAATTTTTTTTCTCATTTTTCAGTGCAAAGAATGTCTGTGTCCAAAAAAGCTTTGGGGGAGTATTTGGGATTATTTCTTTTGATGCATGACCACTGCTAGAATCACAATATCAAACAGTGTGAGCATTCAAAGACTCTAACTCTGTATTATTACATTTTGCCAAAACAGCTAGACCAGTTCCCCCCCCCACCCCAACTCCCCCGTCCCTGACTGTGCCCGGGTCACTCCACTTCCTCTGTAGCTCTGTCAGCCCTAAACAGTTTCCTTTTAAAAAGCCCTTACTATTTTGATCGGTGACAATGGAAGCTTATTTGTATTGTTTTGAGAACACTCCCCACAAACGCACGTAAAACCTCTATAAAGGGAGAACCGCCTTGCTGCTGAGGGCGCGGTGGGACCCGTCGCAGGGCCAGCTGCTCCGGCAGGTGCCCCCAGAGGGTCCCGCCGGTGATCCTCGGGGACTGAGCGCCCATCGCCCTTCCTACGCGCTCAGATCCGCCGAGCCCAGCGCCCGTCGGAGCCCAGAGAGTCCTCGGGGTCAGAGTGGTCACGTCACCGTCATTCTTTCCTGCCCGACTAGTCGCTCTGGGCTCACCGGGGCCGGGGACCGGGGTCCGAGCCGCCGCCCCGATTCCGGCTTCACCCGCCCGCAGCGCGCGGCGCCCGGCGCTCCATTCGCGCTACCTGGCGGCTGGCAGGCTGCCCCACCCCACCGCGGGCCACACACAGCCAGGGTGGGACCCCGGCCGCTTTCTCTTTCCCAGGGAGAGGACTGGAATTTGGGGGGGAGGTGGGAATTGAGGAAGTCGGGAAGGGAGGAGTAGAGAGGTGGGTGAGAAGGGGGAGGATGCTTCTAGAAGGCGGGTGAGGGAGCTGGGGAGGCCAAGAAGGGGAGGAAGGGGTAAGAGGTGCGGGAGGGCCTAACGGGGAGACTCCGGGGGCAATCAGTGGGTATTCACAGGGAGCTGGGCGCGAGCATCAGCGGGATGAAAGGCAGGTCAGGGCTTGCCTGTCAGGTCCGGACTGCGCCCTGGAGGGGCTCCCAGTGGAGCCTGCGCAGGAGCGCGAGGAGCGCGCAGCCCAGGCCTTTGGCCAGGTGGAGCAAGAGGAGGGCGGAGGTGGACAGCGCGTCTCGCCCGTGGAGGACGGGCAAGGACGCCGCCTGCCCAGCTGTTGGAGTCTCCTGGGCACGGACTGAGGGGGAGGGTCTGAAGAGCCCAGAGATCCCAGAGGGACCAGCTTCTTGTTACAGGGAAAATCCTCACCACCGAGAGATGCAATGAGTGAATCACGGTCTAGCCCTGCTTGGGAGACTCTGTGGCCATTAAAAATGTCCATTAAAAATGGGCCATTAAAAATGCCCCAGAGTGTGTGGGGCACAGGAATCCTCTAGGGGGCTTACGAAAATGCAGATTCCGGTTCGGGCCTGACATTCTGCTCTTCTCACGAGCCCCCTGGCTCCTGCTATTGATGTAGAGCTAGCTTTAGATTGTACGGTAAAGGGAAAACCAGTAGGTGTGGGATGAGCCCATTTTGGTTCTTTGAAAAATGTATTTCTTACACAAACACACAAACACATATACATATGCAGGAAATAAGATGCAAAAAACAAGAAAACACCAACTATGTTTTTCCCTAAGAGATGGGATTCTAGTCGATCTAAATTTTCTACTCTTTGCTTATCTCTATTTCCTGAATTTTCTTCAGTAAACATACATTCCTATTGTAAGAAAAAAGATTCTCGCAAAACCGTAGAAGTTACTTATTTCAAGGAGAGTGTAGGAGTCGAGGGAAAGCCTCCTTTGAAGGTTTACTAAAAGTCACTGACAAAAGGCAGATTAACGGGAAAAAAAAAGGCATACAAATTTATTTGATCACAGTTTATGTGACATGGGAGCCTTTAGAATGACAACCCAAAGATACAAGAGAAGCTGTTTTTTGTTTTTGTTTTTGAGACGGAGTCTCTCTGTCGCCAGGCTGGAGTGCAGTGGTGCGATCTCGGCTCACTGCAACCTCTGCCTCCCAGGTTCAAGCGATTCTCCTGCCTCAGCCTCCTTAGTAGCTGGGACTACAGGTGCGCGCCACCACGCCCAGCTAATTTATTTCTGTATTTTTTAGTAGAGACGGGGTTTCACCATATTGGTCAGGCTGGTCTCAAACTCCTGACCTTTCCTTCTGGGGATGGGGCAGGGCCCCTCTTTGGAATGGGGTCCTATGAACTACAATCAAACAAAGTAGTCCGGGCACGGTGGCTCACACCTGTAATCCCACACCAGCACTTTGGAAGGCTGAGGAGGGTGGATCACTTGAGGTCAGGAGTTCAAGACCATTCTGACCAATATAGTGAAACCCTGTCTCTACTAAAATACAACATTAGCCGGGTGTGGTGGCACATGCCTGTAATTTCAGCTACTCAGGAGGCTGAGGCAAGATAATTACTTGAACTCAGGAGGCAGAGATTGCAGTGAGCCGAGATCGCGCCATTGCACTCCAGCCTGGGCAACAAGAGCGAAACTCATGTCTCAACAAAACAAAACAAACAAACAAGAAAAAAACAGTAGGTTAGATCATTTCTTTTTGTTTTATCTTTTGAGACGGAGTCTCTCTCCGTTGCCCAGCCTGGAGTGCAGTGTTGCCATCTCAGCTCATTGCAACCTCCGCCTCCCAGGTTCAAGTGATTCTCCTGCCTCAGCCTCCCGAGTAGCTGGGATTATAGGCACCCAACACCATGCCTGGCTCATTTTTTATATCTTTAGTAGAGATGGGGTTTCACCATGTTGGCCAGGCTGGTCTCAAACTCCTGAACTCAGGTGATCCACATGCCTCGGCCTCTCAAAAGTGCTGGGATTACAGGCGTGAACCACCGCGCCCGGCCACGTCTCTGGTTTCTATGATCTGTCTTGGGGAAGAAGGATTCTAGTTTCTAGGGCTAGCTGCAGGGGAGAATGAGGGGCCAGAGACAGGAGGACAGGAGAAGATCAGAGAAAAACTTTTGCATCTGAGGCCTTCATTTAGGCTCATTTTGTTTTCTGATCCCCAATGAGAGAAATCAGGCAGACGTTTCCAGATTTCCCTCAATTGGAATTAATTGCTCCTCCTGGGCCCTATACTCCTCTGCCTCCCAGGTTCAAGCGATTCTCCTGCCTCAGCCTCCCAAGTAGCTGGGATTACAGGCGCGCGCCACCACGCCCAGCTAATTTTTGTATATTTGGTAGAGACAGGGCTTCACCACATTGGCCAGGCTGGTCTCGAACTCCTGACCTCAGGTGATCCGCTTGCCTCGGCCTCCCAAAGTGCTGGGATTATAGGCATAAGCCACTGCGCCGAGCCTCTAGCACCTAATTTCTTAACTTAGAAACTTAACTTTCTTATTATCAATAAAACACTAGCTTCAAATTCAGAAGCCCACTCTTCCAGTTCCACATCACTGAAACTCTGTTTTCTCATGTGTGAGCTTGGGGTGGTGGAATCTCTCTTGTACAGCTCAAGCTCCAGTGAGGGGAGAGATGGGTTCTCTATGAGTGAAGCCAGGTGCATGGGGTGGGTGATGGTGAGGATGGTGGTGGGGATGTGATGATGGTGATGTTGACTGTATTTGTTTAAATGAAGGGCTGATAATGTGAATAAGAAATCTAGAACCTGATTCCTGGGAATTAACTGGTTATCCCTGAAATGGTCTTTTTCTTCTCTGGACATCTCTATACAATACAAAACACTTTTGGCCGGGTGTGGTGGCTCATGCCTGTAATCCCAGCACTTTGGGAGGCCGAGGTGGGTAGATCGCTTGAGCCCAGGAGCTTGAGACCATCCTGGAAAAAATGGCAAAACCCTGTCTCTACAAAAAATACAAAATTAGCCGGGCATGGTGGCACGTGCCTATAGTCCCAGCTATTCAGGAGGCTGAGGCAGGAGGATCGCTTGAGCCTGGGAGGTGAAGACTGCAGTGAGCTGTGATCACACCACCACACTCCAGCCTGGGTGACAGAGCAAGACCCTGTCTGGAAAAGAAAGAAAGAAAGAAAGAAAACAGTTTTATTAAGTTCCCCCTCGGTCTTCAGAAAGTTTTAGTCTATCAGACAAGTGGCATTTTTTAACTCATAATTTTTCATATTTTTATTAATCAAAGTCATTTGTAACTACCAGAGCTTTTAGTCAACCTGAAATGCAATATAACCACACTGAGCAGGTGCAATTCTATGCAAAAGAAAATTGACATTTTAGTTGACCTGTGCAGCTTTGTAAGAGGTAATTCTTTCATTGTTGTAAAGGCTTTTAAAATGGTGAAAAAGGCCCATGGATTCCCTAAGAATCTATCCTTAAAGAAACTGTGCATTGCAGAAGATAAAATGTATTTACAGAGATGTTTGCTGCATTATTTATTATGACTTAAACAGTAGAAACACACTAAATATTCATCTGTAAATAAATTAGGGCTTATTTGCATATTTGCACAATGGCATGCTTTGCAGCCATTAAAAGTTATGTTCGGTCTTAGGGTGGAGAAAGATTTCCAATGCGGGGCACCAAACCCAGAAGCCATTAGGGAAAAGCTGACAGATTTGACACCATAAATATTAAAAAGCTTGTCCTTGAAAGACATCATAAACAAAGTAAAAATACAAGTGCCAAACTGAGATAAAATATGCAAGAGGAAAAATATTAAATCCACATATTTTTATTTTCCCTGTAAATCACACTCTTTCAGCTTCTCCTCCCCAAGGCTGAGCCATGAAGCTCATTGCCCAGGGAAAGAAGGGCAGGTACTGCCTGGGACAGAGGCACCCTTGAGAGACTTTCTTAACTTTCCTTAACCCATTTAGCAAGACCAGAGGCTCAAATGCAAGCCTTTATGGAAAAAAGAAAAGGAATGATTTTGATTTTATCCTGAAGCTCGTCCTCTAATAGATCAAGGCTCAACCTTGGTGGACTTTTTTTTTGAGACAGAGTCTCACTCTGTCGCCCAGGCTGGAGTGCAATGGAGTGATCCCGGCTCACTGCAACTTCTTTTTTTTTTTTTTAATTATACTTTAAGTTCTAGGGTACATGTGCACAACGTGCAGGTTTGTTACATATGTATACATGTGCCATGTTGGTGTGCTGCACCCATTAATTCACTGCAACTTCTGCCACCCACGTTCAAGCAATTCTCCTCCCTCAGCCTCCCGAGTAGCTGGGATTACAGGCATGCGCCACCATGCCTGGCTAATTTTTATTTTAGTAGAGATGCGGTTTTGCTATGTGGGTCAGGCTGGTCTGGAACTCCTGACTTCAGGTGATCTGCCCGCCTCAGCCTCCCAAAGTGCTGGGATTACAGGTGTGAGCCGCCGCACCTGGCCAACCTTGGTAGATTTAATCATGAAAGTCCACATGGGAGATGCGCTATCAAGAGGAAGTGGAAAAATGCCCCCCTTCCCTGGGAGGGTTGTAGGGGGAGGAGGAAGATGGAGGGGGGAGGAGGAAGATGGAGGGGGGAGGAGGAAGATGGAGGGGGGAAGAGGAAGATGGAGCAGGGAGAAGCAGTTGTGAGAGATGTGTCCTGACAGCCCCACTTCTAGACACAGGCAGATTGAAGGAAACACCGAAAGCAGAAGAGAAGCCTCTGACTCTGCTTCAATTTGGGCTTCTGGGAAGAGAAGCCTCACCAGGTACCTGCCCTGTATCAATCTGTCTGCCTATTAGGCAGAGACAAGACCAACAATTAGCTGCCCATTCATTGGCATGAAAAGTGACGAGAATTTCCTGGATACTCTTGCAGGGGAAGAGCTTCTGTGAGGAGAGGTGACCCTATAGTTGAGGGCTGGGTGGTCACTCAGGCTGGGAGCCTAATGGAAGTTCCCTGAGGGGGATCAAGCACAGTAGTAGGACCAAAGTGGAGAAGAATCAATGGAAAGGACCCCTGGACTCGGAGGAGCTAGAGTTTCTCAGCTATCAATGTAAGCAACAGATGTCAGTGAGATTCATGCCCTGTGATGGGGTCAACATGAAACTGGCTACAGAAATCAGAGGAGGTATAGGGCAGCACATGTATCTGTGCTCAGGAACTGAGGCCCGTTCTTCACCTTCACCACTAGACCAGCTAAGACCCACCTCCCACACCCCAAATGCCATCTCAGAGAATAAGCAGCAGGAGGAGGATGAGCTGAGATCATGGGTAGGGTAGCCGCAACAAAAAGATCTTGAAGATGGTGGCTTAAAAAATAGGAGCTGGTTTCTCTCTCAGATAAAAGTGCAGGTGGGCTGGGCGCGGTAGCTCACACTTGTAATCCCAGAACTTTGGGAGGCCAGGGCAGGCAGATCACTTGAGGTCAGGGGTTCGAGACCAGCCTGGCCAACATGGCAAAACCCCCTCTCTACTAAAAATACAAAAATTAGCCAGGCATGGTGGCGCATGCCTGTAATCCCACCAGCTACTCTGGAGGCTGAGGCACGAGAATCGCTTGAACCCAGGAGATGGAGGTTGCAGTGAGCCGAGATCGCAGCACTGCACTCCAGCCTGGATGACAGAGTGAGACTGTGTCTCAAAAACAAAAAAACAAAAAAACAAAAAACAGGCCAGGTGGTGGGCAATGCAGACTAGGCATGGCAGCTGGATGGGGTCAGGGACTGGAGCTCTATGTGCTTTTCACAACGTGGGACTTCTAGCTCGTGCTCTAAGATACCTGCTGTAGCTCCTATCATTATGTTTGGATTCTAGCTGGTGGGAAGAGGGAAAACAATAAATCAAGACAAACTCCTCCCGATTCCCTTTAAGAGCATGACCCGGAAGTAGCACACATCACATATGCTCCCATTCCATTGTCTAGAACTAGGTAACTTTGCTACATCCAGCTGGAAAGGAGCCTGGGCAGCCACCCAAATGTCCATCTGTCTCACTCACAGAACACACTTGCTCCTCCCCAAGGAAGACAGGTCTACAGTGATGGCATCTGTGCGAAATGCAGACTCTCTGGATCCTCTCCCAAAGGTCCAGATGTGACTCTATCTCTGCTGACCTATAAACCAAAAGAAAAGTTACTTCTCTTGCTTCTTATGACATATAAACCCAGTATGCGCTGGGGGAGAAGGAACAGGATAACTAATAAAAACTTTCAGAAAAGGGAAGAACGGAAAACACGCATTAGTCACTGGTTCATAGCAATAATGAGATCCTACAAAGACTCCCTTCCCTTGCATGGAGTCACCACTGGCATCGCTGTCTGGGAGCAAGTCCCTTGTCCACTGGCCCCAGAGAGGACAGGCTTGTTTTCTGGGAGGTTATTCTCTGTCAGTTGTTTTTTCTGGCCACATCTCAAGTGGGCACTGGAGACTATATCCTTTGAGGAAGGGGGAGCTCATAGGTTCCACAACCTCTTTCAGCCTGTGCTGTCTGGGGACCCTAGAGTTACTTTAGGAGTCAAAACCATCCCAGGCTTTTGTAGACCATATCTGTGGTTTCTTTTTTTCTTTTTCTTTTTCTTTTTTTTTTTTTTTGAGACGGAGTTTTGCTCTTGTTGTCCAGGCTGCAGTGCAATGGTGTGGTCTCCGCTCACTGCAGACTCTTTCTCCCAGGTTCAAGCCATCCTCCTGCCTCGGCCTCCCAAATAGCTGGGTTTACAGGCACCCGCCACCATGCCCTGCTAATTTTTGTATTTTTAGTAGAGACAGGGTTTCATCATGTTGGCAGGCTGGTCTCGAACTCCCGACCTCAGGGGATCCACCCACCTCAGCCTCCCAAAGTGCTGGGATTACAGGCATGAGCCACCATGCCCAGCCATATCCATGGTTTCTTTGGCAATAAAATTTCTTCCAAAAGTTAGTAGGTTCCGTGTTGCTACCACGTGCAAGTAACCACAGTTGCAGCTCTTCGTTAGGCACAGCTTTTGCACTGGAAAAGTCTGTTCTTTAATTTACTGACTTTGACTCTGCCCCTTTTATTCTGGTAGGTGGTTAAATTACCAGTGGATCTTATTGATCCCGCAGGCTTGGTCTGTTTTGGTTTTGTCCTTAGTCTTAGGAATTGGTCCTTACTCTAGACAGAACATGGTCCTTACTCCTAACTATGGATTGGCCGGAACTCCCAACACTGTGCCACCTCTGGCATTCCCATCCAGCTCTCAGCCCTATCCAGCTCTTAGCAGCCTTCTTCTAGACTTCACGGTGTCTTGCTGGCATGTGCTCAGCCAAGCCCTCAGCCAAAGGTCATTGGAGAAACCCAAAGTAGACTTGAAGCACCCTCACCCCCATGCAGATCCTCCTTTCTGTTGTATTGCCCTGCAAATTCCAGCCAATTCGGCAGCACCAAACTCCAATTTCTGCCTCTTGAGCTCAGCAAGAATGTGTTGCTCTGTGTAAGCTTCATCTCCCCATACTGTGACTCAGAAACGCCCCCAGAAAGAAAGCCAGGGCCAATGTAGAATTCACCTCGTACGTTTCGTTTCCTTTCTCTCAAGGGTCACAGTCTGGTATCGCCTGTTGCCCAGTGCCTGAAAACAGTTGTCTCAAATATTTTGTCTGATTTTATAGTTGTTTATGGTGGTGATGGTGGGAACCTGGTATCAGTTACTCCCTCAGAGCTATAATTGGAAGTCTTTTCCCCTTCCTTCTGTAACTAGGGAATTTATTCAGTTCCCAGCTGTCCAGGGTGCTGGCCAATAGAATATGAGCAGTAGCAAAGGAGTGTGTCTCTGCTTCCCTTTCTTTTCTTTTTCTACTGGTGGGAATGTTATGGCTGTGATTGCTAGTTTTCTATGAAAATCTCTTCTCCATAATTAACAGATTTAAAGCAGAGATCTCAAAAAGAAAAGAGACAAAGAGGATGGGATAGAATAAAAAGCATACAAAGGAATAATGACCAAATTTTCCCAACATTTAGTGAAAACATCAACCTACAGATGCAAGAAGTTCAGTGAACTCCCAGGATTAAAAAAAAAAGAAAGAAAAAGAAAAAAAAAAAACTATACTTGGGCTCATTACAGTCAAACTGCTGAAAATCAAATATAAAGAAAATCCTTGACTCAGCGCAGTGGCTCACAGCTATAATCCCAGCACTTTGGGAGGCCAAAGCGGGCAGATCACGAGGTCAGGAGTTTGAGACCAGCCTGGCCAACCTGATGAAACCCCATCTCTACTGAAAATATAAAAATTAGCCAGGTGTGGTGGCGGGCGCCTGTAGTCCCAGCTATTTGGGAGGCTGAGGCAGGAGAATCGCTTAAACCTGGGAGGTGGAGGTTGTAGTGAGCCGAGATCTCACCATTGTACTCCAGCCTGGGTGACAGAGCAAGACTCCATCTCAAAAAATAAATAAATAAAAATAAAAATAAAGAAGAAGAGAAAGTCTTAAAATTAGCCAGATAAAACACACGTTATATATAAGGGATGACGTGAATGAAGGCTGACTTCTCTTGAAAAGCAAGGGAGAGGCTGGGAGCGGTGGCTCATGCCTCTAATTCCAGCACTTTGGGAGGCCAAGGCGGGATCACAAGGTCAGGAGATCGAGACCATCCTGGCTAACACGGTGAAACCCCATCTCTACAAAAAATACAAAAAATTAGCCAGGCGTAGTGGTGGGTGCCTGTAGTCCCAGCTACTTGGGAGGCTGAGGCAGGAGAATGGCGTGAACCCGGGAGGCGGAGCTTGCAGTGAGCTAAGATGGCGCCACTGCACTCCAGCCTGGGGGACAGAGCGAGACTCCGTCTCAAAAAAAAAAAAAAAAGAAAAAGAAAAGAAAAGCAAGGGAGGCCACAAGACAACAGGAGAACAGCTTCACATTGCTGACCGAAAAAACTAATAACCCATGGTTTTATATTCCGTGAAAAGATCCCTCAAACATAAGGGTAAAAGGAAGACATTTTGGCTAAGTGCAGTGGCTCCTGCCTATAACTCCAGCACTTTGGGAGGCCAAGGTGGGAAGATGGCTTGAGGTCAGGAGTTTGAGACCAGCCTGGGCAACATAGGAAGACAAAACTGAAGGGGGAAATAGACAAATCCACAATTATAGTTGGAAATTTTAACATCTTTCTGTCAGTAATTGATAAAATAACTAGACAAAAAAAATCAGTAAGAATATAGATTTGAATGATACTAGCAACAGGACCTAACTGACATATATAGGACAATATGCCCAACAACTGCACTTTCTTCTCAAGTGCATACAGATTATTCCCAGGATAGGCCATATGCTGGAGGATAATATGTCTCAATATATTTCAGAAGACTGAAATTTCACAGTGTATGTTTTCTGACTACAATACAATTAAATTAGAAATCAGGCCGGGAGCGGTGGCTCATGCCTGTAATCCCAGCACTTTGGGAGGCCAAGGTGGATCACCTGAGGTCAGACCAGCCTGGCCAACATGATGAAACCCCGTCTCTACTAAAAATACAAAAATTAGCCAGGTGTAGTGGCACATGCCTGTAATCCCAGCTACTTGGGAGGCTGAGGCAGGAGAATCGCTTGAACCCAGGAGGTAGAGTTTGCTGTGAGCCGAGGTCACACCACTGCACTCCAGCCTAGGCGACAGAGTGAGACTCTGTCTCAAAAAAAAAAAAAAAAGAAAAAGAAAGAATAGTTGTACATGAATGAATATTTGTAATACCTTCTTCACAATAGTTAAAACTAGAAATAACCCAAATGTCTATCAATAGGAGAATGGATGAATTGTGGCATATTTAAGCAATGAAATACAATTTAACAATTAAAATGAATAAACGACTGATAGGTGTGACGTGTGAATCTCAAAGATATTATGCTGAGTGACACAAATGAGTACACAATGTATTATCCCATTCATATGATGTTCAAGAAGGGGCGAAACTAATTTGTAGTGATAGAAATTGGAATGATGGTTGCCTGTAAGCATTGGGCATAAGGGAATTTTCTAGGGTAATGAAAATACATTTTGACTTGTGTGTTGGTTACATAGGTGTAATTCATCAAAACCTTTTGTGTCATACACTAAGATCTTTGCGTTTCACTCACAGTACATAAGTATTCCTCAATGAAAAAGAAGGGAAGAACAAATATTGAGGGGCTAACTCAGTTTCTGGTCTATCATTAAATATCCTTTATTTTTTCACTTAATATTAAAAAATTCCTTTGTGCAGTACTCAATGTTTGCTGCTGTAATTGATAAATCCCTAAATCCCACTGCCTTAGCACAAAAATGTTTCTCATTCACATGAGGCTCATGATCCATAGGGAGTTCTCCTCCAAGTGTTGACTTAACTCACGCCTGTAATCTCAGCAATTTGGGAGGCCAAGGGGATGGATCACCTGAGGCTAGGAGTTCGAGACTAGCCTGGTCAACATGGGGAGACCCTGTCTTTACTAAAAATACAAAAATTAGCTAAGTGTGGTGGCAGGCGCCTGTAATCCCAGCTACTTGGGAGGCTGAGATAGGAGAATCGCTTGAATCCGGGAGGAGGAGGTTGCAGTGAGCCAAGATCGCACCATTGCACTCCAGCCTGGGTGACAAGAGTGAAACTCCATCTCAAAAAAGAAAAAAAAAAAAGAATCTATCATGGCCTCCACCATCTCCATAACATGGCTTCCAAAGTCATTGCCTTTGTCTACATTAAGCAAGAAGGGAGGTTGAAGCTTAGAGCTTGTGCATAGAATGTTTTCATGGGCCAGGCCTGATGGGCTCACATCACTTCCACTGTCATCCTGTGGCGTTGACTTTAGTCAAGTGGTTACACCTCACTGAAAGAGAGGCTGGGAACTGTAGTCTAGCTAGGAGCTCTAGAAGAAGAGAACATGATTTCATATTGTTAGCAGTCTCTGCTACACTGTTATTAAAATATCACGAAAGCTAACTTGTATTAAACACTACTCACTAGCAACTGTTCTAAAAACTTTACATGTCGTCTTCAACAACTCTTTGAGGTACATACTAGTTTAATCTCTGTTTTACAAGTGAGGAAACTGAGGCATAGAGAAATCAAGGAGTTGTCCAAGGCACAGTGCTGGTAAGATGAAGCCTGGGTTTGAACTCAGGCAGCCTAACTCCAGAGCAGGTGTTTGTAACCACTACTCCATGCTGCAGCCATGTAAGGATTGCATAGTCTTCCAAATTTTTGGATGAGCCAAATTTTATTTAACCTTTTTCATATCGCTAGAGATGTAGATTACATCTTGACTGGGGCTCTGCAAATAATGCATTGCTAACATCTTTTTTTGTTTGTTTGTTTGTTTGTTTGTTTGAGACAGAGTCTTACTCTCTCCCCAGGCTGAAGTACAGTGGCACGATCTCGGCTCACTTGCAACCTCTGCCTCCTGGGTTCAAGCAATTATCCTGCCTCACAGCCTCCTAAGTAGCTGGGATTGCAGGGATGCACCACCATGCCCAGCTAATTTTTGTATTTTTAGTAGAGATGGGGTTTCACCACATTGGCCAGGCTGGCCTCAAACTCCTGACCTCGAATGATCTGCCTGCCTTGGCCTCCCAAAGTGCTGGGATTATGGGTGTGAGCCACCACACCCAGGCCATAGCTAACATCTTAAAGTTTTTTTCTCCCTATGTTATGAATTGATTCCTTAGGATTAATTTTTTAGTTCTTAAAGTTCACAAAATTAGGCTGAAAAAGTCTATTTCCTCTCCGAATTATGTACTGTATGGAAATGATCTCGTTATTGACAAGACATTCATCATTAGATATTAAATATTTTGGTTCATCTATCTCAGTTTGCAAATGATTCTGTATAAAATATTAATCTGTTTTTGTTGATGTTTGAACCCTCATGATATTTGAGTAGATAGACATGAGTTTCTCATCCTAGGCAAGAGAGAAACAGAATTTTTCACTGGAAAAGGATCTCACAGCTTATCTGGTCCAATTCCTTAGCCACTGGAGAAAGATAGTTCTAAAAACAGCTGAACGAAAATAGAAATTTTATAAATTGAATCACATTTATTTTTACTTATGCAGCTCACTTGCTCTCAAAGAGAGCCTACGACAAATGCTTCAGTAAGTGAAAATTTAGCTTGTGAACAATTAGCAGCCATTAAAGCTGAGATGCAGAAAGGGATGAAAACTGCAAGCTGACAAATTGGGCCTCAGCTTCTGAAGTGATTTGGCTGTTTCCAAATCATAGTTAACATTTACTGAGTGCTTAACTGCGCATCAGACACCGTGCTCAGCACTTTACAGACTTCCTGTCATTGAATCCTTGCAGCCCATCTAGGGGGTGCATATTGCTAATATCTCTATTGTACAAAGGAGGAAACGAGCTTAGGGAGGTTAAATAAGGATGACTTTTAAAAGCAGAAAACACCCCGATGAAATAGCTCATGCAATCCATTAACATCATTTGTATCTTAGATTCTTTGACAAGGTTGGAGATGGCGTGGGGATTCCACTCAGGTAAATAATTCCCAAATTCTAAAATTAATAGTTTCTCAGGTTAAAAAAAAAGGATAATATAGAAGGCTAACAAGTATGGTGAAAATCTAGATTTTCTTGAAAGCTGAGGTTGGAAAGGACATTTGATTGATTGATTGATTGATTGATGAGCCTTCGAGAAGAGGCCCCCAGGAAGTCTATTGTAGAGTTTCATTCTCTGTCACTTGCTTGTTCTCTATTTCAAAGCCCTCCCAAGTGTCGGGATCCTTCCCTCCTTCCTTTTCTTTCTCCCCTCTTCCCACACGCTCTCCCAGAGCCTCCTCCCAGGCCCAGCCTTCCCTGCCTACCTCAGTCCTTCCCTGCCATTCAAGCCACAAACCTGTGGAACCTTCTTGAACTCAGAAAGGAGAGGCTGACTTCCAAAGGGTTCCAACTATTTAAATGAGCAGTTCCTCCCCAGAGGCCAACCCTTATCCCAGGAGCACAGCACTCGTGCCTTGCGTGGAGGAGAAGTGTGCCCCATGGGCGGTTGATTGGCCTGATGACTGTCCTTCAGCTCAGGCACCACTGGAGGCTGAGCTCTCACTGGGAGGCGGTCACAGGTGCAGGCAGGCTCCGGGGATAAGGAGCTGTGGTGTCTTTCCAGTGCTCCTGTGTGTACTTGGTGGAGCTGAGAACAGCCAGACACTGGATGAGAGCTTGGCTTTAGGATAACGCCCTACATTTGGGGCCCCATGGCCTCTGGTGTCCCCACCTGGATTGTGGCAGCCTACTCTGGGGCAGGGGAGGAGATTCCAGGAAAAACAGGGCCAGAGTGTGCAGTGAGGTGGAGGTGCTGTGGAAGGGGGCCTTGGTTCCAGCCACACGAGCCTCTCTCCACTTGTCACTGAGGAGTCATTGGCACCTTAGCTCTTGGCGTAGGGAGGTTGGCAGCAGGCATCACAGGCCGCCTCCCTCAGGGAGCTCACAGTCTCCATAGAAAGACGTGCAGGTGCATGCCGGCTCACACACACACACACACACAGCACATGCACACACGCAGCACATAACGAGAACTAACAACTGGCAAACTCAAGAGTTGTGGTGGCTCCAGCAGTGCCGCTGCTGCTTGTGGGTGGGAGATGTGGGGGCATGCATAGGCTGATTTTGCAGGTGGCTTTGGAGCAGTGGTTCAGGCAAAGGCGTTACAGGACCTAGAGCTGGGCCCAGGTGGAATCATTGTCTTATTGGGTGACCTTAGCCAAACTAGGAGTCTTAATGCTACCTTACAGGTTTTGTGTTTTTGTTTAGAATTAAAAGAGGCAGGGCCAGGCAAGGTGGCTCACGCCTGTAATCCCAGCACTTTGGGAGGCTGAGGTGGGCGGATCACCTGAGGTCGGGAGTTCGAAACCAGGCTGACCAACATGGAGAAACCCCATCTCTACTAAAAATACAAAATTAGCTGGGTGTGGTGGCGCATGCCTGTAATCCCAGCTACTCAGGAGGCTGAGGCAGGAGAATCGCTCGAACCTGGGAGGTGGAGGTTGCGGTGAGCCAAGATTGTGCCATTGCACTCCAGCCTGGGCAACAAGAGTGAATCTCTGTCTCAAAAAAGAAAAAAAAAATAGTGGCAATATCTGTGTAAGAGCCTACCATAGAGAAGTGCTTCATGGCATCAGCTGAACCTGAACCTGGCACATCCTGGGACGCCTTTGGCCTCAGGGGAAGCGCCTGGCCCAGCAGAGCTCACTGTTTGATATGAACACGGATCACACAAGACAACTGGTAACAGCAGTGGCCTCCTGGGAGGGGAAAGGGTTACCGGGGGCAAGACAGGGAGGGACATTTATTTTTTAAAATTTTGTACACGATACATCTATTTCTTGTTTCAAAAGTATGTCAACCATTTTCCACCTTGGCCTGCACGCAGTGGGGTGCTGTGAACGTTCAACAAGGGGCTCTGGAACAGCCTGGTACCAGCAGGCTCCAGCGCCCCCACCGGTTGCACAGGTGTGGTAAGGCCAAAGCTTAAGGACTGATGACTAAGGTTGCTGTTCTCCCTCAGTGGGAGGGAAACCAAGGTCCAGAGAAAGCCGAGGCTCTCTCTTAGGACCAAAAATCCAGTGGTAGCAAAATTGAGTCTGAATCCAAGTCATTTGACTTGGAAGGGCCTGGGTTCAGGTCCAGCCTCTCTGTCCAGCTGTGACCTGAAACAAGTTGGCTAACGTGTCTGAGCCTGTATTTTCTTGAGGATGATAATATCCACTTCTCAAGATTGTTTTGCAGCTTCACTACAAAAAAAAAAAAAAAAAAAAAAAAAAAAACCTACCTGAGGGTGCTTTGAAAACCTTGAAACCCTGGCCAGGTGCGGTGACTCACACCTGTAATCCCAGCACTTTGGGAGGCCGAGGCAGGCGGATCACCTGAGGTCAGGAGTTCGAGACCAGCCTGGCCAACATGGTGAAACCCTGTCTCACTAAAACTACAAAATTAGCTGGGCATGGTGGCAGGCGCCGGTAATCTCAGCTACTTGGGAGGCTGAGGCAGGAGAATTGCTTGAACCAGGGAGGTAGAGGTTGCAGTGAGCCGAGATTGCGCCATTGCACTCCAGCCTGGGCAAAAAGAGCAAAAGTCCGTCTAAAAGGAAAGAAAGAAAAAGAAAGAAAGAAAGAAAGAAGAAAGAAAGAGAAAGAGAGAGAGAAAGAAAGAAAGAAAGAAGAAAGAGAAAGAAAGAAAGACCTTAAAACTCTAATACAATATAATGGGTTTTTAAATAAAAAAGAAAATAGAAATCACCTTTTCCTCTAGCCCCTCAGTTCAGCATTAGTCAAGCTTTTTAACCTACTCTTGAACGTACCAAGAGCCTTCTTTACTTGGCCCACCCTGGGTAGAACTGGGATTCTCCCCAGTTCCTGAAGTTTCCATGGCTCTACTCTGTAACAAGGAAAAGGGAAACATGCGTCCTCCCTCCGCTGGACTTTCTCCACAGGTGAGTCCTTTGCTGCCAAAGGTTGTACCTGTTCTGCCACCGCCCCCTGCTGGTGACTCTTACAAGGCGCCCTGTCTTCACTGGCATCCGAGCAGGTTGGAATTTAAGGGAAGTATCTAGATCCACCTAGATGGGGCTTGGTGAGGAGGAATCAAGCTGCTGGGTCTCGAGTAGCCTCCATCTCTGCACCGTGGCCACTGTGCCCATCATGCCGGCAATGGGCTGTCCAATGGCAAAGGAAGGCTGATGGAGGTTGACCAGGTCATTTTGTCTAGTTGGTTGTTCAGTGCCTGTCCGCAGTGGATGCTCTCTGGCAGCTGTGAACATGCGCTACAAAGACCTTCACACTTGGGCCCACTCCCAAATGTCCAGACACATCCTCCAGCCCAGACCTGCTGCTCCTCATCTTCCAGCCTTTTTCCTTCAGGTCCCAGCCTCCAACCACTCAGCCGAGCCATCAGCCACTACCCATGAGTTGTACATATCTTAACTTTGGGACCCTTCTCTTTCCACACAAAGGGGATGATTAGCTGCACCATCTGAAACTCCGCCTATTTATTGGAGGATTTTCTCCAATAATTTTGGAGAAATCGTTTCCAAAATTATTGGGAAATTATTCCAAAATAATTCCAAAACTATTGGAAAATTCCAAAATGATTTCCAATAATTTTTTCCAATCCACCCCTGAGTGAGGCTGCCATCACTTTTAGTTTGCACATACATGTGGAGCTGACCCATCTGTACCCCAAGTTCAGGCTTTTCCTCCCCGCTTTGGCTGGTTGGACAGGAACCCATAGAATCATGGGCACGAGCTGGGGTGGGGGCCCTGCGGCTTGCTGTCCACTCACTTCAATCCTGGAGGACGCACCTCCATCTTACAACGGGCTGCTGCTGAGCCTGCTTGGCCTTACAGCTTGGGAGGACGACGAGACCCAGCTCACAATGGGACCGACGAGACCCAGCTCACAATGGGCAGTTCTGGTTGCACAGTCACTTGGTCCCCCGTGGCAGTTTCTTATTTTATTTAATTTATTTTTTGGCACGTAGTCCTCGCTGCAGCTGGCATGGCCTTGCTAGAGATCTCAGAGGGCTCGCTGTGAGTCTCCCACCCGAGCCTGCACAATCGCCACAGGCGTCTTTCCCCGCCATTGATCTTTCAGCACCATAATATCTGCTGGGCCAGAGGTTTCAGGCGACAGGCTGCATCTGTAGATGACACAAGGCTACCTGGAGTCATTAGGGTAGGGCAGCCTGAGCAGGG
This sequence comes from Pan troglodytes, assembly GCF_028858775.2. NCBI lineage: Eukaryota > Metazoa > Chordata > Mammalia > Primates > Hominidae > Pan > Pan troglodytes. The sequence continues at coordinate 187,732,862 of NC_086015.1, forward strand.
GCTGCCACTTCCTTCTCAGGGGAAGCTCTTGTGAATGCAAACGGGGCATGTTAAGCCCTGGAAGGAGAGAAAGAGAGACAGAGGGAGAGAGACAGAGGTGGGGGGGGGGCGGGGAGAGAGAGAGAGACAGACGAGAGAGAGACAGACAGACAGGGCAAGGGGAGAGAGAGAGAGGTAGAAAGAGAGAGAAACAGACGGGAGAAGGGGGGAGGGGGGAGAGAGAGAGACAGAGAGGGGAGAGAGAGAAGGGAAGGAAGGAAGGAAAGAAGGAAGGAAGGGAAGGAGGGAGGGAGGGAAAGAAAGGGAGAAGAGAAAGAAAGGGGAGGAAGAAAGAAAATGAAGTTGCTCTTTGTTAGATGCTCTTGTGTCGTTTAGGGTCTTTTTCTGTATACATTGCCCCAACTAACTGTGAGTTCCTTCGGGGCAGAGTTAGAATCCCAGCTCCTCCACCTACTAGCTATGTGATCCTGGGCAAGCCACTTCACTTCTCTGAGCCTTGGTGTCCTCCTCTGTAAAATGGGGATAATTTTTTTTTTTTTTTGGAGATGGAGTCTCACTCTGTCACCCAGGCTGGAGTGTAGTGGTGTGATCTCAGCTCACTGTAACCTCCGCCTCCCAGGTTCAAGCGATTCTCCTGCCTCAGCCTCCCAAGAAGCTGCAATTACAGGCGCGCACCACCACACCTGGCTAATTTTTGTATTTTTGGTAGAAACGGGGTTTCACCATGTTGGTCAGGCTGGTCTTGAACTCCTGACCTCGTGATCTGCCCACCTTGGCCTCCCAAAGTGCTGGTATTACAGGCATGAGCCACCATGCCCAGCCCCAAATGGGGATAATATTTTAGCCCACAGCACAGTGGTCTGTGAGCATTAAGAGAAGGAAAGCACCCCTCCCCACCAGCACAGTGTCTGCACCCAATCAGCACTCCTTAAACGCTGGCTAGCATTCTCCTCCCCTGTGACCCTCTGGCAAAAGATTCCCCACCCCAGCCTCAGCGCTCAGCAAATCTGTGCTAATGTGCGAGTGGGTATCGATGAGTTCATATAACCCTTGGGTAGCATGTGGTTAACATGTGTGCGTTTTAATAGGGCTATTTTACAGCAACTCTAATGATGTGTGGATTGTCTGGGGGCCATGGGGATTGTTTTCTCAAGCTATAAACTCACCGATGCTCTGCTCCACATTCTCCTCAGAGTCTCTACCCTACCTCCTCTGTGGCCCAGGGTCTGCCCACAGCTGGCCCCTCACAGGTGCCCAGGGCTGCAGGGTGTGTGTATGTGGCTTGTGTGGTGTGTGTATGTGTGTGTGTGTTGTTTGTGTGGTGTGAGTGTGGGTGTTGCTCATATGTGTGTTGTCTACTTGGTGTATGTACGTGTTGTGTGGTTGTACGTATGCGTGTGTCCTATAATTAAAGTCCCCAGAAGCAGGGCACCCTGCCTGGGTGCCACCTTCTCACCCCTCTCCACGGGCTCTGAGCACCCCCCCCACCCCCGCGACGTGGCAGTGGGCAGCACCTGTGCCCTGATCTTTGCATCTCAGCCTCTCGCCCAGGGCTTTGTGCTAAACGGGTGCTCAATACGGTAGTACTTTGCTAATTGGGAAAAAGCGGTCGCGGGATGTTCTTTCCAGGGCAGTGCTGCAGTGCTCTCTGGTGGATTTTCTCTGAACTTCTCTAGGTTTGAGGTTCCGCTTGTCCTTGACAGGTAAGTCGGCCCTGAGAATCCAACCGCCTGGCCTTCTTTGCTTTTGGTCAGCCCTCCGCCTTGCAGAGAGTGGGGCTCAGTGAGAGCTGAGGCTGTGTGACGGTGAGGCTGGGGTCAGGCTGGGGAGGAGACCGATGTTGGGAGTCCGGAGGTACAGTTATTCCTGTACCTCTAGCAATAAGAACTGTGAGGTGGAAATGCCCATTTCAGTGACGGTGGAGAGAAACCAATGGAACCTGAATATAGGCAGCGACCCCTTAGGAAGCATCTCCTCCTCCTCCTCCTCCTCCTCTTCCTTCCCCCCTCCTCCTCCTCCTCCTCCCCCCTCCTCCTCCTCTACCCCCCTCCTCCTCCCCCTCCTCCTCCTCCTCCCCCTCCCCCTCCCCCTCCCCCTCCCCCTCCTCCTCCCCCTCCCCCTCCTCCTCCTCCTCCCCCCCTCCTCCTCCTCCTCCCCCTCCTCCTCCTCCCCCTCCTCCTCCTCCCCCTCCCCCTCCTCCTCCCCCCCCTCCTCCTCCTCCTCCCCCTCCTCCCCCCTCCTCCTCCCCCTCCTCCCCCTCCTCCCCCTCCTCCTCCCCCTCCTCCCCCTCCTCCCCCTCCTCCTCCTTCTCCCCCTCCTCCTCCTCCCCCTCCTCCTCCTCTGCTTTCTCTTCTTTTCAGGCAGAAATGCCTCCACAGATTCCCTTATTATCCATGTAGAAAGGGAAGAAAGACATGAATGCTTGTATGTCAGATACGTTACAAGTAACTTGTTTAAAAGGGGAAAAGAAAATAGGGGAAGAGATAAGAAACAAGACAATAAATCTAGAAAATCAGGAATGAGAATAAAGATAACAACCAGAAAAGCAACAACAACACAGAGATAGAAATCAAAACAAAAGCGATCTCAGTAATCATGAATAGATTAAATTATCCATCCTCTGCATACGAAAATACGAATATTTTAAATTTAGCTATTTCTTGTTAATAAAGATGACACATAAGGCCAAGATTCTCTTATACTAGGCAAATACTAGCATATGCACATCCAATCCATCAGCAAGTCTTGCTGGCTCTGTACCCAAAACACATCCCAAATCCATCTTCCCTGCTAGCACCACTGCCCAAGCTACCATCATCTCTTGTTTGAATGATTCCAGGAGCTTCCCAACCCATCAGCTGGGTTCTCCTGTTACTCCCCTGTAATCCAGATTCCACACAGTAACACAGTGGGTTTCTTTTCTTTTCTTTTTCCTTTTTTGAGACAGAGTCTTGCTCTTGTTGCCCAGGCTGAAGTGCAATGGTGCAATCTCAGCTCACTGCAACCTCCGCCTCCTGGGTTCAAGCGATTCTCCTGCCTCAGCCTCCCAAGTAGCTGGGATTACAGGTGCCCGCCACCACGTCCAGCTAATTTTTGTATTCTTAGTTGAGACGGCATTTCACCATGTTGGCCAGGCTGGTCTCGAACACCTGACCTCAGGTGATCCACCCGCCTCAGCCTCTCAAAGTGCTGGGATTACAGGTATGAGCCACCGCACCTGGCCCACAGTGTTCTTTTGAAATCAGAAATCAAATCACGTTGCCACCCCGGCCCCCTGGTTTAATGATACTTCATTTGGCCCCATTTCACTTGACATAAAATCCAAAGTCCTTTCTGCAGCCTATGCAACCCTATGAGTGGGATGAAGAAATGATGCCACTCCAGAGGGCAGAACCAGGGTCAAATGACAGGAGTTGCAGAGCATGAACCTTGACCCAAGAAAGGAGGAATTTTCTAGTCATCAGAGCTGTCCAAGCTGACTTCGCGATGCGGAATAAGGTCCCCACTACAGAGAGGATGGAGCTGCAGCTGAGGGGATTTCTGCACAGGGTTGGCTGGAGGCTGAAGTAGATTTCCCTGTTGCTTTCCTGTAGGAGACTCTGTGCCTCTAGGAATAAGAACTGTGAGGTGGAAATGCTCACTTTGGTGATGGTGGAGAGAAACAAATAGAATCTGAACATAGGCAGTAGTCCCTTAGGAAGCATCAGCTTCTGCTTCTTCTTGATTACTTCTTCCAGTGGGGAGCTCAATACGTGGTGGGCAGACCTTCCTTTCAGTCAACACTTCATGTATTGGGCAGGCCAAGTCTGTCTGCCTCCCCGAAACTTCCTCATCTCAGTCTCAGTTCCTCTCTCTCGCAGAGTTCTAAGCACTCTTCCAAAAGTGTGCCAGAGATTGTGCTGCATGTTGGGGACATAAAGATGAAAAACGTGAACTCTGCTGTCAGGAAGTTCACAGACTAGAGGGAGCTGGCTCATTCATAGCAGGAGCGCCACGAGGACAACAGGGTATTGCAAAGGGCAGAGCATGCAGGAACTGGAGTGTAGGAGAGCTCAGCCCTGGCTGGGCATCAGCATTACCCAGGGAGGTCTGAAAACTCCCACACCCACGGGGTCAGAGTATCCAGAGATTGTGAGGGCAGGGCCCAGGCTTTGGGGTTTCTTTTTTCTTTTTTCTTTTTTTTTTTTTTTGTTGTTGTTGTTGTTTGTTTGTTCATTTGTTTTTTGTTTTGAGACAGAGTCTCGCTCTGTCCCCCAGGCTGGAGTGCAGTGGCACAATCTCGGCTCACAGCAAGCTCCGTCCGCCTCCTGGGTTCACGCCATTCTCCTGCTTTAGCCTCCTGAGTAGCTGAGAATACAGGTGCCCGCCACCACGCCTGGCTAATTTTTTGTATTTTTAGTAGAGACGGGTTTCACCGTGTTAGCCAGGATGGTCTCGATCTCCTGACCTCGTGATCTGCCTGCCTCGGCCTCCCAAAGTGCTGGGATTACAGGCGTGAGCCACCGCGCCCGGCGGCTTTGGTGTTTCTTAAAGATTCCCAGGTAGTTAGGTGACTACAGTCGTGGGCCCCTGGCTTAGTTGGGAAGTGCTTCGTCTCTGAGACACCAGGATTCGAATCCCAGTTTTGCCACTTAACAGCTTGGTGGCCATGGATCTGCCTCTCTAGTCCTGTGAATGAGCAGGAGAAAAAAAACAGAAGGAGGGAGGGAGAGAAAGGGAAACAAGGAGAAATAGTTTGAGCAGTGCACCTGGCCATAGAACACCAGGGCGGGGCTGGGGGTGTCTTTGCAAATGGTCACGTCACACCAGGCCTAGCTGCACCCCAGTACACCAGGCCACCAGTACAGCTGTGGCACTTGCTCAGTCGTCTTCCTTTGCGGAGCACCTGCTGTCAGGGTTTATTGCAGAAGGAGCCAAGATCACACCTTTATGTAGGCAACAAAATAAATCCTTACAAAACATGAAAGGATTTTTACAGCCACCCTATGAAATGGGAACTGAGTACCCCCATTACAGAGAAGGAAACAGTTACATAGTCTGTCTAAGGCCATGTGAATTGAAGGACTGGACTGGAACTAGAATGCAGACCTAGCTCATACAAAAGCCTGGAATGAGTCTTGCATATCCACTGCCCAAGTGAAAAAGGAAACTATTGGCCGGGCACTGTGGCTCAAGCCTGTAATCCCAGCACTCTGGGAGGCCGAGGCGGGCGGATCACCTGAGGTCAGGAGTTCAAGACCAGCCTGGCCATGATGAAACCCTGTCTCTACTAAAAATACAAAAAATTAGCTAGGCGTGGTGGTGCATGCCTGTAATCCCAGCTACTGGGGAGGCTGAGGCAGGAGAATCGCTTGAACCCGGGAGGTGAAGGTTGCAGTGAACCGAGATTGCGCCATTGCACTCCAGCCTGGGCAACAAGAACAAAACTCCATCTCAAAAAAAAAAAAAAGAAAAAAGGAAAAGGAAACTATTAGAGTATAGCTGTCTGCATTCCCTCCTGATCCTCTTCACCTCTCTCCCCTCCAACTACTGTCCTGAATTTGTGTTGATCATTTTCATCTATGTCTATATACCTTTGCCATACATGCAAGATTCCATACCCAGTACATTGCATCTGATGGCATGTTTTTCAGCCTTGTAGAGACAGCATCATGGGAAAGAAATCCTCCTCCTGCATCTTGTTTTTGTCTCTTAAAATTGTCTGTGACGTTTATCCATGTGAATACATATATCTCTAATTTGTGTATTGTTACTGCTTTTCAAAATCCATGACTCTGCTGATGAAGTTTCAGGTTGCTTCCCGTTTTTGTTTGTTTGTTTGTTTGTTTGTTTTTTTGAGACAGAGTCTCGCTCTCTCCCAGGCTGGGGTGCAGTGGCGCAATCTCGGCTCACTGCAAGCTCCGCCTCTGGGGTTCACGCCATTCTCCTGCCTCAGCCTCCCAAGTAGCTGGGACTACAGGCGCCCGCCACCGTGTCCAGCTAATTTTTTGTATTTTTAGTAGAGACGGGGTTTCACCGTGTTGGCCAGGATGGTCTCGATCTCCTGACCTCGTGATCCGCCCGCCTCGGCCTCCCAAAGTGCTGGGATTACAGGCGTGAGCCACCACGTCTGGCCTTGCTTCCCGTTTTTTACTGTTATAGATAATGCTGCTACAACGATTTTTGTTCTGATATCCTGCACATGTGTGAGACTTTCCCAAGGGTGTACACCCGGGGTGGTTACTGGGCTGAGGGTATGGTGCTTTTCCCGTCTGTCGTGCAGGTTACCCTCATGCCAGCGTGTGCCAGTTTCTGTTGCTCTGTGCCCTCACTCACACTTAGTATCGCCACATTTCACATGTACAAGCCTACATTCTTTTTTTTTTTTTTGAGACAGAGTCTTGCTCTGTCTCCCAGGCTGGAGTGCAGTGGTACGGTCTCGGCTCACTGCAACATCTGTCTCCCGGGTTCAAACAATTCTCCTGCCTCAGCCTCTCGAGTAGCTGGGATTACAGGTGCCCACCACCATGCCCTGCTAATTTTTGTATTTTTTTTTTTAGTAGAGATGGGATTTCACCATGTTGGCCAGGCCGGTCTCAAACTCTTGATCTCAGGTGATCCATCTGCCTCGGCCTCCCAAAGTGCTGGGATTACAGGCATGAGCCACTGCACCCAGCCACAAGTCTATATTCTTTATACAGTCCCTAACAACCTTTTGGGAGAATAGTTGCACAGAGAACCATAGCTAGACCATGTTCTTGGCTGTGACATCCTCGGCAAAGCCTGGATGGAGGTCACTGAGGCAAGCTGAGCCAATATTGATTCAGAACATCCTGTTGCAAAACATGGAGTGAAAGACATGAAGCAAAAGAGGCCTTTGGAAAGGTTTCTTGGCCATCTCCACCAACAATCTGCCTCAAGGCATCATCCTTTTGTCTTGACCTTTTGTTTAAAGGACTAAGTAGGGAGCCCAAACTCCTAGATTTGCCCAAGGTGGTCCCAATTCAGGCCAGTTGTCCCAGTGTAATTATTAATAGCACCACCTTTGACTCTTCAAGGTGTTCAGGCTTGAAAGATAATTTATATGGCCACCTACTGTAGGAGGGTGGAAATTCACATCAATTTCTTATCCACAGATACTCTGCTGTGGCCAACGTGGGGAAGACTGAATGATGGAGAGCCTGTTATACAAACCACAGGGGAACACTTGCCATTGTTTCTGCTATTGTCCCACAATTGTTTAAGATGGAAGCAGGAGCCCCTGGAAGCTTTCAGAGAAGAAGCTAGCCAGAAACTCACAAGCCCTTTCCTTGAGAAGCTCTGGCCCCATCACTGCGGAGTGCTGGCCATGCTCCCTGGTCACTGCCCATGGGACGGCCAGCTCCCGGGGCAGGTGGTGCTAAGCAGGTTGGCGGGTGTTACCCCTCCCAGTCTCCTCAAGATTAGAATCTGTTCCAGGCCACCAGACAGAGCTCCCTGCCAGCGCTCTCACTAGAACAGTTCCTGGATGTGCTTCGAGAGCTGTGGCCAAGCTCTTGTGACAACACCTCCTGGAATAACAAAGGGATCCTTTGTGGGCAATCGGCTCCAGCTAACAGCTTGCGGATGGCTGGACTCCCTCTGGCATTTTCTTTTCAAGACAGCCGCCCCCCCATTCCCATCCATTCAGCTCAAGACAATCTGGGATCGTACACAGATAATTGGGCCATTTGTTCAACCTGAAGAGGTAGGTCAGGTCGGCCTTCCAACATTGAAACTTCCGGAGGAAATGATGGGACACAATGGGAATCTGTGGGGGTGACAGCTCAGGGCATCCGCATTCGATGGTTCCCTTCCAGTATTGTGCCACCTCTGAGAGAAGGCCTTCAGCTCAGCGGTGTGCTCATGTGACAAGGGCTTATTCTTAGCAACAGGTCCACAAAGGATTTCCAACTAAGCAGCTTTGGAAACCTAGGCTCTTACTTGGAAGGGCAGGCCCATTGAGGATTGCTCTTGCCAATGGAGCTTCAAGACTCCTCTGGGGCCACCAACTCCATGAAGTCTTTGTGGAGCCACCGCCTCCCAGATGTTTGCCCAGATGAGAGTTGCACACTTTTGCTTTTGTGCCCCATGTGTTACCCCTGTGAGTGTGTGCATATGTGTATCTGCATCCATGCACATGTACATATGTCTGTCACAGCACAATCACTCCCCCAAGGACAGTGACACTACCTTACTCTTCTGCGTTCTCCTTCCTGCACTGGGAGCTCAGTAAAAGCTTGTGAAATGAAGAACGGAGTCAGTCTTTCACCTGGAGGTGGTTGGGCCCAGAAGCAGACTGGATGGAGGAATTCAGATGATATTGTCTCATCTCTTTTTGTCCCTGAATTCTTCTCTGTTTCTTTTCTTTTCTGTTACTGTAGATGAATGTTCTCCATGTTAGGGAAGATGGTCACCAGCAATCCAACTGGCAACATTGCAGGTCTGGAAACGAAGGCAGCTCCACGGTCTCTTCCCCCATCCCTTGATCACCCGTGTGGCCACAGGGTCGGGTAGAGTGACTAGAGAGTCCACTAGAATGCCATGATTGGAGTGAGGGTACAGCAGTTCCCCAAAGTGGGGCAATTGAGGTGGCCCTGAAGAGAAAAAAACAACAGACATCCAGGAGAAAATCACCGGAGCTTGAGGGGCCTCTAGGAGGACACATTCTGACCTGGAGACCTGGAGGGCTCCCGTGAGAGGAACGACTGAAATCTCCAACAACCACAGGCTGAGGAGCTTGGGCTGGGCAGGTTTACACAGACCACTGCCTCAGAAAGGACCGCGAGCGGTTGATCTGCAGGCTCTGAGCATGAGGCGGCAGCAAATGGACCCTCACTGGGGGACACCCAGAGGCCAGGTCCCGTGCAGGACCAGGAGTCAGCAGCCAACCCCTGCTCATCTGCTGGGGGTCCGTGGTCCGCTAAGCGGCCCCACAGAGGCCCCCCTCCCATCAGGCTGGCTCTGGGATGACTGGGTTGTGGCCCTCACAGCAGTAGCTAACATTCTGGGAACCAGACTCCCTGGGCACTGCCCCATTGCCTCCTGCCAGCAGTGCTGTTATGTGGATTTTAGGCTTTAGAATCAGAAACAGGCCCTAAATTAAGCACAGAAAGAGAGAAAGGGTGGGAGGGAAAGAGAAGAGGAGAGACTGAGGAGATAAAGGGAGGCAGAGAGAGAAAGTGTTGGAAGGACACGGGGTAGTTGAAGGAAAAGACGAACAGCCGCTTTTGGGATAGACTGGGGCAGGACCAAAGCCTGCTGCTCTGCCGACCCAAGACCAACCCCCTTCAGTCCCTGTGACTGCCCCGGAAGTCCAGTTCCCAGGACTAACGCGGGCCGGTACCTGCCCCTGGGATCAGGGATCAGGTTCTGTGATTGACCACCCCACCATGCGGAGCTGAGGAGGGGCCACTAACTCAAAGGAAGGGTGAGAAGGAGGGAAGTATATTTTGGACAGACAAAACCAGCAGCTCTCAGGCACCACTAGCTCCATTTTCCAGGTGAGGAGACAGGCTTAGGGAGGGGGCAGGACTTGTCAACATCACAGTGACAGTGAGTGACAGGACTTCAGCCCAACTAGCTTGACTGCAGTACCGCATCTTAATCACTGTGTTTGCTCCCCACCCAATCACGATGGGTGCCTGGTGGGGACACCTCATTTGATCACAAATCATAATTTAACAAAATAACACAGTGGTTAAGAGTTTGGGGACCTGTTAGAAGGTCACTACAGTCAAACAGGCAAGAGAGGAAAGGACTAGCCTGTCCCAAGACAGTAGATACGATGACAGGAGGACATGAATCAGTAGATGCCAGAGAGTGTGAGAAGAAATCTGTCACGATTGAGAACTCATAGGACTGGGAAGGGAGGAAGGAGTGGGGTCTACATTGGCCTCAGGCTTCTGGTTTGGGCAGTGGGTGGATGGAACTGTCCTTCACTGAGGTGCAAAGCCCAGGAGGAGGAAGCGGTGGCAGTGGAGGTGGGAGAGAGAGGAGTTTCATTTTGGAAATGTTGGATTTGAGGTGCCTGCAGGACACCCAAGTGGAAACGCCCAGTGTTCAGTGGGTCCGTGGGGTGTGGAGCATGGGAAAGAGCCATAGGTGGAGCTGGTATTCCCCCAATGGCGAGGTATAGTATGAGGCTGGCAAAGGCCTGAGGACGGAGCCTGGGCATCATGGCATTTAGGGGCAGGGAAGCCTTCTCAAGTGAGAAAGCATCAGTAGCTCATTCTTTCCTTGCATGAGTCTGATTCTGTCTGCCTCTTCCTTCCCTGTCTACTCCCCCAACTTTGCCTTACCCAGGTAAGTCATTGTTTTTTTTTTTTTTTAGATGAGTTTCACTACTGTCACTCAGGCTGGAGTACAATGGCTCAATCTCGGCTCACTGCAACCTTTGCCTGCTTAGTTCAAGCGATTCTTCTGCCTCAGCCTCCCAAGCATCTGGGATTACAGGTGCCCACCACCAAGCCCAGCTAATTTTTTATTTTTAGTAGAGACGGGGTTTCACCATATTGGCCAGGCTGGTCTCGACCTCAGGTGATCCGTCCGCCTCAGCCTCCCAAAGTGCTGGGATTACAGGCATGAGCCACCACGCCCGGCCAGGGTAAGTCATTCTTAACATTTTAGCATCCACAGCCGTTCCTCGGCACAGCCTTGCCTGGCCTCCCAAGAATGCTTTCATAGGCTCCCACACTTTTCCAGGACAGGGCTTCTTACCTTGTAATAACAAAATCATGTCCATGACGATCGCCCCTGCTGGACTGTAAGCTCCCTGAAAACAGGGACCATGCCTACCATGCTCACTGTTGTATCCCTGTAGGAGGTGGAGAAACTCCCCCTCTCACTCTCTTCCTGTGCCCCACCTTTTCCAGGGATGTGGATTGACTGTGAGTTTCCAAGGCGTAGACAGGGACAGAATCACAATCAGTGTATGAAACTGACCCACATTTCTGTGGTCCTTCTTCAGCTTCCTTCATCAGGCCCACTGGGTTAGGAAGACAGACTGGGCTCTCTTGCAAGCTGGCATCTTCTCTCTCTTGTCTTCCCACAGAGTGCCTGGGCACTTGGCAGGGATCCTCATTTGGGCTGCAGTCCTTGGTAAGACCCAATCTGGGCTGTGAGGCTGAAGCACATGGCCCACCCTGTGCCAAAAGCAGCCTGCCTTGGGGAATCACGCAGTCACTCAAACTTGTAACAAAGGGGCGCTTTGGTTTCTCGTTTATTTTTACCCTCACAGCCTTGGGAAGTTTACGGAAAGAGGGATCACTGGAGGCCAAGATTTGGCCATTCCCAGGTCCTCTGGTGAAATCCCACTGAATAGACCCTTTCCCTTGTTTAACCCCTGCTCAGTGAATGAAGGAAAGGAGGAAAGAGATGCACAGAGCAGAGCTTCGACTCTAGAGTCATGATCACTTATGAGCGTCTGTCCCTGGGGAGATCTAGTCCTAGACCATTCAGACACTATATGGATCTAGGGCTTTGCTCCTATGGCGCCGCATGGCAGATGATGGGGCCTGTTACAGCAGTTCCCAGGCTTCACCCTCATGCATTTAGAAGACTTCTTTGTCAATCTGCCAGTCAGGCAGTGGTGTAAACCTCTGCAACCAAAGCACAGGTTGGGCTGGGTCAGCAGCTCAGACCTGTAATCACAGCACTTTGAGGCGGAGGATCACTTGAGGTCAGGAGTTGGAGACCAGCCTGGCCAACATGGTGAAACCCCCTCTCTACTGAAAATACAAAAATGATCTGGGCCTGGTGCCGGGTGCCTGTAATCCCAGCTACCTGGGAGGCTGAGGCACAAGAATCACTTGAAACTGAGGTTGCAGTGATCTGAGATCACACCACTGCACTCCAGCCTGGGTGACAGAGCAAGACTCAGTCTCAAAAAATAAAAATAAAAACTAAGCACAGGTCGGAACGGCTGCCGGGTCTGTTGGATATTCAGCATTTTCTTAGCCCATAAGTAGCCTCCAGATCTAATAAAATGTCTTTAAAATCTCTGAAACTGCCTACGTGCTGGAATTCACATCAGCCCTACGAGCTGGGTGGCCCATCTTATTTTACAAAAGGGAACATAAGCTCAAAGAAATCCTATCATTGGCAAAGCACCCAGCATGAGTAACAATAATTAACAGTAATGAATGATAGTAAATGGTGCTACCATTGCCTGAAGACCTACTATGTGCTAGGTACTCCATTCAGGCTTCTACATGTTTCTCTCACTCATTCTTCGCAGTTGTCCAATGAGGTTGGTGCCATTATTTTACAAATGAGGAAACTGAGAATGAGAGAGATAGGTGACTTGCTGGAGTTCACAAAGCTAATGGGAAATGGGGTCAAGGACTCGAACCCAAGTCCCTCTCTAAGGCCTTCTTCCTTTCACTGTGCTGTTCTCCTTCCAGCTGGTGGCAGGAGGTGCAGCGAAGATTCTGTGTGTAGCAGGAGGGACCCAGACAAGCCCGACAAAAGGCATTCTGAAGGAAGAGGCTGTTAGGCCTGGCCCAGGAGGGGCAGCTTCAGAAACCAGGGTAAAGGAATTGCCTCATTTGTACTGTGCACTGGGCCAGGTCATGTGCCAGCCACTTCTGGCTGTTCTGGGAAAGAAACCCAGGGGGCGGCCAGGTTCAAGCCTGTAATCCCAGCACTTTGCGGGGCCGAGGCGGGGGGATCACTTGAGGTCAGGAGTTTGAGACCAGCCTGGCCAACATAGTGAAGACCCATCTCTACTAAAAATACAAAAATTAGCCAGGCGTGGTGGTGTGTGCCCCTGTAGTCCCAGCTACTCGGGAGGCAGAAGCAGGAGAATCGCTTGAATCCGGGAGGCAGAGGTTGCAGTGAGCCAAGATTGTGCCACTGCACTCCAGTCTGGGCAACAAGAGCAAAACTCCATCTCAAAAAAGAAAAAAAAAAGAAACCCAGGGGGAACCTGGCCAGACCTAGGACCTGGGCAGAGGGGGGACAAAAGGGGAGAAGGGGCCCAACATTCAGATGGCCATTCCCCACTGGAAGCAGGTGCAAAGGACCCGTGCTGCCCAGAGACACAGGGCAGGGCCTGGCAAAGGCCTTAGCTCTGCAGAGGAAAGGAGAAGCCCCGAGGAGGCCTCCTTTGGGAAGGAGATGAACCAGGAGACCTTGAAGGTCCAGTTGGCCCTGGTGGCCCCGAGTGAACCTCTCTCCAGGGATCTTCCGCATCAGTAGTGGGAGAGGGAGGGAGAAGAAAGAGGTAACCGAGATTTTCCTAAAAGGTTTTGTTTTATAAAGCATTGTGACTGACTGAGGCCTCTGCTTGAAATCTTAAAACCCATCGAGGAGTTCGTGTCTCTCTTGGGCTGAACTGGAAACTCCTAACACAGCTAATAAAGCCCTGTGCGCTGTGGCTGCTGCTAACCCCACCTGACTGTCCCTGTCTCCAACACGTACCTCATGATGCAGTGGTTCTCGAGACTTCCCTTCCCCTTCCCCCCAGAGTCAGAACCACCTTGGGGGCTTTGGAAACGCACCCGTGCCCAGGGCCTACTGCAGACCAGTATCTCCGCGGGTGGCGTCCTTCTTCCTAAAAACCTCCCCAGGTGATTCCGTGCGTGTTTAGGGCTGAGACCCCTGCCGCTCGGCCTTCTCCGTCATCCTCTCCTGCCCAAGTCCTCCTATTCTCCAGGCCTCAGCCAGGTCTCTGTGCGGGGTCTATTCCAGAGGAAACCCTCCCTGACCCCTCTCCCAGAGTTGTATTTGGCACAATGGGTTGGGTAGCCCATTTGTGCCTGTGTTCCCATGGCACCCTGTGATTGTCCGGAAATGCCTGACACTCACCTTTCTCCCTGTGACTGTGATCTCCCTGAGGACAGGGGCCTTATCTAGCGGTTCACAGTTGCATTCCTGCACCTGACATATGATGACCGTTCAATAAATGGGCTGAAATATTAAGTATCAAGTTAAAATCTGTCTTCCTAAAAATTTCCCTTAGTTCCCGATGTTCCCACCCTCCTAATTAAACATGAAAGCCCACGTCTTTTCCATTTTTAAACTTTCCCCAAATGTCCATGGATATTGGCCCTTAATTAGCGCTTTTTGAATCCCTCTGGATCCTCCCTGTCCTCCTGAGCAGGGAGCTGGCTTTCTGTTCCTGCAGACATTAGTGTTTCCCCAAATAGCTCCTAGAAAAGGAAGCACGGCTTCTCCACAAGAAAAGACAGTTTGCAAACAAGGGCTCTGCGCAGGCAGGCTCAAAGGCAACTGAAGCGGTTCCCTCTCTGGGAGATGTTTAAAGCACCTTCATTTAAGATCACAGAGGAGTTTAGTCAATACTCACCCATTTCCTCCTCCACCCTTCCTTAAGGGAAGCCAGAACTGAGCTCTTGTCAGAGAGGGTACCGGCCGCAGAACAGCTTCAATAGAGTAGAGGGGATGATACATACTGGAGCGGAAGAAGATGAAGGTGAGAAGCTGCCAACAGGGCATTAATTGGCTTTGGAACAGCTAAGAGCCTCACCCTGGCCCAAAAACCCTGAGGCAATTTCCGAAAGCAACGGTGGAGGAAGAGGCCTGCCCCTTTTCTCACCTCCTTTGAATGGGCAGCTCGGAAGTGGGAAAGAGGGCCAGGAATCCATAGGGCATCATTCTCCCGCCAGCTGCCTGGGGCCTGGAGGGGGGCCAGGCGGCTCACCCCCTGGGGTTTGGGAATGTGCCCGGGTGTAAGGAGCTGCAGCCCCCATCTCCCCATTACTGAGAGGAGGTGTTGAGAGGTGCCCCGGCAGAGCTGGGGGACAGGGATGGCTGCTGCTAAAGTGTTGGGTGTGGACAAGTGGTCTTTGCTGAGTTTCTGGCTCCATTGACGTTTCTTCTTAGCTCAGTTTCCTTATCTGAAAATGAGAGTTTTTTTGGACCACATATCAAAGGTCTCTTCAGCATTGCCTTCTGGGGCTGGTGAGAAAACAGGGAAGCAGGAGAGGAAAGCCCAGGAGTGGTTGTAACTCAAAGATGGGCACTGAGCCCCTGTCTGGGGGATAGGGCATGTCCGCACAGTGATATCCAGGCTCTAGACTGGGGGCCCAGATATAAAAGGGGTGGCAGGTCTACCCCTACATCTTGTATGATTCATCACATGAGGGAATCAAGGCCCAACAAGTTTTAAAAGACTCACACAAGGTCACACAGGTAGTGAGCATGGAAGCTTTCTCTACTACAGCGATGGCAGGTAGATTTAACTTCATGCCCAACTCTGATAGATTGGCAAGGGCTGTCGGGAGCATCATGTGGAGGGAAGAGTCTTTGATCTATTAGCAATGTCTGCCACACACTTGGGAAGAGGAAATGGCAGCAAGACCACCACATATTTACTGTAATTACTAATTATTTACTAAACTGATATTGAGAGGCTCCTTCATGTAGGGCACTGGTCCTTATACTGGAGATTCAGTGATAAACAAGAGCAGCTCCTGCCCTCAGGAAGTTTCCATTCTAGAAGGAGAGACAAACAATATATATGTGAACAAATGACTAAATAATATAATCCCAGCTAGTCCTAAGAAGTATGAGGAAAATAAAATAGTGCAGTGGGATAGGCAGTGATGGTGTGGGAGAGGAGGGAGGAGATCAAGGCAGCCAGCAGGCAACATTTAGGCTGAGACCTAGATACTGAGAAGGAGGCCTCCTTGTGAGGATGGAGGAAGAGCGTCCCAGCAGAGGGAACAGCCAATGCAAAGATTCTTCAAGAGACAGAGAGACCAGAGTTGAGGCTGTTTAGAGGGCAAGCAAGGGGGCCAGTGGAGAGGGTGGGAGCAGCGAGAAAGCCAGCTGCCTGCTCAGTGTGAGCATTTGGATGTCTGACAGGCCTCCCCAACTTAGCCAGTCCAGCACGACACTCTCAGTCCCCCTCCCAATCACCCCTGCTTCACGCACAACAAAACCTGCTCCTCCCCAAGTCTTTCCCTTCCCTTCCCAGCAAATGACATCTTTGCCCACCCTATTGCTTGGTCCACTGTGCTACAACCCTGGCCACGTCACCATCAACTCTCTCCTGCAGCCTCCCCCTAATCCTCTACAGAAACCTCCAAAGCACTCATCAAACCAATCCCCTCATTGCTTACTGCCCAAGGCTCTCTTCCTCCCAGTTTTGTCTTTTTTTGCAGCTATCCCTAACCCATGAACCCACGAACCCAGGGATAGATACTTTATCGTCTTTTTAAAAAGAGAATCTGAAGTTGGTTATAGCCATGAGAGCACTAAGCATCAATTCAATCCACACACATTCCTCTAGTTGCCCCCAAACAGACAGTGTTTCCAGAGTGGATATGAGGACTGGGTATTAATGATCACAGGACTATTTATCAGGCCCCTGCAGTGCTCCTGGCTCCCTGGCCAGAGCATCACAATAGCCCTGCAGGGACGGCGTGATTACCATCCCACTTTCATTCATGCGGAGATTTAGACTCAGAAAGGTTCAGCTTCTTATCAGAAGTACCAGAGCTGGTAAATGGCTGAGCCAGGATTTGGACTTAGGTCTCTCTGACGCCAAAGCCCAAGCTCTTACTTCTGCATCAAGTTTCCTCCTAGACTCAGATGGGCAAAGAATGATGGGCTCAGAAAAAGACACGTCAACCTCGGTCCGGGTGTTCCCCTTTTATGCCAAAATCAAAGGTCAGAGCCTCCTCCCTGGGTTCCTTGGGACCTCAGCCTCAGCCTGGAAACAGGAAGGGTAGGACCTTCTGCCCACCTATCCCCAAAGAAATGAGGCATCCCAGCTCTCCTTATCTTGCCTAGCTTTCAGTCTTCATCCTTCCTTCTGCCCCCTCCCAAGTCCTTCTTTTGCCAGGTGGTCACCTTCTTGCCCTGGGCTGTTATAGCCAGTACCCCAGTCTTCTCCAGGAAGCATTCCCGTGGGAACCACAGTGCCAACATCCGGTGAGGACAGGCCCTCCGTTACCTGCTGGCCCTGCTGCCTCTGCTATCAGACCCAAGAACAAAGGAGCTTGGTGCCTGCCGCCTGGCTGGCTGTGTTTGTCCAGGGTGAGGCCTCGCCTGGCACAGATGCTGAGCAAACAGAAGTGCGGCTTCACAGATCCGCCTTACAACGAGCGGGGCTTTAGGGGATGTGTTGCTGCCAGGCCACCTGCTGAAATATCTCTGTGTCCAACCCCAGCCAGCACTCCGGGGCATGGGGGACTGCAGGGCAAGGGGACACATCTCTGAGCCTTAGGCTTTTCGGCTCTACAATGGGAGAGTTGTATAAGATGATCTCCAAGAGCCCTTCTGTGGTCTGGAGCCCTGAGTGATGTTTCTGAAAGCCCCTAGGGCTTGAGAACAGATCTTGGTGGCAGAAATGCTGAGGGTGGTGTGGGGTTGGAAGCCAGGCCTCTAACTCATGGTAGTCCTGGACCCCAGCCCCATGTACCCACACATGCCTCTGTCTCTGACCAGCAGGACTGACCTCTTTCAGAGAAATGTCCTTGACCACTGGATTTCTGACCTCATTCACTTTCATGGAACTTCCAGGACTAGAGCTAGGGCACTTCATGGTGAGAGGACTAAGTGTGCCTGTCTTGCTTCTGAGGTCATTCAGAATCTAACTTCTCACTCTCTGCCTGCAGAAATCAAGATAGCTGGGGAAGGCTCTGAGGGACCATGGAGGGAGGTTTCTCCAGTTAGGACGGGAGAACTGCACGATGATGGTGATTCTCAGAATGTAGGTGCATCAGAACGACCGGCTTGTTAAAAATGCAGAACCCTGGGCCCCAACCCCCAGAGATTCTGAGTTCCAAGATTTGAGGTAGGAAAGGGTGGCTTAGAATTCTGAGTTTTAAACAAGTACCTAGGTCCTCTGTAGGTTTCTGATGAAATGTATTTAAAAGCTATGAAGTCCTGGGTTCAAATCCCATCTCTGCCACTTTTTAGCTATGTGACTTGAGAAAGTCATTAAGCCTTTCTGGATGTCAGTTTTGTCTGTAAAATGAGGCTGTATAAAATAACTTTCAATAAGTTCAAGTTACTGTTTCAGAGTGTTGATTGCACTTTGTAAATGTTTGTGGAATAAATGGGGCAGAAGTCCATTTGCCCAAACCAGAAACCTACTGTTCTCCTTGAAGTCCTCACCTACCACATCTCTCCACCAACCAATCACAAATTCCTGTGAACTCTACCTCCTACATACACTTCACACCTGCCAGCTTCTCTCCCTCCTCAGGGCCACCACGCTAGCCCAAGCCACCATCTTCCCTTGCCTGCGCACTGCACAGCACCCTCACTGGTCTCCCTGCTGCCACCATGGCCTCTGCCCATGCATGCTCCCCAGAGCAGCCATGATCATCCAAGGTCATGCCTCTACTTCAAACCCTAGCTCTCAGGAAGGCCTTATCATGAGTCCAAAAAAAATTCCTTCTTCCCCCAACACCTACTTCTAAGAACTCCTTTCAGTCCCTCTTACACTCAAGCTATTCTGAACTTCTTTCGGATTCCTCCAGTGAATCACAGTTTCTCTTGCCCCTAGGTCTTCACACAAAGAGTATTTGCTCCCCTCCTCACTCCCCCGGAACACACAATCCGTCACTCACTACTCATCCTTCCTATTTCAGCTTGAATGCCAGTTCTTCAGGGCCGGACACTGGCCGTCGCCCTCACGTACGCTCGAGGAACT
Organism: Pan troglodytes; assembly: GCF_028858775.2. NCBI lineage: Eukaryota > Metazoa > Chordata > Mammalia > Primates > Hominidae > Pan > Pan troglodytes. The sequence goes on from NC_086015.1 coordinate 187,751,487, forward strand.
CTTCCTCCTCTGCAATAAAGCTCCTTACACTCTACAGCGATGACTTAATCCCACGTCCTCCACTGCTAAGCTAGTAACACAAGCCTCTGTCTTGTCCATTGCGGTAGCACCCGCAGGTACTAGAGTCTGACACATTGTGGGCGCTCACAAAGATGTGCTGAATGAATGACTAAATACGCAGCCCAGTGAAAGAATGAAGAAACGATGAAGTCCCTTGTCACAGGATACATCGCGGTGGGGGTCCCCCCCAGGCAGCGCTAAGCTACAGCCACATGAGGGCGTCGCAGGGCAGGCGCGGGCCACATGGGGGCGCCCCCGGTCCGTCTTAGATGGTTGGCACCTCCTCGGACTCAGTTTAGGTTACTAATCGCCAATGGGCGCCAGGGGGCGGGGTTCTCCCTCTGATGGACAGCATCGCTCCGCCCAATCTAATTCATCTTTTCCTTAGCCCCGCCCACTCCGGGCCCCTGAGACCCCGAGGGTGGGCCTGGCGGAGACACCGCCAACTGAACTCCAGCTGAGTGCTCTCGAGGCCGAACCAGCGGGCCTGGAGGTCTATGAGTGGGTGGCCAGCCGCTAGGGGCGGGGCCTCAGCGTTGACGGGCAGGCAGGCCGTCCCGCCCCTCCCGCCCAGAGCGGCCGCGCCAGCGCTGGGGACAGCAGAAGTGAGTACGTGAGCGGCGCAGCAAGATCCCAGCTCGGACCCCGGACGGCGCGCGCCCCCGAAGCCCCGGATCCCAGTCGGGCCCGCAGCTGACCGCCAGATTACTGTGCATCCCGAATCACGACCACCTGCACCCTCCTGCCCCAGCCCGCCCCCCAAGTCCTCAGGCACCCAGCTCCCCGGCGCCCCGGATCCTCCTGGACCGGTCCGTCCAGATTCCCCCGGGACCGACCTGTCCGCATCCCCAGGACCGCCGGGCTCGGTGCACCGCCTCGGTCCCGGAGCCGCCCGCCTGGATTGCATTCCCTCCTCACCTGGATCTCCTGGGACCGGACGCGAGCCTGCCCCGGAGCCCGCCGAGCGCACCCTCTCTCGGGTGCCTGCAGCCCCGCCGGCGCGGCCCGGCCCGGCGCGGCCCGGCTCGGCTCCTAGAGCTGCCCCGGCCATGGCCAGAGCCCGCCCGCCGCCGCCGCCGCCGCCGTCGCCGCCGCCGGGGCTCCTGCCGCTGCTCTCTCCGCTGCTGCTGCTGCCGCTGCTGCTGCCCGCCGGCTGCCGGGCGCTGGAAGGTGAGCGGCGTCGGGGGGCGCGCCCGGGAACAAGGTGCCTGGGGTCGCGGGGCTGCAGGCTAGCAGCGTGGGTCCGACCCGGATTGAGCGCACGTCGGAGGAGGCCCCGCCACCGGCGCCCGCTCCGGGGCCCAGGGATGGGGTGGGGAGGCCGCCCCTGGAGCCGCCTCGGAGGCTGGAGCTGGCTCGGAGGCAGGCAGCCCGCGGGTTGGGGGATCGCGGGGAGCTAGACTCGGGACGAGCGTCCCCGAAAGTCCTGGCCCTGCTGTGAGCTTTCGCGGGAGTCCCCCACACTCACGGCAGAGAAGTGGGGCTCCCGGCACCCCCCGAAGTCGAGGACGTGTGGGCGATCCCCCAGGCAAGGCGAGGGCCGCGGGGCTGTGGCGGGTGGGGGCGAAGCGGGACTCCCCGGGTTGGGGGGCGCTAATGAGGAGCCCGTTGGAGTTAACTGTGAGAGTGTGAGTGCGAGCACCCCGCTTTGTCAGGGGACCGCTGCGGGGGCGGACAGGCGGGGGCCTGTTATTGTTTATGGTTTACCGGGCGCCAATTACACCCGAGGTGCTGTATGCGCGGGCCCCCGCACCCTTTGTGGAGGCTCCCTCTCCGCCTTCTAGCAGGGCTTGGGTCTCCATTTGAACCCCTGAAGTTGCGGGATTTGCCCCAGGTAGCAGCAGAGCCCGGCGCCTTCCTCAGTAGCTGGTGGGAAAAGGCCCGGCTTCTCAATAGGTTCTGTGAAACCTGCCAAGACTGCTGTGGGGGGCAGCTCCAACTTCCAAATGATTGTACTTGGATGAACAGCCCGGCGTTGTTGGCGCTGGCAGGAGAGCTCACACGCATGCCACTTGACACAAGCTTGCCGCGGACAGAGGCCCCAACACCAGCCGCAAACAATAGGGAGGCCCACACACACTCACGCCCCGTTTCCAAGAATTTCGGAGCCATTAAATGAGAGGGGGTCAGAACCTTCCCTAAAGTGGAGGGAGGGACGCCACAGAAATTCGAGGGCAGTTGGAATAAAGGCAGTACTTATTTGGGGTATCTTTAACAGATCTAGTTACTTTCTTAGTTTAGGAACGAAAACACGAATTCTGTGGAACTTGGCTTGTTCTTATGTTCACAGTCGGTAAACTTAAAGGTTGGAAGGAAAAAAGAACACAGTTCGGAGAGAAAGGCATCCTCTGGTGCGTTCTAATGTTCTCCAGAGGAAAGACCTCCTATGATCCCCCACCCTCCTCATCTCTGAGCCTGCTGTGCTGACAGATCGAGTCCCACGGGTGGACACATGCAAATTCAGACTGACACACCGAGGTCTCGCCCACACTCGCACACACTCACCCACATGTGTGTGATAGGATCGCAGGCGTGAGAACCCAGTGTGGGGCTTTGTTGTTGATTGCCTTGAGGGTGTGAGCCAGGGAGCCTGTTCTAGTTGCCAGATCTGTGTCTGGGTCTCTGTGTCGTAGTCCAGGAGAGGCGACATTGGTACACACACACACATACACTTATGGGGCTGTGTGTCACCTGTGTGTGTCGGGTCACAAGGCACTTGTTGTGGGTGTGGTGGGTGCTGAGTGTGGAGTGGGAGTGTGGTTTGGGTCAGGTGCACAGGGGCTACCTGAGGAGGCTCACTTCTCCCTCCCGCCTTCCCTTCCTTTCTGTCTTTCAACCCTCATCACCTACTGGACCCTCAGGAGTCCAGGCCCTAGCAGGAGCCCAAGCTTCCAAGCCTCCAGGCCAAGCAGCTGGGGGGCTGTCCAGAAGGCCGAGTCCTGATGTGCTGGGGCAGCCCGGGAAGAGGGGGCAGCAGGACCTCTCGTTCCCCATTCCCGGCCTGCCCACCTCCCCTCCACTGTGAAGTGGGAGCTAGGGCTACTCCCTGGCTGTGAGGCCAGGCCAGCATGGGATGCCTCTGGGAAGCAGCGGTGCCTACAAGGGTGGTTTCACCAATTCCTTCACTTTTGCAATACCTCAGACCCTCTGGTCTCCAGTTCGTGCGTGGGAGAATGTGAGGGAACAAATGCAAGGTGCTGACCCCAGCGCAGACATTGCACCTACCCACCCTCTGGCTCTCCCTCACTGGGAGACAGGATAGGAACCGCACCGACCTCACAGAGTTCTTCTGAGTACTGAATTCTTAATGTGTGCAAAGTGCTTAGCGCATAGGCATTGTTATTCAAGGATTAGCTGTTATTATTATTGTTACCCTAGGGTCTGCTCCTTGGGGAGCTTCAGGAGTGAAACGAGTGTGTGCCCTTATCCTGCTGGAGGGAGGTTAGAGGGAGGAAAGATGAAAGGGAAGGTTGGTGCAGGGGGCTGGGGGTGGGGCTGTCTGCCCCACATCTCCCTGCAGCTCCAGAGAGGGAAGGAATGGGGAGAGAGCTGGCCCAGTGGGCAGCTGTTTTCTGCCTGTCCTCCCTCCTGTATTCTGGAGCTTGGCATGTGGATGGGTGGACTTCGAGGTCCTGGGCTGTGACCAGGATATGTGGGTTCCATAGCACTGAAGATCTCTTCAGCCCCTCCAGCTTGACAGGTCGGGGGTCTAGCTTTCTCCATCCAACCTACCATTTGGTTTCGTCAGGATTTGGTCTGCCCTTGGCCTTGTGGCTCTTTGTGTCTGGGGCATGACATTTATTTTGGCCCAGTGTCCCTGAGCCCTGGCTGCTACCTCTCATGTACCCCCTAGTTAGATGCTGTCTAGCACCTGGTTCCTCTTCCCTTCCTGCACACTTGGGGGTCACCAAGACTCTGCATCCAAGGCTGTCATCAGTTTTCCATGTGGATGGAGCCTGGGTCCTTGCTTGTCCTTGTGGTTGAAAACATGCCCTCCCCTTGCCCTCTGATTGTCCCCTTCCCCCGTGCAAATTGCCCTGGGCTTTACCCACAGCCACAGGGAAACAGGGCCAGCTTGTCACCCACTGGTCTTTTGAGTAATGTTCCCCAGTTCCCCAAAGCCAAGATTATTCTCCCCTCAGGGCCATCAACGGGTCAGGGGGTGGGGTCCAATGGGGAACAGACTAGGAATGGGGCCTGAGATGAGGAATGGTGTCTGAACCCCAGCACCCCTATACTTGGGATAGGATGGAGAGATCCCCGCTGGGAAGATATCCTTTTGAGAAAAGAGAAACAGTTACCAGATCGCAGGAGGTGGGGCCAGCACGTCCCCCTCCAGCCAAGCCTTGGTAGCTGAGTTGTCACTGCAGTGGAACCTGTCTCTGAGGGAACAAGACAGCATAGAGCCCACCTCCTTCACAGGGGCAGCAGGAGCGACCCCTGAGAACATGGGAACTGAGAGGGGACAGCGGGCCGGGATTTGGAGGGCTTGCTCACTTGTTTGAGTTGCCTCTGGCACCCCCAAACCCCATCCCTGTCTGTCAGGAGCTGGCCTTCTGAGCCGCTGCTGGGGGCCGGCAGGTATTTGGAAGAACCAGTTTGCTCAGCACTGCCCTGTCTTTAGCCACAGCTGCTGCTGCTGCCACTGCAGCCTCAGCGGCTGCTGCGAGCTGAAGCCGAAGCTGCCGAAGCTGCCGTGGGCAAGGCCTCTGCCGCACGGCCTTCCACTAATTAAACAGCATGAAGAGGCTGAATCACCAGGCCTGCATAGTTTGAAAATTGTAGCCCTGCCTGTTGTGCTGAGTCAAACTGGTTTGTCGGGATTGGGCAGCTGGGGGGGGGTGAGGGGTGGAGGGAGACTGGATACAGCTGGGCACCTGATGGGGTGGGAGAGGCCCCCTGCCCAAGGGCTAGCCCTGGTGCCAGGTCTCCTATTCCCTTCTGCCCCCAGCCTCCTGGCCAGACCCAGTGTGGCCAGCATCACAAGGAAGGGCTGAAGGGCTCAGGTTAAGGGCTAGCTGTCCACCCGTCCTTCTGGCTGCTGGCAGGGCCACAGTGGGGTGGGGGCATGGATGAGCGCCGAGGCGTTTGGGCTCCCCGCCCTGGGCTTCTTTCCCCTTCTTCTCCCTCTCAGGTTTATTTAATTATAAACCCCCATGATCTGAGGGGAAGAATGAAAAACAAAATGTGTTCTCTGTTCTGAGATGTTCCCCCCACCCCATCCCAGACATGGGGGCCAAGGGGCTGTGGCAGGAAAGGAGGAGATGGCCCTGGGTGACTTAGGCTCCCCACAACATGTATCTTCTCCAGTCCCATGGCAGTTTCCCCCCAAGATGCTTTGATCCTCACGCTGACCTCCCTGTGTGTACAGGCTGGCACAGGCTGGCACACGTGTGTACACATCCTGACCCATGGGAGGGGAGCCAGCTTGGTGGCTGAGGAAGGGACTCCATGAAGAGAAGGAGGGTGTCCAACTCGGGTGGCACAGCACTGCTTCAGGGTGCTCCTCCTTGCGCAGACCCTGGCCCCCTGCCCTCCTGCCCCGCTGCACACTCTGCGGGCCCAGCCCTGGTGTTGACCTTTCCTTCCACCTCTAAGTCCCTAGTCTGGAATTTGGGCTGAAGGCTTGCTGCTTCTGTCTTTAGTTGTTTTGTGTTTCTGTTTTTTGTTTTGGCTTGTTTTTTTCTGTTGTTTGTTTGTTTTCTGGGTCTCAATGACACTTTTGCTCCCAGGGTGCTATGGGGCCTGGCCCTCCACCAGGGCAGGTGGTAGGCCCTCAGCTGGTGCCCCTCCCACAGGCCAGGGTGCCCATGATGTCCTCTTCATGCCCTGCTCAAGGTCCTCGACCTGCAAGCGGAAGAGCCTTGCCCAGAGCTTCTGAAGCCACATCTCTTCAGGGTGCTACCCTCTACCAAGGGCTCAGGGGCCCTGGAGATGGTGCCATTGTGCTGGCAGGGAAGTGGCTTGTTACTTGGGCAGGGGCTATACCTGGGGAGGCCGCACCCAGCCACACCCAGAATCATCTTCATGCCCCTGCCCCACCCCAGCCTCGTGACCTGACTGACAGCTCCTGCCCAAGCCAGGACAACAGGAAGCAGGGCTGGGGCTGTTTCCCTACACCTCTGGCTAAGGCTGCCCCAGCACCTCTGCTTCCCTTGCAAGAGTGGCCCATGTGGCTGCCCTGCCTGAGCGAGAGGCACCAGAGTGTTGGGGGCAGGATGAGGGGTACTGCCCTCTCCCAGTAACTCTTCCTCTACCCCACTGGAAGACATCCCATAAACAGAACCATGCTTGCAGGGTGTGTGTGTGTGTGTGTGTGTGTGTGTGTGTGTGTGTGTTGCGGGTACATGGAGGATGCACCTCTGAGGCTTTACACAGATCTAGGTATTGATACTTACACCATGTCAGGGTGCTCCTTTGCAGGGGCTGTGGCATGTTTCAGTGTCATTGGACATCTGTGACTTTGCAGCTGATTGTAGTTTGTGTGACTAAGAGCATGTCGCCAAGTCTATACAGGGAAACTGGTGTTTGTGTTTGCACTTTACACCGAAGACTGTGTGACTTGCAGCTGGTGATAGCATGTGCAATTGGGTGTGTAAGGAGAACATACTGCAGGGTTGGTGGTGCGTGCCCTCTGTGTGCGCATATGTTTCAGGAAATCTGCACATGGGTAGGCTGGAAGCGTGGGTCCGCCTAAGGCAAGCCAGATCTCTGTGTAGGAAAGATTCACTGTATATGAATGTCTAAGGAAGACTAATCTGTTTGTACCATATGCATCCGTGTGTCTGAGAAAGACAGACCATGGCTCTGTGTGAAGCTGGGTGTGTGTTTGTGGGCGGCTGTGGCTTTGTGTGTTTTTGTCCACCATATGTGTTGACTTGTCACTCTTTAGCCTCAGTGGCGGGGAGTGAGCCCAGCCCCCAGGACTGGATGTTGCGCGTGCATCTGTGTGTTTGTGCATGGGCGAGGGCCACACAGCTGCTGCCACGTGGCTGCTCTCCATGGCCCTGTGGAAACCTGAAAGAGGTATTGCTTAGCTCCTGAGCATCAAAGCTCCAGTCCCCGAAAGACCCCAGGCCTGGTGCCTACCTCCCTGGTGACTTTGCTGGGCAGTTGTGGTTTCCTGCCTGACACAGCCCAGTGTCTAGGGTGGCCAGCCTCTTCTCCCCTCTGCCTCCTGCAGATACATGGCAGGACGGCGAGGGATGGGGTGCAGCAGGCAGCTGGGGGAGTTGAGAACTTGCTCACTCACTCCTCTTTTGTCTTTACCCGCTGCCCCTCATACCCCCCGTCCCAACGTGTGTATGTACAACACACGTACACACAAGTGCACACACATGCACACGCCGCACACACAGCACAGAAAAGGTGGGCTGGGTCTCTTTCTGCCAATACCACGGACAGATGGGTTCTATGACCCCCCCCCACATCCCCTCACCTCCTGCCGAAGGCTGGGACCAGGCACCCCAGGGCTGAGGAGGGCCTTGCCCCGTCCTCTGTGCCTGGGCAGGCTGAAGGGAGCAGGCTCCTCCTCTCCCCCTGAGAAACGGGGAAACCGAGAGCACGCGGCCCCCTCCCCACCGGAGTGACCGAGCCCTTCCTCAGGCACACATGACTCGAAACCCAAGTCCTCTCTTCATTAATGGGAAAAATGTGGCGAGATTGAGCGATGGCCAAGGCTGAGCGATGGCCAAGGGCCGATCCCCTCCCTCCCTCTCTCGCTCCCCAGAAATTAAACAGAAATGAAGAGCCTCCCTGCCTCCCTCGCTCCCTCCCTCCCTCCCTCCCTCCTTCCCGCCGCCGCCTCTCCGCCGTCCCCTCCCTCCGCTCCCTCCTCCCGGAGCCAGCGCAGGGCTTGTTTTAAACTGTGGAGGAATCTGGCTGGAGGGGGAGGGGGCTGAATATTTGGGTTTAAACAGTTCCAGATGGGTTTGGCACAGGCTGAGCAGAAGGAAGTGAGGGAGAGGGAGGAGGGAGGCGGCGCGAGGGAGCGGCTGGAGCCCCGGCCTGCTCCGGCGGGCGGACCGGCGGGAGGACTGGCTGCGGGGGCAGGGCGCGCTTGCTCTGCCGGCTCCCGGGACTGACACTCGCGCTGCCGGCTGGGGACGAGGCCACCTGGCAACCTCCCTCTGTCCCTGTCTCCTCGGGCCTCCGCGTCTCTCGGTCTCCCTGTCTTTGTAGTCAGCCGCCGGCCATCCCGGCTGTCTGATCCCCGCCAGCCGGCTCCGCACATCCCTCCGGCTCCGTGCCGCCCACCGCCCGCCAGCTCCAGTCGCTGCCCCGCCCGCCTCCCTCCCCGCCTGTCTCTGGGCCCCGGCTTCTGAGCATCTCGGCTTCCCTCGAGTACCCCCCCGGCCGAATGTCTGTGTCTGTCTGTCTGTCTGTCTGCCAGAGGCCAGGATCGCTCCCCTTACAGCCGGGCCCTCAGGGGACCAGGGGCTGCGGCAGCGGGAGGAGCCTCCCTCCCTGCAGTGAATGGCTGCTGCCTGCGGCCCCGTTGCCTGACATGGGGGCGGGGCTGGGGTCACAGCTGCCTTGTCCACCCACCGGGTCCTCCGCCGTCCTCGGCTCAGACCCAGCCTCCGGGAAACCACTGAAGGCTGCAAGCCTGTGGCCGCGGGGTTTGGGTTTTTCCCCACTTGGGCACCCAGAGGGGATGATGTAGAGGCCTCCAGAGGTCCTGGGGCAACCCTGCCCCATTCCAGCTTCAGAGCTGGCTGCACTGTCTTCCAGGCCACGGGAAAGGAGTTGGCACCTCTTTCCTTCCTTTCCTGACCCAGGTCTAATCTGGGGGTCACACTGTCTTTCAGAGAGTAGGGACATCCAGCCAGAGCGCAGAACCAGGTTCCTAAGGGAGCAAGTGTATGTCAGAAACATTAACGGGCCCCTCCTATGACCAAACAAGGTGAAACAGACAAGAAACCTGCTCAGAACACAGGCCGGGTACTGTGACAAAGCCCCTGGCCCTAGATGCACAAAGGAGGGCATCTTACCCTGACTTGGAGGTTCACGGAAGGCTTCCTGGAGGAGGCAACAGCTCTGTTGGGACTTAAATGATAGGCAGTTTTCTAGGCTTTCTTTCATCCCTCCTTTACAGAGGGGCATATTGCAGTCAGAGTGCAAGGGATTAATTATAGAGTCAGATACACCTGAACCTGATCCACCCTTGTCCCCTCACCCCGAGTCCTAGCAACTTTACCTTAGGCAGTGTATTTTCTTTGTCTGGGCATCAGCGTTCTCTTCTGTTAAAGGGATACACCAACAGTACCTTCGTCCAAGGATTGCAGGAAGAATTGAACTAAGAGCTGGTTTGGGGCTTTGGTGGTCCCCTCTCCACCCTCAAAGCGCATCCCTGCCCCATCACCTGTAGGTGCTGCGTGGGAGCTGGCTCTGGCCTGTCACTGCCCTCCCCTTCCCCTGGGCCTTGTGTGGGGCTGGGCCTTTGTGCTGGGAACGGAGTCAGGGGAGGCCAGGGCCAGGGTCTGAAGCACACAGCCCTTTGTTCCAGGATAAAGGCCCTGCCGGCCCCTTTGTGTGGAGATTAGCAGAGCCTGTAGGTGTGTGGACCAGCCTCTGCTCCCGCCTCATTAACCCAGGCCTGGGGTCAGGGCACCCACCCCTAGCCTGCCCGACCTGACATCTTTGGGGCTGTGACATCTCTGGGGATGGCCGCAGGGTCTCCTGTAGGCTAGGGAAACTGGGGGCTTTCAGGACTTGTGGAAAGTGGAGCCTGGGGGGAATCCTTTCCTGAGCCATCTCTTCTTTCTTTCTTTCTTTTTTTTTTTTTTAGACAGAGTTTCTCTCTCTGTTGCCCAGGGTGGATGGAGTGCAGTAGTGCAATCTCGGCTCACTGCAACCTCCGTCTCCCAGGTTCAAACGATTCTCCTGCCTCAGCCTCCCGAGTAGCTGGGATTACAGGCGTGCGCCACCAGCCTGGCTAATTTTGTATTTTTAGTAGAGATGGGGTTTCAACATGTTGGTCAGACTGGTCTCAAACTCCTGACCTCAAGGGATCCACCTGCCTCAGACTCCCAAAGTGCTGGGATTACAGGTGTGAGCCACTTCGCTCATCTGTGATCTCTTCTGTCTCCTCAACCTGAAATTAGTCCCTGACCTTTTTCTCCGTTGTTCCTCCAGAGACCCTCATGGACACAAAATGGGTGACATCTGAGTTGGCGTGGACATCTCATCCAGAAAGTGGGGTGAGACTTTCCCATCATTCTCCTGAGTGTTGTTTGCCATTAGGCCTCCCCCCACTTCCAGCCTCCGTGCCCCCTCATCTCACCAGGGCCTGGAGGAGGGCTGCCTCTGCCCTCTGCCTGTCACCCTCACTTCCTGTGCCATCCCCATCATCCTCACTTGTGACCCTCTGAAGCACCTCATGGTCCTTCTCTGTGGGCATTTCTATCTCTCACCCCTCTGCCTGCCTGTGCCCCCCAGCTCCCGCTCCCTCTCCCTCTCTTCCTAACAGCCCTCTGCATGTCCATCCCCACCATCTCCCTCCTCCCTGGGTCCCTGGAGAAAACACTGGCTTGGAAACCTTAGTTCCAGATCTTTAACTTGCTGTGTGACCTTGGGCAAGGCCGTTTACCCCTCTGGGTGGCCACTTCTTGACTGTTAAATTCCCGCAGTCCGGACCTCTCTCAAATATTCTAATTAATCTCCCTAGATGGCCTTCATGGCTGCTCTAAGCCCTAGAACCCTGGAGTACGATGGCACTACAGGCCCTGCAGTCACCAGGCCTGACTGTGTGACCTTGGGCAAAACTCCCTTCTGCGAGCCTTGGCTTCCTCATCTCTAAACGTCGGGACAACAGATGCGGCTCCTCATGGAGCTGTTGTGAAGATTGAATGCGATGTTGATAGTGACAGCCAGTAGCCCGGAAGTGCTTGCACTGCTACAAGCCCATTACATTTATTAGCCTGATTTAATTCCTCACAGCCTCGTTTAGTTCCAAGCAGCCCCATTTTACAGATGACAAAACTGAGGTATAAAGACAACAAATATAGCTGATGTTCCTGCAGTACTTACCAGGTTCCTAGTCCTGTCCTAAATGCCTTATTCAGTTAAAGTCATTATTCCTTACACATCTTTATTATCCCCATGTTACAGATGGGGAAACTGAGGCACATGGAGGTTAAGTGACTTACCCATAATCACACAGCAGGCAGAGAGCTGGAATTTGAGCCCATATAGCCTGTATGCTCAGCCACTGCACACCATAGAAGCATCCCTGTGAAGTAAATAGAGCAGATCTGGGCACGAGGGAAGCACTTGGCAAATGCAGGCATTCACTCTGTCTTTTTCATTGGTCCATGCACAGTGGGAAGAGGTGAGTGGCTACGATGAGGCCATGAATCCCATCCGCACATACCAGGTGTGTAATGTGCGCGAGTCAAGCCAGAACAACTGGCTTCGCACGGGGTTCATCTGGCGGCGGGATGTGCAGCGGGTCTACGTGGAGCTCAAGTTCACTGTGCGTGACTGCAACAGCATCCCCAACATCCCCGGCTCCTGCAAGGAGACCTTCAACCTCTTCTACTATGAGGCTGACAGCGATGTGGCCTCAGCCTCCTCCCCCTTCTGGATGGAGAACCCCTACGTGAAAGTGGACACCATTGCACCCGATGAGAGCTTCTCGCGGCTGGATGCCGGCCGTGTCAACACCAAGGTGCGCAGCTTTGGGCCACTTTCCAAGGCTGGCTTCTACCTGGCCTTCCAGGACCAGGGCGCCTGCATGTCGCTCATCTCCGTGCGCGCCTTCTACAAGAAGTGTGCATCCACCACCGCAGGCTTCGCACTCTTCCCCGAGACCCTCACTGGGGCGGAGCCCACCTCGCTGGTCATTGCTCCTGGCACCTGCATCCCTAACGCCGTGGAGGTGTCGGTGCCACTCAAGCTCTACTGCAACGGCGATGGGGAGTGGATGGTGCCTGTGGGTGCCTGCACCTGTGCCACCGGCCATGAGCCAGCTGCCAAGGAGTCCCAGTGCCGCCGTGAGTGGGGACTGTCCTGGGGAAAGGGTTGTCGGGAGGGCCTGGGCCACAGCTACCTACCGCCCCGCCCCCCGCCCCTGCTTGCTATCTGACTAGGAGGTCTGGGAGCAGGTCCACAGTGGAGGCAGGAGAGGGAAGAGTGGGGATCAGATGCAGAGAATGTTGTGTAAGGAGGGAGAAGAGAGAGAAAATGAGGAGAGACACAAGGATAGTAAGAGAAAAAATGAAATTAAAGAGAGAGGAAGAGAAGCATGCAGAATCCTTGGCAAGCAGGCACCTGGAGAACGCAGTCAGAAGCTTAGGAGGCTGGCAGAGATGCTTGCTTTGTCCTGGCCTGAGTGTATGCTTCACCCTGAAAGTGGTAGGTTGGCCCCAGGGCCGAGGGCACGGGGGCTGTGGGTACCTTGTGCATGGCTTTTTTTCCTGGGCTCTCCTCTGCCCCTTGGGAGGCAGTATATAAATGGCACAGTGGTTAGGGGCCCAGTCCCTGAAGTTGAGTCCTGACTCTGTCACTTACCACTTACGTGACCTTGGGCAAGTTACTTTTTTTTTTTTTTTTTGAGATGGAGTTTCACAATTGTTGCCTAGGCTGGAGTGCAATGGCGCGATCTTGGCTTGCTGCAACCTCCACCTCCCAGGTTCAAGCAATTCTCCTGCCTCAGCCTCCTGAGTAGTTGGGATTACAGGCATGTGCCACCACACCCAGCTGATTTTGTATTTTTAGTAGACTGGGTTTCACCATGTTGGTCAGGCTGGTCTCGAACTCCTGACCTCAAGTGATCCACCCGCCTCGGCCTCCCAAAGCGTTGGGATTACAGGCGTAAGCCACCACTCCTGGCCCTGGGCAAGTTACTTAACTGTTTGAACCTTGGTTTCCTTATGTGCAAGATGAGGAAAATAATAGAGGTTCCTTCATAGGGCTGTAGCGAGACTTCTTATGTGAGCAATGCTTTGCCCGTAGAACAGTGTCTGGCACATGGGAGCACAGCCACCAGCTAAGTGTTGGCCATGAGTCTCCAGAGCCCTGGGATCCACGAGAGCTGGGCTGTTCTGCCCTTATTGTATACATGAGGAGTTCAGGAAGCCTGCCTCCGATGGCTTGCCAAGACTTATGTACTAGGCTTCGGAGTTATCAAAATTGTCCACCTAGGGGGTCTCTCACTGAGCCTCACCAGTCCTTGTGAGGTAGATTCCTGCCATCTCCCTATTTCGCCAATAAGGAAACTGAGTCTTGGAGAAGCTCTGTGCACAGGCCTTGTAGCTAGGGAATGTGGAAGCTGGCACGGAAGCCTCCTCCTGTGCTCTGCCATGCAGGATGGCATGCTGAGGGCCCTGTCTTTCGCTCCCTCTGCCCTATTCTCTTCCTTGGGGCTTGCAGCCTACAGCTCTGAGGGGTAGGTGATGACTCTTATGGCAGCCCTAGGCGTGAGAGGGGCTTGGCAGCATGAAGCTGGCTGTGAGGCCATGTTGTCATGGGAAGGTGAACAGTGCCTTTCCCGGGCCTTCTCCACTTCTTGATGGGAATCTGTCCTGAGATTTCCTCTTCCTAAGTGGAGAAAGGGGGTGGGGTGATGAGCCTGACAGCCTGAAGAGGGGCTAACACTCTGCAGGTCCCGGGCAGGAAATGCATGCTGGTTCCCATAGCAACCAGGCTGGCCTGGCCTCTGCCCCCTCCCCCACTGGCTCGAAAGAGCTAGGGTGGAATATCACCTTCGTGAGGGCAGATGAAACCCCAGAAAAGGGCAAGCCCTAGCGCTGGGCATTCTCCCCTATGGGTGTCCCCCTCCACAGGCAGTCATATGGAGAGGCAGTGACCCACTTTAGTGTCTAGGAGGGTCTTGGTTTATGCCCATTATCCTAACACAGTTATTACTAGTGCCTCCTTTGACTTGCAAATGTTCCAGTGTGAAGAATACACGATAAGGCTACCATCAATCCACAGAGCCTGTGTCCAGGGGCCCAAGGGTAGATGGCAGGAGGGAAGACTGGGGAGAAGGGATGCTTAGGCCCTGGGCTTGCTCTGGGGTGAGTCCCCTTGTGGACACTTGAGGCCTCTGAACTCCAGGTGACCCCAGCCTTCCTGCCTGCTTTCTTTCTCTCCTCCTCTCACCCGTCCTCAGCCCCCATCCCTGCCCAAGGGCAGACAGGAGCTGCTGCCTGCGCCTGGTGGGTGGGGCGAGAGCTTCACTGTGAAGGTCCCGTCTCCTGGCTGTTCTAGGGTGTCCTTCAGGGTCCTCAGGAATGATTTTTCTGGAGCCTCGGGGAGAGGTGGGACATCTCCACAGTGGCGGGTGCTGCTAGCCCACCGGTGGTCTCTTCTTCACCCCACCTCTTCCTCTGTCTTTCTCTGTCTTCCCTGCCTCAACAAGCCCAGGCTGTCCAGGTGATGGGGCTGACGTCTTCGTCCATGAGGCCCCGGGGTAGGGGTGAGGGGGGCAGGGGCGGGGAGGAATCTGCTGACGTGGGGTTTCCATGTGGCAATAGGGCCTTTTGTAGCTGCAGCTGGAGTTAGGCAATCCCAGCATTGCCCCCACAGTCTAGGAGGTGGAGGGGCCAGACCTAGGCTGGGGAGAAGCCAGGTTCTCATGGAGCTGCGGAGGTCTGGTGTCTGCAGGGAAGGGAGGTGAGCCCCATTCATCCTCTTCTCCCCCACAGCCTGTCCCCCTGGGAGCTACAAGGCGAAGCAGGGAGAGGGGCCCTGCCTCCCATGTCCCCCCAACAGCCGTACCACCTCCCCAGCCGCCAGCATCTGCACCTGCCACAATAACTTCTACCGTGCAGACTCGGACTCTGCGGACAGTGCCTGCACCAGTGAGTGAACGCGTGACCTCTCTTTCCCTCTGCAGGCCTTCCCTCTGGGGGGCCAGCCTGGGAAGCCTAAGCAGTCACAATGAATAGCCCCATTTTCCAGGGAAGGAGCTGAGGCTCAGGGACGTTAGATGTTGTGCTCAACATGGCACAACTGGGAGGTGACTGCCCCTGAGCCAGAATCCAGGTCAGCCGGCTCGTCCCTTCCACCAACACTTGCTAAGCACCTACCTGTTCCTAGCCATGCTTAGGAACTGGCTAGGAGCTTAGCAGTTGGCCTTCTAGTCCATTGCCCCTCCCTCTGTATAGAAGTGCCTCTCTCCAGCCCTACTCTAACCATGGAGGGGGCCTCACATCCTGAGGGTGGCCTGGTGCTCCACTTCCTCTCTGCCCTGGCCTTCGGTGTGCCGGGCATTGTGCTGGGTATCGAGGGTGAGGAGGTGAATAAGATACAGTCATTGTCCTAAAGGAGCTCACAACCTGGTGGGAGAAATAGGTGTAAGAACAGATAATGACCGTAATGTACTAAGAGCTGGGCTAGAAGGCTGTCTAGGAATTGTTTTATGTACATGTAGAGTATAGGGCAAGGACGAATCAAGGAAGGCTTCCAAAAGGAAGTGATATCACAAGCTGGGTATTGAAGGATAAATAGGAGTCTGCCTGGTGAAGAAATGTAGGAACGTTATTCTGCTTATCAAAGCAGAGGCAAGGCAAGGAGGTAGAAAGCAGATTGGAGTGTGCTGGAACTCCAGGCAGAGGGATGGTCCTAGAGCCCCCAGCTCACTACCTTCTCCCTCCATATTCCTCACAGCCGTGCCATCTCCACCCCGAGGTGTGATCTCCAATGTGAATGAAACCTCACTGATCCTCGAGTGGAGTGAGCCCCGGGACCTGGGTGGCCGGGATGACCTCCTGTACAATGTCATCTGCAAGAAGTGCCATGGGGCTGGAGGGGCCTCAGCCTGCTCACGCTGTGATGACAACGTGGAGTTTGTGCCTCGGCAGCTGGGCCTGACGGAGCGCCGGGTCCACATCAGCCATCTGCTGGCCCACACGCGCTACACCTTTGAGGTGCAGGCGGTCAACGGTGTCTCGGGCAAGAGCCCTCTGCCACCTCGTTATGCGGCTGTGAATATCACCACAAACCAGGCCGGTGAGGAGGGGACACTGGAGGGTAGGGCCTGGGTCACTTTCTCCTGGATGAGGTGTCCCAGGGCCTGCTAAGGGACCACTGGGGGTCCCATGGGAAGTGGGTCTTTGGGAAGGATGCCAGGGTCCAGGGAGCCCCTGGTGAGCCCTCTGCTCTTCCCAGCCCCGTCTGAAGTGCCCACACTACGCCTGCACAGCAGCTCAGGCAGCAGCCTCACCCTATCCTGGGCACCCCCAGAGCGGCCCAACGGAGTCATCCTGGACTACGAGATGAAGTACTTTGAGAAGGTCAGAACCTCAAGGGGCAGGAGGAGGCCTTGGGCTGAGCTGGGCTGAGAAAATTACCCCCGGATCATGATGGGGCCCTTGGGAGCAAGGCCTTTGGGTATGGAGGGGGCATGTGGCAGGCCTGGGTGTGAATAGGGGCTGGTTGGCCTCAGGACCCACCTGAGGGTGCCCCCTCTCTCCTGGCATTGCAGAGTGAGGGCATCGCCTCCACAGTGACCAGCCAGATGAACTCCGTGCAGCTGGACGGGCTTCGGCCTGACGCCCGCTATGTGGTCCAGGTCCGTGCCCGCACAGTAGCTGGCTATGGGCAGTACAGCCGCCCTGCTGAGTTTGAGACCACAAGTGAGAGAGGTTAGTAGCCCCCTGCGCCTGTCCCCATCGCGGCCCTCACTCTCCGTCCCTCCACTCAGCAGCCCCTTCTCTATCTCCAGGCTCTGGGGCCCAGCAGCTCCAGGAGCAGCTTCCCCTCATCGTGGGCTCCGCTACAGCTGGGCTTGTCTTCGTGGTGGCTGTCGTGGTCATCGCTATCGTCTGCCTCAGGTACTCCCAGGCCCACTGTTGCTCCATGGGCCGACTCGAACTGCCCTTTAGCATCCTAGAGCCCTCATGCCACAGAGATGAGCCGCCACCACTTCCCTCAGACCCAGGGCCTTAGCCCTCCTGGGGCCAGCCGTTGCTGGAGAAGCCCTCTCCCATCCCTGCCTGTGTCTTCATCCTGCCCTTTCTCCATACCCCATTCCCTGAATCTCCGGGCAGGTTCCCTAGGGACTGAGTCCACTGAACCCCTTGCTCAGACACCCAGAGACTGCTGTGACCACCAATTGTGGGACTAGGCCCCAGGCCATCCCCTGTATCCTCTCCGCCCCTTCTGTGAGCCCAAGGGTGCCCTGAACAAAGGGAGGCAGATGACTTGTCTCAGGCCTGCCCTCCACCCTGCCACCCTACAGGAAGCAGCGACACGGCTCTGATTCGGAGTACACGGAGAAGCTGCAGCAGTACAGTGAGTTTGTCCCCGCCGCCCTCCCCAAGCTCTCCCAGCCCCCTGCAGGGCTCTCAGACACCCTTCTCCCTGCCTGGGACTTCATTCCTTAGAGATAAACCCTGAATGCCCCCTCCCACTTCCAGTCAAGTGGCATTTCCTGACCCCTATCTCACTCCGGGTACCCTGGGCCCCTACTCACTCCTACTAGCCCCAGAAATGACTGAGACGTGACCTCTCCCCCTAAAGGCAGTTAGTCCTGTGGGAAAGACAAGATGCAAACACACAGGAAACAATTTGAGAACAATTAAGGGTTGAGCTGGTGCTCCTGCTGTAAAGGGCACTAAGAGTTTGGAGAAGAGGAAGGCTTCCTTGGGGTGGTGGACTTGAGCTGAGCCAGGCGGGATGAGCAGGGTTTTGGGAGGTGAGGGAGAGCATTCCTGGCCAGAGGAGCCTCTGGAAGGTAGTGGGCGGGGTGGGGAAGGAGCCCAACTGTGGGGGCAGCGAGAAGACTGGTTTGACAGCTGCTGGGAAGCCAGGCTGGGTAGCTGTGGCCAGCCCTCGGAGGGTCCTGAAAGGCAGGCAGAGGAGTCTGGACTTGACTCCACCATAGGTAATTGGAAAGGCTCTCAAGCTGGGGAGTAATACAATGAAAGGATTGTTTTAGGAAGACAGCGGTATGCAGGATAGCTCGGTGGGAAAAGTCCAGAGGCAGAGAGCCCAGCTGGGAGGCTATTGGAATAGTGTGAGTGTTGAAGGCCTGGACAAGGTCGGGGCAGTGGGAACCAGGGGAGGGATGAATCTGAGAGAGGTCTGGATGTGATGAGAGATGAGAGAGAAAAACTAGGAGTAGAATCCTAGGTGTCTAGCCTTTATGGTCACCAGGAGTTCTCACGGGAGCTGGAGGATTAGGGCAGCAACACAGAGGAATATGGGGCTGGGCTCAGCAGGGAGCCTGCTGGAGCTGTGCCCATCGCAGGGAGAGGCTGGCTTGACGTTACCCTCTCACGCCCACCTCTTCTCCCTCCAGTTACTCCTGGAATGAAGGTTTATATTGACCCTTTTACCTACGAGGACCCTAATGAGGCTGTTCGGGAGTTTGCCAAGGAGATCGACGTGTCCTGCGTCAAGATCGAGGAGGTGATCGGAGCTGGTGAGTCTCCCGGGGCACAGTAGAGATGAGAAGCTGAGGCAGGCTGGGTACGGGGGTGAGTCATAGCTTGTGCCCTGTGCCCTGCAGGGGAATTTGGGGAAGTGTGCCGTGGTCGACTGAAACAGCCTGGCCGCCGAGAGGTGTTTGTGGCCATCAAGACGCTGAAGGTGGGCTACACCGAGAGGCAGCGGCGGGACTTCCTAAGCGAGGCCTCCATCATGGGTCAGTTTGATCACCCCAATATAATCCGGCTCGAGGGCGTGGTCACCAAAAGTCGGCCAGTTATGATCCTCACTGAGTTCATGGAAAACTGCGCCCTGGACTCCTTCCTCCGGGTAAGAGCCAGCCCCCAGGCCCTCTCCCTCCCCCAGAGAGTTGGATTGGGCTCACCATCCCCTCCCACAAGTCAGACAGCCCCTATTCAAGTCCATAAGCATTTACTGAGGTGGCTTGGTGCAGGGAAATGGCAGGGCCTTCATAGCCATAAGTATGGGAGTTCACATCTTGACTGTTCCTTACTGCCTGTGTGACCTCAGGCAAGTGACTTAACCTCTCTGAGTCTCAGCTGCCTGGTTGTAGAATGGGAGTGGTAAGAGCTAGTGGGTCCTCATGGGGATTAATTGGGATGTTGTCTACAAGATACTTGACACATAGTAGGGCAGCTCACTTACCCTCAGGGCACTCTGGACATGGTTGCAGGAGAGATGAGGTAGAGTCTGAGTACTCGGAGAGGGAAGGCAGGTGGGCAGGCCATGGGCTGATGGGAGCAATGGGCTCACCTGAGCCTGCTTGTTGCCTGCAGCTCAACGATGGGCAGTTCACGGTCATCCAGCTGGTGGGCATGTTGCGGGGCATTGCTGCTGGCATGAAGTACCTGTCTGAGATGAACTATGTGCACCGCGACCTGGCTGCTCGCAACATCCTTGTCAACAGCAACCTGGTCTGCAAAGTCTCAGACTTTGGCCTCTCCCGCTTCCTGGAGGATGACCCCTCCGATCCTACCTACACCAGTTCCCTGGTACAGGAAGCGGCAGGGAGGGAGACTGGGGGCGGGGCCTATCAGCCAGGGGCTCGGGCCTGGGGGGCAGCCCGGAGTCACAGGGTGAAGGGCCTGTGCCCCCCTCACCAGGGCGGGAAGATCCCCATCCGCTGGACTGCCCCAGAGGCCATAGCCTATCGGAAGTTCACTTCTGCTAGTGATGTCTGGAGCTACGGAATTGTCATGTGGGAGGTCATGAGCTATGGAGAGCGACCCTACTGGGACATGAGCAACCAGGATGTGAGTGAGGCTACGCCAGAGTGGTTGGGTAGGTGGGTGCTGGCTGGGGATCATGGCAGCGGCTCACTCAGGGTTTCCCTGCCTTCGGCCCAGGTCATCAATGCCGTGGAGCAGGATTACCGGCTGCCACCACCCATGGACTGTCCCACAGCACTGCACCAGCTCATGCTGGACTGCTGGGTGCGGGACCGGAACCTCAGGCCCAAATTCTCCCAGATTGTCAATACCCTGGACAAGCTCATCCGCAATGCTGCCAGCCTCAAGGTCATCGCCAGCGCTCAGTCTGGGTTAGTACCTCTGCCTCTGCTCCCACCAAGCCAGTAGCCCTATCTCCCGCCTTCAAGACTCCCCAGGTCCTTCTCTTCTTCCCACAGCATGTCACAGCCCCTCCTGGACCGCACGGTCCCAGATTACACAACCTTCACGACAGTTGGTGATTGGCTGGATGCCATCAAGATGGGGCGGTACAAGGAGAGCTTCGTCAGTGCGGGGTTTGCATCCTTTGACCTGGTGGCCCAGATGACGGCAGAGTAAGTGTGCCTCAGATTTGGAGGAGCAGGGCAGGGGGCCCTAGGCTGGGCCCAGAGTTGAGGGCACGAGGAAAGGAACTGATCCTAATTTGGCTCCACCTGCAGAGACCTGCTCCGTATTGGGGTCACCCTGGCTGGCCACCAGAAGAAGATCCTGAGCAGTATCCAGGACATGCGGCTGCAGATGAACCAGACGCTGCCTGTGCAGGTCTGACACCGGCTCCCACGGGGACCCTGAGGACCGTGCAGGGATGCCAAGCAGCCGGCTGGACTTTCGGACTCTTGGACTTTTGGATGCCTGGCCTTAGGCTGTGGCCCAGAAGCTGGAAGTTTGGGAAAGGCCCAAGCTGGGACTTCTCCAGGCCTGTGTTCCCTCCCCAGGAAGTGCGCCCCAAACCTCTTCATATTGAAGATGGATTAGGAGAGGGGGTGATGACCCCTCCCCAAGCCCCTCAGGGCCCAGACCTTCCTGCTCTCCAGCAGGGGATCCCCACAACCTCACACTTGTCTGTTCTTCAGTGCTGGAGGTCCTGGCAGGGTCAGGCTGGGGTAAGCCGGGGTTCCACAGGGCCCAGCCCTGGCAGGGGTCTGGCCCCCCAGGTAGGCGGAGAGCAGTCCCTCCCTCAGGAACTGGAGGAGGGGACTCCAGGAATGGGGAAATGTGACACCACCATCCTGAAGCCAGCTTGCACCTCCAGTTTGCACAGGGATTTGTTCTGGGGGCTGAGGGCCCTGTCCCCACCCCCGCCCTTGGTGCTGTCATAAAAGGGCAGGCAGGGGCAGGCTGAGGAGTTGCCCTTTGCCCCCCAGAGACTGACTCTCAGAGCCAGAGATGGGATGTGTGAGTGTGTGTGTGTGTGCGTGCGTGTGTGTGTGCACGCACTGGCCTGCACAGAGAGCATGGGTGAGCGTGTAAAAGCTTGGCCCTGTGCCCTACAATGGGGCCAGCTGGGCCGACAGCAGAATAAAGGCAATAAGATGATTCTCTTGCCCCTTCTTATTCCTCCTCCCAAAGCAAGATTCCCTGATTCAGAGTTCACAGTCCCTGGCTGCCAACCCTTCACAACTCCCTGGAGGCATTGGGAAACCAGATTCGGGCCCATCCAGGCTCAGTTTCCCCTTTGTGCTTGGCCCTCACTGCTTTGAACACCTAACGCACTTCTTGGAAGTGGGTCAGTGGCAACGGAGAGCTAACTACCCCAGAGCTCCTTCCTTCTAAGGCAGAGACCTTCCTGGGGTGGGGGCAGGCTCTTGTGTCTGGATGGTGTTTTACTGAGTCGGTTCCCAGCCTTTGTCTTTAAGGGAGCTGAGGGTAGAGGGGGTTGATCAGTTCCCAGGGTCACATGACCAAGGACAAAGGGAAGGAGAGCCACTGGTGTTCAGAGGCTGAGGCCCGGAAGTTCGGCTGCTCCTCACTGAGGCTTCCTATGCCCAGGCGCTGGGCTAAATGCTCCATTTATACACGGATCTTATTTAATCTCACAACAACCCAGCCAGGCAAGGAAGTATTTTTAACTGCTTTTTACAGAAGAGGAAAAGGAGAGGTTAAGTAACTTGCCCAAAGTCGCTGAGCCAGTAAGTGAGGCCCGCGGCTGTGATTCCCACCCAGAGACTGCCTGCATACTTGAAAGGTTCAGAGGATAAATAACAAGAACCGGGGAGAGGGTTAGGAAAACAGCTTCTGGAAATGTCAAAGGAGAAAGCGTGGTGGGGGGCCCTCAGAGGCCCTTCGGACGCAGGAACAGGCGGGGGAGGGGGGAAGTGCAGTCATGTTCCCAGTATCGGGAGGCATCCTTGGGCAGCAAACCTTTGTGCATTCCGAGAGACCTGCATACCCTGGGTAGGGTCCCTGGGTAGGCACAGAGGCATGGACAGACACCACGCCATGTAGATAAGAGGTTCACGTGTCGCGGCCCCACACCTCTCCCTGGACGCGTCCAGGCAGCGCAGAGCTTCCCAGGGGAAATCTAAGCGAGAGGCTGCACCTAGGGGTCTGCGGAGCCGCAGGCCTGGAAGCATGCGACCGTGATTTCAGGCTCTGGGGTGAAGGCCCAGGGAGGCCGCGCGGAGGAGGCCGCGGGCGAAGGTTGCAGGGTCTGCAGCGTGGCGCACTCCCGGCCGCGGAAGCCGACGGCGATCGGAGGAGCCTGGGAGCGGCCCTGGCAGTGGCCCTGGCACAGCTGGCGGCGGCGCGGGCTCCTCAGGCCGCCCCCGTCCTTCACCGCGCGCTCCCGCGCTGGGGCTGCTCGGCGGCGCCCGCTCCTTAGTATTCCCCCCACGGAGCCCAGCCGCGCCGCCGCAGCCGGCCCGGGGGAGGGGCGCCCCTCACGGCCAAGCTCTCTGCGTCCCCGGGGCGGACGCGTGGAGGGGAGGGGAAGGGACGCAGCCTCTCCGCCGAGGCCTCCTTCCTCCCCTAGTGGGGGGGAGGGACTGTGCGGGGGCAGGGGCGGGCGATGCGGGGGCCCAAGGTGGCCCTTGGACTAGGCGCCGGAGCTGTCAACGGGGCGAGGTGTGGCGGGCGGCCGGGGGAGGGGACGCGGTGCCGAGTGGCCTCCTGCACAGCCGCTCAGCATTCCCCGGCTGCAGGCGCAAATAAAGCGGAGGGGGCGCGCGGAGCTCCTGCTCAAGGGTCCACTTCCTACTCTCGAAGCTAGGGAATGGGGAGGGATCCGTGGCCCGGGAGTCCTGCGAAGCCTTCCTCGCCATCCTGTGCCATCGCCCTGACCTTTATAGCGGGAGTCTGGGTGGAGGGCGCGGAGATGCTGGGTTGGGGGCTCCACTCGCATAGGTGTGACATCGCCCTCTACTGGGTCCGCAGGGAGGGCAAGATCGTGGTCGTTTAGCGCCAAGGCGGGAGGGGCCCTGGAAACCACAAGATCAGGGGAACTCTTGGACTGTGCGCCCCAGGTCGAGGATCTCGAGGGATGTCTTGAGCCCAGAGGTCCGGGGGAAGTAAGGTACTCTGTCGGCTGTGCCTTGTGCAGCCACCACGCATACCTCGCTCCTCCTGTATCCAGGTATCCTCGCCTGCATGCGTGCCCTCTCCTGCCACTTGCCCACGGAAACAGCTGACAGGCACACTTCACTGACCCAAGCTACAGCACAGCACAGCCCTTACTCCCTCACTCACGGTCATTCGTCCTCAGTCACTTGACCCTCTAGGCCCCACCTTCCAAGCCCACACGCCCTAAGAGTCTCCCATGGCAGAACGGGTAGGGGAAGGGATGCAGAGAGGGAAGAAAAGCCATCCCCTTCCTGGAAGGCGCCTCCCGCCCCCAGCGCACTTCCTACCGGAACCGCTTCACCTAACTAACCTGTGTCTCACTGGAAAGGGTTGGGAGGAGTCCTCAGAACCCCCAGCAGGATTGCAAGGAGGGAGGGCTATGATTAAAGCAGAGGAAGAGACAGAAGAGAGAGGGCGCCTCAGGAGTTGTCTGGCTCTTCTGGGGACAGATAAGGAGTGAGAAGGAATGAGATTTTAGTAGGCCTAGTGTTGGTTACTTTCACACTTCCTGGGGGCAGAAAATTAGATCTCCCAAGTTAGGGCTAAAAGGAAGTCGGTGGGAGTGAGGGGTTGTTGAGGCTTAGGAAGGGGCTGCTCCCCCTTGATTCCCTCATTCCACTTGCCCCATGGGGGCAGTTATAGCCCCAAAGGAACCACTTCTTGCCCTCGCTATGCCTGAGCTCAGAGAGTAGGAACAGCTAGGGAGCAAAGATGCTTTAGTCTGTGCTCAGCCCCTGAGCACAGGGAGAGGTGCCCAGGACAGCAGGTGAGGGAGAGGGACCTGGATAGCAGTCCTTAGACCTAAGCCTGAGTGGCCAGACCTTGGATTATAACCCAGAAAATGTGGGTAGTGCCATGGGAAGGGCTGCCTATTTATGTACGGGCAGACCGGGGTTCAAAGCCCAGCTCTTTTGTTTCTATACCTCTCTGCCTCAATGCCCTCGGTTATAAAAAGGTCTAGTTATCATTTCTATATCATGAGATTGTTAAATCAGTAAATACATGTAAAGTATGTGCCAGGATTGTAGTAAGTGCTCAAAAATGTTAGCTATTTTTTATTTGTATGAAGTTTGAAGAAAATATAGAAGCAAATAGGAAAATGCTGAACAGTGCTTGGCACATAGCAGGAACGGAATAAACCAAGGCACTAGGAGAAATCCACCAAATCCATTCAGGTCTCTCTGGAAGGGAAGAGGGTGAAGAAGCTAAAGGAGCAGAGAAAGAGGTCCCACCCACGGGGCTCCTGGACGTTTTGCTGCAGGCCTAGCCCGGGCCCTGGATCAGTTTTTGGGGTAGGGCTGCTGGGGCCTGGATGGTTTCAAGGCCACGGGAATGTGGCACATTGCTGAGAGGGCAAGTGTGGCTCAAGCCTTCTGGCTTTTTCTCAGCACACTGATCCTGGGCCCGCTTGGGGAAATGGAACTGTTTCCCTCCAATAGTCATTCTTCAAGTGTGTACTAGAGAACTCTTGTGTGCCAGGCACTGTGCTGGGCACTGGGGATACTGCGATGAGCAAGAACATAGAAGATCAATGCTTCAAAGAGCTTCAAGTCTAATAGGGAACAGGGATGTGATTCAAATATACATGCAGATAATTGTATCTAATTACAGGTCGAGGTAAATGTTACAGAAACCAAGTTGAGTGTTGTGGAACTAAATCATAGTTCTAGGGACCTCAGCTAGTCTTGGGCAGGGCTGGGGGCTCTCTGACCAGTTATTTGATGCCCAGCAGAGGGAGCTGGGACCCCCCCCCACATTACCCTCCAGGTCCTTTTAACCTTTTAGTCTCTGACTCTGAGCATATCTTCATTCACTCCCCCACTCATTCATTCATTTATTCAACATACTTTCACTGGGGAGTTCTATAGACCAGGTCCAGTGTAAGGAGCTGGGGATATGGGGATAAACCAGCTTACAGCCCCCACTCCCTGGAGGTGTACACAGCTGAGAGGGTCCCTGATATATAAACCAATGAATGCAATGTGGTAAGTGCCACAGGGTAAGTTCTATACCTGGGTAAGCATTCCAAGTGCTGTAAGGAAGGGACCTAGGCCAAAATACTGTCAAAAAGGGCTGCCCGAGAAGGTGATTCTTTTTTTTTTTTTTTTTTCACTCTTTGAGATGAAGTCTCGCTCTGTCACCCAGGCTGGAGTGCAATGGCGCAATCGCAGCTCACTGCAACCTCTGCCTCCCGGGTTCAAGCAATTCTCCTCCCTCAGCCTCCCAAGTGGCCTGGATTACAGGGGCCTGCCACTGCGCCTGGCTAATTTTTTTGTATTTTTAGTAGAGACAGAGTTTCGCCATGTTGTCCAAGCTGGTCTCGAACTCTTGACCTCAAGTGATCCGCCTGCCTTGGCCTCCCAAAGTGCCGGGATTACAGGCGTGAGCCGCTAAACCCAATTCTTGAATTCAATCTTGGTGGCTCTGTTGCAGTTAGCAAGAAGAGAGAAGGGAGTGGTATATGCAAAGGTCCTAGGGCCGATGAGAGCAGGGCAGGCTAGGGGCCCTCATTCCAACTCAGAGGATGAGGAAGGAACACGGTCATGAACATATGATATTGCCCAAGCCTTCCCTTTTCCGTAAGTCATCCCCAGACGGGGGCCACCTGCTTCTCACAGATCAGAGGAGTAGTCTTGGGCTTCTGGCCTCAGCAGTTCTTGGTTCCACAGAGTTCCTCGGGCACCCTTTATGTTGCTACTTCCTCAGCCCTTTGTTCTACGTCTTCTCTGCTGCAAGGCACATCTGTCCACAAGGGTTTCTGAATACGCGATGCACTCTGTGCCTCCAAGGAAAGGCTCAGAGAGGTTAAATGACTTGCCGAAGATCACAGAGCCAGTCCCTGACAGAGACAAAATCCAGATCCCATCTACCCTGTCCCCAGTTCTGTGTTCTTCCCCTATAACAGGATACCTAGGAAGGGGGTCCAGGGAAACCCAGAAGTGCTCCACTTGGATGACACACTCAGGCCCTTCCTGCCCACTTCGGAGTGACCCCTCCTGCCCGTTAGTTGCACATATTTTAAGGGCTGCCTCAGCTTTCATTTTTTCAGAGAGGGGAGGAGAGAGATTGGAGGGAAGCTGGGCACCCAGGCACTGAAGGCACTTGTCAGGAGCACAGCCCAGGTTCTAGCTTGGGGGTGGGGCAGACGGGCAAGGGGCTCTCTCCCTCCACCGTCTCTCCCTGCCCCTCTCTGTTTCTCATTCATTATTCCCATCTCATAAAGCAGGAATGAAAACAGACTCAGGATCTGGCTGGAGGCCTTCGGTGACATCAGTCCAGAGGTGGCTGCCCTGACCCTGACTACTGGGGGCTGAAGAGACCTCCTTCCCTACTTTGTCCTGGCTTGGCAGAGAGAAGGAGAAAGGCAAGAGTCAACTCTCCCTGAATCCCTCTCCCTTCTGGGGCACCGAACTTGGGACAGGTAAGAAAGGTGGCACTTGCCTGAAGGGACCAGAAAGGGTGTGTCTGCAGGAATGTGAGGGGTACTGGAGTTGGCTTTGGCCAGACACCACTGCCTCCCACACACCCTGCCACTCCTTCCCCACGGCCACCCCAGCACCACTCCCGGCCATTGTTCTCCAAACATCCCCTACACTTCCCTTCGAAGCCCCCTCTGTTACAGAGGTCTTCCTTTATACTCCCTGCTCCTGCCTTCTTCCCAGCCTCACCTCCCATGGCCTTTCCAAGCCCAGGTCAGCTCACACTCTGGCTTCTGAAACTTGGTATCTGGCTGACCAGATTCTTCTTGGCTCTGGCCTCTTGGCTCTCCTACCCAGATGCTGACCTCTCACCTGCCGTGACTTCCTCCATTCCTAGTTGGCCTCCTGACAGCACATTGGGCTACCCTTTGAGCCTGGTCATCATGTAGCCATCTCCTCCAAGATTGCAAGTCAGATATTGCAGGCTCTCATCCATTCTTCCTCTCTGCCTAGTTTCAAAATGTGGCCCCCAAACCCCTTCTTCTCCCCACCTGTGGACCTTCTGAGATGCTCTTCTCTCCCAGCCCAACCTGGCTTACTCCCACTCCCAAACATTCCCACCACCATCTCTCTGAATAATCCTTTTCTTGTTTTGCTAATTTCCAGGAACATTCCCCCACAACAGCTGGTACAGGCTTTTCTACACTACTCAAGGCCCCAGTTGTACCTTCTTCCATTCTCAGCAGAGTTTCTCACCTTCAAATATACTAAAATAATGCAGCCTCTCAACAAACACTCACTGAGACTTCTTTGCCAGGCAATGGAGATAAGTGAGCCCCCTCAAGGAGTCCACAGGCCAGTGGAGGAGAAGGAAATGCAACAGGGTGATATAGGAATATTCTTGGTGTCACTGATGGATTTTGAGGATAGTGCCATCATGAGGACAGTGTTTAGGGAAGAGGAGTGAGGCAGGTGTGGGAGGGACTGGAGGACGTAGAGATAGTGGCACGAAGGCAGAGAAAGATGCCACAGTCTAGGTGAAGGGTAAGAAGGTCCTGGTTGGAGATGGGGTGAGGAGGAGGTGCTGCCGAGGTGACGGGTGTGAATGATCTTGCAAAGGTAAGTAGCAACGTGCTTGGTGACTGATGGGATGTGGGAGGGGAGAGGTAATAGATGTCTGAGCGTGGGTGATTTTGGGGACTGGCAGTAGGGCATACTTTGGTACCACTTGTTGATCCAGAAAGTACAGGAGAAGGAATAGTACGTGTGAAGGAGAATAATGAGTTCAGTTTGAGGCTTGCCAGGAGAGATGCCCCATAAGCCATTGAATATCTGATCTGGAGCCACTAGGCACAGCATGGAAGCCCGGGATGAAGTACAGATAGTGGGCAGGATTGCCTGGGAGAGTTGTGGAGAGAAGAGTAGAAGCTGAGGTGGGTATGAGGGAATGCCTCCTGGCTGCTCATGCAGTCATTGTTCATGCCTCTCCAAGAGCTTTCACCACACCGCATTGTAAATGTTCCTGTTTGTCTACTCCCACACCATCAGCTTCTCAAATGAAATCTTAGAATAAGAACAACTACAATTACCATTACTGAATGTTTACTGTGTCAGGCACTGTGCTAAGAACCTTATTAGGTTATTCCATTTAACATAAATGAATTAATAGATGAATGAAATAATGGATGTGAGGATATAGTACCTGGATGGATGGATGAGTAAAATATGTATATGTTGATGTACATATGGACAAGTAGATAAGTTGATGGGTGAATGAATGGGCAGATCAGAAGATGAATGGAAGGATGAATAGAGGAGTAGGTAGACAAACTATGTATGAATGATGAATAGTTGGCTGAATGGATGATGGGTAGGTGAGTGGACAGAGAAATGGACATGTGAATGGATGGAGGGTTGAATGAATGGTAGGATGGATGAAAGAATAGACAGGCAGGTGTGTGGATGAGAGAATGCATGGATGAATGGGTGGATGGATGGATGGGTAGGTAGAAAAATACATGAATAGATAGAAGAATGGAAGAGTAGAAAGAATGATGAAAAAAGAAAGAAGAAATGAAAACTAAATCAATACACAAGCAGAAATGAGAAGATAGATAAGTAGAGGAATGGGTGAATGAATAGATGGGTAGATAAATAGATGGGTGGATGGAAAGATGAATGAATGGTAGGATGGATGAATGGATAGACAATGGGAATATGGATGAAAAGATGAATGAATGGATGGATAATTGAAGGACTAGATAGCAGGATTGCTAGATGAATGAATGGTTCGATCAATGAGTGGATGAGTAAATGGATGGATTAATGGATGTGTGGATGCCTTCTCCCTCTCTCCCCTGTTATAATCTCTTTAACAGTCCTAATCCAGAAACCCCAGGACCAAAGCAGATGCCAGGTTTGGAGGGTTGTGATTAGAGTGGGAAACTTATTGGCATCACAGAAAGTGTCAGGGGAAGGAGGAGTGTTTTGTGGGGCTGCCAGGACAGCCATATCTATTCCCGGCCAGGACAGCCATATCTATTCCCGGGTAAAAAAAGTGGTTTTTAGGAAGTAGCATTCAGGCAGGCAGGAAGCAATGAGGACTTGCTGAGTTAAAAAATAGGACCTACCTCCAAAGGCATCTGGAGAAGTGGTGGCAATCCCCAGTTCATAGTCTGATAGGCCCAGTTGCAGGCCTTCAGTTCAGTTCTACTATCTAGGAGCTGTGTGACCTTGGACAAGATCACTTAACCTTTCTGACTTTCCTCATTTGTAAAATGAACCAGCAACATCTACCTCACATGGTCACTGAGAGAATAAAACAAGATGTTGCAAAGAAAGCACAAATGCCTTCAAGAAATAATAAAATACGTAGATTTCATTTTTGGTAGGGGAAGATAAACTAAGGAAGCTTCCCTTTGTGTCTGTTTAGGAAGAAGTGTGAGTTTGGTGTGCGGGGATGATGGTATCATGTTCTAGGGTCCCCATGGCCTCTGGGCATTAGCACAGCCTCATAGGGTTCTCCTCGAGAAGCCCCCTCCTGCTTCCTGCTCCCACAGGCTCGGGTCCTTGGAGATTTCCCAAGGCCAGAGCTGGAGGAAGTAGCATCAGGGTGCGGGTGGGGGCAGGAGCTAGCCTTGGAGCCCCTCCCTCTAGCCCGACCCTCCCTCTCTGGGCCAGGTGCCAGCAGGCAGGGCACCCAGCTCTGTATGAAACAAAGAAGAGCTGCTTGTTGTGGAGGATGAGTCATGGAGACCCCAGAATGGCCCTGGGAGGAAGTGGGGAGAGGGCTCCTCCCCCAGCCCATCCCCAGGAACAGGACTTCTCCCACAGCTGGACCTCGCTGTGGAGCATGTGGATCAAAGGGAGCCAGGAACTGGGATTTGTACCTTTTTCCTCCCCACGACTTTCTTTTACCTCCCTTGTTTCATTTTCTCTCCATCACATTGACATGTTTTCAGATGGAAGAACAGAGGCTGGGAAGCTTGCCTTGGGTCTTGCAGGTATTGACAATATTCAACACCCGGACTTTTGGCTCTGCTGGAGGCATTTCCTCCTCCTAAACTGGCTTGTACTGACCTCGAACACAGGATAGGTGGAGAAAGACTGTGTCTTACACTAGACTTTTTATGTAATTTCATCTTCACAGCAATCCTGCAAGGATGACTTTATTACTCCATTTTACTTTTTTTTCTGTTTTTTGTTTTTTTTTTTTTGTATTTTTAGTAGAGATGGGGTTTCACCATGTTGCCCAGGCTGGTCTCGAACTCCTGAGCTCAAGCGATCAACCTGCTTCGGCCTCCCAAAGTGCTGGGATTACAGGCGTGAACCACCGCGCCCGGCCACTCCGTTTTACAGACAAGAAAACTGAGGCTCAGGGAAGTAACTTACCCAAGGTCACATGTCTGGTAAGGGTTAAAGCCTGGATAGAACCCAGGGTGTCTGACTCTTGACTAGAGTGGTACCTTAGAGAGAGGGCCTTGAGGACAGGGACCCCCTGGGGTCTGAGAGAGGAGGTGAGAGGCTCTGGAGGCATGAGGACCCGGGTACTGTTCGGTTTGACTCAGCGGCAGGACTCCTGGCTCCGCATGCAGCTCTGCGCCAGGAGCCCCAGGTCTCTGTGTGCAAAATGAAGATGCTGAAGCAGTGCCAACAGGGCCATACCCAGCCCCAGCCCCCACCAGAGGGCTCAGGAAATGACACACCTGAATGTAGAACAGATTGTTGGACCCGTCTCCAGCATCACCTCCCAGGGGAAGGGTTTGCAGATGGTGGCTCAGCAGCCCCTAGCGGGGAGGAGGCCCAGGCCTCCTGGGTGGAGGAGTGCCCTCCACAGCCCAGACCCTGCCATGTAGTGTGGTGGGCACATGGGCCTGTGGGTCAGGTCCTGCTGTGTGACCTTAGACAATTTGCTAAATATCTCTGGGCCTCATACTCCTCTTTTGTAAACAAAAGGAGAAAATGCGTTCTGTCTACCTTCTGGGCAAAGGGCCTGGAGAAAGAGACCTCCTACCCCATGGGGATCTAACTGTGGATCACAACCCAGTCTCTGGAAAGACGTGGGGGAACGGGAGCTCTGCACGATCCTCCCATTGGTAAGGAGTGTTAGGCAGCACGAAACAGCACCCTGGGGGCTGCCTGGAATTTTTTTTCACAGCTCTGCCTGCGCATAAGGTGCTGCTTCCTCTTCGTACCCTTGCTATGGGATCTGAAACAGAGCCTTTTCTGCTCCTGCGGGAATAGAGGGTGTGTTAAGGGGCAGGCAGGGATGGCTCCTGGGATAGTGATCGGCTCTGCTGTGGCAGCTAAACTCTCCTATGGTCAAGGCCGGACACTGGGCTCAGCTCTAGATCATCTGCTCCTGGCACAGGCAGGGTGACTGAGGTACTCAAAGGGGCGGCCGGCAGAGCCTGAGCTCCCACGTTCTCAAGCCTGAGGCAGACAGCGCGAGTGGCCAGCCCGCAGGGGCCTCTCTTTGGGGGCTGTAAGTTGTGTAGAGGCTGAAGTGCCCAGGAAGGAGTGGTGGGGACAGTGGTGTCATTTCAAGTGTGTGTGGGGGTCATCCCTTCTCCTTCCACACCAGCCTTGGCTGAGGCGGCAGCTCAGGCAGAAGGGAGTCTGGGGGGAGGTGAGGGCAGAGCTTTGCAAAGGAGGAGGCAGGAATTCTGGTTGGAAATCATTCAAATGAGGCTATGAAACCAGAACCCTGTCTCAGAACAAATTGGCCAGATTTGGCCTGGGGCCGGGAGTACAGGGGGAGTGGAGGAGGTTGGGCCCTGGCTGAGCAGGGGAGGGGTTGGACAGGACTCTGATGTGTGGCCCCAAGAGGAGCCCAGCCTTGGGCTGTGATGGGAAAAAGGGGGCAGTCATCCCTGTTCCTCCTGCCACTCTGTGGTCTGCCTGCCATGACCCAGGAGGGAGCTGCCAGGCACCCCAGCCACCCTCTGGCCTGTCCTGGAGCGAAGGGATCCAGTCCGTTGCTGACACCTTCCAGGGCCACCCAGCTGTGACCCTGCCACAGTCCTGTCCCTGCCCTTTTATGGAGCAGAGGAGGCCCTGTGGCTCCCCAGCTCAGCAAGTATTCATTCTCACTTTTCTGTTTCCCTTCTAAGTCCCATGCCAACAGCTCCAGGGATGAACTGGGCTGGGGGCTAGGGAGGGAGGGGTGAATCTCTGAGGCTTTGGGGTATGCCTTAACAAATGGGTTCTCACTCCTTGTCCTAACTAGGGGGGTGTCTGGGGGCCTCTCGCAGGGTTGCTAGGGGAATGCCTCTCCTCCCTAGTCAGAGCTGAGGCTAGGCCTGGGTCACACACTGGGGAGGGTGGACACTAGGGGTTCACTGCGGGGCCAGGCAAGAGCATGCATGGAGGAAAACGAGGCCTTCAGAGACCTATCAAAGGAGCTGCTGTGTGAGACAGGCAACCTTGGAGGGTTAGCCAGGTTCATGCCGCTGAGAGGGATGGAGGCCTGGGCTGATGGAGGAGTGGTGGAGGCAGCTGGGGATGGACTGACTAAGTGGGGAGTGGCCAGGCGCAGGATAGTAGGCTTCTCCTGTCCAGCTGGCAGGCTGCAGGCAGAGCCCCAGGGAGCGCTTTCTAGGGAGAAGCTCTGTCTGTCTGCCTATAGTGGTCTGAGTGTCTGGGCCCCTTCTCAGGGAGAAAAACAGGGTTCCTTAGCCACCCAGTCCCCACACCTCCTCTTCTAGACTGAAGGGCCAAAATCAAGCCTCAGAGCCAGACAGAAGCCGAACTCAGACACAAGCCGTGACCTCCCGCTTCCTGCCCGACCCTTCCCTCTTGCGACCCCAATCCTGGGGTCTGTCTGGCATCCCGTTCCTTAAACACTGCCCTCATCGTGCAGGCTTCTGCCCTTGTTTCCACGACAGGCGCTCCCACTTTCTGTCCCCATAGCCTTTCCTTTGACTCAAGTCTCGCCCCATGGAGAGGGAACCAGAGACTGGTTGGGACCCCCCTTCTTATTCTTCTCTGTGCCCACTAAGCATCCAGAGGGGACCTTACTTCCTACCCACCTCCAGTGTGGGGTCTCAGAGGCCTCTGACCTTCCCCCTCCCAGCCTCAGTGGAGGCTTCCAGAATCCTCTCTGCTCCCCACCACGTGGATTCCCAGGATCTCCTACCTGCCCCTCCGAATGTGGGTCTGTCTCGTTCACTACTCTCAACACCCCCTATTCCACCCCAGCGAGCCCTCAGGATTCTCTCTGTTGTCTCCACACCCCAGCGTGGACTTCCAGGGGAGCCCTGGAAGAAAGGCGCTTCTCAGGCCATGGAGGGGGTGGCCAGCCCTGGCGCCTGCTGGGAGGGGACTCCCTTCTGGCCCTTCCTTAAGGATCAGGCTGGACCTGGACCTCCACTCTCAACCCCTCCTCTCAACGAAGGGGGGACCTGCTGTGGCGGGGGAGTGAGCTGGAGGGGGATGGGAGGGGCAGGAGAGGTGGGGGAACCGGTCTTCTGTTGTTCTTGGCTTGGAGCCCCCAGCCCCAGGGAAATCCTGACTCTGTGGAAAACTGAGCAGGCAGTCAGGCGGAGGAGGAGGAGTGGGAAGAGGAAGAGGAGGAGAAGGGGGAGGAGGACCAAGGGCTCAGGGTGAGTGGGGGTAGGGGCTCCTCTCATAAATCAATCCCACCAACGTCTCAGGCCTGACAAAAACCAGAGACCCAGGGTCCCTTGGGGGCCAATGTGGGGGTGGGGCGCAGACCATCAGATGGACTTTAGGAGAGGAAAGGCTGATTCGAGGGGCAGCATCCTGCCCAGAGGGTTCTGCCTCCAGCCCCCCAGAACAACAGGTGTGTGTGTGGTGGGGGAAGGGTCTGAGAATTAGGCCTCACAACTACGGGAGCCCAGCCCTCGTGGCTGTGACAGATCGTTGGGGAAGGGGGGGGGCCCGCTTGTCTACAATTCAGAACACTTTTATTGCCATGGATTGAAGCCTGGTTCGACTCCTGGGGAACCCTGTGACTTCAGACAAGTTATTTCACCTCTCCAGGCCTTGGTCTCCGTCCCCCAGGGTGCAGGTTGCGGGGGCCGTGAGGTTGAAGTGGATGTTTACAGAGGTCCCACCTCACTTTGGCTTCCTCTGACACTACACCACAGCCCCTCTCAATGCTTGGCAGAGGAAAGAATATTGTTCTGGAGCTGGTAGGACAACAGTGAGAAGTCTAGGCTCCACCTTTTAGTAACTGTGGCCACGGGCAGATCATAGAACTTCTCGGATCCTCAGCTTCTGCATCTGTGAAATGGGCATAATATTGGCTCCCTGGCAGCGCTCCTATGCCAGTGAGTGAAATGCCAGTATGTAAAGTGCCTGGCCCCGCAGATTCTCAGTGGAAGGCCATTGTTTATTTTGTGTCTGCCTCTTGGGTGTTTGCAGCATCCAGAGATCCCCTCTTTCCTTTACTGATGCTAATTAAGTGGATGCAGCTCCCAAACTGGTGACATAGGAAACCCTTGCAAGCCACTCCCTCAGTATTTTCAAGAGTCTTGAGATGCCTGCTTCTCCTGCGCCCACTCATCCTTCCTGCCACGGCTGGTGTCTTCCTGCACCGAGTGTTGCCCCACTTGGCCAGTGCCCCAGGGGACACGTGAGGCCTAGGATGTGCTTTGGCTGGCCATCACCAAGGTCTGCGCCATGGAGGAAGGATGCAGCCAGCCCGGGGCCGCCAACAACGAGCACTTGAACATGAACTGCCACTGCTGTTCCAACCCCCAAGTCTCACCACCTGCTGTCCTTGCTCCCACAAAGGTCCATCACGGGTCGTTTCCTGTGCCCTCCCCCTCTAGTCTCCCCTTCCAATGTCTCATTCCTGCCCCCTCACTCCTTCCCCATCCAGGTTCCTGTGGCTGTTGACTGAGCACCCGGCACCCCTTTGTACTGCCCTCCTGTCCGTGCTTCAGCCCAGGCCTTACCTGGCTTCAGCCAGATCCCCATTCAGGTACACTGAGATATTTCAACCAGCAGAAGGGGCTGACACTTGTGTTATGTTCTGTTCCTCCGAGGGGAGGCTGAAGGGCAGCAGTGTGTTCATTTCCTGGGTAATAATGTTTTCTCACAACTAGATTTTATAACTTTGACCAACCCTTCCCCTGCCCTGACCTTCCCCCACTCTCCTGCCCCTCCCATCCCCGAAGGCTCACCTTCTTCTCCAGGCCTCAGGTTCTCTCTTCACAGAAATCCCTAGGTGGTGTGTGGTGATGCATCGAGTCGGGCCACTCCAGGTCCCTACTCTTTTTTTTTTTTTCCTTTTTTTGTGAGACAGAGTCTCGCTCTGTGGCCCAGGCTAGATGCAGTGGTGCAATCTTGGCCCACTGCAACCTCTGCCTCCCGGGTTCGAGCAATTTTCCTGCCTCAGCCTTCTGAGTAGCTGGGCACGTGCCACCGTGCCTGGCTAATTTTTGTATTTTCAGTAGAGACGTGGTTTCACCATGTTGGCCAGGCTATATTCCAACTCTTGACCCCAGGTGATCCACCTGCCTCGGCCTCCTAAAGTGCTGGGATTACAGATGTGAGCCTCCGTACCCAGCCAGGTCCTTACTCTTGAGTTTGAACAAACCCACTGGGCTGGGCCAAACCTGGGGCACAGGCTGGGGATAATTTGGCTGGGCTGGTCTGATCCCCCTTGAAACCTCTAGCTGGGGTCTCCTTTCCCAGGAAGTCTTGTCTACCTCCAGGATTTCCATGCACTGATGCCGCCCCAGGGATCCATGCCCCAGGATGCAAGGGACAATGGAATCAGAGACCATGCCTGGTGGCTCTTGTGCTGACCAGAACTGCCATCGTTGGCAGGTGTGGGCTTTCAATGGTGAGAGGTGTGAGAAGCCCCTGGGGGAGAGTGGGCAGCGCACAGTTCCCCAAACAGAATCTTTCCAGATTTGTCTTGCCCACTGCATACCAGTCCCTCAAGGATGGAGTCCGTACATTATGCGGGGGTGGCCCTTTGGGCCTCTGGGCCTCAAGCTTTCTAGGTCTCACCTGTTGCCCCAGGGCTCTGAGGAGCCCAGTCAGGCCAGCTGGAAAGGTCCAGAGAGACCATTTCTCTGACAGTGGCATCCCCACTCCTCTCCCAGGGGCAGAAAGCCCCTCTCCAACCCCCATGACAGATGGCACCCAGACTCTGCTTGGCCACTCCCGGGGATGGGTACTCATGACCTCCCAAGGCAGCCCCCTCTTGGTGGGGTAGCTGGGATGATTGAAGAGTTCAAAGTGGAGACTCCAACAAGCATTTATTGCTGGTCCCTCTGTGGGAGTGAAGAGGGGGTCAGGGAGCATAGCTGTGGATGTCTCCATGAGGGAGGGGGTGGGGCAGGGCTGCCTGTTTGGGGTGAGGCCCAGGATCCTGGGGAAAAGGCCCAGGCCTAGGAAGCCGGAGATGGGATTTGAGTCTCTGCTCTGCCATTAACTCATCGTGTGGCCTTGAGGGAGTCCCTCCTCTCCCTGGGCCTCAGTTTCCACAAGTGTAAACTTTGGGGGCTGGGCTTGGGGACTTCTAAGGGCCCTGCCCCTGGCAACGGATGCTCTTCCGTGAGTCTATGAATAGCTGGCGCAGAGGGATCAGGCCTTGGTCCACAGGGCTGGGCTGGCTTGAGAGTGCTCAGAGAATGAGCCCTGTGTGGGACAGGACAAGGTTCCCTTTCATTTCAAGAGGTCTTGGCAGCAGCCCAGGGCCCGCAGGCTCTCCCTCCTGCCAAGGTCAACCTGACCCTGACCTGGGGGGCACTACTGCCTGGGGCGGTTGGGGTCAGGCGCTGGCAACTTGGTTGAGAAGGAGCCCAGCACAGATGTTGACTCCCGACCTCTGGGCTGGGGTCGGGGTCTGAGCAACGTCAGCTCTGTGTGCCTTGTGTTTCTGACAGTGACCCAGAGCTCTTTCCCCCACCCCACTTTGGTGGTCCCTTGGAAAGACCCCCACTGGCCTTGGCATCAGGCAGGTCTGGTATGGAATCCAGACCTGCCACTTACAGGCCAAATGACCTTGGGCAAGTCCTTGCCCCTCCTCATCTGGAAGTCAGTGACCGTAATTTCTACCTTGCATAGTTGCTGGGAAGATAAGGCCCACGAGCAAGCATCATGCGCGCAGCACACACTCCACGAAGAGTGGCTGCGATGATCATGACCAGACGCCCAGCTAAGCAGGGAAGGTGACAAGGAACTAGCCGGGACTCGGCTCTTCCTGCTGCCTCAGCCCTCTGTCTCTTGGTCTGTTTGTCCATCAGGGCATTGGGGGGTTCCAATTCTCAGGCTCTAAAATCTGCACAATTTAAAGTAGTCAAAACAAACTCCACTCACTCTATTTATGCTGAGAGGGAACAAGCTCCTGGCCGGGCCTAATGGGTTCCAGGTGTGCTCTGTGCCCTGCAGCGGCTGAACCGGCAGCAGTGGTGGTGGCTGTGACTGTGCCCGGCTGGCTGAGAAGACCCAGCTAGGCCAGTCCTCTCTAGCCCAGCCCTCCAGCCTATGAAAAGTGTAGAGCTGGAGCAGGCCCTACCCAGCATGGTGGGACAGATGTTAGCCTTGTGCTCAGAGGGCCTTGGGTTCACAATCAGGAGGCGCTGTCCGCATGCCCAGCAGCACACACGGGGGGCTCCCAGACTCTCCTGCCTTTATCGCAACAGGTTCTGGGGCTGCCCAGACATTTTTCACAGATCTGTAAAACTCCCTTTCACAAGAGGTCGGCTGTGGAAGTGACCTCCCAGAGAGGCTCGGGAACCAGGTGGAAGCCCAGAGGGCATGAGTGAGGTTTCTTTTATTACCATTATATATTAATTATCCTGTTATATAATCAGAGTGACAGCTGTCATTTATTAATGGCCAGCCATGGGCCAGGTAGTGTATTTGGTGTTTCTATCCAGGATTCATCGAATGCTTACAGCCACACATGGAGATGACAGGCTAATGTCATCTCAAAGAACACAAAGGAACAGGAGGCTCAGGGATACCAGGAGCCTTGCCTGAGGTCACACGGTCAGGAACTGGCTGGAGTGGGACTTAGGCCCAAGGCTGTTTGATTCCCACGCTAAGGTCTGCTCACCATACTGGGCAGGCCTGTCTCAAGGGCCAGAGAGAGTGCATGTGTGTCAGTGTGAGGGTGGATGGGAGGATCTGGTTGGAAGCAGAGCAGGGCGTAATTTTTCCTTGAGGGACAATGCCAAATACCCATAAGGTGAAGGCACGACACCTTCCCCCATTCTAGCTGCACCCCTTCCCAGCACCCAGTCCTCCTAGTCCCAAGCCTGGGCCCTGTTCTGCTACCTGGGTGAACAACCTCTCCCTCAGCCTCCTTACCACCTCTGGACCAGGCCAGCCCAAACTCTGCCCCAGGAAATGGAGGGGACTGTTGGCGTTGAGGCCATCAGATCACCCCACTTTCGCCCATATCAGCTGGGCCCTCCAGGACAGACTGGGCAGTCCACCGTTGGGGGAAGGCTGAAGATCCACTGTGGAATCACAGATGGCGTGTGGGCACGATTGCAAGTGGGGTGCCTTGGCCCCATTCTTTGGGTAATTATTAGTAATAGTAATGTTTAGCCTCTGTAGTCTCAATAATCATCCCATACACACAGCGTCCTTACTGATGTAACTTCTCAAAGCACTGGGTACTTTCCTTCACACTGCTTACCAATTTGTTATTAGACACTTACACACATATTTTCTTGGTTAATTCTGCCCTCTCCCAGGGCTGCAAGCTCGAAAAGGACAGTTGGCTTTCAGCTGTATCCCAGTGCCTGGCACAGTGTTGACACATAGTACAGGTCCCTGATAAATTGTGTTGAATGCACTTATGGATAAATGAGTGTAATGGAGTCAGCAGGAAGCTAAGAAGAGGTAGACAGGACTACGGGGGAAGGCTGGGAAGCAGGAGGAGTATGAGGATGAAGCTTCAGGAGTCTGTGGATGGAGCCGGGCTGGGAGGGCATATCCAGTAGGGACAGGGAGGAGGGACACTGCACTCTTGGTGGCCCCTGGGAAGCCAGGTATGGTTCTGGCATGAAGGAGCTAAGCTGTAAGGCCTGGAGCTGAACCGTGGCCTCCTGCAGGTCAGGAATCAGAGGAAGCCTGTGGATGAAGCCCTCTCTTGTATCTCCAGACTTTTGCAACCCAGAAAAGAGCACTTTCTCCCCTCCCACCAATACTCTCAAGAGGGGATTCTGGAAGGACCTCAATATTTAGGCCATTTTAGCAAGGCCTTGGAGAAGGGACCTGATTACTCAGGTTGCAGAATGGGATGCTCCTCAGCCTGCATCCCCTTTCCCTCCTGTCTCTAGAGCTGTTCAGCGCATGACCCTCTCTCAACCAATCTCTACTCCTTAGCCCAGTGTTCTTGGGATGGTGGAAAGGGAAGGCGTTTTGGAGTCAGAAAGATCTGGGCTCAAAACCAGCTCTTCCACTTTCTACCTGAGAGACCCTGGGCACACTTAGCTTCTCCAAGCCTCAGTTTCCACATCTCTAGAATGGAGAAGATAGTGCCCACCTTGCAGTGTGGCAGCTATCCCAGTGCCCGGCACCAGACAGGCACTCACTGATCACCTGGCCTCTCATTCCTGCTCTCACCAACTGGCTGTGTGACTTTGGGCAGGACTCATTACCTCTCCCTGTCTCAGCTTCCTCATCTCAAAGACAGGGTTGGATCCCACAGTCTTGAAGGCCCCTTCTAGCTCTGACTTGCTCGGTTCTGTTCTGAGCAGGGAGCCCCACCTCTGGGGAGGGGGAATACGAACATTCTTTCAGCACAGATTCAACCCAGGCACATGCTTGCCCAGCCCCATCCCTCACATTTAGCCTGTAGCTATTGCCACATGGGCCGCGCCCTTGGCACTGCCCTGCTCCCCCCACCCCCGCCTCACTCGCCAGGGCCACAGGTGGGTGGGTTGCTCTTGTGGAACTGAAGGAGCCTGAGACGACAGACGAAGACGGTGGGAGAGAAGAGGGAAGAGTGGAGGGGCTGCAGGGGTAGCCAGGTGGGAAGGGCGGGGCTTTGAGCCTGGTAGAATTCTAGCTCTGCCACTTTCTAGCGGTGTATGTCCTTGGGCAAGCGGCTTTAACCTCTTAGAAACCTGTTTCCTCGTTTATGAGCTAATAATAATAACAATTTTGTAAAAACCCATTAGATTGCAGTGAGGATTAAATGAAAGAATATCTGTCAAGTGCCTGGCACTGTAGCGTTCTGTTCTGGGGTTGGGGGGAGGCAGGCACCTACACCCTTCCCTCGCCCCGGGTAGGGGTAAGTTCCACGAAGGCCCGTGGGGGCGCCTTGGCCGCCTTCCCGCAGGCGAACCCGAGCCAGAGAGGCCCACAGTCCTCGCCGCAGCCGGAGCCACCTCCCGAGGGCTGTCGGTCTGGGGTCCTTGGCCCGGGAGCCCCAGCCCGCAGAGCAAGGGGAAGGCTGCGGCCCGAGCCGGCCCCCGACCCACCCGCCCCGCCTCGGCGTCGTACAAGCACCTTTGATCTGCAACCTTCAGGGGGATTAAGAGC
Organism: Pan troglodytes; assembly: GCF_028858775.2. Taxonomy (NCBI): domain Eukaryota; kingdom Metazoa; phylum Chordata; class Mammalia; order Primates; family Hominidae; genus Pan; species Pan troglodytes. The sequence goes on from NC_086015.1 coordinate 187,792,135, forward strand.
CTGAGAGCCCCCCTCCCCGGGGTACCCCGCTCCCCAACGCCCTCCCTCCGGGCTGACCTCCCAGTCTGCGGCCCGGGCCGGGGGCCGGCTCCGCCGCCGGTGGTCCCCGCCGCTCCTGGCGGCCGCACCTCCGGGCAGGCCACTTGGATTACAGGGGCAGCAGCCGCGGCTGGCGGCTTCGGGGAGCCCCGGGGCTGGGGCCCGCGGGCGGGGCGGGAGGGGAGGCTGGGGGCGGCGGGCCCCTCCTGGCCATTTTGGCCGGGGAATCTGTGTAAAGTGTTTAAAAAGAAAAACTCTCCGGAGGAGGACGTAACCTTTTCTTAACATCTGGGGCTCAATTAGCTAATGACAGCAAAGCCTTCTCCGGTGTCGCTGACCCCTGGGCGGCAGCCCAGCTCCCCCACCCCCGGTATTTATACAGCTGCGGCCCCTCGCTGGGACGGGGGGCAGGGGGCTTGACTGGGTTATCTCTGCGGAGATCCGCCGCCCACCCCAAAAAGGAGAAAGAAAAGGCTTAGCACACGGTCCCACCCACCGCCCCTCGATCCTCCTTGTTGCCCCTCGGTCCTCCTCGTCGCCCCTCACTCTTTCCCTCTCTCCAGCTCTTGGCGCTGCCTCTGCTTTCCTGCCCCTGGGCTTCTCTCCTCTCCCTCTCCCCCATTTTCTACTCTTCCTCCTTTCTCCTCCTCTCCACTTCTCTTTTTTACCTCTCCCTCTCCCCTTTCTCCTGTTTCTTCTTCATCTCTGTTTTGTCTCTTGTTCCTGCCCAGCTTTCTCACTCCTCCCTCTCTCTCCCCCTGCTCTCCTCCCCTTCTTGCCCACGACCCCCTTGCCTGCCTGTCTCTCTTTTCGCCCCTCTTTCTCTGTCTTTTCTCTCTCCCTAGCGGCCTCCCCTCTCTTTCTGACTCTCTGAATAGCTCCCTTGTTCCCTCTCTGTGTTCCTGTCTATCCCTCTCATTCTAGTGCTTCCTCCCCACCTTTGTCTCTCCCTGTCTCAACCTCTGAATGCCTGTCTGTCCTCCCAGAGGTGTGTCCTACCCTGGCTGCCAGGCAAATACCCCCAGGGGAGCAGACCTATTGCTGGGCCACCTCCGGACCAAGCATCCTTTCCCGCTGAGTTGGGCAGGCCTGTGGCTGGGCACTGCAGGGCTGACTCCGGATCCTGGGTGTGGGAGGTGTGGGAGAGCTGTGTTTAAGGCTCTCCATGGCTAGAGCCAGAGGAGGTCCCCAGGGGCTTCCCTAGAACCCTCCACTCCAGCTGGTGGAACCTCGCCTTCCCTGGAGGCTCCTTCCCTGCCACTCCACCCATCCCCAACTCCCCCAACACCCCGTGCCTGGTATTTTGAAGCCCGGCACAAGTGCAGACACACTTTCCTCTTTATCCTCCCTGAGCGCAGTTGAAACTGGCTGGAGTCCCTTAAAAAAATTCACCAATATTAAGAAAAAAGTGATAAGCTCAGAAACTATAAATAGCACAAAATAGTCATGTCCAAGGGCAGCGCAGAGCAGCAAAGAGCACACAGTTTGGAATGAAAGGAGCTGGATTCAACTACTAACTCCATGGTTTAAACAGTTCTGCCATCTCCAGGGAGTCATTTGAGCCTCAGTTCCGTCATCTATAAAATGGGCATAATAATCGTTATTAAACAATATTGAAACATTGTGTTCTTTCATTAAGGCATTTACTTTTTGTTTTCCTGGGGAAAATCTTGGACTCTGATTTTTCCAGGATACAGCTGTGTTCCAAAATTCTACCTCCTTCTCCTCCAAATACACTTGAAGCTCTCGCCCCATTGCTGACCCCTCTTATCTAAGGGTGAAGGCTTTTCGCAGAAAAACGCAAACATAGGCAACATTTGCAAACAATGGGTTGAGGGGGAAGGGGGTCCTAGAGCTCCTGAAACCTTTGGTTGATGCTGGGTGGAACCCTGGGCTCACTGCGGCGGGTGCTTTGTGAATCCTCACAACAACCAAACGAAAAGGGTCCTGACGTCTTGTTTTACACTTGGGGAAACGGGGAAGCAATTGTCCAAGGACCACAAAGCGGACTAGGAACCCAGGGTCTCGCCTCTAGAGCTTTGGGGAAGTGGGGGTTTCTCCCAGCGGGTAAGGGGTAGAAGCAAGGTAGGTGGCTTGGAAACGTTCAGTAGTCGGACCTGGGCCACGGAGGGCACAGCGGCCACTCTTTCTGAGAGGCAGAGGTCGGTGGGCTCCACCCTCCCACTCCGAGCCGGCCTGACCCTCGGTGCAGGCGGAAGGGGGGCCGCGGGGAGCGGAGGACGGTGCCGAGGCCTCGCTGCTGCTGCTGCGCCCCCGCCCCGCGTCGCCTCCCAGCCCTGGCTCCCAGTGCTCCGGGCTTGCTGACGGTACAGGGTGGACAGCCCCGAGACATTTTCATCAGATCTCGTCTCCCGCAGCCCAGCGCTGCTGCCGGGGGTCGGACAGGGCCGATCCCAGCACCCCTCCCCCGAGCCCTGGCTGGGCGAGAAACCGAGATGGTGGCTGCAGAAACCGGAGCCCCCGCGCCGGGGCGACCGCGAGGGGCCGAGGCCTTTGAGAGCGCTGCCGCCCCTTGCCAAGGTCAAGCAAACCCTCCCACGCTCCGGAGGCGCGCGCTGCGTGCTCCGGGCAGCGGGGATTGGGGCCGGAGGGGCGCGTCCCGGCGGGGCCGGGCGAGGGTGGGTGGGGGGTCTGGCCTGGGGGGCGCCTCCCGCCCCCTCTTGGGGAAGGTGCTCGGAGACTCCCGGGCCCTGGGCGGAGAGTGTGGGGAGGCTGGGCTAAAGGCAGAGACCCAGGCCGAGTGCTCTGACCCACCCAAGAGGAAATAGCTACTAATTAGGGACGGGACGTTTTTATGCTAATATGCACCTGGCTGGGCTTTTCTGGAGGCTGAGAAAGTATGGAGTGGAAGGGAAGAAGTTCCGGAGAGCGGGAAACTTCCGGAAGCACTTGATTCCTGGATAAAAGACAACTCTTGCTCTCCTGCTCACCCGCTGTGTGGCCTCGGGGAAGTTACTTAGGGACGTGTAGGAGCTTCAGTTTCCTCCTCTGAAAAAGAGAGAACACGGTCAAGTTTCTTCCCAAGCTCAGTCACTCTGTCAGCAAAAAGATGGAAAGCCAGCCCTCGGGTGGCTCTTGGAGGATGGAGAGGGGACAGAATTGCGGGAGGTGTGCGTCGCGGGACAGAGTCCTAGGAGAGCCGGGTGCACACTGTCAAGGGCCTGCGACTGTCTTCACTGTTGCCCAGAGGTGGAGAGTGGGCAGTAGAGGGAGGTCGAACAGAGGTGCTCCGATTGTTGGAGGGAGCGTCAGGAGGTGCTGCGCTGTAAAAGAAAATGGGAGGTGGATGGGGAGTGGTGTAGAGGGGTGGGCATTCTATGGTGGGACCGACTTGAGCTTAATCATAGAGTTGGGGTGGAGGGGAGGGATGGGTCGAAGATGCCAAGGAGAGAAAAGGGAGATGACTGACTGAGTCAAGTCCTGAAGAAGGCCTAGTGGGTGGGAGCCAGGCAGGGTGCAGGTTGGAAGAAGTAGAAGGAGACAGGTTGGAAGTGGGGAGGAGGAAGGGGAGAGGAGAAGTGGTGGAAGAGGAGACGAAGAAAGAAGGGTGAAATTCAGGGTATTTTGAAGGGAGGGAACACCCTCCATTGGCCTTACTCAACTCAGCTCAGTATTGGAGGAGGCCTCAGTGTTCTTCACAGACTAAAGAACCAAGAGCAGATTTGGGCTGGGCACAGTAGCTCATGCCTGTAATCCCAGCACTTTGGGAGGCCGAGGCGGGCAGATCACCTGAGGTCAGGAGTTAGAGACCAGCCTGGCCAACGTGGAGAAACCCCATTTCTATTAAAAATACAAAAATTAGCCAGGCATGGTGGCGCACACCTATAGTGCGAGCTACTTGGGAGGCTGAGGCAGGAGAATTGCTTGAACCCAGGAGGCGGAGGTTGCAGTGAGCCGAGATCATGCCACTGCACTCCAGCCTGGGCGACAGAGTGAGACTACAGCTCAAAAAAAAAAAAAAAAAAAAAAAAGAGTGCATCTGGAAGAATCCACCATGGAGACTCAAGCAGGAGTAGGGTAGGTTGGACAGAAAGGGCTGATGAGCAGGGCTGCCACTGAGGGTGGGTTACAGGGATTTGAAAGCAAAGTAATAGAAACCTTTGAGCTCATGGGAAAGGGAAGGCGCTTACTGAGATTGACTTGGGATTCATGGTCTCACTGAATTCTCACCACCCAGTGTGGTCTGTGTTATTTCCATTTTACAGACAGAGAAACTGAGGGTCGGAGCAGTAAAGAACCTTGCCCAAGATCATTCAGCTAGTGATAATGAGATGAAAGAATGGTTTGAACCCAGGTCTGTCTGCTCCCAAAATGAGGCTGCTTCCTGTGGGGTCCTCTGGGCAAGAGTCCTGACCCTGGGGCCTTGGCAGTCCTTCCCTCCCTGGGTGTGGCCATCGTGGGAGCACTGACCCGTTTGGCTGGAAGGAAGGGGCTGGGCATTCTCAACTGAGTACAGGCTGCCCTGAGCCAGCTTGAACTTAGCAGGAAGCCCCCAACCCAGCTGAGAGGAGAGGGGGAAATGGTAGGCTGTGCCACTGCCAAGCCAAATGAGGTCAAACCATGTATTTTATTCTGCAACATGCTATTTTTCTCTTAATATTTCCATGCTTATATATATAGGCCTATTGTTTTTAAGTTGTGTACTACTCCTTTGCATAAACATTTCATGTCTTATTTATCTATTCCTCTACCACTGAACATTTGTGTTGTCTCCAGTCTTGGAATTACAGGTAATGCCCACTGAACATCCTTGTGAGAATATCTTTGTAATGACACAAGTGCTTCTACAGGATAGATTCTTAAAAACGACATCAATGGGTTAATGGTATGCTTGTTTTAAATTCTTATAGATAGTACTAGACTTCTCTCCAAAGATGCTCTATCAGTTTCCACTGCCTCCATTAAACTATGAGTGTGCCCACCCACTGACACCCTTGCCACTGGGTATTCTCTCTGTCTCTTTCTCTCTCTCTCTCCATATAGATAAGTTTGGGGTGGGGGGCAATCTACTGAATGAAAAAGAGTTTTTCACTTTTGTTTTCATTTGTATTACCCTGAGTCTCTACAGCTCTGCCAAAGGTCCACTAGCTGAAGAAAGCATTGTGAAGTAGCAGCGATTTAGGGCAGCTCTGAGGAGGAACTTACTCTGTAGATAACGGAGGCACCCGAATTCCTTTCTCGGTGCACATTCTTATGCTCCAAGGAGGATCGCATGACCCCAGTAGCTCGGGGTGACGGCTGGCTACCTAGAGTCTCATGGCAGTCAGCCAGACACTGAGTGATGCCCGCTCCCCATGGGCTGCAGGGACAAGCTAACAGGCTGCATGGGACAGAAGATGGCAGTTTTCAGGGAGGGCAGAGGAATGGGTTCAGCTTTCTGAAAGAATCAGGGAAGAAGAGGGTCACCATGGTGGGGCAGGCTGGCCCTGGGTACTAAATGAAAACAGGAAGGTCAGTAGTTTGAGGAGGTGGCGGATGGGAGGGAACGGGATGCCAAACTAAGCTTAGCAAAGGTGGGACTGGGCAGTGGTGGCCGCACTTCCCCCATCCCATAGGCATATCCACCCCAGCCTATTGATGGTAATAACATGACTGATATTTTTGAGCCTTTACTGTATTAGACTATTAGACACTGCTTTTTTTTGTTTTTTGTTTTGTTTTGTTTTTTTCAGACAGAGTCTCACTCTGTCACCCAGGCTGGAGTGCAGTGGCGCAATCTCCCCACACTGCAACCTCTGCCTCCTGGGTTCAAGCAATTGTCTTGCCTCAGCCTCCTGAGTAGCTGGGACTACGGGCGCACGCCACCACCCCCAGCTAATTTTTTGTATTTTAGTAGACACGGGGTTTCACCATGTTGCCCAGGCTGGTGGCAAACTCCTGAGCTCAGGCAATTTGCCTGCCTCGGCCTCCCAAAATGCTGGGATTGCAGGAGTGAGCCATTGCATCCGGCCTAGATACTGCTTTAAGTGTTTCAATATTTTGAGTGACTTTATCCTTTTAACAATTCTGTGAGATAACTGTAATTATGATCCTCATTTCATAGATGAGGACATGGAGGCATAGGCTTAAGTTGCTACCCAAGGTCACACAGCTAGAAAGTGGCCAAGCGGGGATTCAGACCCAGGCCAGGGTCTTGAGAATCCACACTTCTAACCACCTCACATGTGGCTTTTCACAGCCTTCCTTAGCCAGTAGAATTACCACTGCCATTAATTAAGAGTGGACCAAGAACATTTAATTCTTTGTTTCTAATGCTTACAAGGCTTGAAATAGAAGGTGCTACCCTAAATTTATAGGTGAGAAAAGTGAGATTCAGACAGGCTGAGCACCTTGGCTAAGATCACCCACATAAAAAGAAGTTGAGCCAGACTTTGCACTCAGATCTCTATGAATCAAAAGCCCCTGCCCCTTGCATATCACTACAGGATCTTTTGCAACATGAGAAGGGAAATCACACAATCACAGAACAGTCATCCCCCCAAAAATACCTCTTTCCTGTAGAGATGAGTGTGTGTCAGTGCAGCCTGGAGGGAGCATCTGTGCACTGTGTGGTGGGGGCAAGGGGGGGCAAGGGGGAACAGTGGGCTGTATGCAGTGCTGTGGAGAGACCATCTCCCCTCTATCAGCAGGGCTGATTGGGAAGCAGAGTGGCAGTTTGGGAGGGAAGTCTGGGGAAGCCATCCCTTTTGTTACTGGAACCTAGAACCTCTCTCCACCCCCATCCGCTCCATATCCACCTCCAGCTTAAGAAAAGCATGAGTTGGTATCCTGGACAGAGCTGTTTTTGAAGACCCCCAAGTCACCCTACAGGCTGACCCAAGAAGGACTGCCATTTCACCTTATATGGGCCACCTGTTAAATTAAGCATTGTCTCTCTTTCTTTCCATCTTTTTTCTTTCTTTCCTTCTTTCTTTTTCTTTCTTTCTTTCTTTTTTTCTCTCTCTCTTTTTTTTTTTTTTTTTTGAGATGGAGTCTCACTTTGTCACCCTGGCTGGAGTGCAGTGGCACAATCTCGGCTCATTGCAACCTCTGCCTCCCGGGTTCAAGCGATCCTCCTGCCTCAGCCTCCTGAGTAGCTGGGACTACAGGCACATGCCACCACGCCTGGCTAGTTTTTTTGTATTTTTAGTAGAGATGGGGTTTCACTATGTTGGCCAGGATGATCTCAATCTCCTGCCCTCGTGATCCACCTGTCTTGGCCTCCCAAAGTGCTGGGATTACAGGTGTGAGCCACCGCACCTGGCTGTCTTTCTTTTTTTAATTTTTGAGACAGGGTCTCACTCTGTCACTGAGGGTGGAATGCAGTGGTGCTATCATAGCTCATTGTAGCCTTGAACTCCTGGGCTTAAGCAATCCTCCTACCTCAGCCTCTGGAGTAGCTGGGATTACAGGCATGCACTACCATACCTGGCTAATTTGTAAATTTTTTGTAGAAAGGTCTCGCCATGTTGCCCATACTGGAAGCATTGCTCTTTCTAAGGGTATATGTAAAAGTGCAAATTGCCCTTGGACCTAGCAACATGGTGAAAAGGATGTATCAGTCATTCACACCTTCCTGTGAATTAGTTTCTCAGCCAGGACAGTGTTTCTCAAACTAGGGTATCTACTTTCAGAGTTCCTAAGTGCTCTGAAGAGTTTTAAATTTTGGATGTAAATTTCAATGATGTTAAAATATTTTAGCAGTTATAAAGACAGAACTCTTTGCAGTTAAACATTTTCATAGACTAGAACTTCAGTTCCTTATGTTGGCGTTGCTCCAGTATGGGTCTGTGAACTTCTGGGAATTCACAGATGGGATCTGTGAGAATTGCTTTTCCTTTCAAGAGGTTTGCTCATTACACGGGTTTGGGAGACACTACGCAAGAACTAGATGGGTGTGAGCCTTTTCAGCCCTAGTGCCGTGGTTGCCAAGGTGCTGGGGACCCAGAGATCTGGGTTCTAGCCTTGGTCACTTGACCACTGGTGCCTCAGTTTCTCCACGTGAAAATTCACTCACTCTTTTCCACTTTGCAGCGTCCTCTCTGTCAGGCCTGTGCTGTGCTACCTAGGGGTAGGAGATGAACAAGGCCAAGCTGGTGAAGGTGCCAAACGTGGCACCCTTCTGTCTGACAATTCAAGGCAGAGGGGAGATAAAGGCTATGGGGGTCCAGCAGAGGAAGAGGTCACTTCTGCCTGCTGGGTGCAGTGGGGCTTTGCAGCAGAACTGGCTTTGAGCTAGGCCTTGAGCTGGGGCCACAGCAGGCAAGGAGTCCAGCCCTCCAGGCAGAGAGGGTGGGTGAAGCGGACCGGCTGCGACAGGCTTGTGGGGAGAGTCAGGGTGTGACGTACATTTAGGGAACTGGACCTGTAGCCAAAGGACCTGAGAGATCATCTCAGCCAACTCTTGAGGATTTAGGGGAATGTCAGGAGGCTGAATTGGCTCAAGGGCCTCCTCAAGATCACACAGCCAGCTGGGGGCCCTGCTGAGAACAAGGAGGTAGGCAAGATGTTTTTCCATCTGGAGCTGAGCTCCCAGCCTCAGGAATGTTTCGGGGGATCCAGCCCATGTTGGCAACCCCCTCTTCCACCACCCACTCCATGAAGCCTAACACAGGCTCTGCAACCCACCGTCTCTCCTGCCCCCAAGGCTACTGAGGCCCACAGACCTAGGGGGCGTTTTCGTCTGATTTTCACTCAAGGAAACAGCCACATCCTGACGGAAGCCAAGTTGGAGGGAGGTCTTTAGCTCACCTTTCCCAGCCCCCTAGTTCTTGGGGGTTGGGGCGGGGCTCTGATAGCCTTCAGTTAACAGGGTAGGAAGCTTCCAGGCTTAGGCAGACAGCCTGCCTCCACCAAGCCCCAGGAGCCTTCTCTTCTTGGCTGTGGGGGACTCTCAGGTTGGGCCCACCCCTTTGGGTCTAGAGAAAAGTCTCCCCTCACACAGGCCTCTCAGGGCCCATATCTAGTCATCCTGTGTGGGCAGAGAGGGACTCACTGCCCCAGGACTAACTGGATAGTGACCACCAGAACGAGGCTGGGCCCAAAATCTTGTACCCGCTTCTCTCAGCTAAGACATGGAAAGAACAGGCTAGTGTGAGCGGCCATCACAGATGCCAGGCAGGAGGGCTGTGAAGCCCAGATTTACCATCGCTAGCCTGGGTTTGCTTGCTGCTGCCATGACCACCACCGACCACCACCATTGTCACATTTCCGTTTCTACCACCATCACTGTTTCCATCTCTACCATCGCTATCTTCATCTCAACCACCCTCTCCGTCTCCACTATTATCACCACCTCCACACCCACCACCATCAGCATCTCTATCACCATCATCTCCACCTCAACCATCACCTCCAGCTCCACCGTCATCACTATGCACCGCCCCTGCCGCCTCCACCATAACCACTGCTTCCATCTTTACTACCATCACCAACTACCCCCGCCAGTATCACTACCGGCATCTTCACCCAACAACTGCCCTCTCTGCCATCATCACCACCTCCACCAGTATCACTACCTTCATGACAATTATCACCACCATTTCTACCACCACTGCCCCTCTTACCTCCCCTGACACGTCTAACCACCGCCAGCACAGTACCCCACCCACCCCAACCTCTGTCCATTCGAATCCATCCACGCTACCTATAACATAAAGAACTGCCATTTGGGCTAACCCTTCAACCTCTTTTCATTTGCCCAACCCCAGAAAGGCCAACTATAGACCCCATTTCTCCAGTTTCTCTTTTGAGACTTCTCTTGGAAGATGAAATGAAATGCCTTGCTCTTGAAGTTGAGGAAGATTATGTGTCTGTTGCCGTTCTTGATTTACCAGGCCCATCATTCTGTCCTAGAAGGAAATTGGATTACTCTGACAGAATGTGTTCTTTGGAAAGCAGTGCTGGTTATTACCTAATTCCTTATGACCTAGTGTTTGCAGATTGATTTTTTGACGACGTGTCCCAGTAGTTTTCTATTATAGCAGTTTGGTGGATGGGCCCAGCACTTGCAGAGGCATCTGCTTTCCCCCAGGTTTGGAAAGAGGCAGGGACCGGCTGCCTGGGTCTCTTGTCTCCAGGCCCCTCACCAGTTCTCCATAAATCCCCTCAGAGTGAGAGCTAGTGATTGGATTCCAACGTGGGCCAATTTCTTAAGTACCTAAGCATGTAAGTCATCAGGGCCTGTGGATGGGAATACACAAGTTCTTTCCTTATCCCCCTGGCTTCCTGCCTGCTCGTGATTCCACATGGTGCCTCTTTCAGTTTTCAGATCACAGCTGACCTTTTTAGGCTAAGAAAAAATTAAAAGGCTCTGCTTTTTCAGTGTCGTTGCTTATAGGCTTTCTCTCCCCAGCAAAAAACGTGCCAGCAATCCCCTTATCCCCTTTCTTTGGCCCATTATAGTTAGCAAATGTTTTTCTCATTCTTTTGCCGCCTTGTGCAAGTTATATCCCATTTCTTTTCTGAACAAGTTTTCTGATTTTATCTCCACAGCCTTTTTTTTTTTTTTTTTTTTTGTATTTCTTTGTGTGTACCCCTCCTTCAGAACCTGGCCTAATTTCCACTTTCTTTGGCTTGTCCGTTATCATTTTAGTTCTCCGGGAAGCTTTCTGCATAACTAACATGGAATCGCTGGGTTCCTTTTAGCTGCTTTATGCATCGGGATAGTTTCATTCTCTTTTCCTAATTTTGTTGCCTTACGTGGAAACGTCCAGTTCTCCTTAGAGAGTGCCCATGGTTCTTAAACTTTGTCTTTGTGTTTTTCATCTTGAGTCTCAAAGCCTGGTGCAGAACGCTTTCAGGAAGGGCCAATATCTGGATCTTGTTTGAGTTTCTGCTTTTCTTCCTTTCTCTCAGAAGGTGCTAGCTTTTCTCAGTGCTCCCTTCCATTCCCCAGTCTTTTTTTTTTGAGACAGAGTCTTGTTCTGTCACCCAGGCTGGAGTGCAGTGGCGCAATCTCGGCTCACTGCAAGCTCTGCCTCCCAGGTTCATGCCATTTTCCTGCCTCGGCCTCCCAAGTAGCTGGGACTACAGGCGCCCGCCACCACACCCAGCTAATTTTTTTTGCATTTTTAGTAGAGACGGGGTTTCACCATGTTAGCCAGGATGGTCTCGATCTCCTGACCTCGTGATCCGCCCGCCTCGGCCTCCCAAAGTGCTGGGATTACAGGTGTGAGCCACTGCGCCCAGCTCCCCAGTGTCTTTAGTTTGTGAGTAGCAAACCGAGTCAGGACCTGCTCCCCAAGGCCTCACAAACCGGGCAACCAGAATGGGGAGGGGACCAGCAGCTGCATTTGGCCTCTGATGCCCGGAGTGTGGATGGGGTCACTTACCAGGAGTGTTTGGTTACCATAAGGGGCTCCTTCCATTCACAGACCCATTTGCTCGCTCTCAGACTCCCTCATTCCGTCATTCCCTCCAGAACCTCTGTGTTAGTCTGGGGTCCTGCCCGCTGTGGGCTCACGGGGCACATGAGCCTTCTTGAATATTAGGTCAATAATGGCCTGGTGCAGTGCACCAGCTAGTAATATACACAGAAATCAGGTTAATGACGTAGAAGGTGGTGAGTGCAAGGCATGTAGACAGTGGTGTGGGAGCGATGCGCTCTGCCAGTCTACTGCAAGAGGCTGCTCCACAAAAGCCATATTCCAGCCGGGTCTTTACATTTAGGAATGTGTTTGCCAGGAAGGGGGCTGTAGAGGAGCATTCCAGGCAGAACAGGATGTGCAAATGCAGAGAGGGCCATCTGGGACTGGCCACGTCAGGCAAACGGCGTCTCCAAACTCCATGAAAGCCTGTTGTCTTTCCAACCCTCCACTGGTCTGGATGGATCATGTCAAGATGGCTCTGGGAAGGGCCCTTTCAGTGCCTCCCCAGGAGCGCCCGGTGCTCCCAGAGCCACCTGCTGTCAGCTCCAAACTTGCCTGTTGAGTGAAGGCTTTCTCCATCCAGCCTGGCCAGTGCTGACTGGAGGCTCCAGACCTAGTCCCTTCCCTTCCCCCATGGCTACGACAATAGGGACGCTCTGAATCTTCCCTGGACTCCGCCCTGTTTTCTTCCCCCCGGCATCCAGCTAAGCATCCTCTACATTATAGATTCAATTTCTTATGTCTAGAAAAACTAGAAAATACAGAGTAGTAAAAATGTTAAAATAGCTTCAAAAAGCATGCATATGCCGGGCACAGTGGCTCACACCTGTAATCCCAGCACTTTGGGAGGCCAAGGTGGGCAGATCACCTGAGGTTGGGAGTTGGAGACCAGCCTGACCAACATGGAGAAACCCCGTCTCTACTAAAAGTACAAAATTAGCCAGGCATGGTGTCACATGCTTGTAATCCCAGCTACTCGGGAGGCTAAGGCAGGAGAATCGCTTGAACCCGGGAAGCGGAGGTTGCAGTGAGCTGAGATTGCGCCACTGCACTCCAGCCTGGGCAACAAGAGTGAAACTTCATCTCCAAAAAAAAAAATGCATAATCCCATCATTCAGAGTTAACCTTGTCAACATTTCGATGTATATCCTCCCAGATGTATTATTTCCTTTTACGAAATAGGCAGCTGTCACAGGCATCTTTTAGAAGTATGTATATATCTAGCCCATGATTCCAAACAGCTTCATAGTACTCCACTGTGCAGCTGAACCATCACTTATTTAAACCTGGAAGCTTGATGAAGGGCACCGACTGAATGAACAAAAATGAGGAAGGGCCTTTGTAGATTCCTCTTCTGCATCTTCCATGTTCCTTTGGAGCCAGTGTTTTGAATGTATAGAAAGTGCACTGGTGAAGACGTGAGTTTGAATGCAGGCTCTTTCGTCCATGTGTGCGGGTCTCAGACTATCCAAACATCTTGCTGAGCCCATCCTGTTTGGCATTTTTGCGCATTGAACACAACTGACCACTCCCCATTATTTACCTCCTTTCTTCCTTGGGCCTCAGACGATGTCCTCCAGCCCAGCACTTCTCCCATATTTCGCCTTTCCTTCTTAGCTTCTGGAACTGGAAACTTTTCTCCTGACCAGCACTCATGTCAGTACCCTCCAGGCCTCTGTTCCCGGCTTCCTCTCTGCTTCTTCCCACCTTGTCATATTCAGTTTGTTTCCTTTGGATGACCCATCTAGTTCCATAGATTTGAGGGCCAAACTCTCCCTGGCCCATCTCTCCTGAAATCTGCATCCACATAGTCAAGGGCCTAAAGAACATCTCCATCAGAAACTCAATGATGTGGCTGGGCACGGTGGCTCACGCCTGTAATCCCAGGAGGCAGGAGGATCACCTGAGGTCAGCAGTTCGAGACCAGCCTGGCCAACATGGTGAAACCCCATTTCTACTAAAAATACAAAAATTTGCTGAGCATGGTAGAGGACGCCTGTAATCCCAGCTACTCAGGAGGCTGAGGCAGGAGAATCGCTTGAACCCAGGAGGCAGAAGTTGCAGTAAGCCGAGATTGTACCACTGCACTCCAGCCTGGGTAACAGAGCAAGCCTCCATCTCGAAAAAACAAAAAGAAACTCAATGTTGCCACATCTGAGCTCACTTTTTCTTCCCCCAACCTACTTCCTCTTGGGGTCTCTGTCTCAGTGACTGCCTGTCACCTAAGCCAGCAGCCAGGAGCTGTCTTGAGTCTTCTTTTGCCCTCCCGCCCCTACCTCCATATCCAGCCCCTTAAGCAGCCTTATTCCTGATAGTACCAGCACCTTCCTCCAGCCCTGCCCTACTCTGCTCCAACATCTGCTATAGCCAGGCCATGGTGTCCTCCTTCTGGGTGACACCTGCAGCCTTCTCAATTGTTCCTCACCTTTAGATTCTCCTACCATCCATCTACCAGGATACCTTTTTAAAAATTGAGGCATTACTTGAATACAATAAGATGTGCATATTTTAAGTGTACAGTTTGATGATTTTTTGTTTTTTTTTTTTTCAGATGGTGTCTCACTCTGTCGCCCAGGCTGGAGTGCAGTGGCACAATCTTAGATCACTGCAACTTCCCCATCCTGGGTTCAAGTGATTCTCCTGCCTCAGCCTCCTGCGTAGCTGGGATTGCAGACACCCGCCACCACCCCCAGCTAATTTTTGTATTTTTAGTAGAGACGGGGTTTCACCATGTTGGCCAGGCTGGTCTTGAACTCCTGACCTCAGGTGATCTGCCCTCCTCAGCCTCCCAAAGTGCTGGGATTACAGGCGTGAGCCACCGCGCTCAGCCTGATGAATTTTAATAAATATATTGCATCCGTTTAGCCACCACCCCAATAAAGATAGAGAAAATTTCCATTATCTCTGTGAATGTTCCTTAGAATCCTTTTCAATCAATCCCCTTTCCCATGGGCAATCTCTCTTCTGATCTCTTCCCTAGATTAGTTTTGCCTCTTCTATAGAAATTCTTACAAATGGAATCATATAGTTTGCATTGTTTTGGTCAGCAAAATGCTTTTGAGATTCCTTCACATTGTCATCACAATCACTTAAAAGTGAGTATTTATTTAAATTAGTTTCCTATTAAAACTTTTCATTGGCTCCCCGTTATCCAAATTCCAGGCCCCTGAATGATCTGGACTCATCTCACACACTGCCTACCCCTGAACTTTCACCTTTAGGAATACTGAACCATTTGTTCACCTGCACAAACGTAGCTTTTCATGGGTTGAGTCCTGCGGCTGGAATCCCTTAACTCCTACACAGTTTGCCTGGTGCACTCCTACTCATCCGGCAGCATTCCGCTCACATGTAGATTGTGTGAGGCTTTCTCTGACCTGTTCCCACCCCCAGGACAAAGAGTCTGTCAGCTACACTATAATGGACTGTGTCCACTATTCTCGACACCCGGAACCCCTGCCCTGCATCAACTGAATGGATTCCTTTCTCGGTGTGACTGCTGTGTCTTGCATGTCATTTATCATTGTGCCCACTGCACTGTATGTGTTTATGGACTTGTGTAACCCCTTAGCTATGCTCACTTAGCTATGCTCAGAGGGATAGAAAGATTCATTTTGTTTCCAGAAATTCTTCCCGTGGAAGACAGTCATGCTGCCTACCCAAGAGCCTACCCAAGAAGTACTCCACTGTGCAACTGAACCATCAGTCTTGTGCAACAAGAAGCAAGACAGGCGGGGCATGGTGGCTCACACGTGTAATCCCAGTACTTTGGGAGGCCGAGGTGGGTGGATCACCTGAGGTCAGGAGTTCGAGACCACCCTGGCCAACATGGCAAAACCCCATCTCCTCTACTAAAAATATAAAAATTAGCTGGGCGTGCTGGCAGGCTCCTGTAATCCCAGCTACTCAGGAGGCTGAGGCAGGAGAATCTTTTGAACCTGGGAGGCGGAGGTTGCAGTGAGCTGAGATCACGCCATTGCACTCCAGCCTGGGCAACAGAGCGAGACTCTGCCTGAAAAAAAGAAAGAAGAAGAAGGAGAAGGAGGAGGAGAAGGAGAAGGAGAAGGAGAGGAAGAGGAAGAAGAGGAAGAGGAAGAAGAAGAGGAAGAAGAAGAAGAAGAGTAAGAAGAGGAAGAAGGAAAAGGAGAAGCAGCAGCAGCAGCAGCAAGACAGTCTTGCTGCCTACCCAAGAAGACTGCTGGATCTTCTTGCTCTCTGAAGCAGAGAAATCAGCAGTCTTCTTTGCTAACAGACCCTGATCTTGTTCAGGCAACCATGTGCCTAGAGATAGCTTTGCCAGTGATCAGTTGAGGAGTGGTATAATTCCGGCCAAGGAGATGTTAAGAGGACATCTTCTGGGAAAGCTTTTTCTTCCTGAAAAAAAGAAACCAGAAGCAAATGCTCCATTTTATGCCTTCCTCTTTCCTCTTATTTGGGACACTATTGTGTGACGGTATGATGTTTGGAGTTGTAGCAGCCACCTGGTGACCATGAGGCAGAGACAAAGAAGAGTGCAGAAACATTGATCCCGAACCCTGGCATCAGTGAGGGTCTAAACACCCCTCCTTCCAACTTCCCATTATGTGAGGTAATTAAATGACTTTACTGCTTGAGACACAATTAGTTGGATTTTCTGACATTTGCAGCTGAAGGACTCTTAATTGATATATTTTGTGAGTAAACTTTTTATTTTGGGATAATTGTAGAAACTGTAAATCTTCATGAGATTATAAAGCACTTGATGTCCAGATGATGGTGCAGACCCATCTGGAGCTGTCCTCTAGAGTGGCCGTAGCATGTCCACTTAGAGTGTGCCTCAGGGAGCTTCTGCCTTCTCTCCTTGTTCCTCAGTCTTCGGACCTCTCAACCCTCCCTTAGGAAAAAGAAAAGGGCTTCCTCCTCTGGGCCTCTGAGTCAGGCTGTCAATCAGTCCATTCCATCCAGCTTTACCCCACTGGAGTAGGGGGAGAAGGCTTCAGGTCCCAGATTATCTTCTTAACAACCCATGAAAAAGGCATCGTTGCTCCATTTTGTAGGAAAACTTAGTCATGTTAGTAAAAAACCTGATCAAGATTGCACAGTCAGTAACAGAGGAGCCCCACAACCTGGTCTTCCCAAACTCACCATCTTTATACCTCAAAACGTGACCTCCCTTGGGCTTAAATCATGTCAGTATCAAGCAGGTGGTGTGCACGTTGCTTTGGATGGCAGCCATGAAAATGCCCCATCAGATCTCCTACTGCTGGGAGTGTCATCGACCAAGGCCACGGCTCCTAAGGCCATGCTTCCCATGGGCTTCCTGCCACCCAAGGCTGAGCACAGCAGGGGCGCTAAGACGGGACCAATCTTGGGAGATGCAGGGCTGCCCTGAGGACATCGTTAGCTCAAGGACTCCCAGTTGGTTTGACCGGAACGTTCCTAGAGCTGTGCCGAGTCTGAGACTTTGCTCATCCAACCCTCCTTCCTTCTCCCTCTTCCTGGCAAGGGTCAGACCCACAGCCTGGTCTGACAGTTCCCGCCTCTGCTGGCTCACTTCCCTTTTCCCCTCGCAGATATTTTCCCCAGTAAATCTCTTGCATATCTAATCTTGTCTTGGGATCTGGCTTCTTACAGGACCTGAACTAATGTGCTTTGATTTTTAACCCTCCAAATTCAACCTGGCAACCTGTCTGTAAAGCACCTGGCACATACTAGGTTCTCTTCTCTTTTCCTCTCAGAGTGTGGGTGTTAACAGTGGCCATACTGTGAGGCTGTTTCTGTCTCCAGTGGGAGCAAGGCGGACTGCCCTGTGACCAGGAGAATATGCACATACCAGGAAACCTATGCCTCCTGAGGTTCAGAGAGGCTGAGGGACTCACCCGAGGCCACACAGCTCATGCCTGAGTGCCCACACAGATACACACACATGCATGGGATGGGGAGACAAAGTTAGGGTGGAGAGACAGGGTCAGGATGTAGTGTGGGGCAGACAAAGGGCACGAGGAAAGCAGCCCCTTCCTGCCCCTCCCTGCTGACTTCCCAGGCTGGTCTGTATGTTTTGGTGTCATGGTAACTGGCTGTGGGGGCTGTACGTGGAAAGTGAAGCTTAACCTTAAGACATTGTGGGGAGCTAAATGAGCCTAAAAGATATCAGGTCCATGATTTTCCAGCCTCACAGCCTTGCTCCAGCCTGGAGATACTGCCAGCCCAGGCCAGCCCTCGGTCATCAGGAAATGCCTTTCTCTACTTACTCTTACTGCCTATCCTGCCCATTGGGCTCACCTGCAATCATTATACTAACTCTGACTCTGGAATCCTCTCTTCTCTTCTTGTTTGTCTAAATCCTCTCTCTCTGTCAGGGCCGAGTTCCAGTCCCACATTCTCTGGAAGCCTTCCCCGGTTTCCCTAGCCATGTAGCTCTTTTCTTCCTCTGATCGCAGCTAGCAATCCCTGCACTATCTGGAGCCCTCACGTTATGGCATTTCAACTTTGTCTCCACGCAATTCAACAAGCTCCTCATATGGGCTGGACATCCTGCTGAGTGCTGTATGTTCCTGTGCGTATCTTGGGGGCTAAATCTACTCTAGGCTTGTTAGACTTCAGACAGGGAGCAGCTGACCATCTAGCACTTATGGACCATTTATGACAAGGAGAGGCTCCCATCAGCTCCCAAACTAGGCAAGACAGAGGGTGCAGGTGGCAACTTGTTAGAGCCTTGGACTCGGAGTCCAGACAGGCCACTGTCTGAGTCTTGTTTTTCTAAGCTATAAAATGAGGATGACAGTACCTACCTCACAGACTTGTTCTGAGGACAAATGATATGATGAGATAATATATGTAAAGTAGCAAACACAGTAATTGATGTGCTAGTTGTTTGCTTTTTCCATGCCAGTGGCCCCTGCCTCCACCCCATAGCCCCTGAGTCTACCTAAATACAAACACTGTGTTCCCTTTGGGGCTGTTCAAAGAACTCCCTGTCTTGGATTGTAGAATTAAATAGGAAGAGGCTTGCCCTCTAGAAGCTCACCATCGGGTGCTTCTCACGCTTGCTCTCACTGAATCCTCCGCCAACTCTGGGACAGGAAATAGTATTCCTGTGTCATAGATGACTGAGCCGGGGCTCAGGGAGGTTGAGTCAGACTCAGGCCTGAGACAGATGATAAGCCCTAAGCAAACAGGCAGCCATTGGGTGAGAACACTTTATACTGTGCAGGTGTCAGCTCTGTCCAAATAATTCTTTAAATTCAAAAAGTAATGCCAGGCAAAATCACAACAGGGTTTTTGGGGCAGGGCGGGGGAGAGATTTAACAAGCCCATTCTAAAACGAATCTGGAAGAGTAACTGTGTTGCAATAAACAAAAAATATTTGAAAAAGAAGTACAATGAGGGGAGACTTCCCCTATCAGATATCAAAACACTACCAAGCTGTACTCTTTAAAATCATGTGCTGGCCTGAGACAAGACAGATGGATCAATGTCACTGAACAGAGAGCTGAAAAAGGGGTTCTGCATTAAGAGGAATTCAGTGTGTAATAAGGTAGCATTTAAAAGCAGCAGAACAAACTTTCAGTTATAAGATGAATAAATTATGGGGATCTAATGTATAGCATGGTGACTATAGTTAATTATACTGTATGGTATACTAGAAATTTGCTAGGAAAATCGGTTTTTCTTTTGTTTTTTATTTTTTATTTTTTGAGATGGAGTTTTTCTCTGTCAGCCAGGCTTGAGTGCGGTGGTGCGATCTTGGCTCACTGTGGCCTCTGCCTTCCGAGTTCAAGCGAGTCTTCTGCCTTAGCCTCCTGAGTAGCTGGGACTATAGGTGCGTGCCACCATGCTTGGCTAATTTTTGTATTTTTAGTTGAGATGGGGTTTCACCATGTTGGCCAGGCTGGTCTCGAACTCCTGACCTCACGTGATCCGCCCGCCTCAGCCTCCCAAAGTTCTAGGATTACAGGCGTGAGCCACCGTGCCTGGCCCAGAAAATAGATCTTAAGTGTTTTCACCACACACACACACACACACACACACACACACAAAGGTAACTACGTGATGAACGTGTTAATCAGCTTGATTGTGGTAATCATTTCACAATGTAATGTATATCAAATAATCACGTTGTAGGCCTTGAATATATACAATTTTTATTTGTCAATTAGACCTCAATAAAGCTAGAAAAAAGCAATCGGGAAAAGAGGGATTCTTCAGCAAGTATTGTAGAGACAATTGGCTATCCTTGTGGAAAAAAACCATAAAGTTAGATTCCTGCTTCACACCATTCACTGAAATAAATTCCAGATGGATTAGAGAGCTCAATGTAAAAAAAACAAAGCTATAAAACTATTAAAAGAAAATATAGGAGAATTTGTTTATAACCTTGGGGTAGGAAAGGCTTTCTTTAGCAAGACATAAAACACAGAAACCATAAAGGAAAAGATTGCTAAATTTGATTATGTCCAAATTCAAAACTGGTGTATAACAAAAGACGCTGTAAATCCTGTTAAAAGACAAGTGACAGACTGGAAGCAGGTATCTAGAACATATACAACAGAAAAAGATTAATATTCAGGATCTGTAATGAATTCCTACAATAACAAGCAAAAGATAAACAACCCCAAAGAAAAAATGGGTGCTGGGAAGGGAACAGACAATTCACCTAAGAGGAACTGCAGATAGTCAATAAACATATGAAAACATGCCCAGCCTCACTAGTAATCAAAGAAATGCGAGTAAAAATAACGCCAAGTTAATGGTTTTCACCTGTCAGATTTGCAAAATTTAAAAGAGATTTGCGCCGGGCGCGGTGGCTCACTCCTGTAATCCCAGCAGTTTGGGAGGCGGAGGCGGGCGGATCATGAGGTCAGGAGATCGAGACCATCTTGGCTAACACACGGTGAAATCCCGTCTCTACTGAAAATACAAAAAAATTAGCCGGGTGTGGTGGCGGGCACCTGTAGTCCCAGCTACTCGGGAGGCTGAGGCAGGAGAATGGTGTCAACCCGAGAGGCGGAGCTTGCAGTGAGCCAAGATCCTGCCACTGCACTCCAGCCTGGAGGACAGAGCAAGACTCCATCTCAAAAATAAATAAATAAATAAATAAATAAAATAAAAAATAAAAGAGATTGGCAATGGCCACTGTTGGGAAGAATCTAAGGGCAATGAATACCTTCGTCACCATTGGTAAGAATGGAAATTGTCCTGGCATTTGCAGAGTGTGATCTGGCGGTACCTACTAAAGTGGAAAACACCCAAACTCTTCACAAGAGCAATTCCAAATCTCTGCCCAGAGAAACGCTCCAAGTGTACAAGGGGCCACCTTCACTTCGGGTCGTGGCGGTAGTGATGGAAATGTGAACAATCAGAAACAACTGAAATGTTCCTCGGTAGAGAAAGGGCCAAATACATCTCTGTTGTTGTTGTTGTTGTTGTTGTTGTTGTCTTTTGAGACAAAATCTCACTCCGTGGCCCAGGATGGTGTGCAATGGCGCAATCTTGGCTCACTGCAATCTCCGCCTCCTGGGTTCAAGCAATTCTCCTGCCTCAGCCTCCCAAGTAGGTGGGACTATAGGCACGTGCCACCACACCTGGCTAATTTTTGTATTTTTGGTAGAGATGGGGTTTCACCACCTTGGCCAGGCTGGTCTCGAACTCCTGACCTCAGGTGATCCACCCGCCTTGGCCTCCCAGAGTGCTGGTGTAAGCCACCACACCCAGCCCTAAATACATCTTTGAATGTGTACACTAGTAATGATTTTCTGGGGACCAAGCAATGAGAGAGACCTTTATATCCTGAAATGAAAAGGTCTCATTACAAGAGAAAAACAGGTCACAAAACAATATGGATGTGTTTGTATAAACATGGATGCGCACTTCACAACCGTGCATGAGAAAAGACACTCTAGAAGGTACCTACCAAACTGACACTCCCTAGGGAGGTGATTGGGACTGTGTGAGAGCCGAGGGGGGCTTTATCTGAACTATTTAACTTTTTTACAGTGAGTATGTATATGTGTTGTACTTATGTAATAATAATAATGCATTTAAAATAACTTGAAAGACCAGCTGTCACTCAATGCCTGGCAGCTTTATGCCTCTACTTCTCAAGCCCTGCTCACTGCCAGTGCCCTTGACCTGTAACTTAGATCCTGTGCCTGGTTCCTGATTGTCCACATCCCTGACCCCTCGCCACCTCCATCATACTAGGCTCTTAGTCTGGGTTCTTGGCCTGTGCCGTGTGGCCTTCTTGATTCCTGGTGCCTATCATGGGTTGGGAATAAGGGAGAATTGGACATGGTCATATGGCCCCAGGAGAGTACATGGTCCAGCAAAAGAAGAACTTCAGAGGCCGGGTGCAGTGGCTCACGCCTGTAATCCCAGCACTTTGGAGGCCAAGGCAAGTGGATCACCTTAGGTCAGGAGATCGAGACCAGCCTGGCCAACGTGGTGAAGCCCTGTCTCTACCAAAAATACAAAAATTAGCTGGGCGTGCTGGCGTGTGCCTGTAGTTGCAGCTACTCGGAAGGCTGAGGCATAAGAATCGCTTGAACGCGGGAGGCAGAGGTTGCAGTGAGCCAAGATGGCACCACTGCCCTCCAGCCTGAGCAACAGAGCAAGACTCCATCTCATAAATAAATAAATAAGTAAATAAATAAATAAACTAACTTCAGAAAAGATGTGGTTGGAAAATGCAAGGAAAGCTTCCTAGAGCAGGTGACGTTTGAGCTGGGACTTGAAAGCAGGATAATTTTAATCCTAAACCCCACCTCAATTATGTTAAAAGCTACATAACACCATCACAGAAATTTTGAATAATGGAGAGAAAAAAATTCACCCATAATTTCACTGCCCTAACCCAACAACTGTTGTAAATTCCCTTCAATTCTTTGTCCACAAGACACTTATCATTTAAGTATACAATCCAAATAATACATTTGATTATATATATGTGTATATATGTATATATATGTGTGTGTGTGTGTATATATATACACACACACACACACACACACACACACAATTTTCTTTTTTTTTTTCAAGAGACAGGGTTTTGCTATGTTGCCCAGGCTGGATTTGAACTTCTGGGCTCAAGTGATCCTCCTGCCCCAGGTTCCTCAGCTGGGATTACGGGTGTGCTCTGCTGTGCCTGGCTGGTTGTTGTTGTTTAGTATAACATCATATCACAGCCCCTTTTTACATTACTAAGTGATATGTATCATCATCTGTTAATGACTATGCAATTTGCCATCCAGTGAGTGTGCTTCTGATTTAATTACCTATTCCCCTATTGTTGGCTGTTTAGGTTGTTTCTTATTACTAATGCTGCAATGAACATCCTTGAGCAGGTAGGGTCTTTTTCCCCCCCTTTTAGGTTATTTCCTTGGAACAAATAAATTCTCAGAAGTGGAAATACTGGGTCAAAATTTATGAACACTTTTATGGCCCTTGAAACATGTTGCCAAATTGCTTCTAAAAGTAGT
Organism: Pan troglodytes; assembly: GCF_028858775.2. Taxonomy (NCBI): domain Eukaryota; kingdom Metazoa; phylum Chordata; class Mammalia; order Primates; family Hominidae; genus Pan; species Pan troglodytes. Next base: position 187,814,999 of record NC_086015.1, read on the forward strand.
TTCAGAATACACTGAGGGCTTTGTTAGGCAAATATGAGAGATATAGAAATTGAATGGGGGTCCCAATTCCAAGAAACAGCATGTATAAAGGTGCATTGACCAGGACAGACTTCTGCAATTTATCCTTTGAATACCATGACACGGCCAAGATGTAGAATTTTATGGCAGATTCTGCTGGTTGGCAAACTAAGAAGCCGTTCACAGTCTCCTTCTTTCATGTTATTCTCCCACCATGGAAGGTAAAAGCCAGATAATCTCTTGCCCAGCTTCTTTTGCAGCTAAAAGTGACCATGTGACTCCATTTTGGGCTCGTGGAAGAATTCTTTCCTTCCTTTCAGGTTTTTAACCAGTTTATTAAATCTTTCAACTAGGAAGTTGAAGGTTTTTAATATCCCAGTTAAAGGGGAAAATGTCACTGATGCCATCTCTCTTTCCTCCTCCTGCCCTGAATGCAGATGTGATGCCTGGAGCTGCGGCAGCCACATGACACCTATAAGGTTGGACAAGCATTAGCACAAACAGGCAACACAGGGGGTGAGAGAAAAGAGACAGAAAGACCCTGGTTTCTTGATATCACCATTTGAGTGTCTGAATCAATACCATCAACCTCTAACTTTTTATTATGTGGGAGAAGTATTTGATTATTTGATAATCATTATTTGATAATTGGGGGGGTAATTATCCTCCCTATTTGATTAAACCCTTGTTAGTCAGATTTTCTGTTACTTGCAGTCAAATGCTTCCTAACGGAGGCAAGGCTCCACCACCCTGCCCTGTCTCTCTCAGATAGCACCTGGGATTCAGATTCCCGTCCTGATAGAGTTTAAGTTTTCTCTCGGAACTGGTGACTTGGATTTCTGCAGCTCAAGACATTTACCACCTGCCCACCTGTAGTGTGGGTGGAATCCTCTTTCTGATGCTGGATGCTCCCAACAGCCCTCAGAGTCTGAGAGCTGCTTCTATAGTCCCTGAGCCTTGTTTGTTTTTTCAAGAGCAACCACCAGGCCAGGACCTTGTGTTCAAGATATGCTGTTGCTGGCTCCCTTTGAGGTCTCAAGAGAATTTTGAGCCAAGAGTCCTGGATTCATTTCTGGCTCTTTCCCTTACCAGTTGTATGTTGTATTGTCTTTTTTTCTTTTTCTTTTCTTTTTTTTTTTTGTTTAGATGGAGTCTCACTCTGTCACCCAGGCTGGAGTGTAGTGGCGCAGTCTCTGCTCACTGCAACCTCTGCCTCCTGGGTTCAAGCAATTCTCCTGCCTCAGCCTCCCAAGTAGCTGGAATTACAGGTGTGTGCCACCACACCCAGCTAATTTTTGCATTTTTAGTAGAGACAGGGTTTCACCATGTTGGCCAGGCTGGTCTCGAACTCCTGACCTCAGGTGATCCATCTACCTTGGTCTCCCAAAGTGCTGGGATTATAGGTGTGAGCCACCGCACCCGGCCCAGTTGTATGGTCTTAGTCACTTAATCTCTCTGAGTATCAGTCTTCTCCTGTAAATAGGGATGCCAGAGTTGCTGGAAGATTTAGAGCTGCCAATCTGGTAACATGGTAAGGGCCTAATAAATGTCTTCCATTTGAACACTCAAAGAGGTGTGGCAAAGAGCCCATCACAGGCTGGGTGCAGTGGCTCATGCCTGTAATCCCAGCACTTTGGGAGGCCGAGGCGGGCGGATCACAAGGTCCAGGAGCTCGAGACCAGCCTGGTCAATATGGTGAAACCTCGTCTCTACTAAAAATACAAAAAAAATAGCTGGGTGTGGTGGCACATGCCTCTAATCCCAGCTACTTGGGAGGCTGAGGCAAGAGAATTGCTTGAACCTGGAGGACGGAGGTTGCAGTGAGCCGAGATTTTACCACTGCACTCCAGCGTGGGCGACAGAGTGAGACTCTGTCTCAAAAGTAAATAAATAAATAAATAAATAAATAAATAGAGCCCATCATGTAGCAAAACTGGGGATAGACTCTAGCGTGTGGAGCCTCTGTCGAGGTGCCTTCCAATAGCATGTGGCCTCCTCTGTGGACACCTGATGCTGGGAGTGACGCAGGTTCTGCCCTGCTCAGAATAGAAATTGCAGACGGGGGTTGTCCCTGGGCAGGCAACTCTAGGCTACTCCGGGGCTGGGTTTAGCACATTCTGAACAGGCTCCCAGGGGAAAGAAGGAACTTCTTCTTCCAGGCTCTGGGGCCTGCAGGGCCTGCTGAGACCTTGGTGCTGCTCCTAAGCCCCTGGAGGTAGAGCCAGACCTCCCCTGCATCCCTCCAAGTAGCCAGAGTCAAGGTCAACCTGCTCACTTCCCTCCCACAAAGTCTGCAGTATGGGGGTGGGGGGTGGGGGTGGGAACCAGCCCCGGTCTCTCCTGCACATTCCCAGCTGACAACTTGAGAACCACAGTACCCAAGCCAAAATTAGGACATGGCTCTGTCAAAGGATTCTTTCCATGGCTGAATATATTTATTTGAAAGTTCTTATCAAGGAATAAAAATGAAATCTGCCAGAGGTTTAATGAATCACCTTAATTTGAAGGAACACAAATATGGGCAAACAGGGTCATCTCAGACAGGCTGAATGATGTCAGGAGAGACCTCCTTCTCCACAGCTGAGAGGTAGAAGTCTTCGACCCAGGGGCAGAAGGAGAGAGGTGGAAGGGGGTGGGCCCTGGTCAGAAGTTACTTGCCTTGAACAAATTCTCCAAAACTAGCAGCTTTTCAACAATTTTTGAAGGGATTGTACAGGCCTATTGATTAGTGAAACCAGAATGAAAAGATGTAAATGGATACAGTGTGAAAGTGAGTCTGGGGGGCCGGGCATGGTGGCTCAGGCCTGTAATCCCAGCACTTTGGGAGGCCAAGGCGAGTGGATTACCTGAGGTCAGGAGTTGGAGACCAGCCTGGCCAACATGGTGAAACCCTGTTTCTACTAAAAATACAAAAATTAGCTGGGCATGGTGGCGTGTGCCTGTAATCCCAGCTACTCGGGAGGCTCAGGTGGGAGAATCGCTTGAACCTAGGAGGTGGAGGTTGCAGTGAACCGACATTGCCCCATTGCACTCCAGCCTGGGCAACAAGAGCAAAACTGACTCAAAAAGAAGGAAAGAAAGAAAGAAAGAAAGAAAGAAAGAAAGAAAGAAAGAAAGAAAGAAAGAAAGAAAGAAAGAAAGAAGGAAGGAAGGAAGAAAGTCAGTCAGTCCAGGGGCCACAGAGAGCTGGTGGTGGGAGGGACGCACTGTTGTTTTAGTCACTCACCCCTGCTCCCAGTTTACTGGCAGAGCAGGTCCTGCACCTACCCTGACCCTTTACCTGTGTAATTATCCAGCTCTGCACTGGGGGGAGGCCAGGTTCCTACCCTGCACAGACAATTTCCATTTCCCTTCCATAGCCACCTGCAGCCTAAGGCAGGGAAGGAAGGGAGAGAGTGGTGTGAGGCCTGGGAAGGGCCCTTTTCTCAGCAGCATAGCAAGCTTATTCCGAGGGTGTTTCCAGCAGCCCAGAATAAGGTTGGAACCCCCGTAAGCCTGCTCATCGTTGCACTGCTTTAGGGGACATGTACCCCCAGTCCCCTCACTCACCTGTGTTTGGATGCCTTCTGGTTGTGACTTGGTCCCTGCAGGCCTCCGGAGAAGAGCCCATCGAAGGACAGCTTGTCACCTGACACGAGGGGAAGACAGGGGGCCCTGGTTGCACATCCTTTTTCTGCATCTTCCTCTGTGATCTCAGTCAAGGTATGTAGTCTCACTGAGCATAAGTGTCCTCTTCTGTAACAGGGACCTAGTGATTTCTACCCTTTAGGCCGGATCATACATGCAGAGCCCCGATTTCTTTGTCTGGCACACAGTAGGCCATTGATAAGTAGTGACCATTAGTATGTAAAAACCATTAAGGCACATAAAAGTATAAGAGCTAACAACAATAATAATAATTATGGCAATTATCCTGCACTCCTATTACACCCAGGCAGAAGGAAGCCAGGAGGGAGGACGCTGCTGTCCTTCCAGCCTGATGACTGACTTCTCATAGAGAGATTCTTGTTGTTCTTGGGCAGATGGGCTCTGACTAATTTCCACAGCCACTTTCTTCTTGCATAGCGCCATTCACACCTAGGAGACGGCTTGACCTTCTTCTCAGTTGGGTAGGGTGCCGCTTCTGCCCCCCATAATAATCAGGCCCCAGAGGCCACCGCCTGGAGCTGCTGGGGGTGACCCATCCCAGCTGCCCTAGTTCCAACAGCCCCGAGAGGTCTCAGCTGCCCTAATCCCAACAGTTCTGTGAGGTCTCAGCTGCCCTAATCCCAACAGCTCTGTGAGATCTCAGCAGCCCTAGTCCCAACAGCTCTGTGACATCTCAGCTGCCCTAGTTCCAACAGCCCCGAGAGGTCTCAGCTGCCCTAATCCCAACAGTTCTGTGAGGTCTCAGCTGCCCTAGTCCCAGCAGCTCTGTGAGATCTCAGCAGCCCTAGTCCCAACAGCTCTGTGACATCTCAGCTGCCCTAGTCCCAGCAGCCCTGTGAGGTCTCAGCTGCCCTAGTCCCAGCAGCCCCTTGAGTGATTCCTTCTTGTCCCTTTCCTGCCCTGCTCAGCTAAAGAAGGACTGAGCTGCTGTGACCCCAAGAAAGGTGCCGGTTGGCATCGCACTCAGCACTGCCAGCAAGGCTGAGCACGCTCAGAGGGAAGGCGGAGAAGGCCCCCGCCTCCTGCTCATGGCCTACTGTCTCCACAGGCCCAGGCTGCACGGGCAGGACCGCGGCTACATGTCTGCAGCCTGGCTTAGCCTCTCAGCCGACCCCCTCTGTCCTCCCCCACCTTCTCCCGCCTGTCGGGGGTAGGGAGTGAGGAGGGGATCTTAATTTCTCCTGCTTCTAATCAGCACCGCTGGGAGCATCAGCCTGCAGGGGGAGGAGGAGGTGAAAGGCCATGGGCCTAATCTACAAGCCACCCAGTCACCAGCGCCCAGCTTTCCTCCTCACAAGCCATGGAGCAAACAAATTATTTTTGTTGTTCCTGGGAAATCTGCAAGTACTTACCCGTGTGATTAGCATCTGTGCCTCATGCCGGCAGTTCAGGTGAAGAGGCCACGGCTACCCGGTGCCAGGCCGCCTGTAATCAAAACCAAAGCGGCGGCCAGGGTGCTCTCTGGCAACGACGATGTCAAACTCAATCTGGCCCTCACCTGGGACAGCTTCTCTGGGAGCCCTATGCACGTTGAGGCCTCGGTAGCTCTGAAATAAACGCAGGAAGGGGCTGGGAGGCTGGGGTAGCCCAGCCTTCCCACAAGTAGCTCTGGCACTCCAAAGCCGGGGCAGATGGAGGGCCTGAGGCCTGACGCACTGATGCAAAAGCCTTGGGCCCAGGGATCTGCATTTTAAGCTGCATCCCAAGTGGCTCTGATGCGCCTCCAACGCTTGGGAAACACAGGATGCTGTCCAGGCTCCCCTGAGTCAGTCTAGTAGTCACAGCGACGAGCCCGGTTTCCAAATGCCTACGAGGTGCAGGCGCTTTATCTGCTAATACATTCTCACATCGTCCCTTTGAGACAGGTGTGAATATACCTTCATATAGATGAGGAAACTCAAGCTCAAGAGAATAAACCACTTGCCCAAAGACACAATGCAGGGTGGAGAGTCAAACTGAGGTGTGCCTGCCCGCAAACCCTGTTCTAGACCCTTCTGCAGAGTTAGGTCCCGCTTGGAGCTGCTGTTTCATGCGATGTGGAGGTGAAGTGGAGTCCCCCGACATTGCTCATGGACTGGCAGCTCCCTCAGTGAGAGAGCAGAGGGAGGGAACGACACAGAAAGCTCCGATGTGTCTTGTTCCCACCTAAGGGGCAAGCTGTTCTCAGCCTCCTGCTCAAAGCAGGGAATAACACGCATCTGCCTTTATTCCACGGGCGCAGAATATGGCATCCCTACGAGGAGCAGGAAGAACAGGCCAGAAACTGGCAAACAGCACACAAGGTGCTAGGACTGGGACAGAGCGCAGGAGCTCAGCATGGAGCCCACGGGGGAGGCACTCCTTGTGACAGCAGGCGGCTGGCATGTGCATACAGAATGGCCGCTGGAGGCTCTCCTTCATATGCTGGGCAGAGGTTGTACTTAAGTGAACACCCAGTGAGCCCCCTTGGAGACTAAGGGCCAAAGCTGAACTCAGGAGCAGCCAGCATGGAGCCCGAGTGGGGAAGCCGCGGCCAGAAGCAGTGGAGTTTAGACGGACAATGTAAGAAGCTGACTCTAGCCTGGATAGCGCAGAGACTGGGTTTTCATCAGTTCCTCAGTGAAGAGGAAATTGGAAATTAATATCAAAATCCCACTGAGTAGCGTCCATAGTTTCCATATGTAATCATGCTTGGCTTAGCCAGGTAGTAAAATGTTTATGATTTTCTTTCCAAGGTGGAGTTTAGTCATTCTCAACGAACCATTTAGTTGGCTTCATAAGGTCCTGAATTAAAGAACCCCTCTAGGTGATGTTATAGATGGGCAGATACCTGGGCGAGGTGGACCCTCACTGGCTGTTGAAGTCAAGGCGGGGGGCACAGATTGGGCAAATCCGGGGAAGAAGCCATCCTCCCAGACAGCTGCTTGGACGAGGCCAGGGCGCCACACGCTACGTGAAGCGCTGGCTGGAGGAGAAATGGTCTGTCGTAGGTCTAGGTCTGTTTTAAGGATCTCCCCTGGCATTTGTGATTCACATACACAAATTCAAATGGTATGCCCCTCCCCGAACACATGCTGTCAGTAAACGGAGGCATCGCTGCTCTGCCAGCTAATGACTGCAGGCTGAGGCGGGCGGCTGGGTGCGTTCACTGCAAGCTCGGAACACTGGCACTGGCTCTTCCTGCTCCATCCTGGAAAGGAGGAGAATGAGGCAGCCTCCTGCCCGTGGCCCTGATCTTTAGCTCGCTCTACACTGGAAACCAGGAGATGGATTTAGAGACCCAGCTGCACAGTCCCTCACCAGCTGCTGGGAGCCACAGGCAAGTGAGGGCGGCTGGGCAGGCTGAGGGCCTGGGGATCCCATCGTGTGCCTACACACACATGCACACACACTCTTAAGCATGCATACACACACACACTCTTTTTTTTTTTTTGAGATGGAGTTTTGCTCTTGTTGCCCAGGCTGGAGTGTGATGGTGCGAACTCAGCTCACCACAACCTCTGCCTCCCGGGTTCAAGTGATTCTCCTGCCTCAGCCTCCCGAGTAGCTGGGATTACAGGCATGCGCCACCACGCCCAGCTAATTTTGTATTTTTAGTAGAGATGGGGTTTCACCATGTTGGCCAGGCAGGTGTCAAACTTCTGACCTCAAGTGATCCACTGGCCTTGGTCTCCCTAAGTGCTGGGATTACAGGCGTGAGCCACCGCTCCCAGCCCCCACACACACTCTTAAGCACACATACACACAGACACACACAGCCATATGCACACATTCATACACACACATACACATACATGTATACATTCATGTATACACGTTCATATATACACATGCATGTTCACCCACAGATGTGCCCATTTATCTACACACACTCACACACAGACACACATTCATTCACAAATGCTCATAAGCACACACACTCAGAAATAAACTGTACACACATGTACAAAGAGAGACATACCCTAACACACTCTCACACAGACACACAGTTAACACGAATACAAGACACACCCTTATATGCAGCACACACTTGTTCACTGAGTCCACACCCTCAGACACACCCACGTGCACACACACCTTCCCTCCCCACTTGCCCTTCAGACAGAAGAAGGCAGCATTCCGGCGCTCTCTGCCGCCACCTGACTGCCCTGCACAGAGGCCTCCCAGCCCCAGCAGAGCAAGATCTGCTGCCAGGCCACCCCTGCTGCCCCCATCTCGGTCACTCATAAATGCCCTGAGGATGCCCACATGCTCAGACCCAGCCTTGCCCACCTGCTCCTGCCTGCGGCCTTTTCTTCCACATATCAATAGCCTCTCTCACAAGGGCCTTCACACAGCCTCTGACACACACACACTCAAACACATGGAGCATGCTCTCCCTCCTTCGCCATCTCACTGTCACATGGGTCGGTCACTCTGTCTCCAGCCTCTCCCAGTCACATCCATGCGATTTGCCTGCCAGCTTGTCCCCTACAACTGCACCCCCAGCTTTGGTCTTTGTCTCATGCACAGATACACCCAGCCCTGTATCTGTCTGTCTGTCTCCCACACGCAGGAACAACTTGAGCCATGGCAAGTGGGAGAGGGCGTCAGGCCTGATGGAAGCTGTTATTCTTAGCCCTGTCACTGAACACTTGCACCCCTCCCCAGCTCAGCCCCTGCCCTGCCTGTCACCCTCCCCTCGGGCAGAGCCGAACCTGAGGCCAGTCTAATCCCCCATCTGTGGAGAGGGAGGGGAGGCAGCAGGGGATTGCTGCCCAGCATTGAAAAGGAGCAGAAAATGGGATTTATTTTTGCTGCCCCTCATCCCCCACTTCCCCGACTCTGCCCCCAGCTGCTCAGAGAGCAGTTGTGTGAGGAACGAGTGGGGGTGGAAGGAGGGAATTTGCATTTGAAAATGCTTGTTGGTTGGCCTGAAACACTGGGTGCCATTGCTGATCCGGTTCTCTGTGTGCACATGTGTGTGCATATGTGTGTGTGTGTGTGTGTGTGTGTGTGTGTGTAGGGTGTGGGAAGGTGGGGCTGTGGGTGAGAAGACACTGGGGAAGTGGACTCAGGGCTTTCTGGAGTGACTGTGTACCCCTTTCTTGCTTTGGAGCTGGAACCAGCCATAATAGATCAGACCCAAGCTCAGCTGCTTTTTTTTTTTTGAGACAGAGTCTTGCTCTGTCGCCCAGGCTGGAGTGCAGCGGCACCATCTCGGCTCACTGCAAGCTCCGCCTCCCGGGTTCAAGCAATTCTCTGGTCTCAGCCTCCTGAGTAGCTGGGATTACAGGCTCCCGCCGCCACCCCTGGCTAATTTTTGTATTTTTAGTAGAGACGGGTTTTCACCATGTTGGCCAGACTGGTCTCAAACTCCTGACCTCAGGCGATCTGCCCGCCTCAGCCTCCCAAAGTGCTGGGATTACAGGTGTGAGCCACCTCGCTCGGTCCCAAGCTCAGCCTCTGTTTGGCCTCAGGAACCACCAACTCCTAGACCTCTCTCTGCCACCCAGGCCACTTGTAGGCCTCCATATCTTATGTCCAGCTGCCATGAGTGGAAAGGAGGGAGTTCCACCCCAGGAAGTCCCGTGGACATCTCAACCCCAAGGTGCTTGGTCTTTTTCTCCAAACCTCTCCTTCTCCCTGGTGTCCCGAAGTCGGAAGCTTCAGACAACCACCACTTCTTCCTTGCCCCACCCTTTCTGGTCTGCCTCAGAAGGTGCTCTGAAGGTGTCCTCTTGTCCCCACTCCCATGAACCCAGCCCCAGCAGGCCCCTCTTCGGCTCTTGCCAGGACTATTGCAGGAGCTGCTAGCTGCTCTTCCCACCCTCAGTCTCCCTTCCTGCCCATCCCTTCTCCAGACAGCTGCCAGTAACTTATTAAAAAGCCAAAATAAATAAAAGCGTATAGTGTCACTCTCCTTCTCAAAAACGCTCCCCTGGCAGCTGCAGATAGAGTCTAGAGCCCTGGGGTGCCACACCAGGGCCCCCGTTCTGTCCCATGTCCCTCCCACCACTCTCTCTGAGCCCTTCCCTTCCTCTCTGCTGGCTCTTTAGCCTGAAATCGCTTTTCCCTCTCCTTCACCTTGAGTGGATTTGGAATCCAATTTAGATATCATCGTCACTTCTGAAAACTTCTGCCTCCCCACACATACCTCCATGAGAATCGTTTTTAATCTTTTTACTCTCAAGGGTGTGCACAAACTTTAATTCCAGCCCTGAAACCACTACCCTTCAGCTCAGGGTCCCTTAATGAGTCCATCCTCGACGCCTGTGCCAGGCAGGGTCCTGTCATGCGTATGTCCTCTCTGGCCATCTCCATTTGACACAGTCCTGTCCAGCTTGAATCTACCCTCCCTGATGTTGACTCGTGTCTCCCTTCCTTTGGGATTTTCAGTCTGTGGCCACACTGGGCCCTGACTCTTTTGCCCTGTGCTGTCCACATTGTTTTCTACGTGCGGGTGTGGGGCCACCCCAGCTGGCCTGGGAGCTCCTGAGGGTGTCAGGGTGGAGTTCCTGCAGCCGTGCCCCTGTGGAGCTCTGAGTGGTACTGGGCTCACAGCCAGGACTCAGCGACTTCGGGGACTGGGGCTGCAGGGCATTGAATTTAAGTCGGGAAGATGGAGGAGGAGGGGACGGGAAGAAAGGAGCCCGTAGCAGGCGCTGAGTGAAGGCAGGTTGTAGGCCCCTGGGACTCCACTCTCAGGGCAGGACTGGGGGCCACAAGGCCTGCTCTCCCCTGGCAGCTGTGGGGAAACCTGCTCCCAGAGGTGATGCCAGAGGTGCGGGCCACCGGGGCAAGTGGTCTGGTGGCTGGCCAGGATCTGACTGTGACACCGGCCTCCCTCTCAGAGGGAGAGCCAGAGCATGAGAGACATGGCAGGGACGCTGAGTGAGAGTGACAGAGACAGAGACACGGCAACAGGGACAGAGACAGAGAAGAGGAGAGGGGGGCACAGAGACACATACGCTGAAAGAGAGACAGACAGATTCAGAGACAGACTGAGAGACAGAGTGACTTAGAGACACGCACAGAGAAACAGACTGATGGAAAGAAAGACAGGGTCCGAGAGAGACACACAGACCAGAAGACAAAAAGGAAGGCAGACAGAGAGGACAGAAAGGAGTGAGGCAGCGTGGGGAGAGAGAGGCAGGGACAGAAACACAGACACAGACAGACATGAGGGCACAGGGCAGCCCGAGAGAAGCCCATAAGCACAGGCACGCACATGCGTGGAGGAGGCACGAAGCCACCTAAAGGTGGAGGGAGGGTGTCGGGGAGGAGAAGGCACGGGCCTGACGCTCAGGGCCTGGGGTTGGGTGGCGGGAGGCTGGGCCTGTCGGCTCCTCTCCTTGACGTGAGTCAGGGGTGGTGGGCAGGCTGATGGGGCAGGCCTGAAGTATGGCTGCGTGGAAGGGCTCTGCGGGGTCAGGGGAAAGCCTGGGTCCAGCTGTGAACCCTCCAGGATCCAGGGCTGCCCCAACAGGAGCCCCAGGAGAGGGAGCTGGAACCAGAGAACAGCACGTGGCAAGAGGCCCAAGTTAAGCTTTGCAGCAGGATGGCCCAGTGGCTACTGGGTTCAGAACGGCTTCTTGGGAGCTGGGTGTCGTGGCACATGCCTGTAGTCCCAGCTGCTCAGGAGGCTGATCGCTTGAGCCCGGGAATTCAAGACTAGCTTGGATAACATAGTGAGACCCTGTTCCTGAAAAAACAAACAAACAAACAAACAAAAAAAAACAGCTTCCTGGACATGGAACCTCTCACCTCAGCAGGGAGAGGAGCTGTGGAGGGAGCACAGGGCTGAGACCCTCAGAGTCCCTCCATGGGAACAGCGCACCTGCATCTGTGCCTAAGCCTCAGAGAGACTCCCCAGGCCCTTGGCAGTCCATTCCATTGTTCCACCGTCCAATACAGAGAGCCCACTGGAAGTCCTCCCTGCTGTCTCATTCTGATACCTCTTATTGCAAGTGCAGCCCACTCAACTCTTTAGGAGGCTAAAAAAAAAAAAAGCAACAAAAACCCCTCCACCGAAATCTGAAATGCCACACAGTGCTCAGACAAAGACCCCTTTCTGCACAGCTTTACTCCCTCCTACACCTCTCTCCCCCTCCCCAGCCCGCTTCCTTACTGCAGGCTAAATTGGCAGTGGGGAGGTTTTGAGTCAACAAATGCAGTGGGTTGGGGAAGGGAGCCCTGAAGGGGATTCCTGTCTGGGAAACATTTGCTGACAGCAGTTACTATGACAAGGAAGGCCTGCAGCAGAACCCAGCAGCCCCTGCCTCCTGCCTACTGCCCCTCCCAATTCTAGCTCTCCTTGCCCATCCCCCCTCCCAACCAGTTCATTCACTGACTCATCCATTCCATCATTTACTCAACTCAACAATCTTTAGACATTTACCATGCCTCCAGCACCCGCTTGGCATTTCATGTTTATTCTTCCACTCTGTCCTCACCACAACCCACAAAGTTATCTGTTGTTTTCCCTTTTGACAAAGTAGAAAGCTGAAACCCAGTATACTGAATTGACTTGCCCAGAGTGGTGCAGATGACAGGAGGCAGAGCTGGGATTTGCACCCAGGACTCTCTGCTTTCCAGATCAGTGTGGGGGTTTCTGAACTGCGTCAGGAAAGCAGGTGCCAGGTGATGAGTACTGTACAGGCTGAGACTTTGCCATCTTTGGCTCTGCATCACTAAAACTGTGCCCAGCACCCACACACAGTAGGCACTCAGTACACACTTGTGCCATACATTCAGCACACATGAACTCAGTATACACATGTGCTTTTTGATGGGAGGGCAAGAGTCAGCAAAAGTGGGACTCCTGAGAAGAGAGGGCCTTCCTGTTTGGAAGCAGCTGTACCTCGGTTCTGCAATCCAGGCACTCAAGGGCATTGATAAAGTGCCTACTGTGTGCCGGGCACTGTGTTAGGACCTCTGAATACAAAGATTTAAAACACAGATTTGTAGTTTGCCCTAAAGGAGGTCTTTGTTTAGTGGAGGAGGCAGACATAGAAACAGATGGAGTTAGCAGTGCTACAGGAATAAGTACCAAGTGCCGTGGGGCTGCAGGTGGAGCAAGGACCTAAATCTGAAAAGCAAAACAAGAAAGCCTTTATAAGACAATGTAAAAAAAATCTCCGTGACCTCAGGGTAGGGAAAGATTTCTTAAACAACACACAAAAATAACACTAACCATAAAGAAAAAGATCGACAAATGTGGGTGCATTAAAATGAAGAAGCTGTGTTCTTCAAAAGACAACATGAAGAGAGTAAAAGGGAAGCCACAGAGCAGGAAAAGGTTTTGCAACACATGCAACTGACAAAGGGCTCAGCTCCAGAATGTGTAAAGAACTCCCACAAACGAGTATGAAGATTGGCAACTCAATGGAAAAACTGGATCAAATGCATAAATATGGAAAAATCCAAATGGCTATAAATATATGAGGTGTGTGACCTTATCAGGAATCAAAGAAATGCAAATTAAAATCCCAAGGAGATTCTACTACATACCCTCCAGATTAGCAAAAATGTAAAAGTCTGATAAAACGAAGGGCTGGTGAAGATCTGGACCAGGAGTTCTCAAATATCTCTTCAGAAGCAGCCAGTCAGCATCTAAGCAGTCAATTCAGACACGTGTACTCCAGAGGTGAATCGTGTACAAGAATGTTCGTGGCAGGCGTTATTCATGAAGGCCCCAGACTGGAACCAGTGAATATCCAACAGCTGTAGATTGGATAAACTGAGTACAGAGAAACAGAATGAAGAGCACAGTTAATTCTGCCTGAGGGGCTGGGGTGTCTGGGAAGGTGGATCTTGGAGGAAGAATAGTTTCCCAGTCAAGGAAGCGGGAGAGAGGGTATCCCATCCAGAGGGTTCAGCAGATGGATGATCTTGGGGTTAAGAGCAGTTCTAGCTTGTCCAGGAGGCAGCTGGATTAGGGGCTGGCAGGGAGAGAGGCAGGGAAGATGAGCAGAGAGAGGTTGGATGTGTTGGAATGTGAAGGCCTCTGTGGGCCATCGAAGGAAATTTGGCTTAAATACAAAAGTGAGAGATAGTCAGAAGCAAGGAGCAACTAGAGGTTATTGCAAAAGATGATGCAGCAGGAAAGAAACATAGCAGTGTGGCGGAAGAGAGAGGGTGCGTTTGGGAACCATGTCTGAGACAGAATACATAGGATGTTGTGTGGGGTGTTGGGAGGGGTCAGGACGGAGCTGAGGCAACTCCCAGGTCTCTGGCTGGCCGGCTGGGTGGAAGGTGATGCTCTAACTCAACATCCAGAGACTGCGGAGGTGGAGGTTTGAGGCAAGAGCTAAGAGGACTAGTTGGGGACATGCTGCTTTGGTGGTGCCTAGGGATACACAGGTGAACATCCAAGTTCACCAGGATGTAGAGCTTGGACATGAGCCACAGATATCAGAATTACCAGAGCAAGAAGCCATGGGTTTAGATGAGAATATCAGGGGTGCAGGAGCAGGGCAAGACAAGAATTGGAGCTCTAGGAACCACAACATAGAGGCAGTGGGCAGAGGAGAAGCAGGGGAGAGAGAGGGAAGGGATGATGGAAAATAAGAGAAGGTCCAGAAGAGAGGGTGGTGCTGCAGCAGCTAAGGGAGGAGCAAGTTTCACCAGGGCTGGGCGGTCTGCGAGTGAAAACTAGGTCTCGGGAAGAGGTGGGGTTGGGTCTGTGGTTAGCAAAGAAGAGGAGGAGAGGGTAGTTGAGGGAGTTCTGAGAATCTCTATTTTCTCTGTCAATTACACATGACGGAGGGGACAGGCCGGAAGCCTGAAAGGGTGGTAAGGTTCAGAACAGGAGCTGATCACCAGCAGCCCAGGAGCTGAAGGGCCAGGCTGAAGTCAGGGACCATAAATCTGGAGTGGCACTAGTTTGCACGGTTGAGTGGTTTTCCTATGCCTTCTAGTAGCCTGGGAATTGCAATGGACAAAGCAGATGACTGGAGTCCTCCAGGGCTGGGAAAGGCAGGGTGAGGGGGTGTGGGAATCAAGGGTGTCGGGAAAATGAATGATGTGGCCAATCACAGGCAGGTCAAGAGGGGAGAAAGTAGAGCCAGGAAGGAGCAGATGCGCCGGCGGAAGGCCTTGTCCAAAGCCGGCACTGCAGCACCGGTGCTCGAACGAGTGAGACAGAACGGGAGAATTGGAGAATCTCTGCGAATGGAGACCATGTTTTATGGAAAGGAAGGAAAAAGTTGTGGCCCAAGATGGGGGTGCTGGAGTTTAAGATTTCACAGGAGACGTTTCAGGTGATATGTGGGTGGCAGAAATGGAGAGAAGGTCGTTGGGGAAGGGGAGATAGGAGAGCCAAGGGTGAGGGTGTTGGGAAGTCCATGTGGACATTCAGGTCCCCCAGACTGACAGCAGGAGGTGGGAGACAGAAGAAGACCCTGAGCCAGGCGCCCAAGTCCTCAAAAGACGTTGAGTGACCTCTGGGTGGATGGGTGATCCCAGCCAGGTTGGGTGAGGGGTGTGTGGCTGGCTGGTGGGAACCCGGAGGTCTGGTTTTGAGTGGGAGAGGAAGAGTCATGGACTGGGTGGCAGAGAGAGGTGGAAGAATGCTGACTGTCCGGCCTGGCCAGGTGCCACCTCCAGCAAGCTCGTCTGATCACTCTCTTCTTGACCTTCATTGTTCTTTGAGTCTGAAAGACTCCATTTAACCCTTGAGTATCCACAGCCCCAATATTTGCTTCTCTCCTCCAGAGATCACTGGGCAGAATTCCCATGGGTGGATTGTGGCTTCTGTGTATTGTGGCCCCAGTGTATTCTGAGAAATGGGCCATGGACACAGGACAAAGAGGCCTTGACCGCAACTTGGGTTAGTGAAAGTGTGGGCTGCTCTGGGCCAAGCCACACCATCTACTTTGGGCCCAGCAGGCTGGGCTCCTCCACCCCTACCCCATCTCCCTGGGACATGTGGAGCTTTTCTACCCTTCATTTTGCACATGGAAAATTAAGCCAATAAAAGCCTCAAGAATATTAAGGCATGGGCTGAGGCCTGATGGCATCTGGAACCCCGTCTGCAATACCTGATTCCCTTCACCTGCTATCAAAATCTTGCTCGGCCTTCAAGGCCCAATCAAGGGAGCCTCACCTTCTTTCTGATCTTCCCTTCCCCACGTCAATTACTTTGCTGGCTAGATTCTTGGTCCTTCCATTTGGCATTTGTTTTCACCCATCTTAAAGTTGGTTGCTAAGAGTATGTGTTTTCTATAAGACTTCTTTTTTTTTTTTTTTTTTTTTGAGACTGAGTCTTGCTCTGTCACCCAGGCTGGAGTGCAGTGGCATGATCTCGGCTCACTGCAACCTCCGCCACCTGGGTTCAAGCGATTCTCCTGCCTCAGCCTCTCGACTAGCTGGGACTACAGGCATGGGCCACCACATCCAGCTAATTTTTGTATTTTTAGTAGAGACAGGGCTTCACCATATTAGCCAGGATGGTCTCAATCTCTTGACCTCATGATCCGTCCACCTCGGCCTCCCAAAGTGCTGGGATTACAGGTGTGAGCCACCGTGCCCAGCCAAGACTTCATTTTTTTAATGAAGGGGAGTTGGGGGTTGGAGATACTAACCATCATCCTCTGTGTGATGGTATCTACAAGACTT
This sequence comes from Pan troglodytes, assembly GCF_028858775.2. NCBI lineage: Eukaryota > Metazoa > Chordata > Mammalia > Primates > Hominidae > Pan > Pan troglodytes. Next base: position 187,831,244 of record NC_086015.1, read on the forward strand.
CATTCTTGAAGCCAGTGCCTCTGAAGGGGCCATGGGTACAAATAAGACATGGTCCTTTGGGAAGGAACTCACATTCTGAACATAGTGTTGGTGGATTCGAATTGATTCTTGGATCTCCAGGGCTAGGATCTGCAAATTGAAGACCAGTGGATCCAGGGGCAGGTTGAGGGGAGTGGGAATACCCTGAAGCCTCTTGGAGAACCTTTCAAAATTACAGAGGCAACACCCAGGGATTCTGATATGATAGATGAGGGGGGCGAGGAAGGGTCAGGACCTCTGAATTTGTAGAAACTTCTGGTGGTTCTGAATCTTCTGGTCAAGAACCATGATTTGGGGAAATACAGTGTTCTGCTGCCTCAGCAATTCTGCTGCCTCAGCCTCCCGAGTAGCTGGGACTACAGGTGTGGGCCACCACGCCCAGCTAATTTTTGTATGTTTAGTAGAGACAGGGTTTCACCATGTTGGCCAGGATGGTCTCGATCTCTTGACCTCGTGATCTACCCGCCTTGGCTGTAGTGCTAACAAAGTAGTAAAAGAAAAGCTGAACTCACTGCCATATGCTGGGTATGCAAATGACAGTCACTTATGAGCCCTCCTCACAACCCAAAACCAATCACTGCAAAGCACAATAACAATTGGGCATGGCATTAAAAGGTGAAGGTCAGTTTTTGTAGGTGACGTTAGATTTTACTGTAAGCATCTCAGGACTGGCTATCGTTCAAGCATGAGTGCTAATCACAGTAATAAGAAACCTCAGTGTGCTTTGAGGCTCTCTCCCTATCTCTTTCTCTTTCTCAATCTGTCTTTAAATCTTCCAGTTTCTAGAGCTAGATATCCAGAAAGAAGAAACCTAATGCATGCTGAGCACCTATCATGTCCAGAACTTGGAGTATTTATCTCATTTGATCTCTACAACTTCCCCATGATGAAGAGCTGTGTGCAGAAAAAAAATGGTTCAGAGCAGTGGCCTCCACTGACTCCACTTCAGGTCCTGGCCCTGCAGCTCACTACTGCAGATTTGGGACAGTCTAACCTTCACAGCATCAAGGTGCTTATCTGTGAGATGGAGCTAAGATGATGTACCCTATCACGCACAGGGTAGATGTGTGATACATTGCAGCTCTTTATTGCCATCATCCCGTTTTGTAGATGAACACACTGAAGCCCAGTTGTAAGCAGCTGTAGGTATTTGCACTCAGGTGGTCTGGACACTCCATGCTGTTTCCCCCAGTGCTCCACCTCCAGGCAGCCTGGCCTTGGCTGGGGAGCATGTGCCATGGGACCCTGGCAGAGGCTGTAACTATTTCCAGGGATGTAGATCTCCAATGGGGTTGGGGGATGGGGGTGTGGGGGAGCACCTGTGGCCATTAGGAACTACATTTATGAGCCTGTTACACCAACTGGCCCCCTCCCCCAGGTCTGCAGCACATTGAAGCTCTTCCTGTTTGCTCCCAAGCAGATGGTGCCGGAATCTCTCTACACCAACTCCCATTCATAAATCACAGCCATTCCCCGGGTGCTGGAGCAACCATTCTAATTACAGTGGGGGAAGTGTGCGCGCAAGTGTGTGCGTGTGTGCGCACGCGCAGGTGTGTGCGTGAGTAAAGGGATGTAGACAGAGGCTGCTGGCCAGGAGATACCACCTCTTCCGCATCGTGGGTACTGCTGCCTCCCTCAGCAGCCCTCCCAGGCCCTATGCTTCACAGAGGGAAGCCTGGGGGTCCTAGGCCTGGGGAGGGAGGCGTGGTGGGAGTGTTTCCTGCTCCTGTGACACTGCCACCCCCCTCAAGTGGCCTTAGGATGAGGCAGCCATTCTTGACCCCACACTTTCAGGCCCCAGGCTCTCTGTAGAATGGTAGGGGGAGGGGAGGCCACTATTAACAGAGCCCCTGGTGTGTCCCAAGCCCTCTGATGGGGACTTGAGATAGGATTGGGAACCTGGTCACAATCTGGTCAACTCTTATCTGCTGGAGGTGAGAGAGAGTGGAGGGGCGGAGAAGAGAATGACAGGCTTGAAGAAAGCCAGGCTGGGGACCCTTGATGAGTACCTCCACTCCCCAACTCCAGAGCTCTCTGGGTCCCTTATCTAAGGCCCCTGGGCTGTGTGTGTGAGCATTATTTCCACGCATATTCATCTACCTCAGTGTGCAAGTGAATACAGATTTGTTTGTGAATCTGGGGATGTTGTGCTTGTGAGTACAAGCAGTTTGTAAGCTGTGAATCACGGTGTGCACTGTTCACATGTGTGTGCGAGCCTGTGGGCTCCTGTGTGGGGGGGATTAGGGGTTTGGTTGTGTGAGTTTGGGTGTATATAGAGTGTCTTTGGGGTGTGTGTGTTGGAGCCTGGGAGAGCAGGCATGAGACGCATCTGCTGTTCGCTAGATCTGCATGCAGTGTCTGAATGAGGTGACACTGCATGACTAAGGATTCTTGTGTGTGAGGCCTGTTCCCGCCACCCCTCGGTTCTGAATGCCCCACTATAGAGGTGCATCAAGGAGTCTGCTTCTTTCCTTAGTCCTTGGGGCTTCACTTACAAATAAGGAACGGGAAAGTGGGGCAGGGGGTGGCAAGGCTACCTTCCCACCTGGAGCAAGCCGGAAGGAGGCCTTCAGTCCCCCAGCACCCCCACCTGAGGACAGAGGCTGCCCTGCGGGCTCATGACTGACCCTCAGTCTGTTTTTTTACCCAAGCTCCTCTCCCTCCAAGTCTGCGGCCTCTCGTTTTTTTGTTGTTGTTGTTTGTTTGTTTGGTTGGTTTTTTTTGAGATGGAGTCTCGCTTTCTCACCCAAGCTGGAGTGGAGTGCAATGGGACGATCTCAGTTCACTGCAACCTCCGCCTCCCGGGTTCAAGCAATTCTCCTGCCTCAGCCTCCCGAGTGGCTGGGATTACAGGTGAGCACCAGCACCACCATGCCTGGCTAATTTTTGTATTATTAGTAGAGATGGGGGTTTCACCATGTTGGCCAGGCTGGTCTTGAACTTGTGACCTCAGGTGATCCACCCACCCTGACCTTCCAAAGTGCTGGGATTACAGGTGTGAGCCACCATGCCAAGCCTGCAGCCCCTCTTTTTGTCAATCTCCTGTAAGTGTGATTCTTCCCAGTCCCCTCCTTCTCCAGAATCTGCCCTTCAGGGAGCCCTCCTTCTTCCCCTGCTCCAGAGGATCCAAGACATCCTCTACCTGCTTGAGTCCATGTCCATGTCCTCTTACCTGCTTGAGTCCTCCCTCCCCATTAGGTGGCAAACTGAGAGGGGGAGAGTTTGGCCACCGTGACAGATGCTGCCGAGAGGGGACAGTTTTGCTTCCCTTGCCTCTCCCTCCCCACGGATCTCTGTAACCCTCAGAACTTCCCTAAGCAGCTCTAAGCTATCCCCAGGGGAAAGAGCAGGGACTTGAGAATAAGAGCTCCCCATTTGCCACTTGCTGGCTGTTTCTCCAGCTACAAGTCTTTGTACTTGTCTGAGACTCAGTTTCATCAACTGTAAAATGGGGGTTAAAATACCTGTCCTGCCTACCTCACAGGATTATTGCAGAAATCAAGGGAAATGATGCATAGGAAAGTAGTTGGACCTGGTAAAAGTCTATCAACATGTGCCAGGTATTGTCATTAAATATTTCTGGGGGCCGGGTGCAGTGGCTCATGCCTGTAGTCCCAGCACTTTGGGAGGCCGAGGTAGGCGGATCACTTGAGGTCAGCAATTCAAGACCACCCTGGCAAACACGGTAAAACCCCATCTCTACCAAGAATACAAAAAATAGCCAGGTGTGGTGGTGTGTGCCTGTAATCCCACCTACTTGGGAGGCAGGAGAATCACTTGAACCTGGGAGTCGGAGGTTGCAGTGAGTCAAGATCGTGCCACTGCACTCCAGCCTGGGGGATAGAGCGAGACTATGTCTCAAAAATAAAAATAAATTTCTGGGTTTTCTTTTAACTGACCAACACTATATCCATTTTAAAGACAGACTGAGCACCCTGGAGAAACTTGACCCTGTGTTGCTCCCATCTCAGCCCCCAACTACCCATCTCTCCCTCCTGTCCATTAGCAAAGGAGAGCCCAGGGCTTCCACCAGGCCTTCCACCTGCCCCAACCTGCCTGCTCTGAACATTTTAAAGCATTCTTCAGGCACCCGCTGCAAGGGCACCTCTTCTGGGGAAATACCCCTGATCCCCAACGCAGCTGGAGTCTCCTGCTCCAGGCTTCTGGGCTCACACTTCCTGGCAGCTCTTATCAGGCTGCTTGGTAATTGTTTGTTTTTCCAACACTGTTTCACAATTACTGTGCAATTTACAAACTTGACAACTCAGTGTGATCCAGCTACTGCAGAGGTGCCACCCAGGTGCTGATTCCTGCAGGGCCAGCCCTTCCAAGGAAGAAAGCACCACCCCCAGCCCTTACCTGTGCCCACCCCCACCCCAGGGCCTACACCAGAACCTGGCTGGAGGAGGCCCTTGGTAAATGTTTATCGACTGAAGGAACACGTGAATGAGGGATGGAGCGGAGGCTCTGGGAACAAGGCAGAGGGGAAGAGATGCTTCTTGTTAACATCTCTCCATAAACGCCAGTGAGTTCCTACATCCAGCTGGTGTCTGAATTGGGGCCAATCATAAAACCAGGAGGCCCCTGAGGCTGAGGGCAGCTGGCTGGCCAGTGGGCTTTATAAGGCGGTTTTATGGACTCAGCTGAGATGTGGTGATGAGAAGCCAAACTTTAAACATCCTCTTAAAGTTCGTTTTCACTCCCCTGGGGCTTCTAGCTGAACGAGATTGAGGAGAAGGCCTTTTGAGGCACCAGTGGAGGGATGATGAGATAGCATCATCCACATGGACCAAAAGGAAGTAAGCGGGACTTGCAGCAGAAGGGGTGCAAGTTAGGCATGAGGAAGGACTTTCTTCTGGGCTTGGGGTGCAGCAGGCGGTGATGTGGGGAGGGGAAGAGGTGGACTGACTTCTTCCCCCTATTATTCGGCCACCCAAGGGGGTCATGTTCACTTCCTGCAGCCTCCCCTGGTCTATGTTTTCTTTTTTGAGACGGAGTCTTGCTCTGTCACCCAGGCTGGAGTGCAATGGCGTGATCTCGGCTCACTGCAACCTCTGCCTCCCAGGTTCAAGTGATTCTCCTGCCTCAGCCTCTGAAGTAGCTGGGACTACAGGCGAACGCCACTATGCCTGGCTAATTTTTATGTTTTTAGTAGAGACGGGGTTTCACCATATTGGTCAGGCTGGTCTTGAACTCCTGACCTTGTGATCTGCCCACCTCGACCTCCCAAAGTGCTGGGATTATAGGTGTGAGTCACTGCCCCCGGCCTGGTCTGTGTTTTGAGAGGACCACCACCTCTGCTCCCCATCTCAACCTGCTCTCTCCTGACTTCTTTCCTGTTCTTGGCCAGGTAGAATCTCTAGAAGGAAGGAGAAGGGAAGGAGGAGCTGAAGGCAGTACCATGATCTGCTCAGGAGCTGGAAGCCTAAAGCTGACCCAGGGCCAGCCAGGCCTGTGAGTCCAGGGTCCCATGGTTTAAGATGTGAAGATTTTTCTCCAGCTTCCCTACTTGTGCCGTGTGTGGAAAGGAGAAAAGCAACCAGCCTAAGGAACTGAAGAAAGTGCCAAGAAGAGAGTTGGAGCTGAAAAAGGCCCAAGAAACAAGAAGAGAGAAAAATCAAAGAAAGAAATAGTGGAAAAGAAATGCAAGAGGGAATTAACATACACGGGTGCAGACGTTAACATCCATGGGGCCCCTGAGGTGGATCTCAGCAATCCTCGCCACCCTTCCAGGGAGTGTTACTATTTTAAAGATGGGGCGTTGGGTACGGCGGCTCATGCCTGTAATCCCAGCACTTTGGGAGGCAGAGGCGGGCGGATCACTTGAGGCCAGGAGTTCGAGACCAGCCTGGCCAACATGGTGGAGCCCCATTTCCATTAAAAATACCAAATCAGCTGGGCGTGGTGGCATGTGCCCGTAGTCCCAGCTAGTTGGGAGGCTGAGGCAGGAGAGTGGCTTGAACCCAGGAGGTGGAGGTTGCAGCGAGCTGAGATTGTGACATCGCACTCCAGCCCGGGCGACAGAGCAAGACTATCTCAAAAAAAAAAACAAAAAAAAAAGAATGGGAATCCTCGCTCAGAAGGCTCATGTGGCTTGCCTGAGGGTTCCCCATCTGGTGAAAGGGGCAGCTGAGTCTTAGACCCAGCACGATCGGATTCCAGCCCAGAGCAGGTTCTAGGCCTTGGAGAACACAGAGTTTTCATGCACCCAGGCACAGAAGCCTGGCTTGGCTCTATCCGCTGCGAGCTCTAATAGCCTGGGATGCTCCCAACCCTTGGGATCTTGCAGCTGGCCCGTAGCCTCCAGATCCCCCTGGGCTGGCCTGTGCCTGCTCTCTGAGGCTGGGCTTGTGGCTGGCCTGCCTGCTGGGAGGATTGATGGCTCTGCTCTGGGGAATTGAGAAGTTGGAACCCAATTAAGAGCTTTTCAACTCAGGCCAGAGACCTTGGCTACAGAGAGGGTGCCCTTTGCCTCGGAAGCCTCTAGTTCAAGCAGGATTCAGCCCCTAGGTTCATAGACCCTGTCTGCTGAGAGTGGTCAAAGCCACTCTGCACTCTCCTTGTGGCCTGCTCCCACAGGGCTCTTGGCTGGAGAGACCAAGGATGGGAACCTCGTCTGTCTATACATAACTGTATATGCTGGGGGCTGCCCCTCCTCCTCCCTGGACTTGGCCTCAGGGGTCAGCATGACCAAGCTCCCCTCGCCACCTTTTTTTTTTTTTTTTTTGATATGGAGTTTCGCTCTTGTTGCCCAGGTTAGAGTACAATGGCGCGATCTTGGCTCACTGCAACCTCCGCCTCCCAGATTCAAGCTATTCTCCTGCCTCAGCCTCCCAAGTAGTAGCTGAGACTACAGGTGTGCACCACCATACCCAGCTAATTTCGAATTTTTACCAGAGATGGGGTTTCACCATGTTGGTCAGGCTGGTCTTGAACTCTTGACCTCAAGTGATCCGCCTGCCTCGGCCTCCCAAAGTGCTGAGATTAGAGGCGTGAGCCACCACGCCCAGCCAAAGCATCATCAACAGCCTCCCCATCAGGGAATTGAACCCCGTCTCCCGCATGACAGGTGGGAATACTCACCACTGTATTAACAAGAACTTCCTATCCAGGCCCTTCTTGATTCGGGGCAGGGGAAGGGGGATGAGGACAGGGAAAGAACATTGAGCACCTAGCATGTGCCAGGGCTTTCTATGCGTTAGCACATTTAATCCTCAAGCAACCCCGCAGGGCGGGTTATGATCTTCCCTTTGTAAGTGACAGGCAGGAAGCTCAGAGAGGTTAAAGACCTCACAGAGGCCCACACAGCCGCTCAGTGCTGGAGCAGCTAGGGAAACTCAGGTCTGCTGAACTGCCAGCCCTGTTCTCTCGCTCTGGGAAATGGGACTTGCCCACCCCTCCAGAACTTCCAAGCCTGGGGCGTTCCCAGGCACACTCCATGTGTGCACGTGGTCTCTAGGGGCCCAGGCCTCCCAATGCTAACAAACACCCTTCAGACGTTTCCGGATACTTCCCACCCCAGCTCCAGGCACCTTGGGAAAACTGGGTTGCCTTTGAAGGGGCCCCCCAGACCCATCAGCATCTCTACTATTTCACACTTTCCCTTCAGGATCATCGGACGAGGAACAGCTGGGCCTGCAGATTTATTAGCGTTTTGCAAGTGATTCCATCCGCTCTTCTAGTCCCATCTGAGCCCTGCCCCCGCTCCTATTAGAAGCCTCTGGAAAGCAAAGGAGTTCTTTTTTCAGTGCCCCAAGCCCACTTAGCCAGTGTGATTTTTGCCTCTCCCACTCCTCACAGCAACTGGGAGCTAGTTATATATCTCCCCAGAAACCAGGGACCAAAAGTAAAAAAAAGGAAGAAAGAAATAAAAGGAAGAAAAGAAGGCAAGGCAAGGCGCAGTGGCTCATGCCTGTAATTCCAGCACTTTGGAGGGCCAAGGCAGGCAGATCACCTGAGGTCAAGAGTTCAGGATGAGCCTGGCTAACATGGTGAAACCCCATCTCTACTGATAATACAAAAATTAGCCGAACGTGGTGGTGGGTGCCTGTAATCCTAGCTACTTGGGGGGCTGAGGCAGGAGAATCGCTTGAGCCCGAGAGGTGGAGGTTGCAGTGAGCCGAGATCGTGCCACTGTACTCCGGCCTAGGCAACAGAGAGAGACTCCATCTCAAAAAAAAAAAAAAAAAAAAAAAAAGAAAAAGAAAAAAGAAACAGGTTAGTGTTATCTTCCATTTCAGTAAACAAACTATAGGAAACCTCTGGCTGGAGGGACAGAAGACCCAGATTTTCTTCCTGGTCCCACCAGCTGTGGGGCTAGAGGGAATTCATGACATCTCTCGAGGCCTCAGTTTCCATCTGTGAAATGGGGGATGGTATCTACCCTGAGCGCCTCACAGCGGGGATGTGAGTATCAAAGCCAGCACTTTGTATTTTCCAAAGGCCTGTCCCTGTCCCCTTTTCCTCACAGTCCTGCACACAGAAACGTTAGGTGAGTGTGCTAACGTGAGATGGATCATCTAGATCTAACCTAGATGATCGACCTCATACACACTGCAGATAGGGAGTTTTCCCACTAACAAGACTTCAGAAACATTGAGTTTTATCCTTTGTTTTTCAGGGGTCACCCACTCACCTAGACCTGTGTGACGTGCATGTGCGGGAGCTTGTGATGGTCACACAGTCATGACATGAAGAGAGCCATGGGGAGGCACAGGAAGTGGGGGGTGCTGGGGCGCAATATGAACATTCAGCACCAAACAAGGCACAAAAGGTTCCTGGCCACCCTTGCGGTCAGAGTTCCACTGTGTGACCTGTTGTCACAGGTGCCACCTGCAAGGGCCAGGTAAAGCCCTCATGGAGTTGGGCAGAGGCACAGACCGATGGTAATAATTTAATAATAAATCACTATTAATTATTTTAATTATTAAACAAAATATATTACTATTTGGTTAACTATTAAACTACTAATGATGATACTTATGAATTAATGGCTTGGGATGATCGTGACGGTCACCGCAATAATGCTATACTGAAGGAATTTTTTGTGTGCCAATAGACTAATTAGAAAACATTTGAGGTATATAATTGTGATTGCAGGACTGATGTGTAATGGAAAATAAAATATAAGCATGCAGGTGTCAAAATGCCAACTGTTAGCCTTGACCTCCATGCTTGGCTGAAGGGCTCTCTGTCACAAAGTGGCTTTGTGCAGCAATGACCCAGCCTCCAGAGCCCTCACAGCTGAGGGCCATAGACAGTGTGGACCTGCAGGAGGGAGCCTTGAGAGGGACGCTGAGAGAGGCTGGATGTAGCACCTCCAGGGAGCAAGGCCAGAGGGACAAACCAGCAGAGGGTGATGCGATGAGGGACGGGGGTCAGAAGCACGCAGAGTTGGCAGCAGAAAAGCCCTCATGAGCCGCTGCCAATTGCAAAGCCAGGCATTGCAGTATAACCACCAGGTATTGAAGAGATAGAAATAGGGTCTCTAGGTCCCTGGCAACATGGGCAGATGAAGAAAACAAACTGACAACATGGAGAGGCGATTGAGTCCAGGTCAGAATGCAGGCTCACCTACCCCTGCCTGGAGGAGCAGGGATGGGCCATGAGAACCAGAAAGACAACCATGCTGCACACCTGTAATTAAGCAAAATGCTTACTTTAGTCGTTTGATAAAGTTGTAGTTGATTTTTTCTGTGATTTGGCTATTTACCAGGAATTTAGTAATTTCTTTGTTGTAAAGATGACCCTGAAGAACCTCAAGCAGGATGGATCTGCCTAAACTTCCAAGTGTCCAGGCAGAACCATTCATGGTGGAGTCCAGAAAGGACTCCTGTCCAGTTGATCCTGACCACCCTTGCTGCATTCAGAATTCCCCATAGTGATGAGCAGCCCACTTTATAAAGACTGGGAATAAGCCCCGCTGTCTCCTGTATTGGGCAGAGAAGCAGGGCCACCTTACAGAATTGGATCAGCTGCTCCAGCCAAGAAAGAGCTCACCACATCTGTCCCTGAGCCAAGAGATCAGTCTGAAGCAGTGGCCTCCACACTCCCACACTGGAGGAGGCTCCCTGACGGAGGCTGGTGGCCTTCAGGAGTTGTTTGAATCCGCTTTAAATTCTGCAAAGATCCAGTTTGTCCAGGCCCTTAACCACAATGGCTGTCACCTTGAATATAAGGGAAGCTGCAGTTAGACTGGATTGGAAGTAAAAGAGCATTTTCAAATACTCAGGCATTTCCTTATGGGAAAGGGGTTGCGGGGAGGGGTTCACACTCTTCTTGGCTTGAATACCCAGAAACCTCATGGAAGGCCTAACACCGTCTTTTTGCAAAATTGTGCTGACCATATAGTGTTGGGAAGAAGTTTAATACATTAAAGAGCTAGCTAGTCTGTGTTATAAAATAGGAAAATTCCAGCAACCCCAAACTCTCACAGTGTCCATGTTCCAGCTCCCACAAAGCCTGAGCGTGGCACCCTCCTAGTAGGCAGGCTGCTGTGGGGATGGGCACACAGTAGGTCTCACAAGCAGCTGTACCTTTGCCTCTCCCTCCTGCTGTGGGCCAAAACCACTTAAGATTATTATAACAGGTCGAGTCTCGCTTGTAGATTTGTTTAACCTCACACCATGTTGGATATGAATTCCTCACTCAAAATAACGGTCACCCATTTTCCCCTGCCTTGAAACAACAGGCAGTTCATTCACCGCAGCTGGCAGTGCCCAGCAGACTGGCTAACTGGCTCTCATGAGCTGAAACGTGCTGCGGCTTGTTCCTGCTCCATCTCTCCTCCTTCTCAGCTTTTCTACAAGCCACATGCAAAAATCTGGCCCATTACTCCATTATCATATTTCGTATGAAATTAGGTATTGCAAGTCTCATGTCATTCAATTAGCTTGGCACAGGCTGAGGGCATGACTCAGAGACACTCCCAGTTTCACCTCTTCCCAGTCATGGGCTCCTCCTTTATCCTGACCCCGGGGAGACCCTGTTGTGCCAAGACAACCTTCTTCCTCCTGAGGCTTAGGTCAAAGGACACTCTTGGGCCCCTTTGTTCCAGAACAAAGGACCTTTTCTGATCAGTCTCAGTTCCACTCCCTTGAACCCCGACTCTCTATGTCTCCCACAAGCACCCAGATGAATGCCCTCCACTTGCCTCCCTTATGGTGAGGCCCACAGCCCTGCAAACCAGCCCTGTGCCTACCCTGGCCCTGGCCACTTTCTCCTTCTTCTCCCTGTCACCAGACTAATGGTTTCTCTAAAAAGCCTCAGCCCTCCAGGCTGCAGTGTCAGCAGCTCTGGGTGGCCCAGGACATACTTCCTCCAGGTACACACAAGCACGCTGAAAATCCTGGTTCCACCCACACATCCTGGGCTGGTAGCCTCCCCCGTTTTGCAGCCTTCACATTCTCAACGCCCACATGTACATTTCATCACAGTCAACCCCAGGCTCTCTGCAATCCCGCCATCAATCCGCGGTGATGTTTTTGGCTATACCTCCTGCCCCTGGAAATGATTTCCCGTCACTCCTGAGGCAGATACCCATGTGCCTCCTTCTCTTCCCTGTACACTTTGCCTTCTGTGCATGACTGCCCTTAGAAGGGCCAGAAAATGCATTTAGGGTTCATTTGCTCTTTCAGCAAAGTTGTCTGAGTACCTACTATGCATAAGACCAGATTCCTTACCTTCAGGAACTATATAACCTAGGAGGAGAGGTGAGGAAAAAAAAAAAAACACAACTCATAAAAAGATCAGCAAAAGTGCCTCTTATGAGAGAAGCAGAGGAAGACAGGATACTGATGAGTCTTAATCTGCATAGTCACTCTGGGTCATCATGTCTGACCACCAAGGACCAGTGGGAAGCAGTGTAAAGGACTTTGGGTAGGATGATCGGGGCCCAGGAGACTTAATGAAGACTCTCAAAGGCGAGATAAAGATGAATCAGCTGTGGCTCTGATCTGTGGCCCCAGAACTCACCTTCAGCTAGAATTAAGTGAAAGAACATTGAAAGATCCAGGTTTCCTTTCCTACTGATGAGCGAAATCAGATTCCTGAGAAAGGCCTCCTCTAATTTTGAGGTTCCCTTTGGCAGTGAGCCCTCTTAATTGCTCTAGAATTCACATGATAATTTAAAGCAAAAAATATAACATTGTCTTATGGGTTTTATAATGTATGTAGATGTAATACATATGATAACTATAGCATAAAGGATGGGGGTAGCGGGCAATGGTTTCTACATTTTACTTGAAATAGTAACTAAGTGGACTGTGAAAATTTAATGATATGTTGTAATCCCTGGGGCAACCATTTCAAAATTAATATAAAGAGGTATAATTACAAATCCAATAGACAGATTTAAATGGCATTCAGGCTGGGCGCAGTGGCTCATGCCTGTAATCCTAGCACTTTAGGGGGCCGAGGTGAGTGGATCACCTGAGGTCAGCAGTTCAAGACCAGCCTGCTAAACATGGTGAAACCCCATCTGTACTAAAAATACAAAAAATTAGCTGGGCCTGGTGGTGTGCGCCTGTAATTCCAGCTCCTCAGGAGGCTGAGGCAGGAGAATTGCTTGAACATGGGAGAGCCGAGAGATTGCGCCATTTCACTCCAGCCTGGGCAACAAGACTGAGACTCCATCTCAAACAAAAAAAAATGAAAAAAATAAAATAAAATAAAAAATAAATGGCATTCTAAAAAAAAATCCAAAAAAAAAAAAAAAAAGGCAGGAAGGAGGAACAGAGAAATAAAAAACAGGGGGGAAATAAAATGAAATTCAACCATATTAATAATTACATTAAATGTTAACGGGCTAAACATTCCAATTGAAAGGCAGAGATTGTTGGAAAAGATTTTTTTTTAAAAAAAAGACCTATTTGCAGTCTACAAGAGATGAATTTTAAATATAAAGACACAAGTAAGATAAAAATAAATGGATGAAAAATTATATACATTCAAAAGCTGGTGAGGCTGCATTAATATCAGATAAAATAGACTTTGAGACAAAGGGTATTACCAGAGAAAAAGAAGGACATTTTGTTATGGTGAAAGGGTCAATTCATCAGGAAGGGAAAACGATCATAACCATGTATGCAGCTATTAACACTGCTTCAAAGACATGAAACAAAAATTGACAGAATTAAAGGAAGAAACAGAAAATACCATGATCAAAGTTGGAGATTCCATCAGTAAGGGTGAAGTCTGATTTCACCTTCAGGACATATGGGTTTGGGAGGCCATTCCCTAGGCCAAGGCTGGGCTGTGGGCTGTGGGCTGTGGGCTGTGTTAAGACACTTCAGGGAAGAGGCCAGGAGGGAGTCAGGCAGGCAGTTAATGACAAAGACTGGAAAGATTCTTTGAGGCTGAGACACTGATGGTCTCAGGTGATTTTTATGGAGAGCCTCAGGCCCCACTTGGGGTGAGGAAGCAATGGTTGAAGGCATTGAACCAGTTGTGAAGGGCATGGTGATAATGTCCATATGGCAATGATTACTTTTGTCAGCTGTTCCAGAAGAGGATGCCAGGTAATGGAATGGAAAGCAGCAGCAGAGGCCAAAAAAAGCTTTACCCACTTCATTATTAGTCACTCAGGGTTCCTTTATAAAAGACCTGATGACTTGGGCTCAGGTGTCAAAGACCACAACAAGAGCTAACCTTACCCTTAATGGTCACCTAGACTTGTTGGGGTCTGGAGAAACAAGAGGTAGCCCAGTGGTTCTCAAGCTTGAGCATGCATCAGGATCACCTGGAGGGCTTGTTCAAACCAGATTGTTGGACCCCATGCCAAGAGTTTCTGATGCAGCCGATCTGAGGTGGGATCTGATGCTGATGTTCCTGGTCCAGGGACACACTTTGAAAACCACTAAGATAAACAAAATGCCACAGGAGCCCAGAAGAGGGAGATGTCTTTTTTGGCACACAGAAGCAGGGTAGAATGACATAGTTGCAGGTGAGGCTGAGGGGCCTGTCAGGTAGAGGAGGCAGCCCAGGAGGAAATTAGGGGGCTCATTTATGGAGCTGAACTGCAATGTCCGTCTAAGGAACAGGGCAGAACAGGCTGGCAAGGTGGACCAGAACCCCAGTCAAACATGGGCTAGCTTAGAAATGAAGAGCAGACGCTCAGAATCAGAGACATGGGTTCAAATCCTGGTCTGCCTCTTATTAGCTGTGTGACCTAAGAGAGATGATCTAAACTCTCAGAGCCTCGGTTCCATAATCTGTAAACTGGGGCTAACATTAGTACCCACTCTAAGGATCTTTAGTGAGGGAATGCAGCCTGGCACAGAGTAAGAGCCAGTAGGAGCCAGCACCAGGGTTGCCATGGAGCACTAGGCAGAAGGCACATGGCTGACAAACTTCTGGCTCCTGTGGGTTGAAGTGGAGCACATCAGGCCTGGGCTGGGACTTGGGCAACCAGCTAGACAGACAGTATTTTGTGAAACTCCTCCTGAGGACACTTGGGCTCTTGGTTCAGAGTTACAGGCCTCCTTCTCAAGGCCATTGCTTTCCTAAGTCAGGTTGCTCCCCGGCCCTCCTCCCATCCTTCCTGAGCCCCTGCCAAACCCAAGAGATGGCTGTGGAAGCTCCACTAGGACCAGGGAAGGAGCCTGGCCTGGCCTCTGGATTTATTTGCCTGCCTTTCAGAATGATCAGCCAGCATCCAACGCAGCAAATGGCAGCAGCTTTTGGATTTTTTTTTTTTTTAAGCAAGAAAGCGAAGGGGGATTTAGTCTATCTGTGTCAAGGAAAGAGAATTCCGGCCGGGCGCGGAGGCTCACGCCTGTAATCCCAGCACTTTGGGAGGTTGAGGAGGGCGGATCACTAGGTCAGGAGTTTGAGACCAGCCTGGCCAACATGGTGAAACCCCATCTCTACTAAAAATACAAAAATTAGCTGGGCATGGTGGCACTCGCCTGTAATCCCAGCTTCTCGGGAGGCTGAGGCAGGAGAATTGCTTGAATCCAGGAGGCAGAGGCTGCAGTGAGCCGAGATAGTGCTACTGCACTCCAGCCTGGGTGACAAAACAAGATTCCATCTCAAAAAAAAAAAAAAAGGGAATTCATTTTTTCCCCCTGTGTTCTGAGATAAAATGGTTCATTTCCATGAAAATTGAAACTCAGAGATGAATCTTTGCTGCAGTGCCTTTTGGACTGTGGGCTAAATGGGGAGGGAGCGATGTGCACAGGCTAGAGAACTAACTGTGTCTTCCCCGCCCTTTCCTGGTGCCACAGAGGACCCCAGGGCATGGGCACTGGCTTCTGTGTGGCCCTACATGGTTCTTTGTCTCTGCTTTCTGTCTGTGTGGTTTGAATGGAGCTCAGGATAAAGCCAAGCCTGATCATCTTGGGGGAAGTATTGCTCGCGGTTGGAAATCATGAGTAAATTTTGAAAAATAGTCAAAGAAATTCTTGCTTAGGGAAGCAAATTTCCCAGCAGAGGCGGAAAAAAAGCCAACTGGTAAAGTCCAATAGGGATAATCAGAAATAGTCTCTGGATTATTCACCTTTGGCCTCATCAGCCCCCTTCCCAGTCTTCCCTGCAGCATGGGTAACCTGGAGATACCCATGTTCAGGTGATTGTCTAGGAAGAATCAACTTAGACATGAAGCCAAATTCCTGAGCAGTTTCCACTGTGCTCCAGATTCCCTCATGCTGCCTTCTCTAACTGCTTCTTCATCCAAATGCAGTTCACATTATGTATTTGCTCCCTGGGGGCTCTTGGCCCTGGCAGATGTTTGCGGCAGAACCCTGGGACTGATTCAAGGGTTAGACCTTCTAGGCCCTGCGTGGGGAGGTACAGCTTAAAGGTGTAGGTGGATTTATCTAATCGGCCAAGTATTGCCTGAGTGTCTGAATAAACAAAAGGACAGTGAATTCCCCTCTCTTAGCCTTGCAAATCAGTCCCCCCGCTTGCCCAGCCCATGTGGTGATGTTATTTATCTCTCTTGACACTGAGAAGAGTAAATGAGGCAGCAACCCAGGTAGGAGGAGGGGATCTGGTTCAGGACCTGGCTGAGTCATTCCTCTCTCCCTCCCACTTATCCCTGCCCCTCCATCATAGCTTTAATTCAGCCTTTATCCTCCTTGACTCAGGTAGACATTGGTCTTCCTGCCTCCACTCTTGTATCTCCAAGCTTCCCTATAGGGCAGCCTTTTTTTTTTTTTTTTTTTTTTCAGACGGATCTCAGTGTGTTCCCCAGGCTGGAATTCAGTGGGGTGATCACGGCTTACTGTAGCCTCAACCACCTGGGCTCAAGCGATCCTCCCACGTCATCCTCCCGAGCAGCTGGGACCACAGGCATGCGCCACTATGTCTGACTAATTTCTAGATTTTTTGTAGAGATGAGATCTCTCTGTTGTCTAGACTGGTCTTGAATGCCTAGTCTCAAGCCATCCTCCTTCCTCAGCCTCCCAAAGTGTTGGGATTACATGTGTGGATCATGGCACCTGGCCTAGGGTAAGCTTTTTAAAAAGTAAATCTGTGCATGTGATTGCTTGGGATTTATACCCAAGAACAACCAGATGCGCAGCTCAGCAGAAGACTGGAAGGGGGATTGCAGGTGGAGGCTCAGTCTGGGTTAGGCCCCTTCCTTAGTGTGAAGGGGCCAGGTAAGTCTTCTGTCTCCAAGTGTGGGTTGGTCCCTGCTGATCCAGGTTGGGGTTTGGGGGAGGACTCATCGCCCTTTGAGAATGTTATCACAAGGGACAACCTGAAGTCATAAGCTGCCCACTTTTTTTTTTTTTAAGACAGAGTCTTGCTCTGTCACCCAGGCTGGAGTCCAACGGCATGATCTTGGCTCACTGCAGCCTCCACCTCCCGGGTTCAAGCTATTCTCCTGCCTCAGCCCCCTGAGTAGCTGGGACTATAGGCGTGCATCACCATGCCTGGCTAATTTTTGTATTTTTAGTAGAGACAGGGTTTCACCATGTTGGCCAGGCTGGTCTTGAACTCCTGACCTCAGGTAATCCAACTGCCATGGCCTCCCAAAGTGCAGGAATTACAGGCGTGAGCCACTGCGCCCGGCCATCTGCCCATGTCTTTTAACTCCCCTGGAGGAGAACACTCCTCTCTAAAGCCCCTACAATACTGTCTGGGCTCTGCAAGGTGTGGGCCTCCCTGGATGTTTGTGGAATGACTCTAAGGCATCTGGGAATGCCCCAGGGTCAAGGCAGATTTGGAGTCGGGGGTGAGAATGTATCTCATTTCTCTCCCAGGCTCTCCCCAATTCCATGGGACCCAGGAGTAGCAGAGCTGCCTCTGAGAGTTGACAGGCTTATTTTTAGTTTGGATTCTAGTTCGCAAGCCGGATTGTTTTTCCGTTTTCCCTAATTTGGGCCAGGTCCTAGTGGTGTCTCCTAGGACCCTGGCTTGGGCTGTGAAAGGTCTGCAGGACTCAAGCCTTGGGGCAGGGAAGTCCCACCAGCTTCCTGTCCCAGGGCATTGGACACCCTGGGGCCTGGACCAGCTGCCCCAGTTGGAAGAGGAAGGAACCTGGGCCTCCCTGTGCTGAGCCTTTGGTGATTTGGGGTGGGAGGGGCGTAGACTTAACATCCTGTTTAAATTTGGCATTAGCCGAATTTTTTAACAGGGGTTATGACCCCCGTCCTCCCTCTCCCAGGCCTTCCTTACATACTCCTCTAATCAATTTTTAACTTCTGGCTCTAACTCTGCCCTTTACCTTGGAGCATTGGGCCTGACCGAGGGAGGAGCAGTCTGATTTCTTGAATCCTGCTTCTGAACAGAACTGGCCAAAGGGAGGCTGCCGCGAAGCCCAAGCGACCACTGGGAGACCAGAAGATGGGAAGAGGAGAGGAGAAAAAGAATAGGGAGGAGGATGATAGGAGAGGAAAGAAAAGAGAGGGGTGTGTGTGTGTGTGTGTGTGTGTGTGTGTTGGGGGGAGGGTGGGATTGTGTTTTAGACACGTGACTGTGCTGGGGCTCAGCAGGAGGTGCAGGAGGCCCAGTCGAAAGACAAGCGAGCAGGACAAAGGCCTGATTACACCCAGGCACGATGGCCATTGAGCCCAGTCCCCAGTCGGCCATCTGAGTAGAGGCTCTGCCGAGCAAACATCCAGCCCCTCTGTGACTCCCAGGCGGAGAAGCCCACATTCCTGCCCGGCAAAGGCCGCTTTAATCAAGCCTCCAGATCCTTCCTGCAGCCGCCTGGGGGGGACTGTAACGCTAAACACATTAGTGTGTGAGATTGAAAGGTAACACATTCTCATGGAAGCCCCCGGAATAATGGGCCTCGGGTCTGGGTTTCATTTGGAGGAACTGTGCGGTGGGAATTTCTCTAATCAAATAAAAGGAAAATGAAAAACTCTATCGTTCTCAAACTTTAATGCTCTTAATTGCATTAATTCGAAAAACATACAAGGTCTTTCTGAGTATGGTGTTGGAGCCTATAGGAAAAGAAGCTCAGGGCCTGGCTGGGGGAAAGGCAGGGGTCTGATGGCAGAGAAGGGTGCCCGGGAGGGACAGGCAGTGTGTCCAGGGCTTGAAGGATGGCCTGGCAGAGACCCAAGTGACAGGCGGTTTGGCCTCTGTCCCCCCATGGCCCCTCCCAGCCTCGGTATTTCCGGGGCCTCCGTGGTGGCTGAAGAGGCCACTTGGCTTGGACCTGCTGCTGTCACTCACTCCTCATCTGCCCAGACCCAAGGGGGAAGGGCAGATCTTGTCTGCTCTGTCAGCGCCCACAGCCCAGGGCCAGCTGCTCCTCTGACAGCACACCCCGCCCGGATGCCTCCAGAAGCCCAAACCCAACCTGCCCCTTCATTGCAGTCCCAGTGTGCTGGACCTGCCAGCCTTCCCCAGCCTCTTGCTGCCTAGACCCAGCTCCACATAGGATGCGGTAGAAAGAAACAGCCTGCACAAGGGCGTGGAGCCTGTCCGGAGGTGGCTGGAGATTCCTGAAGCCTAAGGAGTTGTAGGCTTCCTCCGCTGCCCTCCTGCTGCAGGGCCTGGAGTCAGCAGGGGCCAAGCCTGTTTCTCACCTGCACTTCCTGGGGCCTGCCCACAGTGTCAGGGTGGAGGAACAATAACTGAGCCTGCAGAGAATGTGGGGCCTGGGGGTTCCTAACCATTCTGGGACACGGCCTTCCTAGAAAATCTGGTGAGGACTAGAGGCTGCGTCTCAGAAAAGTGCAGACACAGGCCAGGCGCAGTGGCTCATGCCTGTAATCCCAGCACTTTGGGAGGCCGAGGCGGGCGGATCACCTGAGGTCGGGAGTTCAGGATCAGCCTGACCAACATGGAGAAACCTCGTCTCTACTAAAAATACGAAATTAGGCAGGCATGGTGGCACATGCCTGTAATCCCAGCTACTCGGGAGGCTGAGGTAGGAGAATTGCTTGAACCCAGGAGGCAGAGGTTTCGGTGAGCCAAGATCACACCACTGCATTCCAACCTGGGCAACAAGAGCAAAACTCCGTCTCAAAAAAAAAAAAAAAAAAAAAAATCAAAAAGTGCAGACACATGTGTGCGCGCACGCACACACACACATGGTTTGCACATGAGTGTAGAGGTCTTACAAACACCTGTTCTGCGCGTTCCAGGAGCTAGGTGAAGTCCTGCTCCTGAGTCTTGGCAGGGACATTGCCTTGCTAGGAGTCCTTCCAGGGGAGCAGGATTCTGGCCGCAGAGGCTGGGTGCGAGATAGCGGTGAGGAGAGCTCTCTGGAGCTGAGGAGGGTCTGAAAGACTGAGGAAGTTCAGGCCTGTGACACACAGGAAGATAGCCACAGACCAGGAAGCCCGTAGGTCGGGGTTTAACTGCAGCTTCTCCACACTCCACCTGTGTGACTTTGAGGCAAGTGAAGTTATTGTGTAGGAATCATAGATACCCCACCAGGACTGTGGGAGGATTGAAAAGCTATGCTGCATGCCAGGCAGGCAGGAGGGGCTCAGGAAGTGTTGGTTCCCCTTGGGACCGCAGTCCTTAGATGACAAAGAGGGGCACGAGGGTTGGCAGTGCGCACATAGGAGCTTCAGGGCTTTGTTTTTAGTGGCCACCACAAAGGGCCTTCTTTCTCCATCCCATAGTTTCCTCCTTGAATCACTGTTGCCTTGTGGCTCCCTCAACCTGGAACTCCCATCTTTTTTTTTTTTTTTTTTTTGAGACACCAGGCTGGAGTGCAGTGGCACAATCTCAGCTCACTGCAACCTCCACCTCCCAGGTTCAAGTGATTCTCCTGCTTCAGCCTCCCAAGTAGCTGAGATTACAGGCACCCGCCACCACGCCTGCCTGGCTAATTTTTCATATTTTTGGTAGAGATAGGGTTTTACCATGTTGGCCAGGCTGCATTTTTTTTTTTTTTTTCTCGGCTCACTGCAACCTCTGCCTCCCAGGTTCAAGCCATTCTCCTGCCTCAGCCTTCCTAGTAGCTGGGATTATAGGCATGTGCCACCACACCTGGCTAATTTTGTATTTTTTTTAGTAGAGATGGGGTTTCTCCATGTTGGTCAGGTTGGTCTCGAACTCCCGACCTCAGGTGATCCGCCCACCTTGGTCTCCCAAAGTGCTCGCATTACAGGCATGAGCCACTGTGCCCGGCCTGGCCAGGCTGGTCTTGAACTCCTGACCTCAAGTGATCCGCCTGCCTCTGCCTCCCAAAATGTTGAAATTACAGGCATGAGCCACCGTGCCCAGCCTAGGAACTCCCACCTTTACCTTGAACTTGTAGCGAGCTCATCTCAGTTCTCAAGTGTCATCTGCTCTATGAAGGCCTGTAGAGTCCCTGGGAGAACTAATTCCCCTGGGAGGGAGGCTGGGGATGTGTTATTGTTCCTATTTTCCAGAAAATCGAGACTCTGAGAGGTTGGTTGACTTGCCTGAGGTCACTCAGCAGCAGAATCAGGACTAACATTCCAGGTAACGGCCTCCACTGTCCAGCATCTGCCATGTGCTGGGCCCTGCACTGGGTCCTTTGCATATGTGAGCTTGTTGCATTTCTACCAGAACCTAAGTGGCTTGGCTCCAGGTCCACATTCTTTCCCAACATCACACTGCCTCTCAAAGACAAGGATGGAAAACCATGTTTCCAGGGCTCTTTTAAAATCTTCTTCCTTTGTGAAGAATGTTGTCAGCCATCAGCCAACACCACTTACTCAGAGCTCTGGGCGTGGACTAATGAAGGACACTGTCCTCGTCCTCGCCTGGGCAGAATGCAGGCTCTGAGGGCGGCCAGACCTGCAGCCAGCCCTCCAGGGGGAAAAGGGAGCGAGAGAGGACAAACTGCATCTCACAGGAGTCTTGCCCTCCTGCTGGTTCTGCCACTA
The DNA here is from genome assembly GCF_028858775.2 of Pan troglodytes. Lineage (NCBI taxonomy): Eukaryota > Metazoa > Chordata > Mammalia > Primates > Hominidae > Pan > Pan troglodytes. The sequence goes on from NC_086015.1 coordinate 187,852,552, forward strand.
ACCAGCCCTGGGGCCTTGAGGAAGGGATGCCCCTCTGGCCTCACTTTCTCTATTTGCACCACAAGGAGCTGGAGGCATAAGGTTTTCTAAGAGCACTCCGGCCCTGGGATTCTAGGATTCTGCGACTTCTGAGAGTGCCTTGGGCTAGCTATGCCTGGGTGCAGGGAGGTGGTGATCAGCGAGGATTCTCATGGAAAAGGTGCCTCGGTCTGCCTTAATCTTGTGGCTGCATTGTCTGCCAGAGCTCAGAACTCAGGAGGGGGGAGCTCCGCTGGGGTAAGGGGAGCCCTGGTTGAAGATGATTTACAAAGGGAAGCTGTGCGCAGGTTAGCGGGGCCCGACGGTGTGCTGGGGGGACAGGCAGATGTGCTCCTTCGGCTGGCAGATGTTATTTCTTAAGAACTTCTGAAGGCAGAGTCCTGGGGGGAGGGAATCTTATGGTCCTGTCTCTCCCATGACCTAATTTAATCATCCCACCTGATCTATTAGGGGAGAATATTGCCCCCTACTTCCCACCCCGTGTCTCCCCGTATTCTCCCATCCCAGCTCAGCAGTCCATCAGGTAGTGGAAGTAAGGCCACCTGGCTGGGACATAGTGGGGCAGAGATGCAAACACAGGCCCGCTGGTGTCAATGGCCAGGTGCCATCCACTGTGCCATGCCACCCACACCTCATCTCCATTAGGGAGGAGTGCAAATCACAGAACCGGCAGTTGAATTCTAGTACCAAGGAAACTCAGAGAAGGAAACCTCACATGAAAGGGTTGCAAACTGAATACCGGTGTGCCTCAGTTTAAGCAAATCCAATCTACCCAAATCTAAAAATAGCTCCTTCTATTGGAGCTCATTCCCATATGAAAATGAATCACTGGTTCCTTTCTTCAAGAAGCCAACTCTATTAGTGCATTAAAAATACAATTCAAGTTGCCAAATGTGATTTCATATACAACCCTCCTCCCGACCCCCACCCCCAATATACTTCTCACTCCTGATCCCAAAGGAACACTCCGCCTTTCATAAAGAGAGGTTCGCCGGCAGTGAGCGGGGCTGGAAACCAACATGGCAAACACATGTCCAGGATTTTCTGAGACTGGCTCACTTCCTAATATCAGGTTTCCATTGTCCCATAAGAACACTTGGAACTTGGGGCCTTAGGGACTGATGCTTTGGTTGGTACAATAAGGTCACCCGGGAGAGGAGGATGCTGTCCTGTCAAACCCATTTTCTACCCTGGCAGGCCTGGTCAGAGGGCAAGCTGGTCAGAGAGGGTGGTGACGGTGGGGAGCCCAGAGGCAAGCCTATGAGGCGGGGGGAGCCACGTGGGGTGAGGGATTTGAGGTATGGGGTGAGTCAGCTGAGAGAGTCAGCATCTTGGGTTCCTGGGATCGATTAGCGAGCAAGCCACGCAAAGCAGGCGGGCTGCAAAGATGCAGGCTCCCTCCGTGGGCTCTCTCTGCATGGGAAGCAGGCGGGCGGGGCCCTGGAAGGTGGCCAGGGAAGAGCAGCTCCATGATTAAAGGGTTGGAGACCAGGACTTTTGAAGCGAGACCAGGATGGCTGGTTATTTGCGCATTCATCTCTGGGCCCTGCCTCTACCCCACCCCACTCCACCACCCAGCAACTCAGACCTGCAGCCCAGCCCTGGACCCCATACTGAGCCCTGGGAGGTGGGAGAAGCAGACAAGGATTTCCAAAACGTTGACTGAACACCTGGGGTGTGGTGGCAGGGGCTTTAACACACCAACATCATGAGTCCCCCCAACAAGCCCATGGGGCAGGAGACACTAGCTCCGTTTTTACAAGTGTTCAACAAGAGTTGAAATTATTTGCTTAAAGTCACATAGCCAAATGGAATAAGATCCCAGATCTTCTGATTCTACCTCATTAGAGCAAAAGCAGAAGTGACAGAAGAAGGCTGGAGTCCAAGGGTGAGGGTGCGGGCAGGGAAACCTGAACGAGCCCCTCCAGGGACTGCGTTATTTCCCCAGGGTTGTTTACGTGTGAAAGGGTCGTTCTCAAAACAGGAACAGTAGTGAGGTTGCTGTTCTTTACTGAGTACCTATTACCTTTGTGGCATTCTTTTTTTTTTTTTTTTTTTTTGAGACAGAGTCTCGCTCTGTCACCCAGGCTGGAGTGCAGTGGCGCAATCTCGGCTCACTGCAAGCTCTGCCTGCTGGGTTCACACTTCTCCTGCCTCAGCCTCCCGAGTAGCTGGGACTACAGGCACCCGCCACCATGCCTGACTAATTTTTTTGTATTTTTAGTAGAGACAGGGTTTCACCCTGTTAAGCCAGGATGGTCTCGATCTCTTGACCTCGTGATCCGCTGGCCTCAGCCTCCCAAAGTGCTGGGATTACAGGCGTGAGCCACCACGCCTGGCCTACGTTTGTGGCATTCTAATCCTTAACAACGATTTCCCAGGGTAAGTATTATAATCCCCATTTTACTGATGAGGAAACAGAGACTCAGAGACTTGCCCACAGTCAGGGAACTAATAAAGGGCAGAAGGGTTTGTTCTGCCTTCCATCCCTGCACCGCCCTCTGCACACCCGCATATGGTTGCTGGAGCTGCCTACATGTTGGTGTGTTAAAGCTCCTGCCGCCACACCCCAGGTGTTCAGTCAACGTTTTGGAAATCCTTGTCTTCTTCTCCCACCTCCCAGGGCCCAGCATAGCTCTTATCTATGGGAAGGGAGTTTAGGGAGGGACCCGGGAGTCATTCTGAGAATGTCCTTAGAGCATAGGAGGGTTGCCCCAGGAGGCTGCTGACTGACTAGCTGTATTCCAGCTCCCCAGGCCAATTCACGGCCAGGCTTTGGCTCGTGCTGTTTCCTTCTTGCATTTGTTTTCATGTCAAATCCTACCCATCCTTGAGGACTGGACGCCGATGACTCTTCTTCATAACTCCCCGCTGATCTCCTAACCAGAGCTGTGCACCCCCTCCCTCAACTCTCTGTCTGCCTTTCATGTAGCAGGTAGGACCTGGGGCCTCCCCTATTTATCTGGCTCAAATGGTTGGAAGAGAGAGGGTGGGTTATGTTTAAGGAAGTGCTTCCTGGATGAAATTTCAGAGTGGGGATTCTTGAGTCCCAATCTGGGAAGCTTGAGTGAGTCATAGAGAAATGCTGCTCTTGGTGAGTTGAGTGTGGGGACAGCCTGCCCCCACTCCCAGCATCGGGCACAGGTACAGACCCGGCAGGGCCTCTGTTTTTCCTCACCTTCCTCACAGTCCCGCAGTGTTCCTGTGCATGTGGAGGCCTGGAGATTCGTGCTGGCCACACCAAAACCCTTCCTCTTAATGCTGCGTATCTGTGGCTCCTACATGGTGTTATAGGAAGAACTCAGCTGGGCGCGGTGGCTATGCTGTAATCCCAGCACTTTGGGAGGCTGAGGTGGGTGGATTACCTGAGGTCAGGAGTTCAAGACCAGCCTGGCCAACATGGTGAAACCCCATCTCTACTAAAAAAACAAAAAATTAGCTAGGCATGGTCATGAGTGCCTGTAATCCCAGCTACTTGGGAGGCTGAGGCAGGAGAATTGCTTGACCCTGGGAGGTGGAGGTTGCAGTGAGCTGAGATCGTGCCATTGCACTCTAGACTGGGCAAGAGAGTGAGAGCGAGACTCCGTCTCAGAAAAAGAAAAAAAAAGAAAGAAAGAACAAACTCAGCACCAGGAGTCTCACCGGGCTGTGGTGGTTTCTCAGCCTGCGTGTGGCCTTGTGAACTTGGGTAAGTCACCTGTTGCTTCTGGGACTCAAAACTGGCCAGTGAGCTTTCCCCTGGGTTTAGGAAATGTAAGGATCAATAATAGAGGGTCCCTGCCTTTAGGAAGCTGACAGTCTAGAGAGGGACACAGCCAAAGAAACAGATTGCTGTAAGTCAATGCAGTTACTTCTGCAATAGAAAGATGAACAGCACCACACTGAGAGGAAATGAGGAGAATCAGAGGATACAGTGACCAACCCTGCCGGGGGCAGTCGGATGAAACCTTACAGAAGAAGTGATGTGAAGGATCACGGGAGTTTGTCATACAGAGAAGAGGATGGGAGCACTCGACTGTTGTTTACTTTGAGATTTGCTGGCTGGGGTTCATCACCTGAGCTCTATTCCTGCCTTCTGATAAGGACGTGCCCGAGGTTATTACTTGGCGTTCAGGGAGGGTCCTGGTACCCCTGTGGAAACTCAACTCAGGCACCGTCTACATCCTGGCAAGGCTCAGTTAGAGGGCAGCTCACA